>NC_138785.1:52445819-53739463 GCF_965178545.1 Coloeus monedula | reverse complement strand
CATCCAGCCAAGGTCAACCCACTACATATTGTGGTGTCCAAAAGTGTACACAGTACTCAAGGTGAAGCTGCACCAGTACAGAGCAGGGTAGGATGATCACTTGTTGAAACACTGTATCTTATACATGACTTCGAATGCTTTAAATTGAAATCTGGTCTAATGTCTCCACCTACAGACCTGTCTCTTTGAACAAAAGGTATTCTGCATAGTTGTTTGGGGTTTTTTATTTCTTCTTTGGAGAAATCCCACTTCTAAGTTAACATAATTATATCTGTCACAAAATGAGAATTAAAAATGGAACATTCACACTTAGACTTGCTTGACAGCACCTTATAAATTATGGTTTTCATTATGAATAGAAGAAACAGTACAGGTCATGATCTTTTATATTGCACCTTCCCATGGAAGAGATCAAGAAGTATCACAAGAATTGGTAACTGTCTCCTGGCAGACCTCTTAGCAAATGAGTATGTACTGTCCGTATTTCACCTATGAAAAACTGAAGTAGTTTAAAGGTGGGTGACATTTTAAAAAGCAACACTGTGGTTTAGATCTTGACTGAGCAGGGGTTCTTGTGCTTACATTCACACTTGGATTACAAATATATGCACTGAATTGAAGTCTTTTTACATGAAGTTACTGTTTTAATTCTATGGTAATTAAGAAAGGAAGACACTCCCATTTACTTCTTAGTATTTCTTATATTGTTTTTTCAGGTGTTACTGTGGTTTTGGTCTCCAGATTAATCAAATACAATCAAATACAATGAAAGGGATGACCTCTGTATCACAAGAAAGTCAGTGCCAGAGTTACTAAGAAAAGATTTATTGCCTTTTTAATAAACACCCTTCATCTTCTGTATCATGAGAAAGCCTTCTATAAGCAACATCTCAACTGAATAGCATCATAACATGCCTTATAAGAAACAGGAATTTAAACATACAGCAGTGATAACAAAATAACTTGCAACTACAATTAAATTTGAAAATTACACATATAATACTGTCTATCCTCAAAAGGATGAAACTAGCATTAAGCTATGCTTAAATCTTTACTCTTTTTGCAAGCTTATTCTTCTCTCATCAGAATTTTTCCATATAAGGCCAGATAATGTCTCTCGCAAAGGCAGGGGGTTGGAACAAGATCTGCAAGGTTTCTTCCAAACCAAACCATTCTACAATTGTGTGATTCATTCTAAGATATATCAAGTGAAGAATGATGACATTATAATATATATTCTCCTACTGGTAGAACATTACAGACTACTATGCTATACAGTAATAACCTTGATACTACTTAAGTATACCGTCAAATCAATTTCTTGCCTAACTTATGTGACTAATTTTCTGTTTATGGAATACTCACCAGATCCTTAGATAAGTAAAAATTATGTGATGTTATATTTCTATTTCTACCTTCTAGCTTTTCTGGGGTAAAAAAGGACTAGTATCCAGGTTTTAGGAAGAGAGTTAACTATGTACCTGGATTTTATCAGCTAATTATGAAAGAAAAAAAAATCCAAAATCCCAGCTGATCTGAAGAAAGAGTACAGCAAAGGCACCCACCTTTACCTCTATTTCTGCATGGTGCTTTAAAGTTGTTTCTGAGATTTGATATAAGAAAGAATAGTGTGTTCTAGTTTTGCTTTATTATGTTCAAAAACATAACAAGAAACAGCAGAAATCTCACTATAAGGAGTAAATTTCTAGACAGTCTATGTAGAAGTATGCTTGTGTACATTCATGCATACGCAAATACACGGAGACACAAAATAAAATTACTTTACATTTGAGAACAGAAATGTTTATCTGTAAAATATTCAGAATTTTTTGAAAGCTACAAATTCTTAAAAGTAGCTTTCTCTAGGAGAATTAATGTGACCCAATGCAACCCCCCAGTTTGCCAGTAGAAATTGTGCCACTGTTGGCAATGGAAACTGGGTCCACAAAATATTCGGGTTAATTGACATTGCAACCACATAATTATCATTAAAGTGCTCATCTTTTTTTTTTTTTTTTTTTTTTTTTTTGACAAGATTTCTGTTTGGCTGAGAGCTTTGATTGCTTTCTTCTGATCTGACTCTGTATCAGCTTGGCCTGATGAGTTCTCTGTTGGTTCATTTGTTTGTTTTCTTAATGCAAAATGGTATTAAAGTGTTATCCTGATCTTCTTCACAATAGTTGCAACCTTTAACAGAGAGAGATATTGAAACATGAGGTAACACCTATCATAATGACTCCATTCATGAAAGCTGCCAGGTGACAGCTCCCCAGCTGGTATTCCAGAAACAAGGCGTGCCACAAGCTAACACTGCAAGCGTAGAAAACATTCCTCCCCCATGTCTCTCTCACCAGAGATCCAAGTTAAGTGCCTTCAGACTTCAATACAGTCAGTATTTGATCACTTCGACAATAAAGGAATCAGTTGCATTGGTTTTCCCCCTCTACACTTGCCTTTCTACTCCTCAGGAGTGAGGGTGGCTGCTTTCTTCTATTTTCCCATAAGCTCAAAAATCTTTAAATGTTCTTGGCTGAAACTCTTGCTAAATTCAGTGAAATCTTCAATTCACATAGAAACTGTAACGTAAAAAGTACACCTCCAAACAATATGACCCATGGATGAAAAGCTATGGAAATAAATTCTGCAGGGTAAAGCTAATTCAGTCTTAGGTTATCTGCTAAATATCCCATTTTTCCCATGAAGTTGAATAAAATTATGCCCTTAAAATCACTTTTACCAGTTTTTTTTTCAGTCACCCACTGGCACAGTTTCCAGTTTCACACATATTTTGGATAACTTCAAAATAAGAAGGAGGTCAACAGGCAAAATGAGACCCCCTTAAAGTCAATAATGATACAAAAAGAATTGTTAGATACATTCAGTCCCTAACTAAATGAGTAAATAAAATTTGGTTTGGTTCAAATATAAAACCAACAATAAGCCAGTAATTTAGGAGAGAAACTAGAGAATATTTAATCTGGATTTTTCATGATCTTACTACTTTTGGACAATACTTGAGGCATCCTTGAAAATTGTAGCTTTCTTGAAGTTTTAGTTGGTTTCTTCCTTTTGGTGTTTCGAAGCTATGAAGAATGTCAGGCTTGAAAAAAAGAAAAATTCTTACTGAGACAAAAAGTCAGATTTATTCCATAATGTCCCAAGAATTATTTAGGGTTAGCAGGAATCAGGCAAGTTATTTTATGCACATCTCAAAAACTTTAATTGCATCATTTATCATTCAAAAGCTGAAGCTGGCAGGAAGGTATCGACATTAGGAGAATATGCAGTTTCACATAGAAATTTTACTCTCCAGAATCACAGAACACCTGCCACACAGCAGTCACTGTCACTATAAGCATCTCTGAGCAACACAATAAGAAGTTGCTTGGGGTGAAGAGTGACAGTCCCTTTCCTTATATGCAGATTTGTTGTAGAGCAAAAGTGCTGCACTAAACTTTTATGAAATCTTGCAGACAAAAAGCTGTTATGAATATAAAGGTTTTAGACTACAATGAAGACTCAAATCACAGTTATTAGTTTGAGTAAGCATGCTTTTAAAGGAATATGTTAAAAGGAACAAAAGAAATAGGAAATAAAAAAACCAGTGGCATTCCACATGCACTGTAAATGAGTTGAATCTTGCTAACCCTCTGGTAGTGCTGTAGTGCTGTACTATTGCTTCAGTAGTTTCTATAATTTCAATTCTAGCAAGAGGAGGCAGTGAGGAATGTGCGTCATACATGATTTGTAGAGGTGTTTAGGGAATTTCTAATGAAGCACAGTCCCACAAACATAGTTTTGGTCAGATGACTGACTTTGCTGGAGTAAATGGGCTTACACCTTACAGAGAGACAATTCTTTGTAGCCATGGTGAATATGAAACTCAGCAGCATAAACCAACACAAATCATACAAAAGGAAAATGAAAAGAATAAATCACGGTTGTGATAAAATCCTCTCTCTTGATCAATGTCTTTCCCTCTATTTTTTTATGTATAAGACATATTTCTCTTTATGAAAAAGGTGTTAAGAAAAGCATTAGGATAATTTTTTCTTTTTAACTAATAGAAATAACAACAGTGGAGCCAATAGTTTTCATCTGATGCTAAGGCTTTCAAGTCAATTCTTTAAATTCTTCTCCCTGTTATAAAATTCTGTAAAATTTTTGCTTGACCCACTCAGTGGCTTTTTTTCCAAAACTGAAGAATCCTTGCCTACTTAATGATATGATTACACTAGCACATAGTACAGTGGGAACAAAGGAGAAGAGCAAAATAATTGATGCCAAGGGCCTGACATCCTCAATTTTTTTTTTTTTTTTTTTGTAGAATACATGTGCCTTTCAAATGCAGCAAGAGAAACTTAACAAAAATGACAACAATTTCTCTGTTTAGTAACAGAAATTATTATCTGCAAGGTCTTAGCTTATTACCTTTGATATCAGATTTCTATTCTCATTTTAACAAAGAAATCTAATTTACATTTTAACACCTATGCCATCCATGAATTTTGTGACTTAAGATCAACTATTATCAACATCAGCTTCCAGAACTAGTGAGCAGACTTCTGTAGTTCCAAGACCTCAGTGAAGAGCAGAGTTCAAACAGTCCAGTGAAATTTGCTGTGGGACTTGAAGTCTCTGGAAATATTGCTTCAATTGAGGAAAAAAAAAAAAAAAGGACATTGAAGCAAAACATGAGCACTGCAGCCCAGCTGCTTTGGCTTACAAGACTTACAAGAGAAAGTGATGGTTATGTAATTTTTTTCTATTTGTATTAACAACTGTATCCTTAACATTTTGTAATAGTATCAAAATCCTATCAAAATACTATTTTGTGTACCATCAGTCTCAGTAGCTGCAACACCACACCTGAGAAGGCATTACTATTTACATCACCATTGTAGTTCTGCAGGACAAAAAAAAGATGAAATGAAAAAAAGTCTGCTAAGATGAAAGAAAAGCTAAAAGGTAAAAGAAAACCAGCCCACAAACTTCAAGTTTTAGCAAAGAAATAAAAGTTCATGGCAAAGTGGTGCGATATTGTCCAGAAGCTGTGCATCAGTTCTGTCATCTTTCCGGGCAATGTATGTCTCACAGAGTATTCGTAGCAAATACTGGAAGTTCTTTCAGTGAGGTGCCTGATATTCTGACAAAATCTTCTGGTAAAAAGTTTTATGTATAGTATGATACACAAGAAGGTATGACTGAGGAATGTGGAGAGCTTTATATTTGTTCAGTGCCCACTAATTAATTGCCTTTCATATTATTAGTAAACTATGGAGCCAGAGGTTTTAATATTATTTAAAACTGATATGTGAGAGGTCTGAGTAGGAGAAAAAAGAACAAAATCAAAACAAAAGCCTGACTCTCAAGATTATTCTTCTTCTTCCTTTTTTCTCTTTTTTTCCTCTTTTTTAAAATTTATTTTATTTTATATTATTTTATTTTGCTTTTCAGAATTCTTCAAGCAGCTTGCCTAGAGAGAGAGCTCAAAGAAATGGAGAACATGAAAAGTGTCAAAGGAAAAGAAAGTGGGTAATGTAAAATATTTTGTTAGATCTAGAAAGATTTAAATCTAAATTAATTAATACCTACAAGGTACTTTCATTATTAAAAAATATTCTCATACATTCCCAAGGCAACTTTTCCTTAGCTTATTTTTATCAGTACTTTCTGACAAAAATAATTTCTGCATGGTAAAACACTGATCGATCTATAACATTCAGGACTTGACATAACACTGATAGGTGAATAAAAATCTGTAACATATGCAATACAGATATTTTGTTTTTCCAGCTAAGGAGAGTAGGAGTCTCTAGTGAATGCAGAGAGGTTTGATATGAATACTGAAGATAATCAGTTTACAATAGAAAAATACAAATTGCATATCTATGCAAATTATTGACAGCATCACCAAAATCTTTAAAATAAATAAATAAAAAACCATTTCTTCTGACTCTGACAAGTATTTAAATATGTCACAATTACTCCCAGCCTGAGTAGTCTAAGGTGTAGTGTTCACTAGCTTCCATGAAATTATTAATAATCCATCATAAACATTTCATTGTATAGAATTTTTAAAAATTTTTTGTACAGTGCTTGAAAGTCTGCAGCACAGAAATGTTAACTGAAAACACTTGCAATTTACACTTAATAGTCCCTGGTTCTTCAAAGTATAAAATTTTAAAAATGCTGAGAGGTACTTAAAAAAAAAGGTGTTTAACCCAATTATTTCTACTGAGATTACAGAATGTACCTCTTTCTCTTCCACAAGATTCAGCACACAGAGAAAAGAATTTCACAGAGAGGAAAAAAATGACAGCACAGTTGTTCTGAAGATTACATGATCAATTCCCTTCCTGTGCTTGTAAAAGTCACTGAGCTCAAGAAAAGAGCTGGAATAACTTTTTTACTTATGGAGCTGGTGACAGAGTCACACATTACTCAGTAAGATTAAAATCCTTATGAGAGTGTGTAACAAATATTCTTAAAAATCTTTATCATGCACTTTTTTAGTTCAAGCAAATTTGCATTCAGGCTAATTCAATTCTCTTCAGGTTTTCCAGTATACAGATCTACCTTAATGAATAAAACACAACTACATATAGAAGCACCAAATTTCTAAGTAAAGCTTTTCGTAATGTATTTTTTATTGCTAAAATGCAAGCAGCTAAGGAAGCAGCTACCTTAGGCTGCTTTCCAGTGATTTTTATATATCCAAATTTGCAACTCTGTCTTTAAACATACAAAGAAGAAATTAATCAATTTTGCAAAAGAAATATAATTTTTTGTACATATGGACTTCATTTTGTGTTATGTTAATGGGACAGTATGTTTTTCTTCTAGTTTTGTATTTTTACACAACCAATGAATTAGTTTGCTATGTCTAAAGGAGTGAAACTGATATGTTGAATATTTTCCTTTATCCTTTTTATGATTTCTAAGTCATTCAGAGTTCTTCATATGGATTCAATATCATCAGGCTTTCCTAAGATAACAAATGGGGGGATGATAACATTTTCCTTGCATGCAGCAAAAACTAGGACTCTTCATTCTTGTAATAGAATTAGAAAAATTGCATTGGGATATTAATATATTCCAAGATGAATCCTACCTTATATTTCTGCATCATACAGTGCATCATACAGAGCAGTACTATGTGGACACACCTCAGCATCTGGCAGCATGCAAAGGCTTTTCTACAGTGGATTTTTTTGCTTCTTTGTATACAGTTAGAATATTTTTGCACTGCCAGTAGAACACATAGGATGAGGCATACATCTATACATGAGGTCTGTAATGGGAGACATATCCAGCCTTACAAAATTCAGGGGTCGCTTTCATTCAGAAGCTTTTGATAATAGGCTAAGATTTCATCTGGTCTTCTAAAAGAATGAGTAAATAGTGAAGTTGTATTCTATTCTATTCCCTTTTCCCTTCAGATATGCAATGGGATATGCTAGTATATTTCCCAAACAAATCACACTGCATGAGTCTGATCTAGGCTTCTGGTCTAGTGGCACATCTCTTTCTTGTTATAAATTTTCTTTTAAGTCAGAAGTTACAATTTTTGAGCAAAAAACAAAACTTTACTTCAAAATAAGCAATTTTTAAAATATTATTTTGATATAAGAATAGAGTACCCTAGGAGTCCAAAGGCTCTGATGACCTTTGCACATAAAATTATGATTCATTAAAAAATGACCAAAAAATTCCTTTTACAACAAGCTACATAGAAGTTGTTTGTTAATGTGGCTATGTAACCCTGTGGCTAAATCTCCTGTGTCCTTGATTTATTTTTGAAGGTTATTCTTGATTAAAGCCATTATCTTTCTGTTTAGAAAAATAAGTGTGTAATCACTCTAATTTTAGAGCATCTTTGATATCAAGACGTTGTTTTGCAGTAAGCAGTGGGGATTTTTATTCATGTGTTGATTACAAAGCACACATCTTACAGGTCATTTCATTACCAATTCACTACCTGAAGATCATTCTAAGAGAAAATTGCATCCTTAACAAAAATCTCTTCTAGTTACAAGTACTAAGGCTGACATCCCTTAGTAGCACTGTTAAAGAGTCTAGAAGAAAAACAGTAAATTCTTAAACAGGCAAGCAGTACAATGAAAGTAGCCAGTACAGCTACATTGCATATTTAATGAAAAAAAGAACTAAGCAAGAAGGAAAACTCAACAGTGAAATCGACCTCCCTCAACCACAACAGATTTATAGACCACTGTGTTTACAATACACTTTTATTTTTTATATATTCCATTTAATTCAAATTAAATAAATGCATATCACTCCAGTAGCTGGAGAATCTCAGGTTTTAAAGTACATTTTGTTCAGGAAAAAAATGAGGACAATTTTAATGACTTGGGCCTGTTGGAGTGCGTTCAGAAGAGGACCATGAAGATAATCAAAATGCTGGAGAACCTTTCTTATTAAGATGGGCTGAGAGAGTTGAAGTTGTTCAGCATGGAGAATAGAACCTTCAGGGAAGACCTTCTAGCAGCCTTCGAGTACCTAAAGAAGACCTAAAAGAAAGCTGGAGAGAGGCTTTCCCCAAGGGAATGCAGTGATAGGACAACGGGGAATAGCTTCAAACTGAAAGAGGACTGGTTTACATTAGATATTAGAAAAAAAATCTGCACTATGGGGATGGTGAGGCACTGGAAGAGGTTGCCCATAAACTGTGAATGCCCCATTCCTGGAAGTGTACAAGGCTGAGTTGGATGGGGCTTTGAGAACCTGGTTTATTCCTGCCCCCAGCATACCAGTTGGAATTAGATGTTCTTTGATGTCCCTTCCATCCCAAACCATTGGGAAAATATAGGCAATACTGTCTTCATTGAAGCTGGCACATGGAAAATCCAGTCTTCGGAGCATTAAATTAGTCTTCTTGCCAAATCCTTTATCTTTTATTTTGTAAAACGTACTACCAATATATTTCAGTGTAAATAAAAATACATAAACAAGTGTGTGCTCAAGTGGACCGAAAAGACAGAATATATATTCCATTGTAAACACTCTTGGTAAATTACTAGAATAATTAAATCAGTCTTTATTTTTTGTGTATTCTTAGTAAAGTAGAAAAATTCTTTCTAAGCCAGAGAAACAAACACCCAATTAGACATCAAACACTTGTTTTTAGATTTAAAGCAAATCTCTTTTTCACAGAATCTTTTCTCACCATACTTTGATAAAAACACATATCCCATGCCACTTTAGACACCATGAAACAGAATATGAAATGATATTTGTGTGCAAACTATCGCATTTTTCTGGTGCATTTTCAAGATCTGTGGTATTTACATATGACCTTTCCATTTTTATTAGCAGTTTATTGGATTTTTGCATTCTGGCCAGCAGAAGAGTAAGGTAATTTACACTGAGATTTGACAGTTATACACACAGCTATAAACTTCAGTCCATTAACTTATTTCTCATGTAACCTTTATCAGATTCTAACCAAACACCCAAGTAAGCCCTATATCTTGTTTTTCTTTAATTTAAAAAGCCCTCATCATAAGCCCCTACTTATAGAACATCAAGTGCAAGTAAAAGCTCTGCACAAGCTTTTATCACAGCTTTCCCTGGCTCTTAGTATATATAGATGTCAATTTAAATTATATTACTCAAGATCAAGTTGTTTATATACTGCTCAGGTTTGTGTCTTGAATTAGTAAAGGATGGCAACATTTTTATTCTTTTTTTTTAAATACAGGTGGTTCCTCTGATTGAACTGAGCATGGATATTTAAAGAATCACACTTAATTGAACAGACATATAAATTTGCATGTGAATGTCATCGGTTATTACATAAACACAGGTAAACACAACATGCACACAGGAAGGGCAGCACAGAAATTCTAGTGTGGTCAGTCCACTTATGCTAAGACTTTCTACACAATTTTCTGACTTTGTCTCCAGAATATGGCTGTGTGTCTGCAAAGCATTCCTACAGATAAATTGTCTCTGGTAACTTGTGAAAGACAAGACATTACTTACATTTTACCTGTTTGCAGGAAGTTACCTTGCAATGTACTTAAAAATGTAAGGATGGAAACTCTCACAAAAGTGTTTCTTTCAGAAGATGAAAGATTTCTTAGTATTTTACAGCTCAAAAATAAAATTCTTTTTTAAAACACAAAATTCTTGATAACTTCAGCAGGTAGAATTTTTCCTAAACTTTCTTACGTAATTTTTTTTTTTCCTTAGCAATGATAAATTCATACCTCACAAGGGTAAGTCAGATTACAAAGATAATTTTGACTCACCTTTGGATGGCAAATCCTGGCTATATACCAAGTAAATTGGGACAACCTTAATTACCAGTTTAAACTAAGCCTGGCATTTCTTTTAAATAGAAAATCCATTTCAATTACAAAGACACCAAGATATCAGAAGTACTCTATTCCCTGAACAAAACGTAAATCGTGTTTTACATTTAATGTAATTAATGTCAATATCTAACCATCATAGTCACTTCAGCTCAGCTTTCTTAATCAAAAATTAAAGTAAGTCTTCTCAAAATAGTTTTAAACCAGAACTATTTTACTGTTTCATGAATAAGCTAAGCAGGTAGAATTTTTAAACAAAACGAGAAAGAAAAATACTACATGTTTCCTGCTACTTGAATTCTGGGAAGTGAATGTGAATGAATGAATGAATGAATGAATGATTATTAGAGAAAATTTAATTTTAATTAATGCAAAAATAAATTTTATTTTACTAACATAGTAGGGTAAAAAAAGTGCTTGTTGTTTAAGTCTACTTTCTATTCATCCAGTCAGGAAACATATATGTTAGATAGTGTCATTATCAGGGGAAAAAAGTCGAATTTTAAGATATTTCTAAAACACAGCTATAAATTTCAAAGGGAAGAATATTAAGAGATATATTCTGTTGTCTTTGCAGATTCCAACAGGAAAATATTCATCCTTTATAAAGACTGGGAGTCTTCCAAAGGCAACTGAGATTCAAATATTTTAATGACCAATTGGAACAGTATATGTTCTTCCTTCTTGATTTAACTGATAGAGGTGACAAGTAACAGTTCTTTAATCTGCAGAGAGCATGCAGGGTAAAAGAGGGATACTGTGGAGGCTGAGCAAATGTCCTGATTTGATTTGAAACTTTAAAGGGAATTCGCTCTTCTGCAAATGTCCATCATCCAGAGAGTGTAAAATGAAATGACAGGTACCTATAGAGATTAGACAACTCCAGCATTTCAGGTGGCCCTTTATGGTAATGCACACTGGGGTTCACTGTCCTCATTAAGCTAAAGTGGCAAAGTCACAGAGTGTGCTACCTGGGTGCATACAAGGAATGGACATGATTCATTAAAACAAAAAGCAGCAGTAGTTACTAATTTTAGCAGAATAATAATTTTAAGCAATGTTAAGCAAATGTTATCAGGCCTCTTTTTAAGTGACATAATCTAGCACTGCATGGAGAAGAAAATTGCAGGCAGGACTAAAAGGAAATTTTGAGAAATCACTTTTAGATGATGTGCTTTTTTTTTTATTAAAGAAAATATTTTCACACTTTGGTCTACCCTCTATTGTTGCCAGGGTTCTGTGAAGGCACAGTAAGAATGGAATGGCTCGTGTTATATTTTATCAAAATCTCAAAAAAACCACTTTGCCTTCGGAACAACTATGCCAAATTCATCCACAATAAATAAAAAAGGATGAAAAAAGAAAAACAATTTCTTTTAGAGGAAAAAGTCCTGGAAAAGATATTTGAATTTTGGGTAGTTCTAGGCTTGGGAGTGAAATAAATATTACAAAGAGTAAATTAAATTGCCACCAAGGAGAAATCAAGATTCAGAATACTCTGTATTCTAAATTAGGTGGAGGGGGAGGCTCATCATTACAGGCATCTGAAAATCAAACTTCTGGATTATGATACTTAGGTTGCACCTCATCAACTGAGACAAAACACCTTATAAGGCTAATTTTTCTGAATACATAAGAATGCCTCTAAAACACAGTAAGTTAATTTTTATTTATTTTCTCTCTCTGTGAATAACAATATAAATCTATTTTATGTGTATGCTTAATTTTTAGATGGTTAAAATCAGTAAAATATAATCACAATTCTGAATATTCTGCTAAATGAGATAACATATTTGTGAAGAAGCAGTGATTGATGCCTTGTAAATCAAGATAAATAAAACTACAGCTGAAGTTGTTAAAGACTGAAACAGCAAAAATAAACAACCAAACAACCAAAAAGAAAAATAACTCTGAGCCACAAAGTAATGTAAATTGCTGCAGTAAGCTTACTGAAAAATACTGTTTATTGGGAAAGAGAATAATTGCATAAAACATAAAAGGTACATAAAACATTGCACTTGAATGTAAGACTCCAAAGGAGTGGATACTCCCGCTAGCCTGAAATAACCTGGTATGGCACCAGTTTTGCCAGCAGAGATACCAACTCAAGCCTGAGGAATGCTTTAGCCACACCAGCTACTGTGTTTCTCTTGATGGTTTATTAAGAACATTGGACATTTCTGTAAAGCACCAAATTTCCCAAAGAGTCTTATGTGGAAGTTCACACACAAATTGTCCAAGTGCTGTTCTGAGTGCATTGTTGTCTATTCTTGTGCTCCCCTGTTATATTTAGTACTGCTCAGCCACTATGCCATGCTGCCCACACAGAGGATTTTCAGATCAATATAAAGTGGGCAGGATCCCTAACATCTCATTCTTGCTCTCAAAGGACTGTGCCAATTTTATATGTTTTATTTTTTTCTATACACCTCTCTTTATTTCTGAAATAATTTTGATTAATATGTGTTCTTGCCAGCGAAAAGAATGAGCATGAAATCTGATTTATTCTCCCCTGTAATTCCCCAGTTCCTGGAACTTTTTATACATTTATGGTCACTTATGGAAAAGCATACTAGATACCCCACAATTAACCTTTCACTCTGTTGCAGCTATTACATTGCTAGAAGAGGTAAGAGGTTAAGATAAATCATAATGTGTGTCTAATGCACTGCAGAACTAGCTTTTCTGGAGAGAAGCACAATGGATTACTGTGGCAATGCACCTCCTTAAAGCCAAGCTAAGGCAGGCCTAGTTCCTTCCTCAGCTGTGAAGAAACTTATTTCTAATCATGTAAGACAAATATGAGAGAAATAATTGAGACACTTAGAGCCTGTACTGTCACTTCTCAACAATACCACAAAGATATCTACTTTAATCTATTTTGTTTGTTGAATTTTGAAGCTTCAAAATATCTGCTTATTTGTTAATTTCAAATCCATTTCTTAAAGGCCTTTACATACCAAAACCTAAAGAGAGAGAAGGAAAGGGTTGTTAGGAAACCCTCTCAGCAATTACAATCTTGAAACTTTTCTTTGCATCTTCCTCTGCATCAGTTATCATTACAACTGTGGTGTTAAATATATGACCATTCCAATCTGCGTGGAAATTGTAAGAAGAAGGAGAAGATATTTTGTCTACAAAAATATACAATCAATTGAAGATAGGCAAAGACCAACACGATTGGAAGGACCAAACGGATGATGCTGAGCTTGGTGCACCCCAGGATACTGCTGGTCATTTTGGCTGCCACGGCATACTGTTGTTGATATTAATAACTAAATCTTTGATACAGTTATAAGTTTAAAATTGACTCCACCAATATTAACTTACCATCTTACTTTAGTAACTTGGAAAGAGACTGAGAAAAAATATAATTTTCAGAGGCATTTTGCTTTCTGTGAAAATGTGACAGCACAGGTGAATTCAGTAAGCTTGAGTCACATAATAAAACTCTGTATGCTAATGTAGTGTCACCTGAAGTTCAGCCAACCAGTAAAGTCTGTCCCAGACAGAAGTCAAGTAAACACAGAAAAGTACAAATGATCACCAGAGGGAAGTGACTGTGTTGAATGAGAGCTGAAAGGAATTTCACATATATTAATGGCAAAATGTCTGTTTCACAAAGCAAATTACACACCAGCACTAGAATGATTGACTGCCTTAGGAAACTACAGAACAGTACATGACAGAAAGTGGGAAGTAACATTGAGAACTTCCACCAGAATTAGTGCAGGAAAGATAATTCAGAGTAAGAAACAAAGGAGTAGACTGGCCCAAATTTCATATGCCGATACTCTGAGAAGAATCTAGATAAATGCTGATTTCAACATGACAGAGTCTTTCTAGTGTAATTTTATTTAGATTAAGTATCCTTAATCGAACTTGAGAAAAGCAGTTAAAAGCTTAAAATACCACGTAAATTAAAAATAATGCTACACACTGCAAGGCAACTGATGAGTAATATTGATCAGATCAGGTAGTTCTCTACAAGGACCAGTAAATGGAGATGTATCCACAAGTGCTCTGAAAAACAGAAAATTCTTTTGAGACTGACACTATTTCAAAGCCTCATTTCATTTTATGTGCTCAAGATATCTTTTTTTTCTTCACTGTATGAATTAGCCAGATTGTCAAAATAAACAGCTGTCTTAACATCACCAAACTAAATACATTCAGCTGCTTCTGCAATCCAGTATGGATTAGAAACAAAATTGAAAACATAAATAATCAAAGTATTAAGCATTATGGAAGATGGCAAAAGTAATACGTACAACTTGAGCATCATATGGAATTTGGGTGAGTTTAGATGCCTTATGGTGGATAACTTATGTCTAACCTGACCAAAGTCAGAGAGTACAGGGAATGAACAGTGAGGGAATAAAACAAGGCAGGAACGATTTAGGCTACATGAGTTCTGTTGAGGTGCTGAAATCCAATAAAAGCTATAGAGGTTACCCTGAAAAAGGTTGAGGGAGCAAAAAGAAGCAGGTAATTTTCTATGGATTTCTCGCTGTAGCACAGTAACGAAAAATTTTTGCCATTGTTATTAACATGGCAGAGATGTTGCACAACATTCAGGATCCCTGGGCTTTGCTTGGCTTGAGCAAAAAAAACAGGTGTTCTTATGTTGTCCAAAATATTAGCAGATAAACATTCCTTTCAGGAGGTTTCTTAATATTCAAAGAAAAAAGAAACAGGAACACCAGAAACAAAAAGCTTCTAATTGTTTTGACCATGACATTTGAGTTGCTTGAAGAAGCAAGGAAGAATGTAAGAAAGAAGTCTCAGAAGAGACAGTTTGATAAAAAACTACTATAAGGCATTATTAAATATCATATAAACATGTAACTTGGTGACGAGCAGAAATTAAATAGGGTGAAAACTTTGACTAAACTTCAGGATGGACTCTGTTTGAAGTATTATAAATTAATATTTGCAAAATAAGAATCTAATTATTTTTCCTACCACATTCTGCCATATCCTGCTTTAATCTTCATTCTTTGATCTTGTAGTCAAGTCGATATTTTTGTCAATATGCTTCTTCTTCTTATAGATGTCTAAGATAGCTAACTAAAACTGCAGTGATGAGAATCAAATTAAAACCAGCAGTTCTATTCTTAAACACTTTACAGTCCTTCAGAAGAGATTGCTTGTTAAAATAGCTAACCCCCTTATGAAACTAACAGCCGTTTGGGCAATGTCAGCAATCACTTTTTAATGGATTTGTTTTTCTTAGCTTCCATTTCATTTCATTAAGGACAAACTTGGGTGATTTTGTGTGATTTTAATTAGATACATGCCTATGGATTTTGGAACTAGGTCTTTAAATTTCATTTCTCAGATGTTTTGGTTTTACACTATAAAAGAAAATTAGTTAACAGTGAAAATAATCTTCAAAGGATTTAGCTCTTTCTGCTTGTGGTTCTACTTATTTTCTTTTTCTTAATGTGTAATTGAATACAGAACAGCTAATTAATTCATTGTATAGCTAAGAATGAGATAGGGACTTTTTTTTGAAATACAGAAGACAGTTTTACATCTCAGCATTTTAAAAATTGGACTGTCTGTTGGAATTTTACTCTCTGTTAGACAATAAAAGTATATGACAAAACTCCAAAACTAGCAACTAAATTTTCTATTTTTTCCAGGATCACACGCAGCTCTAAACATATGCTAGTCTCCAATCACGGAAGTTTGGCTGTGAGTGACTTTTTCTACCAAAAACTCTGTAATTTATTTTTTAAGCATGATTTCTCTACTCTTTCCCCATCATATGACCTCCATATTGAATGATATTAAAAAAAAAATAAATTGCGGTAAACTGATACTACCCTTAGCCATAATCAATCTTCTGTTTCCTAGTCAAGCAATTGATAATTGTGTTTGTCTAGTTTGTTTTAAATGTTTCATAATCTTATTTTTTTAAGCATATTATCTTGAATATCAGTGTCCTTAAATATCATCCATCATAGATTTATTAAGTGTTCCCTTCTGAGGTTTAATTCTTGCTCCAATTTTTAATTAATTTATGTAAAATACAGTTTTCTCGCTTCTGAAGTATTCCCAAAATACCCTTTGTTTGTTTTTTTTTTTTCCCAAAAAAGAGAATTCATAAAATTTTAGAATCATAGAATGGCCTGGGTTGAAAGGGACCTTAAAGATCATCTAGCTCCAATGCCCTGCCATTGACAGGGACACTTTTCACTAGAGCAGGTTGCTCAAAGGTCCATGCAACCTGGCCTTGAACACTTCCAGGGATGGGTCATCCACAACTTCTCTGGGCAACCTCTTCCAGTCCCTCACCATGCTCACAATAAAAAATTTCTTCCTAATATCTAATCTAAACCTACTCACTTCAGTTTGAAGGCATTTCCCCTTGTCCTGCCCCCCTTTTTAACATGCCCTAGTAAAAAGTTACTCTGCATTTTTCCTGTGGGCTCCCTTCAGGTACTGGAAGGCTTCAATTAGGTCACCTCAAAGTCTTCTCTTTTCCAGGCTGAACAAACTCAATTCTCTCAGCCTTTCCTCACAGGAGAGCTGTTCCATCCCTCTAATCATCTTTGTGGCCTCCTCTGAACTACCTCCAACAGATCCATGTCCTTCCTGTGCTGGGACCCCAGAGGTGGATGCAGGGTTCCAGGTGGGGTCTCACCAGAGCAGAGCAGAGGGGCAGAATCCCCTCCCTGGCCCTGCTGCCCACGGTGCTCTGGATGCAGCCCAGGACACGTTTGGCTTTCTGGGCTGTGAGTGCACCTGGCTGGGTCATGTCAAGCCTCTCACCCAACACCACCCTCAGGTTCTTCTATTTTTCAGAAATGAAGGCTACTATTACAAAATGGCTTCCTTATATTTCTTTTCATTTTATATCTTTTTATTGTAATCTGAATAAAAGAGAGAGGCTATTCATTTATTAACCTTTTACAATGTGACAACATTAAAAAAGCTGGGAAAATTTATTTTAAAATATCTTTTTGTTTCTTTCAATTTAAGACCATCTAGCATTGACTTTACTGGATCATCGTACACTATCAAAGAACACCCTTTATAGGGTTAAAGAACACCCTGAACAGTATGATCCACTTTAGATTCAAGTTTCCAAAGTATAAATCTGTTATACAGGTTCTTATCAGATACAAAGGAATATAAACAGAAACATTGCCTGTTGAATAGATATTGCAACATGAAATTGAAAGAAAAGCATTACTTCTATACTTTTGTAATTTCTTCTAAGGAAAACAATGTTGTCTTGTATGCAAAGCCTTTTCATACAGAGTACCATTCATTTTACAACTTTGAGACTTTAGTGCCATGAAATTTTACTGAATTAGGAAAGACACTATTTTTATGGGTGTTTTTTTCACTAGGGAGAACAGATTAAACCATTCATGCATACAACCAATCTGTTAAGGAAAAGAAGAGATTACTGTAACCTAGAGATTTCCCCATGTCTGCTAGTAAACTGATAAAAGTGCAGAGAACAGCTTATTCTGCACGTTCCAGACCATGCTCCCTATTAAATTTATATTGAAGTCTGCTTAAATTAAATGTGACTAAAGAAATATCCTTTTCTCTCTGTGAAGTTTTCAGATCTATCACAAACAAGCTTAGCTCACTGGAGGTACGACGAAGTGCAAACCATCAGGAAGTCATCCAGCTACATGATAGGAATAGGTCCAGAAAAACTCCAGCTGTTTATGCAACTGGTGATACTGAGTGGCTGGCACCTTATCAAGGACCAGAGGATCAGTGGCATATTGGTGTACTCTTTTAATGTCTAATGGATGTTTACTGCATCAAACAGGATAAAGAAACAAAATTTCCAAGCAAAATTTAAAAGATTTGCTGAACCGGGACATTCAACAGTGCATCATCTAGTCATAATCAATTAAATTTGCCCAGAGGTTATACTTCCCTGTTGCAGTTCTGTAACTCCTCAGGCTCAAAGTATTTTCTTTTTCTCAAAGCAATTTCTGAAATGCAGCCACTTACCATGTGCCTGCTGCCAACAGATCACCCATTTTGTTCTGGTTTTTTCTTCAGTTTGGCATCTGAATATTTTTCTATGTATCTATGTTATGGTTTTATTTTGTTACTTCTGAAGAAAATGAATTCTTCTATTTAATTAACTTATAATTAATGCAATTTATTTCTGTAATATTATCTTAGTTGTAAAAATAGATCTAAAAACAGGTATGTGAAATGAGTATCTGGATCTAAAATGTTTCTAGCTCAAAAAGTGTCTCATAAAGCACTCAATCATTGGCCAAGCATTTAATGTTCTCTCAAGCACATGAAAACCAAGACAGTAGCACCTGTAGAATGAAAATACAAATGTTTTTCTAGGTGCCTCAGCTATGCCTTGTCATAGATATTCCAAGCAGCAAACAATACTGACTGACTCAAATAAGAATCTACAAAAGCTGCTGCTTTCATTTAAAGTCATAGTAGGAAATGAAAAGTGTTCAAGCAGATAACATTCCCTTGCTGTAGAGATAAAGATATATGAAGGATTTTATTTGCTGTAGAAATGAGGATCTTATTTTCCTTCCAAGTGTCTTTGCCCTGTTCCTGCCTGTGATGTATACCAAGATATGCATTCAGATCCTTACTCAGCATGAAATTTCAACACAGCCTTTTGGGAACATGCTTTCACTAAATTTACTTATCCACATTGGATATCTAAACACTGATGAATCTGAAAAGACTTTGGCATTTTTAAAAATCTGGGCACTAAAGTATCTAGATTTTCAAATAAAGTGACACAATAGACTTAAAAAGCAGGATTGAAACTGCACACCAGCTGTTGCTTGTTCATCTGGTATAACTAGACCTCAGTTCCTCACCAAGACTAACATCCAATACAATAAAGCATTCGTTTCATCTGGTGGAAAAACAAGGAAAAAAACAGAAGCATTTCTTTTCATGTCAGTTTAAGACATTCTTGAGTGGCCTTGTACATGATCAAAATCAAGCTTGTAACATGTTTTTCATCTTCGTGAAGAACCTGACAGCATTTGCTTTTAAAGTTTCATTTTCCAAGAGAAAAATATACTGTAAACAAAGGTCTCATGTTTCCTTCTGGGGTCGTTTAGGTTTTCTCTGGTGTCGTTTTATTTGTGGTTCTTTATTTTTTTCAAACTTTGTTAGTTTTATTCACTTTATAGGGGTTTCCTGACACATTATATGGGCTGGCAATGACCAAGAGATATGGAAAATGTCATTAGTTGCTAGTCAGTGTTCTTAGTTCCCTTACTTATTGCTCTTACAAGTTACTATGAAGGCTTCTGGTTTTCTGATGATACCCATGTCTTATGGACTTGCAGGTTGGAATTACCTAGGTGGTAATGGAAAGGACAAAGTTTTGGTCACAATGAAGAACAGCTACAAGATTTCATGCACATTCATCCATTATTTGAATGCTACCATGTGGCACCTTGCTGACTTCACTTCTCAGAGGGAAAGCACTTTTGCCAGCACTGTACTTAGCACCATGGCCTTGGATTATTGACTGACAAATATATAAATATTGATATGAAGCAATAAAAATACATATTTTCTTTGTGACACTCCTATTACATCTTGAAAAGATTCACTAGTTGCTATAATAACTATAATAATGTTCGCAGGAAGGGAAAAACACTTTGATATGTGAAAGGAGAAATGAAAAAATTTGCACACTACTAAAAGATTTCTTCCTTTTATCCCAACTTCCTGTTCTATAATCACTGTGTGGGGGACAATTTTGCAGTGTGTAACTTCTATTCATATAATAACTGAATACTTTTAGCAGCATACAGTTTTGTAAAAATGTGTATATTGGAAGAGTTCTAAGTTCTTCCTGACTCTCCCTCAAGAAATGAATATTTTTTACAGTCTCAGTAAATTACCTTTGCTCTTTTAAGGCCTTCAGGAAGATATTGGCTTATCTCTCTGAGTTTTTGATTTCACGGCTGACTAGTTATGAATTTAAGTTTAATAAGTAAAAAGAAAAAAAAAGAATCCCAATGTTTTCACCTCCAAATCCCTCTCTGGTCTCTCACGCTCTGATTACTGTGTAAAGCAATAATCTCTCAGACCTGTAATCAGGCCATCATCTTCTGCTCAGATTTTTCATTGATGTTTAACATCCAGACTTTACTATTTTCATGATATCCCTAAAATACAGCCTTTCCTATCTGTTCTGTGGTAAAATCTATGGCCTAAGCTTTTATTTTCCTGGGTCTCCAAAGCATTTAACACATGCAATTTTCCTATTCCTAAAAGACAGCAGTTAATGTACAACTATTAAATCATAAGATTAATACATTTTCTAAAATGTTTTGTTCACTTGTTTGTTTTAAATGACTGTCATGACTGGCCTTTAAAAAGCTGACATTGTCAGTGAAGGGTTTGAGTTCCTCAAAAATTGCAAATTCTTACTACTGTGTTAAAAAACTGACCAAAAAAAATGTGCTTCATTATAACACAGTGCTACTTTCACAGTGGATAAGGGTAATAAGGGTGAATACTCATGTTAGGTATCTCTTTAGTTGTCACCTGATCTGAAGGTTGAAAACAAGTGCATATAAATAGCTCAGAAAAGCACTATTTACTCACATACCAAGCTTACTCTGTGTTCACTTGCTTTAGGAGCACACATACCCGTTTTGGTAGTCTATTGTGTAAGATTAATTCGTAAGCAAATCTGATGATTGTTAGCTAGGAAAAAAAAATTAAAGATTAGCATTAAATTATCAAGATACAATTCTCCCTACGCTGCTTTTACTAGATCATTACAAAGAATACCAATGAAACAGAATGTTAATAGAAGACATTTTTGCCTAAAGTTAATGGAGACAAATATAGCCATAAATTTACAATTCACCCATCCATGATTGTGAATAAGATATTTTGTGTGTTTTAGAATAATCTATCTTTAAAATTATCATTTCTACTGAGGAAAAAGGGAGCTGGAACAACTTGTTCTTGTTTACAGACCTTCCTGTTCTTTCAATGCACTGAATTCATCTAGCTCATTGTTCAGACTTTTGATCCAAGTTGATTACAGTTTCATAGAAACTAATTGCAATTTTGGTTTTTGGTTGGTTTGTATATTCTGTGAGTCTGTGATTCCATGAAACTAGGATTTTTAAAAAAAATTTATAAAGGTTTTGTTGTTTTTTGAGGGTGAGGAAATGACAGGACTTATTTTGTTTAGCTTCAGTTCACAGTTCCTCTTTCTTTTTTATACTTGTTCAGGGAAATCCAGGAATTTAACTTTGAACAAGATTGATACTGCATATTAAGGATTTTAGACCACTTCAGTGTCTAAAACAGTTTCAACATGGAATTTTGCAAAGACCAAGTGTGAAGTGAATGCTTCATGTGTTAATTCCCTCAGATATTTGGGACATTTCTTTCTTATTTTTCCACTCTTGAAAACTTATAATTACAAGAAGTTCAAATTACATTTTCAAAGTTAAAACTTTGTTGCAGGTAGAATATTTTGACATTAGAAACTGAAATCCATTACTGGCTCAGAGAAATATTTAAAGGTTAACCATGGCTAGGAATTTCAAATGATTATTAGATTAAGCCTGTTGCACTTCTGCCACACCACTGAATGACAGAGTCCTATTTAGTACTTGTGCTGAAGCAACAAGAATGGCTTGACCTTTCAATAGGTAAGATATCGACCTGTGACAGGGCTCCACACAAGCCTTGTGAACTACCTAAGTTGTATTTAAGTCTTTGACCAAGAATTCTATCCCTGTTCCATGAGATACATTTCATTCTCACTGAATATATAGCAAATTTCTCTTTAGTTCTCTGGAACTAAAGGAAGGATTGAACAAAAGAAAACTTTCTTTATGTAAATCAGTGTTCCTAACATTATTCTCTTTGTGTGATTTCTGTAGAATGGGGTGCTGTTTCTTCTGTGGGTATAAGCGAGATAGCAATTAATGTAAACGGTATTTGTTTCTCTCCCTCTCTGCCTTAATATTTTTAAACTAATTAAAGGTGATTTTAGACCACTTTTTAATGGGCATTCTCTATTTGTATAGAGCTTATGTGGCTCAGCCTACAAAGCTGAAGAAGGAAAATGACACTGCCTTCCTCCTCTTAGAAACAATTATATTCTCTGACAGTGACATTTACGCACTGCTTTGTGCAATTCTGTGATAAGAGCACATATGTGTGCTTTCCTCAGTTTGAAACAAAATGCTCATTCATATGTTCATGAAGACACTATATAAGCATGAAATTCTGATTAAAACCCAACAGGCTCATTGTTTAGAAACCCAAGTTAAGAAAAGAAAAGGGACTCCCATACTGTTTTGCCTCACTCTATCCTAGAAGGTAATTTCCAGACTTTTCATCAAGATGGGGCATCAAACTCTCCTTTAACAGTTCAGGACAAAACAGGGATTTGATGCCCACTAATGTCTGAGAAAAAAGACACACATTTTGTGGGTAAAGTCCCTCTTTGCCTCTCCTCCCATTCTTTCCCTGTGAAACAGTGAGGATTTCCCTTTCCATATTGCTCACTTTCTTATAGATACATACAGGGAAACATGGACTGCTCCTTCTCATTATTTCTTTTATTCATTTTGCATATGTTAGTCCTCTTAGTGACCAAGGACAGGAAAACAGTCACAGATGACATTTTTAGATTCATCAAGAGGGTGAATGAACACAGCCAATACAGGTTTACCAAGGACAATTTCGTTCTGAGCAGCTCTATTGCTCTCTGTGCTGTGGTACTGCATACACACTCACGGTTTAGCATCAAACTGGTGGAAGTTTGCAGACAATATCAAATTGAGCAAGGCAGTCAATATGATGTACCTCAGGGCTGTTTTCCAGAGGAACTTTGACAGGGTGGAGGTAGACATACACCTCATGAAGTTCAATGAAAGGAAATGCAGAATGAGAATGAGATAACCCCTTCCAAAAGTACAACCTGTGGACTGACTGTACAGGAAATAGATCTACAGACAAGCACCTAGGGATGTGGCTTGACAACAAGCTGAACATGAGTCAATGGTGTGCTCTTGCAGCAGAGAAATCTGATCACAAGTTGGGCTGTATTACAAGAGCGTAGCCAACCAGTCCAGGAAAAGGGATCTTTCCTCTCTATCCAGCACTTGTGACAACGCATCTGTACCACTGTGTCCAATTGTGAGCTCTCCAGTAAAAGAAGGATATTAAAATGCAGGAAAGAATCAAAATGATTGACACCAAGATGGTCGAGGACTGTAGCAGTGTGTGCATTGGAAGACAATGAGGGACCTGATCAGTTCAACAAGGAGAATAAAAGACCTTGTTGCTGAGTACAAATACTTGACCAGGAACACAGTAGAGACAGACCCTTCCCAGAGCAACAGACTCTTCTATAGCAACAGGCCAGGAATCAAGGAGCACAATGTGGTATAGGGAAAGGATTTTCTTGAAGCATAAGTGTGTTCAAACACTCTAAAATGTTGCCAGGAGAGCAACATGTGGAATCCCTATCTTTGGAGCTGTTCAGGACTTGATCAAACAGGACTGAGTAATCTGATCTGCTTAAACCTGAGATGGAGATTGGACTAGTTGACCTCCAAACATTGCTTCCAAACAAAATTATTCTATGGTACTGTGTCATTCATTCCTATCAGGAATCAGCTCAATAATAGCAATGTGGATAATACACTTTGAAACCTGCAAAATAAAAAAACATGCAAGAACAGACTCAGTGTTTCCTTGGCTACACCATTTAGAAAGTAAAAAAAAAAAAAAAAAAAACCAAAACCAACCCTCCCCCCCAAAAATAAGCCCAACTAAAAAAAAACCTTCAAAAAAACTATTATTTTTGTGCTCCAGTACTTTTGGTTCAAAGAAAGTCTAGGTTCACGATCAAAGTCTGTAAGGGTGAGGTATTTTCCAAACAAACCAAAACATGACTGCATTCCTAATAAATTTAAAATTCCAATTTCACCTGACTAATCAGGCAAATGCCTAGAAAATTTTTTTGTTTGAGGTTGCTGGTTTAGTGTTTTTTGAGGGGGTAGGTGGTTTGGGGTTTATTTTTTGGCTGGGTTTTTTTGCTTGGGTTTTTTAAAAATCTTTTTCTTTTTGAGGGTTGTTGCTATTTGGTGCCATCTATTTTTCTACAGAGATACAACCCATTTCCATAAAGGCACCTATGTTTTTTGTTTATTTGTGTATGTCTGACTTGTTTTTTTAAGGGACTATTTTCAAGAAAAATGTCTGTTAGCATGTGCAACTGTTAGAAGATAGGCATGCTTTTATTGCAGTCCTACATCTTTAGAAACATGTTATAAGCAAGTGATGCAAGAAGGCTATTTTGTTTACCAAATATGCATCAGAACAGAGTGCATTCCAGGAATTAATATGCTGTAGTACAGAAGGAAAGAAGGGAGATAACTGCTTCAGTGATACCCACAGCAGCAGGCTATAACAACAATAGCAGTATCAGCAGCAAAATATCCTTTATTTTCTCTCCACTGTTTATAAATGAGATTGAGCATATGGATACGTAATTAGGGTTATTTCATTAGATCAGACTAGAGCTCTCCAAACAATCATAAAAAGTGCTCTCCATGCATAATGGTTTATACAGGCTTCTTAAAACACATGCTAATACATTAAAGAGCACATATTCATCTTCAAGTAAAAATCTTACACCTGCAGATTTTGCCGAGGCTTTTTTTTATGATCAGAGTGACTTTCATAATTTAATGTATAGTTGCATTATTTAATTTCTATTCCTGTTCTGCTATTTTCTCCTATTCTTACCTCAGTTTCTGAACAATTTATTATTTATCCCCTCTTAGCTATTGATCTAATTTGGGTGATTTCCTTCCACTAAAGGTGTTCCAAGAAGCTAATTTTCTTTTAGTTAACATATCAAAACAGCTTTCCCAATTTTTCCCTTTCTGCCCAGCTTCCAGGTCATGTCCTCTCTCCTAAACAGACCTTTTGAACCTTCCTCCTCATCTTTTCAGTCACTCTCCCTCGTGCCCAGTTGAACCAGTTCCAACCTGCCTCCTCTCATTTTACAGTCATTATGTGTCTGAAAAATAGGGTTTTTTCTCACATTTTTTGACATTTTTCAGCTCTAGATTCTTTTTCCCACTATCCTGAAAGATCCTGAAGCCTAGATACTTCCAAGACTAAGGTGACAAAGGAACTAAAATAAAAGTTTTATTTATTTCTGTATGCAAAGACCACTTTGACTTGCATAAAAGTACCCAACTTTTATACATGTTGCCTTAAATTTCTAAACACTAGAAACTTAACTGTATGTCACTAGATACAATCATGTTTCAAAAATCAAAATTCCAGGGTGGGTGAAACCGGACATTCTTAAGACATTATTTCCCATGAAATAATAACTGCAGAACACACAGCGAGCTTGCTTTCTGAGAGGTTTTCTTTAGGCTATAAAAAGCTTTTTAATAGCTTATATCTCACTACTGAAATCTGGAGTGGAATACTAATTATCAAAGATTATGAGAAACCATGTGTAGAATTATTTTCTTTTATTAATCTCAACATATTCAATGCCATCCAGGAAAAGCTGCATGGTCTATGTTCCATGTTATGTGCTTCAGGAACATAGTGATAAAATTTCTATAGGAGAAAATAAGGATGTAATTTTGTAAGTTCAGTAGTTATAAAGGGAAATGAAAAATGTGCATTTTATTTGAAGTACCCATATTCCTAAAATGTGGACATTTTGTAATCATACAAAATGAATTAATATGTGGATTAACAGAAAAGACTGAATTAGCAAGGATATAGCATCAATACCACAAAATAGGGATGAAGTAGAAAATATAGTTGAGAGAAAGATAGAAAACATGAGACGATAATGTGGTTTTAATTGAAGTTAATTGTAAGAAAATAGATAAAAAATATAGGGCTGTAACCTACCATGGCCTTCTAGGCATCCAATTCCCAGTCAAGGTGGGGTCTAAATATTCTCACTGAGGCTGCAGTTAACAGTTTTCACAGGCTTCTAATTTCAGAGACAAGTCCGTGATTATCAATTACCAAAGCCAAGAAGCCTCAAAGCTCTGGAATCTCTGGGATTCTCTGGAAATATAAAAATATCCTTGTCTAGTTCAGAAATTTGAACAACTAATCCCTTTCAAGAAAAATGCTTTTACTTGAATACCTGGCATTTTTAACTAAATATTGTTTTATCAAAAATTCAAGCAGTTCTAATAACAATAGATTTTCCTTGACTGTTTCCTTCAAAATAAAATCAACACTATAAAGTAAAAATCAGTAAGAATTCCATTTAGTTTAACAAAGTGTGACCAAATTAATAAACACAGACAAGAATTTGAATTTTCTCTATTAATTTCACTTCTAGAAAGCCTTAGGCAAATGCAACATGCCTAACCTTACACATTTATGACCAATTATTGATTTCCTCATATGATTTCAGTAACTTTGAAGTGGCAGAAATTGGGCTTTTTTGTAACATTACTCTCCATTGTGATTCACTTATAAATTTGCTCTAAAGAACCCACTACCTCCTTTTTTTTTTTTTTTTAACGAATTTTTTACTTCCTTATACTGCAGGGAAATGAACAAGTTGTTCTAATGTCCTTCTTGTTGGTCTGAAAATTCATGATAGAGCAGGGGAGGGTCAGATGTGGCAGAAAGAAACTGAGATTACCTCTTCTTTCAGATGTATCCATGTTACCAACTTGGAGCATTCAATTTTGGATGCATCTACATGATATATTTTCCAAAGTGGAAAAACTGGCTGAAAAAAAATTCTGCCTTTTCTGCATGCTTTGGCTTCATGCATTGTTCACCAGTTGCACCAACACATTTGTGTGTATAGTTAATTTTGTGGACTAGGTCACTGAAGTGATTTATGTTGAAAATAATAATGACATATTATTTTAGATTAATTTTTACTTTTCAGTCTCTGTAGTAATTGAGATTATTACACGGCTTCGCAAACAGTAGTCACTGTACAACTACATGGGAGGAAGTACAAAATGCAATTCACAAGCAGAACAGGGTCTGAAATAAAAAAGCTGCCTCAGTCAAAAAAACCCCAAACTTGTAATGTTACACTTAAACATACTTTGATGACTGGAAAGAAAACTGTTATGTAATTACAGAAAAGGAACAGGGAACAAGTGTCCCAGATAAAATGGCAATGCCAATAAGAATAAAATTCTTACTTCAGCCTTATTTGTGACTTCACTATATACAGTGTAAACCAAAAATAAATACTACAGGAGAGTTGGGCAAGAATTTCCAAGGAAATTTTCTGTATATTTTTAACCATTCCAACTGCATGTGATATTTTTTTTTTTAATTGTCTTTGAAAGAATGTTATGTTAAAGTACATAATTCATATAGTTTTACAGATTAGCTGATTAGAAGATTTTATGCAATTAAGGTATTTTGATTTTCTGAAGGCACCAACTTTGCCTAATTTCTTCTCATAAAGAAATAAGAAACAAATAAAGAAGAAGCAATTCTGAAACATATTTTAAGTCAAACTCAAGAAAGATTGAAGCTAAAAGAAAAAGCTCAACATTTGCTTTAAAATTCCTTCAAGAATACATAAAGTTTTGCCTTTTAGTCTCTTTTTAAATTTTAAAAATAATCATGGCATTTCTATTTTTCTAGAGACAGAAATGTCTACTTTGATCAAATATAATTCTGAAGAATATAAAGTACATAATTTTATACATTATTTTATGAGGATTGTATTTTTTCTTCTTTGTATCAATTATTAGGAATACAAATTAAAAACTGTATCCTAGAAACTGTTCCTTATAGACAACTGTGTAAGTGCAGATTCTCAGTGTTCTAAATTAATTTCAAGAAATTTGCAGAGCAATACAGATATGCATAGGGACTCTCTTTAGTTGTTCCTATTTCAAAACTAGTAAAATATTTGTTTCATCTCCACAGTGATGTAAAACAAATGTTAATGAAAAACTTCTGCCACAGGAAATAAGCTGGCTTTGGCCTGATTTATTCAAGATAATCAGTGACTGACTCAGAATAATCTGTGATTCTGTAAAGGTGATAGTAGAAGCTTCCTGTTTTCTCATTTCAAGGGATTATATTAACACATTTCCTTCTTTCTTATGCCTGAAAAATAGTGAAAACATGTTCATAAATAAATGGGTTCTCTCCAAACACCATGATTAATACAACTAATTTTCATAAGTCTTGTTATGGTTTTACTGTCTCAGTCTTTTCTAAATATAACACATTATAATCAACAGAGAAAATAGGAATATCAGAAGGCTGGTCTCTTAATTAACTGCTGAATTAATGAAAACAGAACTTAGGACTGTCACTAAAATAGGGAAGATATTTGTAGTCAGGTAAAATCTTGATTTTTCCAATTCCTGCTCTCTACACAGTTTTTATTTAGTCATTTCCAAACAGACTGCTAGTCTGGAAAATATGATAATTTATTTTGCCACCCAAGATTACATATATAGAGCATAGATTCCGGACAATGCAAAGGTTTTGCTTTAATAACTTTTTTGTTTGCGAACCATTTCCTTTTCCTAGATAAGGATTTACATCTAGAAAGATTCTTCATATTGGCACCAGATGACATGTCAGAGTCTCACAAGAATTAGTTGGAGAACATCTCTGTCTCCGAGGTTGTAGACATTTAATCATTTCTTCACTATTCTGGGCAGCTGCTCACTGACCTCATACCCATCACCTGCTCCTGGGCTGTCAGCCACAGTACTTGCTAATATAAGGGCTACTTTGCATGCTGCTTTGCCAAGAAGAAATGCCACTAACTGTGACAACAATCCTAATTAGTTGTTGAAATACCATTGTGAAGATCTGCCACCAGCGATTACTCATCTCTTTAATGGTTCCTCCAAACAGAAGCTCTGTTTCAGCTATTTAGAAAATGGCCAATATCATTATCATTCCCTAAGGGGCTTATCTAAGCACTCTGAAGGATTACTGTCCAATTTTACTTTTAAGCAACGTTGCAAAACTCATGAAAATAGACACTTTTCAGGGGAAAAATAAAGCATCTTCACAGCAAGAATTTCAGCTGCAGGAGGCTGGGCACAGTTACATACCTCTAGGCAAACCATAACAGCAATTATAAGGAAAGCATACTCTGAAGGATAGAGAGGGAACAAGATTTTAAAAGAATGAGATCACTAGGGGATAAGAAGTAAGAAAAGGAATAGATTCAAAACTAGAAACCACACATTTGATTTCCAAAACTTCCTATTAGTATCACAGCTTCAAATTATACCACGAGGCAGACGTGGCCTGACTCAGTGCAGGTCAGTACATAAATCTTTGTTGTCAGAGACAAATCACAGACAGCTTTTTCTGTTAATAAATAATTGCTTACAAGTGGATCATTAAAAATTCAGAATATATTATGATTAAATAGTAGATATTAGGAAGATATTCCCGTGTCCAACATTATTTTCCCAAATTTATTTTGGCAGACTTTCCACTCTATTTTCTACTCCTCTTGATGCTTTGTAATTCCCAAATTCTTACCATGCTTCCAGTTCCTGCCTTTACTGTGTGATCTCTCATCTTCTTTTCACCTTGTCCATCTCTCTCATTCTCTCTCCTAGTCCATACTACCTGCCTGAAATAACCTTCTTGACATCTCTCGGTCACCTTCTCTCTCCTCCCACCTCCATAGTGGTTCTCAGTTCCCTTCCCTAACTTTTCTCTAGCACAGCCAACTTTCAGTTTCCCTGTCCCAAAACTTGATCTTTTGGTCTCCATCCTCAACACCGTTCCTTAAGTTACCTCTTTAGCCAACCTCCAGTTCTTATTCCTCCCAAAATCTCAACCAGATCCTTCTTATCATCACAGCATACAGGTACCAGCAAAGAGTTCATTGAAGACACAAGGTTTCTTATGTGATTTAAATCTGGCCTGTAGCACTTAGGTGTTGGAGTCACAGGGCAAGTACTCTTGCCTTGCCACCAGGATTCATTCCTGCAGTAGGGAATGATGAACAATGCTACCCAAGTTCTGCAGTCAAATAAACCCTCTATGTAACATGTTTAAACTGAGAGTTTGACCAGATCTGGAAAATCACAGTCCTGACAAAGATTATTTCTTTCAAGGATTTCAGGCCCTTCCTTAAAGCAAGGAAGTTACGCAGACCTTCAACAACTTGCCCATTCTTAAATTAGAAAAAGACAAAATAATGTATTTTCCTGATACTCCCATTTTTAGAAAGAGCTGCACTATTCTCATTGAAATGTTTGCCTGAATTTTCTGCAGCTGTAAAGGAATGTTTGAGCATATCCTAAAGCATTCTTCTCTGAGAAACAGTTAGAAAACCTGGAAAAGGGCTGCCTCCTATTCTCATGTCACTTCTTTTCCAAAAGCTAAAATATAGAAATATGCCCAGGAATATGATTTATACTGCAATATAAATCTAAATCATTATGCTAGCTGAGCCTGAAATAAACAGACAAAGAAACTCAGTAAAATAAACTTTGGGTTAATTCAAGATGCTTGCCTTCGCCCACTTAAAGAGCTAGGAGATTTAAAGAGAATTTGTCCAGCCAGTGATATCTGATACTAGCAAAGAGCCCTCCAGTTACAGGCATGCAGGAGGAAAATCAGATATTGACATAGCAGAAAGTACGAGCTGGGGAAGTGCTGAGGACTGTTATCATGTAAGCCTACTGTCAAGAGAGATTGAAGTGTTCTTTTCCAACCGTCTAGTATATCACTGGTATCAACCCCTGCAAATTTATTATGTCTGGTAGTAGTTCACACTATGTGAAAACACCCATTCCTGCAACAGTATCATTACATGACAAGGATTAAAATACTCTTGGAATGATATTCTGATATTTTTGATTTGATGACTATGGTTTGTTCATTTTTTTTCTTTACAGAAACAATATGCTTTAATAAGACTGTTCAGACTAACTTGGGGTTATCCCATACAATGACCTAGCAACACAGTGCCTTTTACAAAATATGCAGTAAATTCTGATAGACAAGAGGTCCTAAGGCATTGCTATGACCAAGATTGATGAGAAAATATTTTTCTGCAAAATGCTCTAACCCAAATAATACAACATCATATCAGGTCAATGAAGGGCAAAGAAAAACACTGACAAACATAAACAAAACAACTCCCCATATTCTGTATCACAAGACTCCAGCCACGGGACTTTACCTGATGTGAAATTAATGCCACTTTATTTTGTGTTACTGAAGCCACAAAACTAACAACCCCTCCTACTATTTATAAAGACAAATAAACCCTATAATATTTCAGAATTCTTGCTACCTGTAATCTTTTTCATTGCCTGATATATGCCATATTTGATATTAATTTGTTTGTGATTCTTATACTCCAAATATGTGACTTTACACAGTGCATACAGAACATTTTAGCTAATGGGCTTAAATATCTCTTTCTATAGTGTTTCCTCCTTCTCCATTAATTTCAGACAGTTCATGTATCTCTCTTGTGAAACATTATGCAGTATTAATTTATTCATTACAAAAATATCCCAGTTTTAAGGAAAACAGTCCAATATAAATAATGTATATATGTACTTGTGAAATAACTTGTATAACATATAAATTATTGATTTATATAAGTTCTTGTGGGTAATTTCTTGTGAAACATCCCCAGAAGAATGGTGAAGGAAATAAAATTTGGCTTTTGAAAAGAAGCTGTGAAGGATAAGGTGGTATAAAATAAAATGAAACATCTATCCTTACACAGAGATCACATTCAGTTAGTAAAACCAGGAGAGATTTCTATAGGGTTGAGATAACATATAGGAGGTTTTGATCAGATTAGCAATGAGTGAAGCATTGAAGGATCACATCAGAGACATAAAGCCAACAAGAACAGGCAGGTAGCAGATCCTTTTTTAAAAGCTTCTTGCCTCTCATTTCAAGATACCCAAATCACACAATTTATAAATCCAGTTGTCAGGGCATGAAAATTTTGAGACTCCTGAAGGAGAAGTCACTTAACCATCTGGCAGGCAGGAAAGAATGCTGCAGAATAAAGCTTCCCTGTTTCATTCCAGCAATAAAACAAGTGAGCAGTGGCACTGTGGCATATAAAGCAAGGAGTATATTAAAAAAAAAAGTCATATAATTTAGCAAGCATATGAGGAAGAGCTCTCCCAATAACAGCTACAACTAAAAGAATAATCCCGCAATGGTTCTTTGACAGTTTATTTTCAGCGCATATGCTTAGGCAGTACATACTGTTTATTCTCTAAGCAGCTTAGCAGATAGGAGGTAAGTAGGATGATGACTATAATTCAATATAAAATACATTTAAATAAAGTTGGGGGGTCTGACTTAAGCCCTCAAAAGTCAAAATATATAAGTCTCCAGCAACATCTTTAGCTCAGCTGCTATTCTTATTTTCTAAATGTGGAACACTCTCTTATCACAGGCTGCCACACCACTGGACAATGCAGAACCGGTATGAGGGAAGAATTAGTTCCAGTAGCTGCTGAAGAACAAGATTCCACACCACAGGCAATTTGACACAAATTGTAACATGCTGTTTTCCATATATTTTTTTCACAATTAAAACAAGTGTTTATGCTTTTTGTTTGTTTCTCTACTATCTATTCTTCCATATCTACTTGATCCAACTAATTAAAACTCAGTGGATAGGTATCTAGGTAAAATAGTATAATCTCTCTTTTAGATAGATGTGAACCAGAAAAATTATGTAGTTTGCTCAGTCTTACCCTAAAAAGTCAGTGCCACAATATGGCATTTTACCAGTCTTATGAATTCCAGGTAAACCCTTCCAATCGCTTTAAGCTTTTTGGTGTTATCAAAAATTGCTATTTCATGGAATAGATATAGGAACCTGCCACTAGAGAATGTAAAGGAAAGGTGAAAAGATCCTCTTCAGAATTAAGTATTCCAGTTTATTATTCCATTTCCATTAAATTATAAGCTAACAAGTCATGAAACCGTCAAGGAAAGTACAACATCATATTTCAGTTACAGAACCTGGAAGATCTTTGTCACCTTTGATGAATCATGATATTTGTTTGTGTATCTGTCACTGCAATTATTAATTTAGGGATAAAATGTCTCAATCAGACATTCAAGAGTTACATCCTAAGTCTGCCAAAATAGGAAAAAAAGAGGCAGGTTAATGCAGTTCATTAATATTTTTAAAATTTATTTTAACTGTTTAGTTAGTCAAGGGCCAGAATGCCTCCAGATACAGACCTTAAAGACAGAAGGATGGGGGAAAGCTTAAAAGCAGAATACAAAATATAAGATGGGGGAAGACTGGATTTTGTCAGGCATATGTATAGTGTGAAGAATAAATTACTATTTCCAAGAACTTGAAGTACAAAGAGCTTAAAAAAAAAAAAAATCAATATCATATCCTCTGCTTGTCCATAGGATGAACATTCATGGAGCATTCATTTACAAAAGTAAGTGGAAGATTTGATAAATGCTTGGAAGAGTAATCCATCTTAAACACAAGAAAATAGGTTCAGGAAGGACACGAACTGCATATTTTTAGCACTAAGAATGCACACTAATAAAATCTGTGTGCTTTCTTTACCCTTAGTATGGGCTTGTTTCTGCATCTATTGCTACATAGCCTATTGGTCTTCATATGCATTTGTTTTCTAACATGCTTCTCTTTACAGTAACTACAGGTATTAGAATAAAATTAGAAAAACACATGAAGAAAAGTAATGAATTTCTACTCTGACCAATACACTCAGATCTCTTCTAAAGACCCTATGCTTAAGAAACCTATACAATAAGGAGGAAGGGAGATGCTGTTTGTTTGTGCCTGTTGTTTGGTTGGTTGGGATTTTTTAAGAGCACACCAATTATTACAGCTGGTGATGGGGTCAGTGGCTCTAACCTAGGAAGAGGTGACCGGTCCAGGGAGATGGTCCCGAAAGGAATCGCCTTCCCAAGGCCCGGTGTCTCCCCTCAGCTGCTGGCAGGAGGGCCCTTGCAGAGGCTGTCAGCTCTTTAGTGATTGTCAGCTCGTGATTCCAGCTCAGCTCTGCAGGGCAGCCTCCAGGCCAAACCAGACCAGAGAGAGAGACGAGAGGCTCGAGTAGCTGGTTCCGCACAAAGGCAGCTTTATTGTGGGTCCGGACTACTCCGGTGAAGGGGAAAGCCGGGAATGAGAGCTGCCTCTCCCACAGGGGCAGAGGCCTTAGCTTTTATAGGGATACAGGGGATGGGTGAAGGCCAATGGGTTACAGAGGATCTGCATAGGGTCTCCTAAAGGACCGTGGGTCTGTCTTTTCTCACCGTGACCAAAGAAGTGGTTGCCTTTCCAGGGAGTCCTGCTGGGCGATTGCAAAATCTCTTACCTCAGCAGAGATCCCTCCAGGGCAGGGGCTGGGCATACCCCACAACCAATTATGACTTTTTTTTTAACAGCTTCAATTTTTTGTCCCTGTGCAAATTTTGTGGCAATATCTTGACCTAAAGATCTGATTGTTATAAGCTATAATGATATGATATAAAGATAATGACATAAGCTGATATGACATCAGTGTATGAGACTGAGATTTGAATTGTTAGCAAGAGACACAAACTGCTATTCAGCATGAATAAATTCTCTGTAAAGAAAGACTAGAAAATACAGTACCAGCAGTACCTCACTAATATCTCGCTGTTCTTGTAAGATCCACTCAATATCCTGCTACCGAGTGTATTACTCTGATGCCTTAGGTTTTAACTTTTATATTTTTCAAACCTGCATTGCTTAGTGTGTAACTCTGAAGTTTCTTGTAACCTGTTAATTTCTGCTCTCTCGTGATAGGTGGGCATAACAAAGCCTCTCTGGGCCTGCTCTTCAAGGACACCCAGACCATCCTAGGCCCAAAAAGTATAAACCAAAAGCCTCTGAGAGGGGGCAAGCTAAGGGGAAATTATGTCATTAAACTGAAGCTTTAATTGGAGAATTAACCCTGATATGCAAATGAACCAAACCTATAAAAGTGTGAAGAACTCGTGACCTGTCGTCCATCTTGGGGTCCATCTTGGCAGTAGCCTCTGGCTCCCCAGGGGGTACCTTTGAAGGCCTTTCAAATAAACACCAACTTTTATTCCCTTACTCCTGTCTAGTCTCCGTTTTTAGGTGGCCTCTCAAGACATCAATTCAAACAATACAATGAATAGCATTAAAGCACTGTCTTAAACCCAATCAAGATTCTTCCCATTCTGAACAATATATTTGATATGACAAACTAAAAGTCAAAATAAATTATATAGAATTCTGCTACTTTCCAATGTTACATTCAGTCTTTAAAGGTTTTCAAGTTCAGTTCCATCGGCTAAATTATGTTAATCCCAAATGGCTTTTCCCTGTTCTAAGTGCAGACAAATTTTTATTTTTTAATTTGTCTTTCCAAGTTCTAGGACATCCTGAACTTCCTGTTGCAAGTGGGCATGGCAACAGGCTAACTCTTGCATTTCTGTTCTCTCTCCTTGAGGCAATTTAATTTGTAAATTGAAAACTTTATTTTACATTTCATATCCTTGGACTCAGGGTAAATTTCAATAGTTGGCTTTCCTCAAAAGATAACATGAGGAAGTTTTCTGTGAAGGGGTGAAAAGATTCTGCAGGGAGGGTCCAATCAGACATCAGCCATATGGTTTGGAAACTTGAGATTTTTTCCAGATATTCTTAATACCTGCTGAATTTCACCTTTAAAATTAATTATTATGTCTTGATATTTTTGAAAATTCTGTCATTTGTAAGAGCATTTGCTTGTGGAAAAGCAGTTCTTCCGCACTATTAAGATTATGATTAACTGTCCTGAACATGGTAAAATACAAATGTCCAGGGTGGTACCTTCAGTGACGTATTTATTTCAGAAGCATGTCTTTCCATCAGGTACACATCTTTAGCTACACATATACTTCCTAAAGTGGGAATACTGGCTGCCATAACAAACCCATCAGACACCATGCCATCTGCCTCTTTTTTATGCTGCTAGGTCAGAAGATTTTTCCCTGTAATCTGTGATATTAGCAACAGCATATGTCTACAGCAGTTACTAACTTCCAAACCAAGAGCAGTTACCAACTTGCATGTGTGTTTTGCTCTATTGAAACTGTCACTGTGAGACTCTCACTCAGAAGTGAAAAGGTCAAAAAAAGGATAGAGGAAAGAGGGGTAGGGAGAGGAAAGGCTTACTATATAGCCACTGATTTTGGTTTTGTGATAAATGAATGTTACTGAAGGAGTCATCTCAGAGTTGCAGGCAAGAAGTGACACATTTTAAACGATAATCATGAGATGGGAACATTTCTTATTTCTTGACTCTGAAAATATAACTTCAATCCCTATTATATAGTGTTAGAAAAGGAACATGTATCCAGGCTAATAAACCATTCCACTCTGATTTTATTACTGTGGACTCAGCATCAAAACTTAACTATGGCTGGATCATACACACTAAATGACTCAAAATATAATATATGACTAGAAAATGCACAGCTACCTGCTTCTGTCTGACACATACCCAGGGTTAATTTATCTTTGTGATAAAATTCAATTTTACAATACCAATATCTTCTAATTGTTATTCTAATAAAGATCAAATGAAAGATGAATTAATGAAAACACAAATAAATCAACATGACAGCCATAGATTATCAATAAAAAAAGAATTAATATGCCAATTCAGCATGACTGATATCTTGACACATCTATTTTCCACTTTTTATTTTTAATTATCCCCTCCCCCCCAAAATATAGACCAATGTTATATTCATTTGATTAATCAAAACCCTACAAGATATTTTCCATTTTCTTATCTCTCTGGGAAAAAAACTTTCCAGAAGCTAATTAAAGTCTGAAGGCAACTTCAGTAGCCAGACCTTGGAACAGAACACATTTTTACTGGGCATCAACAGGAATTTATCTGTCTCTTCTGCACCACAACAACAGAATGGTATAGTTTTAATGTTGCTGCATTTGCACAGAAGAGAATAAGAAAGAGATGGAAAATGAAACATATGCTGAAATTAAGGTTCATATTAGTAGGTAAAACATATATTCCCTCCTAAAACACATATGAATAGTTGCTATGAACACCAGAAGATATTCAGATATTCAACACTATGTGGAAAGAGAATACCTAATTAATTTGACTAACTGCTTCCTGGCAGACTTTTTGACATACACCTTCTAGTGGCAGCCAAATTAGGTTAACAGGGAGCACACTAACAGTAAGTACAGATATGACATGGCCTCTTCAGAATAAAGTTAAATTTCTTTTGTCAGAAAGTCCAGAGAATTCGTGAAAAAAATCTTTCTGTTATTGTACAGAAAGACATCAGTATATCCGCTTGGCATCCCAGAATCGACACAATGTGGATTTAGGGAAAGTATTCCCTGTCAGAGTTCAGTACTCTCTGACCAGTTCTTTTAAGATATTCCACATGAAGAAGATTTAATTCCAAATACCCAGTTTACTCATTTGTAGACACTTAATGACAGAAGGGATTTTGGTTTAGCAGAGCAATACAGCAGTTTACTGAAATTACAACTACTCTTGACAGAATATAGAAGTTATAAATTTATTGTATAAACTATATAGAGAGAATGTAAAAGTTATTTATGTATTCGTAGCTTTCCTCTGTCATGTCAAACAACAATGTCACTTTAGCGACAAGGAACTATATCTTTTTGTCTATCAAAATAGTTGCTTCATTAAAAGGTTTTCTGGACTGTATCATCTCACCTGCTTTGGAGATAACCTCTTGCATCTAGGCAGAGTAAAGCTAGGGCTGCAAAGCACAGAGAACGAACTTGGGTATTGGAAACCAAAAGGGATTGCAGGCCAGCCACCACAACACAGGACAATGGCACAGACAAATCCTACCTCAATGTATCTTGTCTGCTCCTGCTTGACACTACATATTTGAGGTACAGCAGTTTCCCAAGGATCTACAGGGCCTAATCATTAGATCATATTTGTACAGCACAGATACATGTGCATATGAATTTGCTATTGTTTATAGGTAGAAAAAATTCTATCCACACTATCTTTTCAAAGTGAAACAGACAATAAACCACCATGCATTACAGTTTTGCTGAGTATTTGTTCTGAAATATGAAATTCTGACTATTCAGAACAATAGAAATGCATGTAGACATATAGCAAATTAGATAAACTGATAAGTGAAATTGAAAATAGTTATAGAACTCTCTAGGCACCTAGGCTCTCACATTTTAGACTTCTTTTCTCCCATCTTCTAATGACTTCCCTAAGGTTGAGTCCTCATGTAAATACTCTAGAGTCAAAATACTGTTAAGAAGCCTAAGTGTTTATATAAATGATTATTGTGATTAGGGACATTTTTAACACATGACCATGTGCTCTTTAAATTTGATGTCACAAGCTGAAATTTTGGTATGGGCAGACACTCATTCTCCAGTGCCTTGTCTCCAGCCTCCACCCCATCTCTGCCCTTCTTCCACAAGAAAAGTGGCTGTGCTAAATGCTTCATCCTCACTCATCCAGGTGTCTCCTCAGAGAAATCCTGGATAAATTAAGGAAAAGACTCTGTTTTATACTCCAAAGCACAAGTATGCTGAAGACCATACTCCTCTCTACCCCTGCTCTAGATGGAACAGGAACACAGCCCAGGGAAGGGTCTGCAAGGAGCAGGGGGATGTGCCCCTTACTTCAAAGGCTGAACCTACAGCACAGATAAACACTGTGAGCTAAGAATACAATCCTTAAAAAACATGAAACACAGACAACAAAAGTAACTAGGAAAGTCCATCGACATTTCAATGGCAAAAGTATTACAGTGATGAGTACTTCTATAAGAAATACAGCTACAGAAAACACGTGCTACAGGGAAGTTGCATGAAGGGGAGATAGTGATTTATAGTGTCCTTTCCCTCCTTCTGATTATTTAGTATCTGTTACCCCAGATATTTCACCCAAGAAGAACATAAGCTAGATCTTTCACTTACAGGACTGTAAAGTGACGCTATCTTGAAAGAGAATTGGAACAGTCGTAACTTAGCTTGGCAAACATAGCTTAAAACCTTGACACCTTAAGACACTTTAAATTAAATTTGGAATAGGTCAGGTACGAACTCAGGGAGAAATTATTTGTCTCAGATAATTCAATGCAGAGGCTCACTAACACTTAGCACTGCATGTTTCTCCCACCTTTTCTGCCGCTCCTCCTTGCAGGACTATAGACATATCCAACACAGACAGATCAAAGCTGACTTCATGTGTATTTCCCAGAGCCAGGGTGTAACAGAGCACGCTACAGAGTCTGTCAAGCTGGTTAAACTTCTGCTAACTGAGATCCTGAGTGACACCTAGCCCTGTTAGCCCAGGAACACTGCTGAACTCTGCCTGATGATTAAGCTACCTGACATGATAACACGGTCCAGCTGTGCTTCATTTAGACATCAGTATTGAAAACAAATGGTACTCTTTTCTGTTGATAAACCTAACTAGGCTTTCTTTCTCAGATGTCTCTATAGCATATTTCATTAGTTGTTTTGTTTCTGAAATAAGAATCCTTTAGGTTGCTCTGTTACAAGTCCATTGTATAAATTTAGTTAAGATCAAAATGTCAACAAATCTTCAACTTTGATAAATTCAGGCTGAAATATATGTACGCTGAAGAAAGTAGAAGTGAAGAGTGAAGCCCTAACCTCCATTTTGTGTTTCAGAATGGAAGTGGAAGAGTGGCTGGCTGGCTGGCTGGCCGCCCCATCCTTCCCATCCTTCCCATCCTGGCCCACTCTGCCTCCCTCTTGTTCCACGTGATTCATTGAAAGCACTTCTAACCCATCGTGGCAGCTCTGTAATCTCTGCTCTTTTGGCATATATTCCGTACGTCCCTTTCACAGAAGCATAACGGTGTCATGGTTCCATTTTCTAGATAGCACCTAGCCAGAGCCTTGCTCAAGCACATCATGGATATAATACCACCCCAAGAAAGAACTGGAAAGGGGATTCCTCAAACAGTGAAATTGTTTCGCTGAGCTGAAGCACAAAAGCAATATGAAATGCATTATGTGTTTGGGAAGGTTGCAAACTATTTCAGTGTGATTTTTCAGTTAATTCTCTGTTTTCAAATCCATGGCTCTTCATTTTCTTCCTGAAATCCTTTCATATTTTCCCATCCTAGCAATCACAGGATCAAAAAAGACATTAATTTCTTTTTGTTGGTCTCTCTCTAAGGATTTGTAGTAGGTACAAAAGTGCCTAAGAAAGAAAATACTCCTTCAGAGTTTGGTTTATTTATGATAAAAGATTACTAATTAGACCAGAACACTCTTGGAAACAATAAAACTTTTGTTACAGTGGCTCCATATGTCCTAGTCATTGTTTCCAGCTACTTTATTAATTAAACAAGATACCTTTTTGTAGTATCACCTTAGAAACCATAGAAGTTAATTTTCTAAAATTATAACGTTTTTACTAAAAAAATGAAATGTTTGACCACATTGTTCTTGTGAATGACTGAATTTTACCTTCCTAGTAAAACCAGTTTTCCTCTGTGCAAGGAGAATTTATTGAACACCACTAGCTTTACTTCAAAAGCACTGCTAACTCAAATAAGCCTCAGTGTTAATTGAAAGTGTCTTGCTAAACCCAAACAACATTAATGCAAAGTTACATTTCACTTATCAGCAAATCCTATCACCTTACTCTTTCACCTTCAGCAACTTCTGAATAATACTCCTCAAAGGATGGCAGTCTTTGTGCAGGCACCCTATAGTAGTGTGGAGAAAACTTTCTGTCCACAGGCAGAGCACCCACCACAATCACTTGTATTAATTATAAGCCATAGGAAATCTAAGCAATCTGTCCAGTTAATCTGTCTGGGGGAGGGAGGGGAGTGAGGATGAAATGTAGGATTAAAAAAAAGTTTATTTGAAAGGAATTATTTTTAATATTGTCATTTATGTCATTACATCAATTCAGATACACAAAAACTGATAAAATTAGATAACTCTAAATAATTTTTTTTCATAGAGGATTGTGATTATTTTTTGCTTGCTCTTAATCATGATAAAAGTGGTTTGCATGCCTAGATGAACCAGATTTCTTCACTTTAATTTTCTAACTTAATTTTTTCATTTTAATTTTTCTAACTTAAACTTAGTTGAGGAAAAAAACCCTGGATATAAGCTATCAAAAACATTACCCAAAACATTATTATCCAGCTATTGGAAAGCTACGTAAAGCCTATTGTAAAGCCTAGAATGTAAGAGCTAGAAATACTCAGAGATTTGAAGAAATGTGGCTTGACAGAACCAGAAGATATCCAGGAGCAGATCCAGCAAGACAAAGGCAGCAGTCTAGTTTTCAGTGATGAAAAAGAATCAGGGTAACAAGCAACATGGAAACAGAAAACCAAGCATTTTTCCCATGAAGAGGTGCAGTGGTAGAGCCACAGTACCAGGAGACAAACAGAGACTGCCAAGAAGTAAACAGGCATGTATACGCAGAGTGGAAGTTAGGTGCAAAAGAGATCTGTTAAGACTATTACCTTCAAATTCTTACACTAAACCACCTGCAGCTCCAGAAGGACTCAACTTTCTCTTTTGCCTTGGAGTCCATTGCATTTTTATTTATATGAGATTCTCAGTTGCTTGTAGTTAAACCACTTGGTTAGATGCAGGGTAACACTGAAAACAAGCCATTAAAGGAAAGCAAATCCTAAGCTGGTGCTACAGCACTCATTTTTAAAGTGCACAGAATATAAAATACACAGAGGAAAGAATTGGGATACTTCACTGACACCTCATATGTGCAGCTGATCACACGACCTTGCATATTGTCGTGAGGATCTTATCATCTCCTCAGTTATGTTTAATTGTGGCCTAAGTATCTTGTCATATTTTATTGCATTAAATTACACGCTCCTGTTTAAGAAATTAAACAGGCAGATTTTAGAACTACTTAGAATTTTAAAATTATTTTCAAGGGAGTATATGTAATTTTTTGAAAAAGTTTTTATCAAGAATAGTAATTTTAAATTTCTGGTATTCTCTCTACCTTCTTTTATTCCCCGACCAGAATTCCCCATTAATTTTGTCAGATACTCTGCTTAGTCATTTCAGAAAGTGAAGCATTACCAAAAATGTTCAAAATTTATTTCCTTAGCAGGTGAAAGAATTGCATAATATTTAAAGGCACAATAACCAGTGTCATTCACTGTCCTATTCCTCAGTCGTTAAAATATCCATTAATTACTTTTGAAAAAGAATACTAACTAATTAAAAAGTCAATTAAATAAGCTACATGTGGACACAGAAGTGTATGTATATATATATATATATAATGCATCTTTATATAATGAACTTTTATTTCTTCATTGGGTATCATTAAGGAAAATAATAGGAAAAATATATGTTATATCCATCTGTCAAGACATGAAAACAATTATTTAACAGAGAAATAAAGCAGAAAGCATCCTTAGATATCAAGGGAGTTTGAGAAAGAGAAAGCCAACACTTTCAGTTCTCTGTTCAGGCAATATTCCGAGATAATGAATTGTGGTATAAGAGCTACTTCTAATTGAAAGAAAGGATTTATTCCGACACAATAAAAAATACCTTCAAGTCTGGCTGGATCATGCAATAACACAGCAAAAAATAAAACTTTTATGGCTAACAATGTTGTTGTAACAAGCTCCTAGAGTAAGAATAAGCTACAATTTGTAACATCAGGAGAGGTCTTACCCTTTGCTGCCCCTACTCTGAGCTGCTTTCTCCTACTACTGTGAATCTCTTCCTCTGAGTGCCACTGCCTGGTGTTTGCAAAGCTGCACGATGAACTGGAATAGCATAATAACACACATTGAGAAATAACCTCTTCAAAAGAGTTTTAACCCAAATCTGTTCCCAGGGTAGTACATGGCTGAATGAATACCCATGTCAGCACAAAGGAGATGTTATCAGTGAAATGCAGGGAGGGAACAAAAAGACCTGCAGTAGAAGAAATTTATGCCCACTTAGGCTACGGAATTATGATGTCATTAGTCACCAGACCACTTGACAAGGATGGTAAGAGCCTTATTTGATTGTCACTGAAATCTACAAGAAATCTATTTATCTGTCCCTGTAACTTATTTATCTAATAGTGCGTATTCTATAAATCTGATCAAAAATTAAGATTTTGTCTATGGATATACCTATGACAAGGCTATAAAAAAAACCCCCAGGTTATGAAATGAGGATCACCTAAATCCCCACCACACCTTTGAAATTCTGATATTAATTATCTGTAGAACTTCACATACCAGACAGCTTGTAGTTTTGATGTAATTTCCTTACATTAAACTTCTATTCTCTTCTCTGTTCCACAGGTTTACTTTAATATCAGGAACTGAGCCAAGTTCAGCTGAGTGTAAGTGAATATAGCCCCACTAACTCACAGGTTTTGCCACAGGTGATCATGACCCTTGGCATTTCACTAAAATGATGGCTTTCTCTTTTAAATAAATGAATAAACAACCAAATAATTAGATAAATACTACAGCTTCCTTCAACATATTAAGATCAGTTTCAAGCTAGGTAGAGAAATCAATGTCTTCACAGACGAAATTAGGAACCATTCTCTAGGGAAAGAGAGTCCATTTCCACTACTTGTAATCATTCAAAACAGCTGTCCAGATGAAAGGATTGTACAATAAAGCTACTAACCATGGAGTACAACTTATGCTCTTTCAGTAGTGCCAAAATAAACTGCAGGTGTCTGGAAAAATTAAAACTATATACTGAAAGCAGCACTATTGTTTTTCTGCTGTTCAAAACCTACTTTTCGTACTGTTCTTGGTATGCATTTAGCATATGGTCATTTTAAATGCAAATATTAATGATATGAAAAGGCACAATCACACACTGAATTTTGGGTGTATCCCAGGAATGAAAGCAGCTTGACAATAAGAAAAAATTGTATTAGTTGCCCAAGCATAAATTTGCCTTGGCCACCCAAATGAAAATACACATTTGGCAAAATAATACGAAACATAAATGGGGACTTATGAGAAGAATTTTTGCCACTGTCCCTAGAGGAGGAAAGAGAATGAAGAACTGACAAGTTTTAAACGATTAATGGATTGATACAGGAAAACTACTAATGGTATGTGCCACTGCTGACTTTTGAAAGCAAAAGGTAATATAAATTATCCAGAAAGTTTCTCTGGTCATGAATAATGCAAACTTATTTGGCTCAGCCAAACATTTTTACATTTCAACAGGTCTGAAAAAATGGAAAAAAAAAAAAAAAAAATTGGCAAATTTTTTTTCTGTGGAATTTGATGAATCAGAAAAAAACAGTGTAACTAAATAATGGAAAGTTGGGTGATAATAAACAGGATGGGGAACAGTAACTGAACACAATTGTTGTCATTGAAATATAACTTAAAGAAAAAAATCAGACAATGATTAAAAATGCTAAGACTTAAGAAAAAACAAGGTGTGTGGTTTTGGGATTTGGTGAGAGTTTTGTAGAGCCAAAAGGGACAATAAGATATATGTACTTCAGACAAACTTACAGGAGGGTCTGTGTCAGACCTCAAAGCAAAGAGATCAGACCATGAATCTCTAAAATAGGCAAACTCATTGTTTATCGCAGGTTGCCTCAGCGCTGGGAAAGGATTACCTACCTATATCTGAGTTCCCACTTCCAGCTGTGAAGCTCTGAGCTTCCAGACCCTAACATTTGTGAGCATTCCCTGCCTGTACCCAAAGTTCATGCTGGAGTCCTTGGGGATGCACAGAGTTCCTCTCATATCAAGCCACTTTTTGTTCATTAGCTTTCATGAGAAGAGGAACAGTCCTTTCACCATTTAAATTTTAAAAATTTTGTACTGCTAGAATTATAGATAAGGAAGAATGTTAATTAATTCTTTCTGCATTGCTTTGTTCTATTTTTTCTCTACATCTTTATGTTTATCTTTTATAAAGCATGCTTTTCTCACTGATTATTGTAATTATAATAATATACATTAAAATGTATATTTCTGTAAATATAGTGACCATCAATTGTAAACAGTTGAAAGTTTAATCCATAAGTTTAAAAAGCTTATGAGATTTCTTAAGTTCTGACTTTCTTAATTTAGGCTTTGCTAAAAAAGTAATGTTATACAGTGGAGCATTAGAACATAATTACATTTTCTGCTCTGCCTTCCACATGACTTAGCTCTCATACTCACACACATACCATAAATCAAAATAAGATTTTCATTTATTGCATTTCTGTTTAGCCTTTTATATGAAATTATTTAAAGTATATTTACAGCAGATAGAAAAGCATTCATTGAATGTAGGAAGATTGTTTCAACTCAAATATTGTAAAACCAAACATATTTTTTAAAGACATGTATTTGCATGCCTGTATGCTCATACATGAACAACATATGTATAAATAAATGCAGAAATTTAATTTGGACTTATGAGGCATTGATGCTTATAATATCATTACTTCTATGTGCTTTCTGTGTTTTAAGCTATTAAGATATATTCAAGTTGTATTTTAACAGGTTTCTACCTACCTAAACAACTATTTTCTGTCTGTTATCAATCACTGAGCTTTCTGTTTCAGGAATCCGAGACTTGAGAAAAACTTGAAACACAAAATTGATATAGCATCTCAAGAATTAGTATATTTTTGGAGAGAAATAGAAGCATGAGAAGAAGACACATCTGTACTAGTTTGAAAACAAACTAGTGGGAGACACCAAGTCAGAATAACAACTTAATAGGGAAATAAAAGGAGGGGGAGGGGGGAAGGAAAAAAAATAAAAGTGGATAACACTGGGTTAAACTGACAGTTAGGATACAACCTGACACCCTGTTAGTCAGGGTGGTGGCAGCAGTCTGGTAGAATGGTGGCTGCAGTCCTCCCAAAGTGGCGATCCTGTAGAAAAAGAGTCTGCTCCTCCTCAGAAGGTCCAGTGGTGGCTGTGTAGCTCCTGTCCTCTGGAAATCCAGTAAGAAGGGTTATCTCTGGTGCTCAGAATCTCAGATTATATCCAGGATGGAATGCTTGGTTCCTCCCTCTGGGTGGAGCATCTCACAATGGGGTAATGAGTCATGAGGCCAAGTGTTGATTGGGCTCATTAACAGAAGATAGTCCGGAGGGAGTTATCTCTGAGTCATGCGGCAGGACAATGATGGGCCATTAACAGCAAGATAGTCTGGGGGGAGGAGGCAAGGAAACACTGCCCCACCTGATTTCAACGGCTGATGGGGATGGTAATAGAATACACTGCAAGCCAGGACAACATCTCATTATATAAACCTTCACAAATTATATGTACTCTGTTATAAGAAGCTGGGGAACTGGGCATAGGTGGGGATGTAGCAGGATGCTCTGCCCTGGAATGTGCTCAAGAAACTCGGACAATGCCCTATTTGCAAGGCTATCAGTAGTGGATTGACAAGGGGCATCATGTGCTGGTTTTGGTGTTGAATTATATTAAAAACCAGTCTGCTCACCAATTCCAAATTAACATCCTGATAGGCAATGGGAGACATGTGACTTGCAGTCAAACACTTCACACTATAAAAGTGTACTTCATATGGTTATGAACTCTCATATAGTTATGTTCTTCTAACATATTTTTCCGTGGAGTATGTGAAGATTTCTCTCTTGGGAAGGGCGCAGTCCCCAGGGATGCTCCTTGAGGCTGAGTGAGAGATCTGCCCACTACCATTGAAACAGTGGGGATAAAAGAAACTCTCCAACACCATCTTTTAAGTGTTAGAGAATTTCTTTGTTCTGGACAGGATGTTACTTTGGCTGGGATGTGTAATGGAAATCATTCCATCCAAACATGGCAGGATGTGCAGTAGAAATCATTCCATCACACATGGTTTTTTACCAGTTCGTTCACGTATTTATACATAGAAAAAAAACCCAGAGAAATTCTCGTTCATTGGTTCTACATTACACAATTCTTAGTATTTGATCTTCTATTGGTTATTGATCACTTTCAATGAAGGCTAATTTGGTCCTCAATTTTTGGTTCTCTTATCAATCTTTTCCCAGACTAGGTATCTCTGATTTGACTAGGGGGGTAATGTCTGTTTATCTCCTCTTATCTTCTGGCTATTCCCAACACGTTAAACTTCCAGAGTCTAGGAATCTTCTTTTTGTTGAATGAAGCCCATCAGGCCTCACCCAGCGAAACTCAAACCCCCAGTGAACAGAGTCTTTTGAAGAGAAACCTCAATCCTCCCCCACCTTGGCAAAGGCAAACAAACCCACGACTAAAATTACTTAAAAGCCAAAAAAAAATTTAAGTTATATCATTTCCAATCCTATGAGTATTAGTATGGTGAGTTACATCAATCTCTGCTTAGTAATTGTTTCTTTTTGCTATCCCCTCTTTTAATATAATTGCTTTAATATAATTGCTTTGATATAGTGCACTATCCTATACTATACACTACCAGTAGTTTTAGCTTTTATACTGTGTAGTAAATAATTCTGATTATTATTTTTATCTAATCATTTGTCCTAGTAAACAATTCATTTTTATAAATAAATATATCTGATTTGCCATCATTAATCCTGTGTGACAAAGTTACTTAAACTACTGACAAAGTCTGGGGCTAAGACTGGATCCAGCCACAACCAGACTCCTCCCTGAAAAGGAGTTTAGAAAACAAGGAGGTCCTTTCTGCACCTCGTGGCTCTGCAGCAGGGCTTCTCTAATAAACTTTGCCTAAATTTGTAAACTCCACCCATGACAGGGGTTTGGGTTGTACTCTAGCATTTCCAATTTTTCTGTGACTCTAATGTTTTTTGGTGGTTCTGATTTGACCACCCACCAATACCTGCCAGGCCAGCTTACCTTCATCATTCTTCAGCTGTCTTTGATGTAACAGCATAGTATGTTGTAGACTAAGTCCACGCATTTGCTGTGATCTGAAATAGTCTGGCACTAAGCTGTCTTGAATGATTTCCAGCCTTTTGCTATGCCTGTCAAAATTATAAAGTTCAGCATGACCAGCATGCATGGACAGTTCTACTGGTTTCAATTGTTCTGAATTTATATTTTGATAACTACTTTTATTACTATATAATGAATACTATATGCTGTTCAGTTGTATATCCTTATTTGCTAACAGAAGTAGAATTTAAAGTCATTGAAGGGGTTCTCTTACCTGCCATTAAAGGTCTGTTTTTTTCAGAAAGGACAATTTCAGAGGGACAAAGGAAGACACAGTGACTTTTAGGAAGGGCTCAGGAGAGAAGAGATAAAAGGCCATGGAGAGCAGGGAGAATAGGTGAAAGCTAAGGTTTCAGGTGAAGTAATACTGCTACAGGCAAGAGTGACCAAGTGCCTGAATAAACCTAGCTGTCTCCCAGACCTCTGTCATGAAGACATCAGCGGTTACTGGATGTTACTGACTTACTCCTCACAAGGACTGAGAGGAGCTGTAATCTCCTTCAGTCACCCATGACTGTCCTGCCACTCTGACTGTTTAAGCAAGGTCATCTGAATGAAAGTGTAAAAGCAAACAAGAGGAATTCACCCTTCTGCATCCACTAGAGAAATTTCATCTTCTCTCCCATTACTCTTCAATTCTTCTTGGGATGAGTGTCTCCTCTCACTTTCCCAGTTCTAAAACGTAGAGATATTTAAAGTATTAACCTCCTTACCTAGAAACGGAATGAACTTGTATATTTGCGTACTTCAGATAAGAATTGAGTCCAAAATATTCAATGCTTGGAGCCAATTAAGGCTTTAATTAGGAATAAACCAGGAAAGGAATAAGAGATCCACACATTATTGGTAGTTTCAAAGCTCAAAATTACATTTGCAGGGAGGTCTTTGTTCTACATGAAAGCAAAAGAACTATGCTGAAACATTTTTCTCACAGTAGGAGCCTTTTGTCAATTTGCTGAAGAAATTATGCTAAAAACTACACAAAGGCAAGTTTTTCTTACTCTTCCACTTGTCTAAAAACCAGAACTAGACAGAATTAGATAAAACGAAAGGAAACTTTCACCTGAGAAAATCACTGACTTCCATTCAGGACTTCATCAATGCACATTATAGCAGATTAAAAAAATTCTGTTAGCCAGGGGGACAAAGAGACTACACACTAATTATTCTTTTTGATCTTCACTTGCAGGAAGACATCTGACAACTGTCAGAGATAAAGCTTACAATTAGGTAGCTTTTTTAAATAATTAAGTACAGGAACAGAAGCTTTCCCTCGACTTGCCTTTTTTTTTTCACTACCTCTGGCTGTATTATTGCCAAGCTGGGTGAGCAGTCACATCCAGCCATTTTCTCCCTTTGCCAACATACAATCACACTGAAAGTCTGTGAATGAAACTGCAGTCTACCTCAGTAACTAAGGTGACTGAGTTTTCACCTCCATGCTAGGCAGTCATTTAGCAGAAATTAATAATCACTTACCCTTTTAATGAGTCACTAAAAAAAGTCACTTGTTTTCATTTCTGAAAGCTACACAGTCTTTCTATTCAACTATTAAAATGTCTCCTAATGCTATTTACAAATGGAAATAAAAAAGTAAAACAAACATCAACAGCAAAAACTTAAGGGAAAAAATACAAAAACTAAGATGACCTTGAGAAGGTGTTTTATTTCTCAATTAATCCCAGCACATAGTTCTTACTTGTATTTGATCTGCTTTGCATAGAATCCACATCTAATAAAACAGTTAGCTTTAATCTAGATAATAGAAATAAGCTAACAAGCACTAGAAGTTAAGTGGTGCCTACCTCAAGGGCTGTCTTAATGACATAAAGAGGACTTACAGAGGAAAGTGTGGAGAGTGCTATAGCAGTGATTTGCTGTGCTGAAGAGCACCCCTAACTAACTCTTTGCTTGTGTTCTCCAGATCTACTATGTCAATAGAAATCAGGAATGATTGGATACCCTCAAACCTAATTATCTGCCAAAATTTTTTATTTATCTGGAATAGTACTCTTGCTTTAAAGATGTAGATGTAAAATAATGTATTATTTATAGAAATAGATGTATCAGTATACCTTAAAAATGTATTCTTTTTAAAATATTGATTATATAATAAATTCTTCTTATATATAAGTCTACTTAAATGAAATATAACCTCCAGATACTTATATTAATCATAATATGAAAAAACCCTCAGAAATTGTGAACCTCTTCCAGGTTCCCTATTGTGTAAAAATAGCATATATTTAACAAGAATTTACCTTCTGAATTAGTGAAATAGATGGTCAGTAATGGGAATGTGAAGAATCATCAACAGTATGCAGCAATTTGAACTAATTCGAGGTAAAATGTTATCACTTTCTTCTTCTTACTTTCCTGAACCAGTTTTATGCAACCTAAACTTGCAAACCCATGATTCTAATAAAACTCATCTTCCACAAATTAGCCTATCTAATCAAATCTAATCTAATCTAATCTAATCTGCTCTAATCTAATCTAATCTTTCACACTAGTCTGATGAAAACTGGACTTCATCCAATACAAAACTAATTGAAATAATTGGACATTTTTTCCCATTTCAAAAGTTTTGGATGAAATCCCATAAATATAATCTTAGTGTGACAATTTTGTAATATAAAAAACAAATAATTTAAAGAGCTTTAAAATTCAGGGTTATGTTTACAGAACAATTCAGACATATCAAATTTTTTTTTCCAGATTAATATCCAGGAAAGCATGATAGTAAATTGGCAATCAGGAATATTAAAAAATCTCATTCTAATTGTGCGTACAATTTATTCCTGTATTGGTTTTATGTTGGGTTTGGCTTTATTCTCTGGGAGAAGCAGTTATTTGGTTGGTTGTCTACGTTTCAAGAAGGATTCCAAAATCTTGACTTTTACTAAAGTTAATTTAGCTGAAGCAATTTATAAACCATTCAATATAAACCACTCAATTTCCTATTTGAGTTTTATTGTTACAATAACAAAAGGCTTGGAAACAAGAAGTTTTTTCCAAGTACAACACTACTTTTCTTGCAGTCATAATGAATTCTGCATATGGTACATGTCCTCTTCTTCTGTACTGAGGAAAGAGACTTGTACGTGTTGAGAAATAAGATTAAAAATGTCTAGTTAATTCCATGCAAAGCAGACCAAATTGCCTACTTCAAAGGGAGCACTACTTTTCACTTGCAAAGATCAGTCCTATTTGGATACCTAGTCCATAGTGTAACAAAATTAAAATAATCGTTTTATAAGAAGGTGCCACATCTGATTTCTTTCTTAAAGCTCAATTTCTCATGAAACACCCCAAATTATTGCTGATATTCTATTTCTCCAAAAATAATTTTTATGACACATTCTCTGTGCATAGGCACAGATGATACTTATCTCCTCATGCCTCAGCTTTCCACTCCCCAAAAGAGGGGAGTAACAAGAATTAGAAATAATCCCTTGCGGAGAATTAGGAATAATCACTTGAGAAAACACTGACACTGGCTGAAAACTTGCTAGAAAGCAGGTCAACAATCACACACCACTTTTCAAGCCTGTGCCATAGTCTGCAGTATATTCATTAGTACAGACATGAGCAAATCAGCTATATTTCAAGAACTGGGTTTTACAAATTTATTACGTGAATTATACACAATGATGCATTACCCAACTGAATGCTCCAGCCCTCTGATTTATCTTTTTTTTTTTTTTTTTTGCTTCTTTTGGTGATTCAGAATTTTCAGGGATCTTGAAAACATAACAGATATCTTTTAAAAGTTATTTCTTCCAAGAAGAACCACTGAGGGAAAGGAATCGTGAACTGTGGTGCTTTCTCCACTGTGCCCTGGGCACTCTCCCTTAGTGATATTTCAAAGTCAAAATTTTTTCATTACTATGGTACATATTGTTCCTTAGTATATGCAAAAGAATACCAAATGTATTATCACCACCACTATTCTCCTTCATGTTCTTGGGAGGTGGGAAGGAAAGAAAAGAAGACAATCAGAGACTTCTGTACTTAAAGAGTTCAAAAGCTTTAGTTCAATAACTTGAATCACTTTATACCTTTGAAGAGCTTCCTTTTTTTTCTTTTTTTTTTTGTCATAGGCTTTAAAGAGAAAACATGTTGTCTCCTTGCAACTTGAAAAAAATAAAGTTTTCTCTTACAAGCTTAGCTTTATGAGTTTTATCATCCTTTGAAACAGCCACATTCAGTGCCTCAGGGAAAAGAGAAAGTGAAATCTTTCCACAGTACAGGTAAAAGCTTTTGGATATTGTTCAGATGCCAGTGATTTTTCTCCCAAGCACGCCTTTAATTGCTTAAGATGGATTATTAATTGCTATTATAGACTGTTCAGCAACCCTAATGGCTTACTGGTGAAATGTTGTTTTCTTGAGGCTCTTGTTTTCCTTTACCATGTTATGTCTATGGCTCATTCATTATGCTATCAATCTTAGCCCAATTTAATCAAATAATTTTTACCTGTTTCAAATTACACTCTTCCCCTATACAAACAAAACATAGTAGACCCATCACTTTGTGGTTTTTAAAACACTGCAACAGATTTGTGCATTTGTTCCTACGCTGAACTTAAAATTCATTAATATACAACAGTGCTTCTTTCAAGCTTTATTTCTTTTGCTTTGTACCTTGTGCTAGGGAATGTCCAGTTTGTCCCACCCCCCTCAAGACTGCCTACCTGCCAATGTACCTTAACAACTACATATATTTCAGTATGTGAAGAGTACTGCTGTGTTCAGATATACCAAGTACTACTGGTAGTAAAACTAGATTAGGTCAAAAAAGATGGTGTTCAGTTAAAGTGAAGGTAAGGTTGTGTAAGTAATTGCTAAGCACAGTCACAATACTAGATCATGCTAGAAATATTTCCACTCACTTTAGCTCTCAGCCTTTAGAATTTTTTAATTGCACCCAGGGTGTATGACGTTCAGCTTGAGTAACGCAAAGGACCAAAAAAGAGCATGACAAGAAAAGCACAGAAAATAATCAAACCCAAAATATTTTAAGCAAAGTGAAGATTTGTCACTATCCTGAAGAAAGCTAGGATGCACAGATCAGTAATAGGTAAAGAAAATTCATGACTGATTAGTATATTCACATGTCAGTGAAAAAACATAAGATGTTTATAATTTATATAAAATACATATTTTAAAAGTATGAATATGAATAAATAATGTGTCTAGTTAATGGACAGAGTAAAACTCCTTCAGATTCAAGATGAGATAAATTGAAGTTTGGAGACTAAAAACTTATTCTTTTTGTTTAAATTGCATATATTAACAATGCTATTAATCTTGTTCAGCTCTGAGATAAGCTTCCTGGAGCAGTGCAGTCTAGGATGGATACCAACAAAAAATTACTGATTTGTTAAAAGACTGGCATCAAAAGTATCATGCAAACTACTGGGTTTTTTCAAATTAAATCTGAATCTTTAGAAGTAGAGAGTATAGATAAAAAGGTAGGATTTAAGTTATAATGATGACTTTAAATACCTGACAGTTTGCAACAGCATCTGTGAACCTCCAAAATTGCTAAAGAGATATGATTGACAAGCCTAATGTAATGGGATGGACTGATTTCCATGACAATAATATGCACTGTTACCAGTTCCTCACTCACCACCTATCCAGTTCTTTTATGGATGTTTAATTTAATTTAAAAGAATAACGCTTGAAGTCCTTTTAAAGTAACTAAAAATAAACAAGCATGTCTTGGTATAGGCATGTTCAGGTAACAAAGGAAGTACTTGGCCAAAAACATCCAAACCAAAATAAAAACTTGAAGAATAAAGGATATGTGGCACTATAATGTTAACAAATATATTGTGGGGCATTTTACCCTATCCATTCTTTCATCTTAACTTCTTTCATTTCAATGCTTTCAACAACAAAAGGTAAAACACAATGAAGGATCCATGTTTCATGTGGAAAGTTGCCAAACTCCATAGAGATTCAAAAGAAACAACATGTCTAGAAAGGATATCTGTATTTTTTTCTATAATGAATGTTTTTGCATTTGAGAGGATTCATCCCTCATGTATTAAAAAGATAAGCATTTATAATCTGGTTACTAAAAAACAAAGGCAAAAACATCAGGGGCTTTCAAAATGATTGTACGTGAATGTGATCTGCAGAATGTTATTAACACTGCAAGATGAAAAACAAACAGGATGAAAACTTGCAGCATTTTGAGACATAATTATATTCTATTTTTGAAGAACAGAAGCAAACAAATATTTGTTTAAGATTCTGGTCATGCTCAGCTCACAGGTATTAAGTTAGAAAATTTTTAATTCTCTGCAAATACACAGGATAAAGGAGGTGTTAGAGGAATATGAAGTTACAGAGCTCACCACACTTGAATCATATATTTCATTTGGATATAATTTTATATATGGGATTCTCACCTAACACAGGGAGCATTGCTAACTGTCTGACACCAAAAGCAAAAGATTTTGATACTTTTGCATACATGTGTTTCAGTTAGTGCTGCTACCTCCTCTCACAAAATAACCTGCAGGAAAATTATTACTCCTTCAGGCATTCAATATTTGAAACCTTTCTAAGATTTCTCTGGTCTGAAAACTTATGCTGAGCATTTGCAGTTGCTAGGTGATATCCAAGCAGTGGTCAGTAATTGTGATTGAAGACATATTGCTTTCACGGCAAATTTCCATTTCATGATTGGTGTTCAAGAAAAATGAAAGGCATATTTTGGTAGAAGCAGTGCAAGATCTAGTCACTATCAACATATAACAAAGATATAGTGAATGTTCATGTTGTTATAATTCAGTATTGATCAGCTAAATCAAGCACAAAAAACAAGAAAGGAGTGCTGCTGAAAGAGATGAGTGAAATATTACATATCAGTAACTATTTTCCAAAAACTCTCTTGATATAGTTCTCCATTTTATACATTAATAATGTTCCATCTGTATGACCTCATTGTTAGAAGGATAATAATGTTCTAAAGCTAGTCTATACTCTATAAAGAGTTTGCACTCTTGTAAAGACAAATGTATTCTTGCAATCCTCCTTAAGCATGTGTACATATTTATGTTTGCAATTAGGCTACATAGTTAGTTTTAGACTGAGACTCCTATCAAAGTTAGAAAAAACATTATATGAGAATATGTTTTTGTTGAACTTTCCTGGCACTTTTTTTCTGTACAGGAAATGAAATATGCTTGATTTCCTTTAACCTTCCCCTCAACAAACCACTACCCTTTTCAAGGTTTCTTTTGGGCAGAATGCGTCCATGCCAAAAAGTGTTAAGATTGACCTGGAGTTAGGGCCACATCTAAGTATATGAAACCTTTTTCAGTTCTGCAGAAAACATTACGGGACAGAAACAGCATCAAGGTTTTGAGAAAATGAGAGATGCAAATAAATTGAAACCTTCAGTCCAGATTTGTCAATTTATTTGGAAGAGCATCTTTCTTGTATCCAATGATTGATTAGTACATGGGAATTAGTGATCAACTGAAACAAACCATTTCAGGAATGACACCAAATTACACAGAGTGCTTGAAATAGACAGAAAAAAAAGTATAAGCTTTCAGTGTTTTGCTGGTCAACTTTAAAAGGAAGAGTAATAGTCTGTGGTCGACAATAAAAAGGTATAATAAGGTATAATAAGAAAAGAGGGAAGCCGTAAACACAGAGAGACACAAACCTCACTGACAAATGATAAGGTAGGTGATAAGGAGAACCAAACCTGGTCAAGTCAAACTAATTGGCGAAGGTACAGAGAAATCACTATTATTTCTCTATTACTGGACCTAGGACATTGCCAAATGGGATACTAAGGAAAAGAGAAAATCCATTAAAAAATATATATGGTGACACAAATGTGGTAGACAAGCGTAAATGAGACAATGATCTGAAACAAATGAGGTCAAGTCACACTAATTGATGGGCTACCAAGGAACTGCAGAAAAACGAGGAGCTTGCTGCTGATAAGCATGCAAACCTGAGGGTCCAGGATCTTGCCAGGGGTCTTGGAGCTATGCAAACTGATGATGAAATGTGCACTGGAAGGGGAACAGGGAGGAAGAAAGTTGGACTAGAAATACAGGTGTGAAAGAGGTCAGTCACTTGTAAAACAGAGCTGGTCAATGTTCTTGTCTCACTGAGCCCTGCATCTCCTCACCACAGTCTGTCCTATCTTCTGGTAAAACCTCTTCTTGACTATCTCTGTGTAATCTCCTATGCTCTGTGTCTGTGTATGTGTGAGTGCTGCAGGCACCAGGTGTCAGCTACTGGCAGGACCAGTGTGAATGGATCTGGCATCAGCAGCGGGAGTCAGGTCAGAAGTGTAGGCTGTGATCTGGTCTGGGGTGGGCCAGACAGAAGGGGCCTTGTCAGTACTCTAGGGATCCACTGATGAGCATGTTTGTGTGAATCAAGAGTGTGTTGAGTGTGTGCTGTCAGTACTGAGATTCAGCCTCTACCAGAGGAGGGGAGTTGTCTGTCTGTGCAAGTGTTCATGTCAGTCCTGCAAGTAGGTGATGTCAAAGGCAGCTCCTTGTCTGTGGCAGCCTGTGTCACCATCCTGTGTGTGTCTGTGCACACCCTTTTTAGTATCAAGCACAGAATAAGTTTCTTGTTACATTCTCTGTTCACTGATTTCTTTTTATGGCTAATTTAGTGTTAGGTTATCTGACACCTCAAACATAATTGAGAAACAATAAAGAAAACATGCTAATAAATTTCTCAAATTATTAGAGCTCCCTCAGTCACCTCGCTGGAGTAGACCATCTCTGCTTGCATGATTGTTTACTTAAATCAGAGAGACAACTGACAAAATCATTAAATACTTCCACTATATTGAATATCCAACTTGATTTCCCCAGGCTTAAAAAGTCAGAAATTTAGAGCTAACTGATTAATCATTGGTAAGATGGCCAGAAAGGTTAGCAATTATTCAATTCACAATTTATCAATAGTTTGTCTTCTCATTTCCATTCTCTGCTTCCAATTTGGATGTCAAATGTGCTTTAATTTATGTTACCAACAAACAGCATCCCATTGAAATGGAGTGTGATGTATATACTCCCTGTTGGAAGTTATAATAGCCTGGTGGAAACCACATAGGTCTAGTTGGAGTTTCACAAAACTTGACCTAAATTGCCCACCATACTGTCACATTAGGAACCGAGGTGATCCTCTTAGGGCTGTAAATATTTTATGTCAGTGGTATTCTTCAGAGCAAGACACAGCTCAGATGCCTTACCTTGCAATCTACGGAAACTAACTGAAAATACAAATATCAAACAAAATACTTCTTCCTAGTTTGAAACTTGGCAATTCAATGATTGAAATGTAAATTTAGAATATCTATTTTTTAACATGACACTTGAAAAGGAGGAAGGGTATAACAAAGGACTTTTTTTTTCACTAAGCTTAAAAAGGCAAGTAAAAAGTGCAGCTACTTAGCTTTGGGTTCTTTTAGTCACTAAAAAAAAAAAAAAGCGTTGGAAAACAAATGCCAAAAGTGAATAAAAACTGTATTTTGACTAATAAATCCAAGTTCTATCATCTGGTGAAACACTGTAGGTATGAAACAGTGAGAAAAAAACATGTTTCCTCTGTAAGAGAGAGGAAACTGGATTGTGATCTGCAAACATAATATATAGCTCTAGAAACATTTCTACTGTGCTCCACAACTACTGATGACATCTCTTGACTTCTTCTTCTGGAAATATAAAACTGGCAGAAAATCCAGCCACTGGACAACATATAATCATAAAATCAAACAATCACAGAAATCTCAAGTTTGGAGGACTCACTAAGGATCATTGAGTCCAGCTTCTTGCCCTGCACAGAACACTCCCAACATGAACACTGGAAGTTCATAAAGGAAATAATGCAGTACAATATGACCACAATGTTCCAAAAAATCATGTAAAACATACATACTTATATAAAAGATTTGTTTGATAAAACCAAAACCAGAGTGTGACACAGATTCCTGCTTTTACATTAAGATACTGGAATATGATACTGCTTATATAAGCACCTCAGATGCTTTGTGAAAGGAAAGCTAGTACACATTAGAAAAATCACACTGCAGTAAAAAAACATGGAAAATGGAACTGTGAAGGAAAAGAAATAATGACATAAGTGAATGCCCCATTTACATAAACTACACCAGAGAATTTATATTGAAATAAATTTTAAACCATGAGGAAAAAATTGTGTTTATTTTTATTCTTGTCATTTAACATGCAAGAAGTAGGATGTAGTGGGTTTGCCAGGCACCCACCAAAGCTGCTCTATCACTCCCCTCCACAGCTGGGCAGGGGAGAGAAAATATAACTGAAGTTCATGAGTTAAGGACTGGCAGAGATCTCTCACTGAATAGCATCACAGTCAAAACAGACTTAACTTGGGGATGTTAATTGAATTTTATTACTAACAAAATCAAAGCAGGATAATGAGAAGTAAAATAAGACCTTAAAGACACATTCTCCCCCCACCTCCCTTCTTCCCAAGCTCTACCTCCTACTCCAGCAGCACAGAGAAACAGGGAATGGGGGTTATGGTCAGTTCATCACACATTTTTTCTCCTCCTGCTCAGGGAAAGGAGTCCTTGCCCTGCTCCAACATGGGAGTTCCTGCCACAAGTGACAGTTCTCCATGAACTTCTCTAATGTGAGTCCATCCCACAGACAGCAGTCCTCCACAAACTCCAATTCACTTTTCCATGGAGTGCAGTCCTTCAAGGACAGGCTGTTCCAACGTGGATCCCCCACAGGGTCACAAGTCCTACCAGCAAACCTGCTCCCCCATGGGCTCCTTTCTTTGTGGGTCTGCAGGTCCCTGCCAGGACCCTGCTCCAGGACAAGCCTCCCATGGGGGTCACAGTCGTGTCTCAGGCATCCACCTGCTCCAGTGTGGGACTCTTCCACGGGCTGCAGGTGGATCTCAGCATCCCCGTGGTCCTCCATGGGCTGCAGGGGCACAGCTGCTTCACCATGGTCTGCACCATGGGCTGCAGGGGAATCTCAGCTCCGGTGCCTGGAGCACCTCCTGCTCCTCCTGCTCCACTGACCTGGGTGTCTGCAGAGTTGTTCCACTCACATATACTCACTCCACTCTTCTCTGGCTGCAATTACATCTGCACAGTAACTTTCCTTCTTAAATGTGTTATCTCTGAGGTGCTACGACCATTTCTGATTGGCCCAGCCTTGGCCAGCAGCACATCCCTTTTGGAGGTGTCTTGCATTGGCTCGGCTGGACATGGAAGAAGCTTCTGGAAACTTCTCACAGAAGCCACCCTGTAGCCCCCACTACAAAAGCCTGGCCATATAAAGCAAATACATAGGGGTACAACAATTCAGTAACAACAGAAGGATGGCTGGAGAAGCCAGTAATAAGTCATCCAATATCTGTTTTTCATGTATCAAAGAAGAGGCAACTAGAATCACACAGGACACAGTTAATGAATGTTAGACAGCATTAAGAAAGAAATGGAAAATACCACTATCCAACTGACTCATTTCAAAGTACATTCACCTTCAATGTTCTCTTTAATCCAGACATGCAAAGACAAATTCATATGAGATTCAGATACTGCAAAACCAGAACAAAGATGCACTTTGAATACTCAAATTATCTGATGTATAAACTATGCTGGTAGCTTTGAAAAAACAAACATGAGATCCATACCCTCATGGAGAGCTGCCTGAGAATCAGAAGGTCAACCTGGCATCTAAAGTGATACCAGGGGCCAATATTTGTACTAAATTTTGTCCATCATGTTCCATGGCTGTGAAAACAGTAGGCAGGAAATGGTTATTCAGAGCTTCTCAGTGATAAGATATGGGCATTAGCAGGTAGCAGATTTAAAGATCGATAGAAGCCAATACATTGGCACACACGCTGTGCCTGTGCTTGTGCAGGTAGCTCATATGGGTGCTGACGGGGGTGCCTCAAGTACACCTTGGCTGTCCTCCTCTCTCCTCCACTGGATCCTCACTCTTAAAATGTGAGTGGCACCATTAAGGAGCTGTGGCACAGCTACTGCTGATTATAGGTAAGAAGACTGAAGGGTACTTCTCAAGGAAAAGAAGGAAAGAAAAGTGAGCTGAGAGTATTGATTACATGAACTTTTCATTTCCTACTGGGCAGAGAAATCCAAGTGAGAATTTGCAGGATTGACAACCTTTTATAAACTAACAAACAAGTACAGAACAATGAAGTTCAACTCTTTCTGTCAAGCAGAAATATAAAGAATGGACTTCCATAATCTTATATGAGTGTATTAATACATGAATGAAAAGGCACTGCAACTGGTCAGGGATAAGCTGTCTAATTCCCAAGGTCACCAGATGATTTAGACGTGAAGTTTTATTTTTCAAAGGTACCTAAGGATCCCAATTGGACAAACTGATGGGGAATTAAATTTTAAGTCACTTTTCCATTATCTTCAAAATGGGACCAAGAATATTTTGGAAACATCTGGTGACTTAAGAATGTGGAAATTAAAATACTGATCCTCTCAAAAATACTGACACCTAAACAACACTACATCCTTAATAGGGAAGGAAAGATACTAAAATTTATCAAATATGTGTCATTACAAAACATTTCCTGGAAGCCTTAAGAGGAACAGAGATCCTGATGATGCTATTCTCTTCATCTGCATCTAGCCCTTTATAAACTATGCTGAAAAAATTTTACTGGTGGACATTTTAAAGATGAAAAGAGTGGACATCATCTATAATTTTCACCACACGGGAAAGTTCATGGTCTCCAGCAGTAAAACAATTCAGATGAACTGCAATAATAACCTCACAAATCAATACATCTTTTAGGCAGAGTATTTTGTAACATTGACCTATACCATCTGATGCACTGAATATATATTTCTTTCCTGTTACGAATGAATCATTCTAGAATCCCATTAAGGTTGTTGCTGTACAGAAAGTAACTATGGCACTAAGTTATTAGTCATCAGAATCTAAACAAATTTGATGAATTTCAACACAGATTTTGGCTTTGGTATGATTTCACTTTATACAGAATCCCTGTTGTAAAGTATTTGAACCTTGATAGTGCATCCCAGCCAAACCATTTTTAGTTATTTTTACTAGAACCCTCAGAGTGAGACCAGGCTGGAATTACCCTCACTGGCTTCACCTGGCCTTTCCACCTTCAGCTGCAGCACATCAGCCCCAAGAGAATTTTTAAGCTCCAGTCTAAAGGCTTGAGAGGAGAGGTGGGATAGGGTTATAGCTGTTTATTCTCTTTTGCTGTCTTGCTGTTTGGCTTTCTGGGACTAACTTGGCTGTTGATCACTGGATGGGTTTTGTTGCTGTCATCATCTCAATGCTACTTGCCTGGATCAGGAGCCCCACCTGTTAGAGTCCTCAGGAATTCATCAAGGACTGAAAGGTAAACTGTGCTAAATTGGAAAAGACTTGGGAAAGAAGAAGCTGAAAAACTAAATACCAAGACAGCAAGGAATAGATAAAAAAGGACTGTACTGCACTGGATTAAAGCCAATCATGTTATCAGAAAAGTGTGTGCGGAGCTGATGGACAAAATAGAGGGACCAATTGAGCAATGTGGGATCTCATGCACAGCAGTGGCAAAATGTATATGTACTGTATTATGGATAAGTTGTAAAATGTATAGGTAGAGTAACATGTATAAGTAGCATAAGATAAGCAAGTAATATGTATAAGTACTGTGTTATGTAGAAGTTGTAAAAGGTATGAGTAAGTAAGATGTAGAAGTAGTGTGATATGTGGAAGATATAAGTTATAAAATGTGTAAGTAAGTGAACTGTGTAAGATACGTATAAGTAGTATAAGATAAGTAGGTAGAATGTAAAAGTAATCAAAGTGCCTAAGCAGGGTATGATGTCAAAGTTGTGAGATGTGAGTGGAGTGTATTTTAAACAATAAGAAGCTTCTGTGAAATCATATTGATTTATTGATCAGAAGGCATGACTTCCTGCAAATCCCTGAAAGCAATATGTACTTGATTGATGGAATCTGTTTGTTCTGTTCTAATAAAACAAGCTTGCTCTGTCCTTATGCTAAAAACAGTTGAGGAGCAACACAGTAATATTGTAATATTGCTGCCAAGAAAGTCATAATAGGCAGGCACATGGTACCTGAAAGGCCACTATAGTCCCTGAGATTACCTTGGCTGCAGCACAGTGCTAAAAACATCAAGGTTGTGATTTTGATCCTCATATGGGCTATTCACTTAAGACTTGGATTCCATGTGGGTACCTTCCAACCCAGAATGTCCTGTGTTCCCATAAAAATTTAGCACTATGACACCTGTTGCACACATGCAAAGGAGAAATACTGCCCTTGAATTCTTGTCTTTTGCCTTTTTTTTCTTTTTGTTTTCCAGAATTTCATATCTGTATAGTATAATCTTTCATTCCCATTTAAAGTATATTCAGACACAGAAATCAATGGTGTTGACAAACCCAACCTTCTGAAATGTTTCAACTTGTTTCAGTGGAGAATGATTTTTTTTTTTTTTTTTTTTTTTTTTTTTTTTTTTTCAGAGAGTGTCTGATTCCAGTTGGTCGTGTATTGCTATCAAACAAGGACCAGACAGAATGAAACACATACGGACCTGAATTTTTCCTTGTATTATTCAGGTTGTTTTTCATGGGGACGTATTTTGTTATAGATCTTATTGACTCTTGTTTTATGAGGTATTACAAGTTCAGCCTCTAACAGTTCATCCCATCTTTGAAGTGAAGTTCTAAGCACAGGCTTGTTGAATGATGCATTTAAGACTAAAGACAGAGATGCCAGTGACCCAGAGAGCATGTTTAGCATGCAAGTCAGAAGACCTGCAGTGTCTCTTCACACACACACAAAAGAAAACAATTTAAAACCCCCTCATGGGAAGAGATCTTGGAAACTGCAGCATTTTTTTCCCCTAAACCACAAACAAAACCTGAACTATTTGGAGGACTTTCATCCTGATTAAATATCACTTATGCATTTTACATTATATTGCTGTTAAAAATAATGTCAGAAACTCAGGACTTCAGTTAAATTCCCACCTTCAGGTGAATACTGAAATGCGTAAACCCCAGTATTACACATACTTTCCTTTTTTGTTGTTTTTTAATCTCCATAGCACTTCTAGTCTACATGGAAGCAGAACCTGAATAAGAAGGGTGCAGGAAGTTTCTGTTCCCAAAGGACACTAGAATTGGTGGGAAAAATACCCAGTCATGGTGGAAGGTCTTACAAATGCTTCTGATGTAAATTTTCTATTAACAAGTTAGGGTCACTGATGTAGATTTTCTGAATCACCAGTATTTAGAGTGAAATGCTTATCCTTGTAACTTTTAAAAACATAGTACATTTGTGATCTAGAATTTGTAAAACGTATATTCATCTGTTGAATTTAGCCTCTCTTTTTGTTCTTCCAAAACAACTGTACACATAGCAGGTGTGACCCTCCAATTATTTTGTATTTAAAATTGCTTCATAAGGTGCAGAGTTTTTTCCTTTACTTTAAGGGTTACAAGAATTTCTGAACAATGCAGGTGAAAGTTTGCTGTATGATATTACTCCTGTTCCCTAAAGGAGTGATAACAGAAGTGTTTTACCAGAATATTATTTCTCAGTGTGATAGAACAGCAGTACTTCATCAAATTAATCATGATACACTAGATATGGGATAGGATTATAGATAACACAAGTTATTTTCAATTAGAGTACACATTGTGACATTTACTTGCATAGCTCTATATCTGAATTAAACTTTTATTCTTTAATAATTAAACAGTGTTGTCCTCATGGCCTTTTAACACTAACATAGAAACATAGCATGCAGGTTTAAATATTATACTTTCTCTCCAAGGCTATCAAGGTATATAGTAGCATAGTTATTTGAATTCATTGTCACAGAGGTACAAATTGATTTTACCAGTCTAGGAAGATTTAATTCATTTAAAAAGCATGTCAAGGAATAAAATTTGTCAAGAAATTGCATCACTGTGACACAAATAACTTAGTTTGAAATTAGTAATAAAATACTGAGTATCTATTAAATCGCAGATACATAGTTTAACAAGCAGATTTTGCATTCACTTGTTTAAAGTTTGGGATCAATTCTCATTTATACCAAACTCTGGTTTGAATAAGAGGTCACCTAACAAATAATACCTTTTGCATTTTACATAAAAAGACAGTTGAATTAATAGTGACAGACTGACACATTACTTCAGCATAATAAAGGTGCATTAGCTTAAATGAAAAGCACAGCCTTTTATTTTCCTTAATAGAACTAAAATATCAAGGAAGAAAACATCAAAATTCAAATCTACCTGCATGCCCCATTTGATACTTAGTGAAGTACAAAGCCTGAGAAAGTTAATCTGTGAAGATACTGAAGTTAACAGTGTGCTTCAGCAATGCAATTTTCAGCACAGGGAGATCCTTTTCTATTTTTTGAGACTTATTGTACCAATAAGGAATTTTCATCAATTTGGCAACATAGGACAAATAAAAAATATTTCCATATTTATTGTATTTTCCTGTTCTCTATCTATTGCAGCTATCATAGCATCTCAGATATGTATAACTAGAACAGATTTCCAGAATGACAAAATCCATGATCCATCAATGTCTTATGAATGAGTATTTATGGGAGATATTTGAAAATTACATTTGATTTTCTAAGATTGATCAGAGATTTCAAAAATGCCCATTGAGTTTCTGTAACACTGCCACCCTTTCTGACTGACCCCCCCTCTAAGCAAGATTTTAATGTATACTCAAGTATAGCTTTTTCTAAAAAAAAAAAAAAACAAAAACCAAAAAAATTACCTTAAACTGAAGAGGAAGACATGAGAATGTCTGCAGTCAGTTGGAGACAAAAAGATAAGACCCTAAGAACAGTTAATTTTAGTGATAATTTTCTCATTCTATAAGACCTCATAGAAACCTTTATTACACTGATTTCCTAAAATTCAAAAGTAATGTTTGATACTTTGATACATTTTAGATGGCTGAGAAAGATGATTGCTCTTTATCTTCTCTTAATCTGGAATAGGCCTGGACAAATGCAGAATAAAATTAATCAACATAACTCTCCAGCTGAGCAAGCTCTATGGAAAAATATTGGTCACATAGCCTTACGGACAAAAAACAATAATAAATGAAAAAGCTTTCAGTTGCTTTCAGCTCAAAACTGGTAGACAAAGCAAATAATCACTCAGGAGATTATATGCTTTATAAAATACTATATATATAAACTTTAACACAGAAACAATATTAAATTATTACAAGGGAACTGAATTCTAATTATCATATTAGAAAAAAAAATTGAATCAACCCTAGGAACATAACATCATGATTAAAAACAAAATGAGGCTACCCTGTGAAAGCAGTACTGCACTATTTCATCTTCCTCTGTGTATATTGGTTTAACAAATGTCTCCATTCACACTTCCACTTCTTAATAGGATCACCCTAACTACAGTGTGTTTGGTGGTGCAGTGCAATCCTTCCAACTCAAAATCACTCTGTAAAACAATCTCTTCCTACTGGCATTATATCATTTATTGCATCAGCCAGAGAGAACAGACCTGTTTCATTAATTTCCAGCATTGTCGGTTCAAAAGTTCATTTCAAATTTTGATGGAATTTTCATGTCTGCTCATCAGAGACTGAGAGTTCTAGAGAGCACAGGAAAGGTGTAATTGAAATAAATGTTATTTTTGGTAGACAGATACTTTTTCATGGTTTGTTTGTTGGTTTGTTTTTTTTTTTTTAATATGTAAAGATGTCTCTCTAGCTAGAAAAAGATTTAAAGTTTCTTTTAAATATAATCTGCTTAGGAAGCAAAGTGCAAACAAAAAAGCTTCAGACTAAGGGGAAAGAATCCATACTCTTTTCCTACAACCTGAAAATACAGTGCAAGTGATTTACAAAATCACTTTTTTTTTTTTTTTTTAATCCTAGGTTTAATACAGAACAAATTACCTATCAGATAGTTACTGATTTGACTTTTCCATAAAGAACAAATGCTGAATTGCACAGGAGAGCTGATGCACAGGCTGTCTCCATCTGGTGATTAAACAAAGTGTGATTTATTTCAGATACAGTAATGAGGGATTAGGAGGGGATGAGGCAGAGAATTTTCTGTCTCAGCATATAGTAAGGCTTCTATATGCACAGGCATAACAAAGAATGGAACAGAGGCGAGAGAAACACAGAAGAGCTCCAAACACAGCAAACTGCGAATGCTGTCAGTGCGGCATTCTTCCAAACTATTTAAGTATTTGGTAATCCATGTACACACAAATCTGTTAGGAAAAAACAAAAAAACCTAATACACTGGCCAGGGATATTTACCTTTAAGTAAATTATATGTTTACTATAGAAAAATATAGGAAAACTATTTATTTACTACTGTCATGCAGAACTGTTCATTCATGCTCTTACCCTGATGGTGTCCTACTGTCATGAAGGCACTTGTTATAGGTGCAAAAAGACTGGCCACCATGTGGCGCAGCTGATACCTTCTCTTTCCTTGTAGCAGCTGCTCCCTTTGACCTCCTATGCCCCAGACCCACTGAGGATTTCTGTTACTGCACCTATGCTAATAGCTCAGGCCACCCTTTGAGTGGGTGGAAATTCCTGTCATGTGGACAGGCTAGGTTGTCAAATGTGTAGTAAAAATACATCCAGTAACTTTCACTGTATCATCATGCTTGGATTTTGTCACATTGGTAGTATGACAGAGACTTTAGAAGAACAGAGGTCAGCAGGAAAGGAAAATATTGCACAATCCCCTTGTTTTCTGAAGTTTTAAATCCTTTTCAAACTTGAGAGGAAAAAAAAGGTTGGAGTAAAGAGAAACAAGCCCAGTAAGTTGTGTCCCATTTTCCTTAAAATCTATGCTCAGAGGATTTCTTGCACAGACCTTTCTTCAATTTTCTGTTCTCTGTGGAGGCACTTTTTTCTAAACACAGACAAACCATGCAACTTCTTTAAGCATCACCTGCCACTCATGACAAGCACAACATCTTTTGCTGCTCATTCAGACTCGTGATTATTTTCTAATTTGTTTCCCCCTTGCTGCTCCGCTGTCAAAATATTCTAACATCTCTTTAACTGCTGTTTAATAACTAACAGCAGCTTCACATATTTTAAAGAACAGAGGAAGACTATTTATTTTATTACTTCCTCAAAGACTAGCACAGTGAATAATCATGACTAAAGGTAATGAATATTATCAGTCAGTGGGCTGCATTTTTCTAGTTGCTCCCAGCTCCTGGGATTCTCATAAAATAATCTGTAATTTTACTGCAAAAATAGGAGCAGTAATCTGTTGTATCATTTAAGACAAATACATATTCTTGCTATGAAAAGTCACACCACAAGAGTAAGTCTATTGACATAGTCTCCAATTTATTTCAATGAAAATAGTAATGCATCACAAGAGTCCGGGCAATTTCACATTCACTTTAACTGCTCCTAATGCCTTTTTAATTTTGATTCTCTCAAAAAGTAATCATAGAATGCCATAACTGAAGTTTTCTACCAGGATTAAATCAACAACCCCATCCTTGTGTGGAAAAAAAATGAAACTATTTAAGGATGCGAGAAAAATGTCTTTGTCTCACACATCAAAAACAACAGCAACATAGAGCACACTTTTTGTAGCATTGTCTCCAAGCAGAAAACTTTCCTCAGCTGCAACTTTCCAAATATGAGTATTCTTCCAGCACTAGAAATTAATTTACATTTCAGTTAGGAGCCTGAAAAATACTGTTAAGAATTGACTTTCTCTTTAAGAAAGGTGACAAGAATCACACCTGTGAGCTAGCTATCATGCAACTCTGCAATATCTCTAATGTAAAATTACATTATCAAAGTAAATTGGAGATGTTGAGTAAGATTACTGCTTTGTCCTTTTAATAACTTTTAATAGCAGAACACATTAATAGTATCACAGTTCATATTGAATCCACTAAAAAAAAGAAAATCACATTACAGAATGCCTGAAGAAATTTCACATATGTTGCATGCTGTAAGAAATGTCACCTCATGTACTTGCTATGCAGTTATAGATAACTATTTCTGATGTTCTCTCCACACTTCATTTGCAGTGCCACTGAAGAAATCAGGAAATGTTAAATTAAATGAATCTTCTGAAAATCAGGGAACAGTCACAGTAGGCATCTCAGGCATTATCTTGGGATGGTAAAACTGTGGGTTTATCATAGCAGTGCCAACAGAAATTGAAAAAAAAATTATTATCCTGTTGAGTCATGAACTTTAGAGACACTATTGCAACACCAGGACACTTAATTCTCTGTGCAACAAGCCATTATCTGTTGTCTCATTGCTACAGGCCTTACTAAAAAGTCACCCCCATCTTTCTTATTACACTTTGAATCTAGATGATACAACAGGGGTTCATGAGCATTTCATTATTGAATACTATTGTTTACACAATAGTACTCATGCTGTACATGCACACATTTTTGTGGCTGTAAGAATTTTGACATGAAGCAATATTCCTCAGAAAACTCAAGTTAATAAATCACTGGTTTCTTTTCCTTTTTTGCGATCCAGTTTAAACCCTGAAGAGCAAAGAAAACTAGGGTTCTGTGTATAAACCGGAAAGAACGTAGAAGGTTCAAAATATATCCAAAAATGAGATGTTGGTGCCAAAAAATTGATATTTTTTATTTAATAGTAAAAGAGGCAAGGAGAAAGAAAGAAAGAAAGAAAAACAGAAAGAAAGAAAGAAGGAAGTATGTGTGGGGGTGGGGGGACAGGGAGAGGTGACAGGGGTTAGGTGGAAGCAGATCACCCATCCGAGGGTCCCAATGACATCTCGTTGCTCCCCTCCATCTGCTCTACTGGTGGTGAGGGTCCCCCGTTGCTGCCGTGGCCACGTCACCACACCGCACACCAAAGAGCACAGAATTCCGTGGATTAATAAACGCTTTGGGCCAGGTGGGAACGCCCATGTGCCTCCCTTTGCAGGGGCTGGCTTAACACACTGTCCCTTGCAACACGGAGGGTCTGTTGCATCATCTCTGGTGCTCTGGTGCAGGGTCTGGGGACCCCTTTGAGGGGACCTTTGATGGGGACCTCCTTCTGCTGTGGATAAGCTTTTTCCACAGGTGAAGGGCCCCTCAGCTGGGCTCCTCTGCACAGTGGAGGATGGGCAGTCACTGCGCCTCTGACCAGGGGCGTTTCCAACACACACCCAAAGCCTCTCTTCCCCTACCCTTTGGTGGAGGGTCTGTGCCAGCCTGGCAGCTGAGAGCCCTGGGGCTGTGGTGTCCGCCTTGGAGGTGTTAAGATTGTGCTCTGTGAATGTCCCCAGCCCTGAGTTGTTACTTTATCTTATCTTCATCAGCAAGCAGTGTAAGGCCTCAGTCAGGGCCCCATTCAGGGTGTGGCAGTCTTCTCTGCAGCTTTTGTAATACAATTTTGAAAGTCCTAAATGAAAATGTTTAAATTATAATATTTCAGTCTCTGACACCTTCTTTAAAAAATAACTGACCTAGCAAATCTTCATCCCAGAGAGTATTTTGTAAAATAAAAAGGCTTGGTCACTATTTGAATGCAACCTTACACATTCAATTAAAACCAAATTTAAAAACAACAAAGCAGAGAAGCCCTGAACAACTGGACAATAAACTAGTTATTTGACTGTCTTGTAAGGAGTGTTCCCACATTCCTCTTTTACTCATAAGAAGATTTGAGTGCACCAGAGGTCCTTTCCAGCCAGTAATCCTATGACTAAGTCTTCTCCACCTAACTCTTTCACATGTCTCACTGAAAACACAGGCATTCAGAAGACATAAAGCATATTTGCATTGGAGGGCTAAGGACACAGATACACAGTTCTTCATAAATTTCCCTGTTTTCTTAAAACTAAGTCCATTCAGATGGGGAATGACAAATGCCTTTTTCAGCTTCAGTTTCTTCAAGCAGTTGACTCCTTACAACACAAATACAGGACACGCTACCTATGCCAAGAGAGTAAATCAGAGAACTGGGATTACCGCTTTCATAACCATGTAAATATCCACGTGTAGCATAGTACTGCAGAGATACTAGTATTTCTGTGACTGATAACAACATATACTACTAATTTCATCATTATTAGAACAAATTCATTTCTTTTTCCTTAGTATACAGATGCAGGGAAATTAGGGTTGTCCTTTTCCTTTTGGTTTATTTTAAATTTATTATTTCTTGATATATATGCTCATCTATGTAAAAAGGTCCTTCCCCAGTCATATTAGGTCTATGATATTTTGTTGTTAGAAACTTCTGTGTCTGTGGTGGCTGGTGAACATACACTACAAAAGACAAAGATTCTCAGCAAGACGGGTCCCTAGTACCACGGGCGCCACTTTATGTTAGGGTGACCAAACAGGCTTCTCCCAGGATGCATTGTTCTGTTATGTTATTCTATCCCAGTTTGGATTCCCCAGTTGGCTGTTGGCCTCCACCCCTCGTCACTCTCCCAGAGCTTCCCCATTGGTCCCCGTTCCCTAGTCCTGCCTTTTCCCTGCCCCCGGATAAAGCTGTGGGCTTCGGGATCATGTTGGTATTTGCCTCTCCAACCTGTGACAGTGTAGCAGCAATAAATGCTCCTGCCGGAACTCACGCAAATGCCCTTCTCGGCTCTTTGCTACCGACTGTAACACTGAACCCACCCGTGCGTCTGTGGGTGCACGCGGGACCCCACGGAGCCAGGCTGGGACAGTATTATGTGTCTCCTTGCTTGTCTGAAAGCTGTTTAATGGTCTTCTGCTTTCTTTGTTATCTTGCTTGCTTGAAATAATAGGATTTTTGCCTACCATTCAATATATTGAACCAAAACAAACAAGCTAAGGAAGCTCTCGGAAGCTGGTGTACAGGTTAATGCTAATGTTATTCATGACATTTAATGCACTGCTATTCAGTTACTGCCAGAGATGTCGTAACAGTTGTCAAATGTTAGTTGGCAGCTATTAGTTGATCCAGTGGTTACTCACCAAAATACAGTACTCAGACAATGAAATAACCAATAAAACCCACTAAAATAAGCTTATTAACTTATCAGTTTTATGAGCTTCATTGGGGCTTAAAACCAGTTTTATGAGCTTCATTGATGCTACTGAAAATACTCTTGAACCAGTATTTGATAAAAATAATGTGTATATGAGGTAACAAATGTCTAGACTGCTTGGAAATTAACAGCTTTTTTGTAAGAATATTCCTCCAGATACCACAGAAAATATGCTGTTCAGCACCACTGAAAGAGTTAATAGAAAATAAATTGACACTCAAAAGTCACTCAAGGCATAAAGTGACTATATTTGAGAACAAATGATAAACTCTAATGGCTCAACTCTAAAAGGGAGTTTTTCTTTATTCTGTAAAAAATCCTTTAAACACCACTTCAGCAAACCAACTTGAAGAACCACAGTATGCAGACAGTAAAAGTTAACTTTGAATACTAAAATGAACACTATATTGCTCCCACTACGTCCTTGGATATATTGAGGGGATTTATGATCTTTAATGTGATTCAAAACTAAAACTTAAAGGTGGAAAAGCCATGAAAATAGCAGATGCCAGGCTACTGGTGTCACAACAAACTATAGCACAGGATCTCATAAGTACAAATAAATCCCTTGTGCATCTTCACAGGCTGTTGCATTTGTAGCTGAGTGTTTCCAGTTTGGTTTGTGTCTCCCATGTGAATAGGCAGTGAAAAAGCAGCATCATTTCAGCTAATAAAAAATGTTCTAACTAAAATTGGCTGCAGTACCACAAAATAAGACAAAAATAGTTTATCTATTGCTTGAAAATTGCTAAATGTTCTATGATGAAGCTCACAGACGGTGGGTGTATTTACAAATTTGAAAGATCATATTTTATATAATACACAAAAAAGAACCTAAGAAAACACAGCAGAGCAATAGATGTTCCAGCTTCATTTAAAAAATATATAAAATTTCTCTGTAAGTATTCAGCTGAACAAGTCATAGACAAATCTACTATGTTAAATGTAGGCTACTAAAAACTACAAAATACAAAATGTTCATTGGTACCTCCAAATGGAAAGGGCAGTATAAATGCACAAATGTTAGGCCTTAGAAGCAGTTACTATAGCCTTGTCACCCTGTGTCCAAAAGCATGACAACTTTCTGACCTGTAACATCAGTGCCATCAAGGAATTCTCGTGGATTCAGACACTTTAGAAACAGCTGAACTTCATTCAGTTGCATGGCACATGTGTTACCAGGAAGACAGTGCTCAGTGCCATGCCAAGAACTTTAAAAATAGTCAAACTTTTGTGGAATCAAAAAATATTAACCTAAGCTGGTCAAGCTTTAAATTTGATAAAATTTAATAATACAACTTTTTAAAATGTTAACATTCTAGAACCTTTTTATCTGTATTACAAACATAGAATTCTGTTTCAAATTAGCAATCTGCCAGCCATACATAAGAAGACACATATGTTTATAAATACTCTTGATAAAGTGTCCTGTCCCGTTGTAAAAGGGGAGTCGGGGAGGATTCTTTTTGATAGATTTCTCGGGCAAAATTGCAGCGCAAACGTGTCAATAATTTGTCTGAGAACTGTTTATTGATAAAGAAAGATAAGTGCTCCTACCAAAGGGCGGATGGAAAGGGAGCAAAGAGGAGAAAAGAGAGGCCGAAGCAGAACACCGGGGCAGAACACCGGGGCAGATCGGTACCGCTGTACCCCGGGCGCGCCGGCAGCGGCAGCTCGGCAGACGGAGCGTGTGTGCCGCAGCGGGGATGAGTCTGCGCGGCTGCCGGGCCGGGCGGGCGCGGTTCCCAAACAGCAGCCGGCCGCGTGTCCCTCCCGTCGGGAAGAACAGGCTGCCGTGGCCACGGGCGCGCTCCTGGAGCAGCTGCGGCTCTCGGGGGCGGGGCACGGCGGCGGCGGCCGCTCCGTCGGGGAAACAGCGGAGCACTGGGGTGCCGTGGGGTCGAGCTGCCTCGGGGAAACGGCGAAGCAGGGCAGGACACGTGCGGACAGGACAGACAGCCAGGGAAGAAGCAGGACCGCAGGGAGAAAAAGGCGAGGGGGGCCAAGCTGAGCCTCTGCGCAAGCCCCCGCTCCCTCCGAGAAACCCAAATGAAATGACCCCGGGTTGTGGTGCAGCTCCCTGCTTTTGTGTGCTAAAGCCGCTCCCAGAGCCCGGTTTCCTGGGCATTTTTTCCCGGGCAGCCGGGGATCAGCCCCACCAGCAAGGCGGGGTCGCTCGCAGCCCGATCGCGGAAGCTTTCTCTGCCCTGGGGGCTGCCAGGCGAAGCCTCCCCGGGGACAGGGCTCCCAGCACGTGTGCAGCCCCTGGAGTCATTTTTCACCTCATGTATAACACATGTTGAGGCATAAAGAAAAATCAGACTGGTCCCTCTCAGCAGGTCTCTTTCAATACCCTAATTAGAACTGTTTCACACTGGAACAAAGCTTGAAGCCAAATTCCAGGTAAAAAAAAAAAGCGTTTCTCCCAAACACATCCACAAAACACCAGACCCATCCAGTTTTCTCATCCTATTGAAAATATCTTCAGGGCAAAGGGCACATAATTATCCAGAAACAAATTTGTTCAGTCATGATTTATTGTATCTATGCCAACACATTGATAGTGCAGTAATTATTGGAAACTTTTCCCATGTACCATAAGTTATCCCACTGCAGTCGATTCCAGAATTGTATCTGGGGAGTTAGGTTTCAGCTCTTTCTCATATAATGTAATTCCAAACTCCCTTGTTTAGTAACCCAGATGGGTACTAATTTCACAGATTCACTGAATATTCTGAGTTAGAAGGGACCCACAAGGATCATTGAGTCCAGCTCTTAAGTAAATGGTCCATATGGGGTTTGAACCCACACCGTGGCATTATGAGCAGCATGCTCTAACAACTGAGCTTATCTTAGGGTGATGTAGTGTTATTTGTGATGTCAGATCCATGTGCTTTGATTCTCCAAGCAACAACACAATTTGAGAAAATCTGGAGTTTAATTTAAAATTCCTGAAAGAATAAACAGTCTGGAGAAATTATGCCTTTATTGCCCTGAGGATATTTATGTCAAAGCATCAAAACTTCTACTGCATTAAGTGAACAAGAAAATAGAAAAAGGACAGTTATTTCACCTGCTCTTTCTCCTGCTGGAGAGGAGTCATGGTATAAGGACGTATTCAAAGAGAAGGGCACATGTTTCATAAGTGTAGTGCTGATGAAGTCTGATATCGTATCTAAACACCTGAAAAATAAATATAGCTCTGCAAAAATTAAGATTCCCCTGGATTATGAACTATGTGTTGCTTAAGAGTGGAACTAAAATTCTTTTTATATTAAAAACATAAAAAAACAAAGGAAAAACATTTACTCCACTTTCTGTAAGATCTCAAGACTATTTTTCATTCACTAACTAGTAGATAGTAGTGCTGTCTGCACAGGGAGTAATTCTATTTTTTCAAATGTATTTTCCAATATGTGCATGCCATATTGACCTGCTAGTCCTGCAAAAAAAGATTTTTGCTTATTTGCTTACTATTCACCATCAAAGTAATGTAGAAACAGGCCTGTTACAGGAGTAAATCCTTCAGAGCAAATGTCTATGGAGCCAAGAATCCCCATGGGGGAAACTTCAAACCACTCACCGTCATTTGTTTTAGTCGAACTTAGTGTTGAATAAGAAGCTGCAGGGACAGGCAGAACACAAAGTTATTTCAGTGAGGCTGAAAGCAAGATTTGTGTTGAAACATTCCATGGACCTGACAACATACTTGTTTTTATATGGAAAAAGTTGATCATCCTCACAACTCTTAAATTCGTTATCTGATGAGAACTGCAGAAATTACATAATTAAGTTGGTTTTGATCTTTTTTTGGAAGAGAATAAAAAGGTGGAATATAGTCTCCTTTGAATTCTTGTTTTACTTTTTTCTTTCTTCCTCCTTTGCCCACAACCACATTTGGAAATAAACCACTACAGTGTGATGCTGTGGAAAGAATGAGGTGAGATAGTAATTAAACTCTCAGAAAAGGCTTTCTCTGTGTGGTGAATATTTTATATTAGTCAAACATACAGTACATGCATGAGAATGGCACATGGCTTTAAAAAATGCATGTATTACAAGCATACTTGTACTGCAGGAACATAGGATAAAGGAAGATAGGAACTGCAATCCATCATACTGCTCTTCCATTTTATCTTCTTCATAAAGCTAGTGGGACTGCTCAGGAGCATAAAGGCTATAGACTGAGAAATGAAAAAGATGAGCTTTTTTTCATAGAGGTAGGGGGAGGCAAGATTTCTGCCAACACTTGTAAGTGCACAAAGAATGGGGAAAATTTCTTATCAGTGAAGAAAAAGAAATATCTTACATAGCTGAACTGAGCTAAGCTCTACATTTCTTCTTTATATTTACAGCACAAAGTTGCTGTGAGATCCCTTTCTAGTGAATGAAATGAATTCACATGGGATCTCTAATGCTGGAGTGTAAGAGCTGGAGAGAAGAGCTATGAGCAGGGAATGCAGGAGATGCAAAAAAGATTCAGATCATTGTATCAACGATTAGCAAGTTATTAACCAACCATGCAATAAAATACACATATCAGCTTTACTTTGCACTCTGGATTTGCCCAATGTCCTTGGTTTCTTTCCTTAGTATCCCCATCTGCACAATTTGTACCCCTGTGTTGCAGTGGGGATTACTGCAACAAGTATATTTCAAACCAGGAGTCCCGTGGAAACGAAGTAGATATGGACAGATTCGTGGTAGATGTTTCAGAGATGTTTATTTCTCCAGCCGCATGGCTGGGGCTCAGCTCAGGAACTCCCCGGTCACGGGACCCGAGGGTCCTTGGCCACACCGGGGAACCCAAACCAACCAATGGGGAATGAGACTGACCAGGGGCAGGGAGACCCCGTGTCTCCCCCCCAGGGCACATCTCCCAGGGCTCCATGGCAGGGGGGGAGACCCTAACATCTCACCCATTTTATTTTAATAGAAGGAGAATGAAAACAACTGGATAAACGTAACAAGAACAGTTTCAAGACAAAACAAGCCACCCTCCTGAGTCTTTAAATGTCCAAACAGATTCTGTGGAACATCTTAGGGCTGACAGAAGGGAGACAGAACTCTCCGGGCATGCTGTGTGGGGAAACTGAGGCAGGAGAGGGTTTAATTTCTTCCCTCCCTCTTTCCATCCCCCCTTCAGCATCAGAGAGGAATTGTAGGGAAATGGAATTGTATAGGGAAGCCATGGGGTGAAAAACGGATTAGGAATAAACTGGGCATAGGGTAAATTTAGGAAGGGGTTCATACTGGGTATAGGGTAAAAGGGGGAAGTAGGCTGTGGGTAGGGAAGTTGCTGGGATGGATATTTTTTATAATTTTGTGCGTAACGGCTGCCTTTGACTGGAATACCTCCAGGCCCAGTAACATTTGCTGCTTGTAAACCCTTCTTTCCTTGCACTATATCAAATTCTACAACTTCCCCATCTCCTACACTTTGCAGGTAATTTTTAGGGTTATTCCTTTTAATGGCAGTTCTATGGATGAATAGATCTCCCCCTGTATCATCTCGTGTTATATATCCATAGTTGTTTTTTACATTGTACCATTTCACAGTTCCTGTGACTTTCGTTGCTATAACTCCTCCTATCATGTGCTTGCGTGTTTGTCGTGGCTGCTGGTTCCGCGTGGCTGCTGGTCCCGCGACTCCGATGTCTCGGCCGGGCCCCCGCGTTGCGGCTGCTCCGCGCTCTCCGAGCGGCGCTGCTCCGTGTCTGGGCTCTGCGTGGCCCCGCGTTGCCATCGCCGCTGGCTCCGTGCCCTGTGAGCGGTTCCGCTCCGCCAACTCCACGCTGCTTTGAGTGCAGCCCCATTTCAGCTCGGCGCTGCGCGGCTTCTCGTGTCGCTGTGGGAACCGCCGCTTCTCCCTCCGCAGGGCTCTCCGAGCCGTGTGCTCAGAGCGGCCTACCACGCCGATGCCCGGTTCCTTGCTGCTCGTGGCCCACGGCACCCGCGGCGCCTGCGGCATCGCTCCCTCACTCGCGGCCACGTGGCCGGGGACCCCGAGACAGGGATGGGGTCCGCGATAAGGAGCGCGCTCCCGAGGGGGCCGGGCGCATCCAGCACAGGCACCTCCACCGGCAGGGCTGCAGTCACGCACCACAGGGATGGCGGCCACACGGCCTTGGCCGTGGGACTATGGCCATCCTTTGCTTTAGGGGTAATAGGACCATATAAATGCTCCTGAATAGCTTCACTGACCACGAGGGATCCACGCAAGGGTTCAATCACTAATGCATGTTCTGTTTGATTCTTCATTTCCAACAAGATCTTGTCCCAAAAACACCCATGATTAGTTCCAGGAGGTTCAATATCAAAAAGTAAGTCTTGAGAAATATAGAAGAAATTTTTGAAAAGCCAGTTAAAAAAAAGTTCTAGATCTCCCGGTTCCAATACTTTCTTGTTTTGTTGTTCAAGGATTCCTTTAACTTCTAGATACATTTTTTTCTGTGGCTCAGAGAGCACCATTTCCCACGATTCTTCCATAGTCCAGAGAGAATATCCAAACCAAGATGAGAAGAGAGAGGTCTAGAGTGGTTATTTTACTCACGAATCTCCCTCAGGGATCGGTATCTTGCCCTCATTCCCCCACCAGTTTGTTACAGCGGGGATTACTGTAACAAGCATATATCAAACCAAGAGTCCCGTGGAAACGAAGTATATATCGACAGATTCATGGTGGATGTTTCAGAGGTCTTTATTTCTCCAGCCGCATGGCCGGGGCTCTCCCCAGGAACTCTTCCGGTCACGGGACCCGAGGGTCCTTGGCCACCCCGGGGAACACAAACAACCAATCGGGAAATGAGACTGACCAGGGGCAGGAAAACCCTGTGTCTCTCCCCCAGGGCCCATCTCCCAGGGCTCCATGGCAGGGGAGGAGACCCTAACACCCTGCACAATTTCTATTACAATTACTGGTAGTTCATCTACCATGGTACACATGCAATATCTATTAAGTTAATAATATTAGACACATAATCCTGAGACAAAGATATGTACTAAAGACAAAACAAAGCCTTTTCTGTCATGTTCTTAACACAACGGATTAACAGCTGTCATTTAATTTCTTTTTTTTTCAGCCATATGGTACAGCACATTTCTGGAAACATCACTGTAAAGCAATGAGTTAATGAAGCTCTCTAGATTTTTTAATTTTCATCATCCATTAGGTAGGCATTACGGTTCTAGCCACAACTTCTTAATTCTGTTTGGGAGATTATAACAAATTTCAATGGAAATTTCAGTATATATTTTCAGAAATGCAGTTTCAGTTATGATTCCAACTACCAAGAGTTTATCAGCTAAGTAAAGTTAGCTAAGATGTTATAGTTTCACTCTAAAATATGTGGACAATTACTAGGAAACATTAAACCATATTGTGCCTAAAACTGATTTTATTTAATATTTAATATTATTTTATTGCAATACTTTTATAATAAAGCAATGAAATTTTGGGTGGGGGAACTAAAAACATATGACCTAATATAAAGAAATAAGGGGTTGGATGACAATAACCATGTTAAAGGTCCAGCCTAAACAGATATTTAGTATTTAAAATGCAAGAGGGCAAAATGCCCTCAGGTAGTTAGAAATAAACTTAGGATTCAAACAGGGGCAATTTAGTGCAAAATGCACTTTTGCTGTTTATCAAATGTGTGTACACATGCACACACAAATATGTACATTTGTCATTTTTTTAATCTAAAGTTATTGCCCAAGAAACTCACAAATTCACATACAAAAATAACTAAATGTTGGGTAAGGGGCATCATTTAACTTTAATCTCCTGTCAAGGGCCTACTCATCTATCACAGGTAGGTGGAATGCAAATTTAATTAAAAAGAATGCAGCCCTGGGAAATATTATCATTTCTTCTATCTCATAAGTGTACTTCAGATCAGAATAAAATCACACTGTAGACAGAATATGTATGTAAAAATTGATTTTAAAAAAAAATAATGTAAAAGACCTTTCCTATATGGAATGTATTTCTATTTTCATTCTCAGATTTATCTTCAAGCTATTTTTTCTTCAAACAAAGAGCTCTGTAAACACATAGCTTGGTTCAATAAATTTTGGGTCAAGCTAAATTTTAGCTTGACTAAATAAGTTTTAAGCTCAGAGGCATATTTTGATATAGTTTTATCTCCAGAAACTTTCACTATAATTATTATTTTAGTAACTAGGACAGTGTTTTTAGTGAAGTGTTCCTAAGGGGGAATTTTTTTTTCATTTAGTCAGTGTTTCTAGACTCCATGCATTAATCACTTTCAAAGACAGACAAATCAGTTTAAAATAAATGGCTGAAAATGTAAATGGGATATTAAAATCTTCAAAGTGTCTTTAAGACTCTATTAGTGTTTTGAATAATGCAGTCATACCAAATATTTTTAAAAAATAAAAACAATTTTCTTTATCTAAAGTTTCTTCATTTTGTTTTAATCCTGACCTCCAAATTAAATTAGGCTAATGGCATAGCTCTCTCCTCAAATCTGGCTGTCGTCTTCTGTTAAACTTGGTACCCATTAATTAATTCCAACATGCAGAATTTTTTTGGCAACGATCTAGAACTCTCAGAGGCACTATATGCTAAAATAACCTTGCACAACCCATAGCTAAGGGTAGATTTGTTTGCCATTATTTATCATCATACGTGTTCTAATTTCTATTCAAAGAGACATGAACACAGCTACTGATCACTATCTGTGTATTTGCAAAATATAAACAGGTTTTTGCTGTATTCTGGCTGCATAAACCTGAGATAGCACAAAGATTAAATTAATTTCATTTTTGCTGAAGATATCCTTGCTGTATTTTACAGAAAAATTAACTAATCTTTATTTTAGTTCAGCAGTTTCAGACTTTAAAAAAAAGACAAAAAAAAAGTCATCTTTCTTGGAAAAAAAAAGCTGATTTTTTAAAGTATTGTAGCTTTCAGCAGTTTAACTAGCATAAATTTGAATTATCAACATAATAGGCAGAAATAATTTGATACAATCATACCAAACCCAGCTATATACAACTTCCCATTCTGCTGCACTAGGTCTTATTGTTTGTGTAACTTCTATCTAGATGTTGAAATTGTCACTGGCACTGAATATAGCAGGAATTTCTATGTCCATTTTTAAAGGTATCACAGCAACCCTTTAATATCATTGTTCTATTAAACCATTTGGTTAATTCTTTTGAAATCTCTCTTTTCCACTGATGTTGCAATTTTAGTATGATATAGAGAGTTGATGACTCATCTCTCTTATTTATACTGCTACATGTTTACAGTATGTAACCAAGAAAATTGGATGTGAGCATCTTGCCTTATTCCTTCACAGGAGGGAGGACATAAGTACACTTGTGTGTTGATGCTGGTTTCTAGTCTATTCAGGACATATTACTGTAAGTTTTATCTAGACTCAGATATGGTTAGATATTGAAAAACTTAAAACCAAAATTACCTTAATTTGAATCAAATGTTTCTGGAAATGCCTTCTCTTTATCTAATACTGACTTAGCTGTTCTGAAGGGCATTTGAAGTTGCACAAAAGTAACTAACATTGTTGAATATTTTCTTAAAGTTAAAAATACTAAGCAATTAACATGCTAGATATTTTCCTTTTTCTTTTTAATCTTCCAGTGATTAGTTGACACTTTTCTAGAATTGACTTTAGAGACATACATATATTGCAGAAAACATCTTCTGTCACTTTTTGTTGTGACTTTGTTTTTTAAGTACGTACATAAAGTGAAAGCCCTGTGGTATGAGAAGGGCAGGCATATGTGCAGATGTGCTCAATTTTATTTCATCTGACAAGGATCTGGATTTGGGTGGGTATTAACTTTCTTAAGAGAAATCACCTTCAGAAGATTTTTTTGGGTTAAAGTACTGTGCAGCTGATCTTTTTGAAGAACAGAGGGGAAAAAAACATAAGCTTTATAAAGGCATTTTTATTGTCCCATGAAAATAGTAAAAAGAAACCATTTACAGCACAATTTCTGGAAGAGTTTTACTAAATGTAATAATAAAACAAAAAAGAAGTCTACAGTAGGTGTAAAAAAAGGAAAGGTAGCCTGGGAGGGAAACAGAGAAATTGTCCAAGCAGGCAGGGATCAGGTCAGGAAAGCTAAAGCCCTGATAGAATTAAATCTGGCCAGGGACATCAAGGGAAACAACAAAAGCTTCTATAAGTGTATCAGTGATACAAGGAAGATTAGAAAAAGTGTGGGTATTCTCTGGAAGGAAATGTGACACCTCAGGACACAGAGGAGGCTAAGATAATCAATAGTTTTTTCACTTCTGTCTTCACCTGCAAGTGTTTCAGCCACAGTGCCTGAGTTGCAGAAGGCAAATGCAGAGACTGGGAGAGTGAAGAAGCTCCCAGTGTCAGAGCAGTACAGGTCTGAGACAATTTAAGGAACCTGAAGGTGAGCAAGTCCGTGTGACCTGATGAGATGCATCTGCAGGTCCTGACAAAATTGGTGAAGGAAGTGGGTAAGCCACTATCCATCACATTTGAGAAGTCATGGTAGCCCAGTGAAGTTCCCATTGACTGAAAAAGAGGAAACCTAATGCCTATTTTTAAAAAGCTAAACAAGAAAGACTCAGGGAAGTACAGGCCAGTCAGTCTTACCTTAGTACCTGAAAAGATCATGGATCAGATTCTCCTGGAAACTATGCTAGGGCACTTGGAAAATAAGGAGGTGATTTGTCATAGCCAACATGGCTTTACTGGGGGCAGATCATGCCTGAAAACTTCAGTGGCCCTCTATGATGGGGTTACAGTGTTGGTGGATAACAGAAGAGCAACTGATGTCATCTACTTGGACTTGTGCAAAACATTTGACACTGTCCCATACAAAAACCTTGTCTCTAAACTGGAGAGACATGGATTTGAGAGATGGACTGCTCGATGGGTAAGGTATTAGTTGGATCATTGCATCAAAGAATTGTGGTCAATGGCTCAATGTCCCAGTATAGACCAGTGAACCTCTGGGTTCAGTATTGGGTCTGATAGTCTTTAACATCTCTGTCAATGCCATAGATGATAGGATTGAATGCACCCTCAGAAGTTTGCCAAACACACAAAAATATGTGGTGAAGTACCCATGCTGGAAGGAAGGGATGCTATCCAGACAGACCCTGACAGCCTTGAGAGGTGGGCCTGTGCAATCCTCATGAATTTCAGCTAGGACAAGTGTAAGATCCTGCACCCGGGTCAGAGTAATTCTAAGCACAAATACAGTTTGGGTAGAGAATGGATTTGAAAGCAGCCCTAAGGAGAAGGACTTGGGGGTGCTGGTGGATGAGGCTGGACATGAGCAAGCATTGTGCATTTACAGGCCAGAAAGCCAATCATATTCTGGGCTGCATCAAAAGAGCAACCAGCGGATTGAGGAAGGGGATTCTGCCCTAATTTGCTCTCATCAGACCCCACCTGGAGTGCTTTGTCCAGTTCTGGGACACCCAATGTGGACGCATTGAAGCAAGTCCGGAGGAGGACCATGAAGATGAGTAGAGGTCTGGTGCACCTCTCTCATGAAGACAGGCTGGGAGAGTTGGGATTGATCAGCCTGGAGAAGAGAAGGCTTCAGGGAGACCTTATAGCAGCCCTCCATTACCTAAAAGGGGCCTACAAGAAAGACAGAGAGGGACTTTTACAAGAGTATATGGTGACAGGACTAGGGGGAGTGGCTTTAAACTGGAAGAGGGTAGGTTTAGGTAAGATATTAGAAAGAAATTATTTACTGTGAGGGTGGTGAGGTACTAGAAGAGGTTGTCAAAAGAAGTTACAGATGCCCCATCCCTGGAAGTATTCAAGACCAGTTTGGATGGGGCTCTGAGCAACCTGGTCCAGTGGAAGATGTCCCTGCCCATGGTGGGGTGAGGGAGAGGGCAAAACAGGGCGATACTAGATGATCTTTAAAGTCCCTTTCAACCCAAACCATTCTATGCTTCTATGCATAATATTTGAAAAGGAAGAAGAGAAGGTAATTTTCAAATCTTTGAGGAGGACTGATACACACCACCTGAAACACAGAACATGAAGTTATACTGAAGTTATGCAAAAAGAAAAAATAATGCAGGTTATCTAGGGAATTATGAGAAAGCATACCAAATGGGACAATAAATAAATAAATAAAAATTGATTGAAGTAGAAGGAAAAATTATATTAGGGCCAAAAATATGATAGAGGCCATTCTGAAAAGAAGGCTTCTTTTTAACCCATTCTTCTATTGCTTTATTTTAGCCCAATACTTTCTCTGCTCAATCATCTTTTTTCTTCAAAATATGAGTGGCCACATAGAAATTAGGAATATAGAGACTTTATTGTAAGAACTGTCCTTCAGTACCAAAAATGGGAACCTTTTCTTCTGTTTCGTTGTTTTTGAGTGTTGCTTTAAAATACTTTTTAACATACTTGATTTACATTGATGTGAATTAGATGTAACCACGTATGATCAGTGTATTCAAAATACTGTAAGATGAGAAGAGAGAGGAAAATCTAGTCTGTCAATCAAAAGATGAAAGTCAGTGCCACTTTCACATTACTACAATAGTTAACATTTTGCTGGACATAGGATTAATTTTCATTATTAAACTGAAATATCAATTTTATTGTAGAAAAAAAACATATCCAGCCCTGGACACACGATCTGAGAGACCTCTGAGAATGTTCTCTCCAAAATTTCTGACAGGGGCTGATGACTTTCCAAACAGACTGGTAATCCCAGTTCTTCTCAGATGAATTATTCATAGCATTGAAATCCAAAAAGAAAACCTCGAACAGCTTGGAGTTGGATTTAATTGTTTTTAGAAGAAGAATGCAGGCTTAAATGATCTCTGCCTTCAAAGACTGCTTTTCTGGATGTCAAGAGTTAGCGGAGAGAATACCTCTTTTACAGGAAGAATCTGAAGCTTTAGAGGTCAGGGCTCTTTACAAACTCAAAAAGCAGTGTATTTAACGAATATTGCTTTCATTCACAACTACCATTATGATTTTATTCAGATGTTGAGATCCTGCTTTTAAGAATGACCCTTACTGGTCAGAAGCTTCACTCTAAGGTGTCAAATAATGAGTGTGTCTGTTTCAAACAACGCTTTGGCAAAGTTTTATTTTTCTGAACAAGATATTAAATGAAAACATACAAGACCTATTACATATGTTTGTTCACAATGTTTTCCTGAAGAGAAATTAAACAAACAAAAAAAAAAGCAATCACATTTGGTAGGAATGATATCAAGTGTTAATATGATAATTATGTAGACAAATATGAGATTTAGTTTTAATTTTTAGTTATTAAAGTGAAGCAGAAATTTATGCTGGTATTTACTGTTATTTATTTTGATTATTTAGAGAAGGCTTTTAGTTCAAAGGTTCTTAATTTAAATTTTTCAGTTTAAAATTCTCCCAAATATATGTAAAAATATTCAAAAAATTATCAATATGTAAACATCAAGCATGAAGTAGTTTCATCTCTCAATAAGGCATTCATTTAAATTAGCTCAAAAAGCACATAAAATCACTGTTGATTCTAACAGGCCCCAGTTTGGCAAGATACTAAATTTAAGCACTATTAGACTACACGAAATGATCCGAGACAGACGAATTTCATGATTATTCAGTGGAGCAATTCAGTAGTTGTTAATTGCTATCAGGGGATATGGAGACCATACCTCTCAAATGGGCAAGCTCTCCTGGGGAGAAATACTGCTAGCATAAGGTCTTTTCTGCTCACACACTGATTAAATGAGCCAATTAATTAAGTACTCACATGTGAATTACCATGTGCCCAGAGTTTGGGGGAGCATTCAGCTAGAGTAGGAAATTGCAGAGGCAATTCCAAGTCAGGAAAAGAGCCATGGCAGGTGTCAGAGCCTTTCACCATCGGGAAAGCTAATTTCCTCCATCATATCCTTTTGCTCTGCTGACCAAAGTCGAAGTTAATGAGCCTGCTACTCTCTGTATTACATACAAATAAGTAGCAAATAAGTACTCCTTGTTGAGTGGATTCATGGAAATAATCATCTTGTCATTGATAATTACTTAGTTACCAAGTCAGAAATAAACTCCTGAATCTGTCTTTGAACATCTACATGTCTCTGAAAAACTGTTCTTCTACCCTAACTCATTTATTTGTCTTGACCAGTATATTTAGCTTCAAAACAGCTTTTTTCCCATTTTTCCCTTCAGTCACCAGAGCGTCTGAAAAAATCAATCCTCAATTTGTCCAAAGTCTATTTATATGCCAAAACTGTTCTCTGACACAGTCCTCTTTAAATGTGTCTTTCAGCTTCTCCTTTCTTCTGTGAAGTTTTTAAATCCATCATAGACACATACTGTCTGTGTATGAATATGAAAATATTGATTGTCCATATTCTTGGTCAGTGAAGATCATACAGAGTTTGGGGCCAAATCCTTGGTTAATGTAATTTTCCACATAGAAATTAAGAATAAAAAAACCCAACAAACCCATACCACAGACCTAGCTAAAAAGTTTTACTTCCATTACAGCACTGGATCTTGCAGATAGATGGATCCAAAAACATCTAAAATTCATAAAGATTCACTTCATCCATGTTGTTTTGGTGACTTTTTTTGCTTATTTTAGGAGGCAGGGTATCACACCTCTGATAGCTTTTGGCCTGTAAATTGCCAAACATAATCTAACCCAGAGACAGTCAATATGCATGTGTTCATATCCCAGCAAAACACATTGACTTAATGTCTAGTACTGATATTTACCTTCCTAAAGTGATTATATGGAACAAATCATACCTCCTCTCAGAATTTATTTTAAGGATTAAAAGACAAGATATCTCAGTAATACATTTCTGCACCTATTAACAGTTAAATCTGTGTATTTTGAAAACAAGATGATCACAACAATACTTAATATTACAATAAGGTTTCTATACCTGTTTGTGGATTTCTTTTTCTCTTCTAGAACTATATTAGCTAACATACCCTTGAATTGCATTGCATTGGAAACATATAGCCATCCTGTGATTGACTACTGCACCTCAGCCGATCAGCTCCTACCTTATTGCAAAAATGCTTGTTATTAGCCCCTAGTGCATGACCTTTCATGCTGTGCTATTGAATTTCATCCCATTTCTATTACCTGAGTCTTCGGGGTCATCCAATATACCCCTTGGCTATTTCACTCAACTAATGATCCCAGACAAATACCTCCTTCATATTTTTCTGTTAGTCCCATTTTGTGACTTCTTCCTTCTGTCCAGCACTTTATGACTCAAAATACTTACCTTTTAGCAAGGCCCAACACTTCTAATTCATGTCTCTTTTTATGCTAGAAAATTTCCAGAATATATACTGATGCCTCACCTATTTTTAGGATGGGGTGGGTGGGGAGGGGTGTAATAATGAAGAAAATACACGTGTTACATAGAAACTAAGTTTTTTATTCTTCTCAAAGAAACAGAATTTCAAAAACAGACAACAAGCTATTAGAGTGTGGCAATCCATCTGTTGTTTTAAATGCACTCACTGATTATAACTAGTATTAGCTAGTAAAAATTAGCATAAAAAATGCAACATTTTTTATTTAAAAGCAAAAACGTTAGAGAGTTTTACACTGGGAAGTCAAAGTCATAAATACAACACATGCACAGATCGATGGTCTCACTTTTATTATCTGGCAGGAAACTGGGACAGTAAGAAGTTATGATTATTATGTTTCTATGCCCAACAAGAACTTCGGTAGGTAAATATTTATGCAATGAATTTTCCTAATTCCAAATACAGCATGTTCTAGTTTGCCAGTGTTCAAATATTCCTGATTAGAGAATACTTATGCAATTAAACAATTCCAAATAATCTCTTACACTACTCAAAAACCTCCACAGTCTGTGATAGGCAACTAGGTCCTCCTCTTAACTAAGGACATTTCCCTTTTCCTCTCTCCTTCTGAGGAGACAGTCTGGTGAAATTTTAATAACACTACAAACCAGGTGATATTCTCTATATGACATACAATCAGAAAACTGTTCAAAAAACTGTGCCTAGCCCATAATAAAGCAATGAATTTATAACACCCTTCTATGTTACTTCCTTTCTTACCTATTATTTACAGTCATTGTACAGGTGTCCAAAGTATTCCAGCTAATACAAAACAGTGAGAAATGTGTAGAATCATAGGATAGAATAATTTAGATCAGAAAATACCTATAGGATCACCAAGTCCAAACATTAACCTAAACTGCCACATCTACAGGTATTTGAAATACCTCCAAGGGTGGTGGCTCAACCACTTCCCTAGGCAGCCTGGTCCAATGCTTGACAACACTTCTAGTGAAGAAATTTTCCCTAATACTGAATCTAAACCTCCCCTAGTACAGCTTGAGGCCATTTCCTCTTGTCCCTTTGCTTGTTACTGGGGAGAAGAGACCAACCAACAATTTGCTACAATCCCCTTTCAGGCAGTTGTAGAGAACAATACGGTGTGCCCTTTTCTCCAGGCTAAACATCCACAACTCCCTCAGCCACTCCTCATCAGGCCTGTGCTCCATATTCTTCACCAGCTCCATTGCCCTCCTTTAGACTTGTTCCAGTACCTCAATGATTTTTTTGTCGGGTAGTGCCCAAAACTGAGGTGTGGCCTCAACCACATGCGGACATGATCGCTGCCCTGATCCTGCTGACCACAAACAGCATACAACTATTAATTTCAAAGATTGCAACAAAAAGTAATGATTAAAGCCCAGTTAAAGATTAACACAGAGACATCAATTCAGCTCTGTGTCAAAATACTCTTTATTTAAGATTAATCCCTTCACTGTATTAAATAAAATAGAATAGCAATAGTGCCTAGAGGTCCTGATCTCCTGTCAAAACTTATTGTTCTATGAATAAATATAATGAGAAAACAGTTACTTTTACTCAAAGTTGCTACTGGTTTATCTTGGGACTAGAGATGGCTTCATGTTTTTGATTCTGTCTACATTCATAATTCAACCTAAATTTAATATTTTTCAAACAGAGAAAGAAGGAAATACCAAGACTTTCTTTTCTAACATCATGCAGGTCATAACAGTTTTTGATTTGTTTCAGACTAAGATTCTTTCCCAAAGCCAAACAATTTTGCCTCACCTAAGCCTAGCTTCATGCTATATTTCAAAAGCATAAATATATCTTAACCCAATAAACACATCCTAAATTTTAAAGCATGACACCAGTCAGTTTATGTAAGCTTCCCATAAATCTAGAAGAGGCTATGTTGCCTAGCACTTGTTTCTGTATTTTACAGTTTGTCCAAACTAGACTATTTACCTACCAAAGTTCCATTTTCCAAACAATTGTGGGCATACAAATCTGTTTAAGTGGCATGTGGCTTATAAATTTGCATATTTTTTCCTCTTTGTCTTTCTGTCCCACTTTATCTTATTTCTTTCTCTTTTTTTCTGTCTCAAAAATAAAAAATCTCAATGAATTCTTATTATTCTCATTCAAGAAATTACCATTTTCCAGAAGGGTTACTTATTTTGCCACTTCAGGGTTACTTATTAGGAATGCCACTTATTACAATGTACCTATCCAAAATCTTGCTAAGGAAAACATAATTTCCTTTGTATTTGGGAAAAAGACACACAAGTTGTCTAGTTAGTCCAAGATCACATGGAGCAAGTGCCTATAAGAAGTATAATGTAACCTAATTCCTAGTTAGGAATCTGATCATTTTAAGATTAGTAACTAACAAGACAGAATATGAGTATGCTACAAGTCACAAGTGGAAAAAAAGCATTATATTAGAACACCCATTCTTTTCATTATAAGCTCTTCTACAGTTTTCCTACATAAATTTTATTTCAAAAGACATGACAACTTCTCATCTTCTCTATGCACTTATTTTTAATCCTAGCTGGTTTGGGGTTTTGTTTTGGTTTTTTTTATTTGAAATAGTTAAAAATATTAATGTACTACTGCAAAGTAGTAAAGATTACTATAGCCTTAATTGCAACTACTTAAGCAGTCAGACTAGTTGACCTCCAGTGGTCCCTTCCAACCTTAGCCACTCTGAAGCATAAAAAGACTAGACACAGCTGGGTGACATTGCTGTCCCAGAGAAAAGCTTAGTCAATGAACTGAAAGGTAATGCTTCCCCCAGGTGTTTTGGAAAATGTCATGATCTCTTCAACATCATGAAGCTAACAGGATTACGGAGATCAGGGTAAAAGCCAGTTATGGAGTTAAAAGGTACAGCCATCACAGTTTGAACTTTTAATCTTGAAGAAGTTACAATTTTCTCTCCTCATGGCTGCCATAGACAGGTTTGAATTCAGGCTTCATATTATTCAATTTAAACTAGTGAAGAAAACCTTAAGGTCACTTGATAACAAGCAGAACCATTTTGCAAGCTGAGAAATCCAGCATTCAGTGCCTTCTGATGCAAGTGTCTGGGTTTGTAAGAGTTCTAAATATGCCAGGAGGAAGCTTACCGCCACAGAGAGCAGGGTGGCTCTTGCTCAGCCTTCTGTATCACTACCAAGGGACAAAATCACAATCCTACCACACCCAACCTCAGGGACAAGGTATAAATACCTCAAGGTATTTATCTAAGATGTCAGGGTAAAATTCCACCTTTCATCATGGCACAGATGAAACCACGTTGGGATAACACTGATGATTTCATTGTTGCTAAGCCGTGTTTACACTAAGTCAAGGAATGCTCAGTTTCTCACACCACAGGGAGAGGGGACAAGAAGCTGAGAGGTGACACAGACACAAACAGGCCAAAGGGATATTCCATACCATAGGGCACTGCCCCTGGAATATAAACTAGGGGGAAAGCTAGATGGGAGCCACTGCTTGGGAACTGGCTGGGCATTGGTCACCAGTTGGCGAGAAATTGCATTGTGAATCACTTGTATATTCTCAGTCTTTAAGATCATTACAATGGGGGATTGGAGGGGGTATCTTCCCCATAGACTGGATCTCCAAGGAGAAAAGGTAAAAGTTAACATAACACTAAAGCATGTGCACAGTTAAGAACTTTTCTGGATTGCTCTCTTCCTAATTCATTCTCTGTTGTTACTGGGTCTTGCAATTATGCCCCAAGTCATAATTATCACAGCTGCCAAATAGCCGTAGATCCTTTTCCTTTAAAATGCTTACACCTAAACCTCCAGTGGACTGTGACCACTGCACAGACAAAATCTTCACAGACAAGGTAAGAAAGTCTTCTTTCTTCCTCTTCCAATCTGAATTTTAAGAAAAAAACCCACGTATATCAGTTTGCTTCCATGCTCACATTGACACTGTTGATGTCTTACAGAAACAATAGTGTATAAGATCAGGCTTTCTCTACAAAGAAACACATCAAACTGACAAGAGTTCTGGGAAGTCAGGTCTCACTGAACCTTTTCTGTTTGCTTTAAATGTTACTTGAAATATCAGAAAGCATCAGTGCTTTAGTATCAGGCACCACTAACATCATTCTGTAATTGAATGATACAAATCATGATCACATTCTCATGAAGGAGCATATTTCCCAGGTCAATTGTTTTGACAATTTCTTGCAATATTCTATGAAGCAAGTCAGTACTGAAAATGAACAAAGAATAAAATCCTATTTGATAGGTATGTGTTCCGTTGCTACCCTATTACCTTAAAATATAAAGCTAAAAGGCAGCTAATAATTATCTTTAGACAAAGTATTCGTAATGGCTTGCATAATGGCTTGCTTTATTAAAGTTTCACTGAAAAGTTTAGATTCATGCAATATATAGTGCTGTAAAGAAGTTTACGTAAAACATAGCAGAAGCCTGGTTTTGTTGTGTCTTGGAAAAAGATGAATATACCTGGTATAAATCAAGAGTCTCAAACTGGTGCTAAATCAAGTGTTAGAAAGATAAAGTTAGTTAAAAGGAAATGGAAGGTTAGCAGAGAGTGAATTTAACTGCTGGAAGAGCAATAAAGTAGAAAAGAGTTGAATTAAAACTAAAACATGAAGTCTGACAACTGTGCAGCCATTTGTCTTCATACTTACAAGTTAAGAATGGTATAAAAATTGATATTTTGAGGCTGACACTAATTTACCTGTGTAAAGCCTTGTGCAAATCATTTAAGTGCTGTTAGTTCTCTAAAGAGAGGACAACACATCAGACAGCTACTTGGAATAACACATCTCCTTGAGCATGATTCTGCTTTTCAAAGTCAAGCTGAGTATGTAAGAGGCCCACCCACCACCAACACTGGTCTGAGTCAGCTTTTCACTCTTCAAAAATACTACACCCTTTCTGCACACACATCGGCCCACAGAGATCTGCAGGCTGATCATTTCCAGACTGCAAGTTTTTTTAACAACAAATCAGCAATACACACATAAATATTTTCATTATTTGAAATTACTATCATATATATACACACACACACACACACACACACATGTTGGTAGTATATAAATATATATTTTAGGTAGTATATAAAAAAAAATTGAAAATAACTATGAGTACTTAAAAAAAAGCAAGTTTCTTGCCTCTGAAGAGGTTTTTTAATTTATTTTCTTCCCAAACTACATGAGGTCTGATCATCATGGATCATTTCTGAAGCATGCATTCAGTACAGGGAACTGTCCTGGAATATATAACACAAAAAATATTTATTTATAAAACTTTGATATAAATGTATAATTATAATGGCCTTTTAAAAGTGAACATCTTTTTTCCTTCTCAGCACAAGTTTGCCACCATGTATAGCTGTTCCTGATGAATACTTTTACTTTTTGGTACTTTCTGTCTCAAAGCCCTTTCTGATCCCCAACTCTATGCACACATATCTCAAATTCTGAGCTGAAACATGGTGCTGACCCCAGAGCTCAGACGTACTTTTACATTTGAAATCTACTGATTTCAAGAAAAGTTTTATGTGAACTATTAATTATAACTTTTGAATCATAAATCACACACTGTTAAAAAGTAAATCAAATAGTAGCAGTCCTATGTGCTAAATATAATTTTAACTAAAATATAAATTTTTTTAAGAGGTTTGCCGTGTTGAGGCCTAAATACATCCCCACTGAATTCAATAACCATGAGCACAGATTAGAACTGGAGGAGGGAAAATAAAAACATTAAATTTGATTAATTTTACTTTTATATTTCCCCAATACCATTTGCGTATTAATTCCTAGATAGTTCAATTCATGTGAAAGCAGTTTTGTGCCATTTTATAGTAGATGGCACATAAAAATTACACTAGTCAATTCATTTAAGGGTATTTTTTTAATGATGTGAACTCAGTTTTCCTCAAAATTTGAAGAACCATTTATTCTGTAGCTTCATGGAATACCTGTCAATTGAAAAGCCAGGAAAAATTAGTTTCTCCTAAAAAAAAAGCAAAAAAGAAATTAAAAATACAGTATAGAATGGAATTTAATTTCCTCTACCTAATTTAATGACTACAAAGATCCAAAATAAAATAGAAATGTAAGATCATGTAGGAAGTATTTTATTATTATTTATGTTTTGTGTGCATACACACACATATTCATACACATGTACAAAAGTCATTGGAAACTATTTTGATTTTTAAAAATTACTTAAAATTATGTGTTTTCTCTCCCTATATAATCCAAACCAAACAAGAAAAAATTGTTAGTAATAAAGCTTATGTAAAAGATACATAAAGATATACTATATGTCTTGGGTCTGTCTGAGATGGAGCTCATTCTCCCATAGCAGCCCTCACAGTACTGTGCTTGTTGGAAAACTACTGATAACACACCAGTGTTTTGGGTACAGCTGGGCAGGGCTGGCACAGCATCAGCACTGTCTTTCGACATTCCTTCCCTCATCAAGGAGGAGGGAGTAGGCAAGATCTTGGGAGGGGACACAACCAGGCCAGCTGACCCAAACTGACCAAAGGGATATTCCATACCATGTGACACCAGTTCAGATATAAAAGCTAAGGGAGACAGGAAGAATGGGGGAGGGGTATTTGTAATTTAAAATGTTTGCCTTCTGAAGCAACTGCTACATGTGCTGAAGCCCTGCTTCCTGGGAAGTGGCTGAATTTCGCTCAATGGTGGGAAGTACAAATTAATTTTTTTCCCCTTTACTTCTGCGTGTGTCATAGGTTAGTTAGCAAGCATAGTCCCGGAAGGGATGTCCTTGCTAAGGGGTGCTTACAGTTTCCTCTGGGACCTGATAGAACCTATCAGTGGCCAGTTTGAATATGGACAATTCTCTAAGCCACTTAAAGTTGTGAACACCTCTGTGATCCACATTTAAGAATAGGCAAACTCCCCCTCCAAGCTCTCTCTCGTTTCCGGCGCTGGCACAGGTGGCTGCGGGCCCCATGTGGGGGCCAGCGGGCCCGGCCAGGCCCTGCTTGGGCCAGGCTGGGCCGGGCCACGGCCATCCTGGAGCCATGGACCTGTTCCAGCCGTGGAACCCCCCCACTGCCTTGCCATGGGCAGCCGGAGCGGCTCGGCTCTCCCCCCTCTCCACTGCAATAAGAAACATTCAACATTCCAGCTGCAAAGCTGCAAGGCCAAGGTGAGATTAACCCTTTTATTGCTGTGAAGAGCTGAAAACCTGAGGGAAGAGAGAGAGGAGATGCTTAAAGCTGAAATTCTGTTGTGAAGCTATGATATATCAGAGTATCCCATTGTAATTTCATGAAGATATGGGGGGTGGAGTGTTCAACTCGTAAGCAAAAGCACCTGCGCTGAGATAGGCAGATGCTGACGCAGCTGTAATTTCATGAGAAGTTTGGACAGGGAGAGATGGACCAGATGAGGACTTTTGCTGCAAATGGGAAAGGAGAAAACCTCAGTCCCTAGAGATGCTCCCAGAGATAGTCCTAATGATGAAGATGAGGAAGACCCTTTGCTCCCAGGGAAGGAGAAGGGCCTCTGTTTTTGTTTCTGAATGGCTCAACCTAAAAATTGTACCCCAAAAAACTTCAAGAGTGGACCCTCAAAAGCAGTTGCGGGAAAAGCTGCAAGTCGGGGGAAAGGACTCACACGCAGGCAGAGAGACTCCTCTTCCTAAATGGACTGAACAATATTAGGAAGTGGGAGGCTGGCTCATTGTGATACTGCTTTCATAGCATGAGCAAGAAGACACTTCTCTTTCTAAATGGACTGAACAAGGTTATTATGGAAGTGGTAAACAGACTGAACATCTTAAGGGTTGTCTTTTTACATTGTCAGTGGGAGAAGGGAGGAAGGTGGGGGGAGGAGGAGAGCTCTGAAGGTGGTATAATTTTTTTTTCCGTTCTTTTAGGTCTGTTAATAAACTTCTTTATATTCTTTCAAGTTTGGTGCCTGCTTTGCATTTCTCCTAATTCTTATCTCACAGAAGATAAACAGTAATGAGTATTTTGGACCAAACCACTACACTAAATTGGTGTTTCCGCCTGGTTACAAACCCAACCTGCGACAGCGTGCACAAATTTTCTTTTTTTTTTTTCTTTTTTCTTTTCTTTCACTTTAATAAAGTGCCTTGTCTCAGTCTGCTATTTGTTTTCCATCTTATTTTCTCTCCTCAGTGCTGCTGAGTAGGGGACTGCCAGAAAGGCCTGGTGGGCCTCTGGTGTCCAGCCAAGGTCAAACCACTACAATATACTGTATGTATTTAATTAATAAACAAGAGTACAGTATTCTTAGAGTACCTAGCCAGTAACACAGCCTCAGAGGCACTGTGTGGGAAATAAGGAAACTACTTCCCTGTAAGGGAATAAAGTCTGCTGATGCTTCTTATTTGAAAATGGTGTTACAGAAATTAATAGATTGTTAGACGAAGAGAGAATAGAAAATTTTCCATGAGGATAACTACTTCTCTAAGACCCTTCCAGGATGCTGAGGCAATTTTTTGTGGAAGCAAGGATGTTGAAAGTGTGTTCTTCTTAGACAGAACATCAGCACCTCCCACTGAGAAGAACTCGATATACTTCACATCCCTTCCACATATTATTCCGTAATTAAAAACAGAGTTTTCTCAGACATAGCTTCTTAAGTCATCACTTTATGTTCTGATGAGTGTGGTCATCAGAATTGCAAGCATTCTCCAGGCTGTTAACTAGCCAAACCAAAACTACAATTACCTTGCTGATTTTTGAGAGTATGTGCACAACCAGCCAAAATCTTCAACTGAGTAAAAAGCCTGCTTATCTAAAAAGTGCTGATTCTAAGTAAGTCAGAAAAATGGAAATACAATACTGTTGACCTCAGTTTTTGTTAATTTTATTTCATTTTAGTTGTTATTATCCTGAAGTGCTTCAAGTAAGTATATCTTCAGGGCATTTCTAGAATTATCATGGTGATTTAGTGTGTCAAATTATACCAGGGCTGCTCCTGAAATGATCTCTAAGTTTTATAATTGGTTGTAAAATACTGCAATAATTTCACTTTCTCTATAGTCAATTTTTTCTTCATAAAATATTTCCAGTATCATAACAACAAATGAATTTTGTGAAAGGCTATTTTTTTTATTTGTGTGGAGGAAAAAAAGTGAAAATGAAACAAAGTTATTATGAAGAAAATATTTTTGATTCTATTCTATAAATTCTATAAGTTACACCCCAAGACACTGAGGTAGTTGCCCTTTAAGTTACCCTTTATACTTTAATTACACTGAACCTAAGATTATGAATGGTTAATCATCAATACAACTTCGCACAACCAGTTCTTTCTCTCCTTTTTCTCTCCTTTTTCTCTTCTCTCTTCTTTTATTCACATTTAATTCTCTTAATCATTTATTTCAGGGTTGATTTCTCCCAAGAAAAAAAATTTAATATTTCTGGAAAGGTTAAAAATTTAAGAGTCCAGATGTAGAAAGTTTTCTCTCCTCCACGGATGCTAAAACAATTCCCACGGAAATAAGTAAATCTTCTGAAACCAGATGATTGTTGCCATTAGCTTTCATTACAACCAGATATTTGTAGTTTTAACTTCCTCACTTTGTGATTAGATAAGGCAGTAGAAAGTCAGGCAAAAATAAATCTGCTAGAGTGAAGGACAGCATGAGAGGAGGGGGAACAAAGAAGGGAAAAACTAGTTAAATGGGAGTAGGTGAAATTTCTCTTTTTTAGAAAGAAGAATTTATTAAATGACTGTTTAATGGAAGAGGGAAATATAAGTAACGTTTAAAAGAATCCCACTTCTTTATCTTATGTTTCAAAGCTATGCAATAGCACAACTTGAGGAAAAGAATAGTAGGTTGGCACTATCCTAAATGTTATTTAAAACCACTGAATGCTTCTACTTTTTGCGTAATTCTCTGTGGAACATTTTATATACAAAGTGCATTTAAGAAAATGGAATGCTGTTCACAGTTATCTGCAGAAGTGGATTCTTTATATCAAATGAAAAGAGATGTCTGCCTGGAGTCCTAAGTCAGATGACAGACTTCAGAGTGCACTTCAGAACCAACGAGGTATTGACTAGATGTATGTAGCTCACATTTACAGTGAAGGGTTTGTCTAATATTATTTGAAGGTACCTAACTCTCCTGATTTTATGAGATGGGAGATCTTTAATACTTGTGTCAGAGCTCTATTTAGAAAACTAGAGAGAGAAGGCTAAATTCGGCAGCACTTCTTTTTTATTCAAGTACAGTTTCTAATCTCAGTTACATGGACATGCCACAGAATCACAGCATAGTTAGGGTTGTCTTTTAAAGGCATTGTCCTTCCATTTCCACCCCAACATCTAGAAGTCTGGATTATTTATTTGCTCTTTGAACAAAGTTCGGGATTGTATGAAAGGCTTGCATAGTATCCACTATTCAGAACAAGAGAAAAAGCAGACATGAATAAACGGGGAGGAAAAACACTTTAGCAATTTGACAAGAAAAAAACAAGTGTTATGCAGGGCAACAGAGTATGGGGTTTTTTGGAGACTTTGTTTTTCCATCTGAGTGAAAGAAAAATACAAGTCCACCTTTTCATCCTGTCAAAGTGAATTATTTTTTCTTCCTGGACAAAGACAGCACAAACTAACTAAGACTAACTGGTCTGTTCCACCAGTCCTTAACATTCAAGTGCAGAGTTTGTTTGAAGTGCTGCACAAATGAATTCCTGAGTAAAAGAACCACTAACACAGAGGTTTAGTTTAGATCTTTCAGTTAATTACTTTAAACAAAAAAACCCAGCCAGTTATTCAGTATTTCCTCCCTTGTATATCACATTGTTCCTGAGAATACAGGCAATAGTGAGAGTAGGATATAACTGCTCCTACATACTGACAAATACATTGACAGGCTGTTGTTGAAGTACATAAAGAAAGCTGTGATTCATGCTGTAAGAACAAAAATGTGGTTCTGAATACTTGTAGTGATAATGTTACTCTCTGGTTTTTGAGATTTTTCATTCTCATGTATAAAGAAGAGATATTATCAATTTTTCATTCACATGACTGAGCATTGCATTTAAATAAACCATACTGTAGGCTATAGTCTGCCTAGTCATGATTGTCATGATTTTAACAAACAGCCCAGCTTTGCCCCTTTCTGGGAAACATTTTTAATAGCTCAGTTCTGAAGATCTTAAGTGTGTGAAGGATTGATTTTTATATCCATTATATCCTTCTTTAATTAATACATGTCATCTGCAAATTATTCTTCCAATTTGTTATTACATTGCTTTTCTCTGATCTTGAACACATGGGGTTACATTTGCCTTGAAGAAAAGATCTATCAGAAAAGTATTCTAAAAAGAAAAGTTGACAAATACTACATGAATGAGTCACAAATGATTTCTTGCATTTTGCAAACTGAGAGACTTACTCTTCCAAACAAAGGATGGCAGTGACATGGAAATGGACTGATTATTGCAAACTTGATGTGTTTTTCCAAATGGAGACAAATTTAAGAGGAGACAATGAGAACAGCTGCCTGGGAAGTAGTCAAAATGCAAAGAGAAAGACTAGAAGGATGGCAAAGAATGATGGACACTAAGTGATTGCCAAAATCTGAAGAATTATGTTTTCAGGAGAAGCCTGAGGCAACATGTGTCAGAGAAAATATGTCTCTGAAATAACTCACTGAAGTTATTAGGATGTTATGCAGCAGTGGTTGAGCAGATGAAAGACAGAAAATGTTTATGAAAGGTCTATAAGAGGGTCAACTTAAATGAAGTAATTTCTAGAGAACAAACTGACTTTCTCTTTCTTTTCTTTGCTTACTCTTTTGCATTTTAATCTTGCCCCATATAGTATGGGAATATAAACAATAAGGTATTTCATTATGTATTCTTATCTCTTCCTTCTCTATGGCAAAAAAAACAAGAAAAATAGTCTGAGAAGAAAAAAAGCAGATCAGTAGGAATGAAATAATTCATCCCATGTTGTTTTCTTTCCTCTCATAAATTAATCCATGGAAACCACTTCTCAATTTAATGTCTTCCTACAGAAATTTTCAAGACCAATTACATACCTAGCACTTTGTTTTCAAAGGTTCATTCCAACAGTGCACTTCTGAAAGAGTTAATCATTTAATAGACCTGCATGAGTGAACATTTTGAAATAAGAAAGATTAAGAAAATACAAAGTCTTAAATGAGGAAAAGATGTATGTATACAAGAATTTTCACTTAAGTAGCTTCTAGTAAAATGAATTTCAATTTATTTCTTCCCTGTTCCCTTCCCCTATTTTTTTTCTGGTATTTTTGGTTGTCTGTATTTTTAGGCACTGCATTCTACAAACTATCAAAAACTTCCTCTCTTCCATTCTATAAATACCTAATTATGCCATTTATCCCTTTTACCTATTCTACATTTATTTCTCTATTGTAATTGTAACTAATGTTAGCGTGTGTGTATGTACATATACATATATGGTCCAGTTCTCAGTCAGTCTATATCAGTCCACAGAAATTCATCCTAGCAAAGGACCAGTGCCCTAACAGCCTGCAGAACACGCCCCACGTACTCTGTTAAATCTGTGTATGCACTGCAGAACCAGATCTTTGCCTAGAGGAGAGGCCTGTTCAGACATTTACTGGACATATAACTTCTCCATGTATTTTTAAGCTGTTCAGTGTTCCCCTATTGAACAACAATGCATATAGTCTGCATTGTGGAAATCTTCAGTTGGTAAGTCCCTTGATGACATATTTGAGTGGCTGTGTACTTCTAATTTCTTTGGTTTTCTGAGCAGGAGTTTAAAAAGATTTGAAAAGGGCAGAGCTGTGTTTGGCATGAGCTTTTATAGGTACAGCACAGCTACTGCTGTCCTGGAAAAAATAAAATTAAACAGAAAGTGATAAGCCTTTGAAAATAAACTTTTTCCTGCTCCTCACCATAGTTTTATTTCCTCTTTAGTTGTTTATTAGCAGAACTAATAAGTAATAAAGTAATAAAGAACCACAAATACCCACCTAGTGACTTAATAATAAATCCACCTTACCTCTTTTTTGGACAGATGTTAAAATCTGGAATTTGCTGCAGAATGCTTCAGGCAGATGCTCAGTCAGACTGTATGCTGTCATCCCAGAATTTCTTTTTTTGTGATATGTCTGGCTAATATTCAGCATATGTCAAAATAAAGTTATAATCTCCACTTCAAATTAATACCCTTATACCATATCAGTCTTCATGAGTGTTCTTTTTATTAACTGAAGTAATCCTAATTGCTTCAGACTGTGTCCAAACCAAATTTGACATACAATATGTTACTGGTTTGGGGTTTTTTTTAATTTTTACTTCTGCACAGCTCTTTAAATGTAAATCATGAGTAGCCTCTGGATATCAGAAACAGTTTGGAAATCTGTCTCATTACATAAAGTGTGTCATTCCAGTAATGGCAACACTATATAGTGATTCAAAATATAGTGATATAACTTGTATCTCCACTAGAAACAGTCCAACAGTGAAGGCATTTTAGGAGATAGCTATAGTTTCAGACAAAAATACTAGTAATTCTTAGCAGTAAGAGACAAAAAATATATTTAATTTATTTCCTAATTTGAAATTTCTTATTTAGGATCAAAATTTTAAATAAGTACCTATAAATAAATCCATAATGTTTGTCAGGTTTTTTTCCACGTAGACAAATATGTAATTTCAGATGTCCCTTAGACAGTTAAAAACCTTCAAATTTCATACAAAACCCTTTCAAGAGACTTACATTAATTTTACCCCACTGTAGTATTGTTATAAATGTATAGTGGAACCAGAATTTCCCATTCGCCAAATGCTTCAGCTGTTGTGAACATGCATTCTGAGATATCAAACTTAAAACAGAAAATCACCAACTATTAAAATTAGGATTGAAATATATTATAGCAGACATTTTTGCATGTATATTTGTGAAGTAACAGTAGAATGTAACCCTTGGTAAGAAATCTAAGTGTCTGTCTTTGTGAGAGAGTTAAAGGAGCAAATTAAAGAGAAAAAAAAAAAGTATTTCCTGAGTTTAATGAATAGTATTTTTGTATAACATACAAAACCAAACCAGGATAACAGGTCATAGAATACATCTGAAAGGAATAGTTCCTCCCAAAAGGAACAACCATTGTGTAATTGCATAATCTGCCTGTGTAAAAAATCCCTCTCCAGCTTTCCTGTAAGGCCCGTTTTAGGTACTGGATCCAGCCTTGGATCATTTTCGTGTTCCTCCTCTCAAACCGCCTCAACACGTCCATGTCCTTCTTGTGCCTGGGACCCAGAGCTGGACACAGTATTCCAGAAGGGGTCTCACGAGGACAGAGTAGAGGGGGAGAATCACCTCCCTTGACCTGCTGGCCATGCCGCTCTGGATGTAGCCCAGGATGAGGTTGGCTGTCTCGGCTGCAAGCACACATTCTTAGCTCATGTCCAGCAGCAGGGTTGCTCTCAGTGACTTCTTTTCCCAGTCTATACTCATGTCTAGGATTGCCCCTACCCAGGTGTAGCACCTTACACTTGCTGAACTTGGTTAGGCTCACAGGCTTACTCCTCAAGTTTGTCCAGGTCCTTCCAGATGCATCCATCCTTCTGTTGTGTCAACTACACCACTCAGCTTCGTGTCATTTGCAAACTTGCTGAGGGTGCACTTGATCTCACTGTCTGTGTCATTAACAAAGATATCAAGCTCAAGACAGAGCCCTGAGGGCCACCTAGACACAGAGCCATGGACCATCAGTCTCTGGCTCATTGACTCTTGGTATATTACTGTTTTGGGGTTTGGGAATTGCCTGAAGAACTCTCTTTGGCCAATTCCTTATCCACCAAATAATCCAACCTTCAAAACAATTTCTTTCCAATTTGGAGATAAGGATGCTGTGTGAGAACATGTCAAAAGCCTTACAGAAGTCTAGATGACATAGGTCAGTCTTCCCTTGTCTCCCCTTGCAGTTACCCAAATCCTCAAAATCTGAGTACAAACTTATGCAGGCAAGTTGTCAAGTGGAATTGTTACCTATATTATTTCATCTAAGTCCAGATATTTTAAAACTTGCTATTAGAAATCTGTTGATATAACTTTTAAAAACCTTAAATGAACCTTCTTGTCTTTCAAGTTACAATTGTGCATAGCAATATGTTAGACACAGATGAAAACTGAAAATGATTCTGTGTCCATATGGCCTCAGAAATTTGTACATGAACACTGTTAGACTAAAAGCTCTCTGGACAGATAAGAGCCTTCAGAGGCTTTTTGCGTTTCCAGATAAAAGAAGATGTTATATTCTATTTTTTCAACTCAAAACAGAAGGATTTATTAGCCAACTAGTTTTAAAGTAATAAAAACAAAACAACCAACAATATAAAATATTTGCTATTTATGGAAGGCAAGAAAAATTATTTTCCAGTATTTTTCAGAAAAGTTGTCACTATGGAAAAAGAAAAATAACAAAATTATAGAGCTTGTTCCCATCCAATATTTTCTCTTAATAGTTCTCTAAATCATAATTCTGTTCAATATAAGCTTTCTCCTATTATTCACACCTGAAGGAACACTGAACAACAACAACAAAAAAAAAAAAAAACCAAACTAAATTGACTTACACTGACTGTTTTCAGAGCCTTAGTGATACATACTTTTGTTATCAATCAGTCAGAACTAAACACTTAAGCATTGGTCAAAACTAGGTCAAAATATAAAATAAGGAAAAATCTTAAAATCATTGTAAATAACTGAATTTTCATACGTGCTCATTTTCAATTTGAAATCTTTCTCTAAAACACATCCAGAAGAGTGAAGGGGAGAAAAAAAACCCCACTGTCATTTACAGGGATCCTTAAAAGTGATTTTCAGCACTTCAGAAGCAACTAAAACTATTATTCTACAACAGAAAAAATATAGGGGAAATGGAAACTGGAAATAAACCTTCACAATATTTAAATACTCACTTTAAAAAAGCTTTTTAAGCTGGTTTTAAAGTTGCATTTTAGGACCCCTGTTGACTTCTTTTGTGAAAGCATTCATATAATTGAGAAAGCAGCAAACTCCCTGCTCTTTTTTTAGAAAAAGCCCTTCTCTTTCTTTATGCTTTTGTTCAGATGAACACCTGGCCTATAAAATTCAGTGACAGAATCTTCCCTAGGGTGCCATTTTTGTAGAAAGCTAACAAAACTTTAAAAAGTATATATTTTTTGCCTCATTGGAGCTTACACAGCTTTATTTTACACTTTTTCCATCTGTTTCTCTGGGTCATCTGCGGGTACTAGTGTGTTTAATGGAAGCTGTATCATTTGTCCAAGAGAACGTCTGCAGTCAGCAGGTTCCTGCCTACTTCTGGCTGGCAACCCAGCCAAAATATTCCAGGGAGAGGAAGACAGGAGGAGATGAAGAGATGGGAAGACAAGGAAAGAAAGTTTCTAATTTCTTCTACAAAAGACTGCACTTGTAAATATCTTCAGGGATTAATGGAAGGAAGAGAGTCACTTTGCTTGGAGAGGGCCTGAATTAATTAACATGAAAATAACATGCAGGAATACTTATAAAGTCTTTTTAGTTGGGATGACAGCTGGCCTAAGATCTTGTTCTGCCTTCCATCTACACCAAGTTCTGCTGTTTTCTCTCATCAGCCTCAAATCTTGGTTATAGAAGACTTTAAAAATGCCAAGGGGAAAGGAAGGACACAGGCGAAAGAAGTCACGGAATCCCTCAAACATTTAAGGAGGATTCTTTAAAAATATTTGCATCAATGCTGCTTAAATTTAATTGTATTTCTTAATATTTAATTATTGAAAACAAAATGGAATTACAATATTACCAAAGACTGGAGATATTTATGTTTTAAATTCAGTAACTTGCATGTAGTAAAGTGCTGCAGGAGTAGATGTGAACCATGTAGATGAATATTTCCTTTGGATTTTCTCCCAGCCCTTACATGCCATATAAGCAGATTGAAAAAAAAAAAAAAAAATCCAGCATTTTGTGTCAACTAAAGAAGAAAATGGCAGGTCTTAGATGCTAACTTTTATCTACAGGCATAATACAACAATAGCAAGCTGCATTTCCACACAACTTCCTGATAGCTCAGTGATAGGTTTCATTTTGTTGGGATTTCTATGCCACTCTTTCCAGTGTCTGCACTGCATTAGACAAAACCAAACCCTAACAGCTGTCATGTGCAATTCATTCTCCCTCTCAGCCTGTCCCTGAGGGAAGAATTGTGTGCACTGAAGTGTTTTCTTTTTGATAGGCTTCTGCATCTTTTTAAAATGTACATGTTTTCCTCCTTTTATATTAGGGAAAAGAAAGCCAAGAGAATGTGCCCAACACATGAAGAGAAGTAATGAAGGTGGAAAGATTTAGGAAAGGTAACTGGAGCTGGCCATGCACAGACTTGATAGGCTGTACTAACCTATTGTTTTTAGTAAATCTGCTTCATGTATCAGCACAGAAATACCCATAGCAGGTCATATGGGATTCATCCTATTTCGTGGAAGTTTTTTTAGAAACCAGTTAATGAAAACATTTATAAAACCTTTTCGGCTAACTTGAAAGGACTGAGAAAAATGTGGTGTTTTCCTCTAGGTAACTTAGCAGTACTTGGTTCAACTAACACCTGTCACTGTTTCATAGACATGTAAAGAATATGCTTCTACATCGACCATAAACAAAAAAGAGCACGATTTTAGGAGGTTTTATCATTAATGTATGTTCAGTGAAGAGAAAAATAATGAAGCCAGTCCAGTGTTTTCTCCTTGGCCTGCTCCATGGAGTATGAATGACTGTACAGTGAACTCGAGGTATCATCATTACACTAATTTCTCAGAAGCATGTGACAAACATACAAGGAAATTCAAGCAGAGAAGGATTTTCAGAATTCTGAAACATTTTAAGCTGGGATATTTATATACCTGAGCACATACTTTGAAAAGCTTGCTTTAAGAAAGAAGAATACGCTACTCCCACCTAGTCAAACTAAGCTAATTCCTACATTAAAATTAAATTGTTTCATTAAAAAACAATTAGTTCAAATTCTTTGAGAATTGACTTCAGCAATTCCCTCAATTCCCCAATTCCTTGTCTGCACAGTAGAAAATTTTTCATTCGTTTTCTCCTGTGTCTGTACTTCCCAAGAACATCTATTGTATATATCAGCTAAGCTGTAAGCTTTTTAAGCAAATTCCACAGCTGTGTGATCTTCTTTTCTACATCAGTATCCACAAGGCACATCAGATTTATTGATTTATGATATCAATTTTGCTTCTAGATGTTCTAATCTTTTCTGCTTTTTTTAGTACTTTGTTTGTCAGATCAAGGTTCAAAACTGGTATTTTATTGTATTACTTGCCAGACTGCAGAAGTTTCTTAACAAGAATATATTCAGCACTAAATATATTGAAAACAGTAGTTTAAGTAGCAAAGTAGTATTCAGGAAAAACTTCAGTGAAACAGCATATATTCAGACTGTACCAGGTATAAACTATAAATAAAGAGTGTGTGCTCCATTGGGCTCCATTTTAAGAGCCACTGCACTTCAATGTCTTCATAAAGTGTTTGAATGCAGGGCAAGAAAGTATACTAAGTAAACCTGCTGACAACATTAAATTGGGAGGAGCTGTTGACTTATTTGAAGGCAGTGAGGCCCTGTAAAGAGATCTTGACAAGTCAGAGGGCTAGGCTATCACCAACAATATGAAGTTTACCCAGGGCAAGTGCCAGATTCTACAGGTGGAACGGGACAACTATAAATGTATGTACAGACTGGGGAACAAGAGGCTGGAGACCTGCAAATAGAGATCGGTGTGTCCTGGAACATGGCAAGTTGAATCTGAGCCAGCAGTGCCCTGGCAGCCAGGAGAGCCAAAAGTGTCCTGGGGGCCATCAGGCAAAGCATCGCCAGCCAGGCAAGGGAGGGGATTGTCCTGCTCTGCTCTGTGCTGGTGTGGCCTAACCTTGAATAATGTGTGCAGTTTTGGGTGCCACAGTATAAGAAGAATATAGAGCTATTAGAGAGCATCCAAAGGAGAGCTACAAAGGTGGTTAAGGGTCCAGAGAAGAAGCCATCCAAGAACTGCCTAAGATTGCTCAGTCTCTTCAGCCTGGAGGAGACTGAGGGGACACTTTGTCACAGTCTGCAACTTCCTCATGAGGAGAAGAGTAGGGGTAGACACTGATCTCTCCTCTCTGGTGACCAGTGACAGAACCTGAGGGAAAGACCTGAAGTTGTATCAGGGAGGCCTAGGTTGGATATTAGGGAAAGGTTCTTCACCCAGAGGGTGGTTGGGCACTGGAACAGGCTCCTCAGGGAAGTGGTCACAGCACCAAGGCTGACAGAGTTCAAGAAGCATTTGGGCAATGCTCTCAGGCACATGGAATGACTCTTGGGGCCATCCTGTGCTGGTCCAGGAGCTGGACTCAGTGATTCTTTTGGGTGTCTTCCAACTCAGGATATTCTGTGGTTGTGCTACCACTGCTGCTATTAGCTTAGTCCAGTTTTGTTTTTCATTGCTGTTACATTCACGCTTCTAGTAAGATTGTAGATAATTCTATGTTAGGTAATTAACTAGAACAAAATATATACTACATAAAATACAGGGTTTCCACTACCTTCCCCAGAAATAGCCCTAAAAAAAGGGAAAACATTTTGCTTCACAAAATCTTAAATATAAAAATTAATTATCTTGACATTTTATGTTGAACTACTTGTCAAAACAGAAAGGAAGCACAACAGGGAAAAACATAAGCCTCAAATGCATGATGATATTATCCATATGGAATTAAGGTATCCTGTTTCAATTCCTTGCTTTGAAAAGTTTTATAACTCCATGCTACTTCTTAGCTTATTCTACTGCTTTAAATTCATAAGTAAATATTTCTTCTAGTCAATCTGAAGACTTCTCAGTTCCGTCCTAGTGAAAAGTAGAATGAAGTTGCTCTCAAATCTATCAGCGTCACAGTGCAGTTTGTCAGCTCTGACTAATAGCTACAGGTCATTGTCTTGGAATCTGTTTTCCTAATAAAAAACAACTGCTTAAACAGTGCTGGTTCTACGATGTGTCACAGAGTATTTACCTCATTCTCTTAAACATGGCTTAAATAGCAAGGTATTACTGACTTCTAGTGGGAGGATTGAACTTCTTTCATCTTCATTTCTTTATATGCCATCCCTCATTCTACATTTCAAAAAGCAGACACAATACAGTTATAAGCACTTTTTTACTTTTGCTTGTATCTCCCCATCTGCACTCTGGATTTACAGCTTTTATGAAAAGACAGCATCTCCCACACAGAGTGCTTCTATCTCCTGCAAGGCTTATATTTACCACTGAGGGTCTCTCCAAGGCCCTCAGCATATGATTTATTACAGTCACTCAAAGAGCAGTAGGTCAAATGCATAGAGGAGCATTAATATTATTTCCTAAGCCCAAGTCACACACCTCAACAAGATGGTATGTGGAATTGACAAATACAAGAGCATCCCTAAAGTGTTAAGGACTGCCTTTTATGATTTTTGCATTTAGTGTCCTTTCCTAAGGATTGTCAGTCCAGAAGAAAATGCATCTCTTCCTAAGTACAGTGAAACAAGGCTTTCCATGAACTCCCTAAAGTACTTCAGTACTGTTAGCACAAGCTGTATGACATTATGCTTGAGGACCTGCTTTTCTTCTCTACTGTCTCCAGCTCTACCCAGATGAGTTTCTACACTGCAATTCTATCCTTTAAATACCCATTTTTACCCTGTAAAATGAGGATAATATTTTAAATTTTTACAGCATTCTCAAAAATTCACATTATATAACTTTTTAATTAAAATACCTAATTTTACATACTACATTTCTAGTCCTTTAAATTGTAAAATACTTTACAGAAAAAGCCATAGTCTGTATTTTTCAATATAGGGAAATAAAAAGAAAACACCCTTCATTTTTATCATCCAAGCCAGGATTGGATTATACAGCTTAAGTCATGACTTACAGAGACTGATTACACATTAATTGTCAGAACCTCTTGTCCATATCTTGCTCTTTGTTAACAATAGTGATGCTTGTTGTCAACATATTTATTGCAGTAATAGAATTAATTCTGCCTTTAAGTATTTACACAGATTATTTACTTCTTTTTTCCACAAAGCTAGTCAGTATTATTGGGGGAAGGAGGGCTGTGGGGACATAAAATTCATTCAAACCAGAACCAACACTCAGTTGGCTGAGACTGTAATAGTGTATCATAGACAAATATACTGTCATAACTTTATGTCCATGCATGTTAGAGGTTTATATACAAGTGCTGTTAAAATTTATTCCACACCTCAGTTGTTAGAATTCTTCACATTATTGAAGAAGGAAAGAAGAAATAGAAAAAAATTTTTGAAAGAGAAGTTTTTTGTCTTTTGTGAGTCTCCACTCATGACCTTGCTGCATCACTTCACAATCTATATTTACATTGACTCAGAAGTGCTTTTGCAAAATATCGGCTGTTCTGTTAAAGGCATATAGGAATTATCAACATCCTTAATCAAATAAAATATCACACAGTAGCAAAGTAAAACATCTTTGTCAGATTTATGGTAATGGTACACTTGAGGAAATTACAGTAGTTGCTGTATGTCATTTTTAACATTCTGAAATGTGCGATGTAAAGTCTCATATGAATTTAACTACACATTACTATTTCACTAGAAACACTTTCTGTAAGCACAGGGGATTATCGAAGAGTATTTTTCCTCTTAGACTGGCTTCAAATCAAGTAGTCCTACATCACAGAAGAAATGTGAATGAATAACAATACAAAAGAAAAAAATCTTAACTAAGCAAAACACACAAAGAGTGCAACCCTAGGCTGCTCATCTAACCAGAAAAATACAGCTGAGCCGTACAACTACAAAACTGCAAAACCATGGGCATTGTCTTCAAATTCCCTTTAGAGAGGCAGATCTGGTTTAGGTGACAATTTTGGAAGAATCTGGATACACTCTAGGATTTTAAATAACACATAACTTACTCTGCTCCTTTGCAAGCAATATAATGGGGTATTACCAAAAATGAATGAAGTTTAGCCATGAGGATAAAACAGATGAAACAGAAAATTTCAAGTATTTATCCAAGTTAGCTCTCTTTGGCAAACATCTAATGGAGGACCTCACAAACAAACAACTCCTGCTATATCTGTATGAAATTGTCTATAATTGCAGAGGACTATGCAGATGGCTAATATAACAGGCTGAATAGATGTCTCCCAGCAGATGCTTCAAAGGAAGATGCAAAAAACCTTTCAGTAGCAGTTACGTAGTAAGAATAAAATAGATGAGAAGTAAATAACTGTATTGACTTTTGTACTTCAACAATATCTACCTCACACATTTTATGCTCTATTTATTATAGTTAGATTAGTTTGATGTATTTCATCAAATGCTGTTATATCCAAATCTTGTTAACATGCATTTAGGAGGATTACATTATAAATGATACAAGAATTAACGCTGGAGAGCTCTATTCCTTATGCTGTTTAAGGTATCACTGCAACTAAGACTGGAGGCTCCAGAGTTGGATGTTGAACTATAGCACTGCTGAGAAGGCTAACCTAAGGAAAGGCAAACACAGGTTGGAGCTCATTGGGTCCACCACCCTGCTCAAGTAGGGTGACCTAGATCTGGCTGCACAGGACCATGTACAGATGTCTTTTGGATATATTCAAGGCTGCAAAATCCAAAAATTCCTTGGGCAACCTGCAACAATGCACAGTCACCTTCACAGTGATTCCTGATGTTCATAAAGCATCTTCTGTGTATGAGCTTGTGCCCTTTGCCTCTGGTCCTGTCACTGGGTATGACTGGAAGAAGCCTGGCTCCATCTTCTTTGTGCCCTCCCTTCAGGTATTCATATACACTGATCTCCCTGAGCTTTTTCTTCTCCAAGCAGACAGTCCCAGCTCTCTCCCCATGTCCTCATATGGCGGATGCTCCAGTCCCCTCATCACCCTAGTGCGCCTTTGCTGGACTCTCAGCAATAGTTCTGAGTTTCTCTTGTACCAGGAAGCCCAGAAGTGAACACAATATTCCAGATATTTATGATAATTAACTGCAGATAGGCCTGTATATCTATTTACAGATACATATGATGTTCTGGATGGTTAAAACTCAAGAAACTCAGAACTGGAAAGTTCCATAGCATGTGTATTTGCTATGGAAGCCAGTAAGCCCTGTTTTCAGGCAGGGCTTACTAATGAAAGAACATGGTTGTTCTGATGTGACCATGACCATATCTTTTGCATTTTAGTAGTCTTCTGCCCATCCCTCTGAAGAACAAACAGATCAAATCACATATGCTTCATGAGACCTGTGACATCCATCTGTTTCCAGTTATGTCTATATATGGCTTCTTTTATGCATTACATAACAGATTAATTTAATATCCAGTTGCATTATGAAGCCTACAAATTTCTCTAGCAGAACTGTCCTCAGTACTCGTTATATTTAAGATAATTTTTCTACCTAATTTCTACAAAACTTTTTATAATAGATGCTTTAATAACCCAAGACAAAAAAATAAGCAGTTCCAGTGCAATCAATGTTTAGCTCCCAGTAGAAAACATACAAATTTCATTAGAATTCATGGAGTTTTGGCACACAAAGTATGTGCCCAATATTATCTTCTCAGACGAGAACTGTACCCAGCACTTCTGTTTACATATGAGATTCCATACTCCACATCATAACTTAAAAATCAATTTAAAAAAAAAATACAAACAAACAAAAAGTAATTAAGGAAAACAAAACAAAACAAACATACCTAGGGAATCATTAGAGCTTAAAGTGACCACAAAAAGAATTAGCCATATGCTCTTCCCTTGCTGTATAACACTGGGGAAATCTTTCAAGGAATTTTTTTGCCTTGGTGCCATCGTTTTTTGCCTTTGTTTTGTTCTCTGCATGGGAGTATTCCAGTGAAACTTCAGAAAGAAACAAAAATGTTTTCCAAATGTTTCTGTCTTTCCTTCACTTTCCCACCCTCCAAATATCAAGGTACAGTTAAGAAATACAGATGAGAGGTTGGGAATGAGATATTCTAACCTTGTCAAGGAGATATATCAAATATTGGACAATGCCTCATTTGGCTGTGATCAGACTAGACGTAATCTATATAGTCACATTTGCTTAAGATTAGATTGGGTGTAAAAAGTTTTTATACTTACAGCTTTGAATTTTTTATGCATTTCATATTGTACAGAAAAAAGGATCTTTTTCAGGAGCTATTAATCTAAAAATGTGCAAACATCCCTGAGTTAGAATAGCACCATATTCTACCTCATATAATATTTCATTTGCCATTTGGACACAGAAACCTTAATTTTCCTTGTAGAGTTTGTCAAATTTTTAATTGCCTATTATAATCCTTTCTCTGTAGAAGACTTTTTTTTATAGTCCATAGAGGATTCCATATACAAAAGAAACAAAACAAAACTGATCTGAATGTTTATCATTTACTCATTACCACAAAAGTATCTGACAAAAGAATAAAGATAAGTTCAAAAGTAACATTTTAAAATATGTGCTTTAAGAAGTTTTCCTAAGGTTTTAGCCTTCAGTGTAAAACTACAGTTTTAAACATCTACTTAGCTTTTGCTTTTACAGGCAATGAGAATTCAAAGATCCTCATTTTAAAGTGTGACGATATAGTAACTTACGAAAAGCAACCAATTGAAACTGAAAGAGTCTGTAAATTCTACATTATTTTATCCCTGTTTTGATTTTTTTCACTCAAATTACTATTTATTGACTTAGTGAAGGGTTAATAAACCCGTATGTAGAAATGTAATGAGTTGACCTTGGCTGCATGCCAGTTGCTCACCAAGCCACTCTATCACTCCCCTCTTCAGCAGGACTAGGGTGGAGAAAAGAAGACAAAAGAAACCCTCATAGGTCAAGATAAAGACATTTTACTAAAGGTACAGCGAAGGTTGAGTTCAGACAAGCATATGAAACAAAGATTTATTCTCTCCTTTCCATCAGCAAGATATTTCCAGCCACTTTCTGGGAAGCAGAGCGTTAGCACTATAGTGGTTGCTCTGGAAGGCAAATGTTGTAAATAAATGCCCATTCATTTCCTCTTCCTTTTCTTAGTTTTTATACCTGATCTAACAACATACGTTACGTAACATCCCTTCGGTCATTTTGGGCCTGCTGTCCTGGTTGTGCCCCTCACAAAACTTTGCCCACCCCCAGTCTACTGGTTGGAAGGTGGAATGTTGGGGAGACAGCACTGGTGCTGTGCTAGACCTGCTCAGCACTGAGCACTGGGTGTGATACCAAACCTTTCCAGTTACCAATGCAGAGCATAGTGCTATGAGGGCTTCTGTGGTGGCAATTAACTCCATCTCAGCCAGACCCAATACAAGATCATAATACAAGACTAAAAATAATAATGCATGAATCAGCTGAAGTTACCTAACTCAGCACTTCATATTGTAAGAAAAAAAACCTCAGAAGAACATGAACACTAAACTTCATTATGCAAAACTATGTACGTAAAGCAAAGAAGTAAAGAAAAACCATTCTGCAAATATAGATCACAAGTTATTATGAACCAATTAAATTGCTACATAACCCTCAGTAAAAATGGGACATTAGATAATTAGAAATGCTAATGTTAAGAAAGTTTGGACTTTGTTCACATTTCAACTGCTAATTGCTGCAATTAAAAATGAGGATTTTGCTTTAATTCTTCCTACAGAGAGATCAGAACTGAAACATATTTTGAAGCTGTCACTGCTGAAAATGAATGCTGAACCATAAATTTGGATATGCAAAATACTGTCTTAGGTTCATTAATATTATCTTGTTTTTCAAGGAGAAATCATACCCCTGGACAAAAAAAAAAGCTCTTCCTTTATCTGAAGAAATAAAATTTCAGATGCTCAAGTCATTAATTAAAATTTGCTGTTACAATATTATATGATTTATATAATGCTGTTGTATGACCAAGTCAAATATAAAATCAACATTAATCACTATTGAATGGCAAATGAGACAGTGAAAGACACACATTACAAAAAGCAACACAAAACCCCAGATCAAGACTAATCCAATAATCAGACACAGCTAGACTTCCCACAGATTTTATAAGAGACTTTGGGAATCTGACTAGTAGTAGTAAAGGGAAGGTAGAACACGTGCATATCTAGAAGAGCCTCCAGGCAGCACATATTACATAGCATACATGACTAAAATCCCAATAATAGGTTACAGAATATCAAGAATTAGAGTACTGTTGCTTACCAATTGATGTAATAAGGTGTGTTGAAGTCATTACTTCCAAAGCAATTTCCATATTTAACTAGCTTAGTAGCATCCTATCAATAAATTATTGAAAGGACCTTAAGAAACTAACTCAGTTGCCTACATCTTCTATTACAATGTTTAAAATTTGTTATTTAGAGTATGCTATTTAAAAAAGTATTCACCACAAATTTTTTCTGTCCTTTTAGCAGGGCTACACACTAGGTGTTATGTCACTGCACTATTATTATCTGGCACTATTTAAGGAAAAAAACAACTAATAATATGGATCCCTATTGAAATGAAAGTAAAAAGAGATTATTTTGTGAAGTAGATGAATTATTTGAACAATAATTTTGAGATGTTACTTTGGTTTGTGGTATAATGAAGGAGAAAAAAAGAAAAAACAGTCTGAGTCAGCCTCAATTATTTTATTTCACTCAAAAATGCAAGTTTGTTTCAGTTTTGCAGTAATTAGTCATCTACAGAAAAAAAAGTTCAAACCCAGAAACTGAAAATTAAAATGTTCAAAATTAACATACACATTTTCAAAGTCAATAAATACTTTTAGGATAAGCATTTTAATAACAGCAAAAATAAAAAGCTCCTTTTAAAATAAATTGAAAGTGATGGAAAAAGAATTTAGAATTATTTCCTGTAGGTTTCAACTTCTGCATATGCATAAACTTTTTTAATGAATTATCATAGTACCCAAAATGTAATTCTGGAACATGGACTGGCTGTTATTAGCTACACAGTTTGATAGTTCAAGTGAAATTAAGCTATCTGTAAGGTTTACTTTGTGCAAGAAAGTGATGCTTTCAAAAACATAATTATGACAATAAATGTACTATTTACAGTATTGTTGAGCAGGATTGATTAAAGGTGTAATTTTAATCAAATAAGTATCTGGATTTCAAACTATCTAGGAAGATAGTTATCTATTAACAGAGCAAGATCCTGTGTTAAAATACTATTTTTTTTTTCACACATCATTAGAAAAGCTAGCAGTGTGCCACAGTCTCCACTTACTTTTGAACCTGAATTTATCTTCTCTCTCCTTTCCCTTAGAAAAGTCAAGCTTATCTATCCAAGAGAAACAATTGACATCAAAGGATTGTTTTTCCACTCACCAGCTCTAAGCTGCTTTTTATTGTTCGAAGGAATTATTGAAGAGACTCAACACAGAATTTCAATCAGATACACAGTTTCTGGTTCATTGATTGGCTGATTCTTCTTCTTCTGGTGAAAAAAAAGCAAAAAAAAGTCCTTTTTAAATCTATTCTTCTCAGAGAGGTCACATTTGTGCTTTCTTTAAGCTACTCTTTGTAATGCTGTGGTGTCAATGAATTTCTACCCACCCAGAAACTCTGCTGTCCTGGACTGCAAAGTAGTTTTTTTCAACTGTTCTTGCAAAGCCTGAAGTGTTCAATCTTCCTGTAAGTAAAATTTAGCAAAGATGGAGTCTTGCAAATTTGTCAGGACCCCTAACTATGAGAGATCAGACTGTCTCAAAATCTGATTCACTCGGTGAAAACAATCACTTACACAATCTGGCTTTGCAAGTGATAGCTCTTTTGTTCCTTCAGTTCTTACAGGACTCACTTCTGATCTTACTTTTTTGGTTCCTGTTAAGATATTTATGCTTATGGATAAAGATTCAATCAATCTGTGGTCTTCTTTAAACTTGTAATCTCGGGGATCCTTAAAGAAACACTGATATAAAGGACTTCTAATATTATACAGAGTTGACTCACACATACAGCTGCTGCAGTGAGCAGAGTGGGAGGTAAGCTTGGATGTCTGCCAATTCCTTAAATTTACATGGCATTTACGTACACCTTGGGGTGGCTTTATGATGTGTATCCCCTATCGCTGCTCTATGCCTGGAAATTAATTTTGTGCCTTTCTGTGCCTTTAAACTGAGCCTGAGAGGAGGGAGAGCAAAAAACCGAGTGAACCTTTCAAAACAGTTGTTCAAGGACACATATACACACTCCTCTGCATTCTCCTGCTGCAGTAGAGAGCAGAGCAAGCACCCTTCTTGCTTTTCAGCCAGGTTTTGGCTCCTTTTCTCTGGAGGGAGATGAGGAGTTTTCCTGGGACTTCAGTTCTTCCCTTCTTCTCTTCTGGACTGTTTCAACATCAGAACACATCAAGAGAATTTTCCACCAAGGCCCCAGAGGCGGGCCCACACCGACCCAGCTCCAAGGAGGAGGAGAGAGACCACACCTACAGAAGGACTCTGAAATTTTCCCAGATATCTCTGCACAGCGAGAGGCTTTATTATTTAGCATTATTATCCTTTTCCTGTGTGTTTGTTAAATAAATAGTTTTTATGTCTTTCACTTTCCTCTGAGGAATATTTATTTTTTCCCAAACCTGTTGGGGGAGGGTGGTTGTAACCTGCTTTCTATCTTTCATCCAAATTTGTCCAAACCAGCACAACATATTATATATATATATATACATATTTTATATATATATATACACATATAAAATGAATGTTTCAGCTTCCTAATTTTTTAATTTTTGATCCTGAGTGCTTTGTTTCTAATGTAAACCTGAAATAACTGTAAAATGCAAAAAACCACCCAATTCTGTAGTGTTATTATTGTTACCCTGAATCTCATTTGTGATTGCACTTCAAGGAATATGACAATTTAGCAGTTTTAGAAGCTGTCGTATGAAAACAGGGTATATTTTAAGTGTTTCCCAATCTTGTTAAAAAGTTTTTTTTAAAAATAGATTCCTTGGATCTTTGGATCTTACTACAACATCGTCTCTTTTAAAATAGTTGAGAAGTTTCTTACCTCAGACTCAGCAAATATTTCTATAAAATCTTTAGAAGAACAATTTTTGCCATAAATTCCCCGGCAAACACATAATAGCCAGAAGATGCCCAGAACTCCCTTGGGCACATTCCAAAAACTACTGAAGACCTAAGAAACCCTGAAAGCCCATCAGGAAGAAGTCTTAGCAACCAGAAAATTTCTTGGCCAATCTGCAGGAAACCTTGAGAAATGCCTGGCTCTTAATGAGGGCATCCTATCCTCTAGGCCTCCATGAATTGTCAGCTCCTGCAGCAGATACCCTAGTTCACAACAGTGAAAAGAAGAGAAAAACAGCAATGCTGTTTTGTGATGAACACTTCTTCTATTTTGCATAAGAGTTTTGACATTACTTCCTCAGATACAGGACAGACACTTCATAGTTATTAAGATTTACAAAGGTGTTTACCAAGAATCTTACATAACTGTCTCTTTTAATCCATACTATGTACCCACAGAAAAGGAGCTGGTACTTCTCAGGATCAACAAGTAAATATGCACTGCTGCAGTGATGCAATATAATTGCATATTGGGCTCCTATAATGAAATCTTTGCCTGTGCATTGAGACAAGTGATTACGCTCCTCTGCCCAACACTTACGAGGCCACACCTGGCTTAGTTTCCAGCTTTAGATGTTGGGTGCAAGAAAAAAAATGTCCTTGCATGGATATAAATATGAAAATTAGTTCATTGGCTTTCTTACATACAAATGATGGCTTGAAACACTTTTCATACCCTTTCTCTTGATATAATGGCTTAAAAACAAAAGTTAAAAAAAAAAAATCCTTTTCCTCTACTCCTCAAAATCAGGATTGGCCCTGATCTATCAAAGATTGCTGCAGTTGACAGGTTCATTCCTTTTGAGGAACTATGAAGACTAGATGGTACAAATCAGGCTGCCGGAACTTGTCAGGCAATAATTTGATTGAAAACTACTTATTTGAGTAATTTCTTCTCCCTGTACACATTATCAGAAGTGAAAACAGGACCAAAGTTCTGGCACCAGCATGATGCTAAATCTCTCACACATACTGTGGGGACTATTGCTAGACAATTGCCAGGGATTTAAAATAGGCTGCCCATTCCTATTCTGTTATTATTGCTTCTTTCTCCTTCTGGAGTTTCTAGAGCAAAACCACAAGAATACTTCATTTTGGCATTACTGTCACAGTGTAAGTGAACACTCATTACATTTATGACTCCAGAAACAGAAAAGACATTTTATACCCTGAGCACCATGTTACAGCTGTGAGTTGGAAAACATAGCAGTTTTTAGCAAAGAGTAAAAAATTTGCTTGACCTAAAGTATATTCAACTGAATAAAAAATACAGTCTGTGTAGCCAGCCAGGTTAGAAAATATTCAAATTATGCTAGAATACTTTTTAAGGAAGTTTAATGAATACTGACATAAATAACTCAAATGTGGATACAATGATAAAAGTATTTCCAGGGTCTTTAGCCAGAAGCAGAAACCTTGTCATTAAACAGACACCTTTGGGACTCTACTGTGTCAACTCAAAACAGAGCAGTCTCCAGGGAACCTCTGCATGGACTCCACCTTGTGATGGGACTGGAGAACTGGGAATCTGACTGTACTGAATCGGACCTCATCTGACATATTTTTATGATCTATGAAGAAGTCACACATCACTGTGTGGGTGTGATCTAAATCCACCAGGGTTAAACAGTTCTATTCTGGCACTGTTTACTGAGTTTAGCTCTGTTGTACTGTGTCTGGGTTTCAGCTGGGATAAAGTTGATTTTCTTCCTACTAGCTGCTACAGTGATGTATTTTGGATTTAGGATGAGAATGTTGATAACACACTAATGTTTCAGTTTTTGCTAAGCACTGTTTACACCAAGTCAAAGACTTCTCAGTGTCTCACACCACACCCTACCAGTAAGTTGGCTGGAGGGCATAAGAAGCAGGGAACAGACACAGTTGGGACAGCTGCACCAAACTAGCCAGAGGGATATTCTTTACCATATGGTGTCACGCTCAGTATTTAAACTATGAGGAAAACTGGCTGGGAGCTGCTGCTCCAGAACTGCCTGGGCATCTGTTGGTGGGTGGGGAGGAATTCCATTGCACATAATTTTTTTTGTGTATTTAAATTCTATTATTATTATTTTCCCTTCCTTTTCTGTCCTATTAAGTTGTCCATATGTCAACCCATGAATCTGCCCCTTTTTTTTCCGCAATTCTCTCCCCTATCCATATGATGCACAGAGTAGTGAGCAAGTGTGGTGTTAACTTCTTGTCACATTAAACTATGTCCTTTTTGTCACATTAAACTATGTCCTTTTTGGAACCCAACTAAGGTTTGAAGGCTTGAGATAACAACAGAGCTGACTAGAGTGTATTAAAACAAATTTGTTATATGCATTCATTATATTAGTTTAATAGTCACTGATAACAATGTTGATTCATTTGCTCTCAGAGCTGTTGCACATGTTCTTAGTTGTGTCATGTAACACATTTGCAGTATGTGTTCCCTATTGCATTGTTTATCATCTCTGGGGGCTGGGTTTAGGTTATCATGTTGTTGTACTTTGTAACACTGACTTATGATATGATAAAACTGTTGGTCGTGACACTAATCTGGTATTTGTACTCAGTATTGCCATCAACTCTGTGCTTCAGGAGCCATCTATTGGGAACTAATAATAATTACACCTTTTACCTTTTCTCCTCAGAGAGCTGATCTATGGGGGAGATACCTTATCCATCTTCTCCTTCTCCTCCAAAATTAAAATAGTTCTTGAGAATTTTGAAGATCTATGGGATTTTCAAACTATCATGTTCCTATTTCTATGTCTCCTGAATGTGTTGCTGGTCTTGTTTAAGGTTAAACAACTGTGTAAGAATACCACCCAGAGTATCTGCCCTGAGGCTGGATAGCTGTGAGTGGCAGGGTGTGTGTGGGGTAGTATGAACAAGAGTCTAGGACAGAGGTCAGCTCCAGCCTTTTGGAATTACACCCTTGATAAGTGCAGAATCTGAAAAATTATTTAAATATTTGGAAAAATATATTGTCCCCTCACAATTCCAAAGACACAAATCACTGCAATGTGCTGAGGCCTGGCCCAGGCCTACTGAGCCCTGTTCTATGAAGTAACTCAAGGGGGAGGGAAGGTCTCTGAATACAATGACAAAACTACACGTGGCTATTCCAATCCTGGTGACAGGAAGCAGGTTATTCCAACCTCAGTGATAGGTACTGTGGCTACACAAACCCCAATGAGAGGCACTGCAGCTGAACCAAAGGACCAATCCTTGCCAGTATCAATCCTGCCAAAGGACCCTTCTGTTGTGGGGGTGATGAAGGTTGAAGAACGTTGCCGATTACTGCCACAATGGTGCTCTGACAGCAATAGCACACTGAGACTCCCTGGTTCCCATCCATAAGATGATTCCTGAACTGGAGATCCAAGGAGTGATCAGCAAGACTCGCTCACCTTTTAACAGTCTCATATGATCAGTGCAAAGGCCCAATGGAGAGTGGAGTCTAACAGTAGACTACCATGGCCTGAATGAAGTCATACTGCCCCTGAGTGCTGCCATATAGGACATGCTGGAACTTAAATACAAGCTGCGGTCAAAGGAAGCCACAAGTAATACTGCTAATGCATTTTTTTCCATGCCTTGGGCAGCAGCAGGACACAGTTTGCTTTCATTTCGATGGAAATCCAGAAGACCTGGAACTGGCTGTCCAGGGTTGGAAACACAGCCCTACCATCAACCATGGACTGATCCAGACTGCACTGGAACAGGGTGAAGGTATATTGATGATATCACTGTGTGTGGCAAAACAGCAGAAGTTTTTGAGAAAGGGAAGAAAATAGTCGAAACCCTTCCAAAAGCCAGTTTTGCCATAAAACAAAGTAAGGTCAAGGGACCTGAACAAGCAATTCAGTTTTTAGGAATAAAATAACAAGACAGAAATTGTCAGATCCCAATGGTTGTGATCAACAAAATACAAGAAATCTCTGTACCAATTAGCAAAAAATTACACATTGTGTAATTTTTTAAATCTTTCTTACATATTGTGTAATTTTTTAATCTTTCTTACACACTATGGGTTTTTGGAGAATGCACATTCCAAATTACAGCCTGACTGTCAGTCCTTTCCAGCAAGTCACCCAGAAGAATGATTTCAAATAGGGTCCTGAGTCATGTAAAGCCACTGAACAAATCAAACAGGAGATAGCCCATTCAGTAGCCCTTGGGCCTGCAAGAGGTTAAAACACATGCTCTACACTGCAGCTGGGGAGAATGACCTTGCCTGGAGGCTCTGACAGAAAGCATCAAAAAAGACTAGAGGTCAACCCCCAGGATTTGACGTCTGGTGTACAGAGCATCTGAAGCCCACTATACTCCGACTGAAAAAGAGATACTGGCAGCTTATGAAGGGGTTTGAGCTGCTTTGGAAATGTTTGGTACTGAAGCACAGCTCCTCCTGGCACCCCATTTGCTGGTGCTGACCTGGATGCTCAGTGGGAGGATCTCCTCTACACATCATGCAACTCATGCTACATAAAGTACATGTACACACAATGGGCTCAAACAGGAAACCCAAATCACACAGGAATTTTGGAAGTGATCATGGATTGAATGAAGAGAAGGCTAAGGTTTCAGAATATTGCCAGAGAAGGGCACAATGTATAAAGATCTACCAGAAAAAGATAAACAATATGCCCTTTTCACTGATGGTCTCTGTAGTAATACAGGAAAATTATTGAAGGTAGAATGCTGCTATATGGAGTCCCCCACAACAAGTGACAGAAATTGCTGAAAGAGAAGGTGAATTGAGTCAGTTTGCAGAAGTTTTTATGACTCAGTTTAAACTCGGAAGAGCAAAGAAAATTAAGTCCCTCTGTATAAGCTGGAAAGAATTTTGAAGCTTCAAAATGTATCCAAAAACAAGATTAAAAGCAAACGAGGTTAGATGTTGGTGCCAAAAAATTGATGCATTTTATGCAACAGCAAAAGAGGCAAAGAGGAAAGGAAAGGGAAAGGGAAAGGGAAAGGGAAAGGGAAAGGGAAAGGGAAAGGGAAAGGGAAAGGAAGAAGCATGCCTGGGGGGTGGGGGGACAGGGGTTAGGTAGAAGCATATTACCCATCCAGGGGTCCGAATGATGTCTCGTTGCTCCCCTCCATCTGGTCTTCTGGTGAGGGTCTCCCATCGCTGCACCATGCTGCCACAGGCTCAAGAGTATAGAATCCAGTGGATTCATCTATGCTTTGGGCCAGGTGGGAACACCCACGTCCCTGCCTTGCAGGGGGCCAGTTTGACCCTGTCCCTTGCAACACTGAGGGTCTGTTGCATCATCTCTGGTGCATGGTCTGAGGACCCTTGGGGGGGGCCTTTGATGGGCCATGTCACCCCCTCTGTTTTTCATGGATGCAGCTTCTCCCTGGATGAAGGGCCCCTCAGCTGGGCTCCTCTGCACAGCAGAGCTCGGGCAGTCACTCCACCTCTCACCAGAGGCTTTCCAACACACACCCGAAGCCCCGCTGCCCCCACCCTTTGGTGTGAATGTCTCTGTGAGCCTGGCAGCTGATAGCCCTGGAGCTGCGGTCTCCACCCTGAAGATGTTAAGCTTGTGCTTTGTGAATGTCCCCAGCCCGGAGTTGTCACTTTATCTTACCCTCATCAGCGAGCAGTCCAGGGCCTCTCAGAGCCCTGTTCAGGATGTGGTAGTCTTCTCTGCAGCTTTTGTAATACAGTTTTAAAAGTCCTTCATAAAAATGTTTAAGTCATAAACGATGATATTTCAGTCTCTGACAGAGGTGAAAGCTATTCATCTGGCTTTAGATTCTACAATAGCTGAATGAGAAAAGGCCAGTACTCTACTCCTTATACTGACTCACAGATGGTGGCAAATGCCCTGTGGGTGTGGCTACAGCAACGAAGCAGAGAAATCGGAAACACAGAGGTAAAGCCAGCTGGGCTGTTGAATTGTGGCATCACTTTACTGCCTGGGTGGAGAGAGCCTTGTAGATCAACACAGATGCCTACATACCCAAGACTACCCTCTGAAGAACATCAGAAAACCAGCTGGTGCAACACGCTGCTAAGATTAAAGAGGCTCAGGTGGATCTGGACTAGCAACATAAGGGTGAATTATTTAAAGCCTGATGGGCTAATGTCACCTCAGACCATCAGGGAAGGGATGCAACATATAGATGGGCTTGGGATCACGGAGTGGACTTAAGCATGGGCACTACTGTAGATGGACACTATTGTACAGGCTGTCCACGAACGTGAGACACGCACTGCAGTTAAGCAGGCCAAGTGGTTAACTGTGGTATGGAGGACCATGGCTGAAATAGAAATATGGGGAGGCTTGCCAGATTGACTGTATCACACCCCAAAAAAAGATCCAAGGAAAACACCCTTAATTTTAAAACTATTTTTATTAATTACTTTTAATAATTAATAAAATTTACTTTTGTTAGCATCAAGTGTTCATTACTTATGAAAAGGATGCAATTTATTTATCAAACATCTAATTTGCAATTTACACTGGGACAGTGTTACAAAATCAGCTATTTTTCCCCTTTGAATATTTTATTCAGTTTTTTTTAAAAATGCAATTTACAAAAAAGGCTATTGATTTAAAAACTAAGACAAGTTATTTAAAGTTAATATTTTAAAATACATATCTGGCATAGAACAGGGGACACTGAATGGTTATTGGCACAGAGAAAATTTTTGACAATATCAATATTCTTCTCTCCAGTTTCACTTGACTAGTTTTTTTGCTAGAAAGGGAAGTCCAGTGCCACTCATAAAATCGCATGCCATGTCAAAAATTTAAATATAAATTTAAACAGCTTTTCAGGCAGAGTCTTAAATGCTTTTCTAATTTCATATTTTGTTGCATTTTCCATCTTCTTCAAGGTTGTGCAAATAATCGTGCAACTACAAACTGATCTCCCATGATGTAATCGCTAAAGTCCATTCAGGAGGACTGTGTTGTCATGCATAAAGGTTTGAGAGACTAGGCACAGAAACTCTAATTTTCAAATTAAATATTTATGCTTTATAAGAATTTTTTGGCTTCATAAATTTCCAAAGAACAATATGACCACACGCTTCAGTTTCAAAGGAAGCTGAACTGTTTATGGCCACCAGTGTCATGAGCTAGACTGAGTCCGTAACTGATGGAGGTGTTAATACATATATAATCCTCTAAGCACAGCTAGACTTGGAGCACTCTGCTGTACCAAGGAGTAAAAGGGAAAGGATCTTAAGACTTAGTTTTTCTTTAGTCCCAGTTCCTTTAATGGCACCTTTAAAATTAAGCACTTCCTGCTTGACAAAGTTCATGCCAGGCATCTGAGTAAAGGAATCACCAAAAGTTTGCACTAACTAGGAAAACAGACAGGGTCATTAATATTGGTTGTGGAGGTTTTTTTCTTTGAAATAAAGGCATAGACAATCCTCACCCAATTTTTTGAAGATTCCAATCTTTTATTCATGCAAAGTTGTCTTTTATTTTTATGTTATCATTCTGATGTAAATTAATTAATCTGATACAGTGATTTTCCCCTGACTGGTAACTACCTATGAGAAATGAGAAATTTCCAGACATGCCTGTAGGAAAAAGTACTTTGTAGAATTTACCAGTCTGTGCTTCTCAGTGACGGAGTGAAATGACTTTATTAATTTTCTTGCCAGTATGCCAAATCTTGGTCTAAGTGTTTAGTTCTTTTGAGATTTTTTTTTTCTTTCAGTTTTTAAATACAACTAAATATTTTCAACTGCTAGCTTCATTGCTCTTCTGGCATACTACTCTGGGAATTTAAAAAAAACACCACAAATGTGTAAGCCCATTAGGTCAGAGTTCCCAAGAATGCCAGATAAGTGGAAACCTAAATAGCAGAAAGAGCAAGAATCAGGTAATTTGTTATCTTAAAATAGTGACTAATTTTCAATTAGCTGCAAGTTTGTCATAACTACAGAATATGATTCAGATACTGAGATGGAAACCCTGTAGGCAGATTTTGCAAGTACATGTAGAAACATAGATTTATTTTTTAATGACTGGTTTGTGACTACAACATTCACTTAATATAAACTAAATCCAAATAATTACTTTGAGTATAAATTGTAGAGTTAATGGGAATATTTTAGCTTTAAAATTTGTATTCAGTAGTAATACCCTCTGTAAATATAAAAGATCAAAGAAAAACTTGCTATAAATTATGTAGGACAATAGCTTCCATTGAGAATTCAAGATAATGTAATCTTCTTAAACTTTGCATCTCATTCAGATATTTTACTTTAAGTCAAAGTAATTTTCTAAGAGTTTGAAATGAAATGTAAACCTGGGTCTCCTGCCAACATGTTTTTAATACAGAGATATTTTACTAGGATAGGAACTATGACCTCAAACCTTGATTTGTTTCCTTCCTTGTACCATATGTAACTTTCATTTTCTTGGACAAGTCCTCATTCAATGACAAATATACTTCAAAGGTCACATCATGCACATTTTCTGGACTTGAGTCACCTTTCTACTCTTTCATTTAAGTGTAATTGTACCCTTGTTTCTTCAAACAGGAAAATTCAAATTCTCAATAATCAAGACTAATTGAAAATTATTTCAGGAAGTGGTTACACCAAGACCAGAAGAATAAAAAATGTCTGTCTGAATCTTCCAGATGTAAATAATCTCTGTTTTTTTAGGTCTCTGACAAATACTTTCAAAGCAATATGTACAAATGTCTAGGATACTTTAGGGAGTCCAAGGTAGACCTAGGTAACTTAAAACAATAGTCTACTACTACCTTCACACACATTACATAGGTCAGGACATCCAGCTGATAATACTTCTCTCATTTATTCCCCAATTCCACTTGTTCCAGAAGCTAGCTTTATGTTTACATTGTCCTTTCAGAAGAAATGAATGGTATTAAAATATTAAACACTACAGAATATGCTCTTGGCATATTTTTCTTTCTTTTCCTTTCATTTTCTTTCCCCCTTTCTTTTCCACTTCCTTTTCTGCATTCCCTTTCTGCTCCAGTATTCAAAAACAATAGATATACTCTAGGCATCCACATGCTACCATGCATATTTTGGTCCTTACAGATTACTCAGAAGTCTAGGAAAGTATTTATGAAGCAGATACTAGTGAAGATAGCCAGAATAGTTTTCCTTCTCCATGTATTCTAAACTGCGACTGCTCTAGGAAACCTCTTTCAAGACACTTACTGAATACTCAGGTCTCAGGCCCATGATAATGTCATTGGGAATTACAACTGGGAATAATTGCCACATCTGTTCGGTGGGAAAGAGGCTACTTTGAGCCTATGGGAAAGGGCTTTGTTTATAGGGGACAGAGACAGCCGGAGTGGTGGGAGGTTATGGAAAGTCAGGAAAGGGCAGAGAGAAAAAAGAACAATGGCAGAAGGGAGTGAGTCTGAATCCTTTGTCAGGTGTTCACCAGCTCTGCTGCCGAAGACATCACAGAGCTAGCCTGAGAGACTACTGCAGGTTGAAGACATCCGTGAACCACCAGTTCCCCAGCAAAACTTAAAGTACTGGGGAAGATTCTGGGAGACAGAAAGAATAATCATATTTTCCCAGTACTTGGAGGAAATGAGAGAAAATCTTCAGGTTAGTACAGCCTGCATTTTAGATATTCTACTTATTTTATTTTATTGTAGAATGACTTCGTTGAGAATGACAAGATAAGCATATCATTAATGCCACTGAACAAGAGAACAAGAAGGGAGGGCAAAGGCTCTCCAAAGAAACCTAATTTCAGACTGGATATACAGACATAAGAAAAGTGAAAGAAACTTCATATATTCATCAGTCATCAAAATGTAGATATAAAACAGTTGTGAAATTGTTGTTGATTTACAACAAATTTGGAGAGGCATAGACTCTGAAGAGCCATTTGGCTGGCAGACAGAAAGTTTAGCCAAGGGTATTTGGAACAAAAACGTGTTTTATTACCAAATCTGAAGTACAGGCACAGAAATAATGAAAAGAAAGTTTCAGGGTCGTATCTAAATATTACAAAGCAGTAGGGAGATTTGGTTTAGTTTAGTCTTTGTATAGGACAAATATCCTTTCAAATACCTGTTTACAGACTTCATATAAAGCTAATCAAGATTAGGCAAAGTATCAGATTCTGCAACCCTCTTCAGAATATGCAAAGGGACATACCTACATTTTGCTGTTCGGTGGAAGCTTGTATTTTCAAAAATCTACTATCAAACAGTAGCTGTACACAAAATGAATTAGAAATCACTTTTAAATCATTTACTTTTCCAACTGCATTTTATTATTTCTCTACATCATTTATGGTTTATAAAGTCTATTCAGGATAGTATCTCTTTAGTTTAAACAAACTGATCACTTAAAGCCTTGGGAAAGTTCAAGTACAGTCAATTAACATCACTGACACTAAAGGTAGCATTACTTTTCTGTCAAGAAGATTGTCCTACTTTTCTTTTTAAGTCTCATGTGCTTTCATACTTTCAAATAACCTAAGTTTACGATCATATGTCAGTTTTTTTCTGCTAAAGGAATACACAAAAACAGACTTCAAAGCCATCTTTGTTCTGCACATGCATATCAAAGAAAACATCTATTTTATTTTGCTGCATCAAAGGCTATTAAGTACTATTTTAACATTTGGGAAATAACACAATTTGACATTCGATGAACTTAATGTTCATCAATGTGCCTTCATTAACTCCTTTGCTTGATTTTAACTTTTTGAAGTCACATCAAAAGTTCAGAAATTATATACACAAAAAATCGTATATACATATACACACATATATATGTATTTATATAGTTATATATAAATGTGTTTTTATAATGGACAATTATATTCAGAAAAATTTTAAAGTTTATGATCCTCATTTTGTTAGAATATTGCAAGAGATAATAATTCTATTACTTATTGGTTTGTAGTTAATTTATACAAACAACTCATAGCTGCTATGATTTTCTGATTCTTTTCTCCTTTGATTCATTTATGGAAATCTTACATCTTCTCAAAAATTTCCAACTCTGAAGTATTTTAAGCTCTTGTTGAAGTTAATCAAAGTCACTTAAAAGCAATCTCTAAAGCTCCTTCACTACATAACAAATGAATCTTTCTTCACAAATACATTTTGGAATAGTGACATGGATTTAGAGTCTCTAGTAAAGTGTGACTCTGATGCTCATCAGTGGAGAGATAATTTATGCTTGTGAAGCTGCCTGTGGTTTTCAGTACAGAAAAGTTTTATGTTTTAAAATAAACTTTTCTGCTTGACTGGTCTCTTCCACAGAAGTACCATATAGCATTAAGAATTCTTATTTCTTTCCTGTTACTTTCTTTGTGTCATGGAATAGCTAAAGTTTGATTTTGGTGTTTGTTTTTGTTGCTTGGTTTTTTTAACAACTTTGCTTTTCACGGTCTGTCATGGTGTAAGATGTACGGTCCAATGTTTCCACTTGGATATCCAAAGTACAGCTAGAACTAATTACTGTTTAAAGCAATCTCATCAGATGAAAGATCAATTATCTTGGAACTTATGACCCATTATTGAGTCATTCTATTCTTTGCTAAATAAAGTACAGCATTAAGCATAGATAATCAATGGCATTATAAGCATTCTTGATTTTTTCTGCAGATGGTCTAAAATTTTATGTACTAAAATAACAAGGTTTTTTATATATATTTTAAAGAAAGAACAAAGGCAAGAAAATATAACTGGAGAATACAGCCACTAAGTCTATTTAAGCAATTAGAGCCAAGAAAAACCAAAGAAATTTGCAAAAGCAATGGTGAATTGAAATTTGTCCAATATACCCCAGATAAAATCTCAGACTTCAGATATTTACTTCTAAATTTTCTGCAACAAATATTTTGAAAATTTGCTGTTGAAAGAAAAAAAACCCCATCATGCTACGCCTTCATCTCATGTTTCTTTACTCACATTATCTGTATTTCCATTCCTAAGTCTTCCCTCTCCCACCCAGTGTACAGGTTTCAGAGAATGATAGAATGATTGACGACTGAAACCTGATCCAGAAGGTAACTGTGCCAATTCTCTGGTCAAAGCCAGCCTACTGCAGACCAGGTTACTTACAGCCACAGCCAGTCAAGTCTGGACACATACAAATTTTACAGCATCTGATCATCACTATGATAAAAAAGATAAATATCACAGAACATTCTGAGTTGGAAGGAATCCACAAGGATCATCAATTCCAGCTCTTCGGTGACTGGCCCATATGGGGATCAAACCTGAGACCTTGGTCTTAACACCATGCTCCAACCAACTATATCCTAGCATTTAATTAGAATTTCCTACATTCACACTTATATCCACTGCTTTTTGTCCTATCACTGTACACCTCTGGGAGGAGTCTGGCTCCAGCTCCTCTGTATCCTCCAGTGAAATAGCAATAGGCAGCAACAAAGTCTACTGGGAGCCTTCTTTTCTTGATACTGAACAAATCTAGTTCCCCAACTCACACCATATACCCTGTGCTCCAGCCCTCAGACATCTTGGTGACTGGTGTGGACTTAGTCCAAAACATAAATATCCTTCTTGCAGCAGGGAGCCCAAAAACTGAATGCAGTACTCCAGATAAGGTTGTGCAAGTGCCAAATAGAGGGTGGGAGCATATCCTTGGCCCTACTGACTACAGTCTTGCTAACACAGCCCAGGATGTATTTGGTCTCCTTTGCTGCAAGAGCATGCTACCAACACATATTCAACTTGTCTGAGCAGCCAGGGTCAGGTTAGGAAAGCTAAAACCCTGAAAGAATGAAATCTGAATGGGGATGTCAAGGGAAACAAGAAAAGTTTCTATAGGTACCTCAGTGATAAAAAGGAAGACTATGGAAAATGTGGGCCCTCTCCAAAAGAAAACAGGAGACCTGGTTCCCAGGTCATGGAAAAAGCTGAGGTACTCAAGAACATTTTCATGTCTGTATTGATTTTGCACAGCCTGGTTTTTGGTAGCAGGGGGGCCACAGAGGTGGCTCCTGTGAGAAGCTCCTAGAAACTTCCACCATGTCCAGCAGAGCCAATCTCTGATGGCTCTGAAGATGGACATGCTGCTGGCCAAAACTGGTCCAATGAGAGAGGTTGGTCATGCCTCTGTGATGACATATTTAAGAAGAAAATCAAAAGTCACACAGTTTTGCTTCTGGTGAGAGAAGAGGAGGAGGCGAGAACATGTGAGGGAAAACAACATGGCAACACCAAGGGCAGTGAAGAAGGAGGGGCAGGAGGTGCTCCAGGCACCAGAGCTGAGGTGCCTCTGCAGGCTGTGGTGAAAACCATGGTGAAGCAGGTTGTCCCCCTGCAGCCTGTGGGGATCCAGCTACGATCTGGTTTAAATCTAGAAAAGCAAGGCAAGCTAAGTCCCTGTGCATAAACCGGAAAGAACTTAGAAGGTTCAAAATATTCCCAGAAATGAGATTAAAACCAAACGAGGTTAGATGTTGTTGCCAAAAAATTGATGTATTTTATTTAATAGTAGAGAGGCAAAGAGAAGGGAAGAGAAAAGAAAGAACGAAATATAAAAAAGAAGTGTGCATGGGGGGTGAGGGAACAGGGAGAGGTGACAGGGGTTAGGTGGAAGCAGATCACCCATCCGAGGGTCCCAACGACGTCTCGTTGCTCCCCTCCATCTGCTCTGCTGGTGGTGAGGGTCCCCCGTCGCCGCTGTGGTGACGCTGCTACATGCTGCCACACGCCATGCCACACCACCACACCACACACCAAAGAGTACAGAATTCCGTGGATTCATACACACTTTGGGCCAGGTGGGAATGCCCACATGCCTCTCTTGCAGGGGCCAGCTTGACACTGTCCCTTGCAACACTGAGGGTCTGTTGCATCATCTCTGGTGCAGGGTCTGGGGACCCCTTTGAGGGGGCCCTTGTGATGGGCCATGTCACCCCTTCTGCTGTGGATAAGCTTCCTCCCCCCTGGTGAGGACCCCTCAGCTGGGCTCCTCTGCACAGTGGAGGATGGGCAGTCACTGCATCTCTGACCACAGGCTTTTCCAAGATACCCAAAGCCTCTCCTCCCCCCACCCTTTGGTGCGAGGGTCTCTGCGAGCCCTGGGGCTGTGGTCCTCATCTTGGAGGTGTTAAGATTGTGCTCTGTGAATGTCCCCAGCCCTGAGTTGTTACTTTATCTTATCTTCATCAGCAAGCAGTGTCAGGCCTCAGGGCCCCATTCAGGGTGTGGTAGTCTTCTCTGCAGCTTTTGTAATACAATTTTGAAAGTCTTTTAAGAAAATGTTTAAGTCATAAAATATATTATTTCAGTCTCTGACAGATCCACAGGGGATGCAGAGATCCATCTGCAGCCCATGGGTAGGTGCCCGTCCTAGAGCAGGTGGATGCCTGGAGGAGGCTGTGATCCAGCGGAAGACCCGGTGGAGAGAGAGGGCCCTTGCTTCCAGGCTGGAGCAGCCTGTCCTTGGAGGACTGCACCCCGTGGAAAGAGAGAGCCACGGCGCAGCAGTTTGGGAGGGCTGTGTGCCTGTGGGAGGGGCTCACGTTGCAGCAGGTGTGGTGTGGCTGCTGCTCCTGAGAGCGGACCCACGCCGGGGAAGTTCATGGACAACTGTCTCCTGTGGGAGGGACCCCACGGCCTCACAGGGGAAGGACTCCTCTCCCGGAGCAGCAGAAGAGAATCTCGGTGATGGACTGACCAAACCCCCATGCCCTGTCTCCCTGTGCTGTCGGTGGGAAGGAGGGAGGAGCTGGGGGAAAAGGTGTTCTAAGGGTTTGTTTTACTTCTCATTATCCTCCTCTGATTCTGTTAGCAATAAATTCACTTTGTAACTTTAAGTTAAGCCTGTTTTGCCCTCGAAGTGTTTCCTCGTGGTTCTTATCTCAAGTCATGAAGCCTTTGTTAACTCTTTTTTCTTTCTCTCCTCTGCCCAGCTGTGGTAGGGGAGGGTGAGCAGGTGATTCTCGTGGATGCCTGGCACTGGGCCAGTGTCAAACCACAACAGCGCCACTTCCAGCGAATGTTCCAGCAACACTTTCCAAGTCTCAGAAGACAAAGGCAGGGACTGGAATAATGAAGAACTTCCCACCATAGGAGCAGTAGAGGTTTGAGACAATTTAAGGAACCTGAAGGTGAACATGGGACCTGATGAGGTGTGCAGCCACGGGTCCTGACAGAATTGGCAGATGAAGTGGCTAAGCCAAAATCCATCAGACTTGAAAAGTCGTGACAGTCCAGTGAGTTTCCCACTGACTGGAAAAGGGGAAATATAATGTCCATTTTTAAAAATAGAAGCAAAGAAGACCTGGGGAACTACAGGCCAGTCAGTCTCACCTCAGTGCGCAGAAAGATCATAGAATCATTTAGGTTGGAAAAGGCCCCCAGGATGATCAAATCTAGCTGAGCTTTGGCCTTGGCTATTTCATTTCTATATGAGTTACCAATGTCTATGTGTCCCTTTCATGAAGACTGTTTCTGCTGCAACTATCTGTATATCTCCTTTTCATGTCTGAGCTCAGTCAGGAACTCCATGTTCATCCACATTTGCCTTCTGCCTTGCCTCTTTGTGAGGAAGGGACAATTCCCATGCCCAGAAGAGGTGTGCTTAAAGATGAGTCAGTTCCCCTGGACCCCTTTGAACTCCAGGACAGTCTCCCACAGGGTCATGCCACACAGCTCCCAGAGCAGGCTGAAATATGCTCTTCTGAAGCCCAGAGATGTAATTCTGGTATTGTCTTGCTCACTCCTCTTGGGACCTTAAATTCCACAGCCTCCGCCATGCAAACTGCCTATGTTTGTTTGCAGGCACTGTCCACAGTGCTAAGGAGCAATGAAACTGCTAATAGCAATTGTATTCAGGGGCCTGCCACTTTGGGGTGAGGCACACTCCACCAGATCTCATGAAAGGCTCACCAGAGCATCCCCAAGAAAAGTCACACACCTTGTGACCACCATCACCACGGCATGCTCCTGCCACCTGCTCTGCCTTTGCAGCAAATGGAATCGTATACAGATATCTGCACAAGCACACAAAAAAGCACTGATTGCCACCTATTACAGGAAAAAGATGCTCAACCCTCGTGTTTTTAATCAAACCAGGACTGAAGCAGTTTATTTTAGATTTCATAACAAGCAATCAGTTAATGAGACATTCAGAAATGGGTCAGGAAAGAACAAGGGGGGAGTGTGCAGGTACCCCTAACTACTAAATTAGAGAAAACCACTCTAAGACACAAAATGTAATAAAAAAGCCTACTTTTCAGAATTTTTCTCCATTGAAATTCTCATACGTCTTTTTCCTTTCAAACATCCCCACAATGTCTAAGCTAGGTGCAAAATAAGAGGAATAAGCAAGCTGCCAGTGGGTTAACTTGACAGCTAAAATAAATTCAAAGCCATGAACTGCTTTGCAGTCCAACTGCTTTGGACTACATGACCTGTGAAGACCATTTCCAACATACAAGACTCTGTAATTCTAAATATATATTTAGATAGGACAGAAATAGTTTACAGACACAGTCATATGGCAATTTGAATATTTCTGGTTGTTGGCAGGTTTAATAAAACAATTTTTAAAAGGATTAGACATCCATTTTGCCATCAATTACATTAGTATTAAATTTATTTTCATAGCATTTATATTCTCCATATACCTAGTTTACAGTTATTATATACAGTTTCATTATCAATGCTTGTCACTACCAAATCCAACTGAATGAATTTCTCTAGGATTAAGGTCCAAAGGATGCATTTGTATAAAGGCATGGTGCAAAATCACTAGAGTAAGAAAGCTGCCAGGCCTTAGCTGAACAGCACTCTAGAACAGTTCAGTGAGAAAAAAATATTTTATTACCTTTACTTAGATATGAATTCACAGGAAAATAGAACACATAAGTAGAAGACTTAGAAGTGATGTATTTCTCTGAATCTATTTGTCATCTTTCAGTGCTATGCACTGGTTCACACCTCTGAATGGACTATCAAATCTGGTCAGCAGTGTGTGTGGAATTAAGTTAACCCCTGCCTGAAATGTACAATAAATTCAAGTATTATTGCAGCATGAGCTGTTAATAAACTGCTTTGAATGCAAAACTCTGGAACTCCATATGATTCTGAACCTATATCATACTTTAAACTAGCAGTTTCACCTATGTCTAACCCACATGACATCACTCCAGTGAAGCCTTACTCTGTGTATGGCATAATAGCTGCTCTGAAGGAAGAGAAAGAGATATGAATCGGGGGGGGGGGGGGGGGGGAATCCTTGCTTATTATTCTTGAAGTGGAATTTTGTTGCTGCCTGCTCCAAGCTTCCCTTCCCCCTCTCCAAGACAAGCCAGGACTTGCCTCTGCCATGTGCTCTGAACTCCTTTGTTCCAAGCACGGACAAAACCAAATGTAACTCAAACTCTTTAGCAGTGTCTCACTGGCCGGTCACCCCGGGTCTGCCCCCAGTCCTCCCCTTTCCCCTTCTCCAAATAAAAGAAGGGCACAAGAGGGGGCCTGCCCTCTTTGGCTTTGCATCCCTTCTGCGAACATCTGTGTGTTTCTGTTTCTGTTTGGAAGCTTCTAATTGCAGGAATTAGGCAAGCTGAAAGCTCTATTTCTCCCTCTTTGCTTCTGCTGGTTGTATCAGCTTTGCAGCTACCATTTTGCCACTTTCAGAGCTACTGAAATGCTAGATTGCCCGTGCTGCCTCTCTAGGCTGCCCGAGGCTTTCTAAGGCATTGAACTACAAGCGCTAGCCAATAAAAAGCTGTGAGTATTCCACAGAATTTACCATTTGGATCTGTGAATTTGAACACAGGTCTCTCCATTTCACTCAGCTCATACCTTAGATGAACATACCCTACTTGAGATTAAGCCTTAGTACTCAAATATCCCAGAGGTGCACACATCGACTATTTTCAGAGACTGCTGCTGCAAAAGTGATTTAAAACATAGTTATAAATTATAAAATAGATAAATTAGCATACAATAAATACCAACATTTGCCTCTGTTACCAGGGTTCAAACCATTCTCCCACAATCAGGACCTCTTGATTCTTTTATGAAAGTATTTTAACTTTTGATTAAATGATTCTTTGCTTTATATCTTCAGATGAAATATCCTTTATTCTTACAGCACCAAGATGGCAATCAATTTCCCATACTTCTAAATATATAAAGAACTCATAGCTCTCACTTTCTCAAACTCATACACAATAGAGAAATGTTACCTCAATGCGTTTTTTTTAAATCACGTTGCCTCTAGTATGAATACAGGCTACCTTCCTATAATACTGTAGTCTTTAAACACCTAACTTTTTCTTAATTCAGGATACAGTTTGATAATGTGATCTGGGATGTAACTGTGTGGTTTCTGTTTGTATATGAGTCTCTCAGGAAACATTTTTACCTATTTAAAATTGTGAATTGGATGCAATATTTGTTTGTTGAATGTGAAAAGACTGAATTAGAGAATGTCTCACCTTAAATTCATGACTCTTTTTTCTCTAGAGACTGTAACTTCTTCAAAAATAAATCAAACTACCTGGCAAACAATAAGCAGTTCCTCTCTAATAGAAACTTAATAGCTTGAGACATATGCATCAGTAACCCAAACAATAGGTGGATGATGTGAGTCTTAAACCAGTCTTAACTCTTGTGCAAACAATTGCTACAGTTCAAGAAAATAGTAATATTCTATGCAATTTTTACGTGACTAAATGCCTTCATAAGCTTATTCTGTAAACACCATAAGTTTATTATTCTCTGTAAATCATATTCATTTGAAGAAGAGACTATGAATAGAAAAGATGAAATAGAGTACATGAAAACTGAGAAAAACAACTGCAATGAGACTGTCTTTGCATAATACAGCTATATTTCTAATTATAAACATCTTACCCTTAAATTAAAAAAAAAAAAAAATTTAAACCAAGAAGTAGGAATAGGCAAGAAGAAGAAAGCAGTAGTTTACAGAGCAGTTAAGTAGGTAAGATACACACTCACAGATGGTCTAAAGTGGGAGCCTTTAGCAATTTGAGGAATTTTAAAGGACATTTAAAATTTCAGAAAATAAAAGTAGACATATACTTCTCTTCTTTAAAAGGTAAGAACCAAGTGTTTATATTTGTAGACTTCTTGACTGCAATAATAAAACTAGAATAAACTCCCTTAAGAACATGGAGAAACAGAAAGAGATGAGAAGAAGTCATCATGGATTTATCATGAACACATACTCTCAACCAATCTAATCACTCTGTCTGACATGTTAGGAGTCCCTAAAAAGAGAGGAAAAGCAGCAGATGTCATAACTTCCCTTTCCTAGTTCTTTTGATGTGACATTCTGATAAACAAGCTAGAAAAGCATGATGCAGATAAAAGGGGTGTAAACCAGTAGAAAAATTGTACTTGGAAAGTCATTATTAGTAGTTCCCTGTCAGAATGAAGGGCTGGCTCTATCAAGAGTCGTTCTGCAAAAGAATGATCTATTTTTACTATTATTTTTGTGAATGTAGAATAAAGGGAATATTTATGAAAGTGGCCCATGAAATGAAGCCCTGGGGAGCACTAGGATAAAGGACTAGAATAGAGAGTCCAAGACAGACCAGACACTGAAGTGGCAAGTAAGAAGGAAACAGTGCAGAACTCATGTACAACACACCACACCTCAGAAAAATAAATAAATTTCACATACAGTGGGGAGTAACCAGGCAGGCAGCAATAGCTCAGAGGCAACCTGGAAATTTCACACATACAAACTGAAGTTGAAATGTCATATTGCACAGGAGGGACATCTCATGCTCTGCAACATAAGAAGTAATCTTTTTCTCTCACATTAATAAGCCTTGTTTAGAGAGCTGCATTGAGTTTTGTGCATAAGCTGGAGGTAATCAGGGGAGAGAAACATGAATGGTCAGAGGCTCACAAAGACATCAGCATTGATGAAAGATTGAGTACTGATGCCTGCTAAGCTTAGGGTAAAGAATAAGGAAATAACATGATGAACTTTCAAAAATAAGTGGATAAACTGCTTCCAAGCCCATGGAGAGTCAAATAGGTTTAACAAAAGGAACATAAAAATACATAATCTCAGAGAAGCTATGGTTTTCCAGAGCTATGTAAATCAATCCGAAAAATAGTATAAATTTTTTCTAATCTGGACTGATGAAGATACAGTTGATCTTGCCTTAGGGTAAGCAAATGGCTTGAATAAGCTCTATTTTCCCTTAATTTTCTATGTCTGGACACCAGAACAGACATCTAATATCTTCATACATGCATAATGGAGAAGGTAAAAAAATGTGCAAGTACTACTTGCAAGGAGTCTATGAATTCATTCCTAGCTAGTCACTTGAAACATTCGGTTTATACTGATTAATTGTTTTCATTATGTGGAAAAAACTTGTGGAACTAATGATAATGCTAATTTTTGCATTTCAGTGCTTTGAAATGACAATAGCATGGTAATGATGAGCCTCATTACTTTGTGCATTTTATACAAGCCATAGAACATGTACAGAACAGTTTTCTGATACAAGTCAGACAGAAAATAAAGTTACTCCCTGTGCAAAATACGTGTTTTGGTCCATTTATGTCTGTCAGCCTGTTTTCAAGTTATTTGTGTCAAATGCAGAGTGAGATAATTTGATATCGTTAAAAATATAACTCCATGTTTAACTCAGCACAAACCAATGAAGAACAACCAGATAACAGCCACACAAATTTCATTGATTGAGTTTTCTCAAACAATCATGGAAGTATCTGAATATGAGTACATAAATGTATTTGTGGATGGAATGAATTTCCTTTTTTAGTGCCAGGAGTAGTTTGCAAATATTGTCTTCTAGGACTTCTAGGTATGTGGCCGGACAGTAAAACAAAAATAATATAAAGTACCTAAACTGAGTCTAAAAAAGAAAAGTTGGTCTGTGAGGGGAATTCTTGTTCATTTCAGTAAATTTGTGACTACATGCTTTTATAAATACTCTTATGTGACCTTGGAAAAGATAAGATTAGAAAAAATACAACGGTGATTAAAGATACCTGGGCAAAACATTGTTTATAATAGGCAATTACTGGTTTACACTTTTAACATGTGAAACAAACTTGTATTTCAGGTTATACTGAATAGAAACATAACTGTACAGATACCTCATCTGTCTGACAAACTCACCAAATCTGACATTTTAATATCTCTATACACAAAATATGCACTAGTCTGTACTAGATGCTTCACGTCATGCTGATCATGTGTGAGTTTATCATCTTTGTAAGATAGTACGTAGCCAGATTTCTTTGGAACTCTTCCAGATTAAAAGTCTGAACTGTTCCATGATATAGATCAAATATATCAAGCCAGTTTAAAATTTGCTTACCACTGAGCTCTATGCTGACTTGCTTCTTTAACCACGCTGTCTGCAGGGCTGATGGTGGTGTGTGCACAGCTGTGGGGTTAGCCAAACACCCACCCAGCCCCTCCCTGAGTCACCAACAAACAGGCAGGGAAAACAGGATGAGAAGGATAATGGATGAAGATAATGACACTGGCATCACTTACCAATTTCTATTGCAAGCAAAACAGACTCAGCTTGGGTCAAGTTGAAATTTAGGGGTCCTTTGTTTGAAGGTATGATCTTGATCCACTGAGGGTGGACAAAGAAGCCGTTGAAACACAGAGTCTGATGGGTTAAAATACACTAGGTGGGAGCGCCCAGGTACCTCCTCTGGGTGGAGGAAGTTTTCAGTCCTCCCTGGAGGAAGGCCTCACAAATGAGTCTGTGGACACTTTCGGGCTCTTGGATGGTTCTCAGCTTCTCAGCTGCCTCTCACATCAGTCCAGTTGAGCCAGTAATGCCCCATCAGACTTTCCCAGGGGAAGGAGGGGGAAATTTTACAATGGGGCAAGTTGTGTAAGGTAAGAAACCAACTCGTCTTGCAGGATTTGCTTTTTATCAGTCTCAAATCCCTGTCTGTAGCCTCCAGGCAGTGATAGTTTACCCCCTCTGTACTAGCCATTACACACCCAAAAACTCACCTCCTCCCTTGAGGGATGCAAACCTGGCCTCAGCAAAGCACCTTACAGCCTCCACATATAGGCAAATTTTGGTGTCAGTAATGATTAATAGTCCAGTCTATCTCAGCTGGCTCTCACGTTTTTCTCCTCACTGCTCTCTGGTGGTTTTGCCCTTTCTTAAATATCTCTTCACAGAGCGTGTCACAGTTGCAGTGATTAAAACACTGAATTGTTCTGAGATTGACCGACTACACAGCATCTTGCAAGAATGTGCTTTACAAAGTAATGATGTCATCAGTCTCACAGACTTAAAAATCTGTATTTAATGCACAGTACTAGGCAGAGTATGGTTTTCTTCAGGTTTTGTGTGACAAGATTCATTGAGCCCAAAACAGAGGAGAAAGGCTACATATAAAATAAAGATGTAAAAATAACATGGAATCAATAGGGTAATTTTTATCTGCAGTTCACTGTTCATTTGAAATGTTAATTTAAAAAAAAATCGGATCCGACAACATATTTTCTGTTCTACCAGAGACTAAACGCTTCATATTGCTGGACCTATATGTTTATTAAATAACTCTCTTGTTATCAATATGCACATCTTAACCAAATTACAGAACCAGGAAACTGCAATACTATGTATTATTACAGCAAGTTGTACAGACAGAAAGACTAGACTTAGAAATTAATGAGAAATACAGAATATTGCCACAGGGGCTTTGAATCCAGAGACCTAGCTATTATCAGAATGGAACTCTATACAATGAACTCCTAAAGGAGAAAACAAACAAGTAAATGAGTTCAATGCAAGACAGATCTTGTAAGCAAAACTCCAGTTAAGCCACTGTTATCCTTACTAAGCAGGCCTTATTCTTAAGACGTCATCGGACTATTAAAATCTTTGGCCAAATTCTTTTCTCAACCAGTTTGTCTCTGATCATGCTACAAGATCTCTTTTTTTTATCCTTGCACAGTGTTCTCCCTTCACCAAAAAAAAATCTCCCAACTGAGCATATGTGACAGCTTCCAGCAATGGAACTATCTCCCCATGCATGGGCAACACCACTACAGGGCTGTCCATCTTTCTCACAGTATACTGATTTGTGAGAGATACTCATAAAAATATTATAAAGGCATTAAGAAGAAAGGACAGAGAAGATGGCTAGAAAGTATACACCCCTGAAATCTTGAAGTGGCAATGTTCCTCCCCAGGAGAGGAGAAGGCAAGACAGTATAGGCAAGTCTTTGATTCACTGCTTTTAGGGAGATTCTGAGCCATAAAATGCATAAAGACCACAGCAACTGTAGATTGGAGCTCACAAGCCTGATAAGCAAAACATCCTCCTGGAAACTGAAGGCATAAGTGTCTACAAATGTTTCAGATTTGACAGAACAAATGGAACAGTTTGAAAGAGATCCAACAAGAAAGAAAGTAAAGGGGATTAAAAAAAAGAGGAGTAAAGCCAAAGAAATCTTCAGCAAGGGCCCTGTTAGGAAGCTCAAGAAGACTGAGGCTACTGAAAATGAACCAACAAGCAGTTTAAACCCCAAAAACTACTACAGGTGTAAAAATCACTGAAACTCAATTAAGATAAAAAAACTATGAAATACGAGATAGGAAAAACTCAAAACATGTAAACAAGAAATCTTTATCAAATTTTTTATCAAGAAATAAAACTACTTAAATAGGAGACTTGGTCTATTCAAATACCAGTAGAATAAATAGAACAGATGTAGCAATATTAAAATCCCATTTATTGCCCATTTGCTCCTCAGAGAAGATACTTGCTGATCTTTGTTTTAGTTGTCTAATTAAAATTAATTTTGCTTTTAGCTTTTCTCAAAGCACTTTTTTTTTCAACTCATGACTCTGATTTCTCACAACTTACGGAATAGGACAGATAAACAGGTCCCTTGTCATTCATGTGTTTGCTTCACCATATCTGATACTTCTCTATTATCCAGAGCTGAATATCTCTCATTGATTCACCTTCCACTTCCATACAACCAATATTCAACAAATTTTAAAACAAAATCTTGGAAATTGTTAAAGTATACACTTGTGCATATACATAACAGGTCTTTTGCTTTATTAAACAACTAATTTTTATTCTGGTTTTGGCTGAGGAAGAAGGGGACTTCTGGAGTGATGCTTTGTCTTCCCAAATCACCATTATGTGGAGTGGAGCCGTGCTCTCCCGGAGATGGCTGAACACCTGCCTGCCCTTGGGAAGCACTGAATGAATTCCTTGTTTTGTTTTCCTTGTGTGCACAGCTTTTGTTTTATCTGTTAATCTGTCTTTAACACAACTCATATGCTTTCTAACTTTATCTGTACAGCATGGGTTCCTCATTTATGAGAGGAAACCATATTGTCAGATATCACAGAATTGCAGAATAGTTGAGAATGGAAGGGACCTTTGGGAGATTGTGTAGCCCAAGTCCCTTGCTCAAAGCCAGGACACCTAAAGCAGGTTGCTCAGGGCCACAACCAGTCAGGTTCCAAATATCTGCAAGGATGGAGAGCCCACAACCTCTCTGAGCAATTTGTGCCAGTATTTTACCACTCTCAGTGTGAAAAAACATTTTCTATGTTTAATTGAAATTCTCTATACTTCAGTTTGCACCCACTATTGTCCCACCTTATCACTGAGTACCATTGTGTTGAAAGTTTTATATTATTTGAAAGTAAAATAATTAGTTAAAATTGTAAGGCAGCAATTTGAACTTTATCTGAACTATATGGCTCTGGTTTTTAAGCCAAAGACAGATTATGGTGAAACCCAGAGCTAACAATCTGAGCATTAATAACAGTCTTCCAAAAATGGTATCAGACTGTCAGACCAGGACCACTATGTTGTTCATTTAAAAGAAAAAAAAAAAAAAAAAAACCAACATAGCATTTTTTGACATTAAAAGAACTAGTTTCATCTATTGTCACAATTTTTACAGCACTCAGGTTCTCCTGGAGATCATACATGCTTGCTTACTGTGCCAAGACTTGGCAGATACAGTAACAACCTGAGGAGCTGCATCAAAAGCTCTACTAACTTTTTATTCACTCTCTGATTATTCAGGACCCAAACAACATTTTAAGCATAACATGAAGAATGAAATTTATCTCTCTATTTTCTCTTTCACTCCATTCTGAAACATTTAGCCTCTTCTTAATTCACATAATAAAGTTGTGACAAATCAGTAGGTAATCCTGGATGTTATAGTAAAAGATTTTATTTTTGATAAAATGCCTGAATTATTTTATGATTAAAAAGCCCTGATCTCCTGTAAAAGAATTGGAGCAGTTACTGTATATGGCTTTATCAATGCTTTAAAATTCCACTTCTATTATTTCATTAACAGTAAAGGAACATTGTGAGATATAAAATTAATCATATGCCAACAGGGATTATACTTGTATATTTATATATTGATTAAAGAAAAGTCATGATTCCTATTGAAACTGAGGGCTTGTACTGTCAAGAACATTTGTGAATGGGTTGTACACAACAGCTGGCATATATGTGTCTGCAAATACTGGATGTGTTACTCTTTTATTGACAGTGTAAGGATTATGCTTTTTCCAGCTGTTAATAACAAATACAAAGGATGTAAATCCTTCAGCAGACTGCTAATGACTTCATTCTTTAAATAGTGTGTCTGTCAGATGACATAATGCTGACTCTATCAATCAATAGCATTTTACTAGGAGATCTGCAAGCTATGTTCTTAAAAGCCATTGGAGAGTAGCCTTTTCCCCTGCCATGCTGTAGCATTTTTTTAAAATCAGCTCATGCTGATCAAAAGCAAGCATCTGATATACTGCAACAATCATATCAGAACAGTACCTATTCTTAAAGTCATTAGAAGAGTTGTGCATGCTTATAACCTAATTTCAGACTTGGACAGTATATCCTGTGTTGGCTTTCCCTTTTCCAAAAATGAAATTTGTTGTGTTTTAAAGACTAACAAATTCTCCACCGTATTTGTCAAGTTAGTGCTTGATAGTGCTTTGATATTTATTGTACAGCAAAGAGTATAGAAACATCAGAAAATAAGGAAATGTGGAGCCATGAAAGTATCTGGAATGAATACAGGGTTCTGGTTCTCTGATTCTGCTGCAACCACACTCTGAAACAATTGAAAATCAAGATCTAAAATGTGTTAGCATTTTGGGGTTTTTTTTTTCTTTTTCTTCCTTTTTCTTTTCTTCCTTGACTCCCCCCTAGTAAGACAGAATGACCTGAAGGATTTGCATGAGGGAAAATCTTGATTTCTTACTTTTTTACCCTCTTTCTCTGGTAGATTCCCCCTCACACTCACTTGAATAAATGGAAAGTGACTGAGCAGGATTGTAGAGAAGAATTATTGAGATTATTGCTGCTGAAAAGTTGTGTCACCTTCTGTAAAAACTGAGGTCTTTCAAGCTTTATAGATTAATTCCATCATGACAAGCACTCTAAAAGTAGATCTTGCTCTTCTCTAAAGGCTGTCACCCTAATCACCTATTTATTTTGAAAGTGCTCTGAGTTTGATCTGTGTGCAGAAAAGTTTATTAAGATTATTATGACTGTCATCACCATTTTGATGACAGCAATCTCCCTTTCAGTACTTAAAGGGGCCTTATAATAATAGTGGGTTTTAAACTGACAGATAGTGTTGGGAAAAAGGGGAACAGATTTAAACCAAAAGGGGAGAGATTTAGGTTAGATGTTAGGAGAAATTCTTTAGTCAGAGGGTAATGAAGCACGTGAATAGGTTGCCCAGAGAATTTCAGTCACAGCAATGGTGAGCACGGGAACCTCTGTAATTACTATCACTGTTAAATTGAGTCAATAAGAACTATCATTTGCTTTTGTTAGGAAGATAAGCACCTGTGAATAATGAACCAACATAAATATTAAGTTATAAATTATAAAAATGAAGTTAAAAATTCACATAATTTCATGGCATATATGATAGACTAGAACATTTTCATTCTGATTCAGCATGGGGAAGTACATTCTGAAACTCAGTGCCACTGGAAAAAACCTAAGGGGTTTTAATCTTTAAGGTACAGTATAAAATATTTTCTCTTGCATTGTTCAGCCCCCAAAATTCTTCAACTACCATACTATGCCAATAAAATTGTGTATATCCAATATTCAATACAAATCCTTCTTAATGGGAATAATGCAATAGACTATACTATAAAGAAATAGATTTTATAAGATGCTAAGATATTATTATTACTTCAGTACTTAATAATACTATTGATATTCCACATGTCATCATTTACACCAATTCTCAAAATTCAATACATTTCAAAACAGCAAAGTTCTATAGTCTTATGCTTTAATATAATGAATAATAGCTTGCTTTGGTGAGGTAGCTGGTTAAAAGAAGAAGAATTAAAAGGAGTTTTAAATTTCACTCCAAGTGTCTCTTAAATATTCTCAATTATCTTTGTCCAGCAACTGGTAAGCCAGGGTTACCAGTCATTGCAAAAACTGTGCAGCAATTCTCAGCAAGCTGATTAACCTTAGAACAGTAGTCAAATTTAAAGTACAATTAATAGCTACCTCCCTACTAAACATATATTCTTGAAACCATCTTATCACTATTCTTAAATCTTGTATTGGCTTTAATTAATTTCTAAGGCAGGCAGGTGTGATTTAAGGGCACCTGTGCTTTGTTCTAGTACCTTAGTAATTGTGAGATTTATTAATCAGTGCTTTCAAAATCCATTGAGCTACAGAAATTTATATTGCTCGTTCTTATTCTCACATAATGCAGACAGAAGAATGAAGGAATCCAGCAATGAAATAAAAAAGTACTTGATAATGTCCTTACTGTAAAATTTTGTAGTGTTTTGGTGGCTCAAGTCCTTCTTGTTCAGGTTTTTTTCCACAGTAATTGGAATCCCAGTGTACAGTGAACTAATTCTCCTGAGTTTACTTAGCAGGATTTGTGTTCACAGCCACATACTGAAGTTTTCATTAAAAGGATAATGACAAAAGTCTTATGTTATCTTGAGTTTTGAATTTTGAACATAATAGAGTGGCACAAATCCCATTACTCAAGCAATATCTACACTTGGTCCCTTAATCAAAATCTCCCATATCATTCTCTTCCTGTAAATCTTCAAAGCACAGCAACTTGTGACTGTTCTGGGGGAATACAGTATTCCCTCAAGCAACCAGGTAATTTAAGGACCCTTCATAATCAATTAATTGCTAAATATCTTCTGTTTTGTTGTATGTGTATCTCCTGATTCAAGCAGCTATGTCAGGGCTCTCAAGCAGTAAGAGGTCACCAAAAAAGACAGTAAAGATAGAAAATAAAAAACAAAACAAAGGTAATGTAAATATCATTTACTTGCCAAATGATGAAACAAAGAATTGTCCAGGGGAATTAGCTAGTGCTGAATAAAAAATATTTAAAATATTAGCTAGCATCAGGCAAGTACCCAGTGGAAGGGGAACTTGTAGGACTCCATTGGTTGGCAGATTCATACTAGTGGTGGTCAAAAACCAAAACATAACCAGAAATTAAAATAAATGGATAATGAAAGAAAACTCCATCTTATGTCTAGAATGCCTACAAGAGAATCAAACAGTCTTTTACAGGGGATAGATGATGCTCCATTTATCAATACTGTCACAATTTTTTTAATTCAGTAAAATGCCAACATTGACCTGTGTTAAAGAATTTAAAAGAACAATGGGGAAACATTTTTAGTTAAGCAATGTATTTACCATTCTAATACAAAAGTAATTTTCATCTGGAATAAGATGTCAATCTAAACATTTAGTTATGATATCTTAAGATATCTTGCAGGGTTATAAATACATGTAATTTAATACATATATCTTCTCAAATAGATGTGCAACCTACCCTAAATAATGTGAGTAATAATAAAAATGAATGTGTGGCTTTCAAATGTGCTAACCGTCAGAGTAAAATCATTCCAGACTATGGTACATATATAACTGGCTAATATACATTAATGATGATAACATTGTGTCTGCACTGCTTGAACTTAAAATAATAGTGTATTTACTGAGAAGACCCCTATAAGCCCTACAAGCACTGGCCAATGTTATAGTCTAGTTTTGGCATAGCTTCTAGGGCTGCACAGTAAATAAGCTTCACTCTGATTGCATTTAAATGTGATACTGCAATTCAACAATAATAAAATGCATAAAAGCATGTATATATGCACATGTAAGTATGAACCGTGTTATGGGCATGTATTGGATCTGACTAAGAGTTCATTTTTCCTTAGCAGTGCTGTGCTTTGCACTGGAAGCTGGAAGGGTGTTGACTGTCCCGTCCCACCGTAAAAGGGGAGTCGGGGAGGATTCTTTTTGATAGATTTCTCGGGCAAAATTGCAGCGCAAACGTGTCAATAATTTGTCTGAGAACTGTTTATTGATAAAGAAAGATAAGTGCTCCTACCAAAGGGCGGATGGAAAGGGAGCAAAGAGGAGAAAAGAGAGGCCGAAGCAGAACACCGGGGCAGAACACCGGGGCAGATCGGTACCGCTGTACCCCGGGCGCGCCGGCAGCGGCAGCTCGGCAGACGGAGCGTGTGTGCCGCAGCGGGGATGAGTCTGCGCGGCTGCCGGGCCGGGCGGGCGCGGTTCCCAAACAGCAGCCGGCCGCGTGTCCCTCCCGTCGGGAAGAACAGGCTGCCGTGGCCACGGGCGCGCTCCTGGAGCAGCTGCGGCTCTCGGGGTCGGGGCACGGCGGCGGCGGCCGCTCCGTCGGGGAAACAGCGGAGCACTGGGGTGCCGTGGGGTCGAGCTGCCTCGGGGAAACGGCGAAGCAGGGCAGGACACGTGCGGACAGGACAGACAGCCAGGGAAGAAGCAGGACCGCAGGGAGAAAAAGGCGAGGGGGGCCAAGCTGAGCCTCTGCGCAAGCCCCCGCTCCCTCCGAGAAACCCAAATGAAATGACCCCGGGTTGTGGTGCAGCTCCCTGCTTTTGTGTGCTAAAGCCGCTCCCAGAGCCCGGTTTCCTGGGCATTTTTTCCCGGGCAGCCGGGGATCAGCCCCACCAGCAAGGCGGGGTCGCTCGCAGCCCGATCGCGGAAGCTTTCTCTGCCCTGGGGGCTGCCAGGCGAAGCCTCCCCGGGGACAGGGCTCCCAGCACGTGTGCAGCCCCTGGAGTCATTTTTCACCTCATGTATAACACATGTTGAGGCACAAAGAAAAATCAGACTGGTCCCTCTCAATGACACACAAGTGTTTTGGTCATGTGAGCAGCTCTGTCCCTCTAACATGCTTTCTCCCCCACATCAAGGGGCTTGGAATGTGCAAGATCCTGGGAGGGGACACAACCAGGCCAGCTGACACAAATTAACCAAAGGGATAGTCCATACCAAGTGATGTCTGCTCAGATACAAAAGCTAAGGGAGAGAGGAGGAACTGAGGGGTATTTGTTACTCTACAATGTTTGTCTTCTGGAGCAACCACTGCGTGCAGAGCCCCTGCTTCCTGGGAAGTGTCTGAATGTCGATTGATGATGTGAAGTGGAGAATAACTTTTCCCTTTGCTTATGTACACGTAGACTTTCGCTTGTCTTTTTTTGGTTTAGCAAACTGCCTTATCTCAGCCTACTAGTCATTTTCCACCTTACAGTCTCCCCTGTCCTGGGAGGGAAATTATAAAGTGGCTTCGTGGGCACCTGAGACCAAGCTGAGGTTAAACCACTACAGGGTGATTTTTTTTTTTTTCCCTCTCTTGAGAATAGAAAAGTTTTCACAATAGAACAGGTTGCATAGAGTTGTCGAATCTCCGTTCTTGGAGGTATTGAAAAATTGACTGAATATGACCCCTGAGATACCTATCTCACTTGACTCAGATTTTTGCAGAAGACTGGACCAGATGACACCCAAAGTTCCCTTCCAAATTAAGCCTAGAAAGCTTGGGGTATATGCAAAGTAATGAATATTTTCCGTATTTGAGATCTACTGTGGTAGTGTCAGTCTCTGATGTGAAAAAGGAAGGTGAAAATCAGCACCTGCTACAAAACACTCAAGTAAATTTAGCCTTCCTTCGTTATATCCTGATTCACTAAATCAGATGATCCGGTAAAATTGTGCCCCATTCCATTGTAGAGAAGAATTTGGTGGGAACATAAAAATTAAATTATACAGAGATCTATGGGTTTAGTAATTTAGAAATTAAACAGAGGTGAACAGAACTTTGAAACAGGTTCATTTTTGAGACTGGAGGGGAAAATCAGGATGATTGCATCGAAAATAAATCAATAGATGTTAACTGAGAGCAACTTACATCCCTATCCCACTGAAGTAATCACTGCTCTCATTAGCTGTTCTTTTTATAATGCTTATACTGTGGTTTCATTAATTTGTGTATTTGCCTGTAATCTAAAACTTTAATGCTAAAATTGTGAAATCTAAATTGTGTTTTACCTCTGTTCTTATTTTGACATAAAATTTTGGAGCAGGAATATTCTAGCTGTATCTGTAAAATCAGAAATCTGTCTCACACAACATATTCTGAATTAATAGTGTTCTTCACTCCTTGGCCACACCTCTGCCCTAATCATATCCTAACAGAGATGTTGCCTTCCATTCACTTTCATATAACCTTGTTTCAAACAGTTTGGGAATTATGCCAGAAACCATTGATTCTGAGTGCCACTTTTTGAAGTCAAATTGTTCTTTATGATAGAATGCCAGATTAAATCCCATTGGACCCTGTATTTCTTGCCATCAAATTTCTATTTTGACTCTGCTCCCTGCTAATTCCTCTAAAATAATTCATTACTTATTTCTGAATGAGTTTGTGGATGTACATGCAAATGTATGTATAGCTGTTCCATCTTAAATGATTTATCTTCATCATTTATCTCTAATTGTTTGGATTTGTACTCTGAATCTGAAGTGCTCTCTATGCACTGTTTCTTACAAAAGTACCCCTCAGTTAAGCTCTGTGTTCTCATATTCATCACTGTCTTAATTGTTTTTAGATATACTCTATCATCATAGTGTAATGTGATCCAAAAGCTCAAATACTAATCTACTCTATACTCCAGTACAAAACACAGTTTAACAGTTTGAGCTGACTCTAATTCCCAAAGACATTTTATAATCCCTGGTGTTCAAACTGAATTATGTGTAACACCATAGTATTTTAGTTGTACAGCACATGTATATTAGTTAATTTTTAAATATAAAATGTGTAAAACATTTTGAAATAAGAAAGAATTGCAAAAGTGGATATGTTGAACATACACTGGACTATATTTAATACAGTGTAATAAACCAGATTGATATAATGCTATGATATCTTATAGTATGGCTGTGAAATTCTGGAAATCCCTTAGTTATGCCAAAACAAATTCTAAAAATATTTTTAAAATTATGTTTGAGAAATAGAAAATTTAAAAATCATCCATTCAAATGTTTTACTGTATTTACAATATTTGGTTTTACAATGTTCTTGCTATTTATTTGCACATAATTCTGTGGCTAATTTTGTTTTTTTTTTTTAGTTTACCTTGATTGAATTATTCCATACCACTGTTTCAGAATCCACAGAGTGAGTTTCTTCATCCCAAAGGAAACAGAGCCACTAATTGGAAGAGTTAGAAGCCAAAGACAGTCAGTTCTATAGTAGGTCTTCATTCTAAAAATGGTGCACTTTTACATAGATATCCTCATAGAGCCTAAAAGTAAAATTCTGTGGTTGTTTTTTGTTGTTTCAAAACAATTCTGTTTCAGAGCAAATATGAAATACCCTCACCACCACTTAGTTAATTTAACTCATCTAGAACTGACCCATCAATGAAGCAATTTGTTAAAATACAAAATATGATCCTCCACATTGGAAGACAGTTTTTCCCTGAACAGAGCAATTCCACAGCAGCAAGCTGTCTAGAAAATAGCTGCACCTCAGGGTCTCTTTCTTCATGCTTTTTCTCTTTTTTAGGCTAAAGATTACCCAAAGCCCTGATGTGATTTCTTTGACAGATGTACAGCTCTTGATGGAAGTTGCACACAACCTCAACATTTTAGTTTCATTCCTGCTGAAAACCACACAGAAAAAGCACATGGGATTTTAGTTTATACGACAAGTTGTACTTATTTTCAATAAATAGTATTTAAAGACCTTTGGAAATAAACTTTTTTTCAGTTAATGTTCATTGGCTATGAATAATGGGATTCATAAGTGTGACTTAAATGAATACATGAGTTTAAAGTGCAAGAATATTCATAAACATTGCTTCCAACTCTATTTAAACTACTTATGTCTATAGGCAACTTCAATGTATTGTTATTATAGATGGAGCACCTAGACTTCTAAGGTGTTTTGCAATAACACTTCAGTATGATATATAGATTAAAAAGAGCAATTCGGTCTTTAATATGTGAACTAAGTATTGTAACAATGAATCCATGGTGACCATTCAAAATGAATTTCAAGAAGAAGAACAGTTTATTTGCTTCATAAAAACCTGTGAAGCATTCAGACTGGATAACATAAGCAAAATGCCAAAATATAAATCTTCTTAATTTACATTCAGGGTTTCATTATGCACATTTTATAGCACTCCACAGAACTTTAATTTACAGATTTTTGGAACTTTACCAACCCCAAAGAAGTGCTAAACATGCCTGTTGGAGCATTTAACCAAAGTAAGTCACAGGAGATTTCCTTAATGAGTGCAGAATTATCATTTATTTGCATTCTTAGTAGATTTAGAGCAGTAAGGCCTATTAACAAGATAATGGTAAATGCTATTTGAATGTTAGTCTTCAGCAAACTATTCACTAAAATGAATAACTCAATGTACAAATTTCATAGTATGTAGCTAAATTGAGCCAGCATTTGCTCAGCTCATTTAGGTAGGTAATTTGACTCAAAATGGCCAGTTACTGAACAATGTGCAGCTGAACAGACTCAAGCAAATAACTTAAATAAAACCTCTGGAATGCATCTCCAGTCTTCATTGACCTTTACTGTTAATTTTCCTAAATATCTAGCAGTATATACAGAATGAACTTGTCATTAAGACCTCTGAATATAATTTAAAATATTTTTGCTCCTTATGACATATCAGTGTACTTAATAATTCTTTTACAAAACTGACCACAGAAAAAATTATAGTCTAATTGTGCATTCTAATTCATTAGAAATGCTCACTTTTCATTTCAGGACTAGAAGCTATAATGTTTTCAAGGGCTTGGGACAAAGAAAAACATTAGGAACATAAAAAACTGGTATCTGTTGATAAGACAATAGTTATTTCTATGACAATATTTAACACTAGCATATATCTTAGTGAAATAAGCAACTTCTCTGAGCACATGGGCACTGGACTGACTAGTGTTTCTTATGCCACACATAGCTGTGTAAGTCATTTTCATTAGGAGCTGAAGAACAGATTTATCAAAGCAAAACAGCAGTTGCTCAGAAAACTGTTAAAATCAGAATTAACTGAGCAGCATTATCATAGAATCATAGAAATTTGGGTTGGAACTGACCTTAAACCTCATGTAGTTCTAACGCCCTGCAATGGGCAGGGACACCATAGAACAGGTTGCTCAAAGCTCTCTCCAACCTGGCCTTAAACACTTCCAGAGATGGGCCATCCATTGCTTCTCTGGGCAATCTGACCCAGTGCCTCACCACTTTCACAGTACAGAATTTTTTAACTTCTTCCTAATAGACAATAATTAATTATTAATGTTTCTTCCTTCTCAGAAGAGTAAGTTTTATATTATACTGAAAGGTAGGATGACACAAAACATCTAGCAGTCTGGTCCCAGTGTGTTCCACAATATCATGGAAATGAAAATGTAAATAGTATTGTTTGGATTTTAGTTGTTATTATGGTTTTTTGCCTTTTTTTTCAGACTTCACCTTTTGCTGTACTGAAACCATTGGCTCTCAATCTCTCTACAGTGCAAATCCAGATGACAAGTTCAAGGAACTGGGGGAAAAAGGGATTTGGTTCTCGTTTTTCTACGTCTTCAAAGACGACAATAAAGATCCTAAAGACCGCCTCATCAACAGAGTCATCATCTAATTTAGGAAAGATTTCTTTGTGTTGATTTATCCAATTGCACTATAGCTTTGGATCTGAGGTGGCACAAGTTAAATTTGTACTCCACAGTAGCTGCAGTCTGGTATTTAGGTACAGCTTGATTATAAAACAACACAACTCCTTTTCTATTTATACAACACAAGATATCTTTACATGAAGGGAGGAAATTGTAGACATGTTCTACTCTTATATGCAGTTGGGACAAGGCCAACGTCTGGATACCAGGTTGCAAAAGGTCCCACAAAATGTACAGGCTATTCAGTATATACCTGGTCACTGTACCAAACACTCAGGCCTCATGCCAATACTGAAACAGCTAAATTCCAAAACAGACATTAGTTTTGAAAATTCTATAACTCTACATCCATTATATATCTAAACACATGCCTAAAACCCAGCAAAAGTAATGCAAGAAGATTTTCTTACTGATTTAAGGATATTTAGCATGTGGCATGTTTTAACTTATTTTAAAAATAGCTCATTTTGGCAGTGTAGATGAACTTGAATGCAATGATGCTTGGAAATTTTATCATGACATATTTTGCTGGACCAGTCTATGAAGCTATGTCATGTAGAGGTTAGAATTTGCATAAACATATAGATAGCTTTAAAAAAAACCCCAAATCAAAAAGCATTAACAACTAGATCAGCTACATTATATACTGAACATTTGCAATTTATTTTTAAACTGTTGCTATCTGTAAACAGTGGGGAATTTATGAAATATTTATACAGTTTATAATGAGCGACCTCTAAAACTCCTGATTATCATTTTGTTGCTCAATAACCCTATTACTGTCTTCAAAGACAAATGCTGAAACATGATCACATGCTTAAAGCTTTAGTATAAGTTTAGTTACAAGGACCACATACTAATATGAAGGTTAAGTTGATGCAGAGAGTATAAAAGTTAGTGAAATGCTCCTAACTTTCACTATTATGGACTGGACCAGATATATGCAATTTAAAAGTAGGCAAGGACATGGAATGAAGAAAATGCAAATGCAAAAATGTACCTCTAATAAAGGACCAGGAAAACATGTGCAATTCCTTATTCAAGTATGTAAAAATAATCACTATGAATAAAATCTTAAAAGTGTGACCAATAAAAATGAGAAAAAAGATGAAGATACCCTGTGAAGCCTAAATTAATTTTGTCAATGTGTTAACTCCAAACTTTTATACACAGGTATATATTTTTCATCTTAAAAAATTAATAGATGTGTGAAATTGTTAACTGTCAAACAGTTATTCTGAGATACAAATTAGGTTGTTCTTTTACTTTTTAAGATTTTCCCAAAAAATCTTAGTATTTAATCTGCATAATCTTACATCTAACTCAGAAGATCAGAAAATAAAAATATGACTAGAAAAACAGAAGAAAGAGGAGGAATTATTTAAAAGAATATACTGTTGGGAGAATAACTGGCAACATGAATGGGGAATGTTATTCCCATTACTTCTTTTATCTGTTTGGGTATGTTACTGTATATGCATGCATATGTACTGCCTGTCTACCTCATGACATTTCTAGAGCTTTTTCATCTACAACTGTAACAAGTTAATAAACATTTCTGCCCTGTATTGGTGGATAGGACATTCTTCAGTTACATACTAAATTCACAGTGTTTTATGCTCCTCTACAAAGCAGTTACTGATTTTCCTTCTTGCTGGATACACTTTTGGAAGCTAAAGAATTCCAATACAATCAAGGGTCTAAATGACAAGTACCTTTGTATAAGGTGTTCAATTCTTTTGTAGCATGTACCATTGGATTTATCGTATGTTGTCAGAGGCAGCAGCAGGCAGTAAGTTTTACTCACCATTAAAAAGAATATATAAGATATTCTTATATAATATATAAGAATGCTGTTTTTTTCTTTTAATCTGACATTGTGTTACCAAGAGAAATTATGTCAATATATGTTTCCCAGGCCCAGAATAGCTGTAAAATAAATAAATCCATGCTATCAATAACTCTTGCACTACTGCTGCTACAGACAGATACAAACACATACACTGCTAGGTCCCTGAATCAGCATTAATAAATAGTGCAGCTTACCACACTTGGTTTCCAGACAGATAAGGTTTTAATTATCCATCGTCAATCACATAGTGTACAGCACCACTGTACTTAGGAGACCCACTAAGATTACTGAAGAGAATGTAATATGAGAACCCCAGGGACAGTGACAGGTGTTTAGACTTTTGAAGATATTTTTAGTCAAATGAAAGGTTTTGTCACTACCTTCAGAAGGATCCATTGACATCGTGTATTTACTGACATAATGTCATATATGTCATAGTGTCATATGTCCTCAAGGTGTAATCAGGACTATTCAGGAGACAAGCAGAAAACACAAATTACCTTCCAATCTGAAATTTTAAGTGGAACATACGTAGGGTGTCATCCTTTGAATAAGGATGCATTACACAACAGAGAATTTATTGGGCTCATTTTTTTGCTGAAGAACTGCATGTCTAATTCTCCTGAAAGAGGTTTTATTTTCTTTTCATTTTGAAAATCATAGTTTAATGTAAAATTAACTTCCAGGGAATGTTATATTTATGTAATTCTCCATTTCAAGCCAAGAGTGGTGGAACGCTGAAATGTGTCTTTCTGATTTCACCCATAGCTGCATTCTGCAAAAAGCATTTGTCTCATGCACAAACTGTTAGAAAATATGTTGAGATTCAGGAAATTTCTAGGAAGACAATGGATTCATTATAATTTTTTGAGAATATTATTCTTTTTAATATCCCATGGACTTGGTAGCAAATTGGAATTCTAATTTCTTTTTTTATCCCCAAAATCCTTTTTGTACTCTCTCTATGGGACAGCGCTTAAGCACATAATGAGGGTTATACAAACATACATATTTTGCCATATTGCTAACACACAGTGCTGCAGTCTTCTGCATCTTACTGTAGAACCTATTAGCTTGTTAGAAAAACCTCAACAGAAGGGAAAGACATGGGGAAAAAAGGTGTGTCACAAAGCTGAAACAGGCAGAAGGTCCATTGGCAGTGGAAGACAATCCATCTGGATCCGTTATTTTTCCCACAAAGATTATTTTGTGATAGGTATGGAGGGGAAAAAAAAAAAGAAAAAGAAATTAGGATATAATCTTAAAAGTGTTGTAAGAAAATCTTGATTTAGTAGTTTAATCCTGAATTTGTTGGGAAATAGGGTGCATAATATACTTATAAAGCTGCCTATAGTCTTACAGAATCAGACCCTGACAGATCAATTGTGTAAGATATAGTATGAATTTAAGAATCAAGCCAGACCTCGGAATCCTTTAGTCTGCAACATACTCAACTATGGCCTTTGCTGTACATTCCTGTTAAAAATTACTATATGCACATCCTCAGATGTTATAGATATTTTGGTGAGTGGCAAATACTTACTGCATTCTTTAGTCATTATCTGTGATCACTAGAAAAGCCTACAGTATCATGGACAATATGAGCAGGGTTTGCTTCCCATTATGGTGCACAAAGATTTCTTGGAAAGTAACAGCAATAAGGAAGTAGGAAAAAAATTCAAAGAGCAGTAAAGATCATAAACCAAGTGGTTTTCCATTCTAAAATTGTATTTAGAAAGTCTATACTGATGGCTAAATAAAATTTTTTGAAATTATAGTTTCTTAACATTTACCTCTCATATTTAAGATGAATTTAGAAGAACAGAAGTGGCAAATTATGAGGATGAGTATGTGTAACAATAATGAATTTAAACCTTCTTTCCATTGACATAAAATTCTTACTGTTACTTCAGGTTTTACATTTCAGGTGTCTACTTGAAGAGATGCACCCAGGTCTCTGCATACAGCGATCATGAAACCAAAATTGGAAGCAGGAGGTTTAAAAGACTCTCAGACTATGTAGCTATAAATTAATTTGCCATCAAATTAGACATCTTTTAGGTTAGGGTTAGGATGAAAAACTTTGTACAGAGCAGAACTTCATGTGACAGGCTTGTGCAGCAAATCACATTAGCATACTCTTGTTCCATGTAAACACAGCAAGCCCTTTTCTGGAACAGAACTGGATTGGTGCTCTAGTTCTACCCGTTTAATACTAGAATTGTGCTTCACAATTTAGGGGTCTGAGCTGTCTTAGATTATTTTTTTCTACCATGTAATTACATTTATTTTTACAATGATGAGAAAGAAGAGATAGTTCCATTATTTGTGGGAAATTCTATAAACATTGATGAAATAATAATAATAATAACAATAATAATTTTTAAAAACCAAAACTAGAGAGCTTTGTTATCAGGATTATTTTAATAAATAAGCGGTGGGGAAAAAAGATTGTTTAAAGTTACATTTAGCTTTATTTCTTGTTAATATGGTACTAGTGAAATGCAACACGGCTAAATCATTTTCTTTCAGTGTCACTCTTTTTAGTATTTTTGTAGGTAAGTTTGTTTTATTTCAGTAGAGTTTTGTGTTTTGTTAAAAATCCCCAAAATTTAGTTCTAATAAAGACAAAATACTTAACCCTATTCACATTTTTTATACTTTTCAAGTGTTATAACTTTGAAGAAAAATACCTGCTACTTCTTCTTGATGACCATAAAAAATTAACTTTCTTGCAGTAGGATCTGATTTGTTAGAATAATGCAAAGTTACTATTGAGGGTCTTTCGCATAAACTTTTTTGCAAAAAAGAAAAGGGATAAAATATTTCTTATTTCTGAAGTTACTAGAAAATTGCCACTCATGCACTCTACTGCTATGAAAAGAATATATTTTCTAATTTTTCCCTCTTGTGTTTTAATATGTAAGCTTGTGGGTGATCATGGGCAAGTATTAGGATAAGAATTTAGGAATCTTTTAATATTCAGAGGATGCAGACTTTTCTTTTTCCAGTGTTTCTCTTTACCAAAATATCCTCATTCAGCTTTCCACACCTGACAATATTCCTGTCTTCCTTCCTTGTTAAAAATTATCATTAACTTAAATATTTTAAAGACACTAATATTACAACACGCATATATTAAAAATGATAACCTCAATTCAGAGTTGCTCTTCTCCAAATCCATCATTACAATAGCCTGAGGCACTCAAGGCTACTAGAAGAGTTTTTAAAAAATAACAGGATACTTCACATAGCACTGTCAACAGCAAAATTCTGGACAGTTCTGCTACAGGAGATTGTGGAGACAGAGTATATCATCAAGTTAAGAAGGAAGGAAATTTCTGAACAAAAATCCATAAATGTGTACTAAAAGGGCAAGACATGAATAGGCAAATAGGCCACAGAAATTATCTAGGCTCCCATGCTCATCCAAAACAGTGTGTCTTCCAGGAACTCTGAGTCAAAATAATGATCTACATGGATGAGTGGTCTGACCCAGTAGGGTATTTTATGCTGTTTTATATTCTTACAAACAACAGCTTCTCATCTCTCACTACTGTAAACACCTTTCTCTCTACATCTGTATATATTGCCATCCGCGTTTCATACACAGGCAGGAGTTTTTGTGTTTCCTTCCAAATATTGAAATCACTCTCAAAAGCAGCCCTAGTTTATGGTGACACAGGGAACCTGCTTTTGTGGTAGGTAACATTAAAGAAGACATTCCCACTGCTTTAGATTACTTCATCCAATGCAGCTATCAATTTCCTAAGATTGTATATCACAAAAAAGAGGTCACTACACAGTTCAGAAGCTGAGTTTCTCTGCACTGTGCCATGAATGGCTAACTTCCAAAGACCCTGCTTTTTGCATATACGAGGGAAAATACTTCAGTCCTAGGTAAAAACAAGGGAGGAGTGACCAAATGATTTTTGCCAGAACATAGGGAATGATGCTTACATTGGATCAAAGCATCGCAAAATAATTCAGGTAGAAGGGACTTCAGGACATTTGAAGACAAGCCTCCTGCTCAAAGCAGGAACATGAAATTATACCAGATTTCTCATGGCTTGATAGAGTCCAGTCTTTAAAACCTCCCAGGATACAGACTGTATACAATGACAGCTTTGCCCTCAAGTGTGTCAACAGCTCATCCTCCCCTCACACACACACTTTGATGTAATCTGCAATTTTGAGAATAGCACACACCATTCACCTCCTCCAGGTCACTGATGAAGAGGGTAACCAAGACAATTCCCAGGACAGCCTCTGCAGTACTCATCTTTCTACATGCCTCCACGTTGATTATGACCTATGAGCCACTGCCCTCTGAGGATGACTATCCAGCCAAATTTTTAATGTTGCGTACCCACTCATAACATAATATTGTGGGATATGCTGTTGAAAGCCTTGTTAGAGTTGATACAAATGATATCCACTGCTCTCCTGTCATCCACAAATCCATCATTTCATTACAGAAAGCAATCATTCTGGTCAGGCATGATTTGCCCTTGGTAAATCCATGCTGACTGTTCCAAATCATTTTCTTCTCCTTCATGTGCCCAGTAATGTGTTCCAGGAGGACTCACTCCGTGATTTTCCCAGCTGTGTCAGCTAAACCAGGACATCTGGTCATTTCAACCTAATTCCACTTTCAAATTAAACTCATAGTACAGGTCATACAAGCCAAATACTCACCTTCAGACAACAGCATCTGTCCCTTTGATCAAACCAGGATGATTTCACAAAGCAGGAGGAATATGCATGCATGTAAGTGATAATAAAATTATCTTTAATAAAAAATAGCTACTCTTTATAAGCAATTTCAATGATTGGCAAAGGATTAGGAACACTGATGAGAAGGTATAGACATAAGGAGTATATTGCATTTCAAATTTTATTGAGGAAAATGGAATAGGTAGCTCTTTTAGATCTATGTCGTTTCTTAAGCTTCATTACTCTCTATCTATAATCATTTGTTGAAAGTGTACAGTTGTCATAAATGTCATATAATTATCACTTCATGGTCATAAATTTGACAGACAGATATACACACATTACCAGAGTGCAACTGGGGGAAGTGCCAGTCTCAAGCATTGGACGCTTCCCTGGGGATGAGCCAAAGCTGTGCCAGAACACCAGCCTGCAGGTGAGGAAAGTTGACAGGAACCAGGCTCAACACAGCCCTGGGGACGGTTGAGCAAGGCTGCCATGCATGAAGCCAGGCTGAGGCCAGGCCAGGACATCAGCCCATCAGTCCTGGGCTTTGACCAGGAGCAGTGGACGTGCAGAAGAACTGTGGCTTCACCAGGGACTGAGTGCCTGTTCCATGTCCGAAAATAGCCCCCATGGGCAGGGGTCAGCCCTGGCCATGGCCTTCACACAGGACTCCCAGGAGCCTCTCTCCACAGCCACCAGTTCTATGGGACTGCTTAAGGCCACACTAGTCCCCAACCCTACTGGCCAAACCTCCTGGGAAATGTGCACAGGGTCCTTACACATATGAACCATAGTGACAACTGCTGCTTCACTCTACTAAAATTTTTATGTGGAGAGTCAGCTGTTGTCTTCCTCTCAGGTGCTGTCTATCACAAAATCACAGCATTGTTAGGGTTGGGAGGGTCCTCTGGAGAGCATCCAGTTAAACTCCCTGCCAAGGTAGGGTCACCTCGAGCAGGTTAGGCAGGAATGCATCCAGGTAGGTTTTGAGTGTCTCCAGAGAGGGAAACTTCATGACCTCCCTGAGTAGGTTGTTCCAGTGCTCTGCAACCCTTCACGTAAAGAAGTATGTTCACCAAAAAAGATGTTATCTTCACCATTCTTCATTAGCAACCTCAAGCACCTCCTCCTGAATTCCACAAACACATTAAAAACCTTATGCATAATTATATGTGTATGTGTTCCACATTTACACAATTTGAAAACAAAAATTCAAGTGGTGTTTTAAGCCTTCGAAATCAAGTATTAAAACAGTATTGTACAGTCATGCACTGTTTGTAATGTTTGAAAAATTGCCTAGAGGAACTATATCAACTTCAAGTATTTTCTTGTTCCCCTTATTTTCATGCTTCAGCTATGACGGTCCTAAGAAGGGAAGACAAGATTGGAATAATCTATCCAGTAAGATTCATTTGTGTTACTGTTTAATATTATTTCTTGCTGATACTTCGAAACTGAAACAAATTGTTTAGCCTATTATGAAAGACTTCTGTGTTCTCCTTCCTAAATTAGTGCAGTCACTAAATCATTGGAAAGACACGAGTACAGTAACAGCCAGTCTCTGCTGTGGTTCCTTTGGAGCAGAAGGATAATGAGTTGACAGTTCCGGTTTATAACTTTTATCTGTAATTATCACACGCATTTCTGTTTTTGAGGAACTTTAACTGTAATTTATTTGAAGCAAATTTCCGCTGTATTTTTGTATTTTCTACTCATTAAAATAAACATAAAGGAACCCTCAGTAAAAGCCTACTGAAGCATTCAAGTGCCCTGATATTAAGATAGAAACTAATAGTTGATGTGCATTTGTGTTTCTTTGCATCACTCCAGGTGTTTTGGTAGCATGAGAAACGATGCCCACTCCTCTCTCTGGGGTTTTTTAAATTTAATAAGGAACAATAGGGGATAAAAGTCTTTTAAAGGCAAAACCGACAGCACTGGGTGCATGGCTCATAGCCAGAGGCACACAAACTTACACAAACTTCCCGTTTATATGCTTTAATATGATACATATTAATAAACCACAATGCATATGCATAGTTTTTCTAAGAACTAATTTACACTTTCTTAGAAGGGATTAACATAGTTCCTCCCCCGATCCGCCTTTTTAGAGCACGTGTAATGTGATTGTGAGGCTCTTCAGGAGTCTTCTTCAATGAAAGCTCAAGGTCCTCCTTGCATCTGAGCTTTTCAACTTCATCTTCAGAGCATGCGCAGTTATGGTGTTCCTTGATCTTTCTGGATCTAACTGGTTTAAATTCTCCATTTTGTGGCTAATTGACTTTACATTTGCCAGCTTCTCATTAGTACATCCTGCTGCTTCCCTATATAGCTATACTTGTCTATTTTTGATATTATTCACCTGGCGAGTTTCCGTTTATTTAAGCATTAAGTGATTAGTTAACCATATCTTAGCTATTACATGGTATAGAAAGTAATGATTCAGAATATATTGGTATCTTATAACTCAAGCTATATAAGCATCTTGTAACTTTGACCCCAGTTATAATTTTAACTAGTTAATATCTGCATAGCAAAGTTCTTCTTAACATATTTGCACATAATATTTCCTAACATATTCTGATACATAATATTTCTTACATTTTACTACCCGTGAAAGCCAATACTCTAATAGCCATTTGTCACATAAGGTACTAGTTTATTAGTCTACACAGCAAGAGGGAAAATATGCAAAGTGTAAACTGATCCCTTTTTAATGGATGCATCAGGAATGGAGGAAAGGCTTAAGGAGGGAAAAAGAGAGGGAAGTTTTAAACAGCGAAGATGTTTGAAATGGTACATTAATAGCGTTTGTATAGGCTATTCCATGACTTCGACATTTATAAATGGCTTCAAATCAGCATCTCTTAAGAGTGGAAAGGTTTTCCCTACTACTTTTTGTCTAGAATTTTGAAAGACAGACTTTGTGAAGCAACTTTATAACGACTCTTTTGCTCCTGCAGTGTTGCTTGAGAATTAAAAGTGCAGCTAGTCTCAATTTTGTAGCCAAATTTCATATTGAGAGAATGTATTTATGAATTATTACTGCTCTGAAAAGCAGATTTGATTTATCATGTGTCCGAAATAGCATTGACTACTGATTTTTATTAATTCCTTGGTAAGTGGTCCTGATTTCTTCTTAATTCTCATATCTGAAATTTGTAATGTAGCTTGTAGACAGTCTGGAACTTGCATGAGGCAAGTGATGCATTAAAAGAAAAGCTATATTTGATTGTAATATTGGAAAGTTCTAGGATAGGACAGCAGTAAACCCAACCCAAACTAGAAAAATTAATACACTGAAAACATCATCTTACATATTAGTCTTTCTTGCTTATTGTATGTCACACAGACACACCAAAGTACTTACCTGTTCTACATTATAAGATTTCATTTGCTGAATCAGAAAGGTATTTAAATGGGGAATATGATGAACATCTGTTTACTTCTTGTTATTACAATCTATGAATGAAGTAAATAATTACAATAGTCTATAAATCTGTGTTAATAGCTGATGTATATAAAAGGAGATAGTTGAGTGCAATGTTCTCATTGCTTCATAATGGATGAGAAGGGCAATAATTCACTAAGACGTGAAATATATAGTTTTTTTGCTCCCAAGGACTTCTAGGGGGCCAATAAAAGACTTGGTCTGATTTCAATCAAAATGAATATGTCACAATAATTTGTTCTCAGAATTACAGTCAAATAGCCTTGTTGCTATTGATTACACATGCACAATCCTGTGGTTCTCTTTTACATGTAGTTATAACTGAAAACAATTTGTTCCATTAGAGAAAATCTAAATATTTGAAAGTCTAATCAACTTTTAATCCTTAATCCTTTATTGTTTAACAATTAAGCAGAGCTTAGTGACTTGGTCTAAATAACATGATCATTGTGAACAGTAATATTCTGGGTGCTATAACAGTTATGTTTCTCTGAGAAACAGAAACAGATGTTCATATTTCTTTCATTTGCAATGTGGCCATAAACCTGAAGAGGTCAAGCTTTAAGGCTGCAGTTCTCTACTTCTACTAACTATGCTTATATGCAGGAAATGATGGACAAAATGACAATTTAATTCCATCTTCTTAGCAATTGTCTTTTTCCTGTATTAAATACTTTCTTAGTTTACTTTTCAGGCAAGATTTACAAACAGTTTTTATGTGAAATGACAAGGTAGTATGATCCTCATTGGAAAGGGAAAGCAGTGTTTAACATATGTCCTCAGTGAAGAATTCTCATAATCAGCTTCATTTAGGAGAATTTATTTGTGGAGCTGAGGACTAAAATGAATAAAGGTTTCCTACCTGGTGATAAAAAATTAATCCTTTTTAAAGGTGTTCATATGTCATTAAGCTCTCCTTCCACAGTGCTCTGACAGAGTTCAGTGAATTTCAGTATGTATTATAGAACTACAGAGGTTTTGGTGAGTCATCTTTAATCAGATTTCCTAAAATTACAATAACTCTACTATAAGAGGATACAGGGTTGATTTCAAATCAGAACAGTTCATAGAGGCCACATAAAGAGTGGTCTGAAATCTCAAATTTGGCAGTGATTTGGAAAAGGCTGAGATAACATGTAGCAAATAATGTTTCTTCTCTGTAGGCATAGCCAGACAAGGAGATAAAGATAACTGAAATGGGATGTTTGATGTCTCAGTAACTTTAGAGAGATTTTAATAATACAGTCCCTTTCATCCAAAGGAATAACTTTAAATCACTTCAAAGCCCTTCATACACACTGCAAAATAGGAAGAGATCGAGAACTTGAGAATGTAACCGATTAGATAAAAAGAATAATTAAAGTGAAGTTGTTGTTTGTGGTTTAAAAAAATCTATGAATAATAGCCATGGATTGCAAATATGACTAATGAATTTGGATATCTCTATTCTGTACAGCTAACATTAAACTTGTTATTGAATTTGTTTTTAGAAGATGTAAAATCCATGTTTTGGAAAAATGTGCCTTTTTCTGAGACCTAGACTTAAATACTTAGTCACATTTAAAAAAAAACTCAGTTACCTGGACTTCTCCCATGTCACTTTAAGCTTCATTTCATTAATTAAAGGATATGATCCTTTACTTACAGTACTTATGATACTTCACTTACAGTAATTTAACAGAGGCTTATTTTCATTCTTCATATAAAAACATGGAAAATATTTATACCTATAAAAACTTAGACTTAAAAACCTATAAAAAACTGCATATAAGTATATATTCATATAAATGAATAACACTTCTACTTGTATTTACAATTTAAATATTTATGGTTTTGTTAGTACATATTCATGTTTTTATTATTTAGTTCAATGAAAAGCAATGATTTCCTGTATATCTTCATATCTGCAAGTCTCATGAGAAGTGGCTGAGGGAACTGGGTCTGTTTAGGCTCAAGGAAAGGAGACTGAAGGGGACTGTCACTCTGTAAACACTGCACTGTCACTGCTAAGTAGTGAAAGCATGAGGGTGTTCAGTGCCTACAGCTACCTGAAAGGAGGTGGTAGTGAGGTGGGGCTCAGCCTCTTGTCCCAGGTAATAAGCAAGAGAACAAGAGGAAATGGCCTCAAGTTGCACCAGAGGAAGTTTAAATTGGACGTAAGGAAAAATGTCTTCAACACAAGGGTTTTCAAGCATTGGAACAGGCTGCCCTGGGGAAGTGTATGAGTCACCATTCTGGAGGTATTTAAAGACATGTAGATGTGGTGCTTAGGGACATGGTTTAGTGGTGGGCTAGGTAATGCTGAGTTGGAGTCCATGATCTAAAAGATCTTTTCCAACATGAATATTTCTCTGATACCTCATGTTTTCAAATGTAACAGTATTCTTATTGTAGCACCCAACTATCAGAAAGCAAAGTCTTAACATAAAGATACTTTGAAAATAAATATCACAGTAAGTGCTTAAAAAGGGACACATCAGGATAACAATTCAATCAATTTTCAGTTTCAAATTCAATCTTTTTCAGTTGCACATTAGACCTCTGAGACTAGGCATTGCACAGACCATGATAAACATAATGTACTTCCTACTTTGCATTCTTCTCTCCAAATGACCTGCAAACATACATAGTTGCATGGACATTTGCTGGTTCTGGAAGTAACAATACAGTATGCATAGTCTTTTCCCGATGTACATGTCAATGAAATAATTTGGGGTTTTTTTTTCATTAAGATTCCTCATCAATGCACAGAGAGTGCTTGAGGTGGATTTATGAGGACTGAGAACGTACACAACCCTAAAGTTAGATTGCTAGAAGACTGCATTGGACAGTCAATTAGCTGTTAAGCAGTTAGATGTCCATAAAACTGCACCTGAAATATGGTAACTACTATGAGGTTTCCTAATTAAAATTAGAGTATGTTTACAAAAAGGATAATGTAAGTATCTTTTCACACTGTCCTGGACTACTGTAGAAATTTGTGGTAGTTTCAATTTTCTAGTTACCCACTTTTCCTGGCTTTTAATGAATTCCCTTATCAAAGCTGAAAGTATTTGCACATCTTGCAGAATTCTTCAACACCAAATTTATCCCAGAGGTATTTTGGAATTAATTTTAATAGATTTTTTTGTGCTGGAGAAATCATTCTACATTTCAGCACTCTCCATCACATGACAATGCTGCATAGAGACATTTTTAATATTCTCTCCAGGTATACCCCCGTGGCTACTGCTAAGACTGCTTGCTCTACAACTGTTCCTGCTGGGGGAAAGGTGTTGCTATAGCTGGAGGCTAATAGTAACTGCCACTGCTGATTTGATGCCATTTAGTCTGTATCTGCAAAGTCAAGAAAAAACTGTCTCTTTATCTACCCTTTGCACTTTTGGAGCTAATTACTTTTGCTCATCAATACCAAAATATTTACATTGTTTTTCCTGATGGAGTAGGAACACAAAAACTCACTGCTCAAATTCAGATCCTCACAACCATACATTATGTTAATGGTGACATTCAGACATACTTAAGGAAAAGCACAACAATATACAGAATTTCAGACTTTAATTAACCTCTAAAATATGAGTGAAGTGAAATTATGAATACTTTGTTTAAAATGAAGTTTTTAAAGCCAAGAGAGGGAAAAGGTCGAGTTAATGCACTTTACCTTCAATACAGTGAACTATTTTTTCTCATTCATTTTGAAGTTTATAATAATTTGACTGATGAAACAGGATCTAATTCTCCATTAATAAGCCATGTCAAGGCCTAAGGTTTACATATCATATTGTGTTAACTATTTTCTTTTTCTTTTTGATCATTGCCTAAACTCCACCCCTTGTGCTGAAACTCAGAAATACTACCATACACTGTCTTTTTGTGTCAGGACTATATAATAGTCCCCAGAGAAGTTATGGATGCCCCATCCCTGGAAATGTTCAAGGACAGATTGGACTGGGCCCTGAGCAACCTGGTCTAGTGAAAAGTGTCACTGACATGGCGGAAGGGTTGAAACTAGGTGATATTTAAGGTCCCTTCCAATCCAAACCATTCCGTGATTCTATGAATAGCTCAATGCAAATTACAGTTATTTTCTTGTTGTACAACTTGCTCTTAAGCCCTTCCTTAACAAGTCATTTTTTCAGGCATAGCAATGTTTTCTGCACTTTCACCCTTCTCTTTCCTTCTGTTAAGAAAGCTCTTCTTACATCAGGATAACTACTAGCAGCTATCATGAACTCAATTTAGTCAAAAAATATTTCAGTTTACTGGGAGGCAAGATCACTAAGGTCAACTCTGCTACCACATGGGGTTCAGCTCAGAAAGTTCACTTCAACCTTAAGAGCTACACACTTTTTCTTCAGTGTGGGGATATTTCAGGTGGTTTGTGGTTTTTTCTCCTCCATGTATCTTGTTTCTTTGAGGTTTTACACTACCTATGATCTGTCAATGCATCTGATTTATGCTTAGATTGAAGTTATAGCTTTTTTAGGAATGAAATCCTGAAAAGTTATAAAACTGACTCAGACCATCCGCAGCATGGTATGAAGGCTCACTGCCCCTAAGCACTGCAGTGCATTAGTGATCTATGATGATGGAGAAAAGTAATATTTGTACATAATCCTATATCATTTGGTGTTCATATTTAATTTGCATTATGCAACTTAAAAAAACTGCCTTTATTTTGAAGACATTGTGAAAACATCAGTACATCCACTAAATGAATCATTCTAGGCCTAGTACAGATTAATATTAATTTGTTATTGAAAATTTAGTAAAACTTCCATTTCTCTCCTGTCTTTTCTATAATAGTGTATATACACTATTCTATCAGAATAATCTCATTGTGTTTAACCTCACTGTGCCAGAATTCTATTAGCACTTCCATTCTGTTTGACCATTTAATTTATCAAAGGAACTGTGTTTCTCTGGCACAGTGAGGTTAAACACAATTTTCACATGTAAGAAATTTCAGTCACAATGAACATATATGAATTAGGATATAGACTATGGTGCGATGATCTCTAAGCTGTTATTTCTGCACACATACAGAAATATTTTTCAACCCTGTAAGCTGTCTGTTAGTCATGATGCAGCAATCTGTTTCCTTCTGTTAGTCCTAGCTCATAAACAGGCAGTTTAAAAATATTTGCAATATGGTCAGTTCTCACTCCAGTCCCAGATCTAGCTTACACAGAAATTGCTTAGGATTATAAATAGTATTATTTGAATTCTAGGATTACAGATTGTAAATTTAACTCCTAGATTTGAAAAACATTATTCTAAATACTCTGAATGAACTGAAGGTTTATGCAAGGATTTCTTGGGGGGTTTTTTCTTACATTTTTTATTACCAAAGATGAAAATGTGACCTTTAAACTGCTCAGTTGAGCCACTGCATGGTATTTATGTAAAATAATACATAATTATTGATTTATGTAAAAAGAGAGGAGAAAATAAAATGTTCTCAAAAAAATGCTGCAGCAAAAGACATTGGATTGAAATAAATGTAGAAAAATACACAAAAGTTGAACAGCTGATCACAGGTGTGAAAGTATGAAGGGGACTGCGTGCCCTCTGTAAGTATCTGGAGTTGCGACACAGCACTACTGTGCCAGTTTGGCCAAACTTAGAAATATGTCTTCTGAGAGAAGGCAGGCTGCAACCAGCCCTCCCCCACCAGGTTCGGGCAAAAAAAAATTTTCCTCGAAGGAAAGTAAAAGAGATAAAAGCTATTTATTTAACAAACACACAGGAAAAGGATAATAATGCTAAATAATAGAATCTCTTGCTGTGGAGAAAAACCTAGGAAAGTGTCAGAGTCCTCCCTTTGGTCTCCTTGGAGCTGGGACTTGGCCCAGGGCCAGGCCCTCTGTGCTCAGTGGAAAGTCCTCCCGATGTGCTCTGATACTGAAGCAGTCCAGCAGAAAAGGGAGAAAATCCAAAATTGCAGGGAAAAAAAAAAAATTCAACTCTCAGTCTCTCTCTGGAGAAAAAGAAGCTGAAAAACTGGCCAAAATCTGGCAGGAAAGCAGCAAGCCGGGTGCCTCCTTGCTCTCCTGCCACAGCTGAAAAAAAAGTCTCTGTCTCTGTGTGACCTTGAACAAACTGCAAACTGCTTTGAAGAAGTTTTCTCAAGTTTTCCTCCCCCCTCTCAGGCTCAGTTTAAAGGCATAGAAAGGCACAAAATTAATCCCTTTCATAGGGAAGCAATATGGGATACACATAATGAAGTCACCCCAAGACAACTACAAAAACATTTAATTGACATTAAATTCCTTCCTGTTATTCACTGTTACGTGACACATTTTCAGTACTTAAAGAATTAAATCTTTACTTAAATATTGCTAGTGAAATTATGAATTAAATCAAAATATTCCCTATAGGAGGTCCCATTCCAGAGATGCTAGAATCTCAACCAAAGACCTGAAGAAGAAAGGAATGAAGGAGAAACCAACATACGAAGAATTTCAGGTATTAAAATATTACAGAGGGCCTCCTTGTGAAAGTGACTTGGGTAAAACTACAATCAATATTATTCCTAGGTACAAGTCTGAGAGCTAATTCACAGTCAAAGACAAAAGGTTTCTGAAGTCAGAGCATCTTTCACAGAGGTTCTAAAGCACAGGTACAAACAATATCGTAAGATGGAGTCCAGAGGTTTGACCCTCTTGTGTCTATTTGTGGCTGTTGACTCTTGCCCTGCCACCACGGACCTCCATGAGGGGCATGACTCTGCCTTCTTGGTGACCTGTTGATAGGTACAGCAGCCTGCTTTATCTCTTAAAATCCTTCTCGACACCTCAGCTCCTCTCACAGCATCTAGTCCCTGACCAGCTTTGCGGTCCTGTTAAATTAATTCTACACAATACATGTCTTTCCTTCATTGGAGAGCCCCAAACTGGATCAGGATACTAAACCAAATGGATGCAGGATACTAAATGTGGTCTCACAAAGCGGACAAGAAGTGTACAGATTAGTACACACCTGGTTGTTCTCAGCCTGCTCTGTTGCCAGGACACACTGCTGCCTCCTGTTTGGCTTCCCAGCTGCTGCACTCCCCAGGTTCTCAGCAGAGCTACTCTTCCCTGCCAGTCACACTACATAAGAAAAGCTTTGCATTTGTTTTGGCTGAATTTCAGAAGGTTAATGGTGATCCACTCCCAAATACCATCTAGGTCACTGAATGACAGCCCTGCCCAGAAGAGTATACACTGGTACGCCTCTGCCCTGCTTTGGTATCATATGCAAAATATTAAATGCTATTAAATCATATGAAGTTTATTATCATCTAGGGGGTTTTTTTTTCCCTGTAGAGCATTAAAATCACTCTGGAATTAGTAGTGATTGCAAGGTCATGAAGTCCTTGTGGTTAAAAAAACACTGTCCAAAGGATAACATTTTGTAAAAGATCACCAGAGCTAAACATCAGCATGTTCTTCAGTCACAGTTCAGCTAAAACCCTCAGTGTTCTGCACCAAAAAATGACAGAGCAGATCACAAACCATACCATTAAATGACACTAAACCATTACACAGATTGTCCTGACACCCTCACACATTACACTAATTCATCTGAATACTTCAAGGAATAAGGCTAAAAGGATCAGCATTGCTTAAAAATACTCTAACATTCACTCTTCAAAACATACTGTCAGAATGCAAATTAAGAAGTCTTCTGACAATGTTACAAAACTGAAACCAGAACAACTTTTTCAATTAAACTATTTCAGAAGAAACAACTGAGAGGATAACATAACATCTCGTCAGAGAACGAAAGAGGTTATTCAGCCTGTCTAAGTTCATCCATTCTTAGTACTTCCATCCCCTGTGGAAGGCATCTCATTTTTCTCATGCGACCCCTGTGTTTTTGCCTGAGCAACTATGTCTGACAGCCTGTTTCACACATTTATCATTCTCTGCATGAAAAAAGTGCTCCTGACACCTCTGTTGAATGCGATTATTTTTCTTAAATCAGCACTGTTTTTCTTATTTATTTTATTCTGAAAATAAGTCAAATTGTTTCGGTTCTTTGCATTTTCCACATTTTACATTTAAACTTTTCTTAACAATTTTCTTTTCCTCATGTGGGAATTCCTAATTTTAGGTTGTCCACGTTTAGCCACATTTTATTGCTGGCTTTAATCATCAGAGTCAATATGTTTGATATAATATTTTCTTATTCCTGCCGTATTAGTGTCCTGCAAGACAACTCATAATAATTTTTTTTCTTAATATTGTCATTTTATATAAGAAAATCATACAGAGCTGCCGAAACCTTCCCTGAGTTTGATGAAATGCATTTATCAAACAAATTCACAGCTGATGTAGGATTCCAATTTTCCTAAATTTCAGTTATGATGATTTAGCTTAGATCTGCCTTAAAATATGTGGAAATGGAAGAAGTCTTCTTCTGATTTATATGCTTGCACACTTTTATTACATTTAACACATTTAAAATATTTCTGAAATAAATTGTACCGATTCCATAAATCTCTTTCACTTTGGCTTCAATTCTGTAGTTGTTGTCCTAATACACCACTCTTGTGGAGGACATTTTTCAGCTTTTTAAAATTTTGTCTTGGTTGATCATTGGAAATGTCTTCCTATTTCAGAGTTACCTTATACATGACAATGTCTTTACAAAAGTCTAATCAACACATAAATTAATTTCCTGTAGACTGGGAAGTGTTGTAAACTTTTTCCTTGTTATAATAAAGATCAAATAAGCGAACAAAACTCCTCTGAGACCTGATTTCCTACCAGTACTGCTTTCAAGATGGAACTCTATAAGAATGAGAGTGGAAGCATAATTTTTACCACCGGTAAAATATATCTGTGCAATTTTTAGATTTAGTTAACAAACATTCCCAGACAAATGAACGTATTGATCACTCCCTATTAAAACTGTTCCTTAATAATGTAAACAAAATATTCATGATGTTTTCTTTTATATTTCTGATGTATGCAGTATAACATGTCCTGTGATGTCTGTTTCACAGATTTTGACAGCTGACACTAGACAAATTTGCTTTACCCTAACAGTTTAATTTCTATTTGCTTTCTGCTGTGTTACATGTATGAACTATGTATTTAAAAGTGATTTACTAATTTTAAAGTGCAAATGTAGCACTTTAAACACAGTTTATCATCTCACCTTTTATTAAAAGCCAGTGGAATTTCTGGAATAACTAGACTAATCAGTAAGTTGATTAGTCAACTCTTGAGCAGTTGGGATCTATTTATACCAAAGAAGTGAGTTACAGTGCCTTTAGTCCATTGGGTTAAATTCCAAATTCTAGAACAAGGGGCAGATATTCAAGCTCTCCAGTTTTAAAATTTCACTCGAGCCTCAGAAGAAACACTTTTAAGTGTTAACTTGGGAAAACATTACAAAACCTTTTGAAGCAGAGAAAATACTCCTCTCTCTATTTTTGCAAGGAATGCTTCTTGTTGAAAAAGAACTTCAAATTTACCCAATGGACTTACAGGGAAAAGAAAAAAACTTAAAAAAAAAGCCTCCACTGTTTACTAGTTTTATCCTCTGCTTCAGTAATTCCCATGGTTGCTCATATACATGCTTTAATATTTCAGAAACACTTTCAAGGGCAACTATCCACCGTTAAAAGATTCTGCACTGCAGCCACTTTTCTGACAAGTTGACTAGTTAGGTTAAGGGTCCTCTTATTTACATTTGCTCTTGAGCTTTAGTACCTCAGATATTCTGCTTCCACAGCTGGAGCCACTAAATCTAATGTACAAGACTTTCCAGCAATCTTTTAATTCAAATACTCATTTAATACACAAAAATCCCATTCAAAAATCAGCTTTTGTATAATAGAAACAGAATAGTAGAAACATAATAACCACAAAATACCATTCAAATTTTAACTATAAAATCTAAGTCAGAAGGAAGTTCAATCTACTGTAAATTACTGTAAAGTAATGACCTGAACTTTAACTTCCGCATGTTTTCCTCATTCACTTATTTCCTCATGTATTTAAGTTAAAGCAACTACTATTATGCTTTTGAGGAAAAAAAAAAAATTAATTGACAGGAATAAACCCCAGACTTGGAAAAGCATACATGGTTTCTGTCCAGTATCACTAGCCAAATGCAATCCTCAAAGATCAGTCATTCCTAAATTTAAAATATTAGTGTTCTTCCAAGATCATCAACTCTTAGTTATCTATTAAAGATTAAATCTGTTACACTATGTAACTTGTGGATAGATAAGGCAGGTTGACTGATACATTAAAAAATGGATCCAGAAGAAGGGAGACCATTCCTGTCTCTTCTTTCTCTCTACCATCAGCCTGAACAGTCTGTCTTGGCAGCCTGAGGCAGAATTTAAAAAGTATTGTTGATCACTTTAAGAAGCAGTAATGTAACGAATCTGGCTCATTCACTCTAGGGAAAGGTAATATGCATGTGTAAACAAAAAAGGCAGAATGATCATATTAATTCTAATTGTTTCTATGGCTGTAAAAGGCCCTCTTCCTTTCCAAGGCTTCTACAGATTTGTTCACTAATGTCAACAGCATATTTACAGTGCTGAGTTCACTAAGTATGACACGGTCTCTAATCTTTCAAAAGGTATTTCCTTAGAGGATCATTTGAAAATATCCATGTCTAGCATTGGTTTGTGCCACTAATATCTTACTATCAGACATAATTCAAAACAAATTTCTTTAAGTAGTAACTTGGAGGTGCCAGACAACACATCATTAATGTGAACAATCACCCAGTGAACATAATTTTAAAGAGAACCTCTTACCTGCAAATGTGGAAAGAGCTTCTGGTATAGAAGATGCCGCTTTTAAAATTCCTGCTGTCTCTCAAAGAACCGCATCAATTCACCACATTTGCTGTTAGTGGGATACAGTCTTTTAATTAACCTTGATTGCCTTTAAAATAAAGATTGACCTTATGATTTTCTGGACTGGCAGGACTTTGCTCTGATTCAATAGCCTTTTTCTCATTTTGATCTGCAGCCTTTGTTTCATTATCACCTTGCCTCTGTTTCCTAGATTCTTGAGTATATAAAGAAATCCAAAGACCTTTCTCTGAATAAAAACAAGATTTAGAACCATAGAAAGATGTGGGCTTTCTATGATTCTTTCAATTCTCTTTTCTGTGCTCTTAGCCATTATCAAGCACAAAATGTTATGTTTTGTTTCAATACTGGAAAAAAGAGGAATAAAATACAATACATAATTCAACGGTCCCAGAACCTCAAAAGTAGCTTTTTTGACCTCTTAGCAGATTCTCTTCAGTCAAAATACATCTTATAGAAGTGCTTGCATTCTCCTCAGTGCCATGATGATGGTATGATTGGCACTCGATGGCTTTTTCTATGAGTTAGCATTCAGTTCAAGGTTTCACAGCTTCTTGGGTGAGAAAGACTGAACTGTGGCCTGTTGCTGACTTTTGTCAGTTTACACACCTATAAGATGCACAATCCATCTAATATGAGACATTAGGAAGAACTGAGAACATCAGCCCATACTGCTGCCCTCTAAGTTCAGTAAGTCTCCTACAAAGTGTGAAAGTTCAAATCATACTCTTGAGACTACATGAATTATGGATGTCTCCAGTTTAACTCATGTCAACACCTGGCTTGTATCCTGTCTTAAAGTTATCTTTGTTTTCTTGATTCCTGATACATGGAACTGTAACACAGACAATTCTTTTTTTCCTACGCTTTGGTATTGTATTTTATATTTCTGTTAAATTGTATAGATAAATGTGTAGACAAGTAGGCTTACACTGTAGAAGACATCTTTCCAGAAATAAAAAAAAAAGGCAAGAAATCAAGACTGATGACTTCTAGAAGAGAAAAATAAGCAATTCAGAAGTGAACAGCAAAAAAGTTTTGAAACCACGTAACAAGAGAGATCCAGAATAATAAAGCACATTTACAAAAGTAATTTCATCTTCAGTTTAAGCAATGGCCTTATTGATTCTGTGCTTCTGATGCACAGTGAAGCCTACCTTAACTGTGTTCCCTGCTCCCAGGCTACCTTCTTCATCCCTAATTTTAATTTTCTTTTCCTGCTTCTCTTCTGTTTTCTATTGATCAGATTCTTTATATTGCTTACACATACTTCTACACAGATCCATTTGAAAAGCTTTTGCCTGCTTTTAGATGTGTAAAATTTTCATCTCTGTGCCTTTATATAGATGAAAATATAATTCTTTAATAAATCCAACAAAGTAAAGAGCAGCATAGCTGATACAAGTATTGTGTATTTCATGAACATTCAATAAACTTGAATGTTTTGTTTCTGTTGTAACAGTTAGGGGGCAAATATAAATTCATAGAAGCATATAAATCTGCATTTATTTAAAAATTGCATCCCTTTCAGCATTTCCTTATGGATAAGTTAATTGAAACACTTGGAACTGGCTCATTTAAACACAGAATTGCTGTTAAACTACATACTAAATTTAAAAGTTGACATTTAGGGAAACTATACGTGGAGATTGTCCTCACTGAGACTGTAAGTTCTTTTAAACAATACTTTATGGGTCTGGAAGGCTAATCTGCTGTCATGCTGCACTTATCAAGGTCATGTGGCAAACAAACTGTCATTTATAGTCTGTTGTGGTGGTGTGACCCTGGCTGGATGCCAGGTACCCACCAAAGCCACTCTATCACTGCCCTTCTCAGTGGGACAGGGAAGAGGAAATATTACAAAAGGCTTATGGGTTCAGACAACGACAAGAGGGAGACACTCACCAGTTACCATCACAGGCAAAACTGACTCGACTTGGGGAAAATTAATTTAATTTATAACCAACCATATCAGATTAGGATAATGAGAAATAAAAACTAATTCTTAAAATTCCACTTGCCCCTTCCTTTCTCCTGGGTTTAGCATCACTCCTGATTTTCTCTGCCTTCTCCCATCAGTGGTGCAGGGGGACAAGTTATGGTGGGTGCATTCAGTTCATCACATGCTGTTTCTTCTGCTCCTTCCTCCTCAGAGGGAGGACTCCTCACACTCTTCCCCTACTACAGCATGGAGTACCTTCTACAGGTCTACTTCTCTAACATGAGTCCTTCACACAGGCTGCAGTTGTTCATGAACTGCTCCAGAGTGGGTCCCTTCCAGGGTGGGCAGTCCTTCAGGAACAGGCTGCTCTGGCATGGGTCCACCATGGGGACCTGCTCCAGCATGGGCACGTTTGTCAATGGAGACACAGCTCCTTCCAGGAGCCTGTTCCAATGAGGGCTTTCCACAGGGTCACAGCCTCATTTGGGCATCTACCTGCTCCACCATGGGGTCCTCCAGAGGCTACAGGTGGATCTCTGCTATAGATTAAAAAATATATATGATCCCCCTGATTTTATATACTTTACAAAACACTCTAAATTTTTTTCTGATTGAGGCTGAATATATATGGATTAGTTAGAGTGTATCACCATTACCATATGATTCCTTTCACTGTCTAGAACTACAGTCTTCTTGGAGTCTGTGTAAGTGAAATGAGTTACCAACCATTACCCTTAAATTATTTGAGACAAAGTTAAACAAAGAAATTTGAAGCTCTAAGAATTGTTGTGGAAAAAAAAAAATTCTTGTAACATGAAAATGGAATCATTTGCATTTGTAAACACTATATGACTCCTTTGTTTTAAAGTTTATTCTGCTTTAAAAAGAAAAAAAATCCTGGTTTTAAAAGAAAGAAAAAGCTGATTGTAGCAATAAGCTTGTATGCAAAATAACTTTTTTCCTGCTTTATGGAATAATCTATTTTAATAGCAGATGTGCTGTGGTTTGGTACATATATATGCAAACACAAATGTAGGCTATAGTGCTTTCTATTAGCAAGCACCAAAATATAGAAAAAGACTGCTCAGTTGAACAGTGCATTTTCTGTTCCAGAACACCCTTTTCCAACAGCCAGCTGTCTTCTGTTCATGACATTTCACTGTAAATTTGGAAAAGAGATTCCAAGCTTATCACATAAACATCAAAGTGTTTATATGATTGTCTCTCCAATAGAGACACCTATCCAAGAAGGGCCTTCTGCTGTTGACTAGAGCATTTTCACATTATTTGTGACAGTTCAAGGAACAGGAACATCAGGTAAGGCATGTTTCCATCAGAAGATTTTGGATGTCTTTTTTATCTTCCTCCTTTTCTAAACCTTATTACTTTATGCTTTGAATATGTTTGGGTTTGCATCAGTGCAAAAGAAAAAACAAAATTTGAAATCTTCAAAGTTAAAATAGGTCAAGAAAATATTTCTACCCACAGCTCTGTTGGAGACTGATATTCAGAAAAGACATGAATTGCTGAAGTTCTTGTTGTAGAAACATGTTTTTTTAATAAAAGCACTAGCAATTTCTTTTGTCTAAAGCTAGTCTAATGCCCAGCTTGTCAGCCACCAGTGTTGTTTATAGAATACTACAGAATAGATTGGGTTGGAAAAGACCTCTGAGATCACTGAGCCCAACCTGTGACTGAACACTACCTTGTCAACCAGACCATGGCACTGAGTACCACACCCACCTGGCTACAGCCTCCTTTCAGGCAGTTGGAGAGAGTGAGAAGGTCACCCCCAAAGCCTCCTTTTCTCCAGGCTGAACAACCCCAGCTCCCTCAGCTGCTTCTGTCAGGACTTGTGCTCCAGACCCTTCACCAGTTTTCTTGCCCTTCTCTGGACTTGCTCCATCTCCTCAATGTCCTACCAGAACTGGACAGAATTCGCGGTGTGACCTCACCAGTGCCAAGTACAGGGGAAGAAGCACTTCCCTGGCCCTGCTGTCCATACTATTTTCCATATACAGGTATTAATTGCTAATTTGTAACTGCAGCAAGAATTTACAAAAGTCAACAATTTAATTTTTTTTGTTCAGAAAGAAATATTTTACTTTAAATATCTTTAAATATTTAAATTAAATAGAAGTCACTCTCCAAATGCCATCACAGGCAAACCAGGATAGAATTAGAGATATTATCTGAATTTATTACTAACAAAATCAGAGCAGGATAATAAGAAGTAAAATAAGTCTTAAAAACACATTCCCCTCACCCCTCCCTCCTTCCCAGCTCTACCTCCTCTCTCTCAGCAGCACAGGGAGACAGGGAGTGGGGGTTATGGTCAGTCCATCACATTTCTCCCACTATTCAGGGAGAGGAGTCCTTCCCCTGCTCCAGTGTGGGGTCCCTCCCACAAGAGACAGTTCTCCATGAGCTTCTCTAATGTGAGTCCATCCCATGGGCAACAGTTGCCCACAAACTGCTGCAATGTTGGTCACTTTCCCATGGGTGCAGTTCTTCAAGGACAGGCTGTTCCAGCATGGGTCCTCCATGGAGTCACAAGTCCTACCAGCAAACCTGACCCAGCATGGGCTCCTCTCTCCATGGGTCTGCAGGTCCCTGCCAGGACCCTGCTCCAGATGTGCTTCCCACGGGGTCGCAGCCTCGTCTCAGGCATCCACCTGCTCCAGTGTGGGACTCTTCCACGGGCTGCAGGTGGATCTCAGCATCCCCATGGTCCTCCATGGGCTGCAGGGGCACAGCTGCTTCACCATGGTCTGCACCATGGGCTGCAGGGGAATCTCAGCTCCAGTGCCTGGAGCACCTCCTGCCCCTCATGCTCCACTGACCTGGGTGTCTGCAGAGTTGTTCCTGTCACATGTTCTCACTCCTCTCTTCTCTGGCCACAATTACATCCGCACAATACCCTTTTTCTTCTTCTTCCTAAATCTGTTAACCCAGAGTCATTACAACAATCTTTGATTGGCCCAGCCCTGGCCAGGGGCACATCCATCTTTGGAGCTGCCAGGGATTGGCTCTGACAGATATGGAGGAAGCTTCTGGCACCTTCTTGCAGAAGCCATCCCTGCTGACAAGATATGGCCCCATAAACCGAATACGATATTGGATCAAGACTAAAACAATAATTCTCATATCCTGTTCACATCATTTACTTTTAAAGATTAACCTTCATGGAGACCGATTTGACTACATTAATTTAAAATGTCAATACAAATAACAGAAATTTGGCAATTATGGATGAACATAAAGAACATTCTAAATTCGGAGCCTATGAAGATAAATCCCAGGATCTCAGAAAGAATGTCTTTGCTTTAGTTTTTCCTAACAAGAATTCTTTCCTTCTGCTGTCAGGTTCTGATAGCTGAAATTTCACTTATTGTACAAGAATGTAAACAATAATAGGAGCTCATTAGAATGATACTTTCTTCCCTCACAATGTTTGTTCTCAATGTGAATTTAATTGGCTGACTAACAGATGCAACAAACACTAGAATCCTAAGATATGTGAAAAGCAAAGGCAGGAAAGTTCAATTGGTATGACAGTCAAGCAACTGAACTAAAATTCTATTTAATCATATCATTGTATAGTAGCCTTATCACCTTATTTTTCTTTAGATAAAATGGTATTTTTTTCATTCATAGCAAACTGTTCTGATGAAATACTATGGCAGTCTACTTAACCAGAGTTAAACACGTCTGTAGGGAAAAAACCCACCAAATTTATGGAAAATATGCAGCAATATGCAAATTCCTCAGCAAACAAGAAAATTTTGGGTTTCAAAAAAGATATCATTTATTCACTATAAGATCTTTTTCTTCTATTTTTATGGACTCTGCACTCTTTAGAATATGAATGCACATGCCTGGGAGCAGTGATGAGGTTCACAGAAATGAATGATAGATAAGAATACAGTGCTATCAGTGGAGTACATAAGTATCATTTTAGCCTCCCACATGTGTATTCATGTCTTTGCCCTTTGATAATGAGACTCTCAATATTTGCATCACAAACTTGAAATAGCAGATGATATGCAAAACCCAAAAGACTACTTCCATTTATGTCACTAAATCTCTGCCCCAAAGATGGTTTTCCCAGAGCTGCCAGCATATAAGCAGCTCAGATGCATAAGCTAGAATCCTTATAGAATGGTACAACAGGAGAACCTTTCAGATTTTTAATTATTTGTCATTATCAGGTAGCACAGTTGCACATGACACAGTAAAGCCGCAGGTATGTGCGACAGATACTACATTTGACCAGTTCTGACTCATTAAACTAATCCAGTACAAGCTAGAAAAGAAATTAAAGCATAGATTAATTTTGCTATGTAACTTTTGCTAGCTTGTGTGTCACATTTGGGGTGGGAAAACAGAACATGTTAGAAACCATTATAAAACCATTCATTGACTTCCGGTACAAAGAATGCCAGTGAGACTAGCCGGGCATCACACAAGCAGCCAAGGCATTGCTAGCTTCTGCCAGCAGTCTGCTTTAGAAAGTAATAGACAGTCAAAACAACTGCCCTCTGGCCACATCCATGATCCTGCAGAAAGGTGAGCCAGAGATGCAAGAGCTCTGTGTAGCAGTCCAGGCCACCAGCCAGGATTTAGGCATACTGAGCAGCTGGAGTGAATGTCCTGTGTCCTGAGTCCATGGTGCTGGTCAACACTTGACCAGAAGGGCTGGGGACATGATCTGCCTCAGACTGCTGTGAAAGTGCCATAGGAATCTTAGAAAAGGAAGTCACAATCCACTACTGCATCCATCTTTTAAAGTTAATCAATTTCAAATGACATATCACTCAGTGTTTCTATTTTAGCCTCCACCCTACATAGAGGTTCTCCTGTGGCACAAAATTATTCTTATTTCATTTGAGCTTTTAGACCTCCAAAATGATAAATCAAAAAGAGATGGTGGAAACAACCATGGTGAGAGATTATAAGAGGTCAAGTTTTCACTAATGAGATAGAAGGTAGTAACACCAAAGAAGAGGTAAAACTGCTGAGTCAAGAAGCTTCAGGAATTAGCACTCAGTTGAGCACAGAAAGAAGTTAAATACTCACCTTGGATTCTTACATCTTCCCTGTCACTAAGCCAAGGCTCATTATTGTTAGAACATGCAATGAGTTTATTTTATCATCTTAGCAGATTGGTTTTAACAAGGCAGAGAAACTACAAGTTAAATTATGAGCTACACATTTAAACAGTTTGACAAAAGTCAACATAAATTTAAATAATCTAATTGTCAAATTCAGATACGAAGTCAATCCTTTAAAATCAAATAATATTCTTAGGTTGAGCTTAGAAAGATTGATTGCCTTCTCTCTCTAATTAACTGAACTTTAATATTATGAGTTGCTTTTTAGGAAATCATAGCCAGCTGAACCTGGCCATGTGATTAAAGAACACATAAAGAAGATACCACATAAGAAAGCTGTGTGGTAATTATTCCAGTCAATTAACTGGCGAAAAAAATCAAATGCTGCTATCTATTTAAATTCTATTTGCCAGCCATTAAATACTTTAAACCAGAATACAATTGGCACTGTATTCCGTGTATTCCTTTTCAGGGAAGTCAAACGTGTCATGACTCTAAGGTCACTTTCTGTTTGAATACTTAAAAACCTGTAATTCTGGTTTACAAATTATCTGTTGAACTAAAGTTCTTTGGTCAAAACTATTAGATAAAAGCATATCCTAAAATGAGAAAAGTATTTTCCATTGTTCTTTTTTTTCAGAATTGATTTATGCACTATGAAGTCAATTCACACAAAGGTAAGTAATCAGTTTAGGAAGATTTTAATTTTTTCTGAGGTATTCTTTCTATTTCCTATCTATTCTTTACTTTCCATTCTCTTCCCACCCCAATTGTTCTAGCCATTATAAGATGTAATGTGAAAAATCACAAATTTTAAAAATTGTCCTAATTTCGACAAAAATGAATGCAACATAGATATCATTTAATTTTAATAGTCATAGAGCTGAAGGATAAGCTGAGAACGGAGCCCTATTTGTTGAGCATTACAGAAAATTCACACCTCTTAAGGATATATATTTATAATAATATATACTGCTTCTATATTTTAAATGGCCTTTTCAAACTAAATTAGTATCTGGGTTCTCGAATTCACTGCAATATTTTCTGGTTTTGGTGTATTTTCAAAAGCTCAATTAACTTTTATCCTTTTTTCTTTATTATAGCCTTATGTATAATAAATAGCAGCATTTGAACATCACTTGGGTTTTTTAAATTACATTCCTATAGCTAACAGTTTTTCACTGTGCTCTATAATACTAATATTTGTTCATTCTTTTATCTATTTTTAATTTCATCATATTTAGATATTTCAGAGTAAATTCATAATATCTATGCTATCTATGCTATAAAATATTTACTAAATCTAGATTATGTTTATGTATACTAAATACATGTACTGTAAACATACACATATACATGACAAACTACTTTAAACATTGATTACATTTCTATCTATAATTTATTCCAAACTACTTTATAATGTCTGTAAACAGCTTCTGTAGCATTTGCAAATATTTTATCCTTGTTCCTTAATTGTCTTTGGTTCTTAATTCTAATGTGCATGGGGGTTTTTTTTCCCCTCTGTACTCATTTTGACTTTTTAAAATTAGCTACTTTTAACTCTAAAAAAAAAAATTGTATTAAACTTTTGTTTTCAATACTAAAAAACTGTTTTCGTTACTAAAAGCATATTCCATATAGCTACAGTTTGAAGTTAATCTTGTGTTATTAATGAAAACTTTGACTTTAACAAAATCAATCTATTTCACTGATGATCATAAATGTTATCAAATTTTGGTCTTTTTGCTTGACTTTCTCAAATTCTCCTTCTAAGTGTTTAATCATCCTTTTGAATGTTTTAGCTATAACTGTCACTATTGAAATTCCAGCAAAGAATTTGGGAGTTGTACATTTATCAGATAGAAACTAGTTCTCACTACACAGGTGAATGTGAAGAGAGCACTAAATCAGATGTGCTCAACCACTGAAAAGCCAAGGCTATTAAAATGCTTACAGAAATAAAACTGTTGAAATGTGGCAAACTGTAGTTGTTATGGTTACTAGGTCTTCTTTTGAAGTGCTTTAATATTAAAACTAAAACAAAAATAAAGATTAATTTGGAATAAGGCCCTCATGCTTTAAAATGTCACTGAATGAACTCAGTACCTATTAACTTCAATGAACAATAAATGTATATGACACTTATGCAGGATGAGGTCCTAAACCATTTACATGATAGTTGTGCTTCATTTCTGGATGCTCACTAGCCCTCATTTTCTTGGAGGCAGCAGAGTTGATTATTCTAAATAGAAGCATTAGTAAAAATTGACCTTGTAAGGTAGATAGCTTCCGTAATTATTGTTGCTGCCTTTTTGCTGAGGTATGTAGATGTAACTGAAACTCTGGTTCATTGCAGTAGCTGATAGAAAATTGTCACTCTATTTGTGGAAAAATACCAGATATAGCATTAAGTAAGGTAACCATGATGATTAAGGAGATTAAAAAAGTCTCATATGGAGACTAGGACCTTTTCTTTTTAATCTTAGAAAGCAGAAGAATAAGAGGACACACAACAAAATAAGAAAGTACAGTACAGAAAGAATAACATGCAGAACATTCTATTCATATCTCCTGAAAGAAAGGGAGAAAAACAGCAAAAGGAAATTAAAGAAGTTTAATTACTGTACTTGAGAGAGAAACATTAAAAGATTTATAAAAGGATTGGATGTGCACTTTCAAAATACACATGTATTTCACAGAAAGAAGTGTTGGTGGGGAACTCAGTTAAATTATTGAGGTCTTATGCCAATTTTAGTTCCCATAACTCAGGAGAGGGCCTTAACAGGGCTGCTTTACCCTAGATATTTACACTGCCAAATACTTCAGATATTCTTACATACAACCATCAAGTTTTTCATCATCATCACTATTCATATTTGGAATATTGGACTATAGGGACTACTTGACTTCTCCACACTAGGGTATTTAAATCAGCTTAGAATGGTTTAGAAAAAAGAACTCCAATATTAATTTTTGCCAAATCTTCCCCCTCCATGATGATAATTACATTCTCTAAGAAGGTTTTGATGAGAGGTATACCTGCTAAAAATTTATAACATAGTGGCCATTATGAAGGAAATGGCTAGCAAGCAATTAATTACCAAATTTAAGATTTACAAATGACAGAATCACTGAATAGTTAGGGTTGGAAGGGATCTCTGGAGATCATCTAGTCCAAGCCCCCTGCCAAGGCAGGGTCACCCAGAGCAGGTGACACAGGATGGACATCATCCTGGACAATCAGCTCTGGGTGGCCCAGCTTGAGCAGAGAATCCAGAGATACTTTCCAACATCAGCCATTCTGAGATTCACTTATTCAAGGTTCAGAGGAACACTGATATCCACAGAAAATGCCTGACTACAGAATCACAAAAGTTAGTAAGTGCACCAAGGAATGGCAATTCTGTGCTTTTATTATATGAAAAGAATGTTACTGGCAATTATGGAAGCTAGAACATGGTATGTCAAAGATGAAAGCTGATGCAAATAAATATTATCTATTTCTGTAGTATAAATTTCCTTGTATCTTTCATAGCAGCTTCCTAAAATCATGTCTAATATCTAATATAATGTGAATTACCTTCTCTTACCAAAGAATTTTGCTTTTTATTTTGCAAAATAGAGTGAGTAACAAAATAAGCATTTAATCTATGAAGCCTAAATAAAACAATGCTTGAAAATTGTCACTGATTATTTACTAAGGTAGATTCCCATGATATAATTTCTTTTTTCAGTGTGAAGAAAAAAAATAGAATACCTGCAGTCTTCCAATCTTCAATGGAACATGAGGTGAACTCTGAGGATTGCATAGCTAGTACACCAGTTGTGCAATTTTACATTTGTATAAAGCACCCCAACGTTTTTATTATATACATAGAATAGGAACTGGCAGTTATTTAGTAGATTATGATGTCTTTATAATAGAAAAGCATTGCAAGATTATTTTAGCTATAGAACAAGCAGCTCCTATACAAAATGGAACACAAAGAGGAAGCCAAGAGAGTATGGAAGCAAGACTAGGTAGCCTGGGAGGAGTCGTAGAATAACAAAATGGTTTGGGTTGGAAGGGATCTCAGAGATCATCTAATTGCAACCCCCGCCTCTGTGGAACACAGAGAAATTGTCAAAGCAGCCAGGGATCAGGTTAGGAAAGCCAAAGCCCTGATAGATAGAATTAAATTTTATCTTTAATTAATATTAATTCTGTTTGTGGCAAGATAAACTCGACCTTAATTTTTATTCACAACAATATTAAGTTTTCTGGGATTCTTCTGGTGTGTTCTGTAGTTACTATTTTAGTTTTCATCAAAAACACTTTCTTTTTAACAGGTCTTTAGAGATTTTCTTTATGGCTATATGATAGTATAAAAATATAATGATTAACAATCTTTGGGGATTGTGGATACAAAAATGCTGCTAGCAAGGATTTTCTTGCTATTTTCTAAGTCCATGAGAGACTTTTCTCTCTCACAAAAGATAGTAGCAGAGTTCTGTAAACAACCAAACCATCTGCAACCTTGAGAAGTCTTGTTTATAGTATAGTAGAAAAATATTTTGACAATGGATGTTTAGGATTTTAGCCAATCACCCCCAAGGGGTGGGTGATCCTTGTCCAATTAGACTACGAAGAAAAAAGTCTATAAAAGAGTTTGTAAAATAACTAAATGAATCAATCTTGCTGCACAATTCCTGCCTGCTGGATCTTCTCTCCTCCTCCCTATGGCTGCGGGACATGGTGATATACCCTAGGGCATTTTAATAGGGGATTAATGTGGTTTTTTATCAATGTAATTGCTTTTTGTGAAGGAAAAAAAAGTTGGAGGAAAACTTGGAAGCTGGTTATAAGTATTCTGATTACATTTTGTTAAGGGATTTAAGAAATGGCCCTTGCCTCCAGCAGCTTTGGGTTGTTATTTATATAAGACACTATTCCTGCTGACCCCTGGAGTCCAGCCCATAGACCAACAGACCTCCATCCCTGGTCAATGGATGCAGCTGCTCCTTTGTCCTTCACAAGTCCAACAGTAGTGATGCTGAGCATGCATTCCAAACACACACACAGAGGACACCAAGCTACACAGGCTGCCACAGACAAGGAGCTGCCTTGAGCATCGCCTACATGCAGGACATGAACACACACACAGGCAGCCAAGTCCCGTCCCCTCTTCAGCCAGCAGAATCTGAAGCTCAGTACTGACAGCACACACTCAACACTCCCAGCTCATACTCATGTGCACTTTAGTGGATCCCTCAAACACCAGCATGACCCTGCTCTCTGGCCAACACTCCTGAACAGTTCCCAGGCCCTCTTACCCTCACTGGCTGCTCCGCCTTGGGGCTCACCAGCAAATAGATGGATGCTGTAGCATGCTTGTCTCACAGGTACTGCACTCTCTGGCTTGCCCAGCCAAACATCATCCTGATAAGCCTGCCCAAACTCACAACCTCTTACTTGATGGCTGATGACATAATAAGTTTTTGTTGGTGATTGATTTTCATTTTGGTTTGTGACAAGTATGGTGTATCATTACTTACCATTTTAATTTAAATTTAAAAGTACTAAATCCTTCTTTATTATCCAAGCTCTCTGACACCGTATATCAGTCAGTGTAAGAACACAGTTGCCCACTTCTGTGCATTGAAATATCTTTCACTAAATCTCAGGCTTTTACTTTTAAACATGCTCTTCATTACCTTGGAGGATATAGTTCTAAGAATATTCCGGACTTTGTTTGAATATGCTGTCTTAACCATAATATTTAAAAACAACCACTAATAACTACTCTTTTCCAGGTAATACAGGTTTCATGCAATGATGTCTGGTTAAATAGTTCCATTTGATTTGTCATCTAGCTCAATACTGAAGTGGAGGAAAAATTACTCAACTAAAAGTGCAAAGGGAAAAAGCAAAATATGCTGTAAAGCAGTTATGTTTCTGTACCCTTAAGACACTGTTCCAACTAGGCACCTCTTTCTAGGGTGGCACACTGTATTTTGGCAGTGTCTGAATTGTTTTGAACACCGAGAGGAAAAGAAATTATGAGGGGGCAAGGCTTGATGGCTATTTAACAACAATAGCTTCATTTCACTTGTGTCGAAATTTTAACTTTTTTTTTAAAGTAGCATAAATCCATAGCAGAAACTTCATTACTTGTGAAGATCTATTCTTGAGCTGAAAGAATGGGGTTTGAGGTACTTCAGGAAAACAGGAGTAAAAACATTTTGAAGCAGCAGTAGTTACATTATTTACAGCCCCTATATATAAAGCAATGTAATAAAATTGACTGGTGATTCTAGTATGCCTTAATTTTTTCTAGATATAGTTGACATTTGCATTTGTATTTTGCTTTTGTAGCATCTTTTCAAGATGTTACAAAAAATTTGCCTGCCTAATCCTTAAACTGCAAGTACTAAAGTTGGAGAAAGTAAGTCTGAGAGTAAAACAACTTCATGGCTAGTGAATTAAAGATTTAATCAGAATAAAAATTATTTGGTTTTTTGCAGCATATCGGGGTGCAAAGCATGGTCCCCAGGCAGTGATAAGGCCGGAAACATTTATTAGAAAAGCACATAGTTTTTATAATATTTTTACCATCAGATTAAAATAACATCCCTCTAGACAGCCAATAGAATAAATTATTTGAGCATCAGACCATTTCTTTCAGACCAAGCGTTTAGTTACAGCTTATTGCAAACTACTGCGGTTCTATCTGTTGCATTTTAGAAATTTTGCTACATCTTCTCCCTGGCTCAGCGGAATAAGCTTCTTTTATTTAACCAAGCGGTCTTTGTTCTTCTTTTACTAAGCCCCCTTTGTTTTCTCGTCCCACAGTTTTCTTAATGGCTTCTAATGTCATGTATTAAACATCCCTTGAGTCCTATGCCAACCAATGGTATGAGCATCAGGACAATTTTTTGGTTTGTTCAGTCTTGATTTCCCATAATCTTTGCAACAAATACTGCAGCTATAAGCATTACATTTGTGTACTACAGACTTCATTTTTGAATACAGTCTCTTTGTGAATCCCTTTACAAGCTCACATATATTTTCCTCACAGATGGTATAATATTAAGACAAGCATAAGACCTATATTATAGAGATTTATTACAGAAAGCATCCTTTAAGATATACTTATGTCTGTATGAAAGATTACCAAGGGAGTTTAAAATTGCTCCCAATTCAGTTTCATAATAGTTTGAAACTCATGAGGTCTCTCTTCTCTTTTCCCATATCACGTTATCACTGTTTTAAGAAACATGTTGAAATCTTAATAATTCAAAATTACACCCTGAAATCTTATATGGAGAGTAAAGAAAGCAAACTTCCCTAAGCTTTCCACAGGTAATAGATTCTTTCTTGATATTCTACTGATACACAGCCTACATTGTCCAAAATATTTGCTTTTCCATTTCTACCACAGAAACAAAAATAAATGAACCAAAAAAACCCCTTCATCTTTGCCAAACTTTAGGCTGAGCAAAGCACAGGCTGTAAAAAACAATCATTTCTCATGTTCACTGCCATCTTAACAAATACATGTAATCACTCTGTAGCCTAAGTCTGTAATTACAGTCTTAAACAGAAAAATAAGGTTAATGCAACAAATCTGAATGACGAAATATGTACAGGACTATCATCAGTCTTGTATGGCCAGAACCCAAATTTCTGTAATGTCCTACACTGTCCTGCTCTCTAACACATGTCTTCTCTCAGTCTTTGGAACTTCTAGCAAACAATGATAATTTATTTTCCACAAACCTAAGCAAAGGATCAGAGATTTTCTACAATATAATATTAGAGAATATAAATATAAATATTAGAGAACTTGCAAAAGAGGCTGTTACTAGCATGATGTAAAAAAAAAAAAATCTGAAAACACACACCACTGCTAACATCCCTCCACCAGTGAATATGTGACGGCACCTTATGAGTTAATTAGACTATTAAATTGTTTATGCTTTGCATATCTAGGAAGCTAGAATACAAAGAAAACATTCTGCTGTTTACCATGCAGGGCATATTGCAGCCTATTTTAAGAAACCATCATAACATACAATAATTTTGTTTCGATTGTAATGTCTTACTTATAAAAAAACCCCCAGAAATATTATCCCAGAAGGCATATGTTTCATATAAAGTTGATAAATGTGACCAAATTAAAATATCGTACAGGCAAATTACAGAGAAAATTAAACTGTTTTCCAACATGCCTGAAGGGAGCAACAGATTTTTGATTCCTATAAATCAAGGCTGGATTGCTTCCTAGAAGGCATTTTTCTGTAGACTATGGGGTCAATGATGAAATCCTATGGCCTATGCTATCTCAGGAGTAAGATTAGATGATCTACCAGTTTCTAGTTATCTATGGACCTGTCAGCTATATTTAAATGAGTACTTTCTTCATATGATACATCTCTAATTGGATGTGGCTGAGGATTGCCTTAGACTACCCAAGAGCAAGACCAGGTTATATTTAGATGAATACTCCCTTTATATGATCTGTCTATAATTGGATGTTGTTGAAGGTTGCTTTAGACTCCCCCAAGAGAAAGACTAGGCTATACAACAATAAATTTTAAATCCTTTATGGCAATAATAAAGATGCCTCAAAGGATGTTACCGAATGAAACTAACAGAGCTAAGCAGATACTGCTCCTGCTACATGGGAGAAGCTACTGCTCTTCATGGCAGATAGCTGAGCTGGCATGAGTTACTGACAGTTTATTATATTTCTAATAAAATATTGATTGTTGACCTTTCAATTACTTAGAAAAAAAAATTTGCATGTTTATTTTTTCATTAAAGAAAGGAAGAGGTGGCTATGCAGACAGAAGATATTGGGTAAAAATGGCAAGATAATTAGATCCTCCAAAATATCACAATTTACAGTCATCAACCTATAGGGGCATTGCACATTCATGGATATGTGAACATATATGTGAGCTGTGCATGCGCAGCCCAGCATGCCCATGTGTATGCAGTACTAACATGTCCCTCCAGCAGAAACTTCATACCCAAGCTTCATTTCCTCCTAAAGCTAAAATCTTCTTGGTTAAACTTTCCCTTGAATTTGGCATATCTGTCATAAGAATTACTTTTCTCAATCAGAAAATGGACAAAAAGCTTGTATGGACAAAAATGCTGAAATGTTGGAAGACATGACTCTTACACATATTAAACAATATCCTTTTCATTGAGCAATCCCACTAAGATCATCACCTACCCCTAGAGATTTGTACAGCTCATTTGGATTGTGTCAGCAGGCAGGAAGGGGAGCCAGTCCATTAAGGGTTCTCTGGAATTCCGAAATAGAGACAGATTGATTATTTTATTTCAAGGGAAGTGTACATTTTTTTCTTCCTGAAGAAAGTTCAACTGACCAGGTGTCTTGGGAAGAAGTTTACAATTCTATTTGTCAGTCATCAAGCTCTCATCTATACAAATATCCAACAAAATGAATATGGTAAAAAATGTTCTGTTAGTGAGAATACTCATCTGTCTCCAAAGTGTTCTTAGTCACAAAGAAATAATGTGCTGAAAGACTGTTTCTTTGTCCTTTGCCTTTCAAATATTTTAACAAAATTCAGTAGCAGCTTTTGCGGTTAAAATTATAACACAGGTATCAGACCTATCAAGTGTAAACAACACATATAAGAATCTACAAAAATAGCCTCTCTGGAGTAGGGTAGTATATAATCCATATAATCTCTCTCTCTAGGGTAGTATATAATCCATCCTTCTGGAAACCATTTGACAATTTTACCTGCAACTTCAACTTTACAAGTTCTTTGCTTACAACCTAGAGCCTGGAAATACTCTACTTTGACAACAATGCAATTACATGCTTTTAGTTTCACAAAATAGAGTGCAACATACCTCCTGACAAAATAATACTGCTCATGGATAATGATTTTGTATGAGATTAGCAAAATGTTCAAGATATGTGAAAGATCAAAAATTCATCAGCAATATGAAATAAAAAGTCATTAACCACTTTGGATGTTAGAACTCAGAGTGATACATCATACAGTGGTACTGTGTGGTATTTTGCCTTCTACTCTGTACTGTAATACACTATTGTAGAAAAGAGAGAACACTGGTATTTCAGAAAATTACGTAGCCCACAGTATCAATTTTCTAGGTCTCTTTCAGTGTCTCCAGTTTCCTACACAAAACTGTAATCTATCCACAGGTTCTATAAATTTTCATATCTTAATGTTCTACCTTTTGATCTCCAAGAATGTAGAAGGAACATGACTTTAAAGTCAAGGATCTATCTCAGTTAATTAGTGAATTTTGGTTTGCACCTAAAATGGACTCATCTTAATTCATTTTAAAAGCATGTCTGTAGTCTAAGCCAGACATATAGTCTTTTTCCACAGTAAGAAGATAGCTAAGTATCTATAGCAGTCTGTACGCATCCACACTCATAAAAAATGTGTTTAAGGTAAATGGGAAAAATCTTCCATTCTGTCATTTCTTAGTTATAAGGAGAGCCTAGACCAGTATCTTAACTTTAGGCCTGGTATTTATGTCACTGAGTTAGGTGATGTGAATTCACATGGAATTCATTACCCATGTGGAAGATAGAAATACCGTCACACACAAGACATTAACTACACAAAAAAAGATGGTAAAATTTTATCTTAATGCTAAACTACAGAAGTTACAAGTTTATAAACAAAAGGGAGCTGTAGACAAATCCCTACACACCTAAATTCACACCTCTTCACAATTCGCACTGTTTACACAATTCACACCTACGCAACATTCACATTTGCTTTTAGCGTGTCACAGAAGAGGCTGTCTCATCCTTGCACCAAAAATTCTGACTTATAAAGAAAAAAATAAATGTTCAACAAGAAAAAATAAAATAACACACTATTTCAGAGAGCAAAGTCAAATGCAGATCTATCATGGAGATTTTCAGGAGGATCCCAAAGCCAAAGTGTCTCAGACCCACACTGTGTACAAACCACAAAAAGACCAGAAGAGAAAACTGAAGTCTTCCTTCCTGTTCAACACATCTCCAAACATACATTACACCAAGTATGGATGATTTGAGCAAACTGAAGAGAATTTTTAAGACCATGCCTTCAATCAAAACTTCTATCCTCTCTGTACAAGCATATTCATCTGCATAAAAATACAATTTTTGATATGACTAATTTTCAATTAGTCCCTGCTGGACTTTGCAGAACAGGTAACTTGAAGCTACATTATAATTTTCCCACATTTTGTGAAAGCTTTTCTGTCTTACTTCTTTGCTGTTTCAATTAATTTGTGCATGTTGATAAAGACATGGGGCAGTTCTTAAAGAGAATTAATATAAAATTGAAACCAGGGAGTAGTGCTAGACAGTGCACATTTGCAGATATATTCAATATTTATGGATTGTGTGGGTTATGCTCATAGCTTTAAAGTTCCTCTTAAAGTTAATTTAATCTAATCCACTCAGATGTCCCAAGAGATAAAGTTCCTCATTTAGTGTCATGTCAAAGCTTGGTCCAGCCTTTGCAGTGTCACTCCTTTTGACATATTGCTGAGATAGAACCTTTGAATCCAGAGGTTGCCAAGTAGAAACATGTCACTGAAATGATTAATCAAATTATTGGGAGGGGGAGAGTAAGGAAAGAAAAAAAAGATAAAAGAAAATCATTAATGGTCTTCCTTGAATGAGAATTAGAGCAAAAACACCAAGGACTTGCTCATTTCATCAGCTGAATGGCTAAAGTCACAACGTCATTTCTCATCAAAGTATGCAAAAGAAGTATTGGCAATATACTTTCAATATTTTATTAGACATGATAACTGGTTTATTTACATAGGAAATAGTTTATAAACTTATATTATCGAAAACAAATGTGATTTTCTGCAGTCATTAGAAATTTGTAGTTCAGAGATAGAGGATTCTTGTTATTTGTTTATTTATTTATGCAGATCCTAACACAACAAATCTGTAAGTGTACTTTAAAATCGATGCCCATCTTTGTTGTGTTCAGATTAATGTATCATGCTGAAAATATTTCTAACAAGAAAAATAGGGCCTCTTTTTGTGTTCTATTAAGAGAGGGAAGGGCTTGTTCTCTGAAAAAAGCATACCACATTATATTATGCATGTGTTTGACATATTTAGAATATCAAATTAACAGACAAATTTTGTCACTGATTTCAACAATAAGCCTATTAACATTTTTACACTGTACTTTCCTTTCAGAACTACTAGTAAAGATTAATGGATCTTCAGCTACTGTACTTAAATGGCTGGTCTACAATGTGTGGTTCTTGAGCATGAATTTTCACAGTACTGTGCCAGTACCATCCCACTATTTCACATGTGCACCTCTGGGAGCTAATCTGCACTTTCCCAGAGATACTAAAAAATAATGCTTTTTCCTACCATGCACCTGCATGGTTTCAGATCAAGCTTGTCACCTTCAGACTGAGTCACTCATACAAGAAAAGAGTCAATATAGGATGTCTTAACAATTACTAAAATTCTCTCATTCAGGAAGCACTCACAAAGTTTAAATCTTCATCAACCCATTGACACCTCTTGATCCAGCTAACAAAATTAATCTCCTTGGAAGAACTATGCCAAAAACCACTGATGGTTTAATTTCTCACAACCAAAAATCATGAATTGTGTTAATAGAAATATGTGGAACATTAAAAAAAAAAAGATTAGAGATCCTTTGTCCTGAGACATTAACACTTAAGAAGTGTTTAGATCTGTCAAGTGTTTACGTTACTTCAATCATTAGCTTTTATATATGTGATTAATTTTAATTGACTGAGACAGCTCTCTGTAAACTGGTAGCAATGGGATCTACCCTTTTGGTTCTGATATATCTTCTACTGAAAGCTGAACCAGCTTACCTCCTAATAACCCAAAAAATGCTGCAAAAATGTCTGTGAAAGGACTTCCTTCTTTGTGGAACAACAAATACCAACAATACTCTGAATTTCTAAATGTGAAGACATTTAACAGTGAGCCAGTGCCCACCATCTTAGGCTCAATCTTTCAGATTTTTTCTGAAAAATTTTCAATACTCTCATACCAAGTAAACCCATAGTTCATGACACAACTGGGCAGCCTTTAACAGTGAACGCTGCCAGTTGACCCATACTGAAGTGTCAACTCTCTCTGAGAAATTCAGATGTATATATATGGTCTAACTTTTTTCAGACAAAATGAACATTACCTCTTGACTGTGGGTCTGGGAGGTTTCCTCTCTCTCAAAGTGAAAGTACAAAAAAGCAGCTGCTTTGCCATTATCCAGTCTCAGTATGCATTCTACCCAGAACATAATACTGTATCATAAAAAAATAAAGCAGAAAAGCCCATATCAACCCCAGGACTCATTGGACATTTGCCATCTGCTTTTTAATCATGTGGGCCACAAACTGATAGTCACATACACAGAAATTAATTCAGCTGTTAGCTGACTTCTGATATATCATCACTGACATGAGAAGAGTTATGGTCCTCATAATACGTGCTTGCACATACCTTTGAGCCCAAATGTTCCCCACAGGGAATCAATGAGTCCAAGCGTACCTTCAATTCCTACTTCCTATTGACCTCCAGCTGTCATAAGGAAATCATGGAGGGAATGTAAAACCATTAAATACTCCCCGGATCATAGACAGTCTACTTTTATGTTCACAGAGTGCTGCTCCAGCATCTTACACAGCCCCACCAACATGTACTCAAAGTAAAAGTGCCCCAGAATCTCCATTGCCACTTACTTGTCTACAAATCAATCTGTAACTGTCTCTTGGGCTGCTGGGAAGCATCACACTTTAGTTCCCACAAAAGTTTTTCTTTCTCTCTTTTTGCAATATCTACATTGCCACCTTGAATGTGTAGTTAAAAGATTAATGCTTTCCTCCATTCAAATTGTTTCTGAAACAAGAGAGGATGAGCTACCCAAGGAATCCCAATTTCTCACGTAACATTCCGATTTCAGCAGTTAGCTGATTTTTTCTCTTATGCTTTGGTCTCTAAAACTGTAGATGTGTTGAGTGAACAGAAGTACAGCATAATAAATGCACTGCCTAGCACAAAGAAATACTGCTTCCAGAACTTAAAACCATAGAGAACTGAATCATGAGCCTGAATGACAAAATAGAGTTTAGCAAGCCACACATTAAAGCCAGAAATTCTAATTGCTTTCAGGCTAAGTATTGCACTGAATGTGGCTATAATTTTAACAGATCTTCCTGGAGAAAGAACAGGCAGTAAATTACCTGAAAGCCACCTGCCATCTTTTAGACATCAGATTCTGAATAAAAATAGAATGATTCCTATTTTTTAATTTATTGAAAAAATGAGCAACTCTCTGTATGGTCACTTTGTACATTTTTTTTTGGTTATCATTCAACCAACTTCTAACTCAGTTTCAGATTTCTACCAGTAAAATGGCTCATAGCTGCATCACATTACACTTCAAAACAAAGAAAGAAGTATGCCATATAGCACTTCAGTCACTAATTCACTAGTGCACTTCACTGAATGAAGCAGGCTGGGTTCTATATAACAATCTGCTGTATGTTAGGCCCTCCATCAAGGGAAAGAATATCATCCGAGGACTGTTTCCACTCCTCAGAGCAGCTGAAAGGCTGGCTTGCTAAATGTACTGTAGATGAGTCACTGTGCTCTGCACGCATTTCTGCCACAGCACAGCATTCAGCCCCTCAGTGTAACACAAGCCATCCTGCTTACGGCTGTTAGAAATGCCTAATCTCCAAAGAGTGGGAATACTGACTGCAGTCTAGCACTCTGATTGCATTTGGTGTGTGCATTTGGTGTTTGCTTATGGATTACCTCCAAAGAGGCAATGAGTTTGTAGAATTTTTGCCAGTGATTTGTCAGAATGAGAGATTCCTTGAGAAATGCAAATACAATTTTCACTTGCTTGTTCTTATATAGTTGTGTTTTTTGCCAAACATATGGAAATCTGTGGCCAAATAAAAAGTCTTTTCTCATGCTCCAATGAAGTCATCCTGTCTCAGCCATATTTGGTTGACCAATTTGGCTGTCTTTGTTTTCATTAAAGGCAACAGAGAGGTGGGAGAAGAACTATTTTAGGGACAATGTTATAGATTTTATTATGACTTGGTAAGAAAGCCTGTGAGCTCATGGAAAAATATATATAAGGGCAAGTAAGAACTGAAAAGGGAGTGTTCTAAAATACAAATGTTTGATTAATTAAAAATTTCCCATCTATAAAGACAGCTTAAACCACAGACTTAGTAAAATCAGTATCTCCCTTTAAAAAGCTTGTGATTTGGCTGCAGTTATTGTTACAAGCCATATACATTGTTTGGAAATACAAACCTCCTCTTCCCATACATTTCTACATTAAATTAAAGAGGGAAAATCATAACCATGAGAAATGGGTTAATCAACATCAGATTGCTTGCAGAAAATGTAGCACATAGTTTTTTTCTCATTTTCTTTCTCAAAAGTAAAAGCAGCAATAGCTCTGCTAAAATTCCATTGACAAAATAGCACATTAGAGAAGTCCCATTCAATTTTGTAATTGCTAACCTTTCTCCACCCAGCACAGAAATTGTAAAAAGGCAATTCAAACCCATGCAACCCCCAGCTGAAGGATATTCTTTTAAATGAAAATGAACATTCAGAGAGACCTCATACTCCATGTGCTGGGTCCTATCTGCTCGAAGCAGAAACTCCCAGCTGGAATTGTGCAGCACTCTCCTGGACAGCAAACTGGCTGGCCATCTGCCTGCATCTGTCTCTTCTATGCTATTTCCCAGTTCCCAAAAGTACGCACTGCAGCTTCAATTCACTTCGCAGTTGGCTGTACCATGTTTATAAGTTATTTGGCTGGTATGGACACATCATATTAAAGAAATATAAATCATTGAAAGTAGGTGAAGAAAATGACTCGCTCACAAGCAAATTATAATAGTAATATAAAAATCAAAATCAAAACAAAACAAAAAACCCACCAAAACCAAACAAGCAAACAATCAAACAAACAAAAACCAAAACAGAAAATAGTGCCGGAGATCAAAGAATGAGAACACACCTCATTTGGCTGACCTAGAAGATTCAGCCACTGGCCCAGCAAGCTGCCTATTCTGCTGGCTATTGAGGATTCAAACAAGAAACAGGAAGCAGACAGAGACAACCATCTGTTTTACTCAATGTTATTTTACAAAGGAGAGATATTTTCCTATATTGTTAACATTCAGGGCAGAGAAAATGTTATTTTACCTCTGCAAATAGATTGTTCTACCTTTATTTGAGTGACAAAATGAACTATTAGAAGAGTATTTCCCACCCTCTGCCCACCACCTCACCCCGCAGACTAGTGCAGCTAATGTATATAAGGAAATGTATGTAATTACTGTGCCATTACTGATTGAAATAAATTCTAGAAGATCTGTCCACACTAGAAGAAAAAATATATATGACTGAAGTAAAATCCACAGCTCTGTGCTCTTAGAAGTTATGATGATCCTGACCTGGATGAGAACAAAACTAGTGCTAGTGTGTTTGTAGGTATTTATTTAACCAGAATTTGTTTAGGTTGCCCAAGTTAACTTTGACTTTCTTATTAGTGCCTAGGTTTATTATGATTCAAATTCAGTTGTTGAAGCACTTAATCCTGACATTCAAACCCACTGTCTAAACAACATTAGCCACACAAAGAGTTAGCAGAAATCCAAACAAATCCCATCAGAAGACATATTTTGCAGGCATGTATATGAGAAATACGAGGATAATATTTCTTCTGAATGCAACACTGGACTGCCTAAATCTCCAAAAAGTTTTCAAAAAAATTGGAAAAGGTTCAGACAAACCTTGTGAGACTGACTCGAACTCTGCAGTTTGAGATTCAAAAAGCTCTATTTACTTAACTTTTCAAAGACAAGGGGGTTTACTCTACTAAACAAAGGCATAACAATAACCAGTGACTGCAGCTGAAATTGGATAAATTTTCATCTATAAATAAGGCATGATTTTTATAGTAAAGATAATTATCCATGAGAAACCTTCTAGTAAGTGATGTGCTCAATTTCTCCATCACTCAAGAGCTTTCAAATTAAGAACAAATATACTTCTGAAAAACATATAAAGCTCAAACAGAAGTCAGAAACCTGCTACCAGAAATTATGGACAAAACACTGTTCTGTTTTGTTGTTGTTGGCTTTTTTCAGGTTTTCTTGGTTTGGTTTTTTTTCTTTTTTTTTTTGGGGGGGGGTCTGGTTTTGTTTTGTTTTTTACTTCCAGAAATTCAGGTTATTAAATGTAATGATGTTGGGGCCCTCCCCCCGCCATGTAGCCCTGGGAGAGGGGCCCTGGGCGGGAAACACGGGGTTTCCCTGCCCCTGCTCAGCCTCGTTCCCATGGGTTGGTTTGTGTTCCCTGCGCGGGCAGAAGGACCCTTGGTCCAGTGACTGGAACAGTTCCTGGGCAGAGCCCCGGCCATGCGGCTGGGGAAATAAACATCTCTGAAACAGCTATCAAGAATCAGTCCATAGATATTTATTTTCCACGGGCCTCGTTGTTTGATACGCATGTTGCAGTATCCGCACTGTAACATAATGACATCTTCTTGCATTAAAATCTGTAAAATTTGTAACAAAATAAATATTTTTATTCCATTTTGATGACATCATTTACATTAAGGAGTAAAATGTTACTGAAAATTAATCCTATTCTAAGTATCTGACCAACCACCAAAAAGGCAAAGAAGATAAAAAGTGGGGCCATGCTACCTGCCCAAGACATACATGATCTATATGTATGACCACCAGTGTCTATCAATTGAAGGCAAATCTTGTAAAATCACTTATTTTCTTCCTCATACCCTCCATTCTGTTCAGCTTCACTGAAAGAAATCCTAAATATGAGAGAAGAATTTCCAGCATCACTGTATTTGTAAGTGGTTGGTTATTGGTACAGCTATCCGGAGAATAAATAATTTCTTCACGGAAGAAAAAAGGATCTAAGGCATGTTTCTGTATCAGCAGTCTGGGGCTTGTGGGCAGATACTGAGCTCCTGACTCCCAAACCTCTGATCTCAATAGAGCCAAGAGCTGTCTCTCACAGTAAGCTTTTGTTTTTAAATGAGACAAAGACATTCAATCCCCATTGAGGTCTGAGTTTAGCAGAAGTATAGAAATGCAGAGAAACAAAATTTTGCATATTTCCTTCCCCCACATAAAAACTGCTAGCAGCTAATTCAACTCTCATGAAGTCCACACAAGTGTAAGCTCTCTTCAACATTTGTAAACTGTGAAATTTATTTCAAAATAAACTTTGTTCTTTTATTTGGCATTTTTATCTTACTGTGGTTGACAGCCACCTGGCTCAAAATTACTACTTAAAAGAACTTTAAACAGATACTTTTTAAACACCTTCTAGCCTGATTTAATGCAAACATAATTAAAATATCAACTTGAAAACTAAACTATTCATTTTATCTCTGCTAATAGGAAATTCTATTTAGTACATAACTGACTATGGAAAAGGTCCTGAAATGTACCTTCTTTCCAAAAATACACTGAAATCTTTCAAGCTTGATATTTCTCCTTGTCTGAGACATGTTCCCATAACTTGCAGAATTATATATCATTCTCTACTGGGATAGCCAAAGATCAGTGGAAAGGAGGGCAAGTATTTTCACTGAGGTGTTATTTTTCAAGAAGTGTTAATGCCAGGATAGACTGGATAATTCTTTTTTTTCTTTTTTTTTTGTAAAGTGGCAATCAGGCTTACTGTTGGAATTGGAATTGTCCTCTGGAAGTTGGAACATGCATTGTAAAGATCCCCAGTCTGTATTACTTTATTATTGTTAGGTAAAGCAGTTGCACCAGCCCAAGAAAAATCTTCAGAAGAGTAGCTTGTTAAGGTTTATTTTTTAATTAAGGTTTATTTTTCAGACTTCTCATTTGTTAACAGCAGCAGCTGATTTAAACCACCAAAATCATTATAAGGGATTTGGGTGGGTACCTGTCTTCATAGCAGTCCAAAAGTTGTTGTATTTTGGATTTGTGGTTAAACCACAGGGGATAACGGTATGGCTGACAGTGGTTGCACCAGCATCACACTTTCTCTTTTCCCCACCCTCCCTGACTTGGAGCAAGAACACTGAGAGTGGATGTAGTGGTTTGGCCCAAAATACTCATTACTGTTTATCTTCTGTGAGATAAGAATTAGGAGAAATGCAAAGCAGGCACCAAACTTGAAAGAATATAAAGAAGTTTATTAACAGACCTAAAAGAACGGAAAAAATTATACCACCTTCAGAACTCTCCTCCTTCCCCCACCTTCCTCCCTTCTCCCACTGACAAGATAAAAAGACAACCCTTAAGATGTTCAGTCTGTTTACCACTTCCATAATAAACTTGTTCAGTCCATTTAGAAAGAGAAGTGTCTTCTTGCTCATGCTATGAAAGCAGTATCACAACGAGACAGCCGCCCACTTCCAAATATCGTTCAGTCCATTTAGGAAGAGGAGTCTCTCTGCCTGCGTGTGAGTCCTTTCCCCCGACTTGCAGCTTTTCCCGCAACTGCTTTCGAGGGTCCACTCTTGAAGTTTTTTGGGGTACAATTTTAAGTTGAGCCGTTCAGAAACAAAAACAGAGGCCCTTCTCCTTCCCTGGGAGCAAAGGGTCTTCCTCATCTTCATCATTAGGACTATCTCTGGGAGTATCTCTAGGAACTGAGGTTTTCTCCTTTCCCATTTGCAGCAAAAGTCCTCATCACTTCCATCTCTCCCTGTCCAAACTTCTCATGAAATTACAGCTGCGTCAGCATCTGCCTATCTCAGCGCAGGTGCTTTTGCTTACGAGTTGAACACTCCACCCCCCATATCTTCATGAAATTACAACAGGATACTCTGATATATCATAGCTTCACAACCGAATTTCAGCTTTAAGCATCTCCTCTCTCTCTTCCCTCAGGTTTTCAGCTCTTCACAGCAGTAAAAGGGTTAATCTCACCTCGGCCTTGCAGCTTTGCAGCTGGAATGTTGAATTTTTCTTATCACAATGGAGAGGGGGGAGAGCCGAGCCGCTCTGGCTGCCCACGGCAAGGCAGTGGGGGGGGTTCCATGGCTGGAACAGGTCCATCGGTTCCAGGATGGCCGTGGCCCAGCCCGGCCTGGCCCAAGCAGGGCCTGGCCGGGCCCGCTGGCCCCCACACGGGGCCCGCAGCCACCTGTGCCAGCGCCGGAAACGAGAGAGAGCTTGGAGGGGAGTTTGCCTATTCTTAAATGTGGATCACAGAGGTGTTCACAACTTTAAGTGGCTTAAAGAATTGTCCATATTCAAACTGGCCACTGATAGGTTCTATCAGTTCCCAGAGGAAACTGTAAGCACCCCTTAGCAAGGACATCCCTTCCGGGACTATGCTTTGCTGACCTATGACAGTGGACAAGAAACTGGGAGGTGGCACAGCTGGGACAACTGATTCCAACTAGTTAAAAGGATATTCCATGCCATGTAACATCACGCTCAACAATAAAAACTGGGAGAAGAGGAAGAAGGTGAGGATTTTTTGGCTTCCAAGGTGGCTGCTGTCTGGAGATTATCTGAGCATTGATCTGCTTGTGGGAGGTGGCATGTGACTGTCTTTGCATTACTTATATTTTTCCTCTCTCCTCCACTTATTAAGCTGTCTTTACCTGAACCCACAGTTTTCACACTTTTGTTTTTCCTGTTCTCTCTACTTCTAGTGGAAGTAAAGTGTGGAGTGAGCAAGTGGCTGAGTGCTTAGCTGCTGCTCAGGGTCAATTCACAACATTCACATTCGTCCACTACACAAGCACAACACAGGACTAAATATTAGTTTGTTTTTTTGTTTTGTTTTGGGTTTGTTTGTTTGTTTTTAGGTGGTTTGTTTGAAGTTTTTTTGTTTTGTTTTTTTTTTCTTTAATCAAATAGGAACACAAACATAACACATTTCTAGTCCTCAAAAACATGAGTAATTATAAATGATAAATTATATAAGTTGCTGTCATAGTAATGTCTAAAGCTTAATACAGTAGTTTGCCCCGTATATCCTAATACTCCAAATTTGCACAACTATAAGCAACAACCATTGTCCAGGGAAAAAATGCAGTGGCAAGTATTTTTCTCTTTTAATTTTTTTCTTTTCCAAGGAAATGTGAGATTTGCATTTACTTCATTTTACAGTCAGTATAAACTTGCTTGCTATTAATTGTTCGTGTTTTGCACTTCGGTTGCAGAAACTCAGGATATGCCTATGATGCCATGAAGATTTTTTGCCTTTTCTTTTATACTCCTGTTATACCTCTTTACAACTTTCTGTATTCCTTCCTGCTTTTTCCCTACATTCTTGGACTTGTTTGTCAAGCTGAGAGACTAAAAATTTTACAAGCTTTGTAGCTAGGGATCAGTGTGCCCCAGACCCCAAGGTCCTCTCCAGAACACATTCTGTAAACTAAGATAGAACCATCCAGGGGAAGGCTCCTTGGGGAGAGGGGCTCACTTGAGCCTCTCATTAGGGAATCTTTGATAGATATGCTAATTAATAAAACCTATAATGTTATACCAGATCTTTTGAGATATATTTGGCAGGGTGCATCTCGATGCATATGACCTAGATGTGTGCACCTAAGGATCCTTAAAATAAATACCAAGGTAAAATCCCTTTTCCCCTTCTAGCCGTGTATGACTCTTGATTTTAAGACCAGGAAAAAGGCATCACCTATTAAAAGCAACATTAAATGTTCCCTTGAAAAGGAAGATGTACTTAACCTTATAGAGCTGTATTGACAACAGATTTCTAATATCACCTGCTTGCATTCCAGCTCTCTAAAAATCACAAAATTGTGTAGAAAAGAGAACTTCTCCTATTGTCCCACAGGTAGTAGAGGGTACGATGGTAACATTCCTAACAGTTTAAAACTACTTCTTAGCACTTTGGACAGAATTAGGTGTGTGAAAACAGTCAGTGTAGAATTTCACTGAGCTCTGTTTAGGTATTTGTGTTCCCTCATATGAGGGAACCACTTTGTTATTTTACTGTGTCATTCTCACCTTCAACAGTGTTCTCATGAGAGTAAAGAATCAGGCAACAAAATTAAGCTTAGACTTTCCTTTCTCATAATATTCTTCTTCACATACCAGTGCACTAATTGTAAATTTCACTGATGTTTGAATCCATCTGTTTTAATTGGAAGCCACGTAACATTTTTATGCCTATCTTAAGACTACGCATTATAAGGAAGCAAAGACTTACAAAATATAGACACATTTATTCTGATGATTTCTTTGACTTCCAGCAAGCACTCCACTCATGGAAAGATGAACTTTTTTGAAAATTCCATTTTACTACACAATCCCGTTTACTCCTGCTAGTCATAAACAAATTAAATAACAGTCATAGACATTTTGACAGTGCTGAAGAATTTGCAGGTAATTTTAATGATGGAAAACATACTTCATCACGCTTCTCAGAGTTCCAGATTGATCTTTGGCAGTGAGGCTGATAATTTGATTGTTCTGTAATGTACAAATGCATAATTTCAAAGCAGAAATCATTTTACACAGAAACTAATTAAATCTAAATGAAGTCCTTGTACAGGATGTTAATACGTAGTGATATATACAGTTATAATTGAATAAGAATAATAAAGAATAGCTCATCTAAATATCCCGTTTAAAAATGACTTTCACATCAAAACAACTACAGTGGTATGATATAGTCCTCTGCATCATTAATTGGAAATATAAGATATTAAATAAGTTCTCTGCTTGCTTCTTGCCATCTTTCCATTCCGTCCTAATTTTAGGATCAAACATCTTTTAAATTTATTGTTCTCAGTGGCACTCCGATTTAAACACAATTAAGACACTGCCTATCACATAGATAGACTACACAAAGAAATGAGGTTCTGCACAGTAGGTTATAAAACTTATTTTAATGTTTTACTTCAAATTACCAGTGGACAAACTTAACATTCATTTTACATTGTCTCTTATAGAATGTAGATTCCATATTTTCCCTGAAAGGGATGCATTCTTTCATGAGCACTGTGCCTCAGGGCCATCCCTGGCAACCAGGCCCTGCGGGGAGGCATGGACAGGCCCAGCCAGCTGCGCAGGATGGTGCGCAGCCACGCTCTGGAGGCTCTGCAGGGACACAGGATGAGCAAGCAGCTGGCATTGTCTAGGCCTTGGCTGGATTAAACCCAGCCAAAAAGATAGCACAGAACTCCAAATCTGTTCTACACCTCTGCTGGCTATGCAGTAATCTTCCATGGAAATTCTTGAGTATTGTCTGGAGTTTGGAGAGTAAATCACAGAATCATGGCATATTCTAAGTCGGAAGGGACCCTAAAGGATCATCAGTTCCAACTCTTAAGTTGATGGCCCATATGGGGATCAAACCCAAGACCTTGGTGTTATGAGCACTGTGCTCTAACGGACTTAGTCAGCATTTTTGTAATTGTGCCTGGCAATACATGTAATTTTATTTGCTATTTTTTGTTATCTCAGCATTTTGACTGTTATTAAGATTTTTTTTTTCTCCTGGTTTTGCTCTCTCAGTGATCCAACATCCAACTTAAGGCATTAACTATGTGTAATTAATTCCCTGATTTTTTACTTTTGTTTACTATGAGGAGCAATAGAAATTCATTCTGATAGGAAAGATTTGTAGTAATCTTAGTACTCAAATAACCGAATCAGGGGAATATTTAATAAAGGCAGTATGATTACACTCAAGTGTAATCTGTAATCAGGTGTAATAATCCTGATTTAACTGATCAGGGAAAAAGGAAGAAAAAACAACCCTGAATCAAGAAACAGTCAATGTTACAGACTAGAGAGGAGATGAAGCAATTTCCTAACACAATTCTTTTACTGTTTCAAAATGCAAAAGATAGCTGAGGTTCTTCTGGATGAGTTTAGACAGGATCAATCAACATATGTTGTCTTCTCTTTCTTTCTGATTAATTGTTGTAAGTGTCACATGGTTATTTAAGCAGAATCATCTGTATGGAGTTAATCTGTTTATTGATTAGCAGAAAGCAACTGTTAGCTGAATTTCATATGATACAACATGGTGGTCCAGTATACAGAAATACCCTGCAAGGAGAAGAACCTCCCTTTATATTTTCTGTATCTTTTCTAAATGGCAATTCACACATTTGATAAGGATTTCTATAGAGAGCTAACTTTTATACACTGCAAAAATTGTTCATTTATGACAAACTGGCCTGAATACCTGTTGTAAAGATTGTTTTATTAAAATGGCTTAGCATTACACTTATTACAAAAGTAAGTTCTAGCCAACTACTTATACTAATTTGACAAAGATGTAGTATCTATTTTAATGCCAAATATTCAACAGTTAATTTTACTATAACTTTAAAGACATGCATGTATTTCAGACTGCTCAGTGTTTAACTTTATTGTGTGAATCAGAGTATTTATCCTAAGTTTCCTTTGCTTGGAATTGTACAGAAATTTAAAAATACAGTAATAGATCAGCTAAGTACAAGCAAATAGTCACTGACTACTCTGGTATAGGTAACAGCAAATGGAAGTAACTGTAAATTTTTGTGGACTATTGGATATATCTGTAATAACAACACCACATCTTAATTGTTTGTTCTGAAAAGTTGCTTAGGTACATAGTTAATCCTGCTGAATATATTGAGAAGCGCTTTGAAAAGATGTGGTTACTTAAAGTAAGACAGGGAATTTGCTAAGAAATACCAAGAATCCACCAGTGGATTCTGACTCATGGAAAACAACATGTAGATTACAAACCACAAATAATGAACTCATCTATTTATCAAGTAATGCTAACTGTATTAATAGATATTAATTGTTCCTGTACCAATAAGGTAGAAGAAAAGATACTCTTTGAAGCCGCAATATGAAATCAAAGTCAGAGCAAATGAGAATCATCATGACATCTCACAGGTGTATTAAAAACATGATATGGTTAAGTGGGACATTTTTACAAAAAATAAACCTTAAAAATCAAAGGTGTGGCAGATGCAAGAAAAATACTGATATTAAAAAGCAAGACTTAATTTTCTGTGACTGATTCATTCATGTCATAACCCTTCCTTCAGTCAAATAATGATGACATTGGGAAAAATGTTTTAAGACGGTAGAACTTCACATTATATCCTGGAAATACATATATCACAGAACAGTTTAATGTATTTTTAACTTGCTGTTAGCATCTCTATTAATTTTCACAGTCCTCCCCTTGTTAATATTCCAATTTTTAGATAATCCTCCTATTTAGATTTGCTTCTTTAGCTAACTGCCCCCATGCATGTCTTCAATGGGGAATTCAACTGGTAATTTAACAGCCAGGACTCTTCCCTAATCCTGTTGATGAATTCCCAATAATTAACATTCTGTGAACAGCTGCATTGTTGGATGTCCAAATAGATTGCACCAAAAATGATCATATGTATGTTGTGGGCTTAGTGGACAAAATGAAAAAGGATTCTTTATTGATAACTAGAGGTTTTGTTCATTTTTATGAGTTAATAGGGTTCAATTAAAATTGCCAAGTTTTGAGCTTCTTGCACATGTCTCTGGAGCTTTGGAAGAAGAACGTTTAATGAATGGTTGAACAGTTATCCTGATACCCGAGTAATTAGGGAACGGGTAATTAATGTGCATCTGTGGTAGACTCTGGGGTACTGTCAATGACCCTGCAGTGTGGCAGAAAAAGGAAATTATGAACTTGGCATGGGAATACAACTTTTCCTATTTTTTTAAACTTTAGATCTACATCTGTGTTTAATTAAAAGAAGAAATGAATTACCATTAACACTATAGGCAATGAGCTCTGATCAGTTATGGTCCACACAGACTTTGAAACTTTTAAAAACATGGGAGATCTGAAAAGATTTTTGGGGATCCTTTCAAGTGTCTGAAGGACTTTTCACAGAAGATAGCAAACTTTTAGGAAAAAAAAAGCCTAAAGGCTGGAAAGCATGCTAGTGGAAGACATCTGTATTTCTGTACAACTTCTACTGTTACCGATTTTACTTTTAAATTAGAGTGCAGGTGCCCCAGTCCAGGCAGCGGGGGTTGCAGGGCAGCCTCTGTGAGGAGAGGCCAGGGCTGCCCTGTGCTGCACATGGCCAGCTCCAGCCAGAAACCGGGGGGAGAGCAGGGCATGGCTGAGCCCCTCAGCCAAGGTGGTGCTGCCTCCAGGAAAGTGCATTTGAGAAAGAGCAGAAATAGAGGAAAAACCAACATTACCAGGAGGAGGAGGTGCATAGCACCAGAGCAGGTGTTCCCTGAAGCCTCTGAAGCATCCATGTTGGAGGAGAGGAAAAGTGTGAGGAAAAAGTAGTGGTGGAGATGAGCTAATAGGGACTGGCTGCAGCTCCCTCTCCCAGTGATGCTGCAGGGACAGGGTGACGCATGCAGGCAGAGGAGTTGGGAGTAAAGTTAAGCCTGGAAAAAAAGGGTACTAATGGTGTGGCTTTAATGTTTTATTTTCGTCTACATGAATTAATAATTACGTTTTTATTTTGACTGGCAATCAGTTAATTTTTCCCTAGTAAAACCTGTTTCGCTGATAATGGTAATCGATAAGCAATTTCCCTTACTTTCACCCATAAGCTTGTTTCCTGTTCTTCCTATTTTCTCCCCTGTGGTTTTGCCCAGGGCTAACCCTCCACAAGATGTAACAACTGTAAATACAGTGAGGTAAGATCTGTTCATAAAAATTGCAATTTAGTCTTATTTAACTTTAGAAGAAATACAAAATCACATTTTTTATTAAATATTTCATTTGTACAAGTCTTGTACAAATTAATAACACTGAAGTACACTTATTGAAAGATAGTCCTCACAGATGTTAGATGACTAGGTAAGCTGATGCACTAGTTTCTAGAGGGATTCTGAGGAAAATTGCTTTTATCTCCTGAAGCAAAATAGCATTCCATATTTCACATGATAATAAAATGTATCCTCAGGGTAAGTAAGTTGTCTCTACTTTTAAAACAAAGCACAATTCAATTAGTATGCAAAAGTAAAGTACTATTTTATAAGAACAAGTAACTCTCCCGAGCTTACTATTTTAGCAGATTCTAATATCTTTTGTAACAGTACACTAGTTCCAAATTAACACTGGCTGGCCATAACCAACCAGATTTATAAGACTCATTGAAATGTTAAGCATTAACTCATAGTTACATCACTAGAAGTGATTTAAGAAGTTCCAAGATGTGGCTTTTGTTAAGATAGAAATGCCCTTCAATACAACTAAACTTTTGAGTATCTGAAATTTTCATCTTCTTTGGAATACATATATATATATATATATATATATATATATATATACATGGAACAGTTAGTTTAGCCAGACATGTAATTTACACACGGTTAACAGAAAAAAGGAAAAAAAACAAAACAAAAAAAACCATTTCACAGCTACATTTGAAAGTATCTAAACATAAGCTCAGCTGTATGTATTACAAAAACACTTCAAAATAGAAGTCAAGAATACTTAAGGAAACCAGTCATAGATGAATTTAAAGCTTTACCTTGCACAAGCAATCCAGATGGAGACAATGCCCTAACTAAATTTAAGCATCCTTTATTTTTTGTTTTGCTTTTATTTTTTCTATTTAATTAAATACTAGTCAGTCATTTTAGATGTATTTCCAGTAAATGTCAAACATACCACTTCTACAAACTAGATAGATGCAGAACAATTGCCTAAATAGAAGTTAATTTTGTTCTGTCTCTCTGGTAAACAGCAAGTTGAAAAAAGCTGCTTGTGTTTGCCCACATAGACACTTCTCAAACATTAGTTTCAAGGCACTACAAGTCAGAACATTTTTAACATCAAGGTATTTTATTGATTATTTTTGTGTTTTAACTCCAGCTGAGAACCAAACACCCCACACACACTCACTCCCTCACGTCTCCTCCCCACCCCCATCAGGATGGGTGAGAAAATTGGAGAGTAAAAGTGAGACAACTCTTGGGTTAGAATAAAGGCAGTTTAACAGGTAAAGTAAAAGTTGTGCATGTGAGCAAAGCAAAATGAGGAATTCATTCACAACTTACCATGGGTTTAGCCATTCCCAGGAAAGCAGGGCTGCATGACCCGTAATGGTGACTTGGGAAAATAAATACCTTCGTTCTGAACATCACTGCCTTCCTTCTTCTTCCTTCAGCTATATTGCTGAGCACAATGCCATACCATATGGAATATCCTTTTGGTCAGTTAAGTCAGCTGTTCCAGCTGTGTCCCCTCCCAATTCATTGTGCACGCCCAGCCATCTCACTGGTGGGGTGGGGTAAGAAGCAGAAAAGGCCTTGGCTCTGTGTCCACACTGCTCAGTAATAACCAAAATATTCCTGTGTTATTAACAGTGCTTCCAGCACAAACCCAACACACAGCTCCATACTAACTACCTTGAAGAAAATTAACAGTCAAAATCAGCACCTTTATGTAAATAGGTTGTTTACTATATAAATAGGATATATAAATAGCTGGAGCAGAAGAACTCTGCTTTTTAACCAAAACCTGGTATATCTCTAGAGCTGGTAAAACACTGAAAAGGAAAAATTGTGCAGGTGAATGATAGAGCAGGCCAGGGTTAGAGGAAGATCTGTAGCAATGTCAACAATAATTTCCACAAAGCAATGTGGAACTTTATGAAGTAGATTGATTCTTTTCTTTTTTTTTCCCCCTAATCTTTCAGAAGCTTTCTAGTTTCCATTTCTGTCCATCTTATAAAATGAATCAGAGACGAGAAAAAAGAGATTCTTAGTTCATTTAACCTACACCTGTAGTGTCACATAGAACTACAGTATCTTCAACAGCGCTGGAGTAGAATGTTTCTAAAACACTTATAAACATCCTTATAAACTTACAACTTAAACTCCCAGTCATAAGTGGACAGAAGTGTATCTCTGAGTGTGCTTACATTAACCATCCTGTCAAAAGGAATGGGAACAGTCCAATTCAGTTCTAATCTTTCAGATTAACTAAAGACTTTCAAAGAGTAAGTGAAGAAAGAAAAAAAAAGGTCATGAAAAAATATTAATTTAGAGGGACATAGTGGCACACAGCTTATCTTCAAGAAATTTGATCGGATTTAAGTTGCCATTAGGGAAAAAAGATAGGAATTATTAGAGTCATAAGCAACAGGAAGACATGCTAAACTACAACTCAAAAAAGGCAGCACTGGTCTCTGGTCTCACAGACAAGTGGCTATATCCAGTAATGGTTTTGAGAGTCTTCAAAGCATTATTTAGTAGATGCAGGAATTAGCATCTAGGCATGATGTTGCAGTCACAAACCTGAAGTTGTCTAAGGCTTTCTGGAAGCCACAGGGAAATTTTAGTTATGTTGTAAAACTGATACACAACGCACACACTAGAAGCAGAAAAACCCGCACTGTAACAGGATGCTGAGAATAAACCCTGCCTGATCCTGGAATTTAGAAGCCGTAGCTACACAAGTGTTCCTGCTTACTTGAGATTCTTCTAAAAATCTGCTCTTGAGTGTTAAAGCTTATATATACCAGCATCCAAATTTAGTTTTATACTTTTGTATAATACAGTCACAGGTGATGGTGCTGCTTCCTTGAGGTAGCTGAAGTAGAATTCTTGTTTACTTAGCAAAGAAGACTGCATACAAAATACTATTTCTAGCAGTATTTCATTAACAGCCTATTCAGAATTTCTGTCTTACATGGTAGACTTTTTCTGAGTACTTCTGCAGGACTGAGTGACTCTGACTTGTTTTCCAAATCCCCTTCCAGTCTCACCAAGAGAAAGACAGAGACCCACTAAGATGAGATGCACTGGAATCAGTCCAAGTCAGTAGATCTGTTCACTGCTGATTAGCTGCTCAGACAATACCACATGATAACGTATTGTCCAGTCAGACAGTGAAGTACTGGACCGTATGATCCAGCAGACCTAAGTACTGATCAGGGCTAAGTAACAATGCAGGCATTGAAGTCTTAAGTCAAGAGCCTTTTTCTTTTTAACTGAGCTATCTTAAATTTTTTCTTACTATCTAGATGGCAATAAGGGCTTTCAAAAGATGTTGCTCAAACAATACCTTGGTCATTTGTCTCCTGGCGACTCACATAATGCCTGTCTAGGGGAATCAGCATTTAAGTGAATTCATGAGTTCGAATACACTATTCAAGCAGAACAGGAGCAGTGTTCACTCAGAATGCTACTTCTACTGTCCTCTTAATTTTTTTCTAGTATTTCTCTCCATCAATCTTCAGGATTCTATACCAGTTCAGGAGATTGAGATGATAACTTTACAGCAGTATTCAAGGTAAAACACATTTTGGGTTGATGCCATGTTAATGGCTATCTTTAAGTGAGAAACAAGTCATTTGCTCACTGGAATTTATAAGATTAATGACACTTCTATATTATCCTGCCAAGAGAATTTAGTTTAAATATGTATGAACTTACACTTCCACACAAATGCAATAGTATGCCGTTCATAAAAAGAATGGAAATAAAGTATGCAAATAATGTGTGTAAAAGCCTGGCGTTATATCCACTGTGCATTAAAATTCTTTGTCCAGCAGTGCATTTCACATTGAAATAGCTTATAAATAAATAAACAAATTAGCAAACAGGGTTAATGTCTTTAAATATGCAAGGTTCCTGACAAAATATCTGACAATGAATTCTTCTCAATATATACATTTTGTAATAGGTTATTTATAGTAACCCAAATTATGTTTTCATCCTCACATGTTCTGTACATATTGTGTGTAGCATTTTGTTCCACCTTTCCCCTATAATTTTATTTTCTTCAAAAATAAATTAAGAAACTGTCAATGTGTTTGCCAACAGGTTTATTGTATATTGGCCTTTCTCATAAGAAAGATACTGTCTGTTAAAAACTGAAAACACAGTTTCAGAGTAATTTCAGGGAAAACTTCACTGCCACAGTAAATTTTTTCTCATTGCCTGCAAAGGTATTTCATCTGTGCAAAGGTGTTGTGCACATTTGAAGCAATAAGTGTCATCTTTGGAGGTCTTTGAGCATGGTGAAAGAGCTAAACAATAAGAATTAGGAGGTTCTCTGGAGTGAATCTTCAGCACTGTGAGAAGAAAAGGATTGATAATGCAAAAAATCCGCCACTTTTATTTTCAACTTGGAATGCAAATATCTCCCTAAAGGTATTACATATTGATTTCAAATCAAAAAAACTAGCTTCCTTAGGTTAAATTAAATGAAAATAAATACAGTTTCTCAAAATATCTTTTTTAAGACCAAGTTATCCATAAGAAGAAAGAGCAAAAGAGTGATGAAAAATTAGAGGGAAGGAATTGAAAAAAGAGAGTAGGAGACAATGAAATTAATTAAATAATCCCTTTGTTGATTAAATGTTTTTATGGATTTCTTCAGTACCTGAAGTACCAGTTTTCAAACTAACCAGCATACTCTCTGTCATCTTCTATATTTGTTTACACACATCTTTTTATCACATAATGGTTTTCCTCTGAGATGGGCATATTACAGACTTTCTACATATGTGACATTTAATTGTATATACAGCTCTGAATGACAGCTACTATTAGATCAAAAGGTGAAGACAAAATTCGGACATGTTTGCAGTTGCTGCAGTTGCAATTTTTGTTGCACCACCTGGGTTTAGTGTCCCTGTTTACAAATGGTTTTTTTCCACAAAATAAGATAGTGATGTTGTGAACTTTATGGGCAGTAGTTGCCCTTAATTGAAGACAAATAACAGAAGATTTAACATAAATGCACAAGTTTAATATGTGAACCCTTCAAGCCTTATCAATCCAATTAGTACAATCCAATTAGATCAGTTACAGAAAACTGCAGCTTCTTCAAGTTTTGGACATAGAAAAGCATAAAATATTTTTTAAATTTTCATCTTTGGGGAAGGCACATGCTTATATCACATTCTACAATGAAGACCATGGTCTAAAAAGAAATAATTACATGCCTGAGATGAAATACCGGCAAAATTGATTTTGACAATAAATCAGATACAAACATATGAAGTATTATGAAAAATTGCCTACAAGGAAAATAATTCTAATTATTCTTATATTCTCTCTAAAAGCTTGGTTTAAAAAGTAATTTCACTGATTTCAACATTATTTTCCCAGAATGATACCACCATAAATAAGGGGAATTTGACCTTTGTTTATGGAGAACTTGCTACACTAGAATGTGGAAAATAGTGGAAATCTTAGGGTTAAGATGATGTACAGCACAGAGTATAAAGAGTAAATCAAGCAGAATTCAGAATGACTTTTGAAGAAATAGAATAACCTTTAACATAACCTTTTATAAAAGAGAAAGCAGCTTTCTAATCCTTTGTTACTTACATGAAATAAGATTTCATTTAATCACTTGTAGATGTTGTGTTTTCATTACATCCATCAAGTTACTTAGTCAGACCTTTTATTTCCTTCCCTACAAAACAGAAGGAAACCTGATACTGAAAAAATAAACGTCCCTTAAAAACCAACCCATCTAGTGATAGATTTAGTTGGAGTTTTTTTAAATTAAAAGATAGAATGCATTTTTAAAGTCAGCTCTTTTTTTACGTCAAGTCACAAAAGAAAGCTGGTCATTACAGTGAAATGCTTTAGCATCTTATCTCCAACAATGAACAATGTGCACTTTAAAAATCTGTAAAACCTATGAAATGGATAATTTGCATGATATGTCAAGAAGAAAATTTACTCCTATTACCAGACATGTCATATTTGGGTAATATCTTCATAGAATACCTAGACTATACAAAAAAATCTTCCATACTTACGCATAACATATTATCGTAGTATTCTCAAACTGGAATAAAAAATGGATTTCAAACACTGAGAAGCTCTGTTAGCCATGTCCAAAAAAAAAGCCACAAAAATCTTCCATATCATCAATACTTGTAGACTTTAAATTAACTTGACTCCATAAAGTTGGATACTCTCCCCAGTGACTAGGGTAAAACAAATATGTCTATTATTCACGCTCTGGTGCACAATGTTGTTTTCATTCTGTTCCTTGTTTCCTTCCTTCTTCATGGGGAGTTTTATTGGTGTACCTAATTCAGGGCAATGGAATTTATGTATATGTGTGTATGTTTTTAATTTAATTGTTGATTGCAGAATTGCCATAGACCAAGAGACTTTTTTTTGAAGATTTGATGTTTAAATGGTACCCGAGTGGTAGATTTTTTTTTTTAGTATTTCACATTCTGTATGCTCAAAAGTTTTAATATTTTATTTCTATAGATTATTTTTGATGAATACTCAGAAAGTGTTCTTTCTATATATATTGTTTTATATTTTTTAAATTAGTTGGGTTTTTCTTTTTTTTTTTTAATTATAGAATTGAATGTCATTTTTCATATGCATTTTTACATTTTCCTGTTCCATACATGAAGCTTCTCTCGATTTTGTTAAATCAGATCACACAGTCTAAAATAACACTTACTGATAAACAAACTGAAATTATTCTTGTCTACTGCATCATTTTAGAAATGTTACTTGAAGCTTATTCAGTTCTTATATCTACCTATTTTTATTTGGTATAAATTCTAGTTATACATATGGACTTTGATCCTATCTAAACAAAGCCTCATCACGGGCAAAATTAAGTCCTCATTTCTATCCTTATAGTAATTTTTGAACTTGGGCAAATGTTGCATATGTTCTATGTTTACTTTGGTTTTAGAAATAATTAAAATGCCCTTAAATTTTTTCATATTTATTTTCTAGTGAGGTAGACTAAGTATCACACAATTTCCATCCTAACTGAATACTACATTTCATGGCATCAAAGGAACAAGGTCAAGGGCTAAGGAAATTTTCAGAGAAATCTAGCTAAGACTTCAGGTTTTCTAAAACCAAATAAAGAAAATAGCATTGCTGTGTCACAGTTTGCATTAAACAAAATTTGCATATAAACAAAATTGCAAAAAGGAATCACAAACAACATCTCCACAAAACTTTCTCACTGCAGTCTATAACTGAAAAGAAATACAATGATAGCTCCTAAAACTATTTCCACAAAATGATTTTCCATCCTCTGTGGTTGGGCACATTCATATAGCATGCTTATTGCTCCACAGCCACAGAGACACAAGTCTGTATACTTTTACTGTCTGGCTAATTAACATAAAATCTATCTGAAGAAGTACTGTTTGTCTAGAACACCAACTTATTGGCTCACTAGTTAAGTATTCTCATAAAGATGCTGGATTCTCCCCAAGGGCTGGAGAACAGTCTTTGGCCACAGAAATGCCGGCTGGTTCAGCAGTGTCACATCTATTTAAAATATTGTTCATTCATCAGTGCACACGGTTATTGGGAGAAGCTCATACTTTTTCTGAAAGCAGCATGTGACGTTACAATATCTGGTAAAATAAAGTAGGGTAAAGTAAGTTTTTTGTGATCGTCCTTTTTTAAGAAGTTTTACTCTAAGTGCTACTAGAATTCTAACAGTAGGTGGTGATGTGTTTAGTGAAAAATACTTTCATTGTGGATGAATTCTAGTCGTATTATTTTATACCAGCAGATGTTATGCAATCCTAATAATATGTCTATTAACAGTAAAAACACTCAGTAAAATATAATAAATATTTGAAATTGCCATAGTGTAATATAATATCGTGTATCAATGGGGAAACATTTACAGTGATACAACGTTGATTGCATTAATTCTACATATGGTGGTTTCAATGATAAAAAATTATTTAACATAACTTTTAACAAACCGATATTTAGAAACTATTTAAGCTATACGAAATCAAAGTAGCTAATAGAGAACAAAGGAAATATATGGTGGGAAAAATCTGCATAATATTATTCTTTGAAAACATTGCTTAACAAATTTCTTTTCTTCCTTGCCCACCATCACTTATTTTGTATGTCTACAAAATACCAGCTTGAGGGAAGTCATGCAGTTTTACAAATAGACCTGCTTTGTGACCTTTTAATGTCAGTGTTATACTTAGCAGAGGAGTACTCTAACATGTTTTAAATACCAGAAATCCATTAGACAAAACATTGCGCCTGAAAACCACCTATAAAACATTTTGCTTACTTTAGTCCAGATCCTCACATCATGTAAACAAGGATAATTGAGAATTAATGTTTATAGCTGTCAGTTGCTATCAGAAATATTAAATAATTAGACTGATAGCTATAACCTTGTAAGTGTGTGTTCACTTAATAACTGTAACATTACATACCTTGGAGTGATTGCTTGAATATTTATGTTACATGGCAGTTCATTGTAGTGCAATCACACATATAGTTAACTTGAAACACTGTGAACTCCTTGAGTATTTTTCAAAATTAGCAACAATTACCATGAAGTCCTGCTTTATAATTTAAACTGTTATGCTGACACATATGTATACATTTTTCTCATAAAATGCCATTAAAGTATTAACTAAATTATTAAAACCCTTTGAAAGTAGGTAAAATCTATACCCGAGCGCCATTTTAAAGACCTGAAATTGAAAATTAGTCCATTCCGGGAATTTTAGCAATTAAAGCAGAACCATCTATCACCTTTTTTCCCCCTTTTTTTTTTTTTTTTTTTTTAATGGCATAATGGCATACTTGACATTAGTGGGGATAAAATTGGAAAAGTTTCAGAAAATTTACTGCAGTACAAAAAGCCTAAAGAAAGTACCTAGGCCCCAAACCTTATTATCTCTCTATATATCTATCAATAGTATCCCAACATTACACTAATAGAATATGTCAAGTTACCTAAGAATTTCTTGTGATTTTGGTATATTAAGAACATGGAACAGGTTTTTCTTGGCCTGCATTCTCTGCAGCTATTCATCCTGAGCATGATGATTTTCATACCACCCTTGTTGAGATGTTTTAAGCAAGTATGAATGCTGTAATCTATTGACAAAACCTGTGTTTCTGAAAATTATAGCAAGACTGATAGAGAGACCAAACTGACACCAGTTTTTATGTTCATTTGATAAAAATACCTGGCCTTTCTATTATAGAATAATTCAATTTTTCACTATCGGATTTAGCAAGCATAATCTTGAAGAATGAGGGAGGTGTTGTTCAGAAAAACTTAATGCAAAAGCTTTTTTGACTGGTTCTTTCATAAGCAATCTATTTTTTCCTTGATACAGAAGGAGATTTAAGCTTGCTCTTTTTTCTCCTTTTTTAATTCTTTTTTTTCCCTATTTTCTTTACCTGCATGAATAGAATCTTCTTTTTATTTTCTCCTTCTCTACCTTTTTACTGGTAAATACAGCAACTAGTACCTTACTAGTACTTTAAAGGGAGCCCATGGATTTCAGCTGAAAAAAGATCATCTTCTTTGCCTCAGTGGCAGTACTGAAGAGGATCTGGAAGATTGAAAATTCATTCTGTCAGCTGGAATAAAATGTTTTTGTCACTAAGCTAGAAATCATATGATTTGAGCATTTGTGTTTGAAACAATAGACTTCGACTGATTTTTGTTAATCTGTATTTCTTCTAAATGAAGGAGGCAAAATTATATTTTAGAAATCTCTCCTGGCTGTAAAGTAGAACTTCATACCACAGCATAATGTCTTACACCCTGCATGAATAATGTAACTGGAAAAAAGTTCAGAAGTGTCTCCCTTGCTCTTGTGACTCGAAGTCATAGGGATATTTTTCATTATTTTCTGTTAGAAAATCCAGGGTTATTGTTTTATATTCTCCTCACCCAAACGAAAAAATTACTAATTCATGAATGTCACAGTTTAAAATAAGAATGTAAAAACAGAATTTCACTGTTGAATCATAATTACTACAAAACATGACACACCGATATGACATCACTATCTCTAATAAACAGTTTCGATGTTTATCTTCTTGACCAGACTTTTTTCCTATTGACTTTTATAGATTATTGATACAGTCCCTTGTCACTGTATAATAAAAATTCTAAATAATGATTCAAGAACAAAGTGCATCATTGACCACTGCCAAGTAACACACAATGGTTTCAGGATAAAAATAAAACTGTGATTTATATATGATAATCTAGCATGATTTTAATTAATTCTTTATTCAATCTTATTTTCAGGAATTCTGAGAGCTATGTCTCTCAATGCCTCCAAAAGAAGTTCTCAATACTTAGTACTTCAGCAAAGTGCATGCATCCTATTTTATTATTTGTGTCAGATACATGATACTCCTTAGGGGTATGTTCAGTTACTTTTCCAGTTTTCGTGACATCTACAGTCAGAAATTGTTTCTGGCTGAAATAGATGGTGTTTTTTCCTCTTATGTAATGTCCTTACCTGAAAGATGCAGAATGTGCAGCAGTTAACTCTTACTTCAGACATCACTTCTCTTCAAAGCCTGTATTAATTCCACCCAATTTCTCCTTATATTCAGTTTCCATAACCTTTAAGTAAAAAGAAATTGGCAGTACATTTAGCTTCATTATGGTATGCAGTTTATTTCTCATTGTTAACATTTGAAAGAAACTAATGTCAGAAATCTGGCCCAAGAAATAGTCTGTTGTTTTTTCAGTATCCAGGTATGTGTTTTTAATTTCTGCCAAGTGAATAGTAATCCACTTTGAATAGAAAGTATTGTGTTAATTCAAAAGAGCCAGCAAAACACTGATTTTTGCTTCCAACTCTAAGATTAGTGATTGGAGCACATACAACTTCAAGATCAGCTTGCCAGGTTTTTCCACTTTATATATAAGGCAGAAATGTCACACAATCTAAACTAAGTAAGGCAGAAGTACTCTAATACAAATGTGTTTGATTCTGCAGTATTTCATCAGAAAAAAACTGTTTAAAGTACACATTTAGTCGGTTTGTGCAAAATTTGCTGAAAGGTCACAAAGAGCTTCCCTTTCTCAAGGTAAGGACTGATATATATACTTAAACACAAATCTGCTTAATGTTCCTAAATAATTAATTTTAAATTTCCCACAACTTAAAATTATTAATGTACAATTTTTATTGTTTATAAAAGATTTAATATATCTCTGCAGTTAAAGATTCTTAACACGTCTGTACCCAGAGGTTAACATGATCGTTCTTTCACAGAGATTTATACCACCGGTGCTAGTTGTAAAGAACATCCCAGCCCATCTCTTTTGATTCTATTTGAAAAGAAATGTGTTATTTTATTAGCAAATACTTACATTTTTTCAGAGCTTTGTCATGAATGAGATCTGTTATGAACCCAGTTATATATCAGCGGGAAAAAAAGATAATATTTTGGACTCATTAGCCCCCCTCTCAAACTTCAAGCTGACTGCAAGCTTTTTCTTTAAGCGATACATAATTACAGAGATTAAGTAAAAGGGGTCAGGGTTTGTGTGCCATAGGATTATATTACCATATAAATAGCTGAGTTTTATAAAAGTTGATTTTCAGGTGTAAGAAGGTTACACCACAAGGATTTATGATTTCACAAGCATCAATCAAGTCTGGGTTGCAGTAATTTGAAATCCCACATTAAGCTGGAAAAACTGATTATTTATGTGAAAAAGGAATCTTTATTATTCAGTATTGACTTCAAGAACATTATCAGCATGATACTTACCAAGCTGGCATGATAATAGATTGAGAAGTAAGAAATCAAAACTGTCTGAAATACTTCTACGTAGTGTAGATGTCTGAAGTTTTCCTGATCAATGTCTTATTTGCTAGGAAACTGTATATACAAGAAGAAATAAGTGCAGAAAGGGCCTCATTTGCAACAACTCCAATGTTTATTAAAAAAAAAAGAAACAACTGTAGAAAAAGAAAAAAAATCTAAAATAAAACTGTAATTTTAAAATTTATTATTTTCTAGAAGTGTTTCAAATTGTTATCAATGCTTGCAAATATCACAAACATTTCATAGATATCTTCATGAAGAGGCTTTGAAGCCTGTGAGATTATCTACCAGCACAAAACTAGCATACTTAAAGTGTGTTTGGAGGCTAAAATGTTTACATAAGTTCAAGATGGAATGAAAGCAAAATCTAAAAAAATGGAAATAGTTTTATTTCTGGAGCAATATTTGTGAATAATTACACTTACTCAACAGAGGAAATAAAAAACGCTAATGTAGATACGCACAACTATATTTCTTGTCTTTTTCAGAACTATGAATAGACTTCCACAGAGATTTCCATGAGATGTGTTAATGTCTGATTTGCACCATGATTTCCTGTTACCTATAAAGAGCTAGAAATTGTTAGATAGACATTTTTCTACAACTTAAGATCAACAATTACATTTTTAGAAAACATCTTATATGCCATAGGTCAAAATATAAAGCTGTCTTTGTGAGTCATAGTTTATAATTATTTTATGACAGCAGAATCAGCACATTTATTTTCTAGATACAGGCAAGATTGAAAAAGGACTAAGATGGCAGCATCTTAAGGGTGTTTTTTCTGTATAATATACTGGAAAGGAGAAGGCTTTTTTGCATTTTAAAAGGAAAAGTTACAAATATGCATATACAATCTTTGATTTTACGAGAACAGCGATCTCAACAAAGTGTAGAGGGGTTTTTATATTTCACCTTTCTGATTTAGGAGTTGTAATTTTGGCTGAGAAACTTTAAAATTAGTGTTTTATTACTTCTAAACCAAAGATCAAAGAACAAGGGCATCTCTCATTGCAATTTAGATAGCTGTATAATTGTTAGGGAAATATTAATTACTGGGATGATATTTTCATATTGTTTTTCTAGAGAATTTACTTCTTTTCTTCTTCTAAAGTCAGACTCTCAGGAAACTTAATTTAGGAAACAATGCTTTCAGAACTGTGCAAAACTTGTTTCCGACGTAATAGATATCCAAGCATAACAAACAGTAACACAACAATTGCCTTTACTTGTGTGAGGAACAAATTTAATTTTGACTTTTTTCTCGACATTGTTTGAAGATTACCAGAAGTACGTGCGTGGGGGAGGGGCTGCCTACAAGCCATGTGCATGAGGCAGCCAGGAGAAGATGGAGAAAATCTCTGTCCCTAGGGGGGCTTTGCCTGACAGCCGTTTCATGTCTCACATGGAATAGGCAGTCAGTATCTATGAGGAGGAGCAGACCACCAAGGACACTGTGTCCTCTAGAAAGGTTCTCCAATCAGGTGGCAAAAGGTCTCCACCCATGCACTGCAGTCGAATGTTTGGCTGGCTGATGGTCTCCTGTCAGTGAGCGGACCTTGGGAAGAGCCAGAGGGTATAAAAGTAACTGCATCAGAAACTATAAGGCTTGCCCTTTTTCTCTCTCCCTCTTGCTGGACACTGCTGAACACTTGGCTGGACAGCTGCTGACTTTGCTTCATTGACCACCTCCAAGCCTTGTGCCTAGCCTGTGTCCTGCCTTACCACTTTGTCTCCCTCACCTGCTCCAGCCACATTCCTGCCTGACACCCTGCCTGCTTCATCCCTGCCTATCTCATTCCTGCCTGAATCCCCAGCTTTCCACCCTGCTTCACCAATCCAGCCTGCCATGGCGATCCCCACTGTGACCCTGTCCAGGGCCCTGCACCTCCTGCCCGAGCACCCACTCACCTCATGTGCAGCCACCCATCGCTGCAGAAGCTGTGCCTGTGGAGCTGTGCCTTTCCGGGAGCTGCGCAGGCTCCCTGGCAGGCAGTGTGCACACATTCCCTGCCACTTGGACATCGACAGCACTCCAAAGTTCTGGTGGTTGGGCCCACTTTTTCTGTCTCTCCCCCTTCTCTCTCCCTCTCCTACCATTATTTTTCCTTCTCCTTCCTCCTTTTCTGTTGTTTCAATTCTTCTTTACTAGGGCAACACACTTTTCATTACCAATAAATGGTTCTCAGATATAATATTTTCCTCGTTGGTCTTCATTTCGTCCTAGAACATCCGCTTTAAATGAACTCCCCACAGTTCCCCACAGCAGAATGCAACAACTTGTACGCTGGTTTTGTCTGGGGTAGAGTTAATTTTCTTCACAGTGGCTGGTATGAGGCTGTGTTTTGGATTTGTGCTGAACACAAAGTTGATAATATAAAGATATTTTTGTTTTGCTGAGCAGTGCTTACACAGAGCCAAGACCTTTTCTGCTTTTTGTATTATCATGCTGGTGAGGAAGCTGGGGGTGCCTGGGATGTTGGGAGGAGACACAGCCAGGACAGGTGACCCAAACTGACCAAAGGGATATTCCAGCCCATGTGACATCATGCTCTGTATATAAAGTGAGGGGAAGAGGAAGGAAGGGGGGGACACCTTTAATGAAGGCATTTGTCTTCCCAAGTCACCATTACATGGGATGGGGATCTGCTGTCCTGGAGATGGCTGAACACCTGTCTTCCAATGGGAAGTGGTGAACGAATTTCTTGTTTTGCTTTGCTTGCGTAAGTGACTTTTACTTCCTCTGTTAAACTGTCTTTATTTCAACCCATGAATTTTCTTGCTTTTACCCTTTTGATTCTCTTGCTGATTCTGCTAGTGGAGGAGTGACCAAGCAGCTATGTGGTGCTTGGTAGCTGGCTGGGTTAAACCACAACTTCATATTGAGGCAGACATCTGTCCTATTTAAGATCTAGAACTATGTTAGCTGTGAGAAATATCAAAACAACTGGATCCATGTAATTACAGATTCATCTCCTGGGCTCACTCCTACTTTAATAACAACCTAGAAGTACTTATGCATTACCCCTCAGAACAAATCAGTTTTATTTTGTGCTTTTTCCCTCAATGTTGAACAAAATATTCATTATTCAGCAAACTGGAAAACAAACTTCATGAAGGAATGAAAAAAAAGTTAGAAAACTTTTTAGGATTTTCTGGAGCAGTTTCAAATCCTCTGAACTTAATGAGAGTTTTTTCCACTGACTTTAAAAATTCTTTTCATTCAGTATATTCATAATAGACTACAAAAGACCCCCTTATTTGAATAGTTAAAAAGAGGAGAAAAAAGAACTAAGGACTGAAAGCCAAGGTTGTATATATTCTAAGGGTGAAAAGAAACATCCTTGTTAAAAGGATGATTAACCTTTGGTGTAAATAATCAAAGTGGATTCTCTCTACCAGTATAGCCTGTGTGACAAATTTTAACTAGATGTTATTTAAAAACCATCTACATGTGGAAATTAATGAGAAGAAGGAATTTATTTACTTCTCTGTTGCCATTCTTATAGTGCCTGTTTGGCAAAGAAAATGTCATACTAAAGAAAACTTTAATGCATTGTATCTTAATATGTTCCCAAAGCATGATAAAATCCATTTCACAGCACCACTCTTACAGCAAAGGAGTGTTCTTCTGGAGAGTTACTGAGACAAGTTAGTGGCCTCTCATTTTACATTTTAGTTCATTTCCCATTTATTTCCCCATGTAGAGGAACCCCTAGCCAAATTCAGCCTTCTATTATTTATTTAATTTTTTTTTCTTTTTTTTAATGTATGGACAACTGTTCAATTATTGCAGCCTGTGATAAACCAACTTGATAGACAAATTGTAGCTTCTAACCTTGAGCACCCTGAGTATATGCAATTCTTGGCAAAAACACTATATCAGTACTTTTCGTTACCACTGGTATTTTCCTGCGTGTTGCTGAATTCCAACAGTATGCCTTGTAAATGCTGTTTCTGGAAATGCAGCTAAAGTAGAGAACTTTGCAAGACATTATGAGGAAAATGCTGATTTGTTAACATTGTTTACACATTCATTATCAAGTAATGCCTTCCGTATTGACATTTTGTAGCTACTCTCGTCATTACAGTACTGTCTGTCTACATTACTGTGCTCTCTACTGATACTGGGGAGGTGGTTGTTTGGAGGGCAGAGGTGTGCTTTGTTTTGTTTTGTTTTTGTTGTAGCCCTTCTGATACAGACCATTTTGCTACTCTGACATGTCTAGTCTGTGTTTTTGCATGACATAGCTCAAGTCTTTTAAGTAATTTTGTTTTGTCTGATATGGCCAGGGATTCTGTAGCTTTTGAACCAACACTCAGGAACTTCTGACTGGTTAAGCAAATTCATTTGAAATTAATCCTTAAAAAAACCACTGGTACTATCTTGTAACTGGAAAATATCTTCATACCAAACTAGTAACTAATTTTACTCTCATAACAGATCTGATCGCTTCTCTTTTTCATAAAACTCAGTTGCCTGAAGCCCTCTCTTTGTACAAAAATCTTTGGATCCCAGTCTTTTTCCCTTGAAAATCTAATTAACAGTATTCTTTTAAATAAGAAGATTACTTTCTGTGAGCAATTAACTGAAATCCAGTCTGCTTTAAACTTTTCAATATAGCAATGAATATTTATAAACTTAATAGAACTTCACCCTGGTAGGCAATCCCTTTAATCTTATTTGAAGCAGCATGGGGCCCAAGTCTCATGGGATTAACATCATATTTTCTTTTGGCACACACACACAAAAAATAATTTCCTTTAAATGAAATATTTGACCAACTGTTATCCAAATCGATGACAGTTCAAAGTCTATGTCAGTAAAACTAGAGTGTATATATCCATATTATCTGTGGCTTCATGCTGTGATTCAACATTGTTCTCTCAAGCTCATATGCACTTTTCTGCACCATTAGCATCTGCTGGCTTGCAAATATGAATCAGGGAATGAAAGCTATAGTAACTTTGGTCTTAAAAGGTAAGCCAAATAAGGTAAAGGCCTGCTACATCGAAAAAAAATAATAAAAAAGAAAAGCAGACATCCAGGAAGCAAAGACATCAGCTGGAATAAAACCAAAGAAATATTTTCAGTACTGAATTTCCTCTCTAATTTTGCTTTGTCTCTTCCATGTGAAACGTCATTATTATGAAATTGCTTTTGAAGTAAAATCTGGTTTACATTCTCAAAACAAATAGCTACTTCAAACAGTTTCCTACTAATTTCTGTATTATAGCCATATATGCAAAATACCTGAGAGCAGGTTTTAGAGCTGGAGTTTTTTAGCTTTTCCTCTCATTAACTCTGCTATATGATTTGTGCTTGAAGAACTGTCTTGACTAATTTCACTGGTTTAGAATGTTTACTTGGTGAACTCCTTTTGTTATCCTCCAACTCAGTGTTTGTCTCTTGTCTGAGCCTATTTCCTCGAGACTTTATTTTCCTATGTCCTTTTATTCTGCAGCCTTTGTTTTGTATTTTCATTGGGACCAAAGACATCTTTGTGAAAAATGTGTTCTCCTTAATGAACTCTCTTGGTTTTGCAGGTGATTTGACAGTAGCTGTCAAGAATATAGATGGGCTTCACCTTAATTGTTCTAGTGTGAAAAAGAAAAAAGTAGAATCCACATCTTTAGGATTATATCATAGTTATATTTTGTTATATTACACCTCTGTGTAAGAGGTGATTTCAATGCAAAGGACTTTTCAAGAGTAACACAGGGCAAACATAAGGCACTCATTTATTTCTGTGAGAAGGCATTGCATTAGGTGATGAGTGTTCCCAGTGGATCTGTACATATTCTGCAGGTCTGATGCATACAGAATAATGTCAAACCTGGTGCACAATCTGATGTTGTTGCAGAACTACAACAGAATCAGTTCTCTCCAAACAATTTGAAACTGAAAAAATCTCTGATGGGTAATGAGGTGGCACAGCCTTGGCCAAAACCTTTGCAAACTCAGACCACAAAGGGCAGAATACTGCATAAAAATGTTGGTGATGAAGACAGGCTAACAAGGCTAGAAAAGGATGGATACAAAACCAAGAATAATTCTAGTAAAATTAGAAAGAACATGTAGTACTTACACTCTATGGGTTCTTACAGAACATTTGTCATGAAAAGTAGACACCACTTGACCTCAATTAGGGACATGTGTCCAACACCATAGTGCTGGACACAACTGTATACACTATATTGGCAATCATCAGAAATACCTGATTTCATCTTTGCATTAAACTGCAGTTGTCAACTGGAAGACGAGCTGGTTTTTTGGTTTGGGGTTCTAGTGGATTTTATGACAAGCTTCTGTCAAGGGTATACATCCTTTTTTAGTTAGTACTGTGCAACTCTAAAGGCTGCTCTTCACAAAAAAAACAAAGTAACTGAAACGTAGGACATTTGACATGTTCTATTGAAAAACCACATTCTCTTCTTAAAAGCCTGAATTCAGTAGAGTTTCAGCAATCCCTGAAGAAAGAATTCTTGCAAGTGGAATTACACTGCTACTATCTTTGCAACTCTCAAATGGTAGTCAGTGCTAATGCCCTAATATACAATTCTCCATCATACAACCAATACTAAATTTGAGTTTGAAAAACAACTTTGTGAAATACAAACTCTGTAAGGATTTTTGCTTCCTGGTGTAGTCGGCATATGATGCCTACCTCACCAGGGCCAGAAGTTGGACTCGATGATCCTTGTGGGCCCTTTCCAGTTCAGCATACTCCATGATTCTATCATCTCTGGATGTAGCTAAGTAGAAATGTTCAAGAAAATGTGCAGGGACAGAAAAGATGATTTTAATTCTGTACAGCTTTTGTAACATTGCAGATGATGTAATTTCTTCCAGTATCTCATCTTCCAGTGTTTGATTAAAAGTTTTTTCCTTACTCTTTCATCCGTTCCTCTTGCTGCAGGTCACAGGAAGGGAGAAAAAGAAATAATGCATGGGAACATCACATGTTACCTGAGATGACTTTTGTGGCCTCTGCATTATAAAGAAATCTCTCCAGAACACAGTCCTTGGTTGCCACCAGGAATACATTGGCTCTAACTTGGTGATGAAGGTGATAGAAAGTAGAAAAACAGTTGGATATATAAAATTAGATTATAACACAAAATGGATTTGTGACATTGTAAGGGATATTATATCATTATTTAAACTGCAACACCAAGCAACATTTTTGCCAGCACCGACTATTTAGTTAATTCATTATTTAGTTAATTCAATACCAAAACTTTTTTTCATGACAGTTAAAGTATTTAAGGTAAAATATTATAATCAATCAGATTTTTTTTTTCAGATACACAAATGAAAAAAATTGTTGGCTAACTTCTTCATACTAGTGCAACACAGGTTTCTCTAACGTGTAGGGAATTTCCTCTACTGTTAACATGAAGAGCTGTCACTTTTCAGATCTTGACTTGTAAAGGAGGAACTTTCCATCCCCCCAGACTTTTTATTCCCATGTCATTTTTCTCTTGGAAATGACACCTCTTTTCTAAATAAAAAATAAATAGTAATAATAATAAAAAGAGCCAATACATGTTTATTTTGCAATTATTTTAAATGTATTCTTTTCCCATCCCTGTTCTTGAGTAAAAGCAATGGCTCTCACACAGACCACCTGAAAAGACTTTTGGCATAAGAGGTTATTAATCTTCAATATCTTTAAATGCAACATTTCAGCTTTCAGAAATTGGACTTTGATAACAAAATTAAAATGAATTGGAGAAAAACTAGCCAGTGCCACTAGCTGCAATTATTGTCAAATTATTTGTAGACTATGTCTTGACAGATATTTTTCCTGGTGTGTTATCTTAACATGCAATCAGAACTTTACCAAAAGGGTAACTGACATTAAATTCACACTTCATGTCACTCAAACCTAAAGAGAATTTCAGAAGAAAACATTGTGCATTTTATTTTTTTGTCTCACAGTTTTCTCCAGGCCAAATTTCAAAAACTTGCTCTAAATATTGAAGTTGTACAGCTTTTCATAATTTTAAAAGTACTTAAAATTTAAAAGGCATACTAAGATATGTTATTCCCACAAACCACCATAAAGCTGCTCTTCTGTCCTCTGGGTCTAGGGTAGTCCTATTTGCAGTTCTATTGAAGAGGGCAGTAAGAATTATCCTTCAATCTTTGTAATATGCATAAAGTTCAGAGTCACATTTGTAATGAGCAAGTGACATGAACCGATAATTAGAATGCCCTCAAACACTCTCAAAGAGATGTTGAGGAAAACCCTCCTTTAGGAAAGTTTGATCGCTTGCCATTTTGTAGATAAACCTGAGTTTTGGTTGATTACAAAGTGATAATTTCTGGATTGAGTGAAAATGTGTATGTACATTCTTTCTCCAGATAAAAACTAGGGAACAGAAAAAGGTCATAATCTGCTGAAGTTACTTCTAATTTACCATGATTACAATCAAACTTTTTGATTCTAGCCTGAAAATTGTTGCTTTTCCAAGAAAATCAAATGTCTTGTTACATGTCCTGATAAAGCAAAGTTCTGTTTCTGGTTACTGTGTTCTGTTGTTTTCTTTCCTTTATCCCAAACCATCAAATGTACTAGCTAATACTCAAAAACTAGATAAACTGATAATACAACAAGCTTCCACTACTAATTCCAATGTTATTTACATGCCTACATACTATATCTGTCCTATTCAAATAATTTTTGTTGTTTTCAAGGATAAAGAGGATAAATGTTATTTTTAGTACCCTTAAATGTAACACTTCTGTTACTGAATTGTTTTAAATTGATTGCATAGACAAAGTCCTTCAAGATCTGCATTTTTTCACCTTTAATCCAAGTGTGTTATCTTCAGTAGTCCTTGTACAATTCTTGTGATAATTCTGACAAGACTATTTCTTTGACTGATGTTTGATTTTGATAGCAACCAGCATGCCATTTTATTACCAAAAATCTGCATGTTTTATTTCTTACCATTTCTCTAGAGTTGTTCACTAATTTATTTCAGATGCCACAGTGTTTTATACTGCCCAGAGGGATGACTGTCCTTGTTTTCAATTGTCTTTTAAAACGAAAAATAATTCAATATGGAATTACTTTGTTAGCTCAATGCGATTTATTTTCTGTTTTTTCCTATGAGATACAACAAACAAATATATCTATCATTTTAAAGATAATTCTGGGAATCTTATAATTGCACTACATAGATTCTAGAGATATAATTGATCATTATTCTGCTTGGAGTTGTCAAGGTGCTTCAGTCAAACTCTTTTTTAAAATTTTTTTTATGACATTTATTTTAATTTTAATTGTTGATTCATGAATAAGACTAAATGCACAATTTCATCTTTTTATCTACACCATTATAAAAATTTCTTGGGATTTTCTACTGACAGCTAATTATAGTGGCTACTGTATTAAAAATGCACTTCTTAATTAAGGATAGTTTCTTAATACTAATAGTTTTCTGAAATGCTATCTAAATTAGGAGCACTAATGTTGTTAAGATTCTTTATTTGAAAATTGTCATAAAGTTGTGTTTAAAAACCTAAAATATTTATTCCTCTTCATTTACTTACCTGTAAATATGCCTCTAGGCATCCTGAGATAATGTTCAGAGGGAAATACGAGTGTATCAAGAACAGAACAGAAAGTCAAAAAATCTGAATCCTATTTGTACATGATGAAAAAGTCATACAGCAGCAAATCACTTAATCACTCTTTAAAAGAGAAACAAAACCTCTCTTGTCTGACTTTGAAGTCTAGGACAAAAAGTCTGTCTCTTATTCTGTGTATAAAAAATCTAATCCTAATTTGGGAATATTCTATAAAATCAGATATGATCTCAACAATCTTTACAGGAAATAATAAGCAAAACCAGTTATGGTTATTCCTGAATAGCATTTTCATGTGTCTTCTGATTTCTACTTTTTAAGCATTTCCATAACATGTTGATATTTAAACACTGATATTATTTTTTTTCTTTTTAAGGGACAACTAATGGGCTATTTATGCATCTATGACTTTTTTGCAGAGGCCTCAAGGAAAGTGCTGCTTTAAGGTTCCTATCAAAGGAATTCAAAGGAAGGTAACTTCAGTAGATAGTTTGAGGATTTGAGTGCTATAAGATCTTCAGCACTGGAAGTAGAGTTGAAACCTCGGGAACAGTCCCCAATTACAAGCCCTTCAGTTCTGTAGGTCCCTCCCTTGTTAAAAGGAGGATTTAAAATTCCAGCAGTTTATACATGAAAGATACACATGATCTAACAGTTCTTAATTAAATTTTCCATTGCTATTACAGTCAGGAAAGTACAATATGAGAAGGAAATCTCTGTGACTCAGATGGGCCAGCTGAAATATCTAATAAGGAATTTATGCATCATTAGCCTTTCTTCAGCTATTTAGATTTCCATCTACTTTGAAATTTTTATGTTACAAGTCTATTGCATGTACTTATAACTTGTTTGGGTTTTTTTTTTTACTTTTACCTTTACCAGGTTTTCACAGAACTAGGCATTTTTACTTTGATACTATTTTTCTACAGGTGAGTGAAAAGGAAATTGGTTATAATTTTAGCAGAGCACTGGGGCTATTTACATTTAAACTCAAGTGACAGCACAGAAATAATTGTTTCGGTGAGGCGGGATTATATATCAATTTCAAACTGCTAGGTTTTTTATTTTACAAACTGTATTCACTGATGTCATTGATATGCAAGCAGGTACATTTCTGCCTGAGAAGCATATTTAGGGGTGTAGGTTAGACTTCTATTACTCCTGGGCAGAGATCCAAAAAGAAGCATAAGCTTTGCTTTCCGAGTGCACTTACAACCATATGCAGTTCTGAAGTGTGGCATTTTTTGTGGATATCATAAATATTCCCACCCTTGAGTAAGTGAACCACAGAATCAGAGATTTGTGGAGATTGGAAGGCACCCGTAGAGGTCATCTGGAAAAACACCCTGCTTAAAACAGGATTAGCTGGAACAGGTTGCTTAGGAATGTGTCCAATTATGTTATAGGTTTTAGGTTTTGAACAATTCAAAGCACAGAGAATCCACAGCTCTTTGCAATCAATTCCAGTGTAACTACCTGTTACGATCTGGTTTAAATGCAGAAAAGCAAAGCAAGCGAAGTCTCTGTGCATAAACCAGAAAAAACTTAGAAGGTTCAAAATATTTCCAGAAATGAGATTAAAACCCAACGAGGTTAGATGTTGATGCCAAAATATGGATGTATTTTATCTGATAGTAAAAGAGGCAAAGAGAAGGGAAGAGAAAAGAAAGAGAAAAAGAAATGGAAAAGTGGGGGGGAGGGGAGGGAGAGGTGACAGGGGTTAGGTGGAAGCAGATCACCCATCCGAGGGTCCCAATGACGTCTCGTTGCTCCCCTCCATCTGCTCTGCTGGTGGCGAGGGTCCCCCGTCGCTGCCGTGGCCACGCCGCCCCACGCCACCACACCACGTGCTGGAGAGCACAGAATGCCGTGGATTAATATTGGCTTTGGGCCAGGTGGGAACACCCACATCTCCCTTGCAGGGCTGGCTTGACACACTGTCCTTTGCAACACTGAGGGTCTGTTGCATCATCTCTGGTGCAGGGTCTGGGGACCCCTTTGAGGGGACCTTTGATGGGGACCTCCTTCTGCTGTGGATAAGCTTTTTCCACAGGTGAAGGGCCCCTCAGCTGGGCTCCTCTGCACAGTGGAGGATGGGCAGTCACTGCGCCTCTGACCAGGGGCGTTTCCAATACAAACCCAAAGCCTCTCTTCCCCCACCCTTTGGTGGAGGGTCTGTGCCAGCCTGGCAGCTGAGAGCCCTGGGGCTGTGGTGTCCGCCTTGGAGGTGTTAAGCCTGTGCTTTGTGAATGTCCCCAGCCCTGAGTTGTTACTTTAGCTTATCTTCATCAGCAAGCAGTGTCAGGCGTCAGTCAGGGCCCCATTCAGGGTGCGGTAGTCTTCTCTGCAGCTTTTATAATACAATTTTAAAAGTCCTTCATGAAAATGTTTAAGTAATAGAATATTTCAGTCTCTTGACACTACCCTCACTGTATTTTCTGTCAGAATTTCCACTCTTCCTGTTTGTATCCAAAGCTTCTTGTCATGTCACCAGGTACCACTGAGAAGAGTCTGGCTTCATATTCTTTACTCTTTCTGTCAGATATTCTTTGCAAATTGCATAATGACAGTCCAGATAAATTGCTGATTGCTAGAAGTCGAGAGCATACACTAGGTAAAAAATACTTTTGTAGTTGTTCTCTTTCTGTTCTTCTTTTCCTAAATACCTCTGTCTGTTCTGGCCTCTGTTACACGTGGATGAATGAGGAGAGAATTTCGATCCAATGGAAATTCTTTTACAACTCTATATGTAAGCTATTCTGGGAAATAAAAATACTGCAATGTTATAGATAAAAGCTTGATCGTCTGAAGTAAAATCCTGGTTTCTAGTTATGCATTAGAGAGACTGTTTCTTCATAGAAACCGTGAGTGTGTTCTGATATTCTTAGGGAATTAAAGGTGTATACTGTGATTGGTACTTTCATATTGAAAATCAATGAGATATATCTAAGTAATTGAATATTTTTTACACATTCATCCTGTCATTTCAACATCTAATTTTGAATAGCATGATGTTTTTGTTCAGTGTATTCAATATCCTCAGTAGTAGTGGGAATGAAGACAAAAATGTTCAAGCTTGAGGAAAGACATCAGAAAGTTTCGTCTGAACCTGTCAAGTTTTCAATATTACTCCCAGTGTCATAGATACAAGTTTTCTTTTGAGAACCATAGAAGGAGGAAGGTAAAAAATGCTCAATCTGTCAAATTTCTCTTTCCCATGATATTTTACTCTGACCAGTATACCAGTATCATAAAATGGAAGGAAATAACAATGATTAAGTATGAATTAACTATAAACAAAACATCAAAACCCTTTCTGTACAAGATCAGATGGAGAATTAGATGAATATGTAGTTTTGTTCTTCAATCTAGAGCTAATTGTTCACTTTACAGTCTCAATGATGGGACAGGATCATAAGATCGTAGTATCACAGAATGACCTGGTTTAGGAGGAGCCTTAAATATCATCTAGTTCCAACCCCCCTGACATGAACAGGAACATCTTTCACTAGACCAGATTCCTCAGGGCTCCATCCAGCCTGGCCTTGAACACCTTCTGGGATGGGGCATCCACAACTCCTTTGGGGAACCTGTTCCAGTGCCTCACCAACCACACAGCAAGTTAGCTCCTCCTATTATCTCTCTTTTGGTTTGAATCCATGCCCCCAATTCCTGTCACTGTATGCTCTTGTAAAAGGTCCCTCTCTTTCTCTCTTGTGGGCTCCCTTCACATACTGGAAGGCTGCAGTTACGTCACCCTGGAGCCTTCTCTTTTCCAGGCTGAGCAACCCCAATTTTCCAGCATTTCCCCACAGCAGAGGTGCTTCATCCCTCTGATCATCTTCATAGTGCTCCTTTGGACTCACTCCAACAGGTCCATGTCCTTCCTGTGCTGAGGACCCCAGAGCTGGATGCAGCACTGCAGGTGGGCTTTCACAAGGGTGTGGTAGAGTGGATAAACACCTTTCATTTCAGGAAGATACTGTTTAGTCCTTAATTTTGTACATATATGAATAATTCACTTAATGTGGGAAGAGCTGTTCGTATTGATTAATCAGATGAATAAATGTAAAAACATGCCTAAGTAAAGAAAACATGTACAAAAATCACACTGATAGTGACACGGCTGTATGTGAATTAAATGTGTATACACACTTTGTCTATGACTCCTTTCGTAACCATCCCTGACTTCATAGTTGTACAGGAAAAAGTGTGTGCCTAATATGGAAATATTTGAAATAATTGAAATATCCTTCAAAAAAATTTTCTATTCAGGGATTTTTTTCCCCAATAGAATAAAGCCATAAGTCTTTTTTTCTTTTTCCATTTAGCTGCAAGACTAGAAAGGCAAATGTGTTTTTTGCCCCTTCTTACATATTGGCGCATTGTAATATGTATTTCAGTAGTATTAAGATATTATTGTTTTTCTGTTTATCAGTGTCATTTTTATAATTAGGTTTTCTGACTGAGTTAATAAATTTTGATTTTCTTAGTAAGATCTTTATAATTATTCTCTCACGTTACTCAACATTCTTGAAAATCCACTTGTATCTTTCAATTGCAAAACCATATTCTGTAATTTAGAATGTATTTAGAATGTAATTTCTTTTGTTCAGTGTTAGCTGTCGATATATCATCATTCTGTATACTAAATGTTTCTTTCAGGCATACTACCAAAGTCATAGCTTTGATGAAATGTTGCATGTTTGCTTTGCTATTGGGAGTTATTTATCCACCTAAAGCAATCTAATGGCCTCTGGTTACAGATTTTTTTCACCTCAGACTGTTTCATATTTATGTGATGCTGAGAATATGCCTCTCTTTTGTAATGTGTATAATACATTTAAAGTACTGTGTGTCCTTCCTACTTCAAGAGTTAAAATAATCTGTGTAGTTTGCCTTGAAGTTTGTTGGTCTGCCTTCAAGTTGATAGCATGCACATTTACAGTGCAAGTTCCTGAGATATTTTAAGTGGTTACTGTTATCCAATGTCCTTGTCCTTCATGATTAAATTTTGAAAGTCACGTTTGTTTCATCTTTTCTGATGAAAAGTGTTATCAGCAAAATGGGATTGGTACATAACTTAAACATCTCTTTCTAATGCCCCCACAGGGATGTGATGGATGTCATTATGCGGATCTGAAATGTGCATTCTCTGCATTTCTTCCCCATACTTCTACAGACTGCTATTAATAGAAAAATGTACTTTATAAATCCTGCCAGATTTCCAATTGCTAGGTAAAATCTAAGCTGTTTGACATAACAACTTCAGTACTTCTTAATTAAGATAGTTAATCCTTCCCTGTCAACAAGTTATTTTCTTTTATGTGTTTCTTTTCTTGTATATGATTCATTGATCATTTTATTTAGCACTTTGGTATTTTTTCTACATGCCCTGTTATTTTAGATTTTATTGGACTGAAGAATATTTCTGTTATGCTAATGTATTTTTCCATTTCTGATTTAGTTGCTGTCAGTAAAATCAACTGTTTCAGTTTTTAATATCTGTATAAAATGGAATTAATATTAAAGTAATGCCTTCTTTGCAGAAAAAGTTGGTATCCAATTACTGTCATTTTCTTCAACATGAATGTCAGATTTTTTGAGGCTGGTGTGATCTTGTTATTTTCTAATAATACGTTAATTATTTTTAAAGTGACATGTAGATAACCAGTTTACTGTGATGACCTTATTCATCACTAGCAGAACTAATATCATGAAGAGTCACCTTGACTTCTCTAAAACTTCACATGGTATAAGCTAAGTACGTTAAAATGCCTCACAATTGGGCAGTCATACTGGATTGGGCATTCCAACCTGGAGCCAAACCAGCAACAGCTTTCCTTACCTGCAAAGTGAGCAAGCAGCTGTGTGGTACTTAGTGGCTGGCTGGGGTTGAAGCACAACAGTCCTCAGCTAGGGATCAGACTGATTTGAGATATGTATGTACATAACCATCTCTGAGCAAATGGATCAGGCTGTGAATGCTAACATACAACATAGGTCAGGAAGACTTCTTGTTACTACACAGTAATAAATTAATACCTGAGTACATCAAATACCCAGCCATATCTCTAAGAGTTATGGAGCTTTGGTGATTTATATAAATCATTGATTTCTTTCTCTCATTTCTCTTAAAATCTGTCTTCCACTATAATTTTTCTTCTTCAAGGAAATAAGTGTTTCTGATATCCTCAGAAAAACTAACTGATCAGATTTCTCATGTTTTTTTCCCTTTCCTATCAGCATAACACCATGCTGCTTTGGGTTTTTCACAAAATTTCTCAGTACTGTTTTTCCTGCTTCTTATCTTCCTTAGATTTTCTTTCCAACTGGTGTATGTACACATAAAATAATGTCATAGCTTTGTATCTGTAACTCTAGCCCCTGATCTAAAACAAAACAAATAGAAGGCATATAATACATTCTGAACTCATCTGTCCTTCTTTCCTAAATCTCTGTATTATTGTGATGTGACTTTTAGAATTGGATTCCTTCCACTCAACTCCCATTCTCTTCATCTCCTTAGAAGCAAGCAGGTTGGTTTTTTTTTTTTTTTCTGATAAAACTCCTTGATTCTTCATAAAGCTTCTCAGCTTTATCCAAAATGTACATGAAAAACAGGCCACCCTTCCTTGTTCTTGTAATTTTTAGCATTCTTGAATGATCAAGTCTTCCCTCCACCTTTTCTTCTCTACCGTGATTTTGGTGTAGATTATTATTAGGCCTTACATCAGCTTCAGGTATTTTTACAGTTCAGTGCAGAGCAAAGAAAGATCTTAAATACATCAGCCCCATGGCATCATATAACACAAGACTGCTTGTCTCATGTTTATCTTACCAAAAGGAATTATCTGTCTCTGACAAAAATAAACTAAAAACAAAACTAAAAGATACTTATAATGATTTAAGTGCACATTCTCCTCGGGATTTAAATGTTTCAACCTGATCAGGACTAGAGCATTGATCTTTAGCCATGCCTTCAGTATGAGGACACAACTGTAAATAAAGTGTCCTGCATCTGCATCAAACAAACAAAACCTCAAGTAAAAAGCCATTTTGTCTAGTTCTCAGACTAAAGGAAGAAGAAGCTCATTTTTCTAGTAATTAATTTTTTTTCAAAGGTGCTTCACAATGGAAACTATGGTGCAAAATTATGTAAATTAGTCCTTTGTAACAAAAAGGTGATTGAATTGGGATTCATGTTCATAAAAAGATGAACAAATTCATAGATGCACAAAGAAAGACAGACATATGCAATGTATCAGGTTCAAACTTAATTAGAATCAAAGGTATCTCAGCTTTATTCTAGTGACACTGACTATTTTTAGTACTATATTTAACCCCATATATATGGGAGAAACAACATTAAAAAAATGCAAAATTGCTTTTAAAAATCATCTCACTTGTGAATTACCTATGCTTCTTGCGCAGTGTCCCAAAAGTGTCTACATTAATCCTATAAGAAAAAAGGCTAATTAGAAAAATTTGATAAGCAGTCAGTTATCTGCATTAAACATATGTGTCACCATTCCTTGTACAAGTAAACCTATTATTTCTAAATGAAAACAGAGCCATTAGATCAGAAAGGCTTACTGAAATAGAACTTTCTTCATTACTAAGCAAAATTGGGGATTTCTGTTTCAGAAGGGAGCCCACATACAATTTCAAAGTAAATGACAGTAATAGACATAATTAGCACTATAAAGTGTTCAAGAGTCTTGAGGAAATTAGTATGTGTTGAGTTTGAGTGGACAAGATTACTTCTTAGGTATTGCAAATACGTATTAAGTATGTTAGCGTTTTAAACAGGCTTACAGAGAAACAGACAGCATAAGATGCAACACTCTGAGAAATGAATCTGAATAGATTGTGAAACTCCTTATGTGATTAGACTGCTTCAAATTTGGTTTCATCCCTGCATCTTTATGTAGTTGTGAAACATTATTCATCGGTCATGGAAAAATCTGTAAGACTCAGTGACATTGCTCTTAAATCGATTTTTATATAGCACTTATTATGTGTGACAGAAAGAGTTTAACAGTCAAAAAAAGGAGGCTTTATTCACCACTTTTAGTTCTTCTTTGTGACTGCCAGGTTTTGGATATCTGCATGTCTTAGTTACTTCCATGGACAATAAGGAATAATGCTATTTCACCAAAACCTGTGTTGGTTCATGGTTAGTGATTCAATATTTGTCCAGCTAATTTGTGGGAATGTTAACCAGCTTAAGAAGATAAATTATATGTTTCTCATCTTTTTTTGAGTAACTATATTATCTTTCGAGTAATATTCATATAGCGCTTGATGAAGTCAGATGATGAAGCTTAGAATTCAACAAAACCTTACCTGCAATTCTTTTTTAATGAGACACTTATAGAGGGGGAAACTAAGGCAATGTAAAGGTGACTAGGAATTTTCCCACACGCTCATTTAGGTTTAACCATTTACATGCTTCATGCTGTTTCCTCGGGTCCTGTCAGTGGTCACCGGAAAGAAGAGATCAGTGCCTGCCCCTCCTCTTCCCTTGGTGAGGAAGTTGTAGACTACTATAAGTTCTCCCCTCAGTCTTCCCTTCTCCAGGCTGAACAAACCAAATGAAGTCAGCCAGTCCTCATATGGCTTCCCCTCTAGATCCTTCACATATCTTCATGACCCTCTTTTGCACACTCTCTAGCTGCTTTAAATCCTTCTTATACTGTGGTGCCCAAAACTGCACACAATATTCAAGGTGAGGCCAGCCCAGCACAGAGCGGGACAATCCCCTCCCTTGCCCGGCTGGCGATGCTGTGCCTGATGCCCCCCCCAGGACACAGCTGTCCCCCCTGGCTGCCAGGGCACTGCTGATTCAACTTGCCATTGACCATGAGCCCCTTGTTTAATTAAGATGCTTTCTCTAGTCATTTAGCCTCTTTTCTCACAGTTTTTCTCACAGTTTTGCTCCGATTTAAACAATACTTTTTTTTACACACAAAAATTTGTTATTCATTTTCCTCCCTCACATCTATGTTCAATGAAGTTACTATTTTCACTTATGAGTTCTACTTTATTTTTTTAATAATCTGAAAAAAAAAGATTATTGCTTTCCTATAGAAGGAAAAAATAGCCAAAAATCAAAATAAAACACAAAACACCACCCCAAATAAAAAAAAACACACTAGTCAAGCAAAGCTGAGTGATTTCAGTGTGTGCTTTGGTGGAAACAATTAAACCCCTAATATCTAATGTTATGTTTCAGTGAGCACGTATGCAGATCAGACTAGAAAAAAGATCTTAACCTTATTATTCATTCTGTATAACTTTTGTTCTTCTTAAAATTTGAAGGTTTTTTTTCTGCAGTGAGTGAACAGTATGTTTGGAAAAACCCAAGAGTGTCATTCATGTAAATGTCTAGGAACAGGTCTTGATATAATTTTTCAAGAGTTATAGTGGACTATATGAATGTATTAATTATTGTGAATGTTTATCTCCTCAAATACTTAATCCATGTACCTTAATTTCTTAGTTCTGCCTTATTGAAAATTTAGTTCCTGCTTCATTTCTAGGCATTTTTAAACAAAATCTGTTACAACATATCATGTTTGCTGCTACATATTTTCACGGCTGTTTACAGTATTGTGAGCAAGAATATTTGGTGAGAAATAGCCATGTGTTTTCATTTTCACACATATTTTGCACACATTGCAAATATTTCCAGGATGGATTTGCATTATCTCACTTTAATGGTCTTGGTATAATTGTGCTGCTTAGTTCATTTAAAGTACCTCCTTATTTAGTTATTTTGTTCATTAATTTTGCATAGCAGAATATAGTAGCAGAATTTATGGCAATTCAGATTAGCTGTCTTGATTTCAATTTAGCTTGCTAGAAAACAAAGTATGCACAAATTACACACAAGCAAATTACATTTAATGTTTAGTCCTCTAAGTTTATAGATATTGGTTTGTTCTTTCGTAGCTCTAAACACACTGATACCCAATGTGTTCACTATTCTATGAATTATGAGCTATTCCCATTCTACAGAATTAACCTGTTTGTTCCTTCTTTAGTTTCATAGCAGATTTTTTTGTCTGGACTTATTTGTCAGTAATAACTTAATCACATTGGACCCATACCTCTTATATTCATAAGTTTCTTAAAAGCATATAGCAATACCATCCTCTAGCTATGTGTGTTCTTGAACAGTATAGCGAGTATCTACAAAGCCCTCTGTCATGTGAAAAGGGAGATTTCCTCAACCCTTATTGTCTGATTTGTCTGTCAGCACGCCAGGAAAGCTGAGACCCTTGTGCCTGACCAGTGTCAGCATCCTGTCAGGGGGAACCCAGGAGCAGTCCTGCTGGATCAGAGGCACTTTGACTGACTTATTCAGGGACACACCAAAGGAGACTCCGCAGCAGGTCTTCCCACTTTAGGACCCCTCAGTGGATCTTCCACTTTATTTGAGGATGTTGCGTGCTGCTGGGGACTGGCAGCATCCAAGAAGGACTCACACCAAGACAGTTGCACTCTTTTTTAATATAAAATTGTAACAAGTTAAGGGTCAAGGATTGATGGTGATAGTACCTGACTGCAAAAATGTATTTAAAGCAATACACAGACAAGTTCTAATCCCCAATTAAAGTATTTAGTGTGCACAGAGTATGATTCTTATGCAATAGGTGTCTCCACAGAACAGAAGACAGGTTCAGCCCATCCACTGATCCCAGCAGCTATGATAGAGTCTTACCTAACTTTTCCCCATTCTCAACTTATTTTTATACTATTTCTTTATGTTAGGTGGAGCTTGAGTGACTCTAGTCATACATACCTTTGTTACTGATGGATCTATAGTCAATAAAATAAAGAGCACATGCCCAGTGAGGGTTGGTTGCACCTTGGAGGCGAGTACCTTTGGGGTGCAAGTGTGCATTCATATTACAGTTACGTTATAAAAAAACAAGTTCATCCGAGGAGAGCAATTTTGGCCCAGTCATTGGCCCAGCAACAAGGCATCTCCTCCTCTCTCCCCTGGTTGACCGGTGTTACATGGATTCTCAGCTGCAAAGTACCACCAAGTTCCCCTCCCTGCAAAGATTTCAACAGAGCCTGGTGGCAGTGCCCGCACTCTGCTTCGCCCTCCATTCCATCCCCCTTACCAGGTGCTTATGATTGCAGATTGTGTCTATGGGGAATCATCATAGAATATGTTTTGAGCATGCCAGCTGCATTCCATCCAGGGAGTAGCAACCCCATAATTTCAGTACCATTACAACTTCTGTTAAGATGTGAATATAACTTCCCAGTTTCCTCTAATTTTATCCCCAGCCATCTTTCCCCAACCTCACCACACAATATAATAACTGACAGAAAATTGGTTTATTCATTCAAAAGTTAAAACCATTTTCACATCTAACTTCAACTCAGTAGAAAGGAACAGCACAATACTTATATAAAGAAAATCGTTAAGGAGGTTTTCTTATAAAATGGTGCAAGTTTTATTTTGCATTTTTCATCAGAGCAGGGATAGGGGGAGGCATTTCTGAACTGAACTTATTAATCAAATGAACTGACCAAATCTTTATCTGTTGATATGCCCTTAAAATATAAAAGATTTCCCCTTATAGTAAGCATAGTTTGGGCATCAGTGTTGCAATTCTGCCATCTGGAATATTTAAACTGGAATATCACATTGCCTAAGCTAACAGCAAGAATTCAGACCACCGTAGTGCCAAGGCTGAGGACATGCATTCTCATCTGGGACTGTTTGTGCCAGTAAAGTGGTTCTTGCTCCTCTGTCACCAGCTACTAGTTACTGTCTTTCCCTGTTACTTCTCCCTAATGTATTCTAAAAACTGTTTCCCATAGCCCATCTCAGTCTGAGATGCTAATGAAGAACTAACTACAGTTTAAGTTAACTAGGTAATTTTGCCTGAGGATTAGGAATCATTTGTCTGTTCCCTGAGTGCCTGTTTTGCACTTTATACTAGTAAGTTACATCTCATTTCTACTTACTAGCTTAAAGAGCAAATCATCACTCACTTCTGACTATATTGCTATTTTGACTCCTTTATCTATTGTGTCCTCCAGTTTTGCTCGCTGGAATTTTCAGCAGAACTTCACACTGCAGTTCCAGTTTAAAAAAAATAAAATTAAATTGGTCCCCAGTCTGATCACTGAGAAATTTTGATACCGACAGCACAATAATGGTGTTCCATTTTGCTTTTTCCCCCTATTCATTTGCATTTTCTCTGCTAGAGTTGTAATTTTGCATGCCAATATACTTACTGGAGGAGCCACACAGCTACAGTGCTTTCCCAGCCTCAACATATGCTTGGTTTTCATTAATGAATACTACATTTGCTTTGCTATTGTTTCTCGAATGAATAAATTAGCTCGTTAATACACCAGTTGACATTTATTTACATTTCATATAAAGCTCTTATTACAGATCATCTTTTGCAATTAAGCTAAGGTCAAAGGCACAACTACTGAATAGTTGCTAACACAACAGCAATACCTAAGTCCAAGCCCTCTGAGAATCCTCGGAGTATCTAGGCTCTTGTTCCTATTTCAATCTTTAGCCAACAATTGAAACTGTAGGATTAGAAAATTAATTTCAGAGCAATTACATTTGAGAAACTGTTATAATAAAGGCATTGGTGAATAGAAGTCTCAGAAGTGTCAGCAAGTTTTGGTCTTTCCACAATTTGACTGAAATGTATTAAATAATAATCTCTGCATATTGAGATGTACAATTGCAATAACACTCTTCTAAAATACAGTTATGCTAGAAATGAGCAGTCTTTAGAAACTCTGTGACTATGGCAATTTTTGGTGACCTAACATAAATGCAATAAAGCTTTACTTTTAATTTAAAAATTCTTTCTATTCAGTGCTGATTAAAGAAGACTAAGAAGTTTGCATAACTTCAGTGGCTACTATTAAGACATCACTTGAAGAACCAACATTTATCAGCAGATACTGCTAGAATCTATCAACAGCCATAAGCCAACAATCCTGCTGTGTGGCAGCTTCATAAGGGGTAGCCATACAATACCGGAAAACATATTCTTCTTTTAGACTAATGTAGGTGTGCAGCAGTTAATCTGACAGAATCATTTGTTTAGGAACATTTTTAACACTGGAAGATTTTTTTTAAAGTGTTTTCTGAGTCTCTGTGTGTTTGAATATAATACTCAAGAGCCAAATAAAATATTCTGTGTTTGAACACTGGTCTGGCTTAATTTTATTTTCACAGGACTGACTAGGAGTAGACTTCCTCACTGGCACTGTAAATAAATTACTCTTTTGCTATTATTCTAGCAATGATCATCCTTCAAAATTAAGAAAGGGAAATAGAGATCTAATGCACAAAATGTGGTTTTTCCTATACAGGAAGGTTTTTGATTCATCTAAATAGAGCAGCTTTCAAGATATTAGTATTGCTGAAGCAACTGAAGGGATATTTTGAAAAACCCCTGTCAGTCTTCTCTCACACCTCACTGTTCAATGTCCTTTGAATTGCCACTCAGTGGCTGCCTAACTTCAAACCAACATAGGCCAAATATATCTCTGTATTTCCAATCAAAACTCTTCATCCATAGGTTTACTTGGGACCTTGCTTATCCAGTGGTCCTGTGAGTGAGAAGAATTCCCTAGAATTCTGTTTCTTTCCATTTTATTTTATTAATGGACTCCAAAAAAGCAAATGGCATAGTAAGACTGCCCCATTTTAAACATCTCTTTATTCTTTATTCAAAAAAATAAATGTCCAGAATGCATTATAGATAATGTTTACAGTATTATCCTATACTGTAAGAGGAAATACTCAGATTTTTCATGCAATCAATAATTTGAACTCCCATATCCTCTCTTGTTGATGCAACTCTCAGCGTACTACATGAAATACAACTACTTCACCTTCATTTTTCCTGAGGTCCAATCCAGCATGGCAGTTGTAAGTACATAGAATATAGATGGAGAACCGCAGAATCATTAAGGTTGCAAAAGACATCTAAAATCATTGACTCCAAACCCTAGCGTAGCTCTGCCATCCTCACCACGAAACCCTGTCTCCAATGTAAACCTCCCACGGCACAATGGAGAGATTTCCTCTCATTCTGTTACCTGTTAAGTGGGGGAAAAGACCAACCCCCACCTGTCCAAAACCTCCTTTCAGGTAGTTGCAGGGAGCGATAAGGTTCCCCCTGATCTTTCCTTTCTCAGACTAAACAACCCCAGTTCCCTCAGCTGCTCCTCAAAGGACTTGTTCTCCAACCCCTTCACCAGCTCTGCTGCCCTTCTCTGGACATGCTCCAGCACCTCAATGTCTTTCCTGTTCTGAGGGGCCCAGAACTGGACACAGGATTTGAGGTGTGGCCCCACCAGTGCTGGGTACAGGGGGACAGTCACTGCCATTGTCCTTCTTGGCCACCTGGGCACACACTGACTCATGTTCAGCTGGCTGTCTACCAGCAGCTCCAGGTCCTTTTCCACCAGGCAGCTTTCCAGCCATTCTTCCCTAAGCCTGCAGCACTGCCAGGTCATTGTGATCCAAGTGCAGGACTCAGCACTTTGTCATTTTGAACCTCATACAATTGTCCTGTCATCAATCAAGCCTGTCCTGGTCCCTCTGCAGAGCCTTGCTACCCTGCAGCAGATCAACACTCCCACCCAAGCTGCTGTCATCCGAAACTGAGGGTGCCCTCAATCTTCTTGTCCAGATAGTCAGTGAAGATATTTAACAGGACTGGCTCCAACACTGTGCTCTGGGGAACACTAGTGACTGCTTCCCATCTGGATGTAACTCCATTCACTACCGTTTTCTGGGCCTGGCCATCCAGTCAATTTTTAACCCAGCTACAAGTGCATCTGTCCAAGCCATGGGAAGCTATTTTCTCAGGAGAGTGAGGTAGGATGCCTATAGAATATACATGAAACAAACTTCAATAGGACATTCATAATCCATCTTCCTGTCCAATGCAGGATCAACACAATTATATTTTTTCTAAGACATTATGTGAAGTCTGCTGTTCTAATAAATCAAACCTGTAAATCAGAGGGCCTCAACTGTGGATCATAACATGGTAAAGAAAATAGTGGCATAGCAAAAAGTAGCAAAAATCTGTGTCACAACACTAGTAAAGTTGCCAGTTGTACCAAACTACACAGAGATTCTAGTAGACAACTGATGTATTAATGACATTATAGAGACAATTTTCATGATTTTGAAGCCTAAATGAGTTACAAGTTGTACTTAAATGCTAAAGAAATGCCCTGTTTGCTTCTGTCAGGTAATGTTGCTTTAGATATGCAGCTTTCTGGCTGCAAACAAGCTTTATGAAAAGCTTTAACTACAGCTTTATGCTTTAGTTCAGATACTGGAAAGCTGCAGTGGATAGAACTGATTCAGTCTGTGCATAACCTACTTCCTAGCCATCCTTTGTCATCACTTTGATATCACTTTGTCAATCGGTTCAAGTGATGAAATTAAGAAAATGATCCAAACCTTGTTAAAAGCCATTGCATGTGTCTAAAATTGGAGTAAAAATATTTACACTTTTGAACAACAACTGTTGGTAACTGCTGTTGTACAACCTGACCATTAAGCACTGTGAATGCTTAAGCCATCATAGAGATGACTTGAAACACACAGGTTAACTTCATCAACAAAAAGTTTAAAGTGTTTGCCTGTCTGTTATGGGTGACTCCAGAATTAAAAGACAAATAGACAAATGTTTGGAGAACCTGCATATTAAATTGATATGCTTATTGCCAGTGTTTGAGGACTAGCATCTCTTGTAGTTTTAGTCATTAGTCTTGAAGCACACAGAACTAAATTCATCTCTGAGTTCAGCAACAGCAATTCTGTTGGAATTACAGAAGAGAAATGTATTTGCTAGATGTATTTGGCACATAATCATTAATGTTCAGAGCTATATAGAGTACAAGTGCTTACTTTTTTAGCGAGAATGGTTATTCCTCTCAAAACTTATGTAAATAGACCGATTTAATAGCAAATTGCACTTTTCTTTCATGAAACATATCAAAGCTTTATTTAGAAAAACTGTTGAAGTAAATCTAAATTGCCTAACCTGAAATTGTGATACAGCTGATAGCTTTCTTTCAATTTTATTCAGCCTTTTATTTCCCCATGAATATATTCACTAAAGATAAACTATTATATAGTCAAGCTCATGATTTTATGAAAAGACTTTTTCACTGAAGACAGTATTTCTCCCTTGAAATCAGTTATTATCTGTGCTCAGACTGGTATTATTGAATCTTCTCTTTGCTTTTAGGAAGGTTTCATCCTGTCAATTAAATCATTAATACTCAGTTACCTAAATTTCAGTTGACATATTTACATTTTAATGAAATGGCATCACCTTTTTTTTCCTTGACCTTATCCTAAAAAAAGGAAAATGCCATATGTAATTTTTTTAATTGCTACTGATTGCGTTAAGCAGGATTTTTTCTTTTAAAAAAACCCCAAACCAACAAACCAAACCCTAAGGTGCCAGCTGACAAATTACAGGTAATTAATAAAGGTCAGTCTCTGGGTATTAGTCATGTTTTGTTACACAATGTGACTGCAAATTCTAAAATTGTTATGCTTGCCGTGAAACACCAAACTAACAGGTATAAATGTCCATCACCATATATAGTAAAAAATTAAGATCAAAAGGTTGGGAAAAGAAAAATATAGACGTAGAAGATACATTTTAATGATAGAAGTATTTATGTCCAGAATTCTTCTGAATCTAAAGCTCTGGATCCTATACCCAGGTGTGACAATCAAGAGGCTTTCCCTTTAATAAAAACAACAAAGACCACAATTAGCTTTAAAAGGAATCATCTTCTACTTTTATATATTTCTCTTTAAATCTAGTAATAGGATAAAATGCAGATTTTTGTAGATCATAACACTTTCTTACTACCAGGTAAATGCTTTTAAATGCATCCTGTAATTTTTAGTGAATGTCAAGCGCTTAGTTCCAATTCACTGAGTATATGGTTGAACCAATACAAAGAAGAGCAATCTGGTCAGAGACACAGACTTGTCAACATACAAAACACAGGATTGAAGGCTATTAATTTAAATTACAAAAGCTTATTATTTCAATCAAATTCTAGGATTTTCATATGTATAAAGTAGCATTACTGTTATTGTCTAACGAAACAATTAAACATGAAAATAAAAACATTTATCCACTACTCAGTACTACTTGGTTGTTTAAATGTGCTGAATTGATATGAATTTCAATTTCAGTCCATGGAATTAAAATTCAGTAACATATTTTTTCCTGTTTTGTTAAGTTTGTTATACCATTAGAAAGATTTTCATGTATTTTGGTAACTAGTCACCAAAACATGGGAAAATAACAAAAAAATGTCATGAAACTGAATACACATAATTCAAAGTATTGTGCATCAATTTATAAAATCATTTGATCATCAACATTTAACAGACAGCTAACTTGATCCAGAGCGATCTTATCATTCAAGACAGACTGAAAAGAACACATTGACTTTTCAATGAACTTTAAAGAAATATCATTAGTTTATAGACCAATGTGCAAATTGAAAATGGAGTTTGCTTAAGTATTGATCTCTTTAAAATGGACTTAGATTTCAAATAAATTTAACTTTTGCCACTAAACTGTGAAAAATATAAGTGAACAATGTTCACTTAGATTTGTGTTTAATTTTTTTACATAGGTAACAATAAGCTCAATAGATATTTATGCACATTCTCACCTTTTAAATTTGCATACACATGAGTTTAGATATTACTCAGTAGGGGAAAAGTTCTAATATTATTGCTGAAAGAATAAAAAGATTCTACATAAACATATTGAATAGACAAGGGAATATGCCATAATTAATCACACAGTTTTACTTTCCTATGGCAATGGTTGTCCCTGTATGCTGCTTATCTTTTAAGCTCTCCAATTAACAGCAACAGTATTCAGGATATGGTGTTTTGGTCAGAGGTTAAAAATGCAAAATAATTCATTGGATCTTTGATCTGTTTCTAAGCACTTGTTCTAAGTTTATTGTGCCCTTAAGGTTGAGCTGTAGCAAAGCACACCCAGCAAATATTCTCAAATCTGCTTCATCTTCCTGGGTTTATTTCATGAGTAAAAACCAGAACAGATGTTAGAGGGGTTTATGTTTTCTCCCATGTTCCCCATGACATTGTTTTCCCTTTGCTGACAAAACATTTAAAAACTGGGAAGTGTATTGTTTTGGAAATCAGGGATTTTCATTAACCTTTTAATTTCCCATGATGGAATGTGTGATGCATAACCACTATTTACATGTCCTGATGTTTCAGTCCTGTTTTTTGACACATCTCCTTCTACAGTTTCTGTCATGTCAGACAAGAGTTCCAGGTAGATGTCACTCATAAAATTACTCTTCTGTTCAGACACACAGATTCTATTTCATGAAACCAGCTGTATCTGACAAAAGCTTCTTCCCCCTCTTCTCATCTGATACATTACTTCTCCCTCCTGCTAGAATCATGGACTATCAACGAATATGTGAAGGAACCAAAGAACTTGACCAGGTACATCAAGTAAGATAATAATATTTAGTTTAAAAAAAGCACATGATTACTCAGTTTTGGGATCTATTCTAGGATTTTTAGGATTCTTCTGTCTGTGCTTTCTCTCTTTCCATCTCTATTCTTCTATTAAATTCAGTTCTGTAATGAGTGCCAGGTAAATTCAATGGAAGCTGGAAAAACTCAACTCATTATTTCTGTCAATCAGCCTTACAGATCAAATATTAGAAGATCCAGTATGCTTATTTTAATTATTTTTGAAGATAGAAGAGGTTACATTGATCTCTAGAATCCTAAACTTCATTCAAAATCAGGTTACTTATACGATTTCTTTATAATTCTTACAACCTCAGCATATTTATTGATACATCTACTGCATTTTTCAGGGAAACAAAACACATCTAAATGAATATCAATACTAGTTTTTTAAACCTCTTCGTTATCTTAGCTATTATGACTGAAAAAACCCAATAAACAGAAGAAAATTCTGCAGAAAAAAATACAGACTGAAAGTGAATATTTTGTTTCTCCCTATGAACATGCATGATTTTAAATAGCTATATATCCATACATCTATTCCTCTCATCCTCAGAGATAACTGTGCTCCCTCTTCATCCTTTTGCTCTTAGTCTTTGCCATACACATTTTTTTTTCTATTTACTATTCTTCAGTTCAGATATCCTTTGCCTACCAGTCACTTCCCAGGGAACACACCTCTTCCACTGCCAGTGTCCCTCATACAAAAATACACAGGTGATATTTTTAGGTGAACAGATGGGTAACACCCCAGACATATGCTATTCTATGTTGCTCTTTAACATATAGGATTATGTTATACAATAAATATTATTAATCAGAGCAAATTAAAATTATAAAAAACCTTTGTTAACTGCTTATAACAGGTAGGCAGACAGATATGAACTGTTTTTTATGAAAAGTAATTTCAGTGCAAAGATGGCCTTTATCAATGAGTTCCAGGTTTTTCCAGACTTTTCTTGGCTCCTTTTTATGTGCCTTTGTACATTGGAAAGTGGTAACACATGAATTGCTGCATCTTTAGGAAGCAATCAGCACTGCTTTCAAGGCAGAAACCAGAATATTCATAACCCGAGCATGCTTCTTCATTTCTTATCATCTCCAGAGTAGTCTCCTTGAATTAACACAGAAACTGAAGAAGATATAGCAAGGTATCTCTTTAAGACTTAATCCTTCTTTTTCCAAGGTGACATCTGTTTAACAGGACTCCTTGTTTTGGGGGGAGGTTGCGTTAATTCCAAATATAAGTTTCAGAAAAGAAAGAATGCACCACAGCATATAGTATTTACAGCAATGTATGTATGTATGTGTAGATATTTAAGTATTTAGCATGTAAGTATTTAGTATGTATATAGTTCCCTTACAGCTAGAAAATATACACGCTTTTTGGATCTGATTTTCAGAAATGTCACAATGTATTTCAACATTTTCATTAAGCAAATTTTTGCTATGCTATTTGGTATTTGTAGCAAAAGGAGCAACAAACTTGGGGATCTTCTGTTCCTTTGGGTTTTGTCTGTACTTTTAGCACTGCAAAATTGGCTGGGGAATCAGATTATACTTCTATTTATTTCAGACACCATACTAAGTTTCTAGAAGGCTTGATAGAAAACTAAAATTTATTTGGAAATTCTTATGCCATATGGTTAAAAATTCAGTACAGCTCCTAATAAATGCCCTTCTTAAACCTCTCTTCTTCTTAATTATCAGCATATTCTTACACCTTTTTTCCTTTTCCCATAGTGTAAGGAGGCAGTTGCTTAGTCTGTTTTTATGTAAACATATATGCCTGCATATGCATAAGTCAGTAGGCAGTTTTCAGAATAAAAATACCATTAAGACCCACTTGTATTGCAGTGATATTTTAAATAATTTTGTCTAAAAGTCATGCTGTGTTGTTAAAATCTACATTGACTTGCATTTCATAACGTTTTAGCACATCAGGTTTTCGTTGCAAATTGTTAAAACTCAATGCCCTTCATATCCTGCCAAAAACTGCACATTAATCACTTCATTGGTGTTATGAAATTCTCTTAAAATAAGACAACCTTTAGTCTGAACAGAGTTTCTTTACTGGTGAATAGTAGTTATATTTTTAGGCTTTTAACACTGCAAAATTCTTGTAACCTTCCAAAGAATTTTTTCTTTTGCACTCTGGCAAAGAGACTCATTCACTCCTCCTCCCCTCCCCCCCCCCCCCCCCCCCCCATGCCTGATCGAATAGCCTAACCTGCTGCCATTCTGATCCAAATATCCTCACACTGTGAGGGTTAATCCCCTCCTCAGTAGTTCAACCTCCCCTGCAGGCAGTAGCACCCTCTGTGGAGAGGTAAAAAGACTCTGCCTCCTTTCCCACTTCCCTGGGACTCTTGGCACTGAGTTCACATGGATGGTGTGATGCAGACAAACTCAGTGACAGGCTTCCCATTGCTTTCAGCTTTGCTTTTCCTCCTTTCCTTTTACATAGAAATAACAGGTTTGATGAGCTCTGCTGAAGTACCAGATGACTGGAGAAATGTTCCCACAGGCAAACAATGTAGCTGTATGCAGACCTCATGCCTTGCACCCTACAGTGGCATAAATTTGTGAACAGAGTTGAGACTGTATACTGTGAACAAATTCAGGCTTGCCTCCCCAGGTGCTGTCATCACAGTATAACGTTTAACCTTTTGAGGAACTCCAGAAATATTCACATACATTTGCTCTAGTGGTTTTGCATAATACAGTAATCAACTCCTTTGCCAACAAATCAGCACAACTCAATTTTACCAAACTAATTCATATGTGTTTGAAATCAGAGTATTCCAAAATATGAGATGGAGGTTCGAGTATTTATGAGTCTATTCACGATCACAGTGACATCTTGCCATTTTATCTCTGGCAAAGTAACTGACAGAGGTCAGCTTCAGTCAGTCAAAGCACCGCTTTTCTGTCTTGTTTTTACTGGCAGCAGTTGCTTGTCAAGACAAACAAATTCATGATCTGTAACTCTTCCTACTGTTAACATTTCAATAGCAGTAGAACTTTTCCACTTAGGGTATTTTCTTACTGGGCTTTAGTCTTGTTACTTGTCTGGGTTCAAGATTTGCTTAGAATTGTGATGGAGATTTCATTGATTTGGTATCTGAGTTTTAATAAAGCAGTGTGACTCTGAATAACATAGCAGTCCTAGCTCACTCATGCAAGAAATGCTTAAAAATGCAATTCCTTTGTAGGCAGAGTTAGAATTTCTTTCAGTATATACTGTGCACACACATTCAATTACAAGATAACCTTCACAGCAAAGAGCTTTAAAGCCTTCAGAAAGCCTAAATATAAAAAGTGTGGTGTGCTCTTGTGGAATTATTTTTTAGAAATGAAATCCTTTACAATTTTAGAAAATTAAGGAGAAAACTCTTTGAGCCCCTGTTTTCCCCCCAAAACATCCTTGTTTCAAAAATTGATTCTCCTAGTTATGCATGAAGAGAATACAGCTATATTTTCAAAGATGTTCCAGGACTGTGCTGTCAATAAAATTACAAAAAGCTTTTTAAGAATTCACACCTAAAATTCCCACATATCTCCTTGAAAAGGAGTCCTTTGACGAACCCTCTTTGTTCTTAAGGGAGAAAGAAAAAGGACATGTTTGCACATTAGTGTTAAGTATATGAGTGGAGACAGGACAGCTGTGGGGATGAGCTTCCCTACACCATGGCTCTGGTACTGTCCACCCCACCCAACTGTTCGGGAAACACCATGGAGGCCAGGTACATTCCCAGATCAGATGTATAAGGGTATAAGGAATAAGATCACCAGGAGATCTGTTCAGCATTGCTTTAGGAGCTGGCTTCTTAACAGCTGGGGCTATTAGCCTCACTCAGTTGTCCAAAGGTGTCCAGTTTCTAACTGATTAAGACTTCTAGCAGCAGGAGAATTTAATGGGTGAGTTTAGGGTATGGGAAGTTTATGTTTTGACAGTGCTTTCTGGGTTCTGACTTAAAATATTCTTTCCTGGAAATAATTGGCCTAGAAATTTTGACCACACAACAAAAAAGACTTACAAATATTTTATGAAGGTGAAAAAGCCACAGTCTGTATGAATCAGGCTGAGGCCGAAGGTAGTGAGAATGCACAGCACTCATGCCTTTTCTTAGTCACATGCACTGTGCTGAGCAATAATAAAAATGTTCTATAGTCTTTTTAGCTTCTCCCTGCCCCATAAATTTGTGTCCAGCAACAATGGAAGTACTGAGTACTTAGAAGTTGCCAAACAACAAAATCTAACATATTTGGAATTACTACTAAGAGAATTAGAGTGAGAAACTCTGACTAGAATGAATCATTTTGTTTCGCTACTAACAAATATAGGCATCAAAAAAGCAGCAAAACATTGCCTCCGCTTCATTACACCTGGCTGCTTCACATCTTTCTTCAAGTCTGGCTTCAGCATTTTGAATCTGAATACAGTTCAATAGTATCTGCAATAAAGATTTTGGTTTTAACTTTCAACGTTTTTGTAACACTTCTAAAGTTTTTTTTAACATTCTTGTTTATCTGCATGACTATGAATTATTGTAGGGAAAGATTAATTGCATGACACTTTAGGCTGATTGTTACTAAAAACACTATTTTCCTAGGCTATGCAGAGAAAAATAACTATTAAAGTTCTATAGGAGTCACCTGTCTTACAGTTCTGGAAATTAGTTTGGCTCTGCTAACTGAATGTGGATTAGGGCACACAACCCAAATACAGAATAGCTATTGCTTCTATCACAAGATATGCACCTATGACAGCATCTCCAGGAATGCCATCCCACCCATCTGAAGATATGGTTCTACGGAAATGAGATTAATTTCTATAGAAAATCTTTCATATCTCTACTGTTTGTATAAATGTGTGCTTACAAGACTCACTTGAAATGTATGCTTGATTCCTAGATTTGGCGCACCTCAGCTAAACGTGGTTGTCTATAGGACTAAACAATATTTAGCTCAGTTGGTTAGTGAATGGTGCTCGTAACACCAAGGTGGAGGGTTTGATCCCCATATGGCCCATTCACTTTACAGTTGGGCTTGATGACACCAACTCAGAATATTCCCTGATTCTGTAACTAAGAAGAAATTAAATGCTGGCACAGGCAAAATGGGAGATTTTAACAGGCAAAATCCTATGACATGAAAATTATTTAACATGAGTCTGCCACAGGTTTCATAAGTTCATGGGCTTTCACAGAGAGAGTTAAAAGGCTTTATTTTGTTAAACAGCTAATGCCTAAAAAATAATCTGACAAACTACCCTGCATCTCATATTTGCAGAAATTAATGAATTTATTACAAGTATAATGAACAGAAAACAAATCTATAGATATGAATGAAAATGAGTGAGGAACATAGACAAACCAAAAAGTCACAGAGAAACACTAGTGAACACTGGAATACCTCCTGATAAAAACAGGATTACTGAGCCTGACATGAAATGTAGAAGGCAAACAAATGTACTCAAAGACAAAGAAGGAGTTAAGAAAAGCATGTACTTCTTTGCAATACACTGGCTTTTGAAATTTTAGCATAGAGTGTGAGACTGGAAGACCAAATTATAGCTAAATTAACATAGAATACAACCAATATTTCCACCTGTGAGGAGTATCTTGTAATTGTGAGAGCCACTTTTTAAACAGCTATTTGAGTGGAACACTCAAATAAGGATACTACTGGCTTCATAAATTAATTGAACTGATTTTTACTCTTCCACCAAAAAAGGAAAATATAAGCTGCAATTTTTTTTTTTTTTTTTTTGGAATCTTTGGCTACATTTAGAGGTTTTTTTGACAATTATTAAGATAGATGATCCACCTCCTTTCAATTACTACCCAAATTTTAGCCCCACAGACTGTTGAAAGATAATGGGAGAAATCGATGTCTCAACTGTATTTGGAATCACGCATTTTTTTATAGATTCTTATCCAATTAAGATAGGCAAAATTTATCTTAATTCTTACATATTAATTCTAATGAAGAAACTGACACAGCTTAACAGAAAGACTTAGATGTGGCATAAAGTTCTATTTTTTCCTCTATTCAAATGGTTTATGTCCAGCATTACTAAGGGAACTTTAGACAATTGAAATGTAAAGCAATATTGTATCCTTTTCCTTTAATTCTAGACATGAGTAAACATAAAATATTTAAGACACTCTTAGATAAGAAAATCTCAAGAATATGAATTTATAAATAAATATTAAATCAAGACATTCATTTGTACATGCTTTGGTATAGGCTGTAAAGCTCCAGTGCTCCAGAAAGCTCAATATACTTCTTACATTCAGCTACCATTTGGGAATTTTCCTAAAATGAAGACTTCTGAGATACAGCTTTTAGAGGGAATATAAATGTCGATAAAGGAGTGCTCTGGGAGAACAGACTGACCTTGACTTAGAGCACTGCCAACTTAAACACAGATATTTTCTTTCCTTGCTGGCTGTTCAGATGAGGTTGCCAGACCTCATCTTGTAGTTGCAATCTTGCAGTGCCTTTGCAGAAAAACTTAGTTCAGATTCATTTTGTTTGGAAAAAAAAAAAAATTAATGTGAAGGCTTTCTCCTGACATTTTATGGTCTCCTAGAATTTACAGAGTAAGACTAATAGTAAGACAGTACCAGTGGCATGAAATGTAGTGCCACAAACTCAGAAACACACACAAGAATAGAGTTGCAGAATTCAAATATGCTTTCTTATCTTATGTCTATTTAGTTAATATCCCACTTATACTTGAAATTATGCAGTATAGTAATAATGCTTGTAATACACACTCCAAATCTTTCTTTGTCCTGCTTTCCAGGCAAACATAGATTTCCTTGCATCTCTTTCAACACCTTTTAAAAATTATATAAGGTGTTTTATGTAGTCCAGTTGAGAAACTTCTAGAGAATACCAAAGAGTAATAGACATTAAGAAAAACAATTTAAGATTACATATGACACACATCCACCCCTTGAATTATGTGTTTCAATATCTATAATAATATCAAGACATAGATGGTTTGCCCAATTAACTAATTAACAAAAAAAGCTTTCACTACTGAAAATACACTTTTAAATTCTCACAATCTTTTCCATACTGGTAGTGAATAATTCACATTTTAGAAGCACAAGCATTATACAACTGTCCCACAGAAAATAAGTCAGAAGTAATAGGCACATAAAAAGATCAAACCTGAGCCTTCAGATGTTTCACAGAATATTTTTCCTTGAAACTGAGGTGCTTTTAAAGTTCAGAGTTTCATGAAAGGCAATCTTTGGCTAAAATCAATGTACTAGCAAGATAAAAGGTTCAACAATATGACTGCAGTGATCAAAGCTTTTCAAAAGAATAATCCACTCTTTTAAAACCACATCCTAGGCAAGAAGTCCTTGTTGACTTGCACCAAAGGTAGAAAGGCTGAAACTCTGTAAATTCACAAGAAATACAGCACTTACATTTTACTACACTGGGTGCTTTAGAAGTCACAATGACTTGACAAAAAAAAATTATTTTATATACACTGTAAAAAACACAGGCAATAAGTACAGCTAGTAGTAAAAAAAACTTAAGAAAACAGGGCTGTTGTAAAGTTCTGTGCATAAATTCCACAGCCTTCTGCTGTCATAGAAAAATTTCAAGTAGGTTGATATGCTCACTTGTGAGAAACATTTGCCCCTTTCTTGAGTAGCAAAAACACAGAGTTGATATGCAACTGCAGGAAAAGCAGGATGGTGAAAAACCTCATTTAAACTCATATGCCGTAAAGAGTAGAAAAGAAGGCAGAGGATGACTGGTTAAGTGCCATAATTTTTGTGTGAATTTTTTTACTACCTTTGAGTTTGCCTCACAGGTCAGTAGCAACTCAGATTTCATCATCTGATAAGTTCTTCTGGGAGCCACATGAGATAATGTGGTGGCATCAATCCCTTTCTTTGTGGACAGGTATCTGTATCTAAGAAAGCTCATCAGAATTAACATTAATTAACCTCTTTGTCACTAGGGTCAGTTATGAGAAGAAAAATTAAATTATATAATTAAAAAAAAAGGAAACTGAATAGAAATGTTGGAAAACTTTGCAACTTCTAATTAAGACATCTAATGATTTAGAGAGCTAAATTATTTTTACATTCAGAGATCTGTTTTTCAGAGTCTAAAGTGGAACAACCCAGCTGCAACTGGTCCCACTGGAGGTCTCCTCCAGTGTGTGGGGATTGGAAATGTCCCAGCTTTCTCCTGTTACTGACTGAAGGGGCAAGCTGGCTATGTTCTTCAGGGGCTAATTCTTCATGGGTTAGTAAGTCAAAGCTTTTCATGGCTGACGAATAAAAGTGTGAGCAAGAGGAAGGGGCTATCATCCTTAGACTTCAAAACAAAAGTTTTATCACTACCAACTTGGTGAAGTCATGGGAACTACTAAATCAAAACAAGGTTAGCTAATGGTGTATCTTGGACAGACCAAACAGCTAGCTCTAGAAGAAGGACTCCAAAAACATCATTACAGAATTGATTACATTCACATCTCCTTAGTGAACAAAACAAAAAGCAGCCAGAATATATGAGGAAATATTGTTTGATGATTTGGTCTGAAGAACACCTCAACTCTACTGAAAGCTCCCAAGCAGTCAAGCAGTGTCAGGAACTGCATGTAAGAGAAGTCAGAAGCCAGTCCTCAGCATCAGGAAGCATTCTGTACCACAGGGTTAGGCCAAGTCTTAGAAAAGTCCATAGCTATTATTTGACCTCACTGATAATATTAACTGATTGTCATGTCATTAATACATATATTTAAATACTGTCCATATTGTATGATGGCTAGAGAAATCATACAACTTTCTCTCAGCATGTCACTTTAATATTAATCCCTGTTACAGGCTCAGGGTTTAGATCAAAATTCTGATTCATTCCAAAAGCACTGACATCAAACATTCCTAGATTTGCTTATTGCTTCTCCAGGGCCTATTAATACTAGATAAAAATGTGATGAATGTGAGAATAGTTCCTCCAACCAGTTTACAAACTCATAGTCAACCCTTCTCAATGATTTTAAAAGGGAAAAAAAATCCCAAGCCATTGATTTTAAAGTATATTGGCATTGCTTGTTCAAGGAGAGTGAATGACAGTTTTTGACAGCAGTACCATTGTGCTTTTGTTGTTCTCCTTTTTATTTTTCCTTAGCAACCTGCTAATACGTAACCTTGAGACCAAACAAGGAGCATTTGCAGTTCTAGCCACAGGTTATTTGTAGGAAATAGCAAAATTATACACTGAAATGCATTCACAGAAATCTGAGATTATATTTATACACCCCTCAATGAAAAATAAACACCCAACAGTGATTAAAAAATTCAATCTTTTTATCGAGGTTAGAAAAGGACTTAATTGGAAACCTTAAAGATCTGTTCATAGAGTGTTATCCATGCAAGACAAAGTCTTTTTTCAAATGGACTTCACCAGCAAGGCCTGTGCTCCTTTCAGCTTACTAACACAGTAATTGCTCACAGTTATTAGTACTCATTCATTTTCTGCTCTACATTTGTATCTTGCATACTTTAAATATATTAAGAAGGATTGAAAATGAACATATTTAATGATGACATCAGCAAATGAATCAATTGATTTTGTATCTCTGAACTCTCCTATGAAGGTAAGACTTATATGTTACAGAACAAGTGGCTGAAGTATTTTAGAAACTGATCAACAACCAGTGCACTGCTCAATCACTCTGAGGGTATTTGTTCCAGCATCTCCTATCTCTGCAAAGAGCATTCCAACTTTCTTCAACTTCTGCTACAGCTTCAGCATATGGCAAAGAATTATTCAACAAGCCAAATGAAGTGAGAATCTCTCTATATAGCAGAGGTTACAACATGCTCTCAACTAGAAAGTCTGGCAGTCTGGATGCTGAGAGAAAGCAAAAGGACACTCCCTGACTTTTGCGATAAAGCAGCCATAAGGACATTTCAGATCAAGAAAATGAACTCACGGGATGTGGCAATCCACAGAATAAAAGATCTAGCCATCATTACAGGCCCACTTGAGCTTATTATCTCTAGAACACAAAGTTGGAAAGAATATCAACTGTGCAATGGTACTTCCTAAATAAGAATTCACTTAGATCTTTCCTGTTTTATTTGGGAAGAAAGATGTGGAAGAAATAAAGTTTTCTTTGCCACCCCTGTTCATTTCTGCTTACCCAGATTCCAGTCAAGGTACTCTGGCTTAATCCAGCTTTTAGAGTGTAGTAACAGGAAAAAAAAAAAAAAAAAAAACAGTCCAAGAAATAATGAAGGCAAGTTAACTATTAAAAAATGTCACATAAAAACATATTTGAGTTTCACTGATGAATAGTGAAGAAAAGCTCACAAAATCCAACTATGTTTGAAAGTTAGGAAATTTATAAAAAAATTGATACTATTCCAATATTTAGTTTTTCATTAATAAGTAGAAATTGAAAACATTAAGATGCACTGTTTTGAACCAGAGACCCATAGATCTGATTTTTAATTTTTTTAATTTTAATTTTTTTTAGACTTTGAAAGAAATCTTTTAAAACATATTTTCTAACAACAGATTTTTGTTGCAGCCATTCTTTCTTTCTTTCTCCTTGAGATGAACTACTTTACTTTTTCTCTCTTCTCTCACAACACCTTTGAGGAGGCCTAATTTTTTCAGCCTACTGGGGTTTTCAATAATCCCCCATGAGACTATCAAAAAGCTCACAATCCTGTCCTGTAAAGGTTGTATGTGGGTTTATTCTTAAGAAGCACTTATCATATATTTCTCCTACTCCAAAAATAAAGGCTGCCAATCCCGTTTTGATCAGGTAAGAGCTTATTGTATTTTATTGCATTTTTACCTGAAGGTTTTGTTACCTTCATGTAGTTTCTTCATATCTCAAGGAAAGCTGTTTGTTGCTACCAGCTCATAATTAATGAATTTACTCCTATGCTGAAAAATGCAAAGGGCTTCTATGATTCCAATTATATTATAGTGCATATTTTTCAGCTCTGAAAAATATAAAATATTCAATTTATGGAGTCTCACTTTTGAAAAGACTCGACTATGATGTGTTATTCATTCCTAATCCCCATCCAAAAATGCAGACTTGAACCCAGTTTGGGTGGCATTTTTTTAAAATATAAATTATTAGCATTGGTTACGCTGAAGTATGAATCTTTGTGTCTATGAAGTTTTGTATGTTCGAGGAGTTAATCTCAAGATTCATTTCTCTGTAGTTTTATTGTGTCTTTTCATCTCTGCCTCATACATATTTAGTGTTCCTAGAACAAGTCCAGTGTTAAGCACTTTGGTATTGGAGAATAAAGACTGTGGTTTAAATGTTTTCCTTTCACTCATCAAGTTACATCCTATTTTCCTTCATATGGGTTTTGCTATCAACACTCCCCATCAAAACTTAAATCTTACCCTACAAGATGGAAAAAGGAAAGTTCAGTAAATGCTGTTTAAATAATTATTTTTTTAATTGGTTTAGTTCTGAAAAAACAAACAAACAAACAAACAAAACCCATAATGTTCAACAAAGCCCAGTTCAATACATATCTTTTAAACTTTTCATATGGGCTTCAGTGGGAAAAATAGCAACCTGTGGAAATTTCCAGGTAATATACAATTAATTCCTTCAACATGTAATGCTTTTCTACACATAGATTATTTGGATCCATGATTCAGCATTCCTGATATTACAAATCTGTATCAAACTGATAGGTTTTTTTCTGTTTTGTAAACAATTTTTATGGGCAGCATGACAGTGAAACATTGTTAAGCATATGCAGAGTGATAAGAGTGCTCTGATCACATTACTTCAAGCTGCTATGGATTATCACTTTGCCTCAGAAAGCTTGCAAAATACAGCAAATCAAATCTGTTTTTAAATGCCTGTCTACCTCTAATTTGTTCCACAATTCAGGGCAAAATTCTTCTTGATATGTTGTATTGAAAGACTGCAGGCATGGTGCCAAACACAAAAAATGATATGTATGACCGGCAACACTTTGTGGTAGATAGTCAGGACCTTCTCAATGAAATTAAAAGAGAACAGTTATTATATTATTGATCTGACCTGTCCAGATTTGAAATATACCCTACACAAAAGAATTAATTTTCTTAAATGATGGTATTATTGAGAAGCCAGTCTGTCTAGTGTGTGTCCATTAGATAAAAAAGCTGAACCACAGATGTTAAATTTAGCTGACAAAAAAGTAAGAATGATCCTTGACCTAAGCCAAGGTAGAACTTTTTCTTTTTTTTCCATGCAGGCAAATAGAAAACCTACCTAAGACCAAAGATTAATTTGCAGTTTGGTGAGGGGAAAAAAAAAAGCATCATCATATACACCCTTATACTGTTAATTTCTACATTAAAATTAAATTAATATTTTATTCTCTATCAATATGGATGTAAAAGCTTTTAAAATAAATTTATTAAGAACATTTAAATAGTTAGGAAGAAGTTATCAAGGAGACAGAGCAGACTCCTCGTAGTAGTGCATGCTGAGGGGATGAGAGATCATGGAAAATGAAGCAAGAGAGAACATGACTGGATGCAAGGAAAAGTTTTGTGAACTGGAGACTGGATACAAGGGAAAACTGGATGGTGGAAAAGGCTGCCCAGAAAACTAGCACTGGAGGTTTTCATGACCCAAGCAGGTTAAACCCTAAATAATCTAGTCTGACCTCATAGGTGGTTGATAATTGTTCACACTACAGCCCTCCTGAGAAGACTTCCATTTTGAACTATCCTATAATCACATGAAGTTTTTGGACTCAGTCACTGTCTTTGAAGAAGTCTAGGACATGGCCTCAGATTTATCATAGACTATTCGCACATTCTCAGCCATCCTGTTTCCATTGAAAACTCCCAATAGATTGAAATGCACAAGAAATCACATTTGAGAATCCTCTGTGGCCCCTGAAAAGCACAATATTTTTTCAGAGATATGATACATCTTCACATTGGCAACCTCATTCACAGAAGTATAACAATTAGGATTAAATACCTAATTGAATGCCAGTACCAGAGGCTTTTCTCACTGCTTTGCACTCTCCCTAACAGAGTTCTGCTGCAAGACCCTAGCAGAAATGCTGCTGGACGAATCAAATCTCATCAAGAGATGAACAAGCCAGAATCTGATGACTGCACTGTAAATCAGTTATTTAAGGATCTGATAAAGAACCAGGTAAAGATACCTGGTTGCTTAGATTTTCTAGCACAAATGCAAAGCAGTTTTTAAATAGTTGTAACCCTTTAGAAGTCCTCATGTATAAAGGAAACATGTTTAAAGATGTGCAAGAATCAAGTGGAAAAGTAATAAGAGAAAAAAACAGAAAAATCAAGACTATTTCACATGGCTAGACAAATTGCATATTAACCCCATTATCTTCAGTGAACTTACTATTGATCTGATTCTTTTCAAACTAAGTCTTTTAATCTTGAGAGAGAAGTTAGAAAGTATCTGTCAAGGCTGCAACCCTGCAGCTCAGGAGCGCTGCAACCAGTCACAGGCTACTGAGCCTACATGGCCTCAGGACTAAGACTTGTCAGGCTTCCTTGGCCTTGATGTGTCAGAAGCTTTGTTTTTACTTGACTCCACCAGACATTTGGTTGTTTGGTTGGGGTTTTTTAATGATCACATGGCTATAACTACTTCTATTTCTGCTTTTTATGTTGCAATGGTAATAAGTAGCTGTTCTGTGTAAAGTGAATATGATTACAACATAGTAATGTATGCAAGCAGAAATACAGGGCTGGTAGAGGCCTCCCAAAATGAGAACACTGGCCACTGTGGAACTACAGGCATGAGATGATCGTAGATGGAGACCCAGCTGACACTGGAGATCCCAAGGATAGGGGTCTCACTGGTGGTCAGTTAAAAAAATGGAGCTAGAGAAAGGAAAAAAAAAACAAACAGGTTTAGGGGTAATAAAGAGAAAAAATAATAAGTTAGCAAACATAAAAAATGACCACAAATGGAGTAGAATAACAAAAAGGCCAACTCCACGTTCTGGCCTTCACAGGACTTGCAGCACACTGTACTCCTCCTCCACCAACATTCATGCACACACACCAGACTGAAATCCGTGCCCTCGGGACCCAGAAAGGCACTCTAGCATCATGAGTATAACATCAGGACCAGTGGTAGTTACCAGCAGGTCTATATGTAACAGACTTTTCCACTCCTTTATTTTTTGTAATACCTAAATGTGGACTGGTAACTGCTTGAGTAGATCAGTTATACAAATAATAAATTCTTGGGTTTATGTATGTAAGTTTCCTTTTTGCCCACAACATGATTTTGAGTACATTGTGTTGTATGAGTATCTATAGAGTTCTTAGTAGTAGTAAAGCCAGAAGGAGCTAAGTTATTCTATATGCAAAGCAAATTCAGTGCAATGATTAGTACAGCTTTCATCTTATTCCAATACCTACGAATTAGAGATAAAAAACATATGCCAGTTGAAGTAATAGTTTTGTTCCCCAATTCCTCTGCAGATAAATGTAATTTTATGTAGCTGACCTCCAATGTTTCTGCAAGGGGATTATGACTGCTACAATGCGCATGGCATTTTAACTTGCTGTGGAAAGGAACCAGCATATAGCTAAATTGTCATTCATCTAAGTCTTCATCACTGTACTAGGGAGAATATCATCATTTACTAGAAAGAACATGGAAGACAACGCTGTATTTTATGAATGTGAAAAGAAATTAGTCTACTTATGACTGTGCCATCAATGAAAATGAATCATGATAAATAACAAATACTTTAGAAGCTTTTAATTTTGGATCATGAATGCAATTTGAATAAAATATAACATGCATATAATCATTTTTCAACAGTGAAATGATAATCAAGAGGAATAATATATTGCTCCTAACATCAAATATTTTTTTTTTTTTTTGTTTATGACATACCCATAACTGAACCATTAACTGAGAAATTTACAGTTGCCTGAACTTATTACTTTATTTGCTGCATTGAAGTTCTACTTAACATTGCTTCTGTGATTGGCTAGAAGAAACACAGCTTTTTCCACTAACATTTAAGATAGAATTTAATGCACAGAATTTTCCAGGAACTGCTAAAAGGTCTGCAGAAGATAAACACCACCACATGAAATGAAAAATGATATCCACGCCAAAGATACCAATCCACAAACTAGGAGATGACAACTCTATAAATCTGGCAGACTTTCTGCAAAGTGGTCTCTCAAGATGTCTCACATGAGGCGTGACAAGAGCAGATGATCTTAGATGCCAATACAGCTTATACCTGGTCTCAATAAAAAATTTAACCTGTATTTTGTTTTCACTATCTTAAGTACTATCATTTTTTGAAATATCCACATTTCTTTTCTTTAAAAGGAAAGTAATTTGAAATGTTAAGATCTCCTCTGAGGATGTCAATCCCAGAAAAGGGAAATTCATAATGAATGTTCATTAATGTTCTTTATCAGTTCATTAAAGCTGCTTGTGCACTATGTTTATGAACATCTTTGATAAACATTTGGATTTGTTGTGCATGAACTGCTGATGAATAGTCATTAAACTGTCCCTAAGTTTATTAATTATGAGTGCTTATTAATTTCTCATGAATTATTATAAAATTCAAGCTGCTCTAGCAGTCATCTATAAACAAAGAACAATTATTCACAGCATGTATTACTTATTAGAAATAAATTTAAAAATATAACCTTAATTCAAAAGATGAATGCAAAGAAAATATACTTTTTTCTGGCAGTAACTTAATCAAATCTAAAGCAATTTCAGAGAAAACTATTGGAAATTATGTTATAATTTTGAGACGTACTTTCACTTATGAATCATCTGACAGCCAGATTGAATCCATATTGCTGCAGAGTAGCACTTACTTCTTGAGTATGTGTTTAAAGATGTCCAGATCTGTCCAGTATGTTGAACAATCTCTTATATATACTGCTAATACTAAGGGAATACTTTCTGCTGGAAGTGTAAGTAGCAAACACACACTCTTCACACATATATCTCAACTAATGTTAAGTAACATAAGAACTTGTACTCAAAAAAAATGCAAACACATCACAACTACAGAAAACTACACATCTTTAATTTCCCTTGTCCTATGCATAGCTCTCATTACTCAGTCACATTTTTCCTTATGAAATTCCATAGCCTTCAGTGTCAAGTGATTCTTTATTACTTTGACTGTAGGCCAGATCAGAAATTTCTGAACTAGATTTGTACAACTCAGATTGCATACTAGTAATAATTTAGGAGGCCTTGCTATCTCTATGCTATGACAGATACATCAGTAGATAGGTAAGATAAAAAAAATTAAAGCAAGGCAAGATATTTCTACACTCTAGTTAGCCATCAGTAATCACATCCATTGCACTCTCACACATTACAAATCTTTTAATGGAATTTTAAGTTATTAAGCAAACTATTAGTATTTAAGATTTGCCCAAGTTTTGATTAATAAACCTTGAAGTTATGATTTTAGGGTTCAACTAGTTATTGGAATAGAGAACATTTTTTACAAGTATCAGAAACTTAAACCTCTTGTTTCTATTCAAGGAAATAAAAAAGCAAAGACAATAGAGTGCAAGTAAAAGAATTTCATAAGTCACTGTATGACAGTCACAGCGATTGCTGCAATTGGAAAAAAGTCAGGTAGGCTAATCATGATAAATGTGATAGAAGATCAGAAAGATGCAGCAAATGTTACAAGTGTTCACACAGGGTAGTTTCTGAAAAAACTAGACAGTAGCAAAAGAGAAGACTTCCAGTAGAAAGAACACAATCACCACAAAAGGCTCACAGTACAAACAGTTAATGTGGTTTTGTTTTAATAAGCTCAAGTTTGAGAGAATTCCCTGGAAGAAAATTCAAACTGAGATGAGATCCTTTGGGCCTCATCATCAGTATATTAGTTTCACAGTATGGGTTCTCCACAGACTTCAATCAAAACTAGTAATCTCCAGCAATACATTTGTATAAATATACACTGTCTACACTAATAAATATTCAGCCATTTAGTAACGTAATTGTTTTCTGTTTCTCAATGGACTACTCAGAAGTAATTTAAAACAAATTAGACACAAAACATGAACTTATTCCTACTTTATAAAAATGGTAGTTAGTACTCCCTTTCCTCCCTTTAAGTACCTGATTTATTCACATAGAAAGGAGATACAGCATTACAGACTTTTGGCTTTCCTCTTCTGTGGCCCATCCAGGGCCACACATCTCAAATCTGATGCAAAGAATGTTACTCACACAACCATTCAAAATTACTTGTAAATAAGAACATCCATTTGAATTGTAGTAGATTTCCATTAATGTTAGTGAGAAGAAAATCTATATTGTGGAGAGTTCAATCTAATTACTTCTCTTTCCTTTATCTTTTCCTTTGTAGCCTTTTAAAATTACCTTCTCTCTTCTTACTGGAGTCACAATTTTATTCTTTATTTTTCCCACACAGTTATTTCACCTTTTTTCACTTCTTTTCCAAAACCTAAACCATAAAGAAACTCAGTGTTTTGCTTGAATTCTCTCATTCAAATGAAATAAGACTAAGCCTTAATAAAAAGACTGTAGTCATTAATATTCTAACAATAAGACCATACTAGGAAATTTAGGTGGGCATATGAAAACCACTAAGCTCATCAGCAATATTCTATCTTAAGGAAAGAACTTCTGACTTCCAAGTTTGTGCTCTGTTGTGAGAGCTATGAGCGGGGAGAGAAAGGCAAGGACCTGCCAAGCAGTTGTCAGAGAGCACCCTTTAACACCCTACTTCAGTGCCAGGGACATCAGATTCCAGTACTCCTTTCTCATGGGGAGCTTGCAAGCACCTCATGAAGGGGACAATCCCAGCTCACGTCTTCTCTCGGTAATATAATGAAACAAAAAGACAGTTAGAATCCTTTTACTGAAAATTCAGTTTTAGTATCAAGTATATTTATGTCAATACACATTTAAAAAGTTGAAAGTTCTGATTGCAAAATCTCCTTTACTAATCTAAAAGCTTTATACCATTTTAGTATCTAATGCACAATACAAAAATAAAAAATGGATATTTCAATTTTTGAAGCAAAAGCTGTGTTAATGAAATCAAGATCATACATCAAAAGGCACTATGAGCAAAAGCTACTTAATTTAATAAATTAGGCACTTTTGTCATTATTTAATTATCTAAGAGTAATCAAAAGTGATAACTGCCTTTTCATACATAAGGAAGTAATTTGAGGAATAAGGCTGATTGAGGAAGACTACCTCATGGATTCTTTTTCTGGAATAAACTAATTTGATAAGTATCATTTGGAAGAGCAAATCATTAAAATGTACACATGAGGAAGTAGTATCTGTAAATTGAAATATGAAAAAGATGTAAGCAATCAGAAAATATACTTGGAAATCATTTTTTTTAACCACTGACAAGCTGATAGAAACATCACAATCCTTTCACACATCAGCTCTTTTTTTCCTATATTAGAAAATAATCTTTACTTTGTTTGCTGCTTACGTAGTTAAAGACAAAAAAGTAGATTTTGCACATTTATCTAACATACGCAAAATGCTTTTTTCATGTGCTGAGGGGTTTTTCCAAAGACTAGACTTACTGGCATGAGGGGGTTTTGTCTGACCAAGAATGAAAATTAGAAGAGGTGCAACACCTTCCACACTGTTTTTTGTTAAGCATTAGAAACTGAACATTCCTCAAATTCTGGTGAAATGTAAGTTTTTTCCATGCCCCATCTAATACTCCACCCTGATGGACATTGTGCCCTACACATACTCTCTAAATCATGCAATGCTAAACTATGTTTTAGAAGGAAAGACTGCTAGGAGAGGAGAGGATTCTAGAAGTAATGAGGCTTTGAAAGTTCAGAGATGGGCATTTTGGTGGAAAGTGGATCTAATAACCTTGACCACTAAAAGATACCTACTTGAGACTACAGCTAAGGGGGAGAGCAGTGCTGTGTCTCTTTACCCTCCCTGACGTCATTCAGAAATATCCGGAGCGCCACACCTACTCACGCTTCCTGCCCCGTGCTCTGGGAGTCCATAAAATGCGGTAACAGTATACACAACTTTGCACAGATAGATGAAGTTATCTTTATCTATAACAGAGTACAGTTATCTCTACTCTTAATAACATATTTAGGTAATTTCCAGTTTGAAATTAGCTCTTCAGTCCCTCAATGCTTGCCTTCAAATTTCAGAAGTCTTCTGATGAGTGAATGACAGTTTTGGCCTTATCCCAGCAACTGACAGCATACTATAAGGGAAATATCCAGAAAATTATCTAGGTGGCAGAAATGACAATTCTTTTGTTTTGTTTTTTTTTTTCCCCTTTCTGAGCTAAATATTATTTGAGTGACCAAAATCAGATAACATCATCTACACCAGGAAGAACATGAATTCAGACACTGCTGTAATTTACTTTAGAAAACTGTTGAATCACCTCAGACAACAGGCCATCCAGCTGACACAATACACCACAGCTGAAGGGTGACCTCCATCTCAAGTATAAGTGGATTCATGCACTGTGAGTGAAGTCTTGCTTTTGCCCCTCATCCTCAGTGTTGCTTTGATTTATGAAAAAATACAACACTGAATGCAGATCACCTTAGTTCTTGAGGACTGAATTAATTTGTATGAAACCTATCAAATCAATAGGATTATGAGATAGCAGTTTAAAATTTATATCTTTTAAGGTTTAACCAGTAGGACTTCTTTTTTTTACTAATTGTTCTTTATAATGAAACACTGAGCACTCCTCAAACTCTGCACTGTCCAATTGACAATTTGTCTGCTCTCTGTATTCAATCACCTCAGTTCTTTGTAACTGCCCAGTTTTAATTAATAAAATTTTAATAAAATTAAAATCCTTTTCAGTCTGAATATCCTGGTGCTTGTCATAATAGCAAAAATGTTACTCACACATCTCTAGATTTAAGTCAGATTTTCAAGTCACTCCTTATTCAACTAAGTATTATTTAAACAAGCTAGGAGAAGATTTCTGGTAGAAGGTTCCTAACTTTAGGTGCAAATCCTTCTGCTGATGACCAAGAGTTATGCAGACCTAGAAGCACTAGTCAGGAAAGAAAAATCATTTCAGAACTGATCCCTTCAGAAGTCTTGACGGTTACAAAAGTGTAATATTCAGAAATGCCTTTGGAAGTTAGGAAACCAAATTCCATTTTAAAAAATGTATGAACTTCTAAAGCCTAGAGTTTTAGTAAATCTTCCTTTAAAAACCAAAGAACAGACATTGAGACTTTTAGAAAAAGTTGCTCTTTAAGCCTCTAAACTCATCTGTCTCTAATGACTGTAGTAACTGGGTACACATTAGTGCACCCTCTACACTGAAAATGTTAAGATTAAAAAGGCATTTCTTTTTTTAACTATGAGTCATAGAGACAGAGAGACAAAGTAATTAGCACAAGGTCATCCTGTACCTGAACTCAGAACCAAAACTGTATCATTCAAGTTCTTAGTTCTCATCTCAGCCAGTAACCTACCCTACTTTTTAAAACAAATGTAAACTCCTCTTTCCATCCCAACAGAAACTTATCTACTAAAAGAGACAGGATTAATTCCACATCCACTGGATTCCTAAAAATTGATACACCAACCAAGCTCTTTGCACTAGGGGCTGGTGTTTATTTTGTTGGGTTTTGGGGGGCCTTTTGGGTTTTTTTTTGTTTTTTTGCCACTCTTTTAAGGTATAGCAAAAGAACAAGAGCTTTTGGAGGCTATGTGATCCTATAGAGTGCTTCTTCCATATGCCTGTGGTTCTAGTCTGCAGAGACACAAAGGACAGCTATGAAATCATACATGCAATCCCTTGTGAGCCATCAGCTCAAAAGCATTCCTCAAATGATAACCACATTTGTGCACACAAAGAGCTTCTCCTTTCCGTGAGTCTTCCAGTGGTTAGTGAGACTCCAGCTGTGTGTAAAATGGTCACCACACTCTCTACATTCAAATACACACTTACCATGTGTGTCACCTGGGGCTGGGTCAGAACTGAAGGGCAGCTGAAGCTCTCCTGGCACTGTTTGCACATGCAAGCCTTGTTTGCCATGTGGCTGTGCTGGTGGCAGAGAAGTTTCGAGGTGCAGTTGAAAATTTTACTGCGCATTGTGCAATGATGAGGACTCTGTCCTGGGGAAGCTCTTCCTGAGACCGCAGTGTCCTAGAAGTCTCTCACATCACAGCTTCTCTTCCCAGCCATCTCCTGTCTGTTTGTCCTCAAAGGGAATTTTCAAAGTGCTGTTTTGAGACATTTCATCCCTCTGACAACTTAAGTCATCATTTTGGAATACCTTTTCTCTTTGATCTCCTGATGATAACTTGTGTTTTACCATGTGTCCAAACCTTTCCTGGTCATGAGACTCCATTTTTCTCCAAATCTGTCAACAACTTCAGGTAAAAAAAAAAAAACAATAGTTTTTAAAAACGTAGTAATTTGTTGTAGTCTGCAAACAGCAGACTGATTTTTTTAGTACTTGAGAATAAGCAGACCATTATGAAAACACAAAAAATTAGGTTTTGCCACTTCAAGGATGGTGAATACTTCATCCTCAGCTTTCAGTTGCAGTGAAAGAAATGGTTTTGAGCAGCAGAAGTATTCTGGGTAGAAAGAAGCATGGGCAGGAAGACCAGAAGGAGACAGAAAATTATTTGGGGAGACACAAACATTAGTAGGATTGGGTAAACTAACCCTTCTGAAGCAGCAGTTCAAATATGCTCACATATATCACCACCTGAACTGATTCCAGGTTGTGCAACCATCAAGATCAAGGCTTTCATTGAGATCAGTACTATGGTAGGGGTAGGAAAAACTTTGATGCTTTCTAAGGCATCAATACTATTTTCTGTTAACAAGACTAGCAATCTTCACCAAGTTTTCAAGTTGTAAGAAAACATTATGACCATTAAATTTTCACCTCTTGCAATGCTCAGGCTTAGAAGGCTTTAAATCCAAATCAAATAGGGATGGTCTGATTCAACTAATAGTTAAAAAACAACACAGGAATAAGACATTTATACCTACCCCTGCTTATATTAGGTATGCAGCGAGCCAAATTGCTATTTTCTATTCTACAAAAGCATGTGAGTTACAAACATCAGGTTTGTCTCTCCCAAAAAAAATCTTGCCTGATAATGCCTTAGGACAAGCATAAATGAGTAAGAACCTCTTTTTTCTTAGGTACTGAAATCCTCAGATTAATACAAGCTTCCCTCTTTCATCCCCTACATTTAGACCAAAATCCTCTTGCTTTAAAGACCAAGAAGGAAAAATGACATCATAATTTCTGTTTTGATGTTCTTTACTCAGGTGCCAGGTGTGATAGTGGATTTGCTGATGTGGACTGAACTAGGGTTCCTAGAACAGCCACGCCAAATGTTAGAGTTGTCTGATCAGGCCATATTATTACAAAATCCTGCAACAGAAGCATTTTCTGCTTCCTCCCTCAGCATCCTGTTCTCCTGTACACAAACTTATGTGCTCCCATTATGTACAGCTTATCATACATTCCTTGAGGGGCCTTCAGTTCTTTACCTGCTAAAAGCAGCTTGTATTTGAGTTCTTGTTGCTTGCTTTTTTTATCCCGAATATTTCTGGTTTGGTTGTTCAAAATAAAGCTGTGGTCAGTTAAGCTGAGTGCTGGAAGAATTGCAGAATTTCACAGAAGGTGCCATCTTCACAGAGGTCACTACAGAGCCTTTAAAGGATCTCTAAACCTGGAAATAAACCACTGTTGAGTTACAGCCTTCAAACCTCTAAACGTATCTTTGAGAAATAATCATACATCTCACACAGATCCTTCACATTGTTGTGGTGCTACAGAATAGATCAAAGAATACCATTGGTTATATTTATTCTTACTCCAGTTTGATCTAAGTGCAGATGTTTGCCTATGGAGTTGAAATTACAAACCTGAAAATGCCACACAGGAGAAGCATTCTTTCATCCCAGCAAAAAGAAATACACATTTCTCTTCTTCAACTGAATCTACACTGAAATACAAGGCTTTTCTCAGTCCGTGTCAAATTTTAAAGCAGTTTTAGGAAAGGGTACATTTAAGATCCTTGTACTAGTTCCTAGACCTACTGAGAGCGATGTTAAGTAGGTTTAAGAGGCCAAATAAAATTTCTAAGCCAGTGCTTTCCATGTCCGTCACTTCCTCTCGTGTGCACTCTCGGATGTATCACTTTCAGGCGTTTCAGGTTCAGTATTTATTTCCAAATACTATCAAGTCTCAGAGAAAGTTGCCTAAAATGTCCTTAGTCTTTTTCAGCTTCCAGCTTCCACTTGTGCAAGAAAATAATGAAGACATTGAAAAGCATGAATGTTCACTAAGAATACAGATATGGCAAAAATTAACATCTATGCATTTATTTCTTTAATGCACGGGATTTAATTTAGAGGATTTAATTGTATCTTAAATTTATAAGCAGGAAATGCCATAATGTTTTGAGCAGAGCACCACTTAACAGAAACTGCAATTTGGTCATAGAATCACAGAATATTAAGGGGTTGGAATGGACCTTAAAGACCGTCCAATCCCAACCCCCCCATTGTGGGCAGGGACACCTTCCTTTCAACCAGGTTGCTCAAGGCCTTATCCAACCTGGCTTCTGAAATGCCAAGGTTGGAGCATCCCCAACCTCCCTGGTGTCACCAAAAAGCAGGAAATAAACTCTCCAACCAGTTTAATAGGTTCGAAAGCTGACATTACTTTGTTCAGTGCTGAAGTACATGGGGGATTTCTCCACTTAACATGTATGCCAATTATCAAAACTTTTAGCTATTTATACATTTTAGCAAACAAAGGAATGAAGGTTCATTGGCTACAAGTTACATAGTTCTCCTTTAATTAGCATTCTATCTTCTATTGGTGAATGATTCTCTTGCTTTTCATGCTGTGCTGGCTTGGCCAAATTTAGAAATATATCCTCTGAAAGAAGGCAGGTCACCACCCCTCCCCCACCATGTTCAGGAAAAATAAATTTTCCTCAGAGGAAAGTGAAGGAGATAAAAACTATTTATTTAACAAACACACGGGAAAAAGATAATAATGCTAAATAATAAAATCTCTCGCTGTGAAGTAAAAACCTGGAGAAGTGTTAGAGTCCTCCCTTTGGTCTCCTTGGAGCTGGGGTTTGGCCCAGGGCCAGGCCCTCTGTGCTCAGTGGAAAGTCCTCCTGATGTGTTCCAATATTGAAGCAGTCCAGCAGAAAAGGGAGAAAATCCGAAATTCCAGGGAAGGAAAAAAGGTCAAGTCTCAGTCTCTCTCCAGAGAAAAAGAAGCTGAAACTGGCCAAAAACTGACTGGGGAACAGCAAGCCAGGTGCTTCCTCACTCCCCTGCCACAGCTGGAAAAAAAAAGTCGCTATCTCTGTGTGACCTTGGAACATGGAAACAAACTGCTTTGAAAAAGTTTTGCTCAGTTTTTCCTTCCCCCTCTCAGGCTCAGTTCAGAGGCATAGAAAGGCACAAGAATTAATTTCTGGGCATAGGGCAGCGATGTGGGATACACATCATAAAGTCACCCCAAGACACATGCTAATTAGTACTCATGCTCCGTTTCTCTCTTCTTTTGGGTCAGTGAGTTTCTTGGTGGTCGTAGATGCCCCTGCCAGAATCACCTTTAACGCACTTGGATCTGATTTCACCGCAATTACTGTGTTGGTTTTATTAGTTTCTTCTTTATCTTGGGAGTCCTGCCAAATGTCCTTGTTGTCCATAAATTCTGCATGCTTTGTGTCCATTATCCATGGGCATCCTTCTTCCCAAGCTATGTTAACTTCCTCCTCCCAGGTCTGAGGTCTCTGAAGCATGTCAAGCCTTAAACTTTACTTTGTTTTTCTAACATGTGGACATCACTTAGAGCTTGCTTGCTAGCTACTATCTGTTTAACAGACTAAATCTCCTTTCTTGCTGATTAGGTCCCAACATTTCCCTCCACTGCTGCACAGACTCCTTTTTAAAGAAATATAACCTGTTCAGTAACACTGGGCAACTTGTTCCAGTGTCTAACTACCCTCACAGTAAAAAATTTCTTCTGAGTATCTAACCTAAATTTCCCTTCTTTCAATTTTGTATCCATTACTGCTTGTCCTATTACTATGTTTTCTGACAAATAATTCCTCTCTAGCTTCCCTGTAGGCTCAAAACAAATACAAATAATCCTTTGTTTTCCACAGGAATTTTAGGGAAAAAAAGTTTCTTTTCTATGTTTTCTTCAGTTGATAAAGTAGAATTAGTCATATTATTTTTAAGTTTTCATCAAAGTGCACTTGTAGATTTGAGTTACCTTACTTGCTGATTTGTGACAGCTGGCACGTCTGAGCCTTAAGCCTTTCTTTTTTATTCTGCAAGTCTTCTTCCACCTTTTAGCATAATTCATGGTACGATCAGGCCTCCAGTTCCCATCTGGCAGGTAAAAGAAACCCTCTTGTAGGCACTAAGGCTGACCTACTTCACTGTGTGTAAGTAATGGGGATCTCACGGGTTCCTGATACTTTCACAGCTCATCGTTATCATCTGTTCAGAAAATCCCTCATTGGATATCATTCCCTACAGCTCTGAGCTGGTCCTGTAAAAAATGCAGGTGAGTGCACTTGGGGAAAAAACTGAAATGGCAAAATATTAAAGGCTTAGTATAGACAAATCATTATCACTGCAACAAGTCAAAAGGGACATTTCTGTTGTTTCTTTGCTGCCTTAAAGATAAAAGCTTTCATCCAGGCTCTGAGTGGTCCCAGATGGAAATCTTATGCTGGAACAGTTGCCTGGATGCATCTACCTGGACCATATTCCCAGAAGCAGCTTTTTTGGCAAGATATGCAGGAACTGTAACAAGGTAAGCATGCCCTTTTTATGCTCTCTCTCTGCCTTCAGCTCCACATGCATATCAGCCCCACAGGTACCCCCCCAGCCTACTGGAAGCAGAGTTGTCTGAACCACTGGCAGTGTTTTTCCATGCTGATGCTTTCCTCTTGCAGAATTACTTCTTCACTCTGGTATCTTGTGTTCAGGTTTCTAGAGAACTATTAGGTGTTTCTAGGTGACAAGCAAGGTTTATCCTCTGAAAGTTACCCAAACAACCATAACTGAGCTTAAACTGTGCACGGGTACAGATTTTCCCAGGCCGAAACAAAAGAGGAAAGCAAGGTCTGAAAAACCTACTGACACAGAGTATCTTGACATTTTGCCAGGCCTACACAGAAGGGCTAATTACTCCCTTAAAATGAGTCCTACTTCTCTCAAAAATTAATGACAGTGCCAATCTATGAGTTCCCTTGTTTATGTCACTCTCCTCCCAGATTTCAGAGCTAACCTTGACTCTGGTCTTCACCATTACATTAAAACGTACCCTAACTAACTTTCCAGCAACAGCAGTCTACTTTTAACAGTTCATGTAGTAGGTAGGATTTTCTTCCCCACTCTAAGTTATGCAGAAATTGCTGACTTGTAGTATTTAATACCTGATGAGGATCAATCAAATCTACTCTTGTGCCTCTGAGTCAGCAGCAGCAGGAGGAGAGTATAGATGGACTAGCAAGGGCAAAACAAACATAGGCACACCAAGAAGTGTCACCTGATTGAGTCAAAAAAAAGAAAGAATTTAAACAAAAACAATTAGAAACTTTACTGCTACCTGCTAGAGGAAAAAAATCACCACCAGGCTCTGAAACACCCAGTATTCACTGAAAATTACTTATCTAGAATTTCTGTCTTTCTTGTATGTAATCCAAACATGAAGTAGGCGATAATTCTTAAGAAGGGCCATTTACAAGTTGTTAAACTTGTACTACATGAATTTTCATTTTAAAAGTGGAACGACATACAGTCTATGCAATTCATAGCAGGTCATTGTGGAATTCCACAAATATTTATTTTCACTACTGAAAATTGAAATTCAGCTCCAATTATTTTCAGCAAAATATTAATAATGTTATTTAAGTATATAGACAGGATAATTGTAAGGACAATACATAAAAATATAGCACCTTTTTCAGTACCTCTTTAATGGTAATTAAACCACAACATGCAGTTTTACAGTATTTGAACAGCTCTTTCATGAACCCATGTAGTTCTGCTATGCTGTTTACATACTTGTCATGTTACATAACTGTAACTTTAAATGCAATATGCAAGAGTAATAAACTTAAAACCAGCAGAAAAACACTCCCCACCATCCCCCATTCACCTGCCACCTGCCTAGGGCTGGGGGATATGGAGAGCAGGGAGAGTGATGCTGTCCCTGCCACCACTGCGGGTGCTGGTTCATGGTGCCACCTCGAGAAACTGTCTCATCCCAGGCTTTGGCTGAGCTGTGACTCCTCGATCTGTGAGGAGGTCCTATCCCTCAGACAGTCACACTAAGGGTCAAGGGCCAAACCGTGGATGTGACAGGAAAAACAGGGGCACCAAATGCCCCTTCTTGCTGCTCGTCTGGACCTGGGAGTGATACTGAAAACTGCTTGCCCAGGCAAGTGAAGTGACAGTGACGCTCCCGTTAAGTGACAGTGCCACAGGGGCTCTCACCTGGAAGGAGCCATTCTGTGTCCTAGGCAAAAAAACACAAGGCTGCAGCAGACACTATTACCCAGCTGCAGAGGGCTAATCAATTACCTGTCCACAAGAGGTCAGAGCCTGGGGCCTCTGCAGAAACATATCTCAGATTTGTAGTATGTTATGGTGTCTCCTCTCTGGCTTCCCCTGCCCTTCAGGTGCCTTGGGAAGGCAGACCTGGTATTTTTCAAAAATGGCTGGAAAACAGAATTGTGTTTCTAAGCCCAGCCGAGCTCCTCAGTAGCCTCTTCATGTTCTCCTGTTACCTGTACAACTCCTTAATTTTTAGCTCGCTGTGAGAGCTAACCACAGCAAAGAGGGAAATCCGGAGCCTGACAACACGCACTCTTCCAAGCAGGTAAAACAATATTGGGTCCCCTAAACTAGTAAAATGCTCTTAACTTTTTCCCCTAAGACTGAATAATCCAGTCAGATATTCAATTCCCTGACTGCAGGTTTTTTTCGTTACAATGGACAAAGATAAGGCCATATCAGAAATATTTTAGGGTATGACCATCTATTCACTTTCCAAAGAGATTTCATAATGCTTACAGAAAAAAATATAAATAGTAGAGGAAAAAGGATAGAAAAGCCAACTGCCACCAACCGAGTATTGTCTTACTTAAGAGTTCAAATAAACATAATAATCACCAACTTTGTGAGACCATCACTTGGAGCTCTATTCGTGCATATTCAAAGTGTTATGGATCCTTTCACATCTTTGCCACATCTGGCAAAGCTTTTTGCAGCTGCTGTTTGTGTTCTCGTCCACAGACCAGCCAGCCCAAGGAACAGGGTTCGGGGTTCAGTCCTGCTACAGAGAGTGAGGCTGTGTAGCAGTTACCAGCTGATGGTATGAAGCACACTGAAGGACCAGGACAAGTACAGCTGTCTGCAAGTTATCCCTGTCAGAACACATAAAACATTCTTGCAAATGAATATATATATATAAGTTAAAAAGTTAGAGATTAATGTGATTCGTGAGCAACACTAAGCCACTTTTGGACTTTCAAGCAAAGCCTTATAAAATTCCAGCACAACGAGCACACTTACCACACAACATCAAGTCCCACCACTCAGAGCACAAATCTGTGGTTTTGCCCTGTATGTGAGCACACTGGCTGCAGCCCGGGCTGGCTCAGTGGTGGGAACCACGTCCTTCCCTCTCCTCTTCTCTTGCTGTCCTCACTTACTCCCAACCTTTCCCAGCTGGCACTCCCTCCCTTGCTCCTGAGGCTGTAGCTCTGCCCTGCCCACCCATCCTATGAAACACTGAATTTTATGTTTTCTTTAGCACCTCATATCCATAAAGCTATTGTCTCTTATGTATAGAGAAAGAGAAATAAATATGCAGCTACAAATTAAAACAAACAGTCCCAGAGTCAAAATGTCACAGAGCATCTCACATCCTGAAACAACAAGAGCTGTCTTTGGCAAAGCCAAAACTCTCTGACCCACGTTTAATATCAAATTTACTTATTTCAAGACGATGTTTCAAGGTATGTCTGATTTAGCAGAGTGATATAAAACATACAACTAGAAATGTAAGTTACTCTTAGCAAAACTATAGCAATCTCAATACACAGCTCAGTCACACTATCAACCAGAGTCCCATTGCCAGTCTTTATCAGGTGCTGGAGGTTGCCAGAAAGGAATATGTAGGCTGAAACAAGTTCAAGCTTGTTGCTTTCTTCTAAATAAGCATTTCTGCGGAAAATCATGCTGTGAAAAGCCAGTGTCCACAAAGGAGACAGAAGAGTTCTGCAACTTTATTCCAAAAAAAGAGAGTCCACTTGTGCACATACCTGCAGAATTTTTCTCCCCCAGGGCTTTGGAGGACACAGCCTCCTTTTATCCTAAGCTCCTGGCCACGGCCACGTTGCCTCTTCCTTTCCCCATTGGCTGAGGCACTACGAAGGTGCAGCCTTCCCAAACTGCCCACCCCGTATCCCCTCTCGAACTTGTTATTTTACCCCAAAGCTTAGAAGTTCAGGCTTGTCTGTTTCAGCAGCCAAGCTGTCTGGTCTCTGTAACAAACCTACTGCCCAAAGTTAGTAGACACCTTAAGACCCATTTCAAACATATTAACACCCATACCTTCACCCATGGAGTTGTTTGTAAAGACATTAGCACACATCTTTCCTATCACATTGGAACAGGTTTCCCAGTTGTGAATGGGTCATCCCTGGAAGTGTTCAAGGCCACATGGGGGTCTGAATAACCTGGTCTAGTGGAAGGTATCCCTGGCTGTGGCAGGGGGGTTGGAACTTGAAAATGCTTAACAATCCAACCCAAACCATCCTATGATTCTAAATACTTTTGCTAGTTGCTAGGTTTTTATGTTCCATGTTAAGTGGAGGCACATATTCCCCCTCTTCCTCCCCCACGCTGGCCTAACTCCGAAATACCCATGCTCCCTAATGAACTCGGGGAGAGACATTTGCACCTCCTGAGAGTCCATCCGCTGATGCATTGGCTGTTTAGTGAAAACAAAGCCTGCCCTCAGGTGCCCTGTGCGCTGAGGTGCAATCAGCCACCTTGCAGCAGCTGTGGGCAATCACAGCCTGCATTGCTCCCGGAGCTTCACAGCTCATCTCCCTTACTCACTGCCTCTGAGCATTCTTCTATTGTAGGGCTTGGCTGGGAAGCAATAGTCTTGGATGCTTTTCTTGCTTTAAGAAGTAGAAGATCTATAGACAAATTGAAATGTTTGTTCTAGGTTTACTGTAGTTCTATTGCTTCTAAATCAGCAGAAACAGTTGCTTCCTGTTAATGGAGAGAGACATAGGGGTCAAATATGCATATGGAATTTCATTGGGCTTGTTGGACATGCTTTTAAAGGAATTGCAGTGTAAATAATCTATCCTGACAAATTTATAAAGTAAGGTTTTCTACTGAGCTATAGAAACAGCGAAATTGTAATTGGAACAAAAAATAATGTACGGTAAAGAATGATAAACTCAGTGCAGGTTAATTAGGGCTGAGACCTAAATTTGTGACCTGTGAAGGAAGTGGTGGGCTTTTATTTGTCAAAAACTTTATAAAGTCAAAAAGTATCTCATTACAACCTTGAGATTCTGCCCGTTTTTTTAGGGTTATCTGTGTGCAATGGCAGCAGGTGTCATTATATTCCATAAAGATTCACACCATCTTTTCCCTACAGAATGTTACATGTGTTTGTATTTTCTTTCAGTTCATAAGGACTGTTCCTCCTCTGTCCAATGTTTCTATTTCTCTTGTATTACCTAACAGGGTTTGAATCACAATTACATTCTTTCCATAAGTGACCACTGAATTTTTAATCATCAGTATTCATGATTTTTAAAGTTTGGGAGTCTATAGGAATATTGATTTAATAAATATATTAATGAGGAAGTTTTGTGACAAACTTTCATTTAAAAATCATCTTTGTCTGAAAGAATGTGCTTCCAATTGCGCCCTCATAGACAAATTGGGAAGAAAAATATAACTATGCCTAAAATGCAGAAAATGTAAAAAATTGCACATGGATATAGGTTTGATATGTTGTTGTTTTTTATTCTGTGGGTTTGTTTGCTGGTTGTTTTTGTCAGTTGTTTGGTTTTTTTTTTCTTTTTTGAGGGCAAGAGATTCATCACTTGTTCTATTTCTGTTAAGCAGAGAGCTCTGCTAGTTTGGAGAGAAAACAGATGCAAGCTTATTTTCTGTTTCTCAGAAAGAATAGATCCCCTGCTGTCATTTTCAAGTTAAAGACTAATTAGACTCACGGAGATATTTCCAGGAAGAAGAACAAAAAATGTAGGGACCTGATCCTGGGAAATACCGAAAATTTGGAATGCTAGTGAAACCAATGCCAATAACAGGTGATTTCCTAATTTTTTTACCCCTCTGAGCTCAGTTTCATCTTCCATATAATGAGGCCCATGCTCAGCCAAAAGAATAAAATTTCAAATAGATTCTGTTAAATATTGACAATTTCAAGGCAGGTTACATACGTTGCGTTGCAAGCATATGGATTTTTTGTTTCTTCACAAAACAAAATAGTTCCATACACAGAAAACAGTTATTTTATGCTCTATGGATTAGGATTGACATATTCCATTTACAAGATATCAAACTGTATCAAACAGAAATATAATACAGTTTGATATTTACAAATACCAAACTGTATTATATTTCTGGCAGAAAGACTTTTCATCCTTTATTTTTTTCTTCTGTTCCTAGCAAAAAGCTCGTGCTTGAGATGCTGTTGATATTGCTATCATCTTAAAGACTCTTCAGAAAATCAAAAATCAAGCTTTGAATACACTAAGGCATTTCAGAGAAGGATTACATAGGTTAATTACCACAGAAATTTGGAAGGGACACTATTAGGTTATTTAATCTAATCTAACCTTAATTAACCTCTCACTACATTTCCCATACTTACATATTGTCTTTGCTGAAGTAAACTTCCCCCAAAATGCATCTTTCAGAAAGGTCTCTTCCTCAAGTCCGGCTGTAGGCTTCCATTAGTTTGTCACACCTTGGCATTATTTCCAGTCTAGTTTCTAAACAGGGATTTTTTTCACAACTAAGGATGGTTTCAGAATTAGCATTTTCTCTGCAAGTGCTTTTTGACTTCAACGAAGTAATCAAGCTACTTTTCAACTTCTTTGGAAAAGAAGCCTAAACTCTTTTAAAAGTCTTACTAAAACATGGCTATTTGAGCATAAGTTTTTCAGCTTGTCTATGCTTTCTCCTATATTTCAGCATCCTGTCAGGACTGTATGTTTTATTCACATAATTGCAAAATTCATAGTATTCACACAAAATAGGGCTGGGAAGATACTAGGCAAATTTGTCCACTTCATCCACTACTTCAGGACAGGATCAGCTGTACAAATTCTTGATCCAGGTTTATCTGACTTGTTCTTGAAAACTTGTACTACTGGAGAGTCTATAACCTTTCTATGCAGTCTGTTCCAACCCTTTCCTGTCTTTACTACTAGAAAGTAAATCTTCTAACCAAATTACTTCAAATAAGACCTTCCTAATGCTAAATAGAACATAAGGATTTCTTCACAATCTTGTTATCTGTACAACAGCAGAGTCCTTCACTCATTTTCAGCTTGAAATTTAAAATAGGTTCTGAACCTCTTTTCTGAAAAATTAATATCCAGCCAGTAGTTTCCCTCTTTGTATTCTTCAGATGTCTATCCTAATATTGTTGTCTCCAACCCTGTATAGAGGTAAAATTACTCCATTCATATTCACTACTGCCTCTTTTGTACATTTCTAGGTCTCATCAGCTCCATGAGGTTACAACACTAAAACTGAGTTAGTTTCTTTGCCTTATGATTCACCAGCTCTCCCTAGTGATTCAGTTTTTTAGCAATGTATGTGATCTTTCAATAAGGCATGTATTACTCCCAGAGATGCGAGTTAGTATTCCATAGTGGGCAGCTGTCAAAGCTAGTCAGTGGTACTTTGCCTTAAATGCTGCCCTTCATTTAGCATTTAGGTGCATTGTTCAGAATTATTGTGTATGTGCCTTGCTCAGACTTCTCACATACTCATATTTCTCACATTTGTGTGCCTTATTGAGATCTTAAAATCTTCCCTGATGAAAGGTACCTACAGCTTTTCTTCAAAAATCAAAGAGAAAGATTGCACTTAGCAAGACATTTACATACCTACTGTAGGTTTTTTTATACCAACCAAGCAATGTAACTGGGAAGGAGTTATGACAGCATTTTAGGAACATCAAAAAAAAAAAAAAATTGAAGTCTGATGGTAGAAATAAACTGACAAGGAGAATCTACTCTGAGTTCTTCATAAGGTAATTTATGATGTCAGGTGTCAAGTTAACTAGTGGAAGAATCCTATCCAATTTCTGTATAATATAGCAACATTCCCAGAAGTGTATCAGCTAAGTGTGTAGTCCCTAAAAGAGGGATTCATCACCCAGTGTGCAATAAGCCAATCTCACACATAGAGCCCTGGTATTTGTTTATTTTATGTTTGTTCGAAGATGGGTATTAGGTGATAAATCCACAAAGCTATCGCGCTGATTCGCAAAAATTTGCACTCTATACATTTTAGCAAACAAAGAAATCACGGTTCATTGGCTACAAAGTTATCTCATTTTCTTATTAATTAGTGTTCTACCTTCTACTGGTTGAATGATCCTCTCACTTCTCATGCTAATTAGTTCCGTGCTCAGTCTTGCTCGTCTTTTGAGTGGGTGAGTTTCTTGAGTCTGGAACTGCTGCAGTGGGAGCTGCATATGGAGCTGTGGATGCTCAGAGCCCCAGGCAAGAGGCCTCGGACTGCCGATTCTTTGCATAACAAAGGGCTCGGGACCTGTGCCCAGCTGGGGGGAGGAGGGGGCGGGCAGGGAACCCTCAGGAAGGATTTTGTATCTCTAAGTCTCTTCCATAAAAGTGAGAAAAGGATAAGGATGGAAATAAAATTGGTTTACAGGCATATTCTGTGTGTTAAAGTTTAGGCAGTGTAGAAAAATTAGAGCCCAAAAGAGATTTAACTTGGACTTTACAGAGAAAATTAAAACAAAAAGCAAAAAGGGGGGGTTTTGCCAATAAAGACAAATGTGCTGTTACAGACTTGCTGGTATTGCACGTTACAGGCAAATCTTTTGCTTCAATTCAGCTTAAAGACTGATAGGAAGTTAATGGCATACCTAATGGAAATTATAGGAGAAACGAGAATTGTTAAAAAAGATTTTACTGCTTACTGTGAAAAAAATTCAGGGACCCTTGAACTTTTCATACTGAAGTACTTAATTTATAGAACTTGACCTGAATGGAAGATACCACTAATAAATATAAGCATAAGCTTTTGTAAGTGCAATATTCTATATTTACCTAAATGCTTGTTTACAGCCTTAAATTATTATTACAGCTGGTGATGGGGTCAGTGGCTCTGACCCAGGAAGAGGTGACCGGTCCAGGGAGATGGTCCCAAAAGGAATCACCTTCCCTAGGCCCAGTGTCTTCCATCAGCTGCTGGCAGGAGGGCCCTTGCAGAGGCTGTCAGCTCTTTAGTGATTGTCAGCTCGTGATTCCAGCTCAGCTCTGCAGGGCAGCCTCCAGGCCAAGCCAGACCAGAGAGAGAGACGAGAGGCTCCCGTAGCTGGTTCCGCACGAAGGCAGCTTTATTGTGGGTCCGGACTACTCCGGTGAAGGGGAAAGCCGGGGACAAGATCTCTCTCTCTCCCACAGGGGCAGAGGCCTTAGCTTTTATAGGGATACAGGGGATGGGTGAAGGCCAATGGGTTACAAAGGATCTGCATAGGGTCTCCTAAAGGACTGTGGGTCTGTCTTTTCTCACCGTGACCAAAGAAGTGGTTGCCTTTCCAGGGAGTCCTGCTGGGCGATTGCGAAATCTCTTATCTCAGCAGAGATCCCTCCAGGGCAGGGGCTGGGCATATCCCACAAATTATTACTATGGAAATGCTTTACTTTTTCAAATTACAATCACAATGAATCAAAAAAACTTGATGAGAACCATCATATGTATTCATTATCTTGTTTATCATGGCCTAAAGGCAATATTGCTCACTACTAGATTATGTGACACTAGTGTTGCACCACATTCTTGCCTCAAAAGACCACATTGAAAGTGCCTGCAGTGGATTTCAAAAGTCACACTGATTAGACGTGTCCATAGAGAAGGGAATGATTGAGGTTTTCTGAACCCAAAGTGTGCCCAAACCACACATGTTTCCTGAAGTTCAGACAGCTGGTAGCTAGAAGAGAACCTTGAGGATGCTTTGCACATCCTTCCTCCTTTCTGTATACACTGCTCTGAACACCCACTTTTGGCTCTGTCAGTGACAGGATGCTTGACTATACCTATGACTTAACACAGCATTACCTCCTGGTGCTCATATATGTCATAGGTACAGTAACAACTTGTCAAGAGGGCCAAATTTTTGTTGGTTTGCCAGCTTTATCAAGGAGACAAATTTCTGTATACCTATCTAAGCATCTTTCTTAGTGTCATCTATATTCCAGCTGTCTTAGGCCTGAATTGTCAGGGATGTTTTCCTTCTGGAAATTCTGTAGAGCTTTTGGTTTTCTTTTTTATTTTTTTTTTCCTAAAACTAAAGTTTCTTCAAAAATGAGCTTGAGCAGAGTCACTGCTGAAACTGTCTTTTCCTTTGAGAAACTGGCAGAGATTAAAGAACCTTTTGTTTGAGTATAGTCTGCGTCAGAAAGCTTTGTTTTACTGTAAGGGGAAACTGTTGAACATGTAGGGTTTTCCCAGGTTTTGAGTTTGAAAGAACATTTCTGGAAGTATAGAATTATTTTCTTTAGCCCTTGAAAGGAACCAAAAAATGATCTTTTCATTATTTGGGTTGTAACTTCAGAAACCTTTTCTATGAAAAACCCCCTCAAATACTCAGCATTACATATGTATTTTACTGATAATTGGGGGGGGGGGGGGGGGGGTAAAAAAACCTCATTGAATAGTTTTGTCTATTTTTAAGTGCTGCTGATATGAGTGCTATTCAATGTCACACCTTTTTAGAGAACTGTAAGATTGGTTCTTCAGTATGTATTTTCAGATCAACATTAACCATTTCACATTTTTAGCCCATGTTAAATGATAATTTATATCTCAGTGACAGCTGTAGCAAACACATTTATGTGAACAAATATTTCAAGGGAATGAATATGCATTATTATTCTGCATTCTAGTTTGCAATGCTGTAACTTGTGCGTGGAGCCAGAACCCTAGCTCCAATACTGACATGGACACTAAAATTTATACATCATGAGTTGCCACTGGACTCCAAAAGACTATTCGCAGTGAAAAAGCTGAAGGTTCAAATCCTGCAAATTCCTAGTTCTCCACTTGGTTGTTAATCCTCCAATGATAATTCCCACATGACAAAATAAGACAGATGAAAATTGAGAATTCATCCCTCTCCCCCCGTATTAAAAATCTTTCAGTAAAATTTTGAAAAATTGAAAGAAAAATTGATTGGCTAATAATAAATTGTATCAACTACTAAAAAGACCATTATATGAGCACTTCTAATTTTGAGGGAAGCAGATATCTGTGTTGGATCTAAAAGAATAATTTTACATTGTCTGATTAGCCTAATAAGATAATAGGCATGCCACTAATTGAGGAAAATACTGTGCTTGAGGTAAAGACAACCAAATCCTACATGAAAAATATTATTTCTTGTTTGTTTTGTCAAAAGAATGGTTAAAAGGAAAAAAAATATTTTGTGTGTAGGCAGATTTTTAGGACAGATCAGTCATATTTTAAAATTTGATGGAAGTTTTTTCAGTAAACTTCATAGTCTATTTAGGCTGTTAAAAAGCAATTTCAGAGAATTCCACAAGAAAGAGTGAAGAACTGCCTAGTAGTTTCTATTGGCAGCAGATCAGGAAAGCGTGGAATTTCTTCAGTGAAGTAGTAGGGGTATGCAAATGTATGTTAGGTAGAGAGAAATATTTCTTTATCCCTTTTACCACTTAAAAACTAAATAAAACTTTTGTTTGAATTGCAAAAATTGTGTAGGTTTAAGAGGAAATGCTTTAAGTCAGTGAGAATTGAAATATGTCCCTGACTTTCTAACCCTTGCTGCTTTTCTGCTGCTAAACAACCTTGTTACTGTGAATTGAAGAGTTGATATTCTAGTGATATTGATATTCTATCATATTGCATGATACTGCAAGTGATAGAAATGTAGAGACAACAGTGGTTTGATTTAATACATTGACGAAAGTGAGGCACCAAATGACGCGATTTTCCCCTGATCAGTAAGAGTTCAATCAAAATACAGTTGAAGACTAATTTTAAAAGTATGTATATGTAGACAATACTTCCACTAAGAGCAATCATGTTACATTATGTTACATAATATTGGCTTTCAAATTCATGTGCAGGTACTACATTGGATATTATGTTATCAGATATTATATTAACTGATTTTGAGGCATGTACTGACTTTAATAATAAAAGTATATGACAGCCTACATTATATTTTAATTTCCTATGCAAATATGTATTATTATTAACAAAACCAATTGTAGCAGAGGACAAGTGCTCTAATTTACATTTATATCCAGTCTCTGAGAAAAAGAATTTTTAAATCAACCATATTTATGGTAGAGCAATATAATAATGCTGCATCCAATTGGAGTTTCACTAATGGTCTCAGTAAATTAGTTGCATTCAGAATGTCCAATTTACAGCATTCATAATTTCTCATCTCATCTTGTTCAGCAGATATTTGTGAATTTTCTTCTAGTTGAAAGTTATTTTTGTAAATGCTAAAAAACAACAAAAAAAGTCTCTCTAATGCTTATTTTAGTCTTGTTCTACTTAAAAATTATTTTCTTGCAGAACTGTTAAATTGGATAGTTTCTTGTCCCTTTTCACATATGATCATCACTGATACTAACAAGTGCTCAAGTGATGCACTCAGTATACTGTGATCAACACTGCAATCTTTAACATTGCCATTTGTTAATTAACATTATTTTGTGGTTGTTCCAACACGGAAAAGGAATTTATTTCTAGATCTTAAAATAAATGGCATTAAGAGACTTTTCATTATGATATGGATTTGAAAACCAATGTCAGTTTTTGTCAGAAGCACACTGAAGAAACTGGCTGCTAAAAAAAGCTGCCTTTATTACTCAGACGTTGCATAGAAAGAGAACCAAGGAGTTGTAGAATTCCACGATGATGACCTTTCAGTAGTATAAGCATCTATAAGGATATAAAGTCATGCATGAAGGATACAGAAGTAATCAGATTTCTCTAACTTGATCACAGTCTAGAGCAAACATCTGTGTCAGTGACTGGACTATACACAGTAGAAAAAAATTCACTTCCTGGGATTGAGAATAGCCAAAGGTTTGTCTACAATCCTCTGGGTTCCTTTTCTACCTATAGACCTTACAGTACCATGGTAGGACCTTCTGCAGGGATTGGCAGGGTATTATTAATAGGATTTTATAGTTGTGGTTTTAGCTGCCATAGACATGGTCTTCTAGATGCATTTCAAGTGAAATACACAAAGTGATATCTAGTTCGTTTTCTGTCAAAATCATCCTTGATATTAATTTGAAGAAAAGATATTTTATTTTCAGAGATGGTCCTGTGAAGAGAATTTAATGACGGAGCCTCTTTTATGTTTTGTTCAATGTTATTCACTACCTTCAAACCAATCAAGTGGCTCATCAAAAAACCCCCAGGTGAGTGGAGGATTTTATTTATTCCTGACCTAGTAGGTAGCAAATGTGGGAATCTAACTAACTTGTTTCATTGCTCCAGGGAATTATGGAATGGATGAGTCATTAAGATGAGGAAGCTGGAGCAAGAAATGTTAAAGGGGAGAAAAAACTTTTTACTCATCACTGAAAAAAGCTGTCATGATATAAGCTGCATAATGAGAAGAGAACCTATTGCCAATTTTCTTATTAATAAATATAGTAGACACAATGATTCTGACTGCATGTTCAGCCTTTTGGAGTCAGACTTTGTAGACAGGACGGAGACAGCTTTAAAAAAGCTTGGAATCTATCACATCCTCTAATCTTGCCAATAATGCTAAGAACATATGTTGATGATGGCAGTGCAGAAAACCCAACAATTGGTCTGTTCCATAACATGCTGTGGAATGATCATGCCTTTACTGTCAAACATATGATATATACTGTCGTAACTGAATAGTTTGAAAGTGTAAGCTGGAACTTGAAATGTTGTGTTAGGTAAATGTTGGGAGCTTTGCTGATTCTCATTCTGATCTGTATAATTTCTTGTATCCCTCAAGTTTGCTGCACCAGTTTATCTAATAAATTACATGTTTTATATTGTAATCCAACAATGAACAATTGAGAGCCCTGACACACAGGATCTACATTATGCATTTAGAATTGTGTAGGTTTTATCAGGATTTATGCCACTGTCCTTTCTGAAGCAAAGCTATACTGGTTTGAAATATCATTTTCCCCAGGCTGAACAGAATATTTAACAATGTAAATGCAATTATATGACCGAAAGCATTACCACACAGTGTAAGGATACAGTGGTCATCAGTGCCATTTACCATCTTTCAGCATGTGTTCATTTCTATTCTAGTGAACTTTTCTCTCTTGAGCATTTTTGTATGGTAGCTTAATAAGGGCAGACTTTCTAATGGTTCACACTGTGCTACTCATCCAGCATTCAAGAGACACCCTTAGTATTCAATCATGTTAATTCCTGCTCCCTCACTATTTTTTTTATGTTAAGCTGATATAAAGTTGATATTCTCCCTGTATGCTAATACAGCTCCTTATCCTTGAAATTTTTTAACTTGTTTAATACCTTTCCCACTGTTTGAAGATAATTAATGTCTTTCTGAGTTAAAAAATCTAAGAAATGAAACAATCTTACAGACTTTACCTTTGAGTTCTGATTCATTTCCCCTTTTATCCCTTTTTTTTTTAATTAATGGCCCTTTCAACAATATGGTAATATCTCCAGAAGGGTATTTTGACCTTATAATCCTTTTCATACTTGCATTCTTTTTGTAACTACTGGACTAGTTCAGGTAAAATAGTTTTTATTATTATTAAAAAGTAGAATCAAAGATTAATCTCAAAATCCTTATTATCTAAGTTTTTTTCATTAAAATGAATACATTCAACGTGTTCAGTATATCTTTTGAGTTGCCTCTATTTTTATATTTACCAATTATTGTCCTTAGAACTTAATTACATCCTCTGCCTGTTTTCATTAGGAAGAAAAGTACGAGAAGTAGAATAATGTTGTCCAGCCCAAACATTTAGGGACTTGACATCACACTTTTTTTTGGAGGGTGAGATGATGGGTATTAATCCCTAATTTACTATGCCTCTTGTATATATTCCTGTCTTCCATTCCTTCCACATTTGGAGAATAAATAGGACTAAAATGGACTGTAACAAGTACACTGGGGATCTACTTGAATCTTGTTTTCCTTAACACAAGGGTAAAAGGCAAGCCTCTATGACCTTCGGGAAATCAGAGTTTGTGATATTTAGAAGTGTTGTCTGTAACCATGCTGTTTATAAAATACAGACAAAATGAGTGTCTACTAACAGTAGACTGCTCAGTTTGTTTCTCACTAAAGTTGTTACAAAATGCCTGAAGTTTCTTTAATCATTCACTGAAAAGTAAATATAATATTTTGGGGTTTTTTTAAATCAAAGCATGCCCTACGTTTCTTTGGAAGTGAGTCAAAGGAGAAACATAACTTTGGGAGTATTTTTAAGAGATACTCCACAAAATGAACTTTAAATCTAATCCGTTTACACATTTTCTAAGTATCTCAATCTTTTTGGTTCCTGCATGAGAACATTTTTTTATGTTTCAGAACACATTTTAAAAAATTACTTCAATATGCATTGTCATATAACAATATGTTAACAACAAATATTTCATCATTAACCCTTATTCTTTGACAAATATTTCAACTAAGAAAAAAAAAGATATTTTTTCACAAATAAGAAAGATAGTTGCAAACTTTTTTGGATAATAATTCCCTACAAAGAGGCAATATCCTGGTATAAGCCTCACTCCCCACAAGTATTTTACTAATATCCCTGACACACATAGGCTGGTATAACTTAATAGATGTACTGAATCCTCATTACTTGCCTAGGTTCAGCTTCTAAAGTTCACGTGAGAGGTTCCTTTCAGAAATGGAAACAATATCAGGAGAATACTGGGGCAACCCCCAGTATCAACGCAGGCTGGGGGATGAACAGGTCAAGAGAAGCCTGGCCAAGAAGGACTTGGGGATGCTGGTGAGTGAGAGGCTGGACATGACCCCACCATGTGCACTCACAGCCCAGAAAGCCAAACGTGTCCTGGGCTGCATCCAGAGCACCGTGGGCAGCAGGGCCAGGGAGGGGATTCTGCCCCTCTGCTCTGCTCTGGTGAGACCCCACCTGGAACCCTGCATCCACCTCTGGGGTCCCAGCACAGGAAGGACATGGATCTGTTGGATGAGTTCAGAGGAGGTCACCAAGTTGATTAGAAAGATGGAGCACTTTTGTCAGGAAAGGCTGAGAGAATAGAGTTTATTCTGCCTGGAAAAGAAAAGCCTTTTGAGTAAGCTAATTGCAGATTTCCAGTACTGAAAGGGAACCCAAAAGAAAGATGAAGAGAGACTATTTACAAGAGCATGTAGTGACAGAACAAGGAGGAATTAATTCAAACTTAAAGAGAGTAGGTTTGGATTATATATTAGGAAGAAGTTCTTTACTGTGAGAGTGGTGAGACACTGGAACAGGTTGCCCAGTGAAGTTGTGGATACCCCCTCTCTGGAATTATCCAAGGCCATGTTCAATGGAGTTTTGAGCAACCTGGAGTAGTGAAAGGTGCCCATGGCCATGGCAGGGGGGTTGAATTGGAACTAGATGGTTTTCAATGTCCATTGCAACCCAGGCCATTCTATGATAGATTCTATTCTATGAGTATGTGCACACCTTGACTCAGTGATAAGATGAAGTAACATATGTTGTGACTCATTCAGATCTTATTCTTCTGTTATGTCTTGCACGTTTCTATTAATTTACTCTAAAGGTCACTGGAAAGCTTGCCCTGAAAATAGTTCTTCTACTTGGCAAGAGTCTCCATAAAAAGTAGCACCCACAGACATAATCAGAGCTCCGTGGATAGGAAATCTCTTCTGAGCTCATTAGTCTTTTACAAAAGTGGGAAAGAGAACAGGTTTTAGTCTCTCAGCTTTGCTGAGAGGAAGCAGAATAAACTCTTACTTTTAATACTAGGCACACCAAGTAGTTTCACTTGGCCTCCACTTTAGAAGTATAATTCAGCACAGTAATTATATCTCAACATATAAATTTAACTTACAGCTAGAGTGCCTAATATACCCGGAGTTCACACTATAATGTGTAGCCCTTTTTATAATTTCACTGCTCTTTTCTATAGCATGAATTAATGTGCCATGAGTCAACAGTCATTGTAATATTCAAGGGGAGAAAATGTGTTTATATCCATTCTGTCTTTCTCTCCAACCCATTTATTACACATCCAACCCTGGAGATGTTTTTAATTAGCTGATAAGAATGGCAAATAATAAACTTCATGAACATTTTATTACAGTGTGTTTGAGTATTAATTGTTGCCAATTCATCAACCCTAAAGCACATTAGTTCTGGAAAGATTTATTTTATCTGTTCTATATTTATGAGTGCAATCTCATCTTCAAAATATTAGTAAACAAAAATATCTTTTGAATATAAATTTCTGGTATTCTCCAATCTGAAGCCGGCTTTAAATGCTATCCTAGGAAATAGGGCTCCATCCTCAGCCCAGTTTATTTCTACACCTTCAGTAAGGACATGTACACAGGACTTGAACGAATACTAAATAAGTTTGCAAATGACAACAAATTGTGAGGAGCAGCCAACTCTCTTGAGGGCAGAGAGGCCCCACAGAGAGACCTCGACAAATTAGAGATGGGCAATCACCAGCTGTATGAAGTTTAACAAAGGAAAGTGCTGGATTCTGCGCCTGGGACAGAGCAACCCTGGATGTACAGACAGACTGGGGAATGAGACACTGGAAAGCAGTGCCACAGAAAGGGATCTGGGGGTCCTGGTCAACAAAAGTTGAATCTGAGCCAGCAGTGCCCTGGGAGCCAGGAGGGCGAAGCGTGTCCTGGGGGGCATCAGGCACAGCATCACCAGCCAGTCAAGGGAGGGGATTGCCCCGCTCTGCTCTGTGCTGGTGTGGCCTAACCTTGAATAATGTGTGCAGTTTTGGGCACCATAGAGTAAGCAGGTTCTAAAGCTGTTAGGGAGTGTCCAAAGGAGGGCAACAAAGATGGTGAAGGGCCTTGAGGGGAAGCCATATGTTCTCTTCAGCCTGGAGAAGCGGACACTGAGGGGACACCTCATTGCTGTCTTCAACAGCATAATGTGGAGAAAAAAAGGGGCAGGTACTGATCTCTTCACTCTCATGACCAGTGACAGGACTGACAGGACTAGAGGAAACTGCATGAAGCTGAGTCAGAGGAGGTTTAGGTGTGGTATCAGGGAAAGGTTCTTCACTCAGAAGGTGGTTGGGCACTGGAACATGCTCCCAGGGAAGTGGTCACAGCACCAAGACTGACAGAGTTCAAGAGGCATTTGGAGAATACTCCTGAGCACATGGTGATCCTTGGAGATGGTGCTGTGCAGAGGGAAAGAAATGTGGGGAGAAACAAAATTAATGGTGTCTTTGCTCCTTTTGGCCTTGGCAAAAATGGCACATTCACATATTAGTAAACCAGTATTAAACTAATGGATTTTCTCTCTGAGATAGAACTATTTTAAAGCCCTAACTCAGGAGTTCAAATAGGATAACCAGTGAAGCAATATAATATATAGCATAACACTCTCAGGCACATGTTGTGACTCTAGGGGTGTCCTGCACAGGGCCAGGATTTTGACTTAATCTTGATGGGTTCCTTCCAACTCAGTATATTCTATGATTCTATGAAATATTTTGTTCATAAGTAGTCAAGTTAAAATTATATCCATATGGTTTAGCTTGGTCTTGGCCTTATTAATTACTAAACTAGTAATTCCTTGAACTCTGTATTTCACCTGAGATTCCATTAGTTAACATAGTCTTCCTTATCTGGTTCACTTACCAGTGCTATAGACACTAGCCTGTGCTCAGTTTGTGATGAAAATCTGAATATCTACACCAGCCCGAAAAGAGAGGCTCAGTGACATTTACAGAGGAATTAGTAATAGGTGTAAATGCATAGCAGAACTTAAACGCTGCCAAGAACAAATTAAGAAATATGTTAATTCAAGAAAAATAGATCGTTGAAGGAAGGATCTTCTTTAACTTGAATTTTTCAGTGTACAAGGGAAATGTTTATATAGCAGAAAACTTTTATAAAATATAATCCGATTCACTTTGGGTTTCAACCCAAGCCACAACCAGTGGTATTATGTCCTCTTTACAGCACAGCAGAGGACAAGTTCAACAGAGACAATAACATTCTTCAGCTCTTGTTCATGTCAAGAGAAAAAAGGGACTGTTTGCAGTTTGTTTCATACACACAGGATGTTAAAATAGTCTTACAGAAAAGAAGTCAGTCATCTCATTTTTTAGAGTTCCTAGTTTTTCTATGGCATATGCTCTTGTACAGCATGTGTGGAGTGCCAAGGTCAGTTATCCTCTATAATGATGAGTTGTAGGCACTCTGATTAGATAGTAAAGAAAAACCAGTCAATTATATGCTAATAGGAGTTGCAGATATTATGCAATTCATAATAAGGTTGCAAACTAAAACAAAAAAGGGTAGAAAGAAAGATCTATTAAAATAAGCATCCTAAGCTGATCTCTCCTGGATGGACTGGTCCTTTAGTTCCATCCAATTACCTCTCTGGTGAACTCAGTAAATATTTGGACAAAACCGGTCCTTATTTTGTTTTTGTTTTACTGGGAAGCAACATTTCTTAGCATATTGGCTGTCACAGACTTTTGACAGGACATCTGCTGTCAAATGGGAAAACACTGTCAGCAGTAGATTAGAAAGCATGTGAACTTGCAACCTGGCATGTGAAACAGCATTTAACCCCTTTATACAAAGCTACGAGCACTCGTCCTGGGAGTGCAATAAGAATAAAGTAGCAAGGGCAGAGAGAGCAACACTAAAGCTAACGGAACAAAATTGGAAGAACATTTTTTTTAAAAGAGAAGAGGTTGTCTGCTTTACAGAATGAAGTATGATATTCCAAAATGCAGAAAAATTTTAGGGAAAACCTAAGTTATTGCAAATGGTGTTTCTGAAACGTTGGAGAAGCTGAAAGGATAAGGATATGATCTACCACTCTAGTGAGGTAAAACCTAGAACACATCAGTCACCCCTCTTAGGTTACTTCCCAAAGTAATCTATGTGTAATGTGCTGTCCCAAAGTAATCTACATGGGCTGTGCTTTATTTCAGCTGTTTTGTGATCTGGAGGGGGACTGACCAGAAATATTTGCTTTGGACATAGGGCCAGACCTTACAGAACAATGAGACGGCACTTGGCAAAAAGGAGACTGTACAAAGCAAGCTGCACATCTAGAGAGGCAAGGAGTGAGAAGGTTGCTAAGGTTGCTCTAGATCTGTAAAGGCCTGAATTCTATGCCTGGCAATAGTTAAACATGTCAAAAGTCTGGACCACTAAAAACAGGGTGACAGTCTCTGTCACACTGTATAAAAGAATTTTTAATAGCAGCAGTGGTTGTACTTGGTAGAGAACTAGTTTGGATTATCTTACCATTGACACTGACATATCCATGCTTTCTAAATATGCAAAAAATATTACTCTGGCCAAAAATATAATTATTTTGATAATATTTTAATTTACTTTTCCTTTTTTTTTCTAAAACTTTCAAATAAGTTGTTGCTTGTACAATTACTTATTTTAAAATGTGGATGGGGCATTACAGAAAAGAAAGAAGATGGAAACCAACTCTTAGCATGATTTTATTTGTGCTCCAGGGGATGTTGAATGACAGTCTTTAAAGAAACAGACTGATTTTTTTTTTCACATGAACATTTACATAGACTTATAGAAAACTCAGCTCTAAAGTATCTTTTTATTTTTCCTGTATTGTTTTCAAACCATTCACTGCACACAGGGTCCAGAACAGACGCTTTATCACCCCAACCTAGACTACGCTGTGTTCCTCCCAGATGGTTTCTCAGTTCTGATTTTATAATGACAAAGACTTTCTAACTAGATCTTTGTAACGCTTCTTAAAGCAGCAGGAAAAGTTAGCAACACAAATATTTGCTGTCCAGTTATATGATGACCATGACCGTATTTTTCCATAAGACAACAGTACTTTCACAACAAGGTAATTTTCTTCAAGTTTACTCACCGAGGAACTGGGTTATTGCCTAACAAAGTAACTGTATGGTTGCATAAACATGGTGTTTCCAAAATAACTTTCAGATAGTCATTGAAATAGCTACTTCAAATATAACCTTTTTGATAGCCTTGCTGTTTTAACTGCTTATACAGCTGCTATTAATGCCAAACCTACCCTTGAAATACCTTTCTAACATAATGAAATCTTTAAATGTTTGCACTCTCATGATCTTCCTTGAGTGAACGGTATTTGCAACCCGGCTCTATGCCTCAGTCCTCTTTGTCTTTGAAGGTCATGTGCTTTTCAATTACATCAGTGCAAGTGGCTGGGAGCAGAAAGGTCTGATGGCTTCTTGCCACTCTTTCCTTTAGCAGTGCAAGTAGAAACACTGCGGAAGTTATTCTCCCTGTTGTGCTGTCACACAATGAAAATACAAAGAGTAATAAAAAGCCATCAAGTGTTCTTCCTTCTCTAATCTCATTCATATGCCACTATAAGGGCAGGTCTTGGTCTCTTCAGTTCTGGAGAATTCCTTACCATAATTTGTCACGTCTGCAAGTATTGTTTCATATTAAGCCCACGGAGGCTGCTTACAGGCTTCTCTATCACGATGTGTCAGTCTAAGCACTGGCTTTTGTTTCTGTTAGCAACTTCCCTGGCAAGCTATGATAAAAAAAAAAAAAATTTCCAAGAGAATACTTTCTTCTGAATAATTCTAATTAATTTACAAAATATCTAGTAACAAATGTTAAAAACACAAGTATCTTTGCACATAGTTGTTTGGACTAAGAGATGTTTCAAAGTCATCAGAATCAGTGCCCAGTAAATGCTCATTTATGTTTGAATGAAAAATTAGTTGTAACAATGGGTGTTTTTTAAGACAGCCATAATGCTTCTAGCTTGTGCACAAGCCATTTAATGACTCCCACATATCTTCCTTTGTGTTAACATGATATAAGTTCAATTATATCAACATATTAATGTGTTTTTCACTATATTATATAAACAGTTCTTATATTAAAAATCTGTCACAGATCACAAAAGAATGAACAGGAATGTCTCAAAGTGCACTACCTCATCTGCATAACTGTAGATAGGTTACATTTTAACAAGTTTCTTGAAGGCTGGGATAATGATTTTGCATACTAAACAGTAATGCCTTGTGTACACTGCTATTCCATTCTTATTAGCTATATATATATTATTATAAACTAAGTATAATCTAAGGTAGGTAACGTTTCTTTAACTTAAAACACTACTGAGAAAACAGAAACAAAAAGAATCTCTAGTTTAACTGATTCTTTTGCATGCAGGTCATCTTACTGAGTACAGAAGCTCACAAAGGGCTTTAGCTTCAGTACAGTGCAAAGTACAAGTGAGGTATGAATTCCTCCACCAAAGAGACTAACAATCACTTACTAATCTTGTTGGTTAATAAACAGATTTCTTAGGGAGAAGGAGTATAGTTTATTGGACCAATTGGAATAGCTGGAAAAAAAAGAAGGAATTCTTAGTAGATATCTAAAATATACTCCATTCCAAATAAAGCACATTTAAACAAACACCTTCAATTCTATTTCATTAAGTAAACAGATAGTTTCAGAAAATAGGATAGTTAATAGAGGAGAATAGTGGCAAGAGATGATAAAATCCTTGACATTGTGAGAAAGAGGCAGAAACAGACAGTTAGTCACTCTGACACCAAAGTATTTTATGGCCTTTTTTCCTCAAAAAATCTATTCCCCCATCATTTTATTAAAGGTATTATCTCCTTCTGGAAATTTACCTCACTTATATCCCTAGACTATTACAGGTCCAACAGCACTGCACTTCTGATTGATGGTTTAGTACACAGAAGGCATATCTGTCATTTGCTCTTTGGCAGATATTAAAAACCAGAAAACCCATAGAAATATCCTTCTGAAGGTGGGCACCAGATAAAACATAATATAAATCAGAGCTCAGAACCTGAGATATTCCCAAGTATTACAAACTCCTGCTAGAATAACCCTACACTTCTTCAGCTTCAGGGAAAAGAAAACATGCCCAGATATAAAACCAGGAGTTATTATCTCAGAACAAAATATGCTAAGTAGAAATTTTGGTATACATTGTATGAATATCTGAAATTAGTCCCTAAGGAATTGAATCAGTAAAGGAATTCATTACCTAAATTGGTGCTGAAATAAAAAATAGATACATAAATACAAAACTGAGATAAAAAATCCCTTTGTTTATGTTACTTCACCCTGGAAGTCCTTCTTTTTCAATCACTTTATTAGTCAGGGATTTTACAAAGAAGGCAGAACCTGTATGTTTTGAATTCCCTTCTGCTGGAATCAGATCTGATTTACCATTTCCAGATGAGTGTTCCATTCACTAGGCCATTGTGTAAAATAGAACACCATTATTGCAGATTTTATATCTCTACCTTCTACCTCTACCTTTATATCTTTACCTTCTAGGTTAAGTTTGTTACCTGTAGTCTCTCAGACAAAGTAATCTCCTACTAATCCTAGAAGAAGACAGCTTGGACACATTCCTATATTTGATGCCTGGTTATTCTTTGATCTAAACAGTTGCTAGTTAGTGCTATGAAACCTTTCCCTTACAAATTGCCTTTCATTGGTACAATTTTCTGTTCATCTAAAGACCTACATATGATTATCAGTCTATAAAAAGTAGCATGTTTTATTCTTCTAGTGCATATTTTAAAACAGATCTTCTATAATGAAAGTTCAAAGTTTTTTTAAGCCTTCAGAGACATTCATTGAAGACTTGATGCTTTGCTCATTCAAGTCAGCAAGTTTCTATTGATTTTGTTACAGACCAAGAATAATATGCTAACTCACTATCTGCATCTCCAGTATTGGTATAGATTTTGAATATGATATTAGCAGCAGAGAAGAAAGAATGATCCACTAATGCAAGAGATTTATGTTACATTCCTATTAGGTTATGTTCCTATTTCCATTTGTCCCATTGAAGACCATACCAAAAATTTATTCATGGGCTCAGGGGACTTAAACATAAGTTACGGCCACTCTTATTCATGGCCCTTGGGCACCATGCAAACACACAAGGATTAGGAGATAGAACTATATGAAGAATAAAAGGATTTAAGTAAGCACTCCAAGTAACCAAGCAGAGAAACAACTGTGCTAAGATATTTCAGGACCAAACAGAATATCACATTACCTTGCTAGATGCAATATTAGAAGTCATAGGACTCTAGTTTACCCCTGTATTGTGCCAAAAGCACATTATTCGAAATGTATCCAGCTTTGGCTTCCTGAGACTCTCCCCATCCCTTAATGCTTGGTTATAAAGGCAATTTGCATTTCCCAGAAGCAGGCAAAAAAAGAACAGGAAGAACAAAAACACATAAAAGGTTCTTAGGGTTTATTTCGTCTTAACACACATATATGCCTCATTATGAGTATCACCCTCTATTTAAACTTTCAAAAGTTTTGGATTCTGTCATGAAGCAGCTGAGCTCTACAGAAACCAGATGAATACTGGAATTCCTTTCAGCTGGTGTTGATTCTGCAGATTATTCCAGACTAGTGATATCTGATACAGTCAATCAGTCAAGCTGTTTGAACAATCTGCTCCATTCCATCAGTGCCATATTTTGTCTATTCCACTGTCATCAGTGAACACATTTGTTGCCTTCTCAGTGCAGCCCAACAAGATAATGACTATCATGATTGATTTTAAAAATACTTACCATATTTTGCACAGTTTGGGTACATATGTTAATCCTGAATATGTAGCAATATGATAGACATCATCTATATGAAGGGTTTATGGTAAGTTATAAGGTAGTTTTACTTCAGTCATTTTCCATGCAGATTCATACAACAAATTTCAAACTGTACACAAACATACATGGATATCTCTAAATAGAAAACATTTAGTAAACACAACAAAAAAATCTGATTAATTCTTTATATTCCTAGATGTTATTGTACTGTGGTCAAATTCAGAATGAGAGATGATTTAAGGTATTGTCTATCTCTAGCCAACATACACTGTTGAAAGGAATGTAATCTTTCTCACATCCCCCCCCCCCATGATGGTACTCAGATTTTTATTATATGGTTGGTGAAGGAATAGTAAAGAAATGAAGATTAGAAATCTGATGAGTAACCTAGTTCAGTAAGAAACTTTGTACTCTGAAGAAGTAAGAACAGCTGAAGCAAGATTTTCATGTCAAAACATCATGTCTCCCAAATACTTTGACTTGTAAAAAAGCGACCTTCAAATAACCTATTCCAATAACATAGAAGAGCAGGTGCCACTGCATAGTTATGTTCACAATCTGTTTTTATAAAGTAATTTCATGTAGTTTAAGGAATAATATCAGTGGCAATGCAGACACCAATCCTTGTGATTTCAAAAATGAGCTTCTATCCCTACAACCATCACAGAAAAGCCATGTAATGTGAATAGCAATGTTATAATGAAAATCCTTTCCAGTTGCCAGATATAAGAAACTACTCAAAGTTGGTTCATAATTCATATAGTAAAAATTAAAATACTAAAATAGAAATTTTTATGTATTGCAATATAATGTAAAACATGAACTTACTGAATGTTTTGTCATTCTAGGATTATTAGATCTACCTTTATTAATAAATAATTATTAAACAGAATAGGATTTAAACCAATGTTTTAAATGAGTTACTGAATAGACTGAATGCTTTTCTAAAGCAAGGCCTTACAGCTGTTGACAGGAGCAAATTCACCCGTCAATTCCATTTTTTATAAATCTGACATCAATCCTATATGATATATTCCAGCATTATTAGCTGCAGCTTTGCTGATTAGAAATTACTGTCTACTATTTCCATAAATTACACATCATTAACAGTGACAGGCAGGCACAAGCAGCTGCTCTATTAAAGCACAGGTCTCACATAGGTCTTGTGCTATAAACCATTGAGGAACTTTCTTTGTAAGAAGATGCATGGCCTTTGATCCCTCTGACATTAGGAGTTTAAATAAATTATAATTCATAATTACCACGTCCAAATTTTCAGGAGAGGTGCTAAGGTGAGGGTAATTTAAAGATGCATTACACTATTAAAAAAAACCCAGGCTTTTGTAATATATGCCTGTAAACATCGTTTCACCCATCCAAGAAATCCTGTCAATAACCTTGGATCCTATAACAGAACCAAGTACTATATTTTGCATCAAATAAACCATTTTTATTTAATTTTAAATGAAGAGGACAAAGTTAATAGAGGTGATGATGTTTCATGGTATATATTTGTAGCATTATCCATCTTGTTTGACATAATTTATAGTCTATTACATGTTATAGACTTATAATCTAAACTATAGAATTGCAGCTCATTTTGAGAAAACATCCTAAAACAATTGATACATGAAAAGAAATCTCATACATAGTCCTTTCCCTAATATGTGGGGACCCGTGAAATGCATGACAGAACTGGACATAACAAAGTCTAAAGTATCCTTCAAGTTTGCGCTACTGTCTAAATGCAGCATTCTCCTACAGCTCTTTTTCTGAAAGATGGAAAAGAAGGTCGTGGTGTTTTCTGTAAAATCCTAAGTGGTCTAAGATGTGTTCACCCTTACCAAATCAAATGTGTTAGAGAATTTATATGAAAAGCACTTAGTTTAATTCAACTTGATTACATATCAAAGCCAAAGTAGTTAGCCAGCTGAAACAGATCTTCGAGATATGAAAGACTCATGGATGCAAAATGAAGTTTTAAGCTACTTAGAAGCTCTTAAAAGAATAGAGAAAAGTTATGGCAGTTGCATTCTTGGTTGCTGCTGCTTACATCAAGGTTGTTAATTTAAGAATTCAATCTTCTGTTTGGATTTTGTAGTATTTTGTATTTACTTTCTACTTAGTGTTGTAAAGAGGCAAATAATAAACTCTTCTATTCCCTGTGGACCATTTAATCAGAGTAATTTACTGTTCTTTATCTTAATTAAAACTGAAATATAATTTCTTTCTATTTCTAATTAATTTTGCAAGAATACTTCTTCAATGATAAAATTAAGAGGTTAAGGTCATATTCTTTCCTACGGTACTAAATTTTATCAGTGTGATTTTAGAACTGTATTTCTGGACTGTATGTAAACAAATCTGGAACCTTGAAGGATACTTTTGTACTTATAACACTAGAGCTAGGAGCTTTATCAATGTTTTGTAGAGATAAACAATCCAGTATGAACATAACTCTCATTCCTGGTTCTTTAATTTCCCCTCTTTTTGTCTCTTACTGCTTCCACTTTGGAAAAGGATCAATAGATTTTTACCATAATTTCCTAAATTTCTCCATGTAATAAACAGATAAATATATACTTATTTTTCTTGCTTTCCAATCTAGAAAAAGAAAATGTAAGAATAATATATGTAAAAAGATTAAAAAATCATTACTGATTTAATTAATTGTGGGACTAAATAGAATAATACTGGTTTATGGTTCTGAAAAGGAAAAGTATGGATGACAAATAGCTGAATTGAAACATACTTACAGGTAAATTTTTGCATTCAATTCAGAAATGTTGTAGAAAATTAGGGAGTTTTACATGGGAGGAAATAAAGCTGTTTTCACTTATAGAACACACCCAATGGCTTTATACCTCAGAGTAAAGTTTAGTTGATATACAAAAATTTGCATTGCCTGAAACATTTTCTCTATGGACTTCAAATTTAAATTAAGTTTTTTCTGTTTTTACTTTGTTGATGTGTCTCTAAGATACATAAAACTGTTCTGAAAAATATTTTGTGGTGTTATATGTTACATAGTCTTTCTGACCTTTGTCTAAAGCATGAGCAGAATGGTTCAGCATTCTGCCCCATCAGCTAATTTTCTGCATTACAAGTAGCTTTTTACTGAGTTGTGATCCTTGAGGACTCAAGTACATTGTGATAAATGTTGAAAGTTGCTTCTTATCAGGAGATTAATGTGTGGGGTCATTGGTCTCTTTGGACATTACGTCTTAATAAAAAGCAATTTACTTAAATTACTTTTCTCACTCATTTTATTAATATTGCAAAATTGCAAGCAGGAAAAGGGAAAGCTTTAAACTCTGCTTCACAGGAAGTAGAATTAAATTTTTTCACTTAGGATCTAGAGTAATTGATTGACTCACGTAAAACCTAACCGGAATAACTGTAGCACTAAGGAAAGTTGGCCAATCACAGTTTTCCACATTTTTCAAAGATCTCAACTAAACTTTAAAGGGAGCAGTATGTGATAATGAATCATTACAATACCATGGCAAATTAGATACAGATGATCTATTGTTACACCCTGCTCTAGCAAAGAGATTTTAGTCTAACATTCACAATTTCCCCACTGGCATTATTTCAGGAAAAAAGTTGTTCTTCTCAAACAGGTACCAGAATTAATTTTAACATAATTCTCACTTCTCAAAAAAGCATGAAAGAATTTTGCGGATTTTATCAGTGACTAAGCATCCTTCAAAGGGGTCTGCCTGGATCAATAACAATTCAGACCTTATCAGAATAACAGGCTGCTATTTTTCATGTAAACAACTTTTATTTTATTCTCTTTGAAATAAACCCAGTTTTACTGTAAAGACAACTTTGTATTTGAAGATTTAAACTGATTGTATTTTAACAATCAAAAGTAAATAACTAAATGTGAAGCAAAACTTTTAATAACTGAAGGAACACCTCAATGATTGGGTTTTTTTTACTCTCAATTTCCTTTTTTATAGACTTCATATGAGAAGTTATTTCCATATCTTGAAAACTTTTTGTCAGTTAGAAACAGTGTTTCCACCCTGACCACCTACTCTTTGCTCTAGGCAATTATTCCATGCCAACATGACTTGCACAAACTGGAATAACACTCATGTATTTTACATCCACTGAAAGATTATATATATTCTAGAAAAGGTCAATAGCACTCTAAATTAGAAAACATTAGGATTCACAGTATTTTATTCCAATATAGCAAGTTGATACTGGATTAGGCTTACTACAGATTTCTGTATATATGTTGCCTGCAAAAGTTGGGATGAAAATTGATCGTCCCCCTCTAAAATTCAAAAGTCTGTACAAAAACTTGTTTCAGTCACAAGCTCTACAGCTGAACACCTGAAAAACAGCAATGCGGGTAAGAAAATGTATCTGATCTTGTATAATTACATAGATCAGAATTATTCTGATCAGAAATCTTATGTCACACCAAAAAAATCCCATTTTTTAAGAGTTCAGTACATAAGGAAAGAAAAAAATCAGAAAACAGTGATCATGATGCAGGTGGATTTTGTGAAGACATCACAAACACATTTCATTCATTGTGAAGAATTGGATGGTTTCCTACGACACAGTCAAACGTTGGGACATCATTATCCAGCAAATCTCACAGGCAATTTTTCTGACTTGATGCGATGTCTCAGAATAAAATTTTGCTGCTATAATTTTGCAATACTGGATACTAAAAGTTATTTTTTTGCAAGCCACAATAGCTGCTTTCAATGCTATACTACAAAACTGACCTTAATTATACGAACTAGCATGAACACAGAAAATGAAGTGTTTACTTGACTCTGGAGAGTGATAAACTAACAATTAAATTTTAATTATCTCATGTCATGCTGTGTGTGACTCAAAATAATGCATATGGTGCACTAAATACCTTCTGAACTACCTGTCTAGATCTGACCTTAACTTGTAATGAAATTCTGATCAATATATGGCACTACAAGTAGACATGTGCAACAGAATATTCATCCATATTCCACTAAAAGAACACTAGAATTTTTTAATGGTTCTTCTCAATGTGGAATCTTTACAACTAATGGACCTATAAATTTACAGAGCTGAAATAAATGTTATTAAAAACCCAATTTGAACAGTCATGATTAATGGCATGGCCAGGAAATGCAAGTCAGAAGACAAGTATTAGATAAACAATTAGAGTAATTTTTTTTTGTAACAAAGCTAAACTTGTTTAGCAGTCAGCAACGGAGTTTAATTTTCAATTACCTTGGCTATTTACACCTGCCACTGAAGACCCTTTTTATCTTTTTAGACAGGTAGCAAAGGTACAAACTAACTTTTATACACTTACACAATATTTTAGACCTTTCAACAATCTAGTCATAATTGCACTATGTTATCCTCAGTGGTGAGGCTTCACCTCATGCAAGATGAGAGGAAGCAAATTCTGTAACACTGATGCAAAGCTAACTGAAATCAATAAAATCTGTCCATTAATGACGATGAGCTTGATCTGATTCTGTAATACCGGTCACTTTCTGTAGGTCACCATTTGCACTAAAACTTGCACAAATAAGAATGGTAGCTTTTCCTGTTTGGTTAGATTGCTTAAGGTCAAAGGAAATGCAGATAATTGCTGTTCTGAGGCATTTGACTTTATCATCATTATGGAAGTAACAACGGAACTGTGTTCAATTCTCATCAAATTTCTCTGTTTCTATCAAACCCATAATTCTATATATACTTTTAGAAAGAAATAAGTAAGATAGAACAGTTAGGCAGAACAACAAAGGCAGGCAACTTTTGTGTGATCGCTTCCGCAGTTCCAGTGATGGACTTCCTCTTGGTACTCAGGATATTTGATGTTGATCATTTCTTTGAGAAAGGCCAGCATATATAAAGCTGAAAACATCTCTGTAACAAGTATGTATTAGTACTAAAAACATTAAAATTGCTGAAAATAAAAATTTAATTTGTCTGTGAGGAATGTCACAATAAATTCCTGTTGTTTTTCACCTGAGGTCTCAAAGATATATATGCGCTTATTCTCTATTTTTTATTTTTCCGAGCATATATATAGTTCAATTATTTAATTAAATTTCTTTATTTGATATGACCAAAACTCCTATGCAGCTACTCTTGTTTGTGGCTGGAGCAATTTAAGAAACACAGAGCAGTTCAAGATATTTGCAGCTAGGTTGCTGGTCTCAAAATAAATTTTGCTGTCAGCTGATTGTAGAAAATGTGTGTCATTCTTCCAATTTCTTTCGATGTGAAGTTGAATAGGTTCCTTTAAAGTTGTTATGACTTAAGGAAGGCTACTTTATCCATCATAAAAGTCAAAAAAGGATATTCTTTTACTAGGAAAATATACCTTAGCACAGGATGAAAAAATTTCCCCCTAAAAGAGGTGGCTTAACCAAATAAAATATTAATGAAAAATACCCATTTGAATACATCCTTCTTTAGTTTACCACAGTACAACATAGGCATATTCCTGATATAGTAGCTGAATGGAAATAAGCATTCTCCAAGTTATATGGTTCCAGTGGGGATTTTGTTTGTTTTCCTCTTATCTGCAGTAAATTACTTTTTTTCACAGGTATCACCTAAGAAAAAGTTGGACCACATGGATACCAAATGCCCCATTGTCTGCTGTCAAGACATGCTATATTTCATATGAACTAAAGATTTATGGCTAAAAATTATAATGCATCATAGTAATCATAAAGCAAGAAATTTAAGTGGTTTAGTTTTATCACCTTATTATAGTTCTAAATTTTCTCTTGATTTGAAGCAAAAAGAAAAATAAAGTCACACAGAAATTTTGATTTCTACTTAGCCCTGCTATATTAACTTTGTTCCAGGTGACTGAATTTTTTTTTTCTTGCAGATGGTTCATTCATAAGAACAGTCTCAGATGAACTGCCTTAAAAAAAACCCTTTTTGTTTGTTCTAGGTTTTGGAAAAGATTGAACAAATGAGCTTTAAAGTAATGTTTGTTATCCCTTGGGGAATATGTGAGTTTTCTGTTTCAAGTAATGTATCTGCTTTACATATATTTCTTTTCTTTTTTTTATCTGCAAAGCTTCTCTTTCTGTAATTTCAAAGAATTGTTTGTGAATTCATCCATACAACTACCTCTCAAATCTGGGGAAGACTTATTTAAACCCTAAACAATGCTTTGCTAAATTAAAGGTATGAATTTTGAGAAAGATCTCTTTAAAGCACACTTCCAGGCAGAAATGTTTATTACTTTAGCTGATGGCACTGAATTACAGATGAGATGAAAACTAACTACAGTCTGGGTTTTGAAGACAAAATACAAAAAGAAATTATTTTTATTTAAGGAAAATACAGATAATCTGAAAAGAAGTTGTGCAGTACAAAAATACGACGTGAATATGAAACATATAAACTTCCTAATCCTACTTGGTGTCGTTGCTGACAATTATTTTCTCAGCTTGAAACACCAGTAATGCTGACTCCTTTAAAACTGATGAAGCCTGCTGTTTTTCCCATTTCTATGTATCACTCAGTGTAGTAATCACCGTGTTTCAGAGGGGGAATAAGCTAATATGAAATTAGAGAACTCTCTAAGGAAATTCTTCATTTTGGTATAGTAATAAGATCCTTCATGCTGCTTCACTGAACATATTTATGATAGAAAGTTAAATATAAAGACCCTTTTTCCCCATCACTTCTCACTATAGTTTTTTTTCCTATGCATTCTGCATTAATGAAATCTCATGACAGATATTTAAATAGGGAAAGCATTTTTGAAGAATATTTTTGTATAAATTAGAAATATGACAGCATTATCATCAATTTAATTTAGATTATTAAAAATATAAAGTGCAAATGTGACCTGGAAAACAATGTATTTCCTGAAGAAGACTTACTAATAACAGATACGAAAAGGTCAGCAGGCATCTTGCAGAAAAATGGTGAGCACGATTCCTCTTCTTCCTTGGACAAAGACTCCAGGGAAAGGTTCCCTTTCCAAAAGCTTTTTATGTATTCTGCCTTGCAGCAATGCTGATTAGCCATATACATTTTTCACTGGTTAGGCTGGACACGATCTCTCTAAGAGCCAGGCTGCCGATTTGACGGAGATGGGGCCTTGCAGGTAAGATACTTGGTTTAGAAGTATCCTGTCTCCCACCTTTAAGACAAGTGGTTTATGGAGAAGCAGTTTTCTCGGTCTTGTGTTTATAGTGCACAAAGAGCAGAAAGGAAGCCAGGATCAGGCAAAACTGAAGACACTTTCTACTTATAACTTTCTCTGTGATTCATTGCAATGGGCTTCTTGCTCAGAGCTTTAATCCTGCACTTTCTAAGCACTTAACATTCCCTAAGCACTGCATTGTCAATGAATTCAGAGGTTATAGATTCTGTTTCATTCAACCTTCATTGATTGGCACTGAAACACTTTACTGTTGATTGCAACATGGATTTCAATGCTTAATTTATCCTAAGAATGGTCTTGTGAGCTAAGCAGTGAATCTTTTACAGATGGGAACTGAACTGGAGTACATATGAAGTCCAGCTCTTCAAACATACTTGGGGGAATTTATCCACCATGAATGTACTGAATTTCAGCATAGGCTGTCATCTTAAACCATAGGCATCTTGGTCTCATGCAGCACTGAAAGTTTTGCTAGTTGATCAGAAATCACTAAATAGCAAGCCATGTGCAATGGTACTGCAGTCTGTCACAGTGTCCCCTGCATGGCAATTGACAAAGAAATAGTGGAAGTTTCTCCTCCAAATCAAGCAGAGCTTGGCTTTGAAGGTAAATGCCATATATCATAGCCATTATAGCTGTTCAGGGAATATCACCTGCTCTGGCTTCACACATGGTAGAGACAAGTGCAGACTTAGAAAACCAGGATGGTACACAGATGGAGGCTTCTGACTGGCCATGAGCAGATGTCTTCCTCTCTCCAGCCAGTGTCTTAAATGTCCCTGGTTCTTTTCTCTCTAATGAATACCCAGCTAACTGACACAGTTTCCTATCTGCCTGAAGGCTATGCTTCACTTTGGGAGAACATTACTATGTGGAACCCAGGCATTCAGCTCAGGAGGGAGGATTCGAGTAGACCATTTTCCTTTCCCTTCTGTCATATCTCTTCCTTCAGTTCTCAACAATAAAAACAGTAACAAATGACTCCCGGATCGGAACCTTTTCTTCTGCAGATAAAAAGACGACCTTTATTTTTCACTCCACAAAATTCAGGGAAGAGAGAAAGAGGAGGCAAAGGGAAGCAATGGCCTTGTGCATCTGTATCATCTTCAAAGGTTTGTGATATTTGAGTTAGAGCATGCCTTTTCAGAGATATTGGAATTTCTGTGCATATTTATAAAGATATCAATTAGCCAAAATGACTACAAAAAGATTTCTTAAATAAATACTCCTTATTCTGATCCAAAGGTCCTGTTCCAACCATGGCATTCTCACTAATTTTAGAGTCATATAGTCTACGTAAAATATATGTTAAGGCACATGTAATATGGGTTAGGAGGTTATAGAAAGTCTAGTTAGTTCTTCATATTTTTAATGTCGGTGTTTCCAGATAAGCCTGACAGAGAGAGGTCATAGACCTTGTGTGATTTTTTGACCTTTTAAATAGGCAGAGTTGTGTGAAGCTTGCAGTGCAGATTAAGGTTACATAATTATCAGAACCAAACTATTGGGTTAACTTAATGCAAGTGCTTCAGGATTTGTGAAATAATTTCTGAATTTAACCAAACACCAGTTCCCAAAATCATATATTTCCTGTGTCTTTCAGTTTCAGATATTGAAACAGTTAACATAGTGATTGCCACAGTTCTGCAATGAGCAGAACTGAATCTTCAGTTTTTAATGTTTTACAAAACAGAATTAGTAATTAAATTTGATTTGTTAAATTGAATATTATGTCACTAGGGAAAGAAATCATTATGGTAACAAAGTAACTTATCTGAAGAACTGCACATTCGTAAATAAAATTGATTATTTTAACTGGTATGATTTAAAAGTGATGCAAAGACTTTGTATGCAAAATAGGGTAAATAAACCTTACTTCCTTCAAAAAAACTTATTGACATCTTAGAATGCATAATTTAGTTCCAGAAGTAATATATTTCTGACACTTTCTCCAACACAATATTATGCCTGCAGTGAAAGGAATTTTCATCTTTTATTGCCCCCCTTAGATATCTACCGTGAACGTAGTTGATCTAAAAGAAGCTACATTAATTTGTCTTACACTCAGCACTCTGAAGTACTGACTTTGAATGACATTTTTTTCAGCTCCTTCCAGAGATGACAAACATTGTCACTATTAGATGAAGCCTTAGTATGTTGCCTAAGTCTTAGCGCCATAGGTTATTCAGCAATTCTGCTGTTGCAAATTATGATATCTTGTATTAGACTAATTCCTTGCTTGTCAGAAATTATTCTTTTCATTGGGCTAAGATGCAGCTGGAATGAAAGTGATAGTGTGACATATGGTCTTTGCTCTAGCATGGCAGACATATATTCACTCTCTGAGAGTCTATTAATCAGCTCTTGATGCAGTGCCCTTAACTTGCTAACCTCATTTCTGCATATTGGAGTAGAAAAGTCACTCAACCACAGTCTTTAAAGAAAGCTGTACTTTTTATTGAACATTTCATGGAAGCAGACTATCCTACAGTTTCTAATTTTAGCTTATTTTGAGGGGCCAACCATCATCTGGGGCACGCAAGAATATAGTACTACAACTAAAGTTATGTCAGGGGTGGATACTTTGGTAATAATAACTGATTTTGTATAATGAACTTTCCTAAAAACAGTTTTGGTAGATATATTCTGTATAAGGGAAAGGAACCAAGAATATGCAGAAGATATTTTCCTTCAGTCTTGTTATTTAACTTAGTAGTTATTTGATCAGTATAATTTATTAAAGATTTTAGAAAGGCATATCAGCAGATAGCACTATTACTTGGACACACATAATCTGTGTAGGCATACCAAATAAATACGTACTGCAAGCGTATTAAAATAAATATAAATTATTTCAAGACAATACTTTTACTTCATTTGCCTAAAAAATAAATTCTGAGTCTGATTAAATAATCAGGGAAAAAAACCCTTAGAGTTAACAATGAAATTTACTGTGTCCATAAAAAAAGAGTAAATACATGCTTTCTATTCTGTACAAAAATAAATTATACCCAACCTTTTACAGCTACATTAAAAGTTTAAGGAAATCAAACTGAATCCTGTGGAAGGATATACATTCTGAAAGCCACAGTATGAGAGCCAGATTTCTGTAGGTTCATCACCTCACAAAATAACACAAGCTAGAAACAGTCACCTTACAAAACTGGTCTGCTTTAAGGAATGTGCAAAATCATTTATTCGCAGTCAATGGTTTTTGTTGAGGTTTTATAGTGTACTCAGCCAATGGGTTTGATTTGGTGCAGCACTGGAGCGTGTAGTAATTCTACAAGTAAGTAACAGGAGCAGCAAACCAAGTGCTCATATTTGCCTTAATTTTGGGCAGACAGTCAACCTATGTGTATGTTGACACTTGGATAATTGACTGGCATGTAGAATTTTACTCTTGTTTTCTACTGGATTAGGTCCTTCAATAATAAGGAGTAACAAGCTTTTCTGATGTATTTGTTTGAGGAGGTATTTTGTTTTCATTTTCACAGAAAAGCAAGTAGACTCATTTTTATGCCTTCTTAGCTGAAGATAACCATGCACATAATTCCTTTGAAGACTGCACCTGTGCAAAAAAAGTAATTTAGGATTGGATGTGCAAAAACATAACAGCACTGTACTACATCCACATTCCTTACAGAACCCTCTTACAGTATTTTATGCTATTCTACAGAAGATGCTTGTAGTAACTTTGAGGACTATCCTGGGTACCACTTTACTCATTTCCAAATAATTTTCCAGAATATAACCTCAACCTAGAAACTTAATTTTATTTATGAAGTTGTCATTGTTATTATTATTATTTATTATTATTTACATTTTGTGATGTAGGCCCTATTTCACATCTTAATTATCATTAGTAGTCAGTGAGTATAGTCTGATAAAAAAAGAAAATCTGCCATAGGTGGGGGTTGAAGAAAAGATTGGAGTTTGAGGTTGCAACCCAGGAAATCCCTGATAAATTGTCTGTGTTTTAGACAAAGCTGTTGGCAGACCATAAGGTTTAGCCAGAGCTAGTAAAAGAGGCTGCAGTAAAGGCTGTTGTGCCCAATCACAGAAGGGCTTTGGACATTAAAGATCATCTAGTTCCATCCCCGCTGCCATGGGAAGGGACACCTTCCACAGACCAGGTTGCTCAGAGCCCTATCCAGCCTAGCCTTGAACGCTACCAGGGCTGGGGCATCCCCAAGTTCTCTGGGTAATGTGTTTCTGGTTCATTTCAAAGAGAGCAACAAGTTTGAGCTACCTTCAGCCACCCCCACAGAAAATTTTTTTCCTACTATCTAATTGAAATCTACATTTTTTCAATGTAAAGAGATTCCCCCTTGTCCTATCACTGTACTGACAGACTCACTGGGGAGGGGCAGAAGTAAAAAGTAAACTAATAAACTAATAGGGTGAAACACAGCAATAAGGATTCAAATGTGGCAAAATGGAAAGGACATGGTACACAAGACAGGAACAATGCATATGAGAGGTCAGGGAGTACACCTAGTCATTGTTTACTGGAGGTCCTAGGAAGGACTCAACACCATGGGCATTTTGTTTTGATTGTCCAGAAGATGAATATTCTATAGCACTTTGCTTGCAGGCATGTAATATCTGCCTGAAATCCTGTTGGCAGTGCAGGAATCCATAAGTGCAGATCAGATGGCTGGATTCTTCTTATAATGCATGGAATAAAGTCATGGATTAATGAAATGTCTGAAAGCCAGAGCCAGGGGAGAAGGAGGGATTGGCCAATTGCTGGATTTATGCATAGCTGGGAGCTGCCTAAAAGATGTAGCAGTATATGCTGAGTAAAGGACACCACTTAACTTTAATCTCACAGAAATATGGTTAACTTTTATGAAGTAGAGGGTAGCTGATGGTCTGGAACAGGCATCAGCATAGTGACACCAAGATGCTCCTTCTGTCTGGATGTAAACTTGCTATTAAGGGGCAGCAGTGCTCCTGACCAAGAAAAAAAGCAGGTTTAGCTCTTATGGTTTATTGACCAGTTTCAGCTACAAAAATTAAGTACCCTACGACAACCCTGGCCTCAAAATTTGGATTTTCTGGGTGTTGTTCTTTACATTCTTATATCTTCCTCTTTCAGAGCCAGTCTTCTCCCAGATAAACAACCTATCTCTAATTACTTGTCCCTACTGGTCCTGGATATATGATATCCATATCCACACATAGCATTATGAAATAGTATCAGCCATATATAGTATAAATGTTATGGATGCATAGTGCTGTTGGTCTTACAGGACTATGCTCCCCTAAAGGTTCTCAATGCTACCCTCCAACAGCCCATGAAATTTGGCTGTTTCGCATGTAACTCCTTTTCAGCCCTTGAGATCCACCCACATTTCCTTGAGTTATCTGTAACTTTTGTCAGCAATTTCTCATGCCATGTCTAGTCATTTTCCACAGTTCGCTTAACCTCAAGTCAGGGTATAGTCAATGGCCCACTCATTTGTCTGTGGCTCTAATGTTAACTCCAGAGGTCAGGAAGGTACTTTTTCCAGTGAAGAATCACTATCAACATATTTTCTCAAATGCAGTGCAATAACCAGCCTTTTTCCTTTAAATGGTGTAACAGGGAAAGAAGTGGCACCAGGACCCTCATAACACAGTGATTGCTATATCTTCTCAGTACACAGAAATTTTGCATGAAGACACCTAACCATACAAGATCTGCCCTCCCCAATCATGCTTTCACTACAAAACTATGTGTTATTTTTCTGTCCTTAATCTCTTCTGTTGAATCACTTAACTTTTTATATGTGGTACTTAAATTTTCACTGGACCAATTACTGTAGCCCAAGTCTCACTAATGGGTAAATGAGCTAACACTGGAGCCTTTTTTCTCTTTCTCTTCAGTGCAAAATATAGCTTGTGAATGTCAGTGGAGTTTGCTGTGAACAAAGCTACTCATCAGGTTTTTTCAGGTAATTTTATGGATGAGTAATGCACTGATATAAATATACTTAGAAAGTATGAGATGTTAGAGTGTTTTGCAGCAGAAAGACGTTTTGCAGCAAGAGCAAGATACAGTTCTCATTACTGGGCGGTTGTCTAGTTAAAAGCTGCAGCACAGAAAGGGCTTACATTGGATTAAAGATGAAGAGACAGGTGTTGCTGAAGATATTCAGAGTACTTAGAGAAATTTAGACAGTTTCTAATGCAACCTTTTTTCCTTCTTCCTCTTAAATATTTCCCTTTAAGATCCTCATCTGAAAGTAATTAGGCTACTCAGGTTAATTAATCTCAGAAAGGTCTCAGTAGCATAATCCAGGTGACCATAGGAGTTGACATAAAATTAATCATCTCCATTGTCAAGTTGCTCTAGCATGACACACAATGAACTGTAAACACTATACACTGAGTTGTGATTTTTTCATAATTTACATGCATTAATATGTAAATCATGCCTATGAACAGCATTCTATCTTTTTAATATTTCTTTATATAATGTAGGTTTAAACTACAGTAATCACTTGAATACCTTTTTGAAGAAAATCACTACTATTGATGCCTTACAGAAAAATTTAAAAATCAGTCTATTACATATTTCTTTTGTGTTTCTTTCCCCTTTTTCTTTATTTCTAAGCCAGTTAATCTTTTTTTACTATAATGTTCATACCTTTCTGAAGTTCAAACTTTTTACTACTCTTTTCTCCTCACAAGATATCAATTATGATGAAATAAATAAAGAACAATTTATCTTAAAATTAAATTAAATATCGACATGAATTAAATCATGTATCACTGAATTGAATCCAGTGTACTAGGGATAAGAAATTAGACAATATTCCTTAAATAACTAAATTGTTTCCTGCATCACCTCTGCTACTCTATTTTTGGCTTTGACTGTATTTGTATGCAGTTTATTATATAACATAAAAATCTCTATATTTACAGTATGTATCACAAAATGAGACTACTCATCTGGAAGACAAAAGCTGAATGTTGGTCTAGAGAAGTTAGAGTTGATTTCATAAACTCACCAGCACTGCAAGGAAAAAAAATTGCAGGTACAAAGAATTATTTAGATTCTTGAAATGCAATGCATACAGATGATCTTATATTTTGTTTTTTATAGAAATCTGATAATTTCTACAGAGCATTATTGCAGAAATTCTGATATATCATATGACAAAAGTGGCATCCATTTAAAAAAAAACAAAACCAACTGTGCACATGCTTACAAAAAGAACATCAAAATTATAATAGACTATTAGAAAATAATAATTCAGACCTTAGTGACAAAGGCCATTTTTGCAATTTTACCACAATGCCAATAAACAACATTAATAAAAATGAATTTTTCTTACTATTTTTGAGTGTGTCTTGTATGTACCAAGATTGCATCAAAACTAATTGCAGTACTCACTTTGGTTAAAAGAAGACTACTTCACAGTTCATGATCATGTTTAGGGTTTCAAACTGAAGATATCTCTGGCACTTTTAAAACAATAAATTTATTTTAATTAATTTAATATGCTTCAATAATCACTTTCATAAATTTCATTGAGCAGAAAAGCTACAAAAGACAGAGGCCAGAACCAGCCTAAATGGTGGAATAAAGAAACAAATACTGTCACATCTTAGTGATCTATTTTCCTCAGACTGAGAAGCAACCTGTGGTTCAATGGAGCTGCTTTAAAGGTTGGCCTAAGAACAAACAGCTACTAGACTAATAAGAAAGGGTCAAAAAATATGTTTTGGTTTTGTTCAAATGAAGAAAGAAAACTTTAAGAGTCAGTTCTACTAAATTCACACATTTCAGATGATGCAAAAGAGATGCAGAATCAAGACTGAGAACCTCAGACTGTTACAGATCATGCTCATGATGTGAGAAAGCAAATAATACACTGAAGTGTTAATGCCATTTGTATGGTTTGACTACACAGAGACTCCACCTAAAACCCCACTGGAAACTTTTGACATGGACTTCCTGTGGTGCAAAAACATCCTTCCCCAGCTGTGCTTCAAACAAAGGCTACTTTGGAAACATTTTCCCCACCAGGTTTGTGGCTTAGCATGATGTCCTATGGCATGGAGTATCCCTTGGTCAGTTTTGTCCATCTGTCCTGCCTGTGTCCCTTGCAGCCTCTTGCCCACCCCCAGGGCTACTCACTGAGAGGGCAGTGTGAGAAGCAGAAAAGGCTTTGACACTGTGTAAGCACTGCTTACCAACAGTTAAAAAACTGATGTGTTGCCAATATGGTTTTGATCAGAAATCTAGACCATAGAACCATACAGACTGTTATGAAGAAAAATAACATCCCAACCATATCTAGTACACCAGGATGTCCTCTTACATGGGTATAGCAAAACTTGCAGTTAGTTTTGTGTGCCAGGGTAACCACTGGTGAGACAAAAACAAAAGATAAATATTCTGTTTCAAACTGTTAACTACTGATAACTGCAAAAACTCTGGTAGACAAATGTCAATATTTTAGAAATAAAAATCCTAAAATTATTGTACATTACAGGAGCACAATTTTATGCCTATATTCTTCAACAATCAAAAATAAGATTTTTTTTCCCAGCATATTGCATGAAAATTAAATATTTCTGAAAGGAAGCAATTTTACATAGAAATTGTAATGCCTGATGCATGTTCAAGCAGTAAAGAAATTGCAAGGTGATTTGAGTTGCAGTAAAAATAAAAAAAGAATTTTCAGGGTTCTAATGAGTTGAAGCTTACATTTCAGGTGTTAAAAACCACAGTCCTTTTGCATCTGCTATGCTTTCCTTGTGAAATTAACATAATTCTATCTGATGAACTTGAAGATTGTATGAGAAAGATGACACTTCAAGAAAATCAATCACTTATATTACTACTAGAAATATGATCTCTCAAATGCTTGCAATAAAACCTCATTGGGAGACATTGGTTTCACGTTACAAACTCACTTCTAGGTAATGACACTAAAATAAAAAACTACAGTTGAGAAGATGACATTTTCTGATATAGATTGATGTTAGAAACATTGCAATTAATTCATTTCAATACATGCTAATTTGTTAAATATATAAGTTAAATGCATTCCCCTGTAATGTTTGAAACTAGGGGGAAAAAATTTTTAAATGAAAGATGTGAAGGTAGTTTGGCCATTTGAATCTAGATTTACTAAACTGAGAAACAAAATTCTGATTAGAAGTATTGTCATTCCCGTCATTCCTGTGTGTCTTGTTTAAATATGTGTAAGTACATGGGAAGAACATGCATGGAGTTCAGCCAGTAGAAAATAGAAGACTGGAATACAGTTGAGTTTGAATGTCATTCATAGAAGAGAGATGGACATTCTAAACAAACTGCGTTCTCTCACTGTATTGTCTCTTGATCTTGCTGAGGTGTGTAAGAGACAGTATTTCCTGTCTCTGTAAAATCCAGGAAAACTAGAAAAGACAAGATAAAAAATGAAACTTGGAAAGAGAACAATTATAACAAGAGATGACTTACATGTACTATATATGCAAGGCCCCAGAAAACCTCTCTCAACAAGACTTTTAAAAGGGCTTATGATTGTTCATGTACTCTGAGTTAGATGTACAAGAGAAATACTGAAAAGATATTCTCAAGAGGTCAAAACAACAAAAACTTTACTTGCACACTCAGAAAATCAAAGAACTTTGGGAAAAGGTTTAGAGCAGCATTCAATCAACATAAAGCACTGCCCAAAGCATTAACTTAGCCCATTCAACTTAGCAAACTCTAAGCCCGTTCAATTTTAAGTTGCCCAAGAATTCTAAGAGGGAATTAGAAGAAGAAAGAGAAGACAGAAAATATATAGAAAAGTACAAACATAACTATCACTCCTTGTTCCAGAAGTGTTCAACTGATGGAAATTCCAAGAGGAGGTAGGATCAAGACGTGTTCCCCTTTTCTTCCACTTTAAATACCCCTTGGCCTTCCTGGGCCCATCCCCCATATGAAACTTGCGGTCATCTGGCCTCTTGGGATCTGGACTGGGGCTCCAGAGGTGGGGTGTGGAACATTGCCTCCAGTGTGCTAGTGATAGGTGGCCACTGGGGGCTGGGATACCGTCCCAGGGGAGGAAGGTGTATGGGGCACTGCATCACCTCACCAAAAGCAAGGCCCGATCAGCCTCTTCCCCCACACATGCAGACAAAGAAATGTGTCAAGCCAGCAATGCCTCCAGTCTCTCACAGTATAAGACAGATTGCATAGCTCTGCTCAAGAGTAATAATCATTAGCTCACTGCCAGCAGTAAGGGGTATTTTGAGATGTATCTTCAAAAACGTCTCTCCGGTATAATTATAATCAATATATCAGTATATGTCTATGGCCAGATCACCCTGAGAATGCCCGATCTCAGAAGCTTAGCTTGGTTGAGCCCAGTTAGTATTTAGATGGGAGACTGCCTAGAAATACTGGGTGTTATAGGTTATTTTCAACCTTATTTCTTGTGGAAGACTTTAACCTGCCAGATATTTGCTGGGAACTTGGCACAGCAGAGAAGAGGCAGGCTAGGAAGTTCTTAGAGTGTGTGTAGGACAGGTTGTTGTCACATCTGTGGGCAAATCTAGCAGGGGAGAAGCTCCACTAGACCTGCTGTTTACAGAGAAGGGCTGGTGGGAGATGAAGTGGTGGGAGGCTGTCTGGGGTACAGTGACCATGGAAAAGAGTTCTCAATATTCAGTGAAACAAGGAGGGGCATCAACAAAACTTCTACTTTGGACTTCCTGAAGGCAGACTTCAGCCCATCCAGGGTGCTGATTCGGAGAGTACCTTGGGAAACAGCTGTTAAAAACAAAGATGTCCAGGAAGGATGGACAGCAAAACCATCTGCTGCATCAAACACTTCTTCCAGTTTTGTATCATCAGCAATTTGCTGAGGATGCGCTTTGCCCCCATCATCCAGGTTATAAATAAGGAGGTTAAACAGTACTGGACCCAGAGTGGACCCTTGTGGTATACCACTGGTGACTGGCCTCCAGGTGCGCTTTGTCCTGTTGATCACACTATTTGAGTCTGGCAGTTCTTTCAGTATTTGACCCATCTGACTGTTCACTAGCCCATTTTTAACCAACTTATCTGGGAGGGTGTTGTGGGAGAGAGCATCAAAAGCTTTAGTCAGGATAAGCAACATCTACTGCTTTGCCCCCATTTGCCAAGCCAGTCATCTTGTCAGAGAAGCCTATATCCTTGCATTTCAATATTTTTATTCATTTTATGATGAGCTTTCAGGGGATAAGAAGAATAACTTTGATAAATTTTAGCATACTTAAAAATACGGCTGCTAATTGGTACATCATCTGGTATTTTTTTCACCTCCTCTCAGAATCTCACATTCTGTATCTTCAGGTTTCAGAGGCAAATCATAACATCTTGTGTCAAAACAAAATCAAATACACCAGAACTAGCAGGTCATGCTATCTTGGATACAAGCATATTACAAAATAAGCTCATCATCTAAATGTGTGACTCCTTGTGTATTTCTGAGCACTTAATAGACCCTCAACCGATCTGCAAACAGAAGTAGGAGCTATTGTCTCAAACGCATTCTTACACTGCCAAGTGTTCTAATAAGAGATAGTATTTTACTATATAAACATCTAGATTGTTAAAAATTATTTTCATGTTTGTAATATGAAGATGCTGAGTTTAACGCATACTTTGCTACTTAGTATCTCCCTGACACATTTGGAATCAGATATAAAATTTTTTTTGCTTGTTTTTTCATACTGTGGAAAAGTATGGCATGTCAAATTGAAATGTTTTTTCATAGCTATTTATTTTTAAGAAAGGAGGCATATTTTTTAAATCACTGAACTCAGAATAGGACTTACTACCATTGATAAAATAGAGATTTTTCTGTATACCTTAGCGTTTAATGATTAAGTACTTCCTGGGCTGCTGAAACCTCAGATTTTACTATTATCTTGTTCAGAACTGTGACTGAGCTGGAGACTTTCAGTTTCATAAAGAGCATCCTAATCAGTAGCTGTTACAGCTATTATAAACTAAGACTTTTCCTTCTTTGCAAGGCCTACACCCCAGGTGGATTCACAAATAAAAGCCATACCCCCAACCTGCATAAGGGTATTCTTACATACCAAGCCAATGAGTACTCACTTATAAAAAATAGAACTGCTACATCAGGAGAGATAGTTTTATGAAGCCACAGCATGACTGCAGAGCTGAATGCATTTGCATGATGGGAAGTATTTTCATGTAAGGTGGTGAAATGGAGTTAAGGAAAGAAAACAGGCACATTTTAAGATAAGCATTTTTTCTCCTCTTATCTTTTAGCACTCGACAATCCCTTTATAGGACACTAATCTGTTTACAGTAGGCCAGTACTTAGCTTCTACTTAGCTGCAAGTGGCTCTTACAAGCTGAAGTTTCTTTTGAAATAAACTGTGCCGTAGCAAACTCAAGGAGTACGACGCCTGTATAACCCAAATAGAAGTGTACTGAAAGTGTGACCCACTAGGATAAGCAGCACTCCTCAGCACTCCCAGCACATCTGTGTCTACCTACAAACACATACCTGTGAGAGCATGTATGTGTATGTTTATGTACATATACATTCACCTGTAGCTATTTTAACCCCCCCCAATTTATTCACCCTGCTGTATTTTTTTCCTGCTTTCTAAAAACACTTTGATCCCTCAATGCCTCTGTCTAGTAAAACACATGGTGATCCAAGCTTAAATCTGATACATGTTTGTGTGAGATTATATCTTAAATGAAAAAGACACCTTTCTATTGGGAATATTACTATATGGAATTACAATTAGGAAATATCCAAAATTGATATGAACTTTAATAATTCTTAACATATTTTTATTATATTTTATCTGTTTTTAAAGAGTCATTGTAAAGTCAACAAAGGAGGAATGTAAATTTAATATCTTGCATACTATTATGAAGTTATTCATAATAGCCTGTTCAAACTAGGGCTATCAAAAAAAAAAAACAACCCAGCAAACTTTATTATTTCAAAATATAATTGTCAGTTTGGAGAAACTGCAGTTCTATAATGTGCTGCTATATAATGAATTTGTTCCCTTTAGGTACAATGTACCCAAGAGTATTTTTCAGTGCAATAACTGAAGAACATCCCTTCTATTTTGGTATAAAGAAAAGTGGGAATATTGAATCACTAGATAATGAAAAATTACAGAACCATGCCAGCAATATAATGTATCAGAAGCTAGAAAGCTATGCTGCAAATTGTGCCAGCCATAGCTTTATAGAAGAAAATTAAGTTCACAGAATCCATTTGAGGACTTTTAGAGTTGCAAATATTGATTGTTATACTTTAGATTGTCTCCAAGGTCCTGATTTTTCCTCCAGTGTAGACCAGGAGAACACAAATTTAGTTACAGTGAATTAAATCTGAGTGCTAGGGCATGATATTCAAGTGCAGAATATCTGAAGTATTGCTGTCAGAGTATTTTTCCTTTACTATATTATTCCTTTTAATTTATTTTTTTTCCTTTACCATTTTTATAGGCCTAATTTCAAATAAAAAATCAGACAAACAAAAAAGTGCTCATAGTTCTGTCAGGAAAAAAAGCAAATAAAAATCAGTGAATGGCTGTGACACAAAAAATATGTGCAGGGTAGAATGCACTCTGCTTCTCTGCACTCTGCAAAGAAGATATTCAAAGTTCAAATTACGTGGTTGCAGTGGCGGTGGTGAGTGCTGGTGTTAGCTTGTGGAACTCCATACTTAGAGTACACAAGGACAATTCAGTATCAGGAAAAGAAATCCATAAAAAGATGACATTACCCACACAGTGTCTTTTTGACTTTGAATGAACTCAACTATAAGGACCAGATATTATTTTATAATCCACCTTCTTCAGCCTTCTGTGTTTTGTTTACAGAGTTCATCTGGTAATCCAAAGGAATAAGTATGGATGAAAGGAATCTGCTTTTCCTTAGATTTCATAGCTTTTCTGTTACTTTTCAAAATGTGTGGATAGTAAGTGCTTAGGTTTCAAGACTGTATTTCTCAGTAGTTACTGTTACCATGTCAGTATACAGCAGTCAGAACCTGGCTGTGAAAATTTATTATACAAACACACACACACACATATATGGATATATATTTTCAAGCAATACAGCATCACAAGACACCAGAAACTTAATGAAAGGTAAAAGCAAGGATTTTGATGGTTCTGAATATCTGTATGCAAAATTAGATAAAAGAGCTGCTAAAAAAATCACCTTCTGTCATCTCTATCCTCCTTTTTGTTCTTAGGGAGTTTAATACTTCCAAGTAGGAAAAAAAGATCCTGCAATGAATTTATCCAATGTCTTATATGAGTTTCTTTTGCTGGACCGTCTAACATCCATGGGGTTTCTATGGCAGCTGAATCTCATTTTATGGTTTATCTTCATGCTTTGGAATCCAGGTGTTACCTGGGAAAGAGTTAATTTTCTTCCTAGTAGCTGGTACAGCTGTGTCTTTTAGGTTTAGTATGAGAATAATGTTGATAACACACTGATATTTCTGGTTAGTGCTTACTTAAGCCAATGACTTCCCAGTTTCCTGTGCTCTGCTAGGAAGGAGGTGCACAAGAAGCCAGGAGGGTGCATGGCCAGGACAGCTGATCCAAACTGGCCAAAGGGATATTCCATTCCACAGAACATCATGGTCAGTATAGAAACTGGTGAAGAGGTTGGCCAGGAGCCACCAATCTCTGTTTGGGGAAAGGCATCTGTCAGCAGGTGATGAGCAATTGAATTGTGTATCACTTTTTTTTCTTGCATTTTATTCCTCTCTCTCCTTTCCATTATCATTACAATTAGTTGTAGTAGTATATTATTGTTATGTTTTATTTTGCTGTCATTATTTATTTTGCTGTAATTATTGTTCTTATCTCAATAAATGAAGTTTACCTTTTCTTTCTGGTTGTCTTCCTCTCAGGGGAAGAAAGTGGGCAGTGAGGGAGGGGCTGCATGGTGTTTTGTGCCCAGCTGGGGTTAAACCACAACGCAACTGGATCGGTTTTTCTGTACTTCTAAAGAGGCCTTCTTGCCCCCAGTATTTTGCCACTTGCTGGAAGTTGATACTAGCATTGTTTATTGGCTTGACCCACACTCCTCAGTGAACTAGAAATCATTCATATCCTACAAATGTTGGTGCTACCACAAGACCCACAACTGTGATATTTAGGAAAAACCTACATTATTGAAAAGTTCTTCAGTGTGGTCTTTCTAAAGACATATTTGTTCCCTAAAAGAGATCTTTCATAATTCTGTTTCTCTAGAAGTTAATTTCTTGTATAAAAGGTGTTATATGTACATTTACTAAATTGCTGAATATTGAGATTTTATGATGCAATCTTTTTTTACACCTACTATTCTGAGTTGGTTTTGTGAGGAAGGTTTAATAGGTTTCTTTTTTTTTTTTTTTTTTTTTTTTGTTCTGTACCTAGTTCATGGCTCAGAAATTTAGTGCAACATTTAGGCTAACCAGGCAATGGGAGGTTCAGGTATTCAACCAAATCACAGGGTAGAAATTCTATGTATAAGCATTTCTGTATTTCTTCCTTCATGCCTTTCGTTAGGTAACGAGCTAGAGGCTTTTTAAATAGAGTATACAAGTTCTTTGAACCAGCAGATCCCATTAAAGTGTGCTAAGCACAGATCGCTTGGTGATCTTTAGTTACCTATAACCCTGTAAAATATTGGTAAACCCCAACTGGCTACATGAGTCATAAAAACATCTGTTGTTCAAAGAGGTGGACCCAGCTGGAAGCCTATGTTTTAAAAAATGTAACTTGCCTTCTACAAAGCAGCACAGTCAAAATAACTCACTGAGGGGAAAGTCAAACTCCTCTGCATCCATTTAGCAGTACAGACCTCTCTGGGTGGACTGACACCCTGAGGAGCTTCACTCTCATGATTGTGTGACTTCCCAAGCCAGGCATAGCTTTCTAGCAGCCTACATAGTTACAGGTAGCTCATGCTCACTGAACCAGTTTGCTCCATCTGCACTTAAAAGAGTTCAAATTATGGAGAGCAATCCTTGTCAGACTCATATAACCAACAGAGAATCATGGTGCCATTTACAGTGGTGCCAGGCAGGACTTCCTGCACTTCGAAGGGGCAATTCTATAGTAGTGCAGCAACCAAGTGCCATTTGTTGTTATTACATCTAATGGAAAGAATAATCTTCTGTTATTAAAGGTCAGCTCATGATTTCAAGAAAAATAGTGTTATCCTGCCATGCCTGGAAAAGGCAAGTGGAGTGTACAATGTAAAAATTAGTATCTAAAGAAATTATTCACAACCTAGCAAAAGACAAGAAAATGTTATATTTATGTGCATACCTTAATTATTTTCTCTGGGAATTTGTGTCAAAAGAATCCTTAGTAAAGATTTTCCTATGTAGAAGTTGAATCATGATAAATTCTCTGTTGCATCCCTCCAGTTGTACGCCATAGTCCATGTCAGGAGCGTACAGGAGAAAATAACCCTGTCCCTTCAGGGTCAGCAAATCATCATCTATATTCAGGGGAGCAAAAAATAAAAAGGAATTCAAGGGAAAAAATATTTTCTGGTATCTACATTTTCTTTCAAGCTAGGCCCAATCTGACCTTCAGCTGAAATATTATACCCAAACATATATAAACAAAAAGAAATCTTACAAATGTGTGCTTACAGGAGCTGACATTTCTTGAATCAACTTTCACTGAACTTTTATTTTTGTAATCATAATTCAATTTTATTTATTTTAAACATTTCTGTTTGTTTTACAAAAAAATGTTTGTTATCTATCGATCTTTGTAATTACTTGTAAATCTTTCTGAATTTTCCCCTGCTGCAAATGCCCATTCCTGTAGCTTGCTGTTGCATAGAACTCCACCATCTATTTCACATAAATGGAATGACAGAATGATGTACTGAATCAGCATGCAAGTATGTTATGAAGCAATTATGTTTGATGGTGCAGATGTGTTCAAATTAACTTTCTTCCCTGACTTCAGAAAATCTACATCAGAGACTTAAGGGAGCATTGCTCATATTATTAAAAATAAATTACTACCAAAACAGAGCAGAAATTGATCCCACTAACAGTTTAGAGCAGTGAAAGGGAAACCAAGGCTACTTTGCACTGTTAACAATTTATTATGCCCTGTTTTTAGCCCTGGATTGCATTTTGTACACAGAAGTGTTTTAAAGTAATACATGCTAGTCCCTGAAAGGCTCGCTATTTCAAGAATGAGATTTTTTTTTTCTCCTACTAAATGTCTGTAACGATTACTTTGAAAATCTTGAGCCATGTACAATAAGGCACCATGTGCTGAAGTGGTCATCTTAAACCAGAAACTGATGCCATGACTTTTTATTTTTTTTTTTTTTATTTAATACTTACACTAAAACCTGTGCTGAAGAAGAGAAGAAACATTAAAGAGCTTGACTACCAGAGGACATCAATATACTCTGAAAACCCTTTAACAGGACCAGTAGTCTTGTTAAATCTGCAATTATGTACTTTTCTGTAACATAAATCAGAAAATTTAGCTCTTCAGTATATTTTCATTTGAACAGAAAATGTGTTATAAAGACTTTTGCATAGTTTGCTGAAGCAGACTCAAAACAATATATGAAAGGTCATAAGCAGAGTCACCTCAAGCCAAATGACTTAGTCTTCAAACACGTATAAAAATAATAATTCCCATTTGAGTTTGGAATTTATTCCCTTTGACAGGTACTGATAACAAAGCACCTAATCTTCTGATGAAATCAATAAGAAATCTCCTTCTTCACTCACTGCAATCAGAAGTGCTACATTTTCTTTGTGTAATTATTTTTTTAAAGTTTGAATTGGCTGTTAGGTCACTTGATTTCAGTGCCTAAAGCAAAAGCATTTATAAGTGACTGAAGATTAATTTTGCAAGCAAGATCCTTAAGGAAGGATAATTCCAATATATTAAATTCACTGCTTACCTGAAAGTAAGTACCCTACATTAGCTTCCTGGAGGATATATATGTGCATGCTATCAAAGACAAGCTGTCAAAACAAGATCAAGTGCTACTTAGGTTCACTTAAAAGTCAACTTTCATTCCAAGATGATGTACTTCTTGAACGTGAAGTGTGTGGAATCACATACATCCCTGTTGCAATTTTGATTTTGCTTGTTAGTAAATGTCATGAATATTCCTATAATTTTCTAAGGCTAGCTAGACTTCACAAGTTCAAAGTACATCTTAAAATAAGCCCTGGGGATTGTATATTCTTCAAGGGTTAATTTGGTATGTTCAAAAACAAAGCAGACAAACAAACAAGCGTGTAGAACAAATCATTAATTCTTTTGTGAGAATATTATCAGTGGTCTAGGTCAAAATATATCATTATCCACATACTGTTCTCATCTTTTAAAACATTACATTAAATGTATTTTCTATATTCAAAGAAAACCTTGAATTTCCAGACAATTAAAAATGTTACTAGGAAAAAAGTCAAGAAGAGATTCAGATACATAGTTAAACATACGTAAAAGATAGATTTTCTTTTTCAATCTCACTTCTTTGAAACAGCATATTCTATGGATAATCCCAGTGAAATAAGTGGAACTTCTATATTCAACGAACATAAAGTGTTGTTTACCAGAATATTTCATAATAGAAACATATTTTGAAGTGAGAAATGTGTATTCCTTCATGTACTGACAGACCTTGTTCCAGGGAGCATTTATTATGAATATAAGCAATTGTCTGGATAATGCAGAAGTTTTGTCCCCTTATTCTTCTTTTCTAATAGATATTTCTTGCCTGTGTTTAGCCCGTGATTAGCCCATGATTTCTTGTAGCTACTTTTGTCAGTAACTTATGTATCTCCTTCAATATACAAATGTTACTTACTTTCCATAATGTGGCTTTCATATAACCACTGGGTAGTATTGGTTCCAATACAGTCAAGATGAATCATATTCTTGACATCCAAGGGGCAGGATTTTACTTTTTCTCCTTTTTTTTTTCTACATTAGCTAAGCAATACAGAACTGCACCTGTTTCTGATGGGATGCATGAGATTTCTTCCTTAAAGACTATAAAGTCTCAGATAGTTATTCTCAAAATTCTGCACCTAGTTTTCAGGTATTCAGCTCAGATTCTTGTGGACAAATGCATGTTTTCACAGGTATCTATTACTTGCAAGGACATTTATGAAGAATGAGCTATTTCATTCTTCATGAATGAAAGCAAACAGAATTATGCATTTGTCACAATTTTGGACAGTGGGTGGTTTTCAAACTACATAATCTGGACTGATGTCCTCCTTCAGGTGTTTAAGCCTGACACCCATTTTGCCTGCACAGACATAATCAAATTCTTAGTACTTCTTAGGGATCTGTTTTGTTGTCTTTTTTCTCCCCTCCCTCTACAGATTGCAGCATTTTACAATATTACTATATTCCACTTCTTTCTTTTTGAGGGCATTTTAAGGATTCTCTAGGCTTGGTGGACAAAGTGTCATTTTACAGCAGGTTTTTTTCTTTTTATTTTCTTTTAAGATATTGAGACCTATCTGTGTTTACCAGTGGTGCAAGAACTATATTCTTAATTCTTCTAAAACGCAGTGGCACAATATGAGTATCAACTTGCTGAAGCTTTACTCTCCCTTTAAAAAGGGATACATCAGGCATTTGCTTAACGTGTGACTTGAAACCCAGTGCCATCCATATCAGAGAAAACCAATTACGCAATGGTATGATCACCTTCCCTTTTCAGCACCCCATGTATAATCTTGCTCATAAGTCTGACACCAGCGAGCACATTTTCAAAGTGGTAACTGAGGATTTAACCATGTGGATGATGTTACTGGAGGTAGTAGAGCCTCATTCTGGGGCTTAGTTTCAAAAACCCCCATCCTGCAGCAGGTTTAATAAATTTCACTTGGTTACTTAACTAGTTATGATGAATGGGAAGAGAGACTAACTTCATTCTTAGAAAACAGCAGTGTGACAATAACGTCATCTGTGAAAATGCAATTCACGCTCATTAGGCACTTTTACTGTAAAAGCAGTATCTCAGTCTCATTAACAACTGCAACATCATTTATTTTAAGCTCTAAATAAAAGGGGTATCTGTGCTCAATCCATATGCTTCTGAAAAAAATAGCTGTTTACTCTGTATCCTTCCTTTAACTTGAAAAATTTAACTGAAAAATTGGTCTGCAATTCCCTTTTCTCAACTGCAAGAAACAAAGCATACTGGAAACCTGCATTTTAGACTTTTACAGATTTTGTTTTGTTTAGATTTTCACTGTTGGTTCTCTTGCTAGACTATACAACTAGTGCTAATCTGTGACTTGCCCCTTTTCCATCCTAAGAACCTTTTCTCTGAAGAAGCATCAAACCAATTCCCAAAAACGAACCAAATTTCACAACAGTAAAAAATCCCCTTGAGGGAGAAGAAACTGCAATATATTTTAGCAGAAGAAAGACAATGCAGTGGGGAAATGCTTTGTTGAAAATAAAAAAAATGGTGGATAAAGACAGAAAAGGAAATTAGTCTAATGGGAAAAAAATGATGGTCAGAGGTGATAAAGAGCCAGTCACAACATTTCAGTTCTCAAGCTGATGAGGCAAAGGCAGAGTAATGTAAATGCTGCAGTTAGAGTCAAAGGCAGTTGAGAATACAGTGTAATGTACTCACCTCCCATTGCATCCCTCACCATCTGCTACAGCTTGACATAGTAATATATCACAGAATGAAGTGTGAAGTGCAAGGTCAAGAGCCAAGATATTTCTTTCATCGGGGAACTCCATATAGAAAGTCTTTATTGATCAGTCAGAGCTACCTTACAGCACCTCTACAACTCTAATTGGTGCTGAATGATTTTATGTTTTTATAACGTTAAGATTGTGATGCTATCTAGCCTAGCAAGGACATGCAAAAGGTATAGTAGCTTACAGGCTGAATTAATATCAGAAGGCAAGGTATAGCTCAAGGAAAGGAGTTAGGTGATACCTTAGCATGATTTAATCTTCAACCTGGGAGATGAGGTGGCTGAGCAGGTAGAAAATTATAGCAGTTATGAGATTGATTATAAGGAAGTGAATGTGTTAATAATTTACTTTGTAAAACTGGCTTTTCAAATGACAGCAATTACAACAAATATAGATCACTTCCTTGGGTGTCATACTTACAGACAGAATTAATGCGTGACTCAATAACTCCTGTATAAACATAATAGGCTAGTTAGGCTAATTCACTGGAAAAGTAGAAGTATGATTGTGTATTTTAACATAGCACTGCTATTGGTGAGGGTATTTTATTAAGTGAAAGGAAATTAAGTTAAATACCAGGTAAAAATTATTACTCATCTAATCCATCTCTCTAGAGGTACCCAGTATGTATTCAAATAAATATGAATTATTAATAAATAAATATGGATCCGCAATCATAAAATCATGTAATTTGGCAAATACAAGAACATATTTTGCCTCAAGAGTATAGACCAATCTGTAACAAAGCATAATGTTTTATAACATTAGCAGCATTCTCTTAACCATTACTAAGCTTCTCCTATCATTTTTATAAAGGGGTCTATTACTTCATAATTTCACCTAAAAGTAAGGTTTGCCATGCATGTTCTTAGTGACTAATCCAAGCTGGTGCTGAGCACCAGCAACTTCTATTGAACTCTTCAGTGAAAGTTACAGGCGCTCTCACCAGCCCAGAATTTAACTTTCTTGTTTCTCACTGAGAATTTACAACAATTTCTACTATGCTTTTTGGAGCACAATTGACCAAAGCTAGGCAAACAAGTAAGCATGGAAGTAAAATGCTCCATAAGCTCTAAGTAAAATAATATTTATTTATTCATGTCCATTATTTTAGTCCTCTGAAAATAAGGTCTATTTGAAAAGAAAACTGTTTTACCAGACTGCACAAAGTAGTACACACATAAGATATCAATACACCAGGGAAGAATTTCCATGTCAAAATATACTAATTTTCCATCTTCTGGTAGTCACTGGTTCTGAGTGCAGTGTGTTACTGGTAGCCTGTATCACAGATGGTACCTTTAGGCCCCAGTGAGGCAAAAATTCTACCTCCACAGATAGTTCTTGCTGTAAAAGGTTTAAAATCTAAATAAACAAGATTACCACAAGCATTGCAAAGATGAGTCAAGACTCTTACTTCTGTGCAAATTGTATCCCATTTGGGAATGGGACCTGAATGACTCATGTCCTTGTATAGGGATTTTGCATATAAGATTGCTTATTCATACCTACAATGGAAGGACAGAGCAGAACTCTGTATACCAAAGCCTACCCTGATGCTTTTCTCAAATATCTCCAATTCTTAAAGTTGCTTAATAGCTGCAGGTTAATATTATTATATTTATGTTCTGTGTCAAATGGTACAATAATTTTTTCCTGTATTTCCATCTTTTTTCTTTAACTGCATGAATATATTACACATCCAGCCTCATAGCATCATAATTTTTTCTAATGAGTGAGGCACAAGTCATTCGATTGCTCAGTTATGATGGGTGTAGTGAAGTCTAAATTTACTGCAAGGGGTGCAAAAAGAATTTCCCCCTTACCATGGCAATATGAAAGGGATATAACTTGATCTGAAACAGAAGTCTGAAATCATAAGGGATCTGGGTAAATCTTGAGTTATATCCCAAAAGATAATGCTGTGACTTGTGGAAAGTCCATTTGTCAACTAAGCTGGAGCACATATTATGGGATTTCATGTGAAATGTGTTAAAAATTCTTCCCCAAAGACAGAAACAAATGTGGTTATGATAACCAAAACCTTTATTACTGATGCTCCCATAATGAATGAGAATTGTGACATTCTAGCAAATTAAGGTGATCTTTTCTCATCCCACAAAAAACCAAGCAGATGTGATTTCATTTGCCAGAAATCTAATTACTATTTGTAATTGTCCTATTCCTGCATTCTGTGTTACTCATGAGAACAAAAACTGATGTAATATTAAACTGTGAAACAAACAAAACACAGATCAGGTTCCAGTAAAACTGCAAGTGTATTACATGCATCAAATAACACTCTAAGAAACTATGCCTATAAATATCAAGTAACCTCAAAAATCACTCAGCTGCAGAAGCTTGGAAAGAGGACCATTGCAGTATGCTATTTTTTCCCTCTCTATTCCTATCTGAGGCAGCTGCTGACCTGTGTTACTTTTTGTCATTTTCCAAATGGCTTTTGCATAGGTCCAAGCTGCTTAGAGAATAAAAATAAGTGACACTGAACATTGTGCTATTTTGTGTGCTTATCACCAGAAAAGGTATGAACCAGTGGTCAATGTAATTTTCCTCTAGTATAGGTATTAGCTGAAATGACACAAGTCCAATATGAATGTTCAGTCTGACCAGTTATGAAAACAGTAATTGTACTGACTAAGAAGCAGTCTGAACAATGACATAAAAAAAATCTGAACTAAGCAAAATTCTTTTTAATGGGAAAGTATCCTTACTTTCATCACAACCATGATGAAAAGTAACTGTTTTCTATATCCTTACTACATGCTTCCTGTACTTTAGGTAGTTTCTGTTTCATCCCTGGAAAAAAGGGTTTTTGCAGGTATTCAAGTTGAATTAAACTTCGGGTAGTGAGTGGCAGAATGTGTTTCATTTCTGAAATAATGCTTAGTACCATTTCTTTCAAACTTCTCCATTATGCTGGGTCATATGATAGTAAAGGTGCCTTAAATTCATTGTCTAGTCATAAAGAGTATCAGCCTACCAGAGAAGAGTCTGAATTCCCTTGTAGTACAGCACATTTCAAAATGTAATTCCTCAGAATAAATGTTCTATTACACATGTATACTGGATACATTAAAAGAAGTTTTTACATCTCCATGACACAGCCTTTTGAGATAAATGTGCTGTTAGGTTTTACAAATCCAAGCTAGCAGGGAATAAATTCTTATTCAAACAGTAGGGTTTTTTCCTTGGAGGTTTAGGCAGATTTCTTTCTCCATGTGAAGCCATCTCTCTGCCTGTTACCACAAAGAGTGGTAGCATCACACACTCAGAATTGTTGATGTATATGCCTAGGATGAATTTCTGTTCAGACTCAGATTTTTACAGGCAGGTATTTGGAATAAAGTATCTTTTGTTTGTACAATCAAATCTTATTCAGCTTATTCTTATTGAAAATCCCTGCAAAAATAGATAACCAACCTTGCATGACAACAATATTTGTGAACAAGACACTCAAATGGCAACCCAGGCCTGTAAGGGTCAGCATTAGTGCTTAGTAGAAGAGATACATAAGAAAATTACTTAACTGAAAAAGAAACACAGAACAGTTGAAGTTGGAAGGGAGTTCTTGAGATCATCTAGCCCAACTCTCCTGCTCAAGAGCCACTGACAGCAGGTTGCCCAGGGCAGTGCACAGATGGCTTTTGAATATCTTCAAGGGTGGAGGCAGCACATCTTTGAGCAGCCATCTGGTGCATCAACCACTTCTCCCAGTTTGTATCATCAGCAAACTCCTCCACTAAGGCTAAGTCTTCCTTGCTCCAGACTTTACCTCCAGTTTCAGGGGCCTGAAGACCAGACCTACTGATAAAGACTGAGGACAAGGTACATTAACAACCTTGTCCTTTTCCATCTAATTTGTCATCAGATCCCCTGCCCCACTGAACAGCAGACCTACATTTTTATAGCTTTTCTTGCTGCTGATATACCTGTAGAAGTTTTACTTGTTGTATTTCATATCAGCATCAACTACATATGGGCTTTAACTTTCCTCATCCTACCCCTCCATGCTTTGGAAGTATCTTTGAGGATTTTTCTGTGTCATTTGTTCCTGCTTCTAGCTCTTTTATGCTCCGTTTTAATGCCTGTGTTTAGACAGAACTCCCTGCTTAGCTGAGCTTGCAGGAGGTGATCCTTGAAAATCATCCTACTCTTCTGGATCTCCCTTTTTTCAAAGACTATATTTGCTAGAGTTTTTGGATATCCCATATCACAAAAACTTTACCCCAAATAATTAATCTTGAACTGTAATCTCTCAGCTGACTCAGCACTTACCCGTAGACAGAACCCCAGGCAACCCCATTGGTCTCTCACATCAAGAGTAGATCCCTCTACTCACCATCCTGCCTGATCCTTCCTAAAGAGCTTATATCCATGTCTCAAACACCCCATCTGAGCAATCCCATCACATCCCCATAACCCCAATAAGATCATGGCCCTGTTTGTTCCTCATGCTGCATGCATTTCTGTAGGGGAATTGATTGGTGTACAGGAATTTTCTGCCATATCTGAGGGCACAAATGGTTGGCTACAATACCTAGAAAGAAAACTGTCTGCTTTGAATCCCTCAAGATGGCATTGTGAAGAACATGGCTCAAGTTATTATAAAAACACACATATTTTGGAGGGATGATGTAGTCAGACATATAGTGGCATACTTTGTCCTGTTTAATAAACACTACTTAAACACTAATGAAATTAAAATGAAAATTTCATTTCCAAGAAAACCATCTTCTCTCATTTTAGAACTTCTGGACAACAAGATGAGGTAACATGTCATGGAACATGTTCATCAAACTCCATTTCTAATCAAATGAATTAAAAATAGAATATATCTTAATAGTAAGATTGAAATTCTCTTTTGAATTGAAATTCATTTTGCAAACAGATGCTGAGCGCATTAAGATTAGATTCACTTACAATTCTATTTTCAACTTGACTTTTATGGTCAAGATATTTCCCTCCTCCCTCACCCCACACATTCACTTTTTGCTTTAAAGTACAGCCAACGGTGACAGTGTGCTTTGCATTATATTCTAATATGACTTGTGAGATTGCATGACTGGAAAGTAGTCCAATTAACTTCACTGCAGCCTGAATCACCAAGTATAAGATAATTTCAGTCTCCTAATTTGCACCCAAACCAGGACTTTAACTAACATAGTTTGCCAATGCAACAATTCATATATCATTTATTTTAAAATTCTAACACATGGCTCAGGTTGATGAACTTCAAATTACATTGCCAAAGTTTTTCTTGGCCAGCCCTATCAGCATTCTGTAGTAAGATATCCATTCACAATCAGTATTTATATAAAAGAAAATATCCAGATTATTTTCCTACAGAACATTAATAAAGCTAATGGAGATATACCCAGGGCAACTTGGCCTAAGAGCGCAAATGAAACTATAAGTCAAATATTGCTCCAGCTTATGCACCAGGATGAGCTAATATGCAAAGACTCTTTTCTTTATAACTGTCATTGAAATTAACATTAAAACTATAGACACAGCAATCATTTCTGTGCAGAATCAAAGATATCTGATATAAGAACACTTATGCTGCCAACAATCTAAATAGAATTGAAGAGCTTTAAAACCTGCAGTGTGATTTCCTTAAAAAAACTCAAACAACAAACAATCCACAGATACTATTTCCTAACAAAGCTTCCTATGCCACTTCTATCAACTCTATGTTTCCTAAGAGACTTCTACACTAGGAAAGGACTATAACAATGCCTGGGCTGTGTGATTAAAACCATTCATGTAACTTATAAACAACAGCCCTTATACAGAATCAGAGAATGATTTGGGTTGGGAGGGATATTTAGGGAGAGGTTTCTTGTCCAACCCCTCTGCTGTGGGCAGCGACATCTTTCACTAGATCAGATTGTTGAAAGCCCCATCTAACTAGACCTTGAACACAGTCCATGGCTTAGCTACATGAACAATTTATCACATCCCAGTTTACAAATGGTAAATTTTAGTGTATGTAGTAGCAGTCCAGCACAAAAAACCACCCCAAAGTAATTGGAAGTACTTCAATCTACTGTGAAAGATTAAAAGAAATTTAAATTACTTGTACTTACCATTACACATTAGCAAATCCATATTTTCATGGCCCAGCTGCTGTGCAGCATCCTTTTAACCACAACATCCTAATTGTTTTTATAATATTTCAAAACCTTAGAAACATTGGAAAACACATTGTTTCTCCAGATGACAAACTATGAAAAAGCTTTTTCATACTTTTAGGCATTTTGTATTGCTTATAAGGTACTGAGTGCATTCTCTCCTATAAGTGTATAGTGTTTCAGAAACAACAAAACTATGTCTTTATCTAATTGTCAGCAAGAAAGGATGAGTTAGATTGGCATATTTAAAAGCTTTAATTAAATATATGTTAGCAATACCATATTTCAACGATTTCAGTAATTTCTTTTAAAATATTAATATAGACTGTTCACAGTGTTGGCAAAATTAGTTTTACTGCATTCATTTCTACTAAGAAATATTTTTTAAAATAGATACTTGGAAAAGTTTCTGAGTTTTTGCAAGATTAAATTCACTTGTAGAATGAAGTATTCATCATCTGGGTTTTTTTGTTTGGATTTTCAATTTGCCAGTGCACAGAGTATCAAATCCCCACAAGGGTAAGGTATAAAGATTTAAATAATTCTCAAACTGAGTGACACAATTAATCCTCATCTATGATTTCTATCAAGTTGGTTTATTGCCACATAGTCTATGTATTGCAAATTTATACTATTTTGTGAAGGTGCCCTTGAACATCCTGATCCACTAACACCTAAAGACAAACCAGCTGTAAAAGCATGAAGGAACTCCAGAGGAATGTATTAGAAGACAATTAAGAAATGAAAAAAACAGCGATGGTTCCACTCACGGAATAAATACTAACATATATTTGGTGATTTTTAACCTACTTAAATAGTGAAGTGTGTATTTTAAAATATTTGTTTTTCCAGAAACCGTTGTGAGAGATGGCATAATTATTATAAATTTAGAGCCATTTTAGCTGACTAAGAACAGCTAAAAGCATTATTTTGTTCATTTAGGAATAAATGGCAGGAGTCCTATTAGTGAGATGAGCCTCCAAGCTGGATAACAAAATACAAATCCAATCCTTTCTTTCATTTCCAAAATATGTTACATATAGATAACAAAGGAATATGTCATATTCAGACAATTGCATTACAAATTCAGAAATTAGTAACACCATTATAACACTTGTTCTTTACTTTGAATTATCTGTCATCCTTCAACCTATACAGCATCCCCCTCCCTCTCTCTCTCATTTCCTCTTCTTAAGACCTCTATGTAGTATAAATAAAATACATACATATACCATTACAATAGATACATTTCACATATATAATAAAATAATAAGGCTTAGTGCAGAAAGATTGTATAATCATTAACCTAACTTTCATAAGAACTTGAAGAAAGCTGTTAGTTAAAATGTCCACAATCAGCCATTTACAGTCTTTTTCCAACATAATAATAATAATAATAATAATAATAATAATAATAATAATAAGCCATTGATCAGTTTGTACCAATGAACAAGAACTTTGTGTAAAGCAGATTTCATCTTCCATTTCTTACTCCTTTTCTTACTCCTTAGGTCACTTTATTTCCTTGGGGAGTAATGCCTTTCAACACATACACAATAGATTTCCTGCATAGCATAGGTTAATTTCCTTGGTGATTTGTTCCTACTTGTGGGGATAATTAAACACTGAATCAAATGACTTTGGGATACGGTGGTTGCCCTTCAGTTTAAGTTTTCAAAACCAAATTTGTTGTCTTTTAAAAGGATATACCTTAATGTGTCAAGCAATGAATGTCAGTGAAATATCACAGCCCAGGATATGCAAAAGAAATCGGGCTAGATCAGTAAAACTTTCTGAACAATGACAGGCATCAATTGCAGCTTTAAAATTTCTTGAAGAGTAGCATGCACAGAATAAACACAGACCACTTATTATGACCTTGCAGACTACTCACCAGCACACAGACCACATTTTCAGAATCAACAGTAAAGGTAACTTTAGCCCTCTGCATCACAAAATCTGTCTGTGCCAATGGCAACTGACAGCTCGATGCAAATGCCCTTCCTAATTAGCAAATTAAATTGTATACATCTGTGCAAATAAATTTCAGCTACATTTGCAGTACGTATCAGCACAGTTCCTTTGGACTTATCTATTTTGTGCTCAACACCTGGTCTTTCTTGTTAATTTATATTGCTTAAGATTTTTCCCCCTAATTTGCATGAAACCATAAAGATTAAACTCTACATAATTATTGATTTTTCCTCTGGGCATGTATTTTTTCTTAGAAAAATACATATTTGATTGTCTTTTTATCTTTCCTCTTATTTAATCCTCCTGGTTTTTCTGTTTATTACTGAGATGGGTTTTTTATATTAATGAAGATATAATTATCTCTGGATCCTCTACATTGATTTTATTCACACATGAAAATGAAACAAGACAGGAAAGGAAATAAGATATACTATACAGCAAAGAAGAAAGGCAGCCAACAATAAAGATGAAACAATAGCTCCCCTCAAGCAAAAATTTGACAATTTTAACATGAGTTAAGAACATGAGTCACCATTATTTAAATCATATTAATAATTAATAGACTTATATGTTACAGAATGCTCTCCCACGATTTTTCCCTCAGCACCACACTTTTGATTCTGACATAAAGTATAGCAGACTAAGACCAGTATTATTTTAGAACTTGCTTGCTGATTTTTTATATTTATGTTTGAAAACATTATATCACTTTTTGCGAATGTAAGACTTTGCAGATTAGAAAAAAATATAAAGGAGGAATTTTCTGTACATCTTATACTATGATCTACTGTAGCTGAAAACCACATTTCTTCCTGACAGTAATGGAAGTTGCAAGTTTTATTAGACACTGAACACTCTGGTAAAGTTTATCTTGGTTGCTAGGTAATTGTGAATATATACATGTTAAAAACAAACAAAAGAAAAGCCCACAGCATTTGATGCCCCAATGGGGTAAATCAGTTCAACTTCACCATTTGAAATTCTAATCTGACGCTTTTTCTATCTTAGAACATTTAATATATGTTCAAAAGAATCCATCTTTGAAACCATTTTTCATGGACAGCAGTGCTGCTCATGAAGGGCTTGCAGTGCTCCATATGGCGGAAGATATTGCCGGGCTCTTATATCACACATGCAGTTGTGGGGTATAGGAACAACACTTACTATAGGCTCTATTAAGAGCATGAATCTGTGAAAGCAGCAGTCAAAGGAGTATAACAGCTGTAAGAGCATGAGGATACCTTGTGCAACTGTCATATTCAAAGGAGGTGGAGAGTTAATGAAGGAATACCGGTATTTTGCAAACTGCAGCTATTCAGGAGAAAGAAGTTACGCAAGTAACACAGAGATGAAAAGCCAAGCCAGCTGTACCAGGTTAGCATGTTACTGGTACGAGTGGCTGATTTCTTGAAAAAGAAATATATACAGTAACAGGAGATCATTGTCAAATTAATAATTTATTTTAAAGTAGTTTTATGGAACCGAGAAAAGGTATTACTCAACAAAGAGCATTTTTTCCTTTGTTTTGTTTTTTTTTTTCAGACAAGGCAGAATTAACTCCCCTATTTTTTATTAAAATCACGACAGAAGTTTTCCCATCTGCTTTTAAGACATGTGGGATACTAGCTTCACATATTTCCAGCATTCATCATTCTTATATGAAGATGCACACAAACATTTTCCATTGAAATTGCTAGTGGAGGCATACTCTTTACACAAATAGAAGTCACCTATTCTAAAAGCAGTAGCATCAAGGAAAACGTTTGCATATCACATTACAAAGTATAGTTCAGTTCTAAGCTGTTGATGGTGCAAAACAGAGCTGAAGGATCTTGTTCCAAACCCAGGATCTAGTTAATTCCAGGAGTTATCACTACCCTGTAGTTTTCATTCATCCATGACTGGCAACTATGACATCCCTCCTGAGATGTGAAGATGACTAGTCACCTTTGTCTGGCAGAAAAATAGTGAAATTGTCATCTGGTGGAATCAAGGTAAAGATGAAGTTTCACAGAGTAAATTTACTGTCTTTGACCAGAGTACTTGGTCAAAGCTCAGGGCACTGTGGATTGATTCCGTGAGGAGGAAGGCGGTGATGGAGTCAGATGTCTTTGATGTCATCTGTTTACTTTCAAAGAATGAGCAAGCTTCTGAACCACTGCAGAAAGCAAACAACAGTCTCCTTGATCATTCCACCAAAAATCTTACAAGCTGGCACCCAGAGCAAATTTTCTTTCTTAGATCTAAACATTTATCAGGTGGAAAAGGATAAATAACTCAACATCCTTTCTGGGTCTAATTTCTGTGATTTTACAACTCAGAGTGCCATTCTCCTTTATGTTGCTGTGTGTCATGTTTCCTCTCTTAGGCACTTGGTTTTCCCAGGCATAAAGGTCTGCATTCAAAGCTTCATATAAATGAAGGAATATGTATTCATCAGCCCATGAGTGTCCAGTTGAACACAGAAGGTGAAGCTTGTATTTTTTCATCTCAGTAGTCTGTCAAAAAAGCTTGAGTAATTTCTCATAACTAGTGTAAGTGAAGGATGGTAGTTATATCTCCTTTCTGAAAGACTACATTGAATTCCTAATGCCTATTACTAGGGCTAGCACACAGGAAATGACTATGTTTAAATGCTAAGGGAATATGTGCATTAATCAATCAGTTTTCAGTTCTGATGTTAAATCAAAAAAGTCAGAGCACTGTAATTACTCTAGTATCAGAGATAGCACTCACCTCCATTTGTTAGTACCTAGCATCCAGCAAGGGCTGAGAGCTCCTGCTGGTATTCACCCACACTTAGAGAAGAGAGCATAAGATTGACCTTTTTGATTTGTGCATGGCAAGACGGTATGGCTATGGAACCAATGGTTATAGATCTCTACTTTCTTGGCACCACCTCAATGAGGTACAGAGTTTCACATGGATAATTAGCCTTCACTAGGCAGTGAAGCTGCAAAATTAAATCAGACAATGCACAAGCCAATTTACTGCATTTGGGTAGCTGAAGACAAGTAAAGGGAAGGCAGGTTGGATGAAATCTTGATTTTAATTTGTATTGTTACAAATCAGCAATCTCATACATTTTGAGCCTAGTTTATTTTATTGATCTGAAAAAAGAAGTTTGTACAGAGCTGCTTAAGACCCATGAGTGTTTAATGTCTTTTCCTTGCAACACAGTATGTTTGAACAAACCATGAAAATCTGAATCGTGTTAAATTCAGACTGGAATATGCCACACTGTATGTCCACTGCTTATGTTGCATCCTACATCTGTGAGGCAAACTTAGGAGAAAATTAAGACCCTGGCACAACAGAAAAATGGAAAAAAATAATATTGCCACAAATTCTTTATCCTTATAATCACCTATTTTTTTGTGGTCACCAGGAAATTCGTGACACTATTTGTCAACTGAATAAACACAGCATTATTTGAAGAAATAGAATATCTGGAATGGCATTTTATTTTCAGGGGTGCTATTGCAAGGGGTTTACAATTGCAACCTCTTTGGGAGGCAGTGCACTTGCAAAAGGGTTGAGGGTTTTTTCAAAAAAGGGTTGTAGTATAGCAGCTTCTTTGTCAATCATACTAATTCAGCTTCTGCACAGGATTTTCTTTTTACATTAACAAACTCTGAAGATAGAAAGCAAGCGAAACTATATACTCACTCAAATGGCACTATAAAAAAAAGATATTGCTTTGTGCTCTAATCAGAAAAGAAGGCACTCCATTGCCACAATGAAGTATGACAATTTTTTATTATTTTTTTTAAATCAAGATATAAATAAATCAAGATATAAAGTCAATTTTTGTCTTTGTCCTGTGGTCCCAGAAAAGCTTGCACCATTTAATGGCAGAAGCTACAGTCAAAGCCTTGAATTTAATTCTACCTCTTAAATTGCATCAAGCATGAGCGCTGGGAGGACAAGAAAGCTGCAATAAGCTCGAGGGCTGATTCTGCAAGGAGAAAGATTTCAGAGTGCTTTTTTGTTTTTCCTTTCCCCAGCCCCCAGCGTCCATTCTTGACGATGTGGGGAGTCAGAGGGCTGCGTGTGAGCGCTGTCCCGAGCAGGGGCGGTGCGCGGGCGGCCGCGGGGCTGCGCGGCTCGGCCTCCCCTCATCCGCGGGGCTGCAGCGCCCCCTGGCGCCCGCGCCACCCGGGCACAGCGCGGCCGCTGCCGCCGCGCCGGGGCTCAGCGGGCTCTGAGGCCTTTCCGAAAGGACGGCGTCAAACTGCTCAGGTGGCTTTAACTGCTGGTTTATTATTTTAAAAAGAGAACGGGATTTCTTGAACGTGTGCTTTTGAGACATGGACTTGTCTCCCTGACCTCCCTCTGCGTGGGTTCTGTGATTGCTGATCTGCTCCTGCGAATGGGCCAATTATAAGCTTTAGAAAGTCACCCAGAGCAGCAGGTTAACGCTTTTCAGGGACATTGGGGAAAAGAAAAACTTCTAATCTTTTAGGAGTTGTGAATGAACAAACTGCTGCCAATTTTTTTAATACCCCAACTCTGTTTTAAATCCCACCACATCTGTAAATATATTCAATATATATCGGATGCTTATAGGGAGAGTAAAATTATTTGATTGCTATCCCCGGCATGACTCTCAGAAAACAGTTTCTTAGAAATTTCAAATGTTAGACTGTCACACTCTGTTTATTAAGTATGTGTAAACCATCCTGTTTCTGTAAAAATATTTCCTCTACTTCTTACTTTAAATCTAAAATGACACTGCAGACATTTCACTTTAAGATATGACTCTTGAAAATTCAAAAATTTTATGTCTTGAAAAGTACTCTACTTAGACTTCAAATTTTCTATCTTTAATTTTTTTCGAATTATTTTTTTTTCCTTCAGCAGAAAAAAAGATAGATTTTTTTTCATCCACCTGTGATTTTGAGTGTATACTTCCTTGGTTTTTCATTTGATCTCCTTCCTGCCAATTCTTTGTCCCTGTGTTAGACTAATAGGCTCAAAGCAGCATTGGTGAATTCTGTTTGAAATGAAACATTTCTCTGATGCTTACATCCACTTTATCGATTTATATGAGCCATGAATTTTTTCTGTTATCAATATATTATGAACCATATTGTTTACAGCTCTACCATTATTACTTCATTAAATGAGAAATGAAGGTTGATCAAAGCAGCATCCAGGTTGGATGGAACCCCAGGAAGTCTCCAGACCAATCTCCTGCTCACAGCATGTCCAGCTCTGAGGTCAGACCAGATTGCTCAGGGCAATCTCAAAAACTGCCAGCCTCTCTGGGAATTCTGTTCCGCAGCTTGGCTGTCCTCAGGAAGGACCACATTTTCCTTCCATCTGACCTGAGTGTCTCTCGTTACAATTTTTGCCTTTGACCTTCAGCCTTCCACCATGCACTGCTATATTTGTCACTAGAAGACTTCTCCAGCTTTCAGCATATCAGGAAAGGAAATTTCTGCAGGCTGTGTACTGTACTGGCTTTGTCTGGAGTAGAGTTAACTTTCTTCACAGTGTCTCTTTCTTTCTTCTTGATCACCACATGTAGATGCTGAAGGGCTTCTTTTAGGTCCCCCTGAAACTCTCTTCCAGGCTGGACAAGCTCAGCTGCTTCAGCCACTCATGGTAGGACTTCTCCATCCCCTGTCCAGTTTGAGGTCCTCTGCTGAATTCACTTCAGTGAGCACTAACCCTGCATTGGAAGCAACAGGACGGGATGCAGTATTTCCAGAATCCCTAAGAGTTTAGCTGGCCCCTGCTTTCTCGACCAATATCTCCACTTTCGTTTTTATTTTATGTGTTCTTTCTTTAAAGGAGTCTCTCAGGCCTTGCATCTTTCCCGCACCAGAGTTTTGCATCAAGAATTCCTGATATATAATAAAATATGATGACATAAATTCAGACAATATTCTGTGACTCCTGAAGACACTTCCAAGAAGATTTTACTTGCCTTTATAAGGAATTATTACAGTTCTATTGCACAAATCAGCATATTTTCTTTAACGTTCATTCTTCAGAAACTTTCTTGCACTTCTGCATTTTGTATAAATTTGTATGTGGTACACCCCATTCAAAACTAACTCCATCTCTAAAAAAGATGCTGTCTCACAAAATCCAAGGAACTCCCTAAGTTACTACTGTGTTTAATTCTAAGTACTTACAAAATGCACTGAAAGATGGGAGTATAACAGATATTTTATTTAGGCTTTTCTAATACTTAAAGTAACCCCTGCAATTGCACTGAAATGAGCTCAATTCAACAGCACAACACAGCAGAGCAGCTGACTACTTTTTCTTGTCATGCCTAAAACCTTGCCAAGGAGCAGCAGGCGTGGGGCTGCTCCATCAGGGAATGCAGGCCTGGAGGTGAAGTCAGGGCAGCAGAGGCAGTGCTCCTGCTGGCCAGCACACAGCTCATCAGTGTGGAGGTGAGCAGAGTGGGCAGAGCACGGTGCCATCAGCACGGTCTGCTGACAGCCCCAGACGATCCCCAGGCAAGATAGAGCTGGGCTCTGGATCCTTCTAGGGACTCCAGTCCAGTACCAGCAGGAGACAGGACTACACCAGAGGGCTGAGGACAGCACAGGGGCAGAAAAAGACTGGAGACTGGGTAGAGGACAAGAATGCCTGTGACAGAGATCAGGCAGGGACTGGTTGTCCAGGGGTGCAGATGGGGACCCCAGATGGGGCTGGTCAGCTGAAAACACAATGGGATTGGGGCCCCAACAGCATTTTTCATAACTATACAAGTTAATTTTTATTTTGTTACTGAGCTGAGAAAAATTAGATCGAAAAGGTGATCATTGGGAATATGATACTATTGAAGAAAGGCAGGTATAATGTGTGCTGACTTGCATATTTTTCTCAAGTAGAGTAATTAAAATAGTTTTAGTTTTTAATTTATGTATAGGAATATTAGTAAAATAAAATATTTAAAATGTATTGAAAGTTAAAAATATTTTTATTAGGGTAACTTTGATGTGTTATATCAGGAACCTGAAAACTTAAATAAAAACTTCTCTTTCTCTAGGCTGCTGGAAATAATTCACCAAAGACTGGTATTTCAAATAAGTTGTTCAACTATCTCCAGAGTCATACACGGGGATGTATCAAAGACCACATACCTGTCAAGTCACTGAGATACTGAGAGTGATGCAAGCTCTGGGACTCCTTTACATAGACCTGTGGCCATTGTCATCATCACTGACCAACCTGACAGCTATCAGTTTCAACCACAAAAAGCTGTGATTCACCAGTATAATTCCTCTTCACTGCTCATTTTTCATTGCTGCATCTTTCTGTTGAGTTAACCATTTTCATATAGAGCACTCTACCCTCCCAAAGGATACGTACTTCTTCCTAATAGTACAAAAGAAAGTCAGGGTTTTGACAGGACTGTAAATATCTTAGTCATAAAGTCAAATCCTATTCTTCCAGCTAATGCATTCTGAGATACAGGGATGACTACTGTAAGTGCACTGAATCACAGCAGGCAGTGTCTGGGGAGGGGGGGCATTGGTGCTGTCAGGCCCATCTCTGTACATCCAGCTGCCAAGGGTTACAGCCAGTTCATACAGTGCTGGTGCCTTCCCTTTGTTTACCTGCCTGGATACTGCCAAAACACAGGTTTCTCCTGACAGTGCCCAGGCAGGCTCTGATCTAACTCACACTGCTGTATTTCAGAGGCCTCACAGCCTCGTAAATGGTATTATAATTGAAACCACTCTGTAAGAACATTTCTTTTTTTACTCTCTGCCTTTTATTCCTTAGCTAGCCATGTGATTATTTTTAAGTACTTAGCTGTTTACCAGTTATCTGGTCATATGTTTGAAAATGTGCAAATATATTTGCCTTATTGCAGTGATGTATGCCCCCTTTGTGGTCACATTTCAGTCCTCATTCAGAAATAGACACATTCCTGACAATAATCTCTCTGCTGTGTCTGGATGTATTTTTCTTCTATCTACTCTCTTTTCATATCATGCAATTCTGTTTAGCACACGTTTTCCATCAAAAAAGAAAGAGGAGTTAGGAATATGTATTTTTTCCAACTCTGCTCTTTATCTCTCTTTGCAATTCTTTTTTTCCTAGAAATTCCTTCATTTGACATCCACACATGGTCCAAGTGTGGGAATGCAAGCCCCCAGTACAGAACTGGGAGGTAAGCAGTTCTGCCTATGAACTCTTCAGAGAGAGTGTGCTCTTGTACACATCCTAGCAGGTGTGCATCTTCATGTCCAGACATTCATACTTTAAAAAACTGACTCCAAATGCCATGGTAGCTGTAAAGAGAATCTAATCAAATTTCTCTATCAAATTGTAACCTTCTAAATCTGTGGCTTACTGTACAAAAAGGAGGTACTTTCTTCTGAGAGAACAGCCTAGCAATTAAACTCTGCCTTTTGGGGAATTTATTGTGAATTTATTGTGATTCCCTCTCTCCTCAACTTTTCCACCAGCTGATCTGCTGTGGCATTACTCCAACCACAGAAGGTCTCTAGTCAAACCTGGAAGAGGCTGCTACCAAACTTGCTAAATGCCATATAGTTTAATGAGATTTTTCCATAGTCATTCTCCCTAAAATGTCAGAATTTATGTACAGTTAAGTCATTCTGATTTGACATTCCATCCATGCAGAATAAAGAATAAATGAAACATTTCAGATTCAATTATGTGGTGACTGTCAAAATATACTGAATTTTAAGAGTTGACCAGTGTGTCTAGTTACTCAGCTTTCCAAAACGGAGTTAATGTTAGTGTTACCAGAAGAATGATTGCATTTGTTGAATTTTATGGCCTAAGGCTCAAAATCTCTACTAACTACTATTACAGTTTCTACTAAATGTAGCCAATACATAACTTTGCAGAGAATTTTCTACATAATGACCTCATCTGCTTGTAGAAATAGACTTGCAATGAGATGCAGTATCACAGTTATGAATTTTCTGGGTAAACTATATTGAATAAATATGCAAATGTTTCTGTCTTCACCAGTGGAAAATTATATTTAAAAATAAAAAAAAAAGGTGTTGTGTTGAAGATTCTGTTTTCTAAAAAAAAAAACAAACCAAGAAAACACCGGCCAAAACAAAAGGTGCTTGTATTATGTACATATGCACATACAAAAATGTAAATATGAGTTATACAATTTTCATGTTAATGAAGTAAATTTCCATATTACTGGTATGATATATTTTCCTTCAGAAATTCACATATGCAGATTTTCATAAAGATGCATACATTCACAAGGAAAGTTATATATATGTGTATATATAGATAGATATAAAAATATATGTGCATATATGCACAGTTTGCAGTGTAGCCTAGTTAGCCTTTTCAGGAAAAAGGGAGTAAAATTTTGCCTATCATACTGTACTTTAGGACATTCCATGTATCTCAGTACATTTATTTTCAGTTCAGACCTTAGTTAAGACTAAAACAGTACAGGAGGTTCAAACAAAGGGTAAGATGTTACCTCTACCTAATTATGTGGCTCTGAATGCTCCAAGAGCAGAGGCTTCGGCTCTGCATACTTCAGTGATAGTCTCCCCCAGGTCCTCCCCATATCCTCTTAAAGTGTGTTACATTTCTGACTGAGTCCTCCATATAACATGAAGCAGACAGAAATATCCATGTTTAGATACTGGGTTGAGAGCTGGGGATCATGATTCAGTCCTTGTTTTGCCAAATAACCTTAGGTAAGTCATTTTGTGTCTTCCAAATAATGAAGCTAATCATATTTTGTTCCTCACAAGTATATTTTAAGGTGGTATGTACTAAGTATTCATAGGTATTACGTTATAAGAGTAATTTATGCAACTTACAACAAGTAATTACTTACATCAGTATTTTTGGTTTGAACTGTACTTTGTTTGTACAATAATCAGTAGCAGAGTGATTAGTTACCTGAATATTATCACCACAAATTATTTCATAATACATTTTAAGCATTCTTGTTTTCTCTGATGAAAAAAGGTACAAAGCTATTAAATATTTAAGGTCAAGACTAACACATGCAGAAGCAAAGAGAAAGGTTAGGCATTTGATACATGGCAGAGAAGAAGGAAGAATCTCTTACCATGAAAGAGACATCCCCAAATATAAAATTCTTTAGGTACTGACAGTCCTTAGAAGCCAAGTGGTGTTTTATTTCCGAGGGATTTTCCATGAAAACCCTTTGTTTGGTTGGTTTGGTTAATACCAATTTATGTCGTCTGAAATCCCTATTTTATGTTTTGGTTTTTTTCACTCGTAGGCAAACTAAAGCCAACACCTTCCAAGACAGAATGTCAGTAAATATTAGAGTAATATTTATCTAGCAGTTTAAAATCTCAATAGTAAGCTCACTTTGCTCTAATCATTTAAGCAGAGTTTTAAATTTTCTGTCACTGAGACTATAATGTTAAGATTTTTTTATGAGAGAAGAGACACCATCCATTTTATTAGTCTGCCATTTGATTCTAATGGATTTACTTGGATCAAGTAACTAAAAGGCAGCTGTCAATTGTTTTACAGCTTTTGTCCTTTTGTCTGTCTAGCACTGGAAAAGAGCTAAACCCCTTACTTTACTGAAAACTAACATCTCACTCATTGTATCAAATATTTTTCAGGATTATAGATCTATATACTAATGTTCTTACTAACAACTTTAGATTTTTTTTTTCTATAACCTGAAGGTAGAACCCAGCACTTCAGATCATCCTAAGTTCTTGCCAATTAATAAACCGTTGTATAACTTGTGGTGAATATACATGCCAAGACCACAGCCAGCTAGTCTTACGCCAAAAAAATTCAAAAGCTTTCAGTGACATATCATTGTGCATTATGGAAAGATTGTATGACTATATGCAATTCAGGTAATGAAAAGACACCTTTAAATAACTGTTCTGTCAAAATTAAAGCCATCTTTAACTTAATATAAGTAAGGTATATATATTTTTGTTGCATTGTGCTAGCATAACTGACTAAAATAAGAGCGTGCATGAGAGACATGTCCCATTGCCCATTTCACCCACATGGAATTGATTCAGTTGTGGGAGAATCTAATCTGACTTCATCAGTTTTAAGGCAGAAATAGCTTTTTGAATCTATGGAATGGTGACAGACATGCTGATGTAACCATATAACTGATAGCAAGGCATGAAGTGAGTACAAGGTTGACGAAGTATGAAATGCTTTTTATTACCCGCTGCTGTTATTCTTCTGTAGTCTGAGTTTAAAGCCTATGGTGTAGGAGAATATCAACAATAGGCTATATAGTGGCTGAAAGAAATATATAAATCTTTTCCTTTTTTCTGTTTTCTATCGGTTTTGGGTGCTCCATATCTTCAGCTGCTATTGCCAGTTTCTATTCTGCTTCATATTTCTTTCTTGCTGCATGTCAGCTTCAGAGGTCTTTTCTCCTATTCTGTCACCACAGGCATCTGACGAATGGTTTTCCACAACAAAAATAATTAGCATACCAATTAAGGAAGTCTTTCTTATCATATGCCTCGGTTTGGAAAGTTACCAGCACATCCTTCCCATACACTTCCCTCTGTTCTCCCCAGGCAAATAAAGGCACTATCCATTGGACAACAAGGAAATCTGTGACTTCAGTGAAATAAACTGTGTTTCAGGCGGTAAATTGGGCACACAGACAACAGAGGCATTTTCATTTTTATAATGCGGCTGTAACAAAATAAAGTTCTTTGTACAGAGGCAAAAATCTTTCCCAGGGTGGCTGATGTGATGCATCATTGCTACGATGTATTGTAAAGAAGAACTTTTAGCAGCTTTTCCTGATTTTACCAGCTTGTGGGGGGGGGACAGGTTTCCCACTGAAGCAACTTCATTATCTAATGATGTTCCTCGTGCTATAATCTGTACATATGAAATCTCTATGCTACCTGTCACAACCTAAGAGGAGATTTGTGGTTTTAATTCCTATACATTTTCAAATTCAAGTGGAGGGTTTTATTTCTTTCTTGAGTCATTACCTTTTCCTAATGAACTGTATTGCCCTGAGCATGAATATGAGCTAGGAAAAGTGCGTTCAAAGCAAAATTAATAAAGCTAACCAATTTATCTTTTTTTTTTTTTTAATAAGTTTATTTATGGCCTTTTCTCAAAGCTACAATATAAAAAAAAAATGTCATTATGTCTCCTTTTTACATTACCCATCTTTCTATTTTATAATTCATACCATATTTTGGGGAAACCCCCAAAATAAAACAAACAAACAAAACAAAAAAACAAACAAAAACTAAACCCAAACCTCAATAAAAAAAGCAGCAAATCAAAAAAGAAAATGACAATATTTTAAATAAAAAGACCATTAAAAATGTGAGAAATTAATAGTTCAGAAAAGTGTAAGTGGCATGGGCATACACAGGGAAACTTTGTAACTGGGAAAATATTTTAATTGCACTCCTATGACACTGAGAGGTGACATGAGCCACACCTCTTTCTTCTGGATAAGGGCAGGGTTAAGCACATCTAACCTCCTTCAGTACTGCTTGACCTCTTCTCCGCTCAAAACCTTTTCCTTTTTTTCTTCCAGTGTAGATGGAAGATTATGTTTGCTGTTGTGGTAACCATTCCCATTTAAGGGTCTGCCTTTCAAGTATTGAAGTAAAGAATTTATACCAAGATAACATATAAGGAATTAATCTTGACTGTAACCCCATTCTGATCCATCAGACTACCTAATTTTTTTTTTTTTTTAATGTTTAAGTAGCACATCATGAGACTGAAATAACAGCATGAAGTAGAGATATTTTTAGCAATTGGTTAAGATTTTTTTCATATACTATAAGGGATTCCCTGGCATGGTTCTCAGAGGAGATACTGCTTTAAAAGAAACCTGCAAGACGCAAGATAATGGCAAAGTGCAAAAAGAAAGAGTGATGGAATGAGATGAAGCTGAGAATGGAAACAAATACTATTTTGCTAATTTGGCTTTTGTGGATTTTTACTTTCAATTTATCCAATGCTTGAGTTGAAAGATAAAAACTTCTATTGCATTGAATATATTTGCTTTGAAAAAAAAGGAAATATTTCATGTGCTGGCAGAGGATCCTAAACGTAGGAGAAATAGATAACAAATTGGTGACAGCAGGTTACAAATTGGTGACAGCAGGTATGCTATCCTAACAGTGCAGATTCAACAAATCACATTTTATGTTCACTTTTCTGAAGTAAGTGCTACCACTGTAAAAGAAATAAGTGAACCTTTTTCTTGTCCCATAGATTTTAAATTGTGCTGTGTACCTTGGAAATAATCCACACAGTACATATTTTTTTCTGGTCAGTGGTGCTCAAATCATGTTTCATCTTGTCTTTCACAATTCTAGCATGAATACTGGAGTGTAAGTTTACAAACTATCTGCCTTATAAAAATTACTAATATGGAAACATGATTACACCATTTACTAGGAAGCAAGTTTTAAACTGTGTTGACTTTGAAATATCTTTTAAATTATGTACATATATATTACTTGATGTATATTTTAATTAATAATTATTATAAGGGTTGTTTTAGTGCTTGTGAAGATAAATATGCTAAAAGCAATTGAAAATTAAATCTTATCTACAGGCCATATGTAGCTTGAATTCCCTTAAAATTACTCTTCAAAATAACAAAACTAGTAAGGCGACGTGATTTTGTCTTGTTTATGTAAAAAGATTTTTTTAATATGCATTATCATCTGCAAAAATTAAGGAATGATACTATACCTTTTACTAAGTGATTAATCTTCATACACTTAATGAGATATACTCCTGATTGTAGGATGACTAGTATAATCTTATTGATGAATCATTCCCTGTTTTTACCTCTATATATATTACACAAATAAAACTTTCAATAATGGTTTTTTAGCAGGTGGTATTGTAAAATAATAGATGCTACATTGTCTCTCTTCTCTGGAAATGGAAAAATGTATTCATGACAAATATAAACAAGCCAATGCAGGATCCATCTTTGGATGGAAAAAAAATCTGTTTGATGAGCCTCTTAAAAAAGACAGCTTCTATAAAAAATTGTTGGGTCCTAGAATGATAGACTAGTTTGAGTTGAAAGGGACTTTTAAGTGTTATCTAGTCCAAACACTCTGTTCAAATAGATCAGGTTTCTTAGACCTTCATTCAAGCTGATCTTGAATGTTTCCAGTGGATGTGGATGGGGCATCCACAACCTCTCTGGACAGCCTGTTCCAGCCTCTTACCACACTAAAAACCACAAACAAAAACCCCCCAAACCACCAAAACCCAAAAAACCCCACTACCTAAACTGACCTTCTTTTAGATTTAAATCATTACCCCTTGTCTTATCACAACAGGCCCTGAAAAAAGCCTGTTCCCATCTTTCTTATAGACCCTCTTCAGGCACTGAAAGGCCACAGTAAGCTTTCCCCAGAGTCTTCTCACCTCCAGGCTACACAGCCTCAAGTCTCTCAGGTTTTCCTCATACAAGAGGTGCTCCATCCTAGGATCTACATGAGTTGCTACTGCTGTTCCAGAATACAGGATCGCTTTTGTCAGGCTGTTTTCTCTCATCTTTTCTTAGGGTAAAATGCAGAGGAGTTCACAGATGGGATCTCAGTGAGGGTTATTTCAGCAGGCACAACATGAAGTCAGTACACCAATGGAACCTCTGGTTTAGTAGAGCATCTTGCTGTTAGAACGGCACTGAAACCGGTGTTTGCAAACAACTATGCAGACCTATCTGTAAAATGTCAATTATCTGTGGAGGGCCATTTCTTACGTCACCTCTTCTGTATTTACACTGAGAACAGCAAGGTCTTGATGTCATTTGGGGCCACAGTGAAGTAGAACTGACAAATATTTGCAGTTGAGCTGATGCATTTACCTAAGTTTTTCTGTTTCAGATTTGTCTTCACACTGTTCACAAAGAAGACAAAGGGAAATTGTATGTACCTTTCACCTCCATTACATCATCACTGCCAGACCCATCAAACTTCTGGACATTTCAGGATTTACAAAAGGATCTTCTAGTGCAGGAAGAAATTATGAAATCAGCTGTGCTTTGTCGGGGTTGCTGAGATTGTTTATTCTTTATGCACTTTTCAAGAGAATTATCAGCTGGTTTAATTGTAGCTTCTTGTTGCAGTGCACTTAATCGGTTAACCACTGTTAGCCTTGGAAACATAGAATGGTTTAACTAATGGTCTTAAAAGCAAGCAGAATGGAGAACTGCATGATTATTTTGTAACTGGTTAGATCTCAGCTTCCATAAAAATTTAAAACTTTCAAGCTGCTTTCAAATAATACATGTTAGTATTTAAATTATGATCTAAGGGGCTTTTTTTGTTTACTAGTTTCCAAGATATTTGGAAAATGGATTCCAAAGGGAAAAGTACTCATTTTTTGTACATATTATACACCTACTATATGCTATATTTGGCACCTATCTACTTGGCAGACCAAATAAATCTGATTCCCTAATGCACATGTAAAAAACTATGTAAGTGCTTTGTAATATTTTTAAAAGCATCATTAAAGTTAATCTATATCTGTGCTCCTACTGCCACATGAATCATGCTAAAAATGGTCTTCCTATTTTGCAATTTCACACTAATGTATGCTAACGTCTATGGAAGACTAGTTTTGTAAGAGTTGTCAAAACTTATGGCAGAAACAATTCTATGTAACATTGAATTTAGCCTCCCCTTTGGCATTCCTTGGACCTGTTCTCAGAGGCAGCATACCATATTCTGTACTCCTACTGTGTATTAGCATCTTGACTGTTAATGCTAAGGTATACACCTTCAAAACATTTCTAAGAATTTGTGCTGGAAAAACTGTTTCAATATCTTTCTTGTAGTGAGGGGGCAAAACTGAACACAGGTTTTGAGTTGTGGCCTCACCAATGCCAAGTGCAGGGGAATCACTGCCCTGGTCCTGCTGGCCACACTATTGCTGACACAGGCCAGGATGCCACTGGCCTTCTTGGCCACCTGGGCACAGCTGGCTCATGTTCAGCAGCTCTTCACCAGCACTCCCAGGTCCTTTTCTGCTGAGCAGCTTTCCAGCCACTCTGCCCCAGTCTGTAGCACTGCCTGGGGCTGTTGTGATCCAAGTGCAGAACCGGGCCTTATTGAATCTCATAGTACCAGCCTTGGCCCATCAATCTAGCCTGTCCAGATCCCTCTGCAGAGCCTCCATGTCCTCCAGAAGATCAACATTCCCAACCAACTCGGTGTCATCTGTGAATTTACTGAGGGTGCACCCAATCCCCTTGTCCAGATCATTGATAAAGATATTAAACAGGATCCAATACTGAGCCCTGGGGAGTTTACTGATTTTACTGATCCAATAACTGCATTACTGAATGTTTCCTATATATAAAATGTATAATTAGATGGAAGAAATTTTTTTAAAGGCAATTCCAACATTTTTTGTAATTCTTGTCAATAAAACAAGAGGGATTAGATTCCTTAAAATTATCTTAAATTCAAAACAGAGCCACTTACTCTTATTTACAGATTGAGTTAATAGTGCATGTTACACAGAGGGAAGAGGAAGAGAAGAGATAGTTTTCAACCTTTAAAAAAGATCTAACATTAGGGAAACACTAAAGATAGGGAAAAGTGACATGGCAAAATTGTAAAGTAATACATAACAATCTTTATTCTTCACAATGAGAAATTACAAACAGTGATTATAATAGCTAACTGAAGAGTAAGGAGATATTTAATTTAATGTAGAGAACAGCACTGCAAAACACACTTGGAAGATTTTGCCCTTCAAAACATGTCTTCCTGAAGTTATGCCATTCAGGACAAAAAATCCTTACTGTTGACTAAAACTTAAAAAAATACACTGAAAATACATTAACTGTCTAAATAAAGACAAATTATTGAAAATTAAATATTGAAAATATTAAGCTAAACACGAAAATATTATGTTCTCAAGTTTGTTTATCTTTGTTAAATTCACATATACCTGTGTACTAATAGTCATCAACTCAAAAAAACCCGAAATAATAAACCACAGAAATATGTAATTTGGGGGGACAAGCAAGAAAATTCTTACAAGCATGGAATATCAGAAGCTCTAGCAGGCAGAGCAGAAACAAAAATGGCCCTTGTTTAGTTTGTATTATTAGGAACTAATAAGTTCCTAATAATAAATAACTAGTAAATATTTTGAAGAATTTTAATATATAACCCTGTTTACTTTTTTTCTCTAATGAATACAGACAGCAAATTTTACAAGATACCAATTACAAGTGATGAAAATAAGTAATGTTTTAGACACAAAGCCATGTTGTGAACACTTGCCACAAGGGAACAGGAAGATGAGCTGCTTGGCGGGATTGTCAGAAAGAAAGCTCTTCTATACAGCTAATGGAGAAGACTGTCACTTTTCACAGGGCATGTAATGACAGGACACGGGGGAATGGTTTCAATCTGAAAGAGTAGGTTTAGATTAGATGTTAGGAAAAAATTCTTTACTGTTAGGGTGAAGAGGCACTGGCACAGGTTGTCCAGGAGTGTTGCACATGCCCCATCCCTCAAAGCGTATAGGCAAGGTTGGATGGATCTATGAGCAAGCTGGTTTAGTTAAAGGTGTCCCTGCCCGGATGATCTTTAATGTCCCTTCCAACTCAGACCATTCTGTGATTCTTTGGCTGTTGAATGGCTGCACAAGTTCATAGTAAAAGTTGAGACTGTGAAAGCATTAGGACACAGTTATAATAATACTGTCAATCAATGGCTCCATCTATGCAATCACCAACTCTATGAAGCTCAACAAGAGAAAGAGCTAGATTCTGCACCTGATACAGAGCAACCCTGGGTATAGTAAATGAGGTGCTGGAAAGCAGCACCATCGAAAGGGACCAGGGGGTCCTGGTAGATGGCAAGTTGAACATGAGTCAGCAGTGTCCTGGCAGCCAGGAGGGCCAAGGGTGTCCTGGGGCTATCAGGCACAGCATCGCCAGCTGGGCAATGGAGGGGATTGCCCCGATCTGCTCTGCACTGGGGTGGCCTCATCTTGAGTGCTGTGTGCAGTTTTAGGCACCACAACATAAGCAGGATTTAAAGCTGTTAGGGAGTGTCCAAAGGACAGCAACAAAGATGGTGAAGGGCCTTGAGGAGAAGCTGTATGAGGAGTGGCTGAGGGCACTTGGTCTGTTCAGCCTGGAAGAGACTGAGGGGACACCTCATTACAGTTTACAGCTTCCTTGTGAGAGGAAGAGGAGGGACAGCCACTGATCTCTTCTCTGTGGTGCCCAGTGACAGGACCCAATGGAATGGCCTGAAGTTGTGTCAGGGGAGGTTTAGATTGGATATTAGAAAAAGTTTCATCTGAGGGTGGTTAGACACTGGAACAGGCTCCCAAGAGAAGCTGTCACAGTACCAAGACTGACAGAGTTCAAGAAGCATTTGGAGAATACTCCTGGGCACATGGTGACCCTTGGGGATGGTTTTGTACAGAGAGAAAGAGGGGTGGGGTGAAACAAAATTAGTGGTGCCTTTGCTACTCTTGGCCTTGACAGTAATGGCACATGCACACATTAATAAACCAGTATTAAACTAATGGATTTTCTCTCTGAGATAGAACTGTTTTAAACCCCTAACTCAGGAGTTCAAATAGGATAACCAGTGAAGTAATACAATATACAGCACAAATTCTGAGAAAAATGAGATGCATTTGCCAGGCATTTTCTCTTGCCTATCTGATGAAGGGGGACAAAAAAACCCCAAAAATAAAAACACCACTTACTTTCCAGCAGCCTGTGAAATAATATGACCATCAGGTCATCTTTCATTTCTTTCTGACTGTTTCAGAATATCTCTTTCCTCACCCGTCCTCTCTTCACCTGTCTTCTCTAAAGAAAGATTTGGGATTCTTCACTCTGCAGTAAAGAACTGATATAACAACTAGATTAGTAGTACCTACCAAGATGCACTCAGAGACAAAAACAAGAGTTATTTCACCTCTACAAGGGTCCACCTAAGCTTGGTCTAATGGATTGTTGAAAAACAATGTCTCTTTCAAAATATTCCAGTGTACAAACAAAATTCTGACAGAAATGGTATAATTAACTTTGGGAAACAATCATACAAAGGTTTTTTTTTTTTTAATAGTGCCTGAAAAATAAACACATATTTTAAAGTGAAACCAGGATTTCCAGTAGATCCCTTCTGAATTCTGTAAGATTTATTGCAATATTCTGCCTTTACAGAGATTTTGTGTGCTTTATTCAACAATATTCCATTAAACAAGAGGTGATTTCATCTGGTTATTGTTTGCAGAGCTCTGAAAGTTTTGATACATTATCCCAAGTCTTATGAACTCAATTTAAGGTAGTAAGGTACACTTAAACACCTGTGATAGCATCTGTATTTTTACCCAACCTCTGCCAAAGCAGTAGAAAGTATGTATTAAAAATATATCTGGGAAAAATATTTAAGTACTGTAGAACTATATCATTTCATGTAATTCAGGCTTTTTATACCGTAATCCAGGTAAATCTTTTTCCCATCCTTCTATTCCAGTAATAACATTGTGATATCTCATAATCCATTGGTCATACTTGCAAAATTAGAAGAGCGGGTTTTAATCTTTTTAAAATAATTTTGCTATTCCAATTAGACAGTTAATTTCTCCATGTTGAAACATAATCTCTATATAGATCTAGTTTAGCCAAGTCTTTTCTTTCCTCTCTTATCAAGCTCTACTTTCATTTAAATCATTATTTATTATCCAGCAGTCAAAACCACTTTCATAATTGATTCAGATAATGAAACCCAGGATTTTTTCACGTCATATCTCTTCTTGCATATCCTGTCTTCCTAATAACTGAGAAGAGGGGTGTCATTATACTTTTACATACTGTAAACAATCAATAAAATGCTTTCATAAATCTGGCAAAATGAAATTAAACATTTGGAAACTGACTCTAACTGCATTTTAAGATGACCATAGAAAGTTTATTAAAAAGTGGTAAGTAAAGGACCTACAACAGAATTTCACCATGTTTTGTGCATATGTTTCAAAACTGGTAAAAAAAACCCCAAACCAACAATATTGCAGAGCTGCAAACTTGTTCAATATTTACATCAGGAAAAAATTTCAAATTTTCAGTCTAATTTTTGATTTCCTCTAAACTCTGTAAAATAAGAAAAGACTATGTTTTGTTACTTTATTTTTTGTAATTTAATAACTATTTGTTGATGCTTCCATTTATTTAATTTCAACTCTAATTTTGCAACAAAGAACAAAAATTTCACCTAGTTAAAAGAACATGAAAATGTCCTAATGGTACACTAGAGAGATACTGAAACAGACTCACTAAATGATGGGTCTTTATTTTTCCCCTTCAGCTGATGAGATAATAGCTAAATGTCTCTGTCAGCTTCGTTGTGAGGAAGAACAAAACATACAGTAAATCCACAGAGGGAACATTATGATAGCCAACTTATGCTATTTTGCCCTTGCTGCTTTTTTCATTGTCATCACTGCTGCACCTAGGTGTCTAAACACTCTGCACGCCTTCTGCATCATACTTTTGTCAAAGGCAAGGATTGAGTGTTATTCAATACACTTTTCTGCTTTGACAGTGACCCCCAGTAATCAGACAATGACTGTTGGCATCCAATCAGCTTTACACTCTCTTAAGAGTTACCATGTTTCCCTAGATTGCTAATGAGGATGGCATTGTGATTGTGACAAAGCCTCAGTTAAGTCCTGATATATACCATCTCATTTCTCCCCTCTATCATAGAAGACATAATTAGCCATTATACACTCGCAAAGTCAGCATCCGACACATGCTTTGCACGGTTCTGCTGATGCAAAGGTAGAATCCAGTGAGGGTTTAGACATGTTAAATTCGTTCTGTGGAAATATGCACGTGCTTAGATAGCTGCTATGACAATTTTGCAAACATCAGTACTGTACATATCTGCATCCCACTGCTCTCTGAGTGCTCTATATTCTCCTGATAGGTACCATTTTAGTGCTCTTTCAGTCTTTCAAGAGAACCTTTCTCTGATTCACACTATTAGGAAAATACCTTTCCTTTCACCGCTCACACATGCTTTATACTGAGTATCAACATTTTGCCTTTCATATCAGCTTCCTGGTTAACATCCCCAGAAGCTCTGTTAGAGACATATTGTTTACCATATCTTCCTCACACATCTTCACCCCTTTGGAGTACGGCTCCTTGTGAGCAACCCCTACAAAGCTGGTCAGATAATCTCACCAACAAACTTCAGATAAAATCCAGGCTCCACCTGTTGCTGAATCCATTTGTGTGACTGGTAACATGTGTCAGATGTGGTCATTGTCCTCAGCTGAGTTAAAGAGAAGATGCAGGCAAGATCGAGGGTAAATGGCTTAGAAGAAAGACCTGTAGGTATTATTAACTGTGAGCAGGAAGGGCTGCTTCAGAAAGAAAGGGTATTAATGAATGAAAGGGTACTTCTGTGGTTGCATACAAAGAACTCAGAAACCAGACAAAAAAAAAAAAAAAAAGAAAAGATGATTAAGGAAAAAAAGGATCAGAGAAAATAATAGAAGAAGAAGGCATAAGAGAAAGATAAAGACATGAAAGTGAAGGAGTATGGTTCACCACAAAATAGGCATGGAGTAATTTCAGTGGTGGAAGTTTTTACAGTATTATTGTCCATTTGTCTTTACAGTCACAGAATAACTCAGTAGTTTACTGATAATTTCCTTAGCTTGCAGCTTTTGTTTTATAGTATCTGCAATTTATTGGTTCACAGACGTATTAAAACTTGGTTCTTCAATAATCCAACCAAATAAAATGCTTCAGTCTCCTATTTCAGTATCTCCATACCTGTACAATAGGTTTTTCCCTTTTTATTAGTGTTTTTTCCTAGCCATGTTATTTATCCAGTTTTATAAGCTGGCCCCCAATCTTTTTTTTTTTTTTTGTAAGTTTACTTTCCACTTCTTGCTATCCACTTCTCTTTACATATGCAGAGCAGTAGTAGTTTTGCTAGGGTGGCTATGTGGTCAAAGAGGTACAGCACTGGACTAGGTGGGATACTTAAAAGGACCAAAGAAAAGCCAAGAGGAAATACGTATTAAGAAAAGAAAAATGCTGAAGCACAAACACAATGTTATGAGACATTGTTGAAAGGGGATGAAAATAATATCATGATTGAAAAGGGAAGGAAATAACTAGGGAGTCCACAAGAAAGCTGAGATAGGCAGGAAAAAAAAAACCTTTATAAAGTAGGCCATTAGTTATTATTAAAAAAAAATTAATTCCCATCTTCCTAACCAGTTTTTCACTGGTCTCTCCACAAATCTCTGGTGAAGGGTGCTAATATTACATAGACAGCTTGATTTATCAATTATTATATATTTCACTTGGAATATAAACCAAATTATATAATTCATAAAATCTTAAGCTCTGTAGTAATTGACGAGTCATTGACCATTCCCACGTTTTGACTTTCCATTCCTTCCTACTTCTCTGATTTAGAAAAAAGTGTGAAAGTTGTCCTAGTGATAGCATGAAACTTTGCACTATATTTTAAAGAATAAGCTTTTGTGAGTGTTTTATCAGTGCAGCAAGACAGTATAATCTTATCTATATTACTGGAGTAAGCAATTGTTTGCAATTACTGTAAATTCGCCTTTGAAAAAATTCATCTTGGTTGATGACAAAATGCAAGGAAGATATGCAAGAGAAAATATAATTCAGAAGTGAAAAATATGAAACTCAGTGGAAGAAAACTTGCCAACATGATCTCTCCAGTCCTTTGCAATAATTACTCTAAATTTTCCTTATTAGAAATATTTATTTCTATTGATACTATTTCTTCCTTGAGTAATCTCTTTCTATGTAAAATACTATCTGAACAAATAAAATGAAGAAATGCTCCTTTTCTTTTTCTTTCACTCACTTTCGTTGCTTCTTGTCCTCAGCTCAAGTTGAGAGTGTCTCTATGTATCACTTTTTCCACTCCTACGCAGTAATTAAAAAAAAAACAACGTTGGAATGCAGAAATAGAAGCAGCCTTTTCATTAAGAGCGGATTGTGTTTTCCAGACATCCCAACCAATCTTGTTTCTGCATCCCTCCTCTCTCGATGCAATGACAGCCACCTGTGATCAAGTAGATTGTGAAGAGGTTATGAATAGCCTCTCTCTACCAGAGAACAATAATGAAGAAGAAAAATAGGCTGAAAAAATCCTGGATTATGAATTCTAACTGACACGAGGTATCTGCCAAAATGACCTCAGATCTCAACAGAAATGTGAGGAAAAAAAACTGTGGATCAGAAAGCTAATGAGTTATTTTTCCTCTAATAATAATGAACACAGAAATGTGTTGTTCTGGGTTTTCCCTTCTGTTTATTTCTATGTTGGCCCCTAACATCTATCAGGACACCAAGTTATTTCACCATTCCTAAGGGAAAAACGATTCAGGAGGTGATTGATGGAGTAATGGAATCTCACTTTACCTCAGATGCCTGAAAACAAGTTATCCTCAAAATTGATTTGCTGTTTCTTGTAGCCATAGATCACACACTGAAAGTATCACTGAAACAGAGTATTACATAAATTCTTAAACTAGTCAAAATCTGAAATGGTAAATCCACTCAGATGCATGCAGAGGTTGCCATCACAGTTTAAATTCATTCTAATCTTGTATGTGAATAGAAAGGTACTTAAGTCTGTCTAAAATCAACCTAGAAAGGCAAATTACGTCTGGTGGTGAGCTGAAAAATTGCTGTGTAGCATTTGCTTAGATCTTGGATAGCTTAGTTATCTCTGCACCATACACTATTACAGACTAGAGGTACATCCAGTGTGAGCAGCTGCTGCAGGAGATATCAAATCTTCCTTGTTAGGGACAATATTCTCTGGATGTCTGTAGTGTAAGGAAGGAAGGAGGAGAGACTGGGGCAGGAAACTGCTTGCACAAGAAGAAGAGCTGTAAATATTTTTGGAATATCAGATGATCCAGAGTTTTATTGAGCTCATAAAACAGTTGTAGATCCTTCATTATTTTAAGTCAGTCAAAAACATTCTGTTAAACTACTCTTCTGTGTTCCAAGTGTTTGTTCTCTTTTAGAAGCTTGTTCAAAACTACTACCTGGTGCTTCAGCTGCTTTAGGATTTCTGCCTCTAAACTGCCCTGCATTCTGTTGTTCTTCTTCCTCCAAGAGAAGATGACCAAAAAGAGAAAGAAATAGCACATGGCCATTCTGAAAGGATGTCTAATGTGTTTGCATTGCTGGCCTTGAAAATTTTAGTTAGAATTTTTCACATTAATATATCTATTTAAAAATAAATAGATTTATTAGAGCTATTACCTACATTCTATCTGACAATAATATCCTGTAATTAAATATTACACTTCAAAGATTTTCTGAAATAATAGTATGAGTTTAAACCATGTCCTTCTTCCCTTAGTTTGTATCCTTTCTCTGTTTGATTCTTTTCGTAAAGATGAGAGATATTCATGAAGCCTTTTAGCTGTATTTAGTCCACCCAGTTCACAAAAGAGGGGTGGAAATTTGAGTAGTCTGCAAATTCAAATAAAGAGATCATCCAAGACTGATTCAGAATCATGGAGTTCTTATTCAGTAGTTTCTAGCACTCCCTGTTGAATAGATAATGAGTTATCACACACGAAAGTGGCTTATCACACACTCTTATGTTAGGTTCATGGAGTTATTAGAACAAATCACAGTTTTTCTGACACATAAGCAAAAAAAAAGAAATGGCATTACATATGCAGAATAAACTGTCTCATTAACTAACTAATGAGGAATGAATTCTACATACCCCATGACAACTGTTCTTTTCTGCTTTCCTTTTTCTGCACTCTTTACAAGCTAATTTCATTAAGACCTCTTTCTGACTTTGAGTCTTCTTCCCAATGATGGAGCTAGTTCCCAAGATATCTGCCACTAAAACAAGAAAAGTATTGTCTGTGGTTGTGTGCACAATTTGCTTAGCAACTTTTTTACCTGCATCCTATGCCTACTCTTTCTCTAATAAATGCAAAGTCATTTTACTTTGCTCCAGTGTCAAAGTTTTGCCTAGTAGCAACACCGTTCTGCATCAAACTGTTTCTCAGAAAAAAATTCAAACAAATGAAAGAACAGAAAACTAAGTTGTATAGCAAAAAGTGCTAAACAACAAGAAGAGGAAACTAAGATTTATTGGCTGTTGAATCCAAGGGGAGAAAAAAGAAAAAAAAAACATGTAGTAGTTTGGGCATGGTCAAGTCTCTTCGACATGTTTATATCTGGGAAAGAGATGGGGGAAAATGACTCAGAAATCTGATATTGGGGTGGTTTTCTTGTTGGTTTTGGGGTTTTTTAATGTGATATGTATCTGTATGAATGTAGTTATTTACTGCTTGTGTCACACCAAGAATGTTGTTCAAACTAAATACCTCAACTAACTGATAAACGTGAATTCTAAGGGACTGACTTCTTCAAAGTATTCATAAAGGAGAATTCCCAAAGCAGGGATAGTTAGTCACTCATTGGGGGAAAAAATAAAGCTTGAATAAGAGCCAGTTGGGACATAAATATAGAAGCTACTGAATCCTCAGTGGAAAACTGTGTGTGTGAAATTGTTATGAATGCTATACCATGGCAGCAAGCATTTATCAATGATACCACTTTTCATTTGGGAGTATGAGACTGGATGCTAGTCTTACCTCTAAATCCACTCATTGAAAATTTATCCTTAATTAGCACAACCCACCAACTGAAAGAAATCTTGCATAAAATTCTGTGAATGCTTTTCATAACCTCCTTTATGGCTTTATTATGGATTTTTTTTTTTTTTTTCCCAACAGCTCCCCTTTCAGCTAACAGCAGCCACAGTAGCAGCACAGCTTGAAATGAAATCAACAGCCAGAGGACCTCAGAATCAGAACAATAGATATCAGTGACGTGTTGATGCTTCCAGATATAAAACAAACAGTGCCTACTCTCATTTACATTTACAGGATAAAAGTGTTCACATTTTGTTTCATTTTCAAGGAGGGCGTTATTTAAGCAAGTAGAGCAATACAAGGACAGACCCTTTCCCCAGCTTTCTTATTCTTCTTGTGTAAAAAGTGGTGCCATTCTTAGTAAAAAGATTCTTGAAATTTAATGTTTTCCATTCATTAGACTGAAGTACTGTCTCCTGTACCCTACAGGGAAACCAATTCATTAGTAGAATGCACCTTTAACTGCACCTCCAGGCACCTTGCAAATAATTTATGAGGTAATGAGAAGTTTGACAACCAAAAAAGAATGGAAATTCACAAGGCAGCCTTGTAGGAAAAGAAATCTTAGTAAATGTATTTCAATTCTATTAGTGTTTAAAAACAATACCCAAATTCCTCATTCAGCAATGGAGCAGCATGTTTTCAGTGATGTTTGGTAGTTTTTTGTAATATGAAAATTTTTGGCTTCACTAACCCAAATTAATCTTTATCTTACCACTTGATATCACAGCTAGACAAGTATGATGGTCCACAGATAACTGGGAAATATTAATTTTTTTTTCTGCATTAGAAATCCAGAAGCATTTCTTTAGGCTTTGATGAACAGAAACTTTAAATCAGTACTTGAGGGAGCCACAATACTCAATTTCCAAAATTCTGAAATACCAAAAAGCCTGAGTGAAATGAAACATGCAACACCTTAAAAATTAAAATAAGGTGTCCAGCATACAAACCAGAAGTCTTTCTCTTTCTGCTCTGTGTAGAAAATCACTTTCTGTAGTGCCTGGGAGAAAGGATTTCATATACACATATGAGCCAGGTGTTCAGGAAATACCTTTCCATCAATTCAGGTAGAAGAGACAGTTCTTCAGAAGGAGCTCAATTCCAGCCCAAGAGCTGAAGATTTTTTTTTTTTCCCTGTGGATCTTCTTCTACATAACATGTCCTTTCTCAGGCACAATTATAATAGTTTTCCCCAGTGGGAGAAGACACCTACATGCTGCCATGCCCAGAGGGCAACAGAAAAATTGTCAAAGTGTAGCTCCAAGTGAGATAATGACAATGAGGTGACGATGGAAGGAAGGGAAAAGATTCTTGTTGTTCAGACTTTTCTTCATGTTCTCACAAATTATTAGGAAATTAAACTTTGGAACAAACATAAACATAGGTTATCAAGAAGACAGTATTATCTCTCATGAATTTAATAAAGCAAAGAAGATAAGAGAACTTTTACCTTCCAATAATTCTTATCAAGTCTTCAAAGAATATTAAATTCTTTTATGAGGTGCTGTACATATGCCATTGCACAAAACAAAACTTACTGTTTACAATCAGGAAGCTTTTCTGATTGGGCAACAACCACCTTACATTACCAGTTAAAAATCCCTAGACTCTTATTTAAAAAGTACAGCTGCAAATCAAATCAAAGAACTCACAGATGTTATATATGCATATAAGAATGACAGACTTTTCATTCTGGGTATGTTGGGAGAGAAAAATCTCACAAAAATTTCTTCAGAGAAAAATAACTAGAGTCTGCTACATCCCTGTCACACTTCAGCCTTAAACAAGAAACCAGAAAGAAGTGCTGACATAATGACTTATGGTTCCCTGAATTCAGCTGACCATCAGGATATGCAGAGAAAATTGTGGCTTACAGTAATATTTTTCAAAGTTTGTTGAAGGAAATGTAACTGAATCAACTTTCAGCTACACTGAAAGCTGACTTTCAGTCTTCCTTCCTGTATCTTCTTTTCCAATGTTTTCTTTGATTTGATAAAATAAAAAATTTAAATCAAAATATCAATTATAATAATTTTCCTGTTTCAAGTCAGGAGGACAGGAATATATTTCACTGGGTATTGAGTACATCCATAAAGGAAATATCTAACTGTAGTAATCTCTGCAGGTCCACTTGCCATATTGAATGGACCAGGATGTTTCTTCCCATACTTAATTTGGATGTTTCTGATTAGGAACAGGAACACCTAAACTGTACTATTTTGTGAGACATATGATATTTATCTTTATATTTAGTGATACTCATAAATATAATTAAGCTTTAATTAATGGTAAAATATGTAAGTGTATATCTAGAGAAAGAGAATCCTTCTTATATCTCTCTGCTTTGTTCTCTCTCCTTTTTTTTTCTGATTAGTTTTTCATATTCTACTAAATACCCATCAGCCTTTGAAAGTAATCAAGTATTTAGAAGCTGTGAGCCTTAGATCAGCCCTGGGGTCCCTGCAGATATCAGGAGATTGGAAACAGCACATATTTTTTCTACTTTATACTACCCACTTAAAAAAAAAATCATATTTCTTGAGCATAATGGATGGACTGCAATAATTTACACAGAAATAATTTCACTGGGGGACTTTGGGTTGGTGATATCATATAACACAAGAACAAAAGTCTGATTGGTTTATGATTTCACTGGGAAACTGAAAGGGTATTAATTCTATTTAACTTGCTACTTGTCAGCTCCTTTGTTGTTGTTTGTAGTATATGTACCTAACACTGTGTTTTAAGTCTGGAGATATTTCAAGCTGCTAAAACATTTATTAGTTTAATAATAATGTTAGAAATGATTGAAATGCTATAAATGTTTAAAATGGAACATAGAAACTTCTGGGTTTGGTGTTCAAATTAAAACCATTTTGACTACAGTTTCTGAAAGAGCCAGGTAACCTGAAGCATGTTAATCAAGTTAATCTGCTATACTAAGTTTCTGTTGATAGGTTTGGACTTTCTGAAATCAGAAAGACAGGTTAAAATACAGTATTAAACAAAGATTATAATAAGACTGATGTATTCTCTCTGCCCAGCTATTACCCTTCTGCACATTTGCACAAAACAGAAATCTGATAACAAGGGGGAAATGGCTTTGAGGAGCTTAGGATGAGAAAACAGTGAAAGCTCTGTAGCTCCATCAAGAATTGCCTACTGTATCTATACGTCACATAATCATGGTGGGTCAAGTATTTCTGATTACTTTCTTGACGTTATGCCCTCTAGACTTGAGAGAGAATAAGATTTAATGACTTACACAAGCATGCTTTGTTCCCTGATCAGCATCACCATTCCCAGGTGAGTAGCTACTCTTTCTCTCACCTGCCCTTACACTGAAAGCTGACCTCCTCTCCAGGTGGCTCAGTTTAGCTAGTACTTGCACTTCCCAGGAAGACAGTTTCCTTAGACCAAAACATTAGTTTATAACCAGATTTTAAGGTCTTTGTTGTCACAAGAAAGAAGTAGAAGACAGCTGTGGCCCTAGCTGAAATGCATCCTTTGGGTATGGATGTGCATCCCAACAGCTTAACTGGAGCCTCTAAGAAGATATTAAGCACAACACTTGTGTCACAGCATCGCTTTTTATTTTCTCAAAAACTCTCCTTCCAACAAACGCCACCATCTTCCACTGCTTTCTCACAAGGCTTTCTTTTTTGGTTGATGCTCTTGTATTTCTAACTTGTCTCTGACACACCAGCTATTTCCCTCCTGACTGTAAACATATTAATACAGTGGACACTGTGGCAGAAACTATTTTTACCTCTGTGAGAAGACATCATTGTTTTGTGAGAAATATGAGTGGGACTCATTGCCGTCCCACTCACAAAATATCAGTAACATTTTGGTCATTCTTTTTGGCTCCCAAGCAGGTCTGTTTAACCACTTATACTTCTTGACTAAGGCTGAGACAATTCAGTTCTCCAGTATTTGATTCCTCTCTGGTGCCTGCATAGGGAAGGGGGTGTTGATGTCTGGACAGGAGGCAGGCTGGCAGTTACCATGCCCAGCCAGTAACCTCCCTCACTGTATTGTCTCCTCCTCCAGCTCAGATATTCAACAAAATTATGGTGACAAACATAGGGGAGGCAACACATGGGGAAAGGGAATGAACCTGCCACTGGCTGGATTAGTAATTGCATTTTCAGTGTCACTGCCTGATTCTGGTGTATGAAAGAAGGTAAAAGACTTAGGTATAAGCTGAAGTGTACTGAAAAGAGATATGTCTTCCTGGTATTTGAACTAGGTGGGAAAAAAAAGGCAAAACCAAAAAGACAATCTTAAATACTTTTAATTTAATCCTTTCCAGTTCACCCTTCTCACATTTCTTATTAATTGTTTTTTTCATATTAAAACAAATATACCACAAAATAGGAGAAAAGGGGTAAATAAAACATACTTTTGCCTCTATCAGACAAATGTATTTTAAAAATTCTGAAGATTATGGAAATGTTATTTCCCTCAATGTTTCTCACCACATGATGCATCTTTTAAATTTCTACTGAGCTGAAAGTAAAGGATATTTTTATACAATATAGAAATTTTGTGGTGATATTTCAATAACACTTGGTAGCAATAAAGCAAACAAGTACAACAAACTTCACTTGCAGCAAAGTTATACAAATATTTTATGACTCACTCTACCGCTAATCACTGCAGAAATGACCATCCATCCTTCTGAGACTGGTTTTTAAATGTTTTACGTGAAAAAATTTCCTGCAATATTCTTCTTTCCACTTTGTGAGACTGATCACCTTCTCACACCAGTAAAAGCCTGTTTTATCCAACACGTGTTTAAATCTTATACCTCTAAATATTTAAAATACCATTACTGCAAAGCCATCTTGTGGGAGCTCTGCAAGTTTCATCATCTTAAAAATGTTACTCCAAAATAGTAGTGAAGTGAAATATTATAATCCAGATTGTGTATTTTCAGTGTTGAGTTTGTATTTTGAAGTATTCATTTGTACTATTTCAGTTTGAGCCAGACTGAGATTCTGCCAGCTCTTCATCCAGTGATAGTTATCAATAAACTAGGCAGAGATGGAAGAGAGCACTGCTCTGAACGGGGAAAAACTGCCATCCAGAGTGATTTATCATATGCATAAAAGTCATAAAAAGACTGAATGATCTTTCTAAATGGCATAATACATTATACTAGTATTGAATAACAGAGAAGCTGAGATAAGAACCTTGTGATACAGCAAAAAGTAATGAAAGAGACTTAGATACAAAGTATGCTCACTGCAAAAACCCACAAATTTCTACAGTGAAGTAAAAAAAGTAAAATTATAAATTAACTTAAAAGACAGAAGGAACGGCCTCAGAAGCAGGAAAAAAAATATCTTATTTATGAAGTCAAGAGCCATTCTTTGCTTAAACATATCTGATTGTCAGTTCTGAGTGATGCAGCTATGCCCGTGTATTTCAGGGGTGAGAATGATGGACAGCAAAAATTTTCTATTGTCACTAAATTGTGGCACTGGTATACAGCTAGTTTTGTATCTGGAATATATTTTTCTTCTCAGAAATATTTCTGTCTTTATTTTAATTTTTTTTTAATTGTTATTGATAGGAAATTAGTAAAAATACTTCTGGAGTAATATCTTTTTGCCTTAAAACACAATATAGAGAGAAATGCTATCATAGACTATGCAGGTGAAATGTTTCATTCAGTAGGCCTGACAATATTGGAAGGAATGCTTATTTCAGTACTGATTATATCCCTGTTCCCTCTTCTTGCATTGCCAGCATTTTCTCTGACCATTAAGACTGTCCGTAAGCAGATGACAATGAATGGAACTGCAGACTGGGTTAGTAGTGACTTTGGGAAGAGAGGAATTCATCAGGCTCAACAGATCAGATGTTGCATTGAAGATTTCCAGTCAAAGTACTCTAAGTTTCTAGATGAAGGTGGATAGGAGAATACTGTGAAAGTGATTCAATGATTAGCTGATTGATTACATTATTGCTGTGTAGTCCAGTCTATGAAAGAAAAATGTATGATGTGTACCTATATTTAACAACTCTGATGACACTGTCTTGCAAATGACAATAATTCCATATAATTCAAAAGATAACATTCTGATTTGGAGTTGAAATAATTCTCCAAAACATTGTTTGAAAGACATAGAAAAGCATGGTTTCAAATAAATTCTAGGCAGGATTTTTTCTTCCTCAGATCTTGGAACATACCTTTCCAGAGACATTGCTAAGCACCCTGTTTTTACCCTCCATGAATAATCCAATTCCACCAATCCATTGTCTTACCTGGGAAACCTAATTTCAGTAGCGCTGAAATGTTAAAGTAGCCCTGCCACTCAAAGGTAATTGAATCCTTTTGAGATGTTGCAAAGAACTGTAATTGGACCTTTGAGATGGCAGCAGAAACTTTAATCTGGGCTTAAATATGCAGATATAATATGTTTGGAACAACTTTATACTTTTTTGTCTCTGGTATCCTCTCTCTGAAGATTCCTATTTTCTAAGTGATTTACATTCCACAATACTGGAAATTTTTTTCCTTAGAATTTTTGCTTTGCAGAACTAAAGCTTTTTAAAATCAAACCCCTTTGCAAATTTGCAATTTGAATCCAACTCTAGCCAGGAATATATAGATTCTGTATTTCTGTATTTCTTTTTCATTGAAATTTTGCAAGTTAATAATATCAAAACATTTATTTATAACATCTGTTTTGTTCTGACAGTGCAAGTATGTTCAAACTAAATTGAAGGGGGCTGAAGGACATGAGAGCCACAGAGCTGCCCCCACAAACTCTTATGGAATGAACTGCTCAGATTTTTTGGTTCTCTGTGCTGTAACAGCAAAATAAAATGCCCAGAAATGAGCAGTGCAGGAATAAGAACTGAGTAAAGTTGATATGGAAAAATGCTTGCCTAAAGATAAATAGCAGAACAAAAGTTATTTTTTTCACTAGCTGGGCAAAACCTTAGGGAAGTCAACTGGTTGCACAGAATGAAAAAAAGCAGAGAGGGCAAAGCAGAGCTGATAAACTGCTGCTTTCAACATAAGATAAATGACCATGATGGCCTGGCTTCCACATTTATGGAAGGAGAGTCTTTTTTATCTTAACAAGCAATGCAGACTTTACATTTCTGTTTTCACCTTTATTTTTATGGAATCTGATTTTCCCTTTGAACAATTTAGATTTAGATAAAAGGATCCTTTTCCAGAAGTTTCTTCTCTTTTTTTACTGTAATCCACAGCACATCATATTGAGTAATATTTAATTAGAACCTTTGTATTCAGTATAATGTTCCAAATTCCACAGAGTAAAAGATTTGAATTTATTTTTTACCTATAATACATCTTGATTTGCAGGACCACTTTTAGAAAAGATGGTCAAAATAAGTACCAAAAGTATACAGTGGGCCCAAAATATACAATGGACCCAAAGTATACAATGTTTCCCAGCAAGGAATCATAACAAGAAAGAAGTTTAGAATGAATGAGAAGAGTTAAATACCAGTTTACATCTTGAAGCTGACATTGCATAACAGCCACTTCCATTTCTGTCCTAGCTTCCACTTCAACACATTATCAAGAGATTTTCTGTTACCCCAGGCTCCGTTTCACACTCATTAACACCTCCCTCCAGCCATCATTAGGACTCATTACAGAAGAGTTTAAACCTATTCAGAAATTTTCTGTGTTGAAATATCCATGCTGATTTTGTGGCTTCCTTCCAGAAGAGACTCACAATCTGTCTGGACAGCCCCAACATAAACCCAGAACATGTTATGAGAAAGTGAAAGGATTTATCTGAATTTGCTCTTCATTTTCTTTTTTGACCATAGGCAGACTCCTTTCCCTTTTTCAAACCTGGTCTCTTTTACCATGTGCCCTAAAACCCCTTCTCAGCTGCTCCTAAATGCATGATGTCCTTTGGTTTTGTTTCCTTGGGTTTTGTTCAGGTAAGTCCTGCTTCTCAGCCAGATAAGCACTGTGGGATGTGCACTCAGGGAATGTGCTTGATGTTTTTCTGGACACAAATCCTGTCTCCCAGAAGTGCTGTGTCTGAACTACAAGCTTTCCACAGTGTTTCCTTTTCTTTTCTTATTTTTTCTTATTTTTTCCCCCTGTGCCCTGAACTCACACATGTTGCAGTTCTTTTTCTCTAATCTGATTTACCAAAAGATATATGAGCCTGAAATAGATTAGGCTGAAATGCAAGATTGTTTCAACAGACCAAGACCAGATTCATGGATGGTTGGGTTCCTAGTTTGGACAAATGCAGAAAAGATGATTACTCTTGTTCAGTTTCCAAAAGAAATCCGGTCCCCTATATTACCTTCATGCATCGACCACTTCTATAATTCTTAAACTAGCTAAATATACAAGGTTAAATATTTACTGAGTTAACAGAAGGGTAATATGGAATTTTCAATTTTGTAAGTAGATAAAGAAGGCCATTGTTATTGTTATTACTCCTGGGTAACTGAATATACTGTATTTTAGAGAAATAACAGTTCATAGTAACTACAGTTAGCACCACTTTTTTTGTAGCAATGTCAACAAGGTCTCCTCAGGGCAGAACAGCTCTTGCATCTTAAAATTCTGTGTTGTCAAAACAGACTTCAAAAATAAAAAGACAATCCTATGTATGAATTGTGATTATTTTGCCACACCTCTGTGCCTTTCAGAGGAAAGTGTTTGGACATCTGTAGTCATCAAAAGAGGGGAAAAAAGTGAAGGGAGATATTATGTCACTAAGTACCTGAATGCCCACTCCACTGGACTAATAGCTGAATCCTGAGTAGTAATAGAAACAATTATCTTTACAAAGTCCAGGGTTGCATTGTTGTCACTTTTGTACTACACCTACAGTTCAAGGAATTAGTGTACTGCAGTAAAAATTCAAGTGGATTATAATAGATAACAACATTTGCAAGCACCACAGTTACAAAATGTTATAATACTTTCTACACTTCATACTCTGCACATGCATTGCTTTAGGTAATAGATACTGGCAGAAAAAATAGTGAAGGGAAATTCTGCATATGAGGAACACACATACCTGCATAGAAAATTTTGCTAAAATGGAAGCAGGAGAGAGGATTTTTTCAGCTTAGTACCCATTCCCTATAGATTTCCTTCCTCCTTAAAAAGAACACGAGTAGATAACAAAAGTTGGATTGTTTCTTCCAGAAGGAAAAATAAACTTTTAGTTAGAATGATTATGTTTGTACAAGCAATGCTGTTTGCAAATTAAACTTTGTTCTTCAGGCTGGATTCTGGACTTTCATGTTCCTCATTTTAGCTGGTATGGAGTAAGAGTATCCCGTACTTCTTGTGGCATCTCTAAGCTTAAAAAGCTTCATGTTCTTCTCCAGGACGCAGTTCATCTTCTCACTTTTAGATCTTCTGTAATTGAATGCAGATCTCACCCAATCCACTTCTATCTAGTTGGACTAGATAGTGAATTGTTCTCTAGTCTGTTCTTCTTCCATAAAAATGGCTTGAAATAAGGTCGTGATTTATCTACAGTAGATACCTATAGGCATCTTCCAAGTATCTTGCCTCCACATAGAAGATGTCTTTATATCAATCATGGTGACATTGCCATTATGAAGTAACCCCCTTCAATTAGCACACTGAAGGGGCTACCCGCATGACCTGACATTTGCTGATGTACTGCCTTCAGGGTGAGGATGCCTGTCAAGATAGTAAGCAATACATACACTGTCTCAAAAGCAGAATGAATAGGGAAGAAGGACTTGACTTACCCACAGGCTTCTGTATATTACCTTGTTTGGGAAATATGTCTTTGTCAGTAGCATAGTGTCCCTAAGCAACTTGTCACAGGGAAAAAAAGGGGAGAAACAGATAGGTATGATCCATCTAGCATGGAATGCTTTTAATGAAAGTACTGTGACTCTAAATGGGTACTATCCATTATCTACTCCTTAAAAAGGATGAAAAATCATGTTGCTCTCACCCAATATGCACCAAACAAAAGCACAATGAAACTGGCATTGAAATATATGAGCTCTTTGACAATAATATTAGTCACATCTTATAACCTGACCTTTCTGCTGGCAGGGACATTCACTAGGGTGTTATAAGAGGGCAAGCATTTTCACTAGTATGAAAATTCATTACAACAGTCATGCAATAAAGAAACATCATTCTCTCCTGACTGACAATTTTTCTTCTCCCCACATTATCTTCAGTGTTCGTGTCTGCTCCCAAATGTTAAAAAATACCCCATAAAGTTCCTACAGTACTGAAGGAATTGCTGGGATAAACACAAACTGGTAAAAAACCCACTGTGGCTACTGCTGGTCTTATGACTAACAGAGACTGCTTATAAGTAAACCTAATCAACATGAAATTTAAAAGCTCTATCACTCATGGTCATAGTTTTAGAAGACACTGGATTTAAAAAATACACTTCAGGAAAAGCACTGCCATAGAAAGGGACCTGGGGATCCCAGTCAATGGAAAGTTGAATATAAGTCAGCAGTGTGCCTTGACAGCACAAGGGAGGGGATTGTCTCTCTCTGCTCTGGGGTGTCCTCACCTTGAATATGGTGTGCAGTTTTGGGAACCACAATATAAGAAGGGAATAAAGCTGCTAGAGATCATTCAAAGGGGGCCAAGGAAGATGGTGAAGGGCCTTGAGGGGAGGGCATATGAGGACCAGCTGAGGTCACTTGGTTTCTTCAGCCTGAAGGAGACTGAGGGGAGACCCCGTTGCAGTGTACAACTTCATCATGAGGGGAAGAGGAGGGGCAGACTGTGGGGAGCAGTGATAGGACCCAGTAGAACGGCCTGAAGTTGTGTCAGGAGATGTTTAGGTTGGACATTAGAAAAAAGTCTCTTCATCTGAGGGTGGTTGGATGCTGGAATTGGCACCCCAGAGAAGTGGTCACACCACCAAGTCTGACAGAGTTCTGGAAATGTTTGGACAATACCCTCAGGCACATGGTGTGATTCTTAGAGATGGTGCTGTGCAGAGTCAGGAGTTGGACTCCTTGTGGGTCCCTTCCTACTCTGCTTATTCTGTAATTTTGTGATTCTGTGAATACAAACTAGTGTGATACAAATTCAAAAAAATTTGAATAGGGAAGTGATCACTCCCCAGGACTCAGCACTGGTGAGGCCTTACCTCAAGTACTGTGTCCACTTCTGGGCCCCTCAATTCAGAAAAAACATTGAGGTGATGGAACAAGTCCAGAGAAGGACAACAGAGCTGATGAAGGGTCTAGAAAGTCATATGAGGGGCAGCTGTGGGAGCTGGGATTGTTTAGCCTAGAATAAAGGAGGCTGAGGGTGAACCTTTTCAACTCTCTATGACTTCCTGAAAGGTGATTGTATCCAGATGGGGATTGACCTCTTCTCTTAGTTCAATCAGTGACAGGACAAGAGGAAATGGCCTCAAGCTGTGCCAGGGGAGGTTCAGGTTGGACATCAGGAAGAATTTCTTCACTGAAAGGGTTGTCAAACTCTGGAACAAGCTGCCCAGGGAGGCAGTGGAGTCACCATCCCTGGGAGAGTTCAAGGAACAACTGGAACTGTCAATTAGTGCTACGTTTTTGTTGACATGATGGTGATCAAATGTTGGACTTGATGACCTTGAAGATCTTTTCCAACTTTAATGATTCAATGATTTTAAACCTCTTTCTCTTGGTGAGATAACTGCAATTTGTTATTTACCTGTATTACTTCTAGATAACATTTCCTAAATTAACTTGATGGATTCGTTGCTGCAAAAAATCCAGCCAATCTAGCCAAGCCATGGTGATCCATAAAAGAGGAAAAAGAGTAGTATGGCAGTGTTCACCTCTGTTTGCTTCTTTAATAGGAAGTTAATATGTCTTTTGCAGACTCTCACACCAGGTGCTGGAGGTCCACATGGCATTTTCACATGTATACATGCGAATTTGTAAACAGAGAAAACTGAAGCATGGGGGGCATATTCTGCTATATGAAATATAGAAAAAGTATCCTCAGTGGTTGTTGGGGCCTCCTCCCCCGCCGTGCAGCCCCGGGAGAGGGGCCCTGAGGGCACAGGCACGGGGTTTCCCTGCCCCTGCTCAGCCTCGTTCCCATGGGTTGGTTTGTGTTCCCTGCGCGGGCAGAAGGACCCTCGGTCCCGTGACTGGAACAGTTCCTGGGCAGAGCCCCGGCCATGCAGCTGGAGAAATAAACATCTCTGAAACAGCTACCAAGAATCGGTCCATCCATATCTATTTCCTTTTCACGGGACTCCTGGTTTGGTATATGTATGTTGCAGTATCCCCACTGCAACATAATGGTGGAGATTTGTGAGCAGAACGATCCCCAATCCCTAAGTGACTGATTTGTGTGAGTAAACCCTGGAAACTTTGGATTCCTCTTCTTGGTTTTGCTTTGCTATTCCATATCTAAACTATGGAGGAACCATGGGAAGACTCTTGGCTCTCAGAGCCGCATATGGACATTTATCTTAAACTTAAAATGATTCTTGAACAACGATTTGTAAATTTTAGCTTAATTCAAGCTCAAAAAGAACTGAAACACTTCCTGGCATGGTTGTTTAAGAACTTTTTCTATGTTTCTTGGGATTTAATTCTTACCAAGGGCTTTTGGAAAACCGTTTGGACACAGTTAATATTGGAATCAAAATATATGCCGATGGAAGAATATTTTCGTTAATATTATTTAATTACCGAGACTGTTGAGCAATGTCAGCTGTGTCCTGGCGAAGGGAAGCCTGGCGCAGGGACCGTGCGGCCCAGGCCACGTGCACCGAGCGCTCTGTGAGCAGCAGCGAGGCAGTTCCCGCGTGCGGGTGGAGCCAAGCGAGCCGCAGTGTCGGCAGCAGAGCGAGGCGCGGCGGGACCCGGTGGTGCCCACCCAGCCCCACACAGCGCGTGGTGGAGCGAGCCCCGGGAACGCCCGACCGAGAGGGGCGGCGTGCGGGCAGCGGCTGGCGGCGGTGGTGGAGCGGAGCCGCGCCCGGCCGAGACGCGCGCTGGAGCAGGGCACGGGGGAGTCATCGCTCGGGGGCCCGGCCGAGACGTGGGTACAGTGCCTGGCAGCGGCAGCGAAGCTGCGACCAGAGGAGGCGACGCACGGAGAACTGAGCGGCACAGCCCGGCCCGCGCAGCCCCGAACGCGGCCCCGGGAAGAGCGCGCAGGCACCAGCAGCTCCAACAATTCCAACACGGGAGCGACCGAAAGAGAGTGAAAAGACGCAGCGAGACAGAAAACAGCAGCCACTCGGAAAAAGGAAAAGATCATAGTACCTAAGATCTTAGGGATAGTGAAATGGTATCATGTTAAGCAAAATTATGGTTTTATAACAAGGTGTGACAACCAGCAAGACATATTCGTGCATAGAACTGCTATTAAAAAGAATAACCCTGAAAAATGCATCCCAAGCTTGGGAGATGGAGAGGTGGTGGAATTCAAAATTATACAAGGTAAAAAAGGGTTACAAGCATTGCAGGTCACTGGGCCTGATGGTGTTCCTGTAAAAGGCAGTATATATGCAAAAAATCATAGTCACGTTAGACAATATCTCCATTGTAAGCCCCCCCTACAGTCTCCCTTTCCTAATCCCACCTTTCCCTTTTACCCTATGTCCTATTACCCCCAGTGTATTCCCAATCCGCTTTTTCATCCATGATTTCCCTCACAAAACCATGCTTTTGCCAATTGTTTCCCCAAAAATCCCTTTCCAGTGCCGAGTGGGGGATGAAGAGGGGGAGGGAAGAAGTTAAACTCTCTCCTGCCTCAGTTTCCCCACAAAGCATGCTCAGAGAGTTCTGTCTCCCTTTTGTCAGCCCTAAGATGTTCCACAGAATCTGTTTGGACATTCAAAGACTCAGGAGGGTGGCTTGTTTTGTTTTGAAACTGTTCTTGTTATGTTCATCCAGTTGTTTTCATTCTCCTTTTATTAAAGTAAAATGGGTGAGGTGTTGGGGTCTCCTCCCCTGCCATGGAGCCCTGGCAGAGGGGCCCTGAGGGCACAGACACGGGGTTTCCCTGCCCCTGCTCAGCCTCGTTCCCATGGGTTGGTTTGTGTTCCCTGCGCGGGCAGAAGGACCCTCGGGTCCCGTGACTGGAACAGTTCCTGGGCAGAGCCCTGGCCAAGCGGCTGGGGAAATAAACATCTCTGAAACAGCTATCAAGAATCTGTCTGTTCATATATATTTCCTTTCCATGAGACTCCTGGTCTGATATATGTATGCTGCAGTATCCCCACTGCAACAAGTGGTCAGGGGTAGTGACTGAAGACGGTGTTCCAGATTGTGTTTTCTGTCATCAGAATCGCTATGGTCAGGACAACTTTTTTCCACAATGTACAAAAAACTGAGTTGCTCAGGCATTAGATTCTTTTCACCTGATTCTCCAAATGTATCTTAAAATGTCCTTGACTTTATGACTCCATTTTATTTGAAAAGACTCTCTAATCCAATCACATGTTGCTATTTAGCTTTGTTTTGGCTTATTAACCATGTAACATAGTGGTTGCTCTTGAAGGAATAAAGTAGAAGAGGGATTAGATTAGCTTTTGCCCAAGAATCAAAAATCCTCACCTGGTTTCATTAAGTATGGATAAAGAGAAGATGATCCCACTCAGTGCTGCTATTTCAAAGGGATGATTTTTCAAGAATAAAGAAAATCACCAGTGAATTTGTTGGAAAGTAAATGCAAATGTGAATAGATGTGGGAGTTTAAACATTTTTTATTACAAAGAAAGAAGAAAACTGAAAGTAAAAGCTCAGTCTGAGGAAGAAATGAAATGACAGCAACAATGACTATTTTTAACAGATAAGAAAGGAAGTCGGTAGTACCGAAAGAAAAACGGAGGTATGAAATTTCTGGGGAAGGAAAAGATAACTTTGGGAAAAAAAAAAAAAAAAAAAGACTGGCAGCATTAGAACACTACAAGGGATTTTATGCATATGGAAAAAAAATTTCTAAAAATAGCTCTTAAAAAATCCAGATACTAAAATTATTCATACTAATAGAGAAAAAAGGTTTACAGTAAATGTTTTTATTTATGTCACATTGCTATTATCTTTTCTAAACCATACAGATAAGACATTAAGCACTGTAAAGGGCATGCGGTTTCCTATAGCCTTTCACACTTAAATCTGTGTTAGAGTATGCTAATTTATTTCAATGCTAAACTCACGGGAGTCAATTTTTAGTACAATAAAGATGGCAATGAAGTAATTGAATAATTGAAGGATACAGAAATTGCAGACAAAGTATGCAAAGGAAAAGGAGAGGGTAAAAGATTGGAAGATAAGGGTGCAGACAGTATGTCTTTTCAGTTCTCTTCCTGACCATAGCGGCACCTGCAAAAGCCAATGCTTTGTAGCAAACAAGCCAATCCAGCCAGATCATTGCAATATTAAGTGTTGAGTTGCTTTTCTTGACTATTGTATCAGTATTCAGAAAGAATATAAATAAAGGGAAAACTAAATTATCCTGATGTTAGCTCTAAATAGCACATTGCTACCAATTCAAAGTACTGCTTCTCCATCAGCTGACAATCAACTACAGCAAAGAAAATAAGTCCCATCAAAAAAAGCCTAATTTTCTTTTCAGAGGATATTAAGAGGCCTTTAATTGAGCAGTAGGTAATTTCAGTATCAGTCATGGTATTCTGTGACAGTATATTTTCTAGGTAGCAAATCTCTGCTTAAACTTGAACGCTGTTAAGCTGTAATTACCATCTGGATGTGCAGGTGAGCATAATATTCTGTAACTAGAATACAAATATAAAATTTAAAGAATTCGCTACATTAACAACTTGATTAATGAAAATCAGAATGTCAGAGATCTACCAGGATGCACAAGTCACCAATCACCTCAATGTTTTGCAGTTCTCCCAGAGATTCATTGCTAACACTACTTACATGAGTGGATAAACAATTAATTTAACACATTTAAACCAACACATTTAAAATAAACTTTCAGTAAACTACAAAGGAGGCTGTACAATGTAAGACTCAAAGAATTCATAACTTTTCTATAGAATGGAAGATGGCCTATTAAGGTAGGTAGGCACCAAAGGGTGGTTGTCAGCACACTGATATTTCCCCTGCATACTAAAAATCCACCCAGAGAGCATAGTTCTTTGATTTGTAGCTGCAGTCAATCTTCCACAGGAGATCTAGGGCTGGTCATAATTTCAAGCAGCAACACCAGGAGAGAAGTGCTCTTCAAAGTTTCTTCTTCCATGAAAGATCCAAGTGAACCAGTTAAGTTGCAGTGAGTCTCCACTGTAGTGCAGGCCTCTCAGCTTTGAGGAAATTTATCACTTTTTCTATCCTTTGGTTGTAACAATTCTGTGGGAAATATAGCATATTGTAATATGCCTTTACAAATTGTAACATGATCAAGGTCAGTTATTCCTATGATTTTTTTTCCCCCTCTGCATTTGTCTAATTACTTAATTCAGATTTGACTGGCATCATTGCATATATACACATCATGTATACTGCTAGATACACTTGTTAAAATAATCTCATACATTAATCACAAATACAGGATCCACTGAGAAATACTGAGTCTTTTGAGAAAGACTGAAAAATTACCAAATAAAGTGACTTGAGTGCAAGCACTGTACGACTTTCTCAAACGTAAGTTAAAAATAACATCGAACACTCTTTTATGCTATTTTAAATCCTTACAGTTTTGTCTTTTACCTATCTAACCACCCAATGGCAGAAAACACTGACATATTATGTGACATTTTTAAACTAAAGATAAGTCTCCCAGCCACCATAAAATACGAGTTTAAAATCACCATACCTGTAGCCTAAAGTCTAAGCAATTGATCTAAAAACTATTATCTTTCAGCAGCAGTGGAATTGCAGCTGCTCTGAGGTAAGGATAGCATCTAATTCTCTAGTATTAATCAACACATCCTTTACACTGCACAGATTACGCAGGGCTGTCAGGACTGGAGTGAAACTACAGCAGGTCAGATTTATGCCATGCTAAGTTGTAAACAGAGCGTTTGAACTTTCATATATCTCTTTGAATGCCCACCTGTGCACTGGTTTTGGCTGCAAATAAGTCCCTTTGTATAGGAAATAAATGTTCCAGGTGGTATATCCATGACTTAAATCAACAGTCCTACAATGTAAGTTGGAAAAGTTGCATTAACTTTTGTCAGGTTTTTCAGAAATTCATCATCCTAAACTGAAAAGATTTTAACTGCTGAACGTAGCATGCTTCACATCTCGAAGACCAGCAAAGGATCAGAAATTCCAGCCAAACAGCAGTTCACAAAAAAGTGATTTTTCTTTTACAGCGTATTCTCCCTTCCTCTCTGCATTTCAGAATCTAATGGATGTCTCTTCACGTTTTGGACCAGGTGGAACATTATCTGATATAAACTGTTTGTTAATAATAATGCTTACATGTATATGCATATATACACATGTAAGAAAATAAACTATATACAAATTTGCTATCAAAATAAAATAGGAAAAAAAGAGCTTTCTTAAAAATTTGCTGTGAGTTCTGGTCTTTATGATGAGAGATAATAAATAACCTTTCTAATCTACCTTCAAATACCTTGGTACCATTAGAGCCATAACATGGAAAGAATTAACACAGAAGACACTAAACGCAAAAATATGTGATGCATGCTGTTAGCACTATTATTTACCAATCAGATTCTAGATTCCTTTCATAACACCATTCCACACAGTCCACTTTAGTTACTATGAGAACAAGAGAAATATGAACACAGGTATGTGAGGGTTTTTTTCCCTCACAGAGCATATTCTTCCCATAATTATTAAAAACTAAAGCAACTTGGTACAGAGATTCAAGTAAAAATTCCTAGAACAGTTTGTAGAATATATCTAGAAATGGGAATAAATTTCTTAAGGTGAGCATTCAAGATTTTATTTCCATGTGCAATCACAAAAATGCAAATCACAGAATTATGAAGACTGCACCTGTCCAAGCCATGTGCTGCCAGCTTTTCCAGGGCAATGTCATGGGAGATGGTGTCAAAGACTTTGCTGAAGTCCAGGTGGTCTCATCCACTAAGTGTGTCAGCTGGTCATAAAAAGAGATCAAGTTGTACAGGCAGGACCTGCCTTTCCTAAACCCACTGGCTGGGCCTGATCCTCTGGTTGTCCTGTGTGAATGCATTCAAGATTATCTGCTCCATAACCTTCTCTGGGACCATGGTCAGCATAACAAGCCTGCAGTTCCTCAGACTCTCCTTCCATTCCTTCTTGTGGATGGGCATCACATCAGCCAACCTCAAGCCATCTGGGACCTCCCTGATTAGCCAGGGTTGATAATAAATGATGAAGACCAGCTTAGCGAGCTCTTCTGCCAGCTCCCACAGGACCCTTGGGTGAATCCCATCTAGCCCCATATGGCATACCTATATCATTTTCAGAAGCCAGAGGGAGTATCCAAAAAAAAAATCTCAGAGAAGGGAGGGGCATTAGTGGTCAAAATTACTTCAGTGAACATGAGAAAAATATATTGCATAATATATTTTTCAGTGGTAGTTTTATTCTTGCCTCACTGCATATGAAGCAAGAGGTATGTTCTTGAGGTCATATGAATGTGCTAGCAATTGTAATGGCCTAAAGTAAAAAAATTTTCTTTGATCTTGATTTGTTAATACACTTTTTGGAAAATCTGTTGCATAATTGAATTTCCATAAGTTTCTCCTTCATCAGCCCTCCCAACACTCATTATCCCAATCAACATCTGCAGTTCTTAAATTCCTGTCTTCCTGTATCAAGTGCCTGCACAAAACCCTTAGAAAAAAGGAAAAATTCTGAGCCACAAGATACCTCTGACATAACTGCAGAGCTGCAAGTTTGCAATTCCTCCAATTTTGAAGTAATATAATGAACATCCAAGCTCCATGATGCTTATAGCATGGTACAAACTCTGAGATCCTGCAGTCTGCATCAAGGTTCACATATGAGCAGAATCTTCCAAAGTTACAAGTCATAGTAAGAAGAAAGGCAGAAAACCTCAATTACTGGTAAAGAGCATAATGAAAAACTGTTCAAGATAGACGATATCAACTATTTGAGAATTTGAAAAAGCCCTATCTTCTTTAAAGAATGAAAATTGAATTTTCCTGTAAGGTAATATAATTTAGGGAAAAAACACATGTAGTTGCCTGAATGTTGTGTATGGAACAAAAACGAAGATATTTTTGCCTTCATAAAGACAACAGAAGTAGGACTAAAATCTCAAATACAGCTCTACAGGGGCTTTAAGAGTTGAATTAAACATTTAAGATACTTACTGGCAATAAGTGAAAACAATCAGAGAAATAAAAACCCAGCTACAGGAATATTCTCCAAAAGCAGTCTTATTGGAAGACACTGATTGATATAATTCATAATAATAGCACATTGGTCATTTCTAATTCAATCTTTAACCTAGTGTGGCTTTCTCTGTCAATGATTACTCAATTTTTATTCAGCTTTTTATTATCTCAGTAACTTGACTATAACATCTCTCTAAGAAGAGAGAGATGTTCCTGAAGTGTTCCTGAAGACTTCAAGGGAACTGAGAATTCATTAGCTCAGATTAATCCACTGATTAATAGTTTTTAGATTTTTCACTTTTCACCTGTTGGCTCTGCAATAATATTGCAGAGGCTTGGATGAAGCAGGAATGCATGTCAACCACTGCTTACTGAGGACATTTTTGCAATGAAGCAAAGGCATCTTTTGGAGTCCAGCACAACAGGAGAACTTTGAGCCTATGAGAAAAGAACAAATGCAATTTAGGAAGAGAGCTCATTTCTAGTCAAGTCTTTGACAAACTCTTTCTTGCACTAAGCCCATTCTCAATAAAAAAATGCCCCCTATTTCATCCAATGATCCATGTATTAGAAAATGTGGTCCTTGAAATTTGCATAGGTAAAGCAGCTGGGTCATTTTGCTACTGATACCAGAGGAAAAAAATTACTACATTTTTATGCTAGCAGCAGCTTGGTGTTCAAGGGACAAGTACTGTTAGCAAGCTGCCTGTTAAATCTAAAACACCACTAACAGCCCCAGAACACAAAGTACACTGCTTATGATGAGATGCCAGAAAAATTTCACACACAGACGTCTGCACCAAAATTTGTGCTATTCAGATTCTATTTTTATTACAGAACACCTTATCTTTCCTTCTTTTGCTTGAAGAAATTCACAACATTTCCAGAGATTAATAATCTGGAGGGCCCCATCAATTAATGAAAAGAGAGGGTAAAGGAAAGGAGATGAGTAGGATTCCTTTAAAAGTTCTTTAAATATAATTTACTGCAAATATCCAGATAGGTGTTCTTGGGGTCTCATGCCCTGATAAAGTGATATATACTCAATTGTCTTATAACAAAGTCAAAAACTCTGTGATACCTGAAGATAATAAATTAACTTAATTAACCCAAATTGACCCTATTTTCCCCATGATGGTAATTGGTGAGTGATCTCTCCCTATCCTTATCCTGATCCATGAGTCTTTTTTTATATTTTATCTCCCATATCCAGCTGAGAAGCGTAGTGATAGAGCAGCTTTGGTGGGCACCTGATGTCCAGCAGGGTCAACTCACTGCAGCTTGGAAAATAAAAATCTTATTGATTAAGAGCAATAAATTTTTATTAGAGTATTTTCTCCTATAAAATCAAGTTCAAATAAAATTTAAAAGGTAAGTTGAAATGTCAGGTGCAGAAAACTAACATTTATTTATAGGAATTTTCAAAAGAGGTGTAATTTGTGATTTGAGAATTAGTTTTAATTTTCCTTTATAATACAAATAATATTAAGTATATATGTATCTTTTTATATGTATTTCCATTTATTTTCAAGTTACTGTTAGATATGTGTAGAGGGACCTTCCTGTAAAGGAAAGTCTTAACTTAAAAAATTTCTTCCTGGTCTTAAAATGACTGCCAGAAAATAGAACTGGTTTAGAGCCTAGGAAATTTGATGGGAGAGTCTCACCAGAATATCCTGATAGCTTTCATTACCTCTTTATATCTCCTGAAATTGCACTGACTCCCTTGTTTACATGTATATCGTCTTGCTTGGTTGTAATGCAAGGATTTAACTTGCAAGGACTGGACATGCCATGAACGTTTTACCTGCTGACTGCATGTGTTCCCAAACCACGATTTCTCAACGGTTCTTGGTAAACCACTTGGTTTCACATTTCTTCATTTTTCCAATGCCTATTACCTCTTCTGTTATGAGACTCCCTCTTGTTAACAGGAAATTCATACAACGCTTTTTGACATTTTCCAAAATTTACTGTCATTGTCCAATAATTAGACTCAGTATTCACCTGGTACTCTCTATAAATTGATGATTCAGAGGTTTTTCCACTACATTACAAGTTTTTTGCCACATACTGAGCAAAAAGCCTCTATCAGAGGCTTCTTTACTTCCAAATTCAGCAGTTCTGTAAAATAATTTAACTTTCTTTTCAATATGCTTTATTCACCAGGGTTGTGGTGATAGCCAGTTTAGCCCCAAGGAAGCCCTCAAATTTATTGGGTTTGAAACTGTGTGATCTTCAGTGTCTTTAATGGGATTTTTAATTTAAGATAGAGTAGGCAAGACTGGGCTATCACATTTGGTATTGCTTTTTGTTAATTTAAGCACAATTACAATTTACAACACAAAAAAAGGAAGCCATAAAAGCCAGCTGATGGTTTAAAAGGACAGTGACAAATACCAGACATACCTAGTCATATTCATTATGGGCAGCTGAAAGAGCATGACCATAAAACCCTTTGAAAGCAGAAGTGGAAAAGAGGGAAATGACGATTTGTTACAAATTTTTCTGAAAGTGAATAAAATGAAACTTGAGAGGGATAGCATAGCAATATTTTTCCATTAAAGGAAAACACTTCAGGCCTTTTTCATTTTCCAATAATTTGCCAAGACCAGTATGTAACAGCAACACTATTAGTGCTTGAGACTGATCTCAGTGCATCTCACAGAGTCTCACAGTCTCTGTCGCCTAACAATGACAGAAAAGATAAACACAGTTTCCTCAACTGCTTCATCTATGTTCAATCTTCACTGCTCTCTAGGGAAAACATTTTGACCTTTCCTTTGCACAATTCATTCCAGAGTTTATACAAGTTACAGTCTGTACTCTTGCAGCATTGCTGAGCATTTTATTCTGCCATCACATATACAAAGTTTGCCTTTCTCATTTTCTCAAATGAGAAATTTTTGTAAAATCTCTCTGTTGCATTTAAGCAAACCTGTGATTGCTTTTTCTTAACTTTGGCTGAAGGATAACAGCCATAGCACCAGAAAAGCAAAGGCCAGATCTAGACAGCAAGAAAGTACTCCTGAATCAGTGATTTTATTCTCCCAGTCAGAATTTCAGGCTCACCAAAGGCCATGTCCAAACAATTTCACTGTCCAAGATTCCGGGAGCTGCATAATTTAATTTGGACAAGTTTAGTATATAAGTTTAAGGGTCACTTACCAACTTCCACTAATACTAAGGATTGAACTCCATACTAGCAGCTGCTTCGGAATATCCTCAGAGAAGATATCCCCTTCAGGAAATCCCTTTTTTCAGACAAATATTTGTATTAAGTAGTGACACCAAGCCACCAGTTCTACCTGTGACACAGGTAGATATTTTTGGAGCTTGATGAACAATAGATGTTCTCTACAAAATGCAGCAACTGCCATAATTTTCTATTCAATCCAGCAGAAAATGAGTGATGGCAAGACAGGAATCAGTCATATTTCAGAGTAGATAATAGCAAGTTAGTGGTGTTGGTATGAACTAAATTTAATATGAGTCTACTACAAAGTCTAATATATGGGTTTGCAAGTTTCAGTATCAACATAACAATGATTTTTTTCCTAGAATAACATTTTTTTTCCCTTCCCAATTTTAAGATAGATGGAAACTGAAAAAAACCCAACCAAACCAAAACCAAACCTGAACCCAGTATGCTAGACTTTAATAATAACTTATGTATACACTACTATTCATGATCGAGAATACTCACACCTCGATTAAAAAGAGTTTAGCATTTTTGCAAAATTAACATACAGCACACAATCTGGCACATCTGGCCCTTACAAGTTAGATCCTTGCACTACATCCGAGAAAGGTAATATACAGCCAGCCCAGGCATACAAGACAGTATATGTGCATCAAAGTAATACTTTATCCAATCTGATGAGTATTCTTTCCAGCAGCTATTTGGAACAGTTATATCATCACAGTACACTTTACAAAGGAGAACATTACTATTGCATACTCTGTTACACAGTGTAGAAAAGCTCAAAAAGTCACTTGCTCCTGTAGTAATGAACAGATTTCTGTAACAAATATAGATGTGCTCAAAACCTTTTCATGAAGAAAGAGGTACAGTGGGATAGAATATTGAACAGATTTGCCCTAACACTGAAAACTATATACAAGGCAAAGTAGAACACCTACGAGCCACACATTTAAGAGATCTCTGCACATGCCCAGACCTTCCTCTCACAGAGGGAAAGACTGTGCACTTCAAACTGTGTGCTAACTTTAAAGCAAAGCAGTGGCCAAATGTAGTTGACACTGACTCTTCTTAAAGGGTAAGTAGAAAATTGAAAACATTTCTTCACATATTTAAGTCCTTCAGGAAGAAATAAAGTGTCTAAGAGGTTTTGCTGTTCAGTTTGCATAGCTACAAGTAAGGGCTTTACAGTTATGGACATGTAGTGTCACAATTTGATTGAAAGATCTCTAGAATTAGAAATTATTTAATTCATACCGATCTAATATATAAACTTTATACGTACAATCTAGAGACATATTAGAAAACCCCCAAAGTCTGTTGTAACAAACTGAGGATAGGTTACCACATTATACATAAAATGTTATTTGAAAAGCTTGCAAAAAGACTTAGTAGACTTCAAAATAAATTTATTGTTAGAGCTGTGATGTTAAGAGGAAATTAATATTCAGAAATACAGTATACTAGTTGAATTACTTTGTCTGGATATGTTTTAAGGACTTATATCTGGCCAAGTGAAATAATGAAAGAGTTGCTTATACTAAACTAGAAACCTACACTGTCGTAGTTCTTAATATGAGTATTTGTATTCCTTTGGCTCATATAGGCCTATGACAGAAATCTTGTCTCAAGTCTAGAAATCTTCCATGTCTTGTTTAGCTATATATCAATCTTAACTACTCTTTTGAAGAAAGAATGTAGCCAACTCTAATATTAGTTTCTGTTAAACATGAGGCTGTTTAAAACAATGAGGTTTTTGTCAGTCTACTTTAGTGTAGGAGCCTTGAGAAGACTTACATGTGAAAGTTTTTTTTTTCAGCTTGACAATAGAACCTCTGTCAGTCTAGACAATGGGTATAGAATTTCATGTCAGGCAATAGAAATAGCTCTGAGATCATTCAAAAGTCATGCAGAATGTCCTTGTTCAAGACCTGTTCAGATTCTGCCTTGATAACAAAGTTCTCACCATCTGGGTGTCGGTCAAAAAATTGGTTACTGCAGGCCAGAGTTCTGCAAAATGTTTTACAATTTAGGTAGTAACTATGTATTGGATAATGGAAAATAATCTGCATTTTACTAGCTCAGTTGTGTGCCATTACCAAATTATGCAGAGCATTTAGTGGGTCAAAAAGGCTATACGGATTAAAGCTCTCATACTTACCAACATCCTGTCTGTGTGTTCTCCTTGGGTCTTTGAGACCAAATTGAAGTTTATATCAAAACAGGAATAAGAAATTTGAAATTCTAGGATATTGTCTACATGTTGGAGGAATACCCCAGACCAGAATATTTGGTCTAATAAAGTCTTTCTCCTTTTCTTGAAAATGCCTTCAATCTACCTCAATTTAGAAAAGAGTGGTTTTCTTGTCTTTGAACGCTTTTCAGTACTTAGGAAACCCCTTCTGGTGCACTTCTGTTTCTGAGAATGATTCTATATGAGCAATAAAACAGCTGGTTCTCCTAGCTACTTCTTGCTACTCATAGCAATCATCTTGCAATCTATTGATTGGGATATTTATTTATACCTTTTTATTTGTGCCTGAGGGGATTTAGCCCTGGAACTCTTCCTACCTACAATTTTCTGTTATTGAAAACAAAATAACAGCTGCATTTTTCATCTGTACTCTCTAATTCTAAGACATATGGGAATGTTAAAATGCTAAGCAAGAAGATTATTTTGCATTTATTCCTATCAATAGATGTAGATCTTCACGTTATATTTTTTCTTTATTGTAAACCTTTCCAGTAGTCCACTTGAGAGATACTATTTCTGTTTTCTTCAGTTTGAACATGTTTGCAGCGTTAGAACAATTTTGTTCAGTAGAATAACTCTTGATTTACACAAGAAGATAAGCAACTCTATAAAACAAGCATTATCATCAAAAAATAATCTATCACTTTGTAATGTTAACATAGAAGCATCTTGAAGCACTCTAAAGTGTAATCAAGTCATGCTGTAATAATCAAGCATTGCCTTAAGTTACACCTTGAGCTCCATAAATTTATTGATTATAGAAAACCAGAGAATTATTTTCTTTACAATCACCTATTCATTTTTAGTTATTTTATATTGGTGTTTGTTCCACAACTGGATGCCTAAGATTATAAGTACTTTAAAAACAGTCTGAATAAAAACAAGTATTCCCATTTAAAAATGACTAAAATGTAATTTCTGCATAGCATATATCTGTCACATGTTTCATGCATGGTATACTCTTATAATTGTCATCAACAATATTAGCTGATTTCTGCAAGTTCCAGAGCTTGAATTAATTTTCTGTGCAAGACAGTTTTTTTCAAAAAAGGAGAAACTATCAGTTTTCACTTGATATTCATGACAAAATTCAGAAGATTCTGTTTTACATGCAACTGTACCTTTCTGAATCTAAATAGAGACAATATTATTTAAGCACCCTTAATAGTATTTTGTTTTAGTGCAAGACTAGGCTTGCAAGCTAAAGGTGAGGCTTATTGGGTTTTAATGTACTGTACAGTGTTCTGATCTAGACAGCTAATGAAAAATTCAGGTTAACGTGTGTTGGGGTTCCTCCCTCCTGCCATGTGGTCCTGGGAGAGGGGCCCTGGGGTAGAGCCAGGGCCTACAATGTTTCCCTACTCCCTGATCAACCTCATTCCCCATCAGTTGTTTTGTGTTCCCCCGCCCCCCAGAAGGACCCTCTGGTCCTGTGATTGGTCAGCTCTTGGGCAAGTCGCCAACCAGGCAGCTGGAAAAATAAACATCTCTGAAAATATGTACCCAGAATCGGTCCATATATTCTTTTCCACAGGCCTCGTCTGATACATGTGTTGCAGGAATCCCCAGTGCAACAAATGGTTGGAGAATGCTGGGGACAGCAACTGTGATTTGTGAGTAAACTCTGGATTTCTCTTGTTTTTGTCTTGCTGTTCCATCTCTAAACTATGGAGGAACCATGGAAAAACACGTGGCTTTCTGAGCCACATATGGACATTTATCTTAAACTTGAAAAGATTCTTGAACAACGATTTGTAAATTTTAGCTTAATTCAAACTCAAAAGGAACTGAAACACTTCCTGGCATGGTTGTTTAAGAACTTTTTCTATGTTTCTTGGGACTTGATTCTTACCAAAGACTTTTGGAAGACCGTTTGGACTCAGTTAATTTCTGAGTCAAAATATATGCCGATGGAAGAATATTTTCGTGAATATTATTTAATTACCGAGACTGTTGAACAATGTCAGCTGTGTTCTTGCAAAGGGAAGCCTGCCTCAGGGACCGTGCGAGCCAGGCCACGTGCGCTGAGCATTCTGTGAGCAGCAGTGAGGCAGTTCCCGCGCATGGGTGGAGCGACGTGAGCTGCAGCATTGGCAGCGGAGCGAGGCACGGCGGGGACGGCAAAACCCGGCGGTGCCCGCCCGGCCCCCGTGCAGCGTGTGGTGGAGCGAGCCCCATGAACGCCCGACCGAGAGGGGCAGCGCGTGGACAGTGGCCGACAGCGATGGCAGCGGAACAGAGCCGCATGAAGCCCAGGCACATGCCAGGATGGAGCCGTTTGCAAGGCACAGGGGGGCCGTTGCTCTAAGGCCCGGCTGAGATGTGGACGCAGCGCCAGGCAGGGGCAGCGCAGCTGTGACCAGCGGCGGCAGTAGCGGCGGCGTGTGGGGAGGTGAGCGGCATGGCCTGGCCCGGCTCACGCGGCCCCGAATGCGACCCCAGGAAGCTGAAACCCCGCGGTGAGAGCACGCAGGCACGAGCAGCCCCAACGACCCCAGCAGCCCTGGCAACCCTGGCAGTTCCAACACGGGAGCGAGCAAAAGCAAAAACACAGCAAGACAGAAAACAGCAGCCGCTCGGAAAAAGGAAAAAATCATCATAGCCAAGGTTTTAGGAATAGTAAAATGGTATAATGTTAAACAAAATTATGGTTTTATAACAAGATGTAACAAGCAGGAAGACATATTCATTCATAGAACTGCTATTAAAAAGAATAACCCCAAAAAATACCTCCCAAGCTTAGGAGATAGAGAAGTAGTAGAGTTCAAGATTGTCCAAGGAAAGAAAGGGTTTCAAGCAGCAGAGGTCACTGGGCCTGATGGTGTTTCTGTGAAAGGCAGTATATATGCTAAAAATCATAGTCATGTTACACTATATCCCCATTATAAGCAACCCATACAATCTCCGTTTCCCAATCCTACCCTTCCCTTTTATCCTATATCCTATTACCCCCAGTGTATTCCCAATCCATTTATCCATCCATGGTTTCCCTCACAAAACCATACCTTTACCAATTGTTTCCCCAAAAATCCCTTTCCAATGCCGAGTGGAGGATGACGAGGGTGGGGAAAGAATTTAACTATTGTTGTTTAGCATTCCAACAGGTACATATGGAAGAAACCTTCTCCTGCCTCAGTTTCCCCACAAAGCATGCTCAGAGAATCCTGTCTCCCTTCTGTCAGCCTTAAGATATTCCAGAAAAAAAAATCTGTTTGGTCATTTAAAGACTTCAGGAGGCTGGCTTGTTTTGTTTTGAAACTGTTCTTGTTATCTCATGTTTATCCAGTTGTTTTCAATGTTAAGTTTTAAATCTCTTTTTGTTAAAAATAAACAGGTGAAGTGTTGGGGTTCCTCCCCCCCTGCCATGTGGTCCTGGGAGAGGGGCCCTGGGGTAGAGCCAGGGCCTACAATGTTTCCCTACTCCCTGATCAACCTCATTCCCCATCAGTTGTTTTGTGTTCCCCCGCCCCCCAGAAGGACCCTCTGGTCCTGTGATTGGTCAGCTCTTGGGCAAGTCGCCAACCAGGCAGCTGGAAAAATAAACATCTCTGAAAATATGTACCCAGAATCGGTCCATATATTCTTTTCCACGGGCCTCGTAGTCTGATACATGTGTTGCAGGAATCCCCACTGCAATAAATGTGTGTCAAAAATATGTGAATTATTTGGGCTCCAGTAAAAACTGCTTATGGAGATGAAAAAATTACCTAAATACAGGAACATAAACAGATTAAACCATGTAAAGAAACAGGGCAACTGTTCATGTTCTTTTCCTCAACAACTTGTAGATGGTTCTAATTACTTTAAGACTTAATAATTGATCTTCAATCATTTTGTAAAATTAGGATGCTTAAACATGACTATTGACTATATGTTTCTGTTCATTAACACAACTCTATCCAAAGAGTTTTGTTTGGTTGGGTTTTTTTGTTTGGTTTGGTTGTTTTTATTTTTTACATTCAAAGGGGGAAAGTAGAAACAATAGACTTTGAAGTACTATGCACATATTACATGTTGGTTCCAAATATTCTCTTTGTTTTCAACTTAGTCAACATATAAATAATATTTACTTAAATGCTTACCTAAAAATTTAAATATTTACTTAAATGCTTACCTAAAAATTTAAATATTTACATTATATTTTTATCAATGTTAGTCTGTGATTTAATGCAGAATAATCTGAAAAGCAGAACTAAGCAGTTTACAATAACATAGAGAATAAAAACGAAGGAATCTTCAAATTTCTGAACTCTGCCCAACTTCATTAACTAGTCAGATTCATCCAGGATCTATGAGATCTACCTGCAGTGCAGAATGGAACATTGTGCAGAGGGCAAATACTAGTGAAAACCATCCGAATTAAAAAGCTTCTATTGATACACTAGTGGCTCAGACAAGCAGAAATGGTAACAGCCTGGCTGCAGACTTGGGTATGTTGTTTTCCATACAGCAGTTAATATTGCTACACAGTGCTGGATTTGCAAAACCACCATCTTTGCTCAGCATTGATTCTGATGACTAATATAGCTCCTGTATGCACTAACATCCCAGCAGGCTGTGGATGGAAAGTTCATGGCTGAATCCTTTATCAACAGTAGCATTATTGAGTTCGTCTGTAGCATTCCCCCAGACTTATTTAATAAGGCAGACCTTTCATTGTGCATACCTGTCACTCTTCAAGCAATAAGAGTTCACTACACTGTAATTAAGGAAAAAGACCCACCACTTCTAATATATGCCAAGAAGTATTACCACGGTGGGTCCTACCTTCTATGAACCATTTTAACATAAAATGAATAATTTTATTTTGTACAAAGCTTCTTCATCTGTTCACCTGTATTCTGTCCTTTAAATTTTCTCCAAGACCACTGTGGTAGGCAAAAAATTTTATTCTTCTCAATGCCTTCTGCTTGCCTTGTTTTTCCAGTTTGCTTCACCACATTATTTCAACACTCTCCTAAGAGAAACTGTACACTCCCCTTCTGCATTCTCTCCTTCAGTCACTGCGGTCCTTTAGAGTACCAGACTTTACAATTTACATCTTTGCCACAGCTAGGAGACCCTTTCTATTTCTCTTTAGGCTGTTGATGTTCTGAGGGCGTATGCAACTTACTGAATATGTTACTCATCATAGTAAAATGAGAATGATGTAGACGTGATTTCATCTGGTGAAGTCATTGTAAATATTGCTAATGATAGCCATGAACAAATGTTTCCATTTCTGTATTTAAGAGTCTCTGAAATGTGATTTTATGTCACACAGGCAGATTTCTGTTAGAAATTAAAAGGGAATGTAATGAATTTTTTATGCTACTGTAAGTCACTTTTGGGTAGTGATAATGGACTTCAGAGATCTCAATTTTTCTTTCAGTACCTGGTCAGGTATGAATGGAACCTGATTCAAATCAAAGTTTCATATTGCACAAATCTGAAACAAATAGAGGACAAAAGAAAAACAGAAACTTGCTGCTTCATTGAAGCTAGATGTACATTTTAAAAAAATCAAACCAAAAAAAGAACAGAGACATCCTCATCAAAAATACTTAAAAAATGCTAATTCACTTCTAATGTTTACATGGAGTAAAGTCAAATAAAAGAGTTTCAAATGTTTGCAATGTCTCCAACATCACTTTTTTTTCTAGCTTTAGTTCCCTTTAGTCACTGTTATAACTATATTTGCATAAAAATATCATGCACTTACAAAAGCCTTTCCAGTGATGGGTTTCAAAATTTCAAAAAGTAAGGGTAGAAATTACTCTCCCATTTGACCTTTTTGACTGTCACAACACAAAAAAAACCTTATAATATCTATCTATTAAATGGGTCATCAAGGCAATAGTGCAGCATGGCAGGAACTGATTGGTTATTGTGTTGTGGGGCCAGTTTCAGAAGCAATCTGTGGCCAATTTCTGTCGAGGACAAGGTTTCAGATTTTGAACTCTGCTGGTTAAACAGAGTTACTGCTGTGAGTCGTTATTAAGGTTGAACAAGTAGAATCTGCTGATCTGCCAGTTCCAAAAGACTGTGCTCCTGTTGTGAGAATACTTCACCTCTTTATGCATGAGTGACCTTCTAGTGGAATCCTGCTGCGAGATGTGAATGTGGCCACTGCAAACAGATTGCCAGCAGAACTCGAAGTAATGGATATAGTAGCCAAGCTTTTGCAGTTATGGGCAGCAATACTGAATTATGTAGTCTGTTTTAAAAGTACCACACCGTTTCAAAAACCCACAACTCATTACTTGGTTTCCTAGCTAACTTCTATTATTGTAGACATCAAATAACTTTAATTAAGTAAATCTATTTATGGAAGGTTTTTTAATGCATTCCAGACAAAAATTCATATCTAATAATTGCACTAATTATTTTCTTCTAGATTTTTTTTTCAGTGAAACATATAGCTGACAATGAGAATGCTGTATTACAAACACATTTTCTAGGAATATATAATAGAAAATTTTTACACCTGGCCAGTTCTTTCTCTATGGGATGGTGATAAAAACTTCTTTTTGGTAAATTTTATTGCAGATAACCCTCCAAAAATAACAACCAATTTGAATAAGAATTAACACTGTTTTATGCATTTCTCCAGTGATGCCTCCTTTGCTATGGTCCCTAGAGACCATAGTTCTGTTTCTGGAAGACCTAAATTTTGATGGTTGTACAGAATGTAGGAATAACTTCCAACTTCTTCCTTGGCAGAGTGAATGATGGTGACACTTTACACTTGCAGAGTGTTCCTGCATGGAAAATTATATCCTCAGTTATGTGTATCTGAACTCTTCATTATTGCTGCAAAATGCAGGTAATTTGAGGAGAATTACTGAATTTGGCAAATTATGCACGCTTTGCAAACCTTTAATGCACAATTATATATGTGACAAAACCAAGAACTTTCATTTGGTTTGGTTTTGTTTTTCATTCACATATATTTTTCTTCTGTTTGAAGTGGAAAAACACATCTTAGATATATAATTCCTTAGTTAAAATGAGAAATAGAATCCTTCTGTAGAAACAAGACAGATGACTGAAAAAAATGTTTGTAAAGGACAAGAAATACCAGCATAATTTTATGAAGTAATAAATACATCTCTGCTTGTGTGATTAGTACGTATCCCTCATGAATGCAGAGTGTTAACTGTTTTCCAGGGAAGGAGAGTGCATGATCAGCAACTTAATTGTTTAAGGGGTGAATATGCAGATCTAAATCTGCTTTTAAAACTTCAAACTAAGAGACACTCTCACACTACCTATGTATTTTAAATGGTACAGGATAGTGTCACAGGCTGGGACAAAATGTATGTTTCTGATCTTTGACATATTCCCCCATTTTTTTATTATATTTCACATTAGTGCTCTGTTTCCATTCTTCTGCACCAGGATTTGGTGAGAAAGATTTTCACTGGTTAATCTGATTTTAAACTAAGTTCCTGTAACATATATCTGAAACATCTTCCTTTGTGGGAGGTAATTTTGACGTACAGAATGGAGATTTAAATGCAAATCATGACATGACTATTTAGCTGTGTTCTCTCTTTTCATTTAATTATGGGTTTTTATTTCATGACCTTTCCAGTTTTAAACCATGTATGTGTGTTCCCTTTACTTTTTTGTCTTCCTCTTGTTTTTAAAATATGTCAGATTTCAAGTAGATTCTTATCTGAATTATCCTATATTCTATCATTAAATCACTAATAAAATTCAATGCAATTATCTATTTCTCTTTGTTTCATATTTTTTTTACATAAAAATCTTTCTTTATGCTGATAACATGACTGTGCTTATTTCTCATGCATTTGGCATCTACATCCCTGAGCAGATTTAAGGGCCCTGCTTGCCTCCAAGTTTGGCTATGAGCTGTAGAATGGAATTGAAATGGCTCTAAGGTGCTGGAAATTTACCATAACTGCGTGCAGCCTAAGGTCAGAATTAGAAAGGAATTGTAGAAGAGCTGGAGGAAAGATATAACCTTCCTTATAATTTTGTCAGGTATAAGGCAATTGTTTTCATTTAATCAATTTTAACTATCTAACATAAATTTCTGTAGTAATCACCTCCAGTACTCATTTGCTAAGATCAGTTCACATTCTGTTTACCAGAGCTGCACTTTGTAGGAGCACTGTGGTAAGTTTGGACACTGGATTTCTGAAATAAGCTTTCACTGATTTAAAGAAAGTGCATCACAAGAAGTATATAATTTTTTTTTTGCAATTTTATTTATATGACTAGGTTTTATGGGTAATTTTTATGGCTTAATTTTTGTTTTATTCTTTCTGATTCAGAGTTGTATTTTATGCTCTTGCCAAGTTTCAGGATTCATTATGAAGATAGCAGTTGTTTGTGATAGAGAATTCTGCTGCATACAGGTAAAACCTTATAAAATGAAAGCCTTGTTGCCTTTGTAAAATCATGGCTCAGGTCTGTTACTTCTGCTAGAAAAGGACCGTGGGAAAGAGGCATAGCTGAATTAGAGGTAGAAAAACATGCTGTGTGATTATTGTCTGTTCACCCAGTGGCATGTGGTGATTGGTTGAATTAAGCTTGTTGTGCTTTAAAACTATGTAAACAGCTAAGAAACTATAAAAGACGCTGTGTGGTATTAAAGATAAGCTTTCTGCCTTCAGAATGGAGTTGGTGTGTGTGATTTGTGAGTGTCGCGTCTGTCTCAACTGTGACTGAATTCCATATGTGTAACATGATTTGATTGTTAATAGACTGTGAGGTCATTAACTAAGTTACTTGCAGGATTACTGATAAAAACGTGTTTATGTTTCCCTCTCTTCTGGCCTATTGCAATTAGGAAAATAACCATTATTTTTAGAAAGGAGTATCTAAAGTGTCTTTGTTATATATTGATAGTTTATTGATACAACATTCCTAAATGTTGTATATTCTATTTATTGTTGCCTTGCGAATCCTAACTTTTTTCATTAATTTTCCTGAATCAAGGAGATTATCAGGGCGGTACTGACACCTTTGATTTTCAGTGCCCATTTATTCCTGTTAAATTAGTAGAACAGGTTTAATCCTTCCAGCTCCCATGGCAGAGTTTTGAGCTTGGATAATGAGAACCTGTATAATGACATCCTTTAAAGAGGAAAATTACAGCCAAGTAATTTTCTCTTTCGGGTATAATATTGAAATCTCTTGAGTTTGGGCAGCCCTGCCATTAAATATGCAGATACATTACTATGGTGCCACCTTTTCCTTTAAATTGAGTTGCGGGGATAAGTGAAAAACTTTTAAAGCTTCAATACTGTCTCATACAATTTCAGAAGTGAAAAGTTCAAAGGAGTTAAAAAATGACTATCAAAATCTTCTGAACATAAATAGAAGAGTTTTATCAAGGTACATTTAAATCAATATTTTTTTCTTTTTTACATTAACTCTATTTTTCTTCCTTTAATTCATCATTTATCATTGTCATTCCCTACATATATATCTCTGTGCTGGGAGCGTCTTCTTTTAATTAATTCAATGCATCTATCATTATTTATTTCTCTTATAAAGCCAAGGAATGTGTTAATGAGTCTTCTAGATCAATGTGTCAGTTTTTAAAGTCCATTAACTTTCTATGACTTTTTGCATACTAACACTCATTATGACATTATTTCCCCTGATCTTGAGATCCAATTTAAATTCCAACCATGAATTTTCAGTGATGGAACATGTTTTTTTAATTGCTCTATCTTTCTATGATCCGTACAGAACTGAGATAAGAAGTTTCAAGTTATGTTTTTAAGGTCTCTTTCACACATTTTCAATGACGAATGATCAACATGAGAAATATTTCATAGTTATGAGACTTAAAGCTTTCAGAAAATAAAGGTTCTTGCAGAATTTGTTATTTCAGATGTATTGTTACTGACATCTTCTTACAATTATTTCTTTAACAACTTTCCTAGTTCCAAAGGCTATTAGTTCAAAGCCCAGCAGATCTTCCAAAATTATTCCCTTATGTCATATTTTGTCTCTGGCACACAGAGAATAAATATCATCTTCCTTTGCTAGCTCTCTTGAAGAATGCCACTTTTATTCTTGTCATGTCGGGACTACAAATTCATATCATGAGATTTATCATGCAAAGGACAGGAAGAAAATCTAAATTAGCTTTAATATATTCACGTCTAGTTGATGGTTTTGATAAGCTTCAGTGTCTCTGTGAAGCCCTGATCTGGCCACAGAACCAGGTTTTTGACCAGAAAGAAAACCAAAGAATGTGATCCAGATAAGAGATGAAGTGTGACAGTGTGTCCTCCAGTCTATTTTAACTGATGACCAGAATTACAGGATGCACACAACATGTAGCTGCAGGTGAGTTTAAATGCAAAAGTGTGGAACTGGCACATAAATTCCACAGAATTTCTAGTGTTCAATACTACCCTAAACATTCCACAAGACATTTGAATAAACCATTGAACAAAACCCACATACCTGCAGGAAAAAAACAGGTCATGTGAAAGTCTGAGTCACAGGGTTTTTACTCATAGCAGAACCAAGTGAAGTATTCCCAGAGTTTTGAGCTACAGATTTGCTATTTATCTTCATCTCCTGATGAAAAGTCACTGCAACCTAAGATTTCAAAACATAGTAGCAGATGCTTTACTTTAAACTGAGTGATCGCAGAACTGAAAAAATTTTCATACTGAAACCATAGTCTACTATGAAGATGTAGTTTGGCAAAATCTGCATTTTTATTTGTTTGTCTTTAGTAAAAACAAATTTTCAGTTACTTTGAAAATAAAGATTAATTGAGATGGATGTAAATATAGTTGTAGGGAGATGTTACTGGTATGTCAGTTTCACTATGTTCAGGAGCTGTATTTTGTCTTTTTAAAGAATGAACCTTAGACAAGAGCAGATACAACTTTGATGCTAATGGAAGAGCCAAAGATCCCCCCTGAATTATGCTGCAGCAGGCTTTCCCTTTGGGTCACACTATGGTGGCCATTTATTCCTTACTGCTCCGCTTTAAACCATATGTCCGTCACTATGAACCAATGTCATATACCTTGGAGCACCAGTAAGAAGTGCTCCATTTTTCCTGGCATGGAGGGAATTAGGTATAATCTTCATCGTAGCACCACATCAAGGAACATGCTAGTGTTATAGAGAGTTAAATGCATAAGATAATAGAAAGGGGTAAGTTCCCATTTCTCTAGCAAAACAGTTTTTGTTACAGTCATTTTCAAACCATCTCTTAGTCAAGTGCAGAGCTGCTGCTCAAGTTGTCTCCAATTTCATTAAGATCTAGTTTTATTATATTGATGTGCCAGGAGCAATAGTATCTGCCAAAACAGTGCTGATAGCTAAATCTATGCTTGAACTATGATTGCCCTGAAATTAAAACTGGAAAACAAAAACAACCCTGTAATTAATATGTCAGATCTTATTAGATCTTGAAAACTGGCTGTACTTCATTTCAAGGTTGGCAAAAATGATGAGCATTATCTGTATGCAGTTAAACACCCATGACACTTTAGCTCCTTATATGGCTTTCATATAAAGATACATTTTGCTTTTTGCTGGGGATATAAACAGGACAACTAATCATATTTGGCATAGTATTTAACTGGTCTTGTACACACTTATTTTAATAAAACCCTCCATTCCATTTAAATCATTGCCTTCAATCACAGCTTATATTATTTTTCTCTATTTAGAAGGCAAAAATTTGGATTTCCCTTTGGCTGTGCACCAAATCTACAGTTTCTATTGTAAAAGTGAGGGCAGTAGTTCAGACTGCTTAGTTTTACTAGTAGTACCTTTTACTGACTACTATTTGAATGATGAAAAATTATCAGCTGCCTTTATTTGCTGTCAGACAGACAATTGGATTGTCTTCTGAATATCGGTTTAGTGTATCGGTACTACTTCCTCAAAAACAGGCCATCACTTCAAAGTTGCAATAGGTTCACCTTTCATGGTGCCTTATTATGAAAACATCCCTATTAGAGTCTGAAGAGGGCCTCTGCACTCATTGCTGCTCCACATCGGGTCTCTGAGGGACACCACCAGAGCATCCTGTCAATATCTCTGGAGAAAACTGGGCATCAGGTCTTCACAGCAGGGATCCCTTAGTTACAATCCGTTTCTGGTTTTCTTTTTAAAACCATTCTATACTAATTCAAGTAAAGTTTTTCAATTTAATGAACTTGTGAGGAAATTCTGAAGACCATGGAGTCAATACAGAAGAATTATATGTTCCAGTTCCACTTAGAAGGGGAGAAGTTGTTCCCTTTCCAAGGGAAACAAAACCTTTTTGAATATGTGATAACAATTCTACTAAGATTTCCACAGAACTCCAGTCTCGTGCCAGAAATGCTTTACAAAGAGGAGTAACCTACCTGACAGTAGGACATTTACATCAAAACAGATAATGATAAGCTGTTTAAAATCTACAGCTACCTTCATATATTTTAACTTTATATAGGAATTGAGCTAGTTTTTTTATTATCCTAAGCCTTTTCTGAAAATGAACCAATACCTTATATTAATAAAATGATTTGTTTCATGTTCACTTTTCACAGTTCATCAGATGTCACAAATTACTAAACAATTTGTCTATGATTGCTAGAGTTACTCTGATTTACATATCTTGTTTAGTAAGACCAAATATGTTCATGTTACACAGTTTTAGAGCTTTCTTCTGTCTGAACTCAATAAAACATTTTACTTAAAATTTCTACACTGTTACACAGTGTGATGACATATATATAAGGTTATAAAAAATGAAATGTATTTTACATATATGTGAGATCTATAAGGAAATAGGTAGTGTGTATATTGACAACATATTTTATAGACATCTTAGAACAACAAAAGAGTATTAATCTTAGCGGTATTACAGGGCTTTTGCTTAACTTAAAGACTAAAATATGTTCTTAATAAGGTTGCTGTCAACCTCCAGCACCCATAACTCTAGGTGTCAAAAACTGAGGACTTTGAAATATCTTGAGAAAATTATTTTTTTAAAAAAACTTAAAAACAGAGCACATAAACTCACAAAAAAATTTTAACATTTTATAAACTGAAGGAATGAATATTTTCTGATCTTACATTTAATTAGATCAAATCTGATATTATTACTGCCATTTAACTAGAAAAGAAGAGTTGAATTTGAGTCAGCAGTGTTCTGGCAGCCAGGAGGGCCAACTGAGTCCCGGAGAGCATCAGGCACAGCATCGCCAGCCAGTCAAGGGAGGGGATTGTCCTGCTCTGCTCTGTGCTGGTACAGCTTCATCTTGAATTCTGTATGCAGCTTTGGGCACCACAGTGTAAGAAAGATTAAACTATTAGAGAGTGTCCAAAGGAGGGCTACCAAGATGGTGAAGGGCCTTGAGGGGAAACTGTATGAGGAGAGGCTGAATTCACTTGTTCTGTTCAGCCTGGAGAAGGAGGAGACTGAGACCTCATTGCAGTTTACAAATTCCTCATGAGGGGAAGAGGAGGGGCAGACACTGATTCCTTCTCTGTGATGATGAGTGATAGGACCCAAGGGAAAGGCCTGAAGTTGTGTCAGGGGAGGTTTAGGTTGGATATTAGAAAAAGGTTCTTTGCCCAGAGGGTTGCTGGTCACTTGAACCCACCCAGATTGGTTTGGTGGCTCCCTAATTTGGTCTACCTAGTCCTTAACTAGCCAGTCACCTAGATAATTCATGTGAAAAGGTGGAAGATCTAGATGATGTTTGAAATTCACTAGCTAGCATCTTCCAAAAACTTACAAATAATCAGATTATTTATTTTCTTCTGAGAATGAAAATTTACTTTCTGGAATGAGTCACAAACAACAAACAGATGATTTCTTCTTATTTTGGTAAACTCAGCTAAGGTCTGGACGGTCAGACAAAAACCTAGCTTGGTTTTTCCTGTAATAATAAACTCATCTATCTTAGCTATACAAAATCACCCTTCTGAAGGGAAGCTACCGTAACTTATGTAATATCAGGACTACTGGACCATTATAAAACTACTTTCATCTTGAACAATTTCTATTAGGAGGTTCTGTATCTTGTTAATATCTTGGGTCTCATAAATAAAAGACTAGATTTTTCTTTCAAGTCACACTTTCCCTTAACAGGAGGTTAGTTTCCAAAAACAGCTGTGTTACTTGAGATGTGTAACTTGCAGATCAGTGAAGTGAACAGCTCACCTCAGCTGGAAAAGATATTTCACTCCCAAAAAGTCATTATGGGATACGATGTGACAAGGCATGCCCTTCACTTCACTGACGTGCATACCATATGGCACAAAATGCCACAACCTGTTCAAGTTTAGAATGTGCAACTCGTGCAGCCGCATAACTATATTTTTTTCTTTTTCCTTTCCACATAAGCATTAGTGTGAAACTGTGAAGCAGGAGGGAACTAATAAGAATGTTTCAGTCAAGTGATTCCTACCTATAAACATAATTCAAAAACCCAAACCAAACTACTTATACGTCTCTGTTCCCAAGAGCCTGCAATGATGTGAATGGAAAGATGCACAGTACTAAGGTGGAACATATCTCTGTATGTACCGTTCCTGGGGTAGAAATGAATTGGAATTAGCTAAAAACTATTTCAGGCATCTTTCTGTTGTCTGCAAGTTAGAAGTGGTGCACATCATTATGTATTCTACCTTCTCCTGGGTAAAACAGTTTCTACCACGTGGTCTGTGCTACACACAGCCTTTTGAGCAGTAGGGTATGGTAGTTGGGAGTGATATGCAGTATGTATTGATTGAATTTGAACATGGTTCCATGGAGCTGCATTTACTAAACCAACCTAAAAATTTGTTTCAGTTAAGGTGTACTAGGCACAGTCAAGGATTTATATTTAGATAAATACTGTGACTGAACATATTCCAAACTCTTACAAATTTTTACACTGATATGCAATATAATTTTTCCATGTTTTAAAAAGTTCTTATTTAAACGTAGTAAAAAATTGATAGTATCTGTTCATTCCAATTTATGATTAGGTGAAGGATTTTATTAATTTCTTGAGTTCTTTCCAGAATTTGAATAAATATCCACTAACAGGTTTCCAAGTTTACATATCTATATATTCACACTAATGTAACAGAAAAAAACCCAACAAAACGAACCCCCTAACCAGTGAAGTATACATTGCATAACCTCTATGGTTGAATTTTGAGGGAACAAATGTGACACCTGTAAATTAATTGAATGATGAAGGTTGAGTTTACTAATTCAGTCTTTAAGCTAACTATTTCTACTCTTTTGGCCTGTAAAAGTTGCCAAGTAATTTTAGAAAAAAAGCTTTTCTTAAAAGGAGTGGTCATTATTCCCACTTTCTTCATGCCAAAAGTGTTATGACATTCATTCTGAAAATCTTTTTATTAGTTTCAATGGACACCATGCAGGTATGAGTATTAAACATAAGATTTTTTTTTTTTTTTTTTTTTTTTTACTTTAAGGATGACCCAGTAATAGTTCAAGTGGAACAGGTTGCTTAGAGCATTTCAGAGTTTCCATCTGTGAAGATTTTCAAAAGAGAGATGGCCACAGTCTTGAACAACCATCTTTGGGAAGGGGCCTGGCCTAGACAGTCTCCAGAGGTCCCTGCCAACCTCAGCTCTTTTATGAGGCAACGAGTCTATGACATGGGATTTGCATCCCAGAAGAGCATCTATCATAGCCCTGATACCTTTGGTGGTAGTGGAAATGCTAACAGCTGTAATGAAAGAAAAAACCCTGATCCATTGTTGTTTTAAAACTGTCTACATTCAATTCACGTTGAGAACAAAAATGTGTAAGGCTAATTTTCTTCTTGTTTTTAACCAAACTTTTACACATATCCCTAATAAAAAGTGGTTTAGGCATTTTCTGTGTATGAAAGGAAAGCCATCAGAACTTTCCCATGTTTATCATTTATTTGGACAATTGTAGGAGCAGAATTATTTTCTCTGAGCATAGGCAAGAACATTCACCTATAGTCCTGTGAAAGTGGACAACAGCTTTACTATAATATGGAACCTCTGCTAGGGTCAAGCAAAGTTACAGTTTCTCTGGATTTTTCAGAGACCATAAGTCTGAAATCTCCCCCACCCCCAGTATCAGAAGTGTAGGTCTTAGAATAAACATAAAAAGCACTAATTGCACTTCCATTTTTCACTTGGACATCAACTTTCTTGTACCAAATCTTTTCAGAAGAAAGGGATTATGTTTTAAACAACTTCACACTTCTTTACAGCAGTCTCATTAAAAAAAGAAGAAAAGAGAGGTGGTTTCAGTAATGGTACTTAAATCTGGGGTAAAACTATCAATTATTGAAATTCATTAATTAAGCAAAATATTTGCTGAAAGTTGATGCACACCTCTCTCAGTTTGAAGATTTTTCTATCAAAACACAGACTCATTAAAATTTTACATACTAATCAGTATGTTTACAATTTCATTTTATGAGTCTATAATTTTACACTGAGGTTTTGAATTCTTTTCATTATAATTTTATGCCAATTAAGTCAGAGGGGAAAAATGTAATTTACAGGTTTGCATAATTGCCCAGATGTTAAGATATAGCATAAGTTAAAAACAGAAACAAAGACTTTTTAAGCTTACAATTTTAAAAAGAAAATAGCTATAGTTTGTTTTGGCTGCTAGTTTTGCAAATCTGTTTTTGGAGTTAACATACAGTATTCTGACTTTGATTAAAATCTAGAGGTTGTTTTAGTGTTCTAGTTTTCAGTACAGCAGCTTTGAAAGGAAGACTTAATAAAAGCATGATAATCTGGGTTTTTAAAACACACACATCATGTATTGGTCTTTATACCAAAGATAGACAAACACGATTTACATTCAGTGGGAACCTTGAATAATTCTCCATTCACAAATATTTGGTTAATTCTTTACCCTATGGAATTAACTTTGCCTGTTAAAATTCCTTTTTGAGTATATTTATCATGTAATTTTTTACCCACTTTTCTACCAGGTTCTCTTTTCTTACAAAAAAAATTAGAGAACAATTCTAGTTTACTATATTCACTATGCATAATATGTGCTTTCTGGGCCTTATAGAAGAGACCGGCAGTGAAGAAAGATAGCCCACATTGTGCACAAGGGCAACTCATGGATATCTGTGAATATTCTGCCTTAAAGAATTGGATAGATACAATCTGAAGACTTACAGAACTCCACCTAGTTAGCCCAGCAGATGATCCATCCTGCTAAAGGCATCTGTTTAGAGTATACATAATTTTAAAAAATTCCAAACTTCATATCAGTTTTGTGTACTATTCCTCCCTCTGTAAAAAAAAAAAAAAAAAAAAAAGGTAAAAATTTAAAGTAGAATTACATGGATTGTTTTCTCTCAGATAGCTGGACAGTATAAGCTATTACTACTGTGTTATGCAGGTATTGTTTGCTGTTGGGTATTTTTATAATCAATACAAAACTGAATTATAGAATGGTTAAAAATCTCACACATAAGGTTTCAAAAATGTTTTTCTCAGGAATCTGTGAGGAACTATGACCTTCTCTAGAGCATGTTTTGGAGAAGAAGCAGCAGATCACTTAAAAGTTTCTATGTTTTTTGTTAAATAGCAAGTGTTCACCATTCTTGAAGACAATGTTTTCGAATACATTGACGATCATGGAGACTCTCTGACAAGTGTCAGGAAACTGAGAAAAATTGCTTTAGAATAAGATAAGAGTGGAGGAAAGAGAATGACAAAAATATTTTCTAAAAAGAAGCCAACAGGACTTAACATACAACTGGTATAAAAAGGGAGTTGTGATTTATACCAGATGAATCTTAGTTTTAGGGTGATAAAGTATTTTAAAATCAATTCCCAAATAACTGGCTATCTTCTGAAAACTACATTTTTCTCTTACCCGTCCTAATACAGGATATGGAAGCTTTTGTACAATAAGGTAGATAATGTTTCATTTAAATGTCCTCTGCTACACTCACACATGCAAAAAAATAAAAAAAATAAGCCCTGTAATGGGTTAATCCATTTTCCCTTACTTCAGCTTTTATATAAAAGCTAAAATACATGTCTGGATTGTTGCAATTTTTCCTCTGGATTATCAGATCTGCTATTACGTCTCCTGCTGATGCACTCCCAGCTTCACAAATGGACAGCCTACAATCATAATTGAAAGCATCACTACTGTTTCTGTACCACTAAAGCATTATTCATGGAACTTTTAAAGATCCTTGTGCATTCAATGAACATTTCATTTATATACTAAAGAAGTTAAGCTGTTTTCTTGATGAAGCTCATAAAATACAGTAGAAACATGAAAAGAAACTAAATTTGACAATGTATTTGAATAGTTTAAGGGAAAAATTAATGAAGATATAGAAGTGTGCATTTTAATTATCATGAGATACTATCTAGCTAGTGTATTAATAGGAATTATTCGGGTTCTAACTTTTGATTATTGACACATCTGTGTGAAAACGTGATTGTGGAAAGGTTTTCTGATATGAAAATAGGTATTAGCATACCACCTTTGAGCAAATACTTTTGAATGTTTGAAAACAAAAGCAGAAATGTCATAATCCTGGAAAAATTTTATCAGCTTCTCTAATATACTCTATCATGTTATCCTATTGAAGTCATTATATATGGGCTGCTTCTCTTAAAGAACAAGATGAGCACAGATACTAGAGGCTAGTGAGGACTGCACTACAACAGCTAAAAGTCTCTCAAAGTACTTCAGACAGACAAGCAGAAGAATTTAGTTTGTATCTGGGCTTTTTTTTGTATTCAAGTTTCAGAATGAACAAAAAGATGGGCTTTGTAAGCACCAATTGCTCATATAAAGGAAAATATGTGGTGAAAATATGTGGTAACAATAAGGGCATATTTCAATAATAATGGTCGATTTAAACGAAAATAGTAATAAAAGTATTAATGAGAAGCATGGACTCCTAGTCTTCAGTGTGCAATTCATTTTGTTATAAAAACAAGTCTGCCCATGGTTGAAGTCATAGAGTTGACACCAAAAAACAAATATCATCTGCTTGCAAATCACATTTGTTTGCATTTTTTGCCTAACATTCTCAGATACAAAAGCACAGATCACTACAAATAAGGAAAAAAAAAATTTGATGTTTTTCAGCTTTCTTTTGTCATTCATCTAGCAGCACCCTGCTGGAGTTTGTTTCTCTGGTTTGTGTCATGAAATAAAATCTCTCCCCCACTGTTTATGTAATTCTTTCACAGACAAAAACAAAAAATTGAAGAAGGAATGTTTTAAGATAAATCGATAGTCCACACTTTTTATAATTTCTGAGAAAACCATTCAATTTGATTGATTCACTAGGATAAGTATGATTATATATGTACTAATAGAGTACTATTATCCTTGGAGCTCCATGTATGCAGTAAAAGACAGCTGAGGGAGTGATATATTTGCAGTGGTAGGATGAAGTGAAATGATGTCTCAGAGTCCCCAGAGAGGTTAGATTTGAACAGAAGTAATGAAATCATGCAAAGGACCAGCAAGAATAGGAAGACATCACCAGAAAACAATGAAGTATGTAGCAGTGAGGCAAAAAAAAGTGGAAGCAATGACCTGGGACAAGAGAAGAAAGATCCACTGGGTAAGCAATAAAATGAGTCAGACATGGCAGGAAAAGGAACTCGGCTGAACTTAGATGAGCTAAAATTGGAGATTCAGCCAGCAAGGTAGCAAGAAAAAGGAGGGTTTGTGAAAATTGATGATGAATGCAAAGTATTCACCCATACCTTAAATGTAGGAACTAAATAAGCCTAGTAGAATAGTGATGGGCAGAGTGTCTCAGACAATTACATGATGTGAAAAAGAAATAGCTCTGCACCTACTGAAGTCTACATTCACAGCAGCCCTTAAAGTATTTCTCTGAAGGGGGCTCAGGACTCCTGTAAGCATTGATTATACAGAGATTCCAAACAGGTAGTATATGCCCAAACTAATTCTTCACAAGTAAATGAGTTGACATTATTTTTTCAAAACAGAAAGGGAGAAATCCCTCCTTTATGAGAGATAAGTAAGGTGGGGAAAAAAAATGTTTGAAGAGAGTTGAGAGGGAGAAAATAGTAGTTGAGATATACTGGCACCACAGTTCCAAATAAAAGAAGTTAAAAAAATTAACCACAAATGTCTTTATTCTGGGGTGTTCCAGCCCTGACCTTTTATAATGATTCTGATCATTACATGGGTATTTGGTCCATGGTGACAATGCCTAGAATCAGCAATGCAAGAAGACTCTTTACAAATGGTAGATGAGGAAAACTTTTTCTTTCCCTCATGGAACTTTAAAAGTGATTGTCACAGGGTTTTTTATTCTCAGAAGTTCATCAGCCAAAACAAACTCTCTCTACAGCTATACCTAGGGCTAGATATATCAGAAGCATATGAGTGAGGTTCCTGTTTCTCATTCTTACTGCTATTTCACAGATAAAGCTCACTGAGGAATTCTTTGGATTTGTGATATTGATATGAAAGAAGAAAATGAGGTGGAAAACATTAATAAAACAATAGCTCTAGAAGTCTGATCCAGTGATGAACTGTCAACACAGACAGCTCCCACTCTTGAAGTTTATATTACAGTTTTGATATGATGAAACATGGTAAAGAGGCAAAGAAACCAAATGAGGTAATTTAATCTAAAAATATGACTTGAAATTGATCCTCCTGATATGTCATCCAAATATAAACAATGTAGGTTTTTTTATTATCCTACAGAGTAGAAATGTAGGTATTAAATTTAACTCAATGAGTTTCCCTATCTTCCAGAAAATGTCTTCCCCATCTTTCAGTGCCTTTAACTGCCTTTTTCCTCCACCCAAGTTAGTATTTTTTAATTAACTTCATAGTGAAAAGGTACATTTGGGACGTTATCACAGACTCTGAGAAAATTCAGACTATTTTAGATCAAAAACTTATTCAGTTAAAAGTAATCTTCCACAGAGGTGGAGTTAGCACTTCAGGATGGGTACTGAGAAGTTCAAAATATATTCTTCAGGCCTATAATTCTGTTTGTTCTACCTAATCCGCATGTTACTCTCCTCCTACTGTAGCATAGGAGTACATTCTGAGAGTCTTGAAGAAATGTTACTGTGATTTAGATTTTGCTTAATTTTTAACTTTTTCTCACAATTTTTTTTAGTATTAAGAAGAGAAGACTAAAACCATATTCTGAAAGATTTTTTTGTTCCACCCAAAATAATTGCAGTTTATTGACTACCCTCTTTAAAATACTTAGTTTATTAATATTGGTCCAATTTCTAAAAGTCATTTCCTAAAAACATATTTAAGCAAGATTTGAAAAAGTACCTTTAGAAGGATATCTGCAATTAGTTGCGTAGAAGTTACACACTTCTCGTTCCCTAAGAGAAAATATGGGAATATATCATATACAATAGTGGTTGCACAAATAAGGCCACTTATGGAAATGACAGTTTTGGACATCACTCTTGTAGCTAGTTTCTTATGCTTATATTTTGTTTAGATCTTTTTTACCTTGACTTCAGTGACCAATGGAGATGTTTGTCTACAGAAAAAATGAACATCTTCATAAAATAATTGTTTGAGAAAGTAACCAAGTGGAGTGGTACAAAACAAGTTAGAATCTGAATTGACATCAGCTGCAAAGCATAAAAAAATTGATTGAATCTCTGTTATTTTAGTTTCCAAAATCTGTTGAAAAAGATTAAATTAAACTATTATTCTGATAAATCTCCTGTTTGCCTCCCACCTTAAAGCACAATCATTGAAGAGTTTCACAGTGAAAGAAAAATGTGGAGTCCTATTAACAAAATTTGTGCTCAAAGATCACTTTTAACTCATGTTTATGCCAAATAAACAAGACAAACATCCTTTCTGTGTAACACTCCACTGTGATGAAAGAATTTTTTTAAAATTTTTTTTTAATTTTTTTTTTTTTTTTTTTTTTTTTAATTCCTTGGATGACAAAAACTGAAAATCACCACGTGTGTGCCATGGCATAAATGATTTTAAGTGCACCAAAATATATAGGGAATATTTATTCCTCTATTGCTGCATGAAGTTTCAAATTTATTAGCAATTGCAAATTTATAATCATCACAGAACTAAACAGATAAAGAGAGATCCATCTAATTTTTTTTTGCAGCAAACTTTTCCTTAATGAAGATTTCAGTAAACCTTTTTATAAGTACTGAACTGTAATGACCAATTCTTAATTTGTGAGTTGTGTAACTATTGTATAACTAAAACAACATAAGTTCTTTCTTATGAAGTATAACTATTTTGTTAGATCTGTCAAAATATTTGAAAATATTCACATTAACAAAAGATCAGGTGTGTCTGATGACAGATGGATCAGAGAAACCCATTTATATCATAATCTGGATCCATTTTAACAGTCAAAACCCAACAACTGGAGAATATTGTTTGGTATCTTGTTTGAAAAAGTTGGTGATTTCAGCCTAATTTTGGTAAATTACAGACTACATCATATGATTACTAACAAGAACTCTCAGTCAAATTTATGAGGCAACAGGATTAGAAACAGGTGCCCGTTTCAGCCCTATAAATGACCCGGCAAATAAACAGAGTGGTTGTACTCTTTTACATAATTTGCCATCAAGAATGCATTTTATCCTAAGTTTTATTGACCGTTAGACACCATATAACAATATTAACTTCTTTTCAAATTTGTCTTCCTGAATATTTTTACTCCCTTTTAATCCTGGTTTACCTCTGTACTTTCATCTCTCTTCTGTTAACAGAGGATACCATTTCTTGGTCTGAAATAGAGAGCTAAGACAACTTTATAAGTTCCTTTATCTAGAAAATGTGCCCTAGTTTATCCCAGCTCGATATCAGACTAAGAACAGGGCACAGGACACACACCAAACTCTATCCTCTTTGGAAAGAAAACTTGAGTGCACAACCTAGACAGAAAAATGTCATGCCCTATCAAAGCCCTTAATTATTGATTGAAAATATATGATATATTCCATACAATATGGACCTGTTATTTACACAGCTCTCAATTGTAATTATCTAACTGTGAAGTAGTGTAATCAGAATATTTATCTTAATAATAATGTTCTGTTCATAACATTTTTAAAATCATAAAAGTAGTGCGCTATATGCTGGATTAGATGTTTTTCCCAAAAAAACTATTAAATACAGTATTTTTCCCATAAAGTAAGTAATTTTAAATACAGATATATTTGCTGTATTTCAATTAGTTATTGAGAATATCATGATCTCTCAAGAAAGAAGTTGATCTATATATTCGATGGTAAGGATGGTTTAATTTCAGATCCTTATCATTATCCCACTTCTCTCACTGGCTTGAATGTGCACCTCTAACAAAACACTTGACGTCTGACAAGTAGCAAAAATTTACCTTTGGCAAGTACTAACTGAATCCTGGATACATATTTTCCAGCTCAAATCTTATATATGTTATTTCAAAGAAATTGAAAAGTAATACCATATATAGATGTTTTTAAGTTTGTAAGTACATGAGGTTGTTTCAGATCATTCTAATAAAAGATGTAACATAGACCATGTAATAAACATATCAAATTAATGAAAGACTTCAATAAACTGTGTGATATTCTACTGAAAAGCAATTGGAGAAAAACATAACTAAAAATGCTTTCAAGTTCCCAAAGCCTTGTATTAAGCCCAAGATCCCTGGAATTACAGCCTTAACCACCTCCATTAAATTTTAGCTGAAAAATAGAAAAATAAACAAACTTATTGTCTTGGGGTGACTTGATGTTGTATTCCCTATCACTGCACTATGCCCAGAAATTAGTATACATATCCTCCTATGCTTTTAAACTCAGCCCAAGAGGAGAGAGAACAAAAAAAAGCCCTCAAGGACACAGACAGAGATAACTCTCATTCTCTGCATTTTTTTCCTTTTGGGCTTCTGTGTTCTGTGGCTGGGAGAGCAGGAGTGGAGAAAGCACCCTGCTTGCTTGTTCATCCATTTTTCATTTTTTTTGCCCTCCAGAGAGTTGAACTTTGTTTCCAGGAATTTCGGATTTTTTCCCTTTTTCTGCTGGACTGCTTCAATACCAGAACACATCAGGAGGACTTTCCACGGAGCACAGAGGGCCTGGCCCTGGGCAAAGCCCCAGCTCCGAGGAGACCAAAGGGAGGACTCTAACACTTTCCCAGTTTTTTCTCCACAGCGAGAAATTTTATTATTTAGCATTATTATCCTTTTCCCGTGTGTTTGTTAAATAAATAGTTTTTATCTCTTTCACTTTCCTTTGAGGAAAAAGTTTCTTTTTTCCTGAACCTGGTGGTTTGTAACCTGCCTTCTCTCAGAGAATATATTTCTAAATTTGGCCAAACCAGCAGACTTATAAGCATATGTATGATAAAAAACTGGTCAGTTATCAACACCTTGGAAGCATTGAAGTGTCAAACTAACCTCCTCTATGACAGTAGATTTAGGATTGGAAGAAGCAGTCAAAAGGCAGATCTTGACTAAAAGAATAAAATGAGCTCCTTATGAGTTTACCATGTGATGAACAAAAACATGACCATATTGCAAGACAATATAAGACTAATTGATCAGTCACATGTAAAGAACCATTATCATTTAATACATTGCCAGCCAGGAGGATTGCACCAAATGATGTTTGGAATAATCTCATTAGTATGTTCATCAATTAAATACTTAATGAAAAATTAATGGAAAATAAATTATTTTCTCTGTCCAAACAGGTTGGACCAATAGGGAAGGACTAAATAGGAGGAAGAAACTCTTTGATGAAATTACAGGAAAACAGAATTGAAACTGTAAAGATGGTTAATCATGAGACAAAAAAAAAATTGGAAGAGAATGTAGTACATGCCGAATCAAAGAAACATCTCCCAGTACTGGTGAAGGGATATTTCCTTGTATTAGTCAAAGAAAATAGACCAGATTACCTGCTGAGGATTCTTTTAGTCCATCATTCTATTGGAGAATTTCAGACCAAATCTGGGAGAGCAATTACTGATGTTCATATTTTTATGCACAAGATTAGTGTTGCTAGTTCTACTTCTTTTCTCGTTCTTTTGTGCCACCAGTTGTGCATGTTCTTGCTTTTGCAGGAACTAAATTTAGTGCTCATGAGCGTTCATCCCCAGCCATCCTTTTAGGTCCCATCTCTGAACCCTTTTTCCCAGAATGTGTCTGATCTCTTTTTGAGCCTACTAATATTTTCTGTCTCCACAGCCTGCTGTGTGGCAGCACATTTCAGAAGATCAGTACCTGCTGCGTGCATCACTGAGGTTGTTTTGAACTATTCTTCTGTAAGCTTCATTACATGCCAGATTTTGATACTGTAGTATTTAGTGAAACTTTAGTGAAGGATGTGTCTTCAGTTAATCCTCTGGCTGCATGGTTTTGCAAATGCAGGCACATCCTGTCAGCCTTTTTCTTACCAAATGGACATATCAAGTCAAGTGATCTCAGAGAGCTGTGAATGAGGGTTTCAAGATCTGCTTCATATCTGCCAGTTCCAAGTTCAGCATGTTTGAGGTCAAGCTGTTTTTCCTTAACGATTCCTTATGCTCACTTTTATGAAGGTCATCTGCCACCTTTCTACCTGCTGTCTCGGTTTTGTGAGGTTCATCTGCAGTTCTTTGACACTGATATTTTTGATAACCTAAAAAATCCTAAAGGAGCATCCTTGACTGTTCTCCAGGTTACTGGTGAAGTCATTGAACAAAGTTCCTGCTGACAGTTCTCCTTATGAACTACCCTGAAGAGAGGGAATTATCTTCTAGCCCTTTGCATCTCATCCTTTAACCACTGTGAATCCACTGAAGGAACTTTCTCCAATCCCCTGGCATATTTTTCCTTTTGTAACTTTTGATGTGGGATCTTCTGAAATGCTTCCAAAAATAATTTATGCCCACTGAATCCCCTTCATAAACTTTGGCTTCACAACTCTACAGAAGCCCTACTGATTCTAAAGCTTTAGTTTATTACAGATTCTTCTGTCAAACCAGTGACAAAAGTCAGTTGCTGATCTCTACTTCACAGAATCCCATCCTAGGCTGCTTTTGTAGAGTTAATGATGTCAATGTCAAAGTCCTCTGGTGGTGGCTGTTTGCAATGCTAGGTCATGCACTTTGTCTAGCAGACCAGATGCCTCATATTTGAGATATTTCAGAACTCTTGACTGAATGCCATCTGTTTTTGTTGATTTCTTGACATCTGACTCATGACTAGATGACATAATAGCTCCTGTATATTTACTTCAGTCTGATCCAGCTTCTCTGACCTCTCTGCTTCAGAGAAAGTAAAGGTCAGTTGTTGGTCCTGATCCACACCTTCTGCCAGGATTAAGTCTGAAATAAAGTATTTATTGATATTTTTAGTTATAGCCTTATCAACTGCGCATATACTCTTTACACCAAGCATCCTCACCAATTCCCTATCTGCCTTCCCGCCTTTGATGTGTTTAAAGTACTGTTTTGCTGTCAATTTCATGATGCTTTGCAAAGTTTTGGTTCTGACCTTTCTGGTTTAGGTCTCTAAATTTTCTTTTTACATTTAACCTGTTGTTTTTATGTGTATTTCTCTTTTCCCTATTTGACCAAGCTCTCCAATTTTTTTAGAGGTCAAACTATTAGCTGCAACAGCCTCCTTAACTTTCCCAGGAAGGTGTGCAAGGAAGTTTTGGACCTCTTTGGTTTCTTTTTAAATTATGGCACACAGTCTAACCGGTCTTCTAACACAGTATTTATAGCAGCCTTCATGTTTCATGCAGGCTTTTTGTACAACTTCATTCTGTCTTTGACAATTTTCTTTACAGTTCCCTTTCTTGAAATCAAGTATCAATTTGTGTGATTTATTTGTCTCTCTCTCCCACTGCACTCTTAAATATAATTGCACTGTGGTTTTCTTAGAGACCAGCTCTCCCACTGATTCTTCTTGGCTCAGGTCCTTTGCATCTCTCAGGTAAAAAATTCCAAATAGTCTCTTCTTCTATGAGCTCTAAGACTAGTTGTTGCAGTAATCATTTACTGAATCTGATTTTTTAATTTCTGCATCACACCCTCATAATGCATTGATTGAGTCTACTCAAATGGCTGCAGCCATCAGGACATGACACATCCATTACAACCTCCATTAGTGGTTTTTACTTGAGCAGGGTTATGGGAAATAAAGGTCTGGTTGTAGAGAAGGGCACATTGTGTCAACCACTAACATTTGTAAACAAAACAAAATCAAATGTAGGTATAAAGAATTTTGTAAACACTGTAAAGTAAAAGATAATGGTATACATTATGTGGGTGAAAGGATCATGCAGGAATTTGTGAACAACACCGCACATTACAAAACTCTACTGAAAGAAGAAACTCTCAAATCAGAAAGTCACCTTGTCAAATTTTCTCAGGAAACATCAATAATTTCTTTAAAGGACTATTTTTAACACTAACCTGATATTACAGATATTTCAGAAGTGCAAAAAGATTTACCAGTAGCTATAAATTAGGCAAACTTTTCAATGTAATGAGATGTATTTTTAGGAAAATATATACTCAGACCAATCCAGAACTGGATTACATCCATATTTTTAAGATAATGTGTTATGCTTTAAAAACAGGGTAAAAATAGTGTTCACAGTTATATGCAACTTGACCATTCTTGAGTTTTTCTCTTCTGAGAGGTGAAGATATGTTTAATTATTAAAAGTAATGATTTTTAAGAAAATAAAAAGTAAGAAGACCATTTTTCAAGGTGTCTGAAAAAGTTTTGTCTTTTTTAAAGTCTAGATCAATACTGCCCTTCTCTTGATGTCAACTTTATTACTCTTTTTCAGTTTATAACTTCTATTTATACTGAGTCCTTTGAGTGCTAAACTTCTTTTTCTGCATGTCTAGCTGCTTGTTATAAAACCTTTCTCCTTCAGTACTTTGACAGCACATCAACCAACAAATCTCACTTGTGACAAACTCTAATGATTGAAGCACATATCTTGATTCCTCTCAGTACCTCAACATATTTCTGATTCAATACAGACTTTACTGTTATTAGCTCATCTTGCCTTTTACTGTCTCTTTTCATCCATCAAGCATAAAATACGTGTCACTTCTACAATCATCAGATTGGAAAACCTGGAGGGGAGGGGGCATGGGGCAAGAGGAGCAATGTTATCTTTAGTTTCTATCCTACCTTTTCAATATGCTGGCTTAGAAAATACTTTTGTTGTTTTTTTTTTTTTTAATTGATCAGTCTTTCACCAGAAAATCTTTATGCTAACTTTATTATTACTTCAGAAAACTATGAAATGACGATTTTCTCATAAAATGACCCACCATTAGACCTGTGTCTTATCCATATATTGGAACAGCTAGCATAGCAATTCTGTATTTATGAATGTCCTTATACACCTTTCCTGGTAGATTTTACAGCTCATCAGGGTCAACATTTCTTTCACAGTACAGTTGCATCAAACATGACAGTTATGACAACCCCAGCTTTAAAGAAGGTCATAAGCAGAATGATTTCAGTGCAAGTAATTACACCGGACATTCAGCCATTTTATTATTGGTTGGTATTTTTTCTTCCCTGTTTCAATATTATATTGACACTGAACTATATGCAGCCATGTCAATTCTGTTCTGTACTTGCATATAAGCACTGAACACTGAATAGAATTTGAAGGGGCCAAATATTTCCACCTGAATGTTTCAAGGAAGGAAGAGATGCTGAAGGATGGTTGACAGTTTAAGCTTTTAATAGCTATGCTCAATGTCTGTTTGATAGGAATAGTTGAGCTGGCAAAAGTCAATGAGTCTACCAAAAGAACCCCAGCAAACACCTAGCAAACTACAAATGTTAAGAGAACTTAAGAGAAAGGACAAAAAGCAAAGGACACATAATTCAGAGTTTTTGGCTTAAAGAGCAAGTGAGAATTGGACAGATGGTTGGAAACCATGATCCACATTACCCAATTATATGAAAAAATTAATGAAGTTTGTACACTAATTCTCTATAGATCAATTATTCACAGAAAATTCAAACTGAAAAATATTAACTTAATGCTTAGAGACAAAGAATTTAATTAAACCAGTTAAAAATTAACTTTGTCTTGTTCTATTGTTTTTTCAAACAGTAAAAAAAATAGTCTTCATTCACAGTTACAGATTTTATTAACTGTAGTGATATTTTTTAACAATATTGCCTTGTGGCAAAACAGACCAACAGCCTCCCAGACTGCATTAGGAAAAGTATTGCCAGCAGGTGTTTCTACCAGAGAAGTGTTCCTTCCCTCAACTCAATATTGGTGAGACATACAATAATAAACTGAGAGAGCTGGAATTGTTTCATCTAGGCAAGAGATGGTTCAGGAGGATCTTCTCATTATGTATAAATAACTGAGCAAGCTGTCCTACCTGATGTGACTTCAAAGAGGGAAGCTGGGCTAAGTGATGTTTGGGGATCCCCCCAAACTAAACCATTGCATAGATGCCATCTTCCAAATAGAGTGGTGAGTTAAACATATATTTGCAATTGCTTTATAATGTGGACTCGAAGAAAGTTTTTCTGTACACAGTGAGATGATAGTGGTCATCAAAGAATTCTTTGAATATGATTATTTCCCAAGAGAGACAAAATATATTAACTGTATATATGTAACATGTATGTATATATATATATATATATATATATATGTATGTATGTATATAGGTGTGTATGTAATTATAGATATGCAATTGGATGAGTAGCAAACAAAAGATTAGAAGTGTTATTTGTCACCAGGCCTCCTGTGTACAAAACAAATAGGCAGTCAGATAATATTAGTACCATTAAACTTCACATTCAAAAGAAAGGCAAATTAAATAACATATCTTTATGGCAGAGCAGATCACTAAAATGCCACAGAAGAATTTTTTTTTTTTTTCTTGCAATGTTCAAGATCAAAATCATCATTTATTTGTCCAACATCCTAATCGAGTTTTTGTTGGGGGAATTCTTCAAGATAATGCATCATGTGCACTCTAAAGCAATGTCTGCAAGAGTTTTCTGAGATAGACCTCTGTATTCTGCAAAATAGTAGCAATCCATTAACATCAGTGGCATGCTGCATACATGCAGAGTTCTACATTGTAGAATGAAATCCTGGACTGGTGCCATGAGATTTCTCATTCTACAGTTTTTAGAGAAGAGCCTGTGTATTTTAAATATGGCCTATATTTAATCTATTCTTCTGGGAAAAAAACCCAACATTTAGGATTTTTGGAGAAAAATCTTAGTCTAAAATAGAAAGGTGTAGGGGAAATTTATTTAAAGAAATACTGCTCAACTTCTCTGATCACAGAAAAATATAAAAAACCCCAAATGCAGAAATTCAGACTTCCTAAACATGGAAACTGTTGTTAAAATGGACTAAACTTTTTATTTAGCCTTTCTCTTTCTCTCCATTTATAAGCTAGTAGCAGATTAATCCTGTCTTGTGTGCATGCATGCTAATTTTACTTTCTTTTTTTTAACGTCTTTTATCATTTTGCCCCACACTGGCCTATTGAAACCTGCAAACTGGGACTGGACCATGGTGGTGGTATGAAATCATTTACAGACTCTTCATGAGGTTCAGATACCTACTATGACAACAAAGTAACTTATAGTAGAAGACATTTGTGTATTAAAAAATATATAATTTATTTATCATCAGTGTATGGTTTTTATACACCATCATAGCCACTAATTAATTTCTAATAAATTAATTAAACTTAGATTTACCTAGATGAAAAAAAAAGGAATACTCAGGAACGATATTGAATTAATTTCAAAACCAGTATTCACACAGTTTCTACTTGGCAAAAGCCAATCAGTCAAATTTCTAATACAGTTGATACTTGCTAGAAGTTTACCCTATTGTCTCCACATTTTGTGTTTACATGGGTGTCTAGCTACAGAGAGCTGCATTTCAAATTGGCTTACACATTGGCATAGATAGGTTGAAAAAAATACTTTTGGTCCCTTCAGGGTGAAAGCTGCAACATAATAAATTTTTGCATTTTTTTTAATGTGTATGACAACAGGCCTTTGGGATTTGTAATTTAATATTCATTTAATGAAGTATGTTTATACATATTTCCCAAAGATATTTGAATAACATTAAAAAAGTGGTTCCAACATCTCAGATATATAATCTTCTATAATACATCTTCAAGTATTCCACTAAAGATTTACAAATTGCCTGTGAAAAGAGATTTGGAAGAATTGTATTTAAGTAATATGAAACTTCTATCTCACACTGGAAAAATTAAAGATGGAATTATGCTGCAGTGTATAACTTATGTTGTAAATAGATCTTCTGTTATTTTTTTAATTATTCAAACCATGGATTAAGTATATGGTTTATATTTTAAATGGCTTTCACTGGTTTGTACTCAAACCCTTAAAGCTCTTCATAAATTTATAATATATATGCAGAAGATTAAAAAGAGTTTAGAGTTTAGGTCCATGGGCTTTGTTGTATTAAAAAAGGGAAACATTTTATCTGTAGTGATATGGCAGTGTACAGCAGTATTAATTATTCTGTACTGCTTCAGTGAACAAACAGGTATTGAAGTACCTGGAAACAGACCACTGCTTCTCCTTCAGCTCACCTCTGCTGGAACTGTCCAGCATTCAAATAGTCTTTTTTTTTCTTTTTTTAATAATCCAAATGGATTATCAAGGATCAGGCTGAAAACACATATAAAAAAGCACACATACTTTGGTTTGTGTCTACACCACTGAATGAATACTTTAGGATTAATGTTTCCTTAACATGAGAGCTTAACTGTCAAGAGCCAGCTTATAGCACAGCACATTGTAGAAGAGGATTGAAACATGTCCGCAGCAAAGTTGTTCAAAATCTCCATCAAAATCAGAAAAGTTTCAGGTTTGTGACACAAAAGCAGTATTTCCCAAGAGAAAGTAATGGACAAACGCAAAAAGCAGATTAAGTTTACTCAGGAAGAAGCAGATTGAGAAGGCCATTTCCACCATGTCACTGTGCGTCCAAATGCCACATGCCAGAACACAGAGTCAAACATCATCTAAGCAGAAAAGGGCCAAGAACAACCATCTATCATTAGTTCCCAAACACAGTGTAGATCTTAGACAACCACTCCTGAAATCAACTGAATGTTCTACACTATTGCAAAAGGATTTTTGATGAAGATCTGAAACAAAAAATACACAGACAGGTATAAAAAAAGATTCTGATCTGCAGTAGCAGCTTGTATCATGAAGGTTATCTCAAACTGTAACAGAAAGTGGAACTCTGTCCTTTTTATTTGTTGCCTGGGATGCATTCATCCCTGAGGTGAAACAGGAAGACATTCATGCCAAATCTTGAAGCAAAGCATGCCTGTGCATAAAATATGAGCCAAACAATTTAATAAGAGGACAATGTTTTCGCCAGCTTTTTCAAGTCATGTTGGCAGAGTCAAGATCTGCAGAATGTAAGTTATTGCTTTTATTTTACTTTGAGTTATTAATCTGTGGGTAGATTTAAAACATATTGAATACCTTCTCAAATGTTTCATGGCAACAATTTTAAATTAAAAAAATGCAAGAGAGAGTATTTGATTTCTGATATCATCATTGTCATCTTTATCTTATTTTCTTCCCAACAAAGATATAAGCTACAAAGAGAAGTAGTTTTATTTTTTTACATATCTACTGGTTCTGTTCTAAAGCACCTACCTAAGCCTTTTGTCCACAAGCTCTGAAATCATCACAGAATGCACATAGGTGTATCATTTAAAAAAATTTGCTCAAGAAGCAATTGCAGTGAGGGGTGTTGGGGAGCAATAGAAAAGATTAATAATTTATTTTTATTCTACGAGACAATTTATTTTTCTCACAGGGAGATGTTGGTTTTCTGCTGTTTCATATAAATACTAACATTTTAAACAGCATCCATACAGCTAAAACCACCTTTCATTAAAAATAGAAAATAATGTGTTTATGTGTGTATTGATATACAGATACATGGGAGAAAGATATCTCATACTTCTTCTACTAAACTGTATGAAAATCGGTATGATCACCATGTCTCTTATTCACACAGGAAGCTTAATGATCTTGAAGTGTGCACCTTTACCAGATAAGAGGGGAAAGAATGATCAGTTCGCTGCTGTTGTTTATGTGGCTGTTTCAATGCATGGCCTAGAGCTCATTTGTTAATGACCATGCAAATATGCCACACATTTGTAAAGAATTAAATTATTTTTCCTCATGCATATTCATGTATTCATGTGTATTTTGGGACTCATTAAAGCAGTTTACAAAAGATTCTGTAACAAGCATTCCACTTTCAGCATTGTCCTGGAAATACATTTCTTAAGGGCAAAATTCAGGAATATACTTGTATTTCATATTACAAAAATGTAGTTAAAGCATTGTGAGTTAACCCTTAGCTAAGCACCCACACTGCTGCTCACTCCACCACTGCAGCCCCACTGGGATGGGGGATAGAACAAGAAGAGCAATCCTGAGAAAAGTTGAGTTGAGATAAAAGCAGATTGCTAAGTGAAGGAAAGAGAAAAAAACAAGTGATGCAAAGGCAAGCACTCACCACCTCATGCAGATTGATACCCTGCCAGTCTCCGAAAAAGGGCCACCTTGGAAGTCAAAACTCATCTCCCCTTATTCCTCTGTCCATTCTTATTGCTGAGCATGACATTACAGGGTGTGGTATATTCCTTCATCCGGATGGGGTCAGCTGTCCCAGCTGTATGAGCTCCCAGCTTCTTGCCCATCCCCAGTCTACTCACAGTGGGGGAAGTAGGGTGCAGAGTGGGAAAATGTCACACTTTAGTGTTACCAACACTGTTTAACCACAAACCCAAAGCTCCCGTGAAGACAATTCACTCCACTCCAGCCACAGCTAGTATGCAGAGCAGCTGTCTGTATTTAACTTTTAAAAGAAAGTTTGACTGGAAAAAACAATATCTACATGCATACCTGTGTAAGAATTACTCATAAATACATTGACAAATAGCTTCTGCGGTAAAGTACTTTTACTTTCTCTTGTAAACTACTTCCTCTGAAAACAGGATTTTCTGAGCCTTCTGAGCCATTTTATAGTAAAACCACCATTTTCTTGACTTATTCTTCTCAGAAGTAGGATAAAGTGGGTGGAACTTTTATTTTTTTATATCAGACTTACTCTGTAATGAGGCTAAGCAGTGGCTGAAGAAACAGCTGTCAAATGGAAAACAAGAATGTAGGAGATATTATATCAAGAAATACTGATGATATATAAAGTAAATATGTAGTCCTTCCATATCAGTTGTTTGAGAAGAGTAATATATTATTATATGTCAGGGTCCCTTCCCCTGCCGTGCAGCCCTGGCAGAGGGGCCCTGAGGGCACAGGCACGGGGTTTCCCTGCCCCTGCTCAGCCTCGTTCCCATGGGTTGGTTTGTGTTCCCTGCACGGGCAGAAGGACCCTCGGTCCGTGACTGGAACAGTTCCTGGGCAGAGCCCCGGCCATGCGGCTGGAGAAATAAACATCTCTGAAACAGCTAGCAAGAATCCGTCCATATATATTTCTTTTCCACGGGCCTCCTGGTTTGATACATTGTGTTACAGTATCTGCACTGTAACAATTATATATTAATGTAGAATATATTTATGTCTCATATATATTAAGACAGCACTGTCACTTTCAGTGGCATCACAGCCCATGCTTCTGCAGAATCTACAGCTGGTTCTGTCAGACATCAGAGAGTTCTGCAGTTTACGTGTGTGCATGTGTGCATAGCTGCTTGGCAATCTCATGTTAGGGTGATTCATAAAAGATGGCTTCCATGAACAGCCATGGAACAAAAACTCCATTTTTTTTCCCCCAGCATGCTCCATCAGGTAAGTGTAAACCCATGCAAAAAGGAATTTCTAAAGTATTCCATTTTCAAAAACAAAAGATTAAAAGTAAGCACAGAAGGAACTGAACCTATCCTGTACTGCAGGAGAGAGTAAGCCATTAGGACATAAATGTCTGCTGTTTCTTTTCACAGAAATTTTATAAAGTCAAGCATCTCATACAAAAGACAAGGAATTCAACAAGGGCAGGACAGTAATGAAGTGTGTGAAAGAGAACGGATGATGTTGATACCGGAAAAATGGATGGAAAGGTGGAAAAGAAAGTTACAAAGACACCATCTGTTACTTTTTTACCATAAGAAACTGCCAGTTTGGGCGAATTTGGAAATACATCCTCTTAGAGAAGGCAGGTTACAACCAGCTCTCCCCCACCAGGTTCAGGAAAAAAAAGAGTTTTCCTTGAAGGAAAGTGAAAGAGATAAAACTATTTATTTAACAAACACACGGGAAAAGGATAATAATGCTAAATAATAGAACCGCTCGCTGTGGAGAGAAAACTGGGAAAGTGTTAGAGTCCTCCCTTTTTTAAGTTCTATGTTATCTTTTTAAACCAATCCAGATAAAGATCTTTTTCCATTATTTCAGTTCTTCAAATATATATTTAAGGCCCATTTCTGGGACATACAAAATTTCTGAATAGCAGTCTGTGTCTTTATAACAATACAATATAAAACGAGGCAGCAACTGTAACATATCTTCAGATTTAGAAAAGAAATATTAAAATAAATTCTGCTTTTATTCATACTTGCAATTTAATATTTTATAGTTATTAAAGGTAGTATTAGGGTAGATAGAACACATAAAGGAAATTATGAAATGCAAGAAGTATCTAATATTAAAAGTATTTTGATATTTATCAAAATATAGGCCTATATTCATGTATATGAATACAGAAGAATATTTTGGTCATAGATGAAAATAGCTATTTTGGTATCATAAAATAAAGAAAAAGAGAAAAAAATAAGAAAGTTTTTAGAAAAGCTGAAGAGAAAAGAAAGGGAAGAGAAATTATATAAAGCAATAGCTGAGAGAACTAGGATACATATAGAAATTCACTCCTTAAGAAACAAGGAGCTTAAAAGGAAAGGATGCAAATGCAAACTGAGGAATGAAATGATACTAAATTTACATTGGATAATGTCTCAAACACAGAATAGTCCTATTGAAGACCACATGACTAGCTCAAAAATAAAGTGCTATGCAGCATGATCCACAGGGTAGTGATAAATTGCACATAAAAGACAGCACTGAAAAATTTAGTACATTTCAAAGGTCAGCTTTCAGCATTATTCTCTACAAAAAGCCCCTGCTAAATTACAGAAACATTTGCAGAGCAAGCTGTGTGATTTCCAGCAGCCCTAGGAAGAAATTTACACCAACCTTACATTTTATTCACACAATATTTAGGAACTGAGGAACATCTACAAAACCTGGTTATCTGACACAGTGTGTCATATAATCCACAGTAATACAATACTGCAGTTGAATCTCAAGTCTTTTTCCAAAATGCTTTGTGAAATTATAAACTCTTAAGCTAAATTATCTTTTGAGTCCTCAAATAAATGATATGCAGTCCTTCACAAAAATTTTTGCAAAGATATTAACTGAAACGATCTTTCACAAATTATTAATTAGGATTCCATTAGTGATGAGTTATAATGGTGTCTCAGCCACATGCTGATCAAAATATTTTCTTCTGTTCTTTCCAAATGATCACCCAATTCGAAACATTTATAGTATTTTTGTTATAATGTAATACTTTATTTCTTACACTAATAATATTTACTTTCACTTATTCCTGTGTAATATTCTTGCATGTTTGTAGGATGCCACACATTTTTGCATCATCAACAGATTTCATCATCACATTCCTGCTTTTAATACAAATGTCAAAATAATGGAAAGATTAATTTTCCACAGACACAAAAATTTTATGGTGAAAGTTACACCATACGTATTACTACTCTTTGTTTCTTATTTGTGATCCATTTTGGATTTTCTTGATCAAAACCATACAAAATCTTCTAAGAAATCATAATTCAGTAAAGTTCATGTAGCTACGCCATGTTTAGTTAAATGATGCTTTGTTACTACCAGTTTAAATAACTTTTTAAAAAGTATTTCTGCTACATTGCTTTGGGGACTGTCTTGTCACAGTTTCAAACTCATTTTGAAGGTTAAAGTAATATTTTGCATCATTATAAAAATTGGATGAGTGGTTAAATGTTTCACGTTAGTATTTAAATATTCTAAAAGATTATTTTCTAATGAGCTAATGTTAAAACATAAAAATGAAGAAAAAATGTTAATGAAAATATCTAGGCTCTCTTAAGTTACTGATAAATTCCAAAGAAACAAAAATACTCCTAATTAATATTCAACTACTATTTAAGAAAAAAACCAAATTTTGTTAAAGCCAGTCTCTAAGGAGCAGCCTAGTTTACTTGCATTATTGCAGCTCTTTCTCAAAAAGAAATGATGTGAAACAGCCTTTGTTGTTAATTTAGACTTCTTCCCTCAACCTATTTAAATAAAAATAATACGCACAAAGAGAAAGATAATTAAGATAAACCACCATAAAGTTAACAACACCATCCAGATGTTTAAAACTTTGGATTACCTTTGAAACAAACAATTTAATTGATCGCATCCTTTAAAATCTCTCTAATACAAGACTCTCATCGAATATAAAATATTCCCATTAATACTTGTAGTAGCAAAGGGACCTCAAATATCACAGAACTACAGAATGGGTCTGGTTGGAAGAGACCACAGCAGGTCATCTGGTCCAACCTCCCTGCTCAAGCAGGGTCATCCCAGAGCACAGTCACCTGCACATTTAGGTAGCACTTTCTGTGCATCACTTTCTGCCTGTTGCCTCTTATCCTATTGCTTTGGCACCACTGAGCACAGCCTGGCTCCATCCTCTTGCCACCTTCCCTTCAGATACTCACAGACGTTGATGAAATTCCCTCTCTGTCATACCTTCTTGAGACTGAGCAGGCCCAACTTTAATCTTTAAGGTTGTCTTTTTCTTTTGGAATGCCTTGTTACATTTTTTTCCTTTTCAACTCAGTTGGAAACATGGTTCAAAAACTACTGCAAAATTGAAGTACTGAATTTCTCTTTATAAAAACAGATATGATAAAAGTGCCAAAAATCGGAAATACACCACAGTTTTCAGTAGTCTAACATTCAGTGTCAGTGTGATTGTGTTTTGTCTGACAGAAAGAAAGGCAGCTCAGATCTCATGTAAGTTTCACTCTCCCAACTATACCATGCTGAGCATCACTTCATTCAGTGCAAGCACTGTTTCCTTAGATCAGTATTGCTCCTCTTGTTGACTTCTTGTTTTGGTTTATGCCTCTTGTGTTTCACCCTGACAACATGCACCACTCTGAAGTGCCTTGCCTGAACTTGCTGTAGTTTGTAAGAATTTGTCATCTGTCAGAGGACCTGAAATAAATACACGTCTCTAGATGAAGTTTTGCAGGTACTGAAGGCAGGAACCTTCATTTCTCTGGACCTCCTACCTGTTATTACACATCAGGAGGTTCTTGGCCTGCTTTGCTGCCAAGACACGATGCTGTCTTATGCCCAGCTTGCCATCTTACCAGCACTGCTAAGTTTTTCCTAGCAGAAATGCTCCCCTGCCAGTCAGAGACCAGTCTGTGTTATTATTAGAGATGTTTCAGTGCTGTGACCACATGCAGACCTCTAGTTCTTCCTGTTTGTTTCCCAGGTGTGAGAGACTGGAGAAAATGATTACTGGCTCAAAACAACAGAAATGAGGGTGAGGGGTGGTGGGGAAGGCAGTGCAAGTTCTTAGAAAAGTGGGATGTGCCCTACACCCCACCGGCTGGAGCCTGTAGTCCTGCCCAGAATAGCTGTCAGTCACTGGCACACCTGAAGCCCCACCTGGAGGGGAGGGCCCAGGAGACCAAAGCAGATAAAAGTAGTTGCACAAAGACACATGTGGTCATGGCCCATTGTTTTGGATTTTATGGTAGCTGAAAACACTCTGTAATTCAAATGGTGAATAATAATTTTTGTCTGTATATTTCTGTCTCTCTCTCTCTCTAATTTCTTCTCTAAATCTGGGTAACTTAAAGTTGGATGCATGAGAGTTTGCTAAGTTAGTGCCTTGCGAAATGCTTTATTTAATTTGAATTTTTGTTTTAAGATTTGCAAAGTACCCTTATTTTCTAAAGTTTTCCAGTAAAAGTTTGTGAACATCTTTTGTCGAGTTCTCCTTTGCATCACCTCGGGGAAAAGTAGTGCCTTAAGCCCCTTTGAAATAAACTGGCTGAGCAAGGACCAGGGCTTTACACCAGGCTGCATGCATGTCTTTGCATGCACTTGGGGTGGATGTCTCTTCACACTGCTTTATCATTCTGGTGTTCTTATTCCCAGCAATGTGCTTTCTTGGATTCCCACCTCTGCCTATCCCTTTCTCACCAAAAAGTGTGTTGCAGTATCTCTCCTTTGATGTTACTGGCTTAGGACTCCTTGACAAATTGATCACTCTGCTTCAACCAAAGATGCTTTTGTCCTACTTTGTCAATTGGATCCCACCACTCCTTAACAACCTTCGATCTTCAGAGATCTTGTGGTCACAAAAAGCAAATTTCTGCTAATGACATCAGTTGTGCAGCCTGGTATTGACCTCCAAGATTTACCCATTCCTGGTCCAACCTTTCTTCTTCACCAGGAGACACCAGATAGGTTGTATGCCCTTAAACCTTATCCCCAAAGTGAAGCAGTAAATCTTCATATGGTCAATGTCTTCCCTGGCAGTGATGTGTGGCTGGACAGCAGAGGTTAATAATGCAACACATTGGTATTGTCCCTAGAACTTTTGGATCTGAGCACCTGGCAATCAGCAAACCTCCCTAGACAGCAAGTTGGCTGATGGGCCACTCATCTCCCTGAGAAGGGAACCGCTCCCTGCCTTCACTTGCTGTGTCTTAGTGTTGATACAGCTCAGGTTCAGGTATGATGTCTCCCCAGACAATGTTTTTTCCCCATGATCTGCTACTAGGGCGTTGAACCTGTTCTGCAGGGGCAGAGTTGCAGGGAAGAAAAAACCTGCCTCATGTTGCAGCTAGTCACAAGACTCCAGCCTTTCCTAGTGCGGGACTCTCCATTTGTCATTGCATCATGTTCAGGTTCTGGCTGTTCTGTCTTCTTTTCATGTTTTTTGTCTGCGGGGTCTCTGTGAACATAGTAAATCCTATGAACAAATTTGTTGCCATTTTCCCTGATGTTGTGCAGTTTGCTGACCTCCTCCCACAGCTCCCCCAAATCAGTGCACACCTCCTGCAAGAAAGGAGCTCCTTTCCCATGAGCCCAGCCATGGTAAGAGCTCCCAAGTGCTCTCTGCAGACCCAGACCTGGAAAGCTGCCTTCTGTCTCCTCAGCTCTGTCTGAAATTAGGCTTCTGCTGTACCAGGAATATCTGCTGTGGTCAGTGCCAGCAGCCCTGCCCTATGCCATACCACTGTCATGGTTGAGCACTTGCACACTGCCTTCATCACGGTTTCCAGCCTTTCCAGCCCCCTCCGGGCACCTGTTCTCCAGGCCTGCACCCATCTAACTTGCTCCCTACCACCAGGTCCCTAACACTATCAGGCATCAGCTGAAAACAAAAGTTTAAAGCACCCTTTTTCTCAGGAGTAACTGAAAGTTGTCATTCAAAACTAGAATTTTTGAGAGGTAAAAGCCTGTGGTAGCTTCCCTTCTGCAGCAGCAGCAGGCAGCCCCCCTTTCCCCCAAGCTTCCTAGAAGAGCCATTCCCTATCTGCCTTGCCACTGTACAGGGTATCTTGATGTGTGATTCTTTTTTTTTTGGGTGAAATTTTTCTTTTGCCTAGGTTTTAGGGTCTAAATATCTCTGATCTTTGCTTCTCTTTACTTGAAAGGAAACCTACTGAGTGACATAAACATTCACTGTAAGACTGAGTACAGTCCATTTGTGGTTAACATAGCTCCAGCAGGATTTTCACCACCAGAAATCTCACTGCACATTGTTTTGATGTGGCTTTCACTGCAGACTGTATTTCCTGGGGAAGAAAAGCCTTTTTCTAATTGAATTAAGAAGTATACATTAAAAAATAAAATTATGCCAATTCTGTAGAAAACTAACACTTAAAAGACAGTGAAAAATGAAACTTGAGTTACAAAGCAATTTTACTGAGGGAAAAACAGTGACAGAGGTTCTTACCAAAATATAGCAACAGCACAATTCTTTGAGACTTTCACCAAAGAATCCCTAAACCTGGCCAGTCCCATCTGTTTCAGCATTTTGTTGTCATAGCAAAATCTGAAACAGACTGAAGGGATGTGGGGGAATTAGGAAGGAGGTCTCAGTGAAGCATAAATTGCAAATTCCTTTCTAAGTAGGAAGATCAAATTCCATTAAGTAACAGCACAGTTTTATGTACCATCAGTGACCTGAAATGTGAGGTAGTACTTCATTTGGGAAATGCACTTCACAGTAATGTGTGCAATTACAGGCAAGCAAAACATCATCAACAACCATAAAATTGGGGAAAACAAAGGGTCTCAATGGAAAAATTGAACACTGCACCAGAATGGACTTAAACAGTAAGAAACCACTGAAGAACACATATGCCTAATCAGAGTCTGGAAAATAAATATAAGTTAATGAAGATAAATTTTTTCACTATCTCACCAGGAAAAGAAAAAATTAAAATATATTAGCCATTTTCATAAGAAATAATGCTTGAAATGTTATAACAAGGACAAAAATATTAATTAATGTAATTCCAGAGAAAAGTGACTGTAGAGAGATTTAAATGAACATTAAATACTGAAGCTAAGTATCTGTCAGCCAGTGCACCTTCAGACGTATTCAGAAATACTTTGATAAAATCACGCATATTTTTTAAGATGGATGAATTTGAGACTTTGGTCTGAAAACTGTTAGTCACACTAGGAAACTTTGATTTCTGAGGACTTCAACATAGATACTGAGAAAACAGGATGCTAAATAAATATATTGTTGGGATGAGACTGTGCTATGAAAGTGGCAAACAGACCTGAGAAAATTAGGAAAAATTAAGAGAACAAAATGTGTGTTCACATATCTTTTCAGTAATGATGTATAAGCCTGATTTGAAAAGAAATGCATTAAATATATCAGATAATATATCCCATATCTGAAGATAGCTCTAAGCTTTGGATCCTAAAAAAAAATACTAGGATGAAAGTTAAATTAAAGTCAGTGAACTTTCTTTCCAACGAATTTAAGGTCATGCCCTGAAGTGATCTGCAGGGATTAAAAATATGTAACATTTCATTAAATAGCATTTAGAACCTCATTAATAAAATAGTATAACATGGTACAATGGTCAATAATACATATTTTGGCACAAGAAGGGAACTTAAAAGTAAAATAATATGTTATGGTAAGTTACTCTATTTCAAGAGTATTCCTCAGGAATTACTTTTAGGGCATCATGTTGCTACACCACTTTTCAGAACAAATATTTACTTAAAATCTAGTGGAAAAAATACCTTCTAAAATCTACTGTCAGAAAGTTTTGAAGTTATTGAGTGCATACATGAAATATTTGAGAAATAATAATCTTGATAAACACTTTTCTTACAAAATCTCAGTGGAACTAATTTTCAGTAGTAAATTTACTAAAATTCACTTTTCCATAAGTGAAACATAAACCAAACATTTATTTTCACCCATTCTGTGATATTTTAGTGACAAAGTCAGAAGTGCTTAGTCATGAGTACCCAGTGTGAATTTTATACCTTATTCTCTTTTTAATTCATGGCCTTTTAATAATGACTCATAGAAAAGCACATGGTCCATTTATTGTATGAAATACTTCATTGCACAGGAAGAAACAGTGTCATAAAAGGAAATTAGAAGGTACAATAAAAGCAGCAAGTCAGAGAGGCTGGAACAGAAGTTTTACTTTTCAGTGTTCTCAATATAAGTAAACAGGTTTTCAAAGTAGTTCATTTCCAATGTCTTGAAGCAAGATTTTATGGGAAACCAAGCTTTCTGAAAAACACATAACAGTGAGAATACATTTATTTAAGAAGACTATGTAATCATAATACTAATTACCTTTTAAGAAGACTTTAATTTAATTTTCTTTATTGAAATCACTGTTAAGTAATTAAAGTATTTTCAACATTGTACTGAAATGTGTGTGCAGCTGAGTTGAACTCAAAAAGGTTCACAGAGGTTCATAAGTAAATCAAAATGTTGATAAACTGATATTTAAATGGATTGGATTTTAATTTAGAGTCATATCAAATCTTTCAGTTTAGGTCAGCACAAAATGAAAGATAGCAGCCTTAAAGTGTAAAGCCTGGGATAATTTGTACTCATGATATCTCATATAGTTCAATCAGTGAAACAAAATAATAATATGTATATCTTCAAAAACAACATGGTTTTTCCTTGTGAGAGACTCTTACAAGAGAATGGCTCAGTCAGTCTTTCATGAAGTTACACCTACCCATTCAAACAGAAATGGAATCTAGGCTTAATGAGATTGAATCTAGATTTAAGTTACTTCTCCCTTTTTTTCCAAATACATATTTTCTAATGTCTCTAAACAAGAAGCAAATAAAAAATTATTTCAAATCACACAAATGAGGGAAAAGTTCATATATTTAATAATCTAAATTCAGTGTTTATCTAAATTTGGTATCTTTTCCCATGCTTTGTTAAAATACCCTTGGGATAGAAAAGGGTATTTTAACCCTCTGGACACTTTCAATGCTATCTGGAGTCTATTGATGTTTCTCAATACTTCATAGTCATGGGTTTTTTTGAATAGAGTTACACAAGTGGTTCAGTGCTAATACATGTGGAATATCTGTTCTTCAGAATTGGACCTGTTTCTAAATACATGGGACATCTGTAAATATGGAAAATATACTATAAATTTTAAAATGTACATAACCCCCTAGTGTTTTCATTACAGTGGTATGAAAATATTCAGTATTTTCCAATAGGGTCAAGAATTTAGTTTTATGTGATAGCATATTCATTGGTCTTTCAGATATTGGCACATAATACTTTTACTCGGCATATCTGGGAACTACTGAAAGAATTTAATGCTACCAAGCATATATTCACATCCTTAGTATTCACTTGATGGTTAAGCACCTACTGAATTCAGATAGATTAACCATAAATATAACTAAGTGCTGGAATTAAAATATTTCATCATATGATTTTACAAAAGCGCTAAATATGTGATTCTTATTTTTCAAGTGTTTCACCTTTTGTGTTTCTAGAAAACAGGAAAGTCTTTTATACTCTGATATGCATAATTGATTGACTGCATTCCCTGTTTAATTGTGCATATATCCAGCTGTTTGTGTCCATTAATTTGGTGGGTACTGCACTAGAGGCACCTGACCAAGTAATAAATTTTTATTGTTTGTGTGACAGACAAGGAACTACCATTTACACATTATGTACTGCCAGATATCCAGCACATATACATTTACAGTGCAATAGCTATACTGTGTGAACATATTAACAATCAGAAAAATAGTTCAAATAATTGCAATGTATGCACTATATTTCTGCATCAAAACTGTCTGTTGTCTTCTTTTTTAAAAATCTGGTATTATAACTCATTGTTAAGCTGAAAAATTCTTAGTGTCTCAAGTTATATTTAGATACTTAAAAATGTCCAAAACAGGGTCTTTTTTAATCCATTCTTATACCTGCATACAATTCAAAATAGGAATTTTCATCCTAATTCCACCCTTGAAGTGATAACTTCCAGTCGAGTTCAAATGTATATTTCACAAAAACATCAAAAGGGACTCCTTGCATTCTCATTCTCCAAAGGTTAGGGAAGCTTTGGAAGGTGCCTCTAAGGAAAAAAAATACTCTTTCTTCCTTTTTGTACTGCTTAACCCTATTAAATAAATCCTCTGATGGTGACTTACTTTTATTCATGTTAGAATAAATCTAGTGTCACTTCAATTAAGTTGAACTGAATTAAACTAAATTTTTAAAGGGATATAAAGTAGGTTCTCACTTCTAGTATATCTAAAATAACAGTAGGTCTTCGTCTCCTATCTATTGAAGGTTTTCAATGAAATTGAAACAGGTAGTCTCCATCAGCTTTAGTGTAGTTGTTAACCTAACTGAATTGTGAGTCTGGGCTAAAACATCAAGTGAAAGTTAAGGATGTGAATACGTACTTTGTAGGATGGAATTAGAATGGGGAATGATTAAGGTCCCATGAGATAAAGCACTTTTTTCTTAAAAAGAGGTAGGAAGTGTCACTAATTCCATCCATGCAGAATTATCTAGCCAAACATGAAACTTTCAATTCTGACCTTACAGTAAGGTCACTTCATTTGACAAAAATACAGATTGCAGAGGAACAAAGCCTTTTATTTTTCATGTTTAATGTACATGACCTTTTCACAAGATGCTACAGAGACATTACTATAATTCCCTAAAAGTTTTTGTGACTCCTGGAGTACAAGGGTGACTGGTAGATCCTAAAATCTGATATATTATAATTAAAAATACATTTAAATTGCCCTAATAATTAAAAAGAAATTTATTTTTGTGGAAGAAATAGATTATTTGAGTTAAGTCATCATTTTTCATACAGCAGACAGCTGAGAAAGAAATTGCAGTGATAGACAGCAGATATATTGTATATACTCCTGCTTTGCATTAAGACAGAAGAACCTCAGAAAAAAAATTCCTGAAATATAGCACAGAACTTTGTCATTGTACCCATCAGAGGAAAATTAATTCCCCAGAGGAGTCTGACAAGCATCTTAACAAAAATATCCATACAATTTATGCTTCAATCATGGCCAAATTCTTTCAATTACATGAGGACTAACTGGAACATCAGCAGCTTCTCCAGTGGGCTATTCCAATTTCATTACTTTTATGCCAGTAGATGACAGGTTGTTGTTGAAATTGATCTCTTTTATAAGGTTCATAACATTCTCTTCAAATTACTGTGCATCTTCAGATTTTCTTCATTTCTCAAAGGTCTTAAGAAAGGTTAATAACATCAACAATATAGTCTTGGTTAAAGTAGCACTACTTAAAAGAATAGCTTTCACTAAATTATGGTTTTGGTCTTATACTATCAACTGGCATGGTCAGATTATGCCAGCCTTACCTTTCTGCCTATTTACCCACATGAGCAATGATTCCAATTATTTTTTAGAAACAACTCAAAAAACAAGATTCTACTTAACTGCAAATAAGCCTAGCAAAACTCTGAAGAGCTGCATATCTAAATGGTCAGAACTTCTCAAGATCTATCTGGTGCTATCCTTGGACTGCTGCTGGTCCTTCAGTTTCAGCTAATGATTAGTCCTTCAGCTAACAGACTGTAAATCTAATTTGGATTTTTCTACACTACAGCTGCAGTCACAACAGATGAACTTCAAGCATTTTAAAGTTCTTTTAAAATATACATACAAACACTTTCATATGAAAGCTGTTGGTTAAAAAACCTTGCTTAATATCTTCATAGGTAGAGTGAATGGAATTTTTTAAACTGCAATAAAATTTCTGAAAAGCAGAATTCCCATCGCTACTATCTGGAAGCAAGCTAGCAGTCAAATCTATTTAGAATTCTCTTAAAGCTCCTTCAAACATTGCCAGCTTTTAGCACTTGTGCTGGATTTTTTCATGACTGGTGTTGGCCTAGGAGTGTGTGTTTTGGGAAAGGTTCAGTGTAAATTGTTCAACTACCTTTGACATGTGAGTTGAGGAAAAAGGTATCATTTGGCCAATGTAAAAAAGTTGGCAACATTTTCTTTGTAAAACTTCAATGCCTCCAGTCTTTGAAGCAGAAGCTGACATTTGGAATGGTAACTTCTATATTATCTGTCTTTCATCTTCATTAACTTGACCAAAGTATGGTCAAATTATAAGAACTCAAACTACTAAAGATTGAACAGTGGTGAGTTATTCCATTGATTTTTTCTACTGTTGTAGAAAAAAATCATAATCATTTAGCACATCCAAGCTTCTCACAGGTCACTGAACTCACTAAAATGTCATTGACTAAACCGTGCCTCTACTTTCCTCAGATAGCTGTTGGACATGCTCCAGCCCTAAACTGAAAGTACTAAAAATCTGAATTTGTTTAAGAGGACTTTAAATGCCCTGGCTTGGAAAAGGGCACAAGAACTGAGTCTGTGACACCTAATTAGCTTCTCTTCTTAATGAAGCAAAAGAAATTTCATCATGATACAGGGGGATCAGACAGACATGAAGACAAAGTTTGGAGTGCATCAGCTAACAGAGAAAGTGAGAAAGAGAAACATCTGTTAAAGCAAGAAGATATTAGGTAAAAAAAGGGGGACATGCTGGACAAGAAAAATGAATTATGAGCTGCTGGGACAAAGAACACAAGTTAAGAAAAGCACTAAGTCCAGACATGTTCTAAGAATGGCAGGAAAAAGAGAAAGGAACTGTGAATACACTAAAAACACATTCACGATAACACCTGCGTTTTCAACTAAGTGAAGTAGAAAGTGAGCTTGTTTTGATTTACCAAAATATGAATATCGATCTAATATCGATATCCAACTGAGATGGACAAAAACTCTCTAACCATTTAAAGTAAGAAAGTGCATGTTTATTTTGGCTCCAGGCACTGTGTGGGATAAACTCCCTAAGGTGCAGGGCCCCAATACAAGAAAACACAAAGCTTTTTATTTACAAAAATTATGAATATCCAAAGTACAAATGCATATTCATAACCTTAACACCTCCCATTCTCCGCTTTGTATGGAAATGAGCTTAAATGTCATTAAGCATGCACAGTGTGTGCTCTGAATTGAGTTAGTGGTCTTGAATTGGGTCAGTGGTCCTAAAGATGAAGTAAAAAAAATGATGAAGTAAGCTCATCTTCCTCATTTTGACCTTTTCACCTTTCTGAACTTTAACAATCCTAATTACCTTAGTGACCTCTAATTTTCCTCTGGTGTGACTTTTGAATAGGTTCCCACAAAGGGAGGAAATTGGTGATTGTCCTTGTTCCCTAGACCAACTTATCAATGTTTCTGTTCCTCATTCTAAGCACAGCTAAACAAACATACAAATGACAGATCATCAGTTATTCAGTAATCAATTACTAACGTCTTGAAAACCGTTTCGGGTCCAGCTCTCTTAACTATTTTAATTAACTCTAGCTGGGCCCAAATTCCTTCCTGTTCTAACTAATTTCAACACAGATAGCCGAAAATCTTTATATTTCTTTTAAATCTATGTTTCAGTGTTAGTTCATATAATTTGTAGGGATCTAGACACTTGCCTTTGAAGCCACAAATTTTTATTTATCATTCTATTGCCTTTGAGTTTTTGATCAAATTATTTTTTTCTTTTCTCTTTTTTTATGAAATGAAAGTGACCCTTTACCAACTGGTTATCAGATACATAAGTGATTTCCAATCACACCAGCTTGGAAGAAGTTAATACAGACTTGCTTCCTTCATGGTTGCATCCTCTACTTTCCAGATCATGAAGTTATCCTTTGGCTAATTGCAGAATATCTTTGATGTTTTGCAGTTTCCTGTATTTGCTACCAAACAGATGTCCAGTTCATTGTAGTCACCCTTGAGCAAATTATCTTGTTGTCCTGAGTTTTAATAACTTTCCCAGTAGTGTTTTTGTTTGTTTTCCTGTTGCTCTCTTCAGTCCTCAGGGTCTGCAGCAGATGCTTATTATAGTTTCTCTTTTGTCTTCACTATTGTTCTCTCTGTATGTGAAATATTTTGCTGACATTTCACACTTCTGAAACTTTTGAAGAATGGTGGAGGAAAAACATTAGGAAGAGAGATCTGGGAAAAAGTGGTCATTAACATCTTCACAGCTAGTAGAGATTAGAAAAGACATATAAACTGCCCTGAAGAGAAAGAATGTACTATTTCCTTCAGCTCAGAAGTCATCACTGGCATACTTTCTTCACCAGCCACTTTCTCTTGTGGAAAAATAGCCTATTCTTGGTAGGTTATTTTATACCTGATTCTTTTGTATTTATTCTTGTCAACTACTAAACAATAGTAGGATGCCCATAGTGACTATTAATCTATGGGAATGGTATCTGTGAAACTGCACACATGCTGCTCAATAAATGAAAAGGTCTCACTAATAATTCTCTTGCATATACCAAAACTCACCTGCAGTTTGAGTAACTATAATGATGAGACAAGACTTTCCCTCCTGGGTCATTTTCAGTCCTTGGAAACTAGTTTTCCCTAATCTAGTTCCTGAAAAAATCTAATTGTATTTATAACAATTTTATTGACAAACTTGACCAAGTAATGTGATGCTTCATTCTCCTAATGCTTAGTGTAACAAATATCCTAGGAGACCTCAGTCAACAATGAATCTTGTAACAAAAAAGGAACCAAGCACAGCAGTATCCTCTCTTCCTCCCTGTTTTTTATGGGCATCCACTACCTAAAACTAATACAGACTTACTGCAGTCTCCTAGGTTTTGTCTGAGGAAGCACAGATCGACCTTTAGGTATCAATAATAGAGAATATGAATAAAATATTCTTGTGCGGGTCATCTGGCACTTCAACCCAAAACTCAGCAAGGATTTGCAAAAGAATGTAATGATGCTGAGCACACATATTGGACTAAATACTTTTGTTCTTTTTTCAGTCCATACATCCCTTCATCAAAGATATAAAGACAATATTCTAAATCTTGCAATTAAGTGAGAATACAGGTTGACTACTTTTTAATTTGACTTCTTTTAGTTCTTCCTAAATCAAGTAACCTTAGTCATCGTGCAAAGGTTTTCTTGTACTACAATGTAAAATGTGCTCTCAGTCTGTCAGTCCAGATATATAGTATAAAATTCTACAAATTCAGAGTGTGATCATCATTTCAGAATTATACATCTCGACTTCAGAATACCTTAGACACTTCATAATAGTGCAGAAGAGTACAATATATTCTTTACACATCCAGGTAGCTATGCTGGTCAGAAAAGATGTGGTCATATTCTTGATTATCTTTAATTTCTTTTTATCCTCTCAAAACTGCTTCTCTTCGAATAAGGGAGGCATGCCTGATAAAATCATTTAGTATTCCACCTTATGTTTAGAGGGGATATAGGTAAAGTAGTGAAAACAATCCTTAGTCCATCATGTTGATGTACTATTAAGAAACTGAAAGCTATTTACACCACCAGACTCTCCTCAGTATTTTGTCTTATTTTTAAAATTTTTTTAAGAAGGAAGTTAAACTGCACCTTCAGGAATGATGCAAGCATTTTGGTCAAACCTTCACAGCACAAGAGAGCAGGGTCCAGAAGTTGCCGAAAAAGCATCCTACTGAACTGGAATGATCACCCAGCAGTGAATGATCTTAGTACCTTGACCATATAGCCAAGTTTGCTCAACATTAATATTTCATACACAGAAATTCTAGTTGTTCCTGCACCCACATCTTACATATGCTTCTACAAACCACAGAATATTCAGTAACATCTAGGCTTGTCAGTACAGAGCTCAGCTATGAGAACATGGCTTTGATTTCTGAATCACTAATGGGGGATTTATATAATGTAACTTCAGCTATTTAAAAATAAGATCTTTCACTTAGAGATGCTCAACATAAGCAGCAGGGAGATAGGCATGTCGCAATGTAAATTAATTCCATTTATCAATCTTTTTCAAGATGAGTGATTACATAGCTGCCTGTTTCTCTTGACTTGTCACTAGATGACAATTTACTCTAGTAATCTGCCTTCTAAATGGCTGGTTAGGATAAATGCATCATCCCACCCCCATAAACTTTCATAAACCCTACTTAAAACCTAAAATGGAACACACAGACTGCACATACTGAGAAATAGTCAGGCATAGTGATATCTACACTTATTTTTTTTCTTAAACTAGGTTTTTTAAATGGTATCTCTTTTTACTCTCCTAGGAAAAACTATGCAAAGAAACTATAGTAAATACTGGTTTTGATGAACAAGCTTTTCCACTACAAAGACAAAAAAAGTAGGACCATATTTCACTCCTTTAAAAGGTTAGCAAACTATTTCGTAAAGTGGTTTCCTTGGGGCTCTCCAAAACAACTGGGCAAGTTCTATGCAGAAACAATGCACAGAAGATATAAGGGGACTGGAATCTTTTGAACCAGCAGCTGTGCTACCTGCGGCTCTCCATAACAAGCAGACCAATTCCATGTGGAAACAGAATGAGCACAAGATATAAAAAGATCAAAATTGTTTGAACCAGCAGCTGTGCTACCTGCAGCAGTTAATCTTTTCTGGCAGTCTGTTAGAGACACACATTCCTCAGGCTAAGAGGACTAAGAGGCTTTTGCTGACTGCTGTTCCTCTGAGAGAAGCTAAGTCCAATTCTCCATATTAGTGGAACAGCTAAATAGTGGACTCATATATGTATTAGGGGAAAAAAGTCACTTTCATTTGCTTTCTTGGAAAAGATGGTTTTGATCAGTTGCTTTGAATAAGTAACTTTGAACTGGCAGCTCATTTCTTAAACCAATTTTACTTTAACTAAATGGTAAAATCTTTCACTAAGAAGAAGCTAAAATTGTGTAAGTTGAAATGTATTTAATAATAGTCAGGCATGAGCAAAAGAGTATGCTCTCCTATGGACCCAGTGTCTGCAGTGAAGACAAAATACATTTTTGTACTATTGCATTTAAATTAAACCTTAAATTTATCTGCTCTTTAAAATCCTGGGATGCTGTTGGGGTTTTTCGTTTGTTTGTTTTATTTTGGGGGATTTTTTAAGGGTTTGGTTTTTTGGGTTTTTTTCTTTTTCTTTTTTTCTTTTACTGTGGAGCACTGTCTCTCTTCTACTCTCATTGGACAATTATTTAAATAAAACAGTTTTTTGGCCCTACAATACTTGCCCTCTTTTTTTCTAAGACTTTTATTTCTCAGTATATTCTCTCTCACAGTTTAAGAGGCATCTTTTGCATTATGGATAATGACCTAATGCTTCAGAATAGTTTCCATTTTTAGGTTTGCTTTTTCACAGTTACACAGTTTTATCAAATATTTTGTTGGTTGGAAGAGGAATATTTTATATTTGATTTACATTCCAGACATCATTTGTTCAGTCAAAGAACAAAGTAGTTGTTTGGCTACATTTCTTTCAACAACTTTTGAGAAATAGAATAAGGACAAAGAGACCATTTCCCCCTCATGTTAAAAAAAAAAAAAAGTAATTTTGCATTTGTAACTATGCAAACACAGACACAAAAAACTCCAATCCTAGGGCTTTGGGAGCAAACATATAGTTATTTAACCTTATGATACATTGCAGGCTTTTAATCTTCAGTCAGCCCTCAACTGCACTGGGAAGTTTTGCTGCTGCTTTCCTTTTATGTTCTTCCCAAAAGAAGGGGGTAAATGAGTCACAAAATAGTGTAACAGTAAGCAATGCACTTTCATGTGCCAATTAAACATCCTGCCCACGTTTTGTACCTACCTTTATGCCTGATTCTGAAAAACAGCAAGAATGCAGAGAAGACAAAAACAAAGGTAATTTTTTTTTTGGTTTTCATATTTGATATTTCAAAATATGTGAAAGCAGTTCTGGAAAGGTAATGCTCAAGAAGACTGAAAAGGAACAGCACATTCTATACTAATCATTCTATGATTATGGCATATTAATTTACTTTCAAGTTCAAAACCAGTTTTTTTAAGAAGAACCACATAGTTCTTCTAAAAAAGAAGAAACCATGAGTATATTATGTAAGGGTGCCATCAATTAGTCTTTGATGACATATAAAATCCTTTATTTCTGAATATGTCTGTATCCCACATTTCACTTTCTTCACATACTAGTATTAAGGGCTTTCCCAATGCTACAAAACCAAATAACTTTATTGACTTAACACCAAAAAAAAATCCCCATACTTTGTCCCAAGTTCCCTTTATGTAGCTTTGTAAATGCACATCTTTTGTCATGTTTCAGTCTTCAAAGAGTACAGTTGTAGTAGCTAGTATCTGTGAGCTGGTATAAATAGTTGGAGATCTATATATGAAACAATCCTTATTATATACATGTATTTGTCATTCACTAAATACTTTAGTGAAGAAAACACTGAAGTTATAAGATGAAAGCCCGTTAAAGCTTTTTTCAAGGAAGGTATATCATTAATGAAGACAAAGATTTCAACCCTTTCAATCTGATAAAATCTGTGTTCATTTTGGTCTTGACAGTGTTCTAAATTATTCTAGTGTAAATTAAACTATTACACAGCCTGTATTTCCTGGAGCATGAAGTTCAGACATGCTCTATATACTGAAAAAAGCCAGAAGAAATACTAAGGGTTTGTGCCATATGGAAGTATACCAAAGGCTGTTTCAGGTCATTTTTCTCTCTTGTGTTGAAAATAGAGATCTATATTTGGTATTTAGAAGTTAAGTACTAGATGGATAATAACTTTCTCATTGAAGGACTTTTGGGATATTTTCACTGAGGTAGATTAAGGATAAAAGTGGAAGAAATTTACTGATAGGATTTGAAGAAACAACATACATTTTCAAATGCTATTCACTTCTCAAGAAGTCAGATGAATCCTCACATCTTATGAGAACTCTACTTCTTATGATTCATAGTACAAATATCTCAGAATCCGTATCTTTTTTCAGAAGATCATGTCCCCCATTTCTCAGTGTACATTAACATTCCCTGCAAATACACTAAATCCTCAGTAATTACTGTATGGGGAAACCAAATCCTCCTCAAGACTAACAAACTAACATGTACCAAAGTAATGTGGTATAATTCTTGTTTCAAATCAGTTACAAGAAGATATGATAATGAACATAGTTATTCTTCACTGAGAAGAAATGGACATTTTCATGTCCAAAAACTTGGTTTAAAACTAAAAAATAGCACTGTCTCTTGAAGAAACAAACTATGAATGAAAATTTCCTAAATGCATTATTTATATATTCTGGATATGAGTAATGCTCTGAGCAATCTGATCAAGTTGAAGATGCCCCTTCAGGGCAGGGGAGTTGGAATAGGTGGTCTTTAAAAAGTTCTTTCCAACTCATACTATTATATGATTCTATGTTGCATACCGTGTTCAATATTCCATACCGGGAAAGTATGGAATAACGATGTAGGATGCTTAAGTCTAAAGAAGAGATGATTGGGGCTTTAGGAGACAGTGAGAAACATCTGTAAAATATAAACTGTTAAACATGACTCATTTGCTGTCTCACAAGTTTAAAAAGAGATCTTGAATGAAATATGGCAGATTCAAAACAAAAAACAAAAAGAAAAGTGACCCATACAGCTTCTAGCTATGTTTTGGAATCCACTCATAGCATACTGTGGATGATAAAACTTCAAATGTATTCAAAGGAAGAGTAGTGGAGGGGAAATTCATCGAAGGTTACTAAACCTATGGGAAACACTAGAACAGCAAGTCTTCTTGCTTACAAATGGTTAGAGTCTTGAACAATGTATTTCTCAAAAATCCTCCTTTTCTAATTATAATATCATCCTCACACCTCAGTAAATTGTTAGTTTAACATAGGAGTAATTTTTCAGAAAGTCCTAGTTTTTAACATTCAGTTTCTAGGACTACAGTCTATTAGTGATAGCAAATCAGTGCTTAAGAAGTTTCATTAAAATGCACACAAAATCCAAATATCAAGACTGAAAATATTAAAATATGCTTGATTAGCTTTTTTTCTTTCTAGTGGTACTGGTGGGATATGCACCACAAGTTAGAAACTGTTTTGGTTCCTATAGAACAGAAATCACAAATTAGGCCATCTGACACCACATAATAAATCTGGAAAGAAAGTCAACAACATGTGGGATGAACTATGATGATAAAGCTGAACTATTTTTTTTCCTTAGGGAAAAAAGATTACACAAGACTTACCTGTGAAAACCAAGGAACAGCAAGAGAAATTACAAAAATATACAGATCTATTTTTAAGAAAAAAATTTATCTATATCTTATGAGTGTGTAAGACTGTTATATCTTGTATTTAATAAAAATGTGCAGTATTAGGATGGAAAATATCCAAACATTTGCAATTTTTCAGGTAATTCTGATTGAAATTATAATTAAAAATTCACAGATCTAATCAAGTCCCTCATTTCAGATGAAAGATCAAACCTTAGTTCTGTCCACAGACAACAAAAGGACAGTATTCACGCTGACTGCTTTTTCCAGTCATACATTTTTTTTGTTCCCCAAATGCCAAGAATGCTCAATATGCTCAGAACATGATATTTTGCAAATTTACAAAGCTCCGATCTTTGTGTTTTGGATCAGACCAAACCAAAATTTAGATGAACATTAGCCATTTTCTTAAGAAATCATAAGCATTTATTGTGTGTAGTCACAGTCCTGGGAATGGAGACTGGTCTGTTTTGGAGTCAATTTATGTTTTGCATCTTCAATAAATAATTTTTTATCAATGTAGCTTTGCAAGTTTGCATGCTAAAAGAGCATGCTGCTATTTCTTTACAACAAAGTAAGCACCAATGCTCCAGAGGAAGCCCAAAGTAAGAATATGTACTGAGCTCAGTGTTCTGTTTTATTTAATCACAGAGTAACAGAATCAGAGTAACAGAATCACACCTACATAGGTCACTTTGCCCAACTGGCCTGAGCAAGCAGGACCATGTGGAGCTGGTCACTCAAGACTGAATCTAGAAGACTTTTGAATAACTTCAAAGATGGAGACTCCATAATCTTCCTGAACAATTTGGTTTACTGCCTTACCACCCCAGTAGTAAATATTTTTTTCTTATTTTTATTTTGAATTTTCTGCAGTTTACTGGAATTTCTTTACTACCACCCATGAGGTATTTAAATACATTGAAAAGATTCCCCTGAGCCTTCCCTTTTCCAATACAAACAAGTCCACCTCTCACAGCCAATTTCCATATGCGTCAAATCCTTAATCATCTTCATAGCTGGAAGTATGAAAGATTTGGTCTACATTTATACCTACTAAGCTGAAGATTAAACAATTTCGCTCACGTTTCCACATACTAAAGTTATTAATGCAGGAATCAAAGACAGTATGCTATCACTGCCACCACTGTCACCAAACACATTACAAAAGGTGAGAGAACTTTCTTCTGTGTTTGAAATAAGAGGTAGATCCATCTACTCCCATAAGATCAGGACATTTGTCTCAGGCTCACCAGATAATTTCATCTAGATGAGAGTGATGCATCTAAACTTAATGGGGCTTGAAATTTCAGGCAGACTTCTTTTTCAGGGTTCCTGGTGTTTAGTCCTACATAGTTTTCTGCTCTGCTTGCTAGAAGAGCTAAACACTCACTCTACTCACACACTACAAGGAATACAATTTCTGCCATGAGCATCTGAATTCTGCTTAAGGCTTGAGACATCCAGAAGTTAAACGCTGTATTAACCAGTTAAATAATTAAGTCCATTTGACTGAGGCTACTAACAGCCTTAGAGTTTAAAAATACCTGAAGAAAAAAGTAAAGTGAACATTTTACTGAAAAAATGAACAATTCACCAATTCACAAATTCACTTGAATTTGTGGAAAAGAAAAACATTTAAAAGAAAACAAACACAACCCCTCACACCATGAAAGTGTTAAATTGCATGTTACTACCTATAAATATTGACTAAGACAATCAATTTCATTTTTATTTGGGATAAATAAAGCTGAATTTTCTTTACAGCCCATATTCAATATTTTCAGTGAAAAAATGCTTTTTTTTAATACAAGTTCTTTATCAATGAATATTCCTATATACTATATACATCATATATTCCTATATGATGTATTTCATTAATCTGTTTGCAAAAGTCAGTCATTTCAACAGGAAGAATATATTAAGTTCAAAAGAATAAGCTTTCTTTAGTATGAGAACAAAGCCTTCATCCTCACAGACTTAGAGATACTCACTAGAGATACTTGCATTTGCTTCAGCATTTTGTTTGACAAAAGCATGCCTCATCATTTGCATTATATTCACTTAAAACTTTCAACATACTTTTCCTTTATCTTTCAGCTACTTTTATGTTTCCATTAGCTTGATATGTTCTTATTTGGGATAGAGAATGGGAAGCAAAACAGTTATGGGATGACACCCAACAATCAGCTAAGCTGGGTCTTACATTTTTTCAGATAATCTCTTTATCTCTCTCATACAGCAGCTACACTAGACTCTGCTGCAGCTTTTACCTTGTGCTAGACAAGATGCTTAAAGTTTTGAGACTCAGTGGAACTTTCTGTGAAGAAGGAGCCATCAGGTTTTTACAGAAAATGTTCAAGGTATAAAATGGAAAATTACTTTGAGGAAAAGCTATTAAAAATACTTGTTTCAAAAAATTAACTTTATTTTCCTGTATTTCTTACTTCTGCCTGTAATCAAAGGTGAGAAGGCAGAATTACATACAGCAGCCAATATGATTTTGACAATTTGTATAAAGTAACTGTACTAAAATTACTGTTATTGGATTAAATTTAACTTTGTTAATATTTGTGGTGGTTTAGCACCAGCTATTAATTACACTGCAGGTAAGCCAAGCTCTGCCCCCTTCCTGAAACTAGGACATTAGCCACCTCTTAAATTTTACTATCTATGTCATGCCCAGATCCTATACGTTCCAACTACATACCTATACTTATACATATACACATACATGTACATATACATACATATGCACAAATGCAGGTATTATTGCAGTAGTCAATGGCCATTTCCCTCAAGATGTCTGTTGAGATCATTTAGTCCATGACTGTGAGTTCTATCCATCCAAGATGCACCTTTCAGATCAGGAGAGCTGGCATGTCAGCTGATTACAAGCTGCATCAGGAGCTCACCACTGGTGTGTCTGGAGCAGACAACAATCAGGTAGTCCATGGTAGTCATGACATACAGAGGCAATGTCATCCAGCAACCAGTATTACATATGCAATTCAACACTACAGATTCTTCTTACCCAAAAATTAAATCTCCCCTGGAGGTACACGTGTTTCCCCATTATCCATCAAGGTCCTTGAGTAAAACAATCCCAAGGATGGGTTTGCCTGTGCTTGAGACAGGACTAATACGAACTGCCTTCTCTAACACATTTACCATGTGCACCACAGGAACTTTATATCCTTCTATAGTAAGTAGAGGTTCTGACTGGTCAATGCCAGCTTGATTCTTAGAGACTCTAGTGTTAACGAACCAAGTGGCCTTCACTCAATGTAGATCCCAATGTTTGAAGGTCCCACCACCCATTGCTTTCAATATGGTTTTTAGCGATTGTACTGTTCAATTTTCCCAAATGCTGGTGCAATATAGGGAATATAACACACCTGCTCAATACCATACTCTCTGGCTATTTTTGAAACAAGTCCTGTTACTTGACTCAGTTCTTTCTGGGGCACTCTGTTGCCAGAGGACTTGCTTTTCAAGGCCCAAGATGGTGTCACAGGCAGTGGTGTGAGGCATGGGGTACAACTCCAGTCATCCAGTGGTTGCTTCCACCACTATAGGCAAATAGTGCTTGCCTTTGTGGGTTTGCAGGTTTGCTGTAGCGTGATGTAATCAATCTGCCAGGCCTCCCCAGATTTATATTTTGACCATCGCTCCCCATACCACAGGGGCTCTACCTACCTGTACCTGCTTGTCATGGCACGTTTCGCGATTACAGATAAACATATATTCCTCTAGATAGTCCAAATCCACCAATGCAAGTCATATTCTATGATTCTATACAAATAATTGAACCTCTTCAGTACCTTGGTTTATTACGATCTTGCTCTCACTTTCCTTACAGTAGGTACTCTATTGTACATGAGGCAGCAGTAAACTTTTGGGAAAATGTTGACAATTTAGTAGAAGAGAGGTATCAAACTGAAATTCAGTGAAACTCAGACTCTGTGGAGAGGAAAAAGTCAGAGTGCAATGGATGGTAAAAACTTGAGTTATTACTTTGAGCAATTTAATTTCTGAAAGGTACTGCAGAGTTTTAAGAATGACTTAAAATCCTTTCAAAAGGGATTTAAGGATTCCTCTATCATTTACTTTGATTAACACTCATTACTTCTTTAAATGCTATCGTTGCATTCTTACCATTACTATTGAACTAAAACCTGGATTAGAATATTTCACTTTGTTATAATAAAATCATAGCATACACTATTTCAAGAATGGATCGTTTTAATTTAGTCTCTTTAAAAATAATCATGTGTTTATGCTCATGCAGATTAAAAAAAATTGCTGTATTTAATTCCTTACACACAAAAGCACCACCAAAACCACAGTTACTCCTGTTTTACTAAAAATCTTTTCTAGTCCCCAGTTCTACAAGATGAAGCTGGAAAATATGCTAGATGCTTTCAAATTTTTAGATATATATATATATATCTTATTTAAATCAGTGAAATTGGACATTTAAGTCACTTTCAGTTTTGGAAATCATAATGCCACATAACCCATTTCACAGTTTTTACATAGTTTTATTATAAGCAAATATCCCACGGAAATGGGTAGTTTCCATCATGGAAGCTCTCAAGCTAGGCCTACACTAGAAACCCAGGAGCTGTGTGTACAGATTGCAGTTGTTGAGTTAGACAAAGCAGAGGTATTCATTGGGGGAGGGAGCTATTTTACATACTAATTCAGAGTCACTTTTCTTGAATGAAATTATGTCCTACCATTATCTCATCAGTAAAACCATGCCAACCTTCCAGGTATTCTCACTTAGTATTCTCTCTTAATTATAACTTACTTTTAACTTTGCAGAGTTTTGAAATTGTACTGTGATGTGTTACAGAAAAAGTAACTCAAATACAAGAAGCATTTTCATAACAATAATTTCAGTGATGACTTAAATAGATTTTCCATATTATCTCTGTACTAATTGACTTCCAAATAAGTCAATTAGTAGTTTAAAATACATGTGTACAAAATGAAGAAAATAATGAAAAATGTGTAAATAAAACATAACTAGTTTCCTGTAGATCTTAGACATAATGCAGTACTCCTCAGATTTGAGATATAATTATCCATACACAGATTTTAAGAAAAAACCCATTTGGTCCATAACTTCAGTAGCATCTCTTCTAGCTGTAAAATGTGCATTCTTTCATTATCTTCTGTTTTGCCTTTGTTTGGCTGACAGCATGTATCAATGGGACACATCTGCAGTGATAAAAGCCCATTAGCCACAAGACGAGACAGATGGAATAGATACAATTAATGATATAAATGCCACCTAGCTTTTGTAAGCACTGTTCACTTTCTAAATGAACAGTTTGAATTAATCTCCAGCTTATAAAAATATTGAATGTTACTCTGAGCTGCCAATACATCCCTGATTTTTCAATTAATCATGCTAATATGTGGTCTTCTCCAGATTTCCATAAGAAAAGGGGGGGAAAAAGAGATCTGAGGCTTCCAAAACCAGTTCAAATATGCTGCTAATATGAGTATTTTTTTTTGCTATTGGATTGTGTGGGCCATTGAATGTCAACAAGAGGCTTCTTAGGGTAGAATAAAACTATGCTCATACTCATGTGAACAAATACACAAGTCCTGTACTAAGTCACCTGTGTGTTATCCTTTCTTCTTTTACATGGTGAGACACAAAATAGTTGAGAGCATTAACCTCAGCTATGAGGTAAAGAAGAATAAACTAAAGGACAACTGAGGGAAAAAAATGTCCAAGGAAACAACAAAGGAAATTAAGGCATCAGTGCAAAGAAAAGGACACATACGCTGTGAATGAAAAGTTCATTTTTGATGGTAGTTTTCTAACATAAGACATGTGGCAGGAGTTTAAAGTTGAGCAAGAGCATAAAGTACGTGTTATGAGATTGTCACTACCCATTATGTGTAACAACACAACACACATAACATTCAAAGTAAAAATAAAAAAGAAAAGAAGTGTTCGTATGGTAAAACCATTTAAGTGTGAGCTGTTGCCTTTCTCCCCACATAAAAGGACTAATTTTTTTCTTGTCATTTTTATTACCAGTAATTTTCCTTATGATTGAGGATAGCATGTTTCGTATGTTGTCTATTGCAATTATCAGCCCAGAATAATCCAAACATGGGTAAAATAATGACCTTGATGTCACTGCTATTGACATCGTAACTGTTTAAAATTGAACTGCAGTAGAGCAGAGAACAGCCAAAGTTCAGAAAAACAGATGACTTGTAAGAAAATTTTGCCATGCTCATAAGAATTTCCAGAGATATAGCAACAGGAATCCGTCTTGTGGCCAAATAAAGTGCCATTCATAGTATCCCTGGAACAGCAACATTGGTGATTCCTTTTTTCTTTTGAACAATTCTCAGATTTATCCAAATCACTAGCAATCAATTTGCTGCAAGCACATTACTAACAAACTAGCATCTAATCTCTTTCTTAGCCCAATGATTTAAGTATGTTAATTTTCTTTATTTTGCAAGATACTGTTTTCATAAATCACTTCTCACAGCTGGCAATGACTGATTTGTAAGGCATTATTTAAACTGGAATAATATACTTTTGTCATATTCTGAAATATTTATTAATAAATTTATAAAACATGTAGTTGCTCATCATCAGTAGATTTCTGGTTTTCTCTTTGCTATATAAACTTAGAGGGGAGGATTTAATGGCAAGATCTATCGTGCATTTCCATGTCCTAATCCTAAATGAACATATAATCTCCAAATATCTACAAAACCTAGACAGGTTCTTCAGATCTGATCCATCTTTTATGGAACAGCTTCTTAAAAAGTCAGTGTGTAAACAGGAATTCTACATGAATCTTTTCATACATCTAGTGCTATGTACAAAAGTGTCTGCTGAAGGTGACTGCAGTGGTGAGCAGATGATTTCATCTGATCTATCCTTATGAGAAAAACAAGTTAAAATGGATGATAGCTATCTTACTGTTAATCTCATTTTTCAGGCTGGCAGTCATCCTGTCCTGTTAAGAAAGATAAATTTTATTGCCTTTTTTCAAGATTATACCTAATAAATATGTTGACTGTTTCTGCTTCCTTGAATTGTTTTAGGGTCTGAAATCTATTTTAAGTTCTTTTATGTCACATACCTTGGTATTTACCTACCCTTTTTCTACTGATAAAATACTTAAATAATCTAAATATTTTAAGGCCCATTATTTCAGGTGCTGCACAAAGATAGTAAAAAGCCACCTTCCAAATATCTGACACAGGAAAAAAAAACATTAGAAGTCCTGAACATGCAGGTCAGGAGAAAGTAAAAAAAGATATGACAACAGACTGAGATAAACCAGAGGCAGAAATGAGTGGAGGTTGTTTACCACATATTTTTTACATTAAAACATGTTGATTCATTAAACCTGGAATTGCTATCAAAGCAAAATAGATTTAGACCAATACAGAAACTCAATAATTTTTATTTCAAAAGAACTGAATTAAAATTATGGTAATGAAACATTTCGATAATATTTTGATGTACAAGACATATAAAAAAATGACAATATTTTTCCACCTAGTATTTCTCAACGACCACAGTGCATTTTGTGCTTGTAAGTTATTTGGCTGAATTTTCTGCAATGCCTAAGAGCTGTGTCTTGAAAAGGTATGTGAAGCAGAAGAAGGTTGTCACAAGGATAAGATATTAAGGGTAAAGAAACCCAGGATAAGATTAAGGTCAGCTTCATTTGCCAGAGTGGTTCATAGAAATGTCCTTTCTGTATGATCAGATGAAAAGGGTACAGGTCAAATGCGTATGTCTCTGAAAGTAAAAAGAAATACTCATGGAATGGATGCACTTAGTGTCTGTCACCTATTTTTCACTGTGTAAATAGGCAGGCAGCACAGTTCAACATGGAAGGTGATTCTGGTACTTCTTTTTTTAACACAATACTTTTATACAATGTAGACAGTTTAAGACAAAAGGAAAAGACATACTGTCTGTTACTAGCACCACTGTATTTCAAAGTCACTGTCATAGTCAGAAAATTAAAAAATTAGAGACCAACTCAGTCAATATTTACTTCCATCATTTTGTATTTTTAAAAATTTCATGAAGAGATCACATGTCTAAAAGTTATGTGATACTTTGAAAGCCTTCTTGGGTTTTTATAACTTTTATGGTCATGTGACTTAAATGAACGGATATAACCAGTTCTGTCTTGAAGAATCATACAAATTTCCAATTAAAAATATCTAACAGGGAAAAGGGATAAAAGAGAAGAGAAAATTTTTAGCATATGAGGAGCAGATGAGGAATCTGGGGTTCTTTAGCCTGGGGAGAAGGAAATTCAGGGAAGACCTGATCACTCCCTACAACTTATGAAAGGAGGCTGTAGCCAGGTGGGGGTCGCCTTCTTCTCCCAGGCAACAAATGAGAGGGCAAGAAGACATAGCCTCAAGCTGCACCCAGGGAGGTTCAGGAGAAATTTCCTCATGCAAGGTTAAACGCTAGAATGGACTGCCCAGGGAGATGATGGAGTTGCCATCCACAGAGGTGCTCAAGAAACAACTGGATGTGGCAAGGTCTAGTTGCCAAAGTGGTGACCAGTCAAAAGTTGGACTTGGCGTCAGAGATCTTTAACAAACTAAATGATTCTGTGATTCTGTGGTTCTTCTTGGTAACTGCAGATAGAAAAACCTTCAAAGAGAGAGTATTAGGAATAGTAAAACAAAGGTACTAAAAAAATAAAAACAAGACAATCCTTAAAAATTTACTAAAGGCAAATTGTTCCTTATTTAAAAATATCCTGAATATCACCATCTGACTCCTTATTAGCTGCAATATAGAAATAAGACCTATGAAGTCATTAAAACTATGCCATCTCAAAAAGCAGAGAACAAGAGAGAAATTGTCTTCATTTCTTTCCATTTGCAAAGGACAAACTGCCAGATCTTCCAACTGCTAGATTCTCTGAACTAGGAAAATAGTATCAGTTGAAATGATTGAATAGTGAAAGTTCCAGAGGATTAAGAAAGACATTGTGGTGCATGGTGCATACTTAGGAAAGCCCTAGCAATATACCACTACTGTCCTACATTATAAATTAAGTCAAGGTTCATGTTAAAGTTTATCAAAGGTGATATCAAGGAAGATAACGATTTCAAAAATTTCTAGAAATTGGTAAAAATTAAGTAAGTGGAGTTGGAATACTTATAATGTCCGATTGGCAAAGGAGAGTCTGACAGAGAGAGCCATAACTGTCACACCATCTGTTGTCCAGTACAATGTCTTTCAACAATTCAACACAGAATTTGTCTTATTCTTGTGTCAAAACCATTATCCAAAGAAATTGAGTATCATGAAAAATTCTAGTACAATGTCAGTGTCCCAAAACAGGGAATCCATTAATAGCTCTTTCAAATAATTTCCAAAAATGTTCTAGTCCAGAAACAATAAGGTATTTCAGAGTACCATACAGGGAATGCAGCAATTCCTAGATCTCCGTAAGATGAAGAAAACTGTCCACTTGGATATCTGAATATTTTCTTCTAAATCAGTGGCGGTGATGCTTAAAAAACCCATCCCAAACCCTGGCCTTGATAGACAGTCATAGAAATCTGTATGAACTTTTAACTTCTTCAACATTTAAGACTGAGTACGTGTACACTAAGTACATGGAGCCAAGCAATACAAATTCTTGTTAGCAAAACATAGTAACATAAAGGAATTTTTTTCATACTGAAACAATTAAGAATCTTTTTTCTTACAGTATCACTGTGCCGGTATCTGACTTGTCTGATTTGGGATAAAATATTTCATCTGAATTACAAGAAAAATTATTTTAATACTCAATTTTAGTATTCAAAACTACCTTATATCCATTCCTGCATGTATCAGCATTGCCCTTTGAGTCATACATATTGATGAAAACAATGATATTGATACATGAATATTCTCTTTTTATTACTTCTGGGCATTTTGTAGTAGATTTGATCTGTGCTTATTCTGAATATTAAAAAACCTCCCAAAACCTTGAATCCTGTGATCTGTCATACCATCAAACTAACCTTCCCTTACTAAAACACTTTATTTTCCTGACTGTATGATCAAAAAGCCTTGAGGTGTGCCTTGCATGCCATCTTTCATTCAGAGACTTTCTCATTAAATGAAATGTAGAGTTCTTGGTTTCACTCGTGGTGTAATTTTTTCTTAAACCATGTAACATAAATTTATACTAGCTTTCTTACAATCAGTCAATCAATGTCATCAATTATGAGGACAGCTGTAGCAAATTCTATTTAGCAAAGTCTCTTCGAAGTTCAGATAAATTTTCTTATTGTATAAAGGTAAATACTTAGTAAGATAAGGGAAAGAAATTGATATAAGACTTTTTTTGCTCAATGCTCTCTTATAGTAGATAATACCAAATACCCATATTTATCCGTGTTTTCGTATGCAGACAAAAAGACTTCTGAGGGAAATATAGCATATGAGAAAAATGAATGAAATATTTTAAAAGCCCTCTCTCCTCACTCAAACAATTTAAAATATTGGCAAATTTGAATGTGAAGACTGCAAAAATAGATGAGCAACATTTTTAACTTAAGAATAGAAATCTTAATGCAACATCTAGTCTGAACTACTAAGTTAGAACTTCTCCAACACAGAAGAGTACTTGGACCAACACAAAATGGAAACTTGTAAATACTGTTAAAGTAGAAATACATGTGTTGGAAATTCAAAGTTGACTTAAAAGTGCATTAAAGAAAATCTTCCATTGACGTCAGCATCTTTGCCTCAGACCAATAAATTCCATGAAGGGGTAAGAATTGCTTAAGTTAGTGACTTGTGACATGAATTTCAGAGTTCTTAAAAAGGAAATAATTCCAAAATCATCCTTGCTTTAGGGTTGTTTCTTTTATGTAAACTATATTCTTTAATAGACTCGTGAATATAATTTAATTCAAAACATATAATTCAATCCTACATGCTTTATTAGTAGCAACAATTATTTACAGAGGACCACTTATATTATGAAATGCATATATATATAATGAAATGTAATACCAGTCATTGCAAAGTGAAAAGGTAACAAAATTATTACAGGTTCATATTTTTCAATGCTTAATTTGCAAATCTCACAATTACAAATTGAATTGTTAGTGCTGTTTTTAGCATCAAATTCAAAATTAACTTAGCACTTATATGTCTTATCAAAATACTTTAAAAATACTTTAAAATCAAGGTTAGGGGAATTATGCCATGAAAAAGTTATTTTGAGGTTGTTCTCACTTTTCGTGATTATTCTGATAAAAATACAGATAATAGAAGTTGTATATCCTTTTTTTTGTATTCTGGAGGACTGCTCTGTTAGGAGTTAAATTCAATACAATAGTTTGTTACAAAATTTCTCAGGATAAACTTCTCCATCTGACCGTATATTTCACTTTTTTTTCCCTGTGCACTTGCAGTCTTATTTCACATCACTTCTTTTTACATTTAAAGTTTAAATGATGAAAGTTAAAGAAAAGGGGAACTAGAGGAACAGGTTTGAAACCTAAAACATTGCTTCATGCTTTCAAAGATCCCCATAACTACAGCTCTAGAAATACCAATGGAAAAAAACCACGACTTTTTCTAACAACACTCATGAATTTTTCTAAAAACAGAAATTATCTGAAATGTTATTGTCTTCATAGCGTTACAAAGTCAAACTACTTCAAAGGAATTTAAAAAAAGAAAAAGATCTACACAGGCTGTTGTTACAGAAAATAAATTAGAAATAAATAGTTGTCATTCATCTATTGAAGTGCTGTAAAAGAAAGTCTCCAGTTCTCCTCTCTGGCCACCTATGAGGAGAAGGCAGGGAGCAGAAACAAGTCTTTGGAGTGGTTTTGGAGTCTTGGATGGAGGGAAAATAAATTGGGAAGTATCATTCCTAAACCATGTAATATTTCTGAGAGAACTGAGTTTATCATATGTTACAAAATCTATACACATTCATGTACACATATACACACATAAATAAATACATAACCTATTTTGCGATGATAACCACACATTTCTTTGATCAACTATCCTAAAACTACAATTTTTTTCAAACTCTTTGGAAGGAAAACAAAACAATTCCACCTCCCATCCTAAATGCATATAGTCCATCTCACACACACACCTAATTGTTTCCTAACACCACAGAGAGAGTCAGTACATATTTTCAATTATATTGTATTATGACGCCAAACAAAGATCACTTCCCCCTGTTTGAAACCCCTTCAGGTCCAAGGTTGGACCACTCTAGGGTCATCAAAAGGTTGTATGCAACAGCATCCATGCAAAGACCTGTGATTTTGTTTATGCCTTTTATGTTACTCACTTTATAATTGGCCTTTTGGACCAGATGTTTATTATTGCATGTGTAGAAGAATAAAGAGGTTGTGGAGGTACCAGAAACACAGAGCTTCTGCAAAGCTTTTTGGTCTAAAAATTTATTACCTGATCTTCTCAAACTGTACAACAGTGACATTGCTAAACAAAACAGTTCTTCCTGAGTCTCAGTTCCCAAGTGCTGCCTTCTATTTTGTCATGACTTTATCTCTTTTACAAGTGTCACCCTTCTACGGGATTTTTAAAGACAGGATACCAAACTCCTCCATTTTAAACTTTGTCCGATATATAAAACTATGTATCCAAAAGCATGCTGAGTCATTAACAAATTGTAAAGACATGGTGACAAAAATTAGTTATGCCATTTAGCATTCTACATTTCATTTGGCATTCTACACTCTACAGCAATGGTAAAACCAAACTCTTGAGTTACACTTTTTTACATTAAATAGATAAACCATGTTGACAGAAATTCTGTGAAAAAAACTTTTCCCTAACACATGCCAGCTTTCAAGCTGAAGCACAGTTTTACAGACTAGTTATCAGTTTCTATAAAAGAGGTTTTTAACATGGAAATCCTGGCATACTTAAGGCTAGCGGAGTTGGTTGGACCTGCTACATTATGTTTTTAAATTCAAATATTACTAGAGATGAATCAACTGGACACACACAATAACATAGGCACATTTGGGGTATTAGTCAGGAATACAGAAGTTGTAAACTGATTGTATTTGAGAACAGAATTATGAGAAATGGGAATACTGCTGTTTCTTTATGCTCCAATTCCAACTTATATTGTAATTATTAAGCAATTAATGTCACTTAATATAAAGTGCTGCTGCAGGGATACAGCACAATAACCTTTTTTATTAATATTTTTCATTGTGTACTTTAAAAGTAATTCCTGTGAGAAATTCTGGCTGCTAAATTAAGTAAATCAATTAAGAGATTATCTAATATGACGTCTTAAAACTTTTGGAAAATAATTATTCAATTAGAAGCCTTTACTATATGAAACAACTTAAAATTACTTCTTTCTGATTTGTTTTAATGTTTTGCCATACAATATATTAGTCATTAGCAATTAGCTGGAGCAACTTTCTTCATTCATTGAACAGAGAGAATGAGGTGGATTTTAAAGGATACACAGATCCAGTTTTAATCCTATGAAAATATTCTTCAGCTTTGCCACAGTTACACAGTTTACTCTTCCTTTACAAATCTTAGACCTTCTTAAATCCTCAAACCAATTGCACAATGCCAGAATCCTAAGCCAGGCCTAAGGGCACAGTTCTCTATGAATTCATTATGCTGATCCAGTATAACTGACAGTCTTTGGAGGTATTTGGTCAGTCTGTGACCAGACAAAACAATCCTCTTAAAGTGGTTTTAACAGTAAGAACAGCATACTTGCTACAGGTTTTAAAACTATAAAGCAGTCCATATATCTCTATCTTACCTCAAGGTTTAATCTCTGATGCTGATACTGATGTTGAAACATCAGGAACTTCAGTCTGTTTCTCTACAGCAATACACTCCTTTCACTTTTGATTCTATTATTCGGACTGGTTCTTTAACCTCCTACGTTCAAGAACCTTCTCCTATCCTTACTTACTCTTAAATCACAAATTCTTTCTGAGGCGTTATTTATTGGTTTAAAACATTTTTTTTCTGGCAGCTTCCTATTAAACTTATGCAATTTATTCACACAGCACATCATATCAGTCATCAGACTTCCAGTATTTATAAATTAATGTTGCAAATCTATTACAGACTACTTGATTAGCCAGTTTTTAAACATTGCAATTAAAATAAATAAGAAGTGCAATTTGTCAATGCTGCATTATTACTAAGAGGTTTGTGCAGTCAATCCTACCACTCAAACAATAAGTGTTCAATTTTGAAATAAGAGCAAGGATGCAGAACATCACTTAAACACAGGGATTCTCAGTTTCTGGATGTGTAGTCTTTTTCCTGTTGTTTGTCATCTTATTTGGAAACAATCCTGCCTAAGCTGCTACCTTTGTGGCTGCCATAGGGTTTTCCCTTAATAAATTTTTGAACTAATCACATTAGCTCTTTTTCCTTGCCAAGGTTTCTGGAAATATATTGCATAAGGGGAAAAGCTTCAATAGATGACGCTGAATATAACCCATCAAACCAGCCCTCACTAAATCATATTTTAAGGCCAAGAACATTTTTCTATTTTCCCTATTCACTCACAAGTTCAGGGCTACAGGTTTGAATTCATGCTGAGAGAGCAGGGAACTAAAATTCAGTATAGGAAAAGGCTATATATTGTAAGCCATCATAGCAGAAATGTTGAAAGACAATCTCAATTTTTTAAGAAAAAATGGCCTTTATTGAATTTTTGCTAGATAGAAATCAGATACCTGTTGACCAAGATGGTTTCCAAATTACAGAAAGAAGAAAGGGACAGTGACCATGGTTCAGTGATGACTAAAGCACCTAGGTAGCTAAGAAATAAAAAAAGATAAGATACAATTCATTCTCAGTTTAGTTATTGGTTTAACAAAATGAATACTGGTGGCACTGGCACATGATCAACATCAAAACCAAACACAGAAGTTTCACATTTATGCCAAAGTTCACTATTTCCTTAGCTACTGGCACAACAAATGTTACTGAAACTGAGAGAAATATTTTTATCAAATAGCTATGCTATTCCATGTCTGGAAAACAGCTGATCAACATCTTTCTTGCACCCAAATCTTGTTACAGGCCTCCAGAAGTGATCTGACAAGTACAGTGCAGAGGATAACTAATTTCCTGGATCTCCTAGTGCTGACCTGGGTGTTCTTGGCCTTTGTTGCCAGGGTCCACTGCAGGCTGATGCCCAGCTTTCCATCTACCAGCATCTCCCCAAGTACTTCTCAGCAGTGCTGCTCAAAAGCCCCAGCCTATAACACTGTTGGAGTCTCTTCCTTCACAAATGGAAGACTTGGTATTTATCCTTGCTGAATTTCGGGAGGTTCCTGCTGGCCCATTTGCCCAGCCTCCTACATTCTTCTGAATGGCTGTTATCAAGTGGTCCTTCCACTTTGGTGCCACCTCCAAACTTGATGAGGGTGCATTTCAAAAACTGCTTCAACTCAGGTTCCTGCAGTCTGAGCTCAGGTGCCTTATTCCCCTTCCTGACCAAGTCACAGACACTTAGATGATAAAGCTAAATATTTACAGTGAATAAACATTTGTTTATTTGCTGCTTACAGCACCTTTTGGGAAATGTTGCTTTGGTTTTTGTCTTTCAAAACAACTAAAAAAAGACAAACAAAAAGTAACATCTGAGAGTGACATTTCAATGAAGTACAAAAGCTCAGTTTCTTATTTTTCTTTTTCCAGTTTCTTATTTTTCTTTTTCTAGTTTCTACTGGCAGCTTCAATCCTACCGTCATTTTAAATACCAAAGAAGCCATCTGCTCTCCAAGTACACACAAATAAAGTAAACCCCAAGTTTTTTTAAAAGTATAAATGAAACAACAGAGATAATAATTGCTCTTCATATTTATAATAGTAATGAGCATAATCCATCAGATTTTAGAACACCTCTCTTATACAAAGCAGAAAAAATACCATTATGATGGGACTGTCCTTGTGTTACATTCCAAGGGGACTGTATTCATTCATTAAATTCAAATTTTTCCAAGTTTAAAATTATCCTGAAAACTCTTTGCACCCTGTTCCTGTTTAATCAAAGCAGGTACTTTTAAAAAACACCAATATACTAATATTTAAAAAAAATATTAAGGGGGGCAATAATTTGAGGGTCCTCTTAATAAAGTGTTTGTCAGGTTTTAGTCAGGGTTCTGATTATGGCTGACTGATCTGCTGAGGGCATGATAAACTCATATATATCCATCTACATTTTAACATTATTCAAACTACAATAATTCCAAATAATTTCCAATGGCAGTAGTTACTTTTTGCATGACACAAGTAACCACATTACCCTGAAGCTTTAATCCATATTTGACCAACCATCTTAAGTCTTCTTAATTGTAATAACACTGCTTTGCCAGCCATACACTACAATTTACATAAACTAAGCATTGTTGCATGAAGCATAAGCAATATCTTTCAATTACTTGATTCTTCTGTGCTTTAAAGACATGGCAAAACAGTTAACTCAAATGTGAGTGTAAGAGGTCTCAGTCCTTGATTATGACTCTGAATACAATTGCAGTTTAATACATTCCTTGAGATGTAAATCTACCCTGGCTGCTTAACTGCCCCAGACTAGCTATGCAAATACCTAAACAGATAGTGTATATCCAGAAGCACATGCAAACAGAGTGTATCCCTGCATCACTTTTATAAACCATTGCTATGGTCAGATAGTTTTGAAATATTAGTCACATAAAATGAAGGTACATTTTATGAAGGAATAAGTCACAGTCTTCCTAATAAGTTCTGACTCAGCAGTCCTGGCTCGTGATTCTTATTTAGTATTCCTGAACTAGTCCTACCAGATTTTAAAAAAAACCCGAACCAACATGAAAAACCCACCAACCAACCAACCTACCAACCAAAACTTCTTGGAAAATTAGCAGACATTTACAAGACATTCATCTTCACAGAGGGAATAATATCCATTAGAAAAAATGCATTCAGTGGAATTTTTATGATTTTTCAAAGAGATTTTAGAATCCTTAGCCTCTAGTCTTTTCTTGAACTCAGCTGTGTCCTTGATCTACTTTTAATGTGGTTATGATTTTTCTGGAGTAGAGTTTGCTATGTCAATTTACTGGAACAAATGGCCCTTCTCTTCCCCTGTGAGATTTCTATACCTCGAAGCAATTTGTCCCCTGACTTATTTTGAACACTCTCATATTTTTCTACTACATTGTCACTGATTTGAGCCTTATGTTTCATGAAGAACCGTTTGCTTTTTCCTGTAGAAGCTTATTTCTTTAGAGTCCTTTTGTAGCCTTACTCTCCTGCCACATAGTTTAAAGTGTTTTCTTCTTCTCAAAGAAAGAGTAGAAAAAATTTAGGTCTTCGGTGATGTGCTTTGGACTATCATCACACAACTATTTTTTACCTTCTTTACTGGCGGCATTTTGCTAAATCAGTATTTCACCTTATGTTTTACATCATCCTGAAATGCATTTATTTCAGAATTTGGAACCATGCTGTCTCTTTTACTTAAAGTGATCATTAGATTGTTATTAGAATGTATTTTCAAAATTGTTTTCATTTTTTATACACCAGAAATTGAGATGATAAGTACATTAATTGATATTGCACGAAGACAAATGTCTATGTCCCTAACAAACTCAAACATACTTCATTTTCATAGTCTGAATTTTGCAAAAGCAGGGGTTGTGATTTTCAGTCATAGATAGCAATAAAAAAAATATAATTTTCTCTGCTTAGCTAAGTACCTAAAAAGGCATTTCAAATCAACTGAAGAAGGGAAAAGTTTTTAGTTGTTCCCACTGGATTGGCTGTATCAAATATCAAATTTTTCCTGATTTTTCATTTCCTTTACTAAAAATGTAAGTCTCATGCCACTTGTGAGCCACTCATGAAAGTATCTTTTTTTTCACAAGTGACCCTTGAGCTTTCTTTAGCTAAGTTAAGGAAGAAGTTGCAGTTATGGTTTATGACATTAAAGGCCAATTGTGATTAATGAATGGGCAACCAATTAACCTTTGGGTCCTAGTCAGAATGCAAGGAACTGAGGGAAGAAGACAAGCAGTTGTGAGAATGGGAACAGAGAAGGAGGGGATCCTGGGCTGCCTCACTCACCAATCAACAGCAAATTGAGGTTAGATCCTCATACCAAGTGCAGCTTTTCCAGCTTGAAAACAGCATTCACCACCCTTTCCACACAATTTCAGGTTCTGTAAACCTAGTTTAGGCAGAAAAAGATTGAAGATGGACACTGCTCTGATCCCATCATCATGATAGTTTAAGTTTTATAGAAGGAAGGAGTTCTGAAAGCCAAAGCCCAGAGTCATAAAGAAGCCAATAGTATTTCAGGCTTAGAGGAGAACAGTGACTGACTTTCTAAAATTTACATTTTGCAAATGTAATGTAGCACTCAGGTAAAGTCAGTGACAATACCATCACAGTAAAGAGGAATTTTTAATGGGAAAATGTTGTAGAAGATGATGAAAGACCTGTTAGCCTAAATGCAAATGACACACAGCTTAATTTTAAGTGATGTCTGTGCACAAACTGGAGTAATGCTGCTGTAGCAATATTAATACTGAATAGTATAAAATAATACAAGGCCAGGATTTGGAAGGCAAACAATTAAAACACAGATCTGACAACAGTCAGTGAATCTATGTTCAAAGACAGATCATGTCTGGATACATCTAAGCTATTGTTAGATACTCTACTGGGGCAAGTTAGATATACAGCTGTCCCAAGTATTCTCTGTGTCTACTGAGGAGATGTAAATGTCTTTAGAGGGCACATAAAAACTCCTGAGATTTAACTTTCCTTTCAGAACACCCATTTCTTTGCAATGGAAATAGAAACAGCCTTGGGCAAGTGAGTTCCTAATTTCATCATCATGATTGCCTGCCTAAAATAGTGAGATCTAAAATCAGTCAAGGGCTGTATTTGTTAAAAGATTGTTGATGTAACTTGGGGGAGGAAAAAATGCAATTTATACTACATTGTGTTATGCACAGTCTTCTATTCCTGAGTGGTCTTTTGAGGATAAAATAATCAAAATAATTGAGGAAGGAAACAAAAATGCTTTCTACATGATGGAGTAATTCTTACCAATATGGTAAGAACATCTTCTACTGTGGTGAAAGTGTAAGCTAAATAAATTTATATCAAGTTGAAGAAAAAACAGGATGCCTACAATGGTTGGTCTAAAATAGGAAAGAAAAGATTGATTTTCAACTTATATGAAAAGAATCCAAATCATGTCAATAAGAACAACTTTTTCTAGGTCTTAAAAAGGGAACATCTTTAGGTGATTGAAAGACAGAAAAAAATCAGTGTTCAATAAATTTGTAAATATCAAAATTCTTAGAAAAATTGAGCAGATTTTGTGTACATTTGCAGCATCAGTCTGTTTATTGTGCTGTGCTCAGTAATTCCAATAAAAATGGAAGAACATAAAATTGTTTTGAACCTGTGGAGAAAAAATTTCAAAACTTCTCAAAAGGTAAGTAACAGTCCTCACATTTCTTTGGCCATTAGTCTTATGGAATTGGAGGGATGGTAAATTTTACTCCCTGTAATTTTCCCCCTCAAAACAGATTGAAAACAACTGATGAAGACAGCACTAAGATCTACAGAGAAGTGATTTTGCTCTACTGAGAAACACTGAGATTTCAACAGAACTGTACAGAACAACTGCAGGTGGGAGGCATCCCTGGAGGCCATCTGGTCCAACCCCACCCTGTTCATGCAGGGTCACCTAGATTCGGTTGCTCAGGACCATGTCCAAACAGCTTTTGAATCTCTCTAAGGATAGAGACCAAAAATTCCTTGGGCAATTTGTAAGTGCTTGATCACCCTCAGACTTCAAACTTGTTTCCTGATGATCAGACAGAACTTCCAGAGTTTAGTTTGTACCTGTTACCTCTAGTTGCAGCTACAATCTCTCAAACATTAAACAAAAATCAGCAAGATGAAGTCCAGAACACAGTGAAATATAGATAGATAGATAGATAGATAGATAGATAGATAGATATAAAAAATTACTATTTCCAAAAGTCTAACTAGACATGAAATATAGGCTATTATTAGCAGAAGTATTTTCAGGAAAAGGCAAATCAGATTTAGTATTAGTAGGATAGTGAAAACTGAAAGTAGACAAGGCTGTCAGTGCACTAGTAGAACTATTCCTATGTAGTATTTCTGACTTAATACAAATGTCATCAAACCAAGTCTTGTTTAAATCAATTAGATGGTGATAAAGACTCACAGAAATATGTTTTAAAGTAGTGTTATTTTATGGAATAAAAAGAAAAAGAAAAAGACAGAGATTTTAAATTCTTACCCAAAGTGGACAGTATCACTTTGAAATCTGCAACACAGTTTATCACACATGTCAGAAATGCAGACCAAATGAAGCACAAAAAACACACACAGAAGAGAGAACATTGTACCATAGAGAACAGACCTCAGAAACAGAAAATTGTTCCTCTTGGCTGGGGAAAAAAGCAACTGATAAAGCCTAGATTAGAATTTTCACTTCCTTAAACTAGCCTTTCTATAAGATAGTAAGATTTGCAGGTAATCTGTGCTGTTGAATACATTTTCACCAGGTATGGCATAACCATCAAGATAATCTTTGACAGTAGAATATAATTTCCTGAACATTAATTATAAGAGTTGTGTTTTAAACACAATGTAGGTAGCGACAGAACACCAACCTCCTTAACCACTGTGTGGTTAAAAACATCAAAGAAAAGAGCAGATTTGAAAAGGACCTAGGCATAACTGATGCATATTTAAGATTACAACACTGTGAAAGAGCTCTGACAGAAATGAGTTGCCACCTTCTGAAAAACTGTTCACTGTAAATTAAACAATACTATCTCTGGAAATGATGGACAGAGATGTAGAGCCCTGCTTAAATGATTAGGGTATGTGGAAATTACCACCAACTCCTGAAATGATATAAATGCTTACAATGGAAAGCCACAGATCCAGATAGGATTTTAGAATCATAAGATGGTTTGGGTTGGAAGAGATTTTTAAATGTCCAATCCTCCTGCCATGGACACAGACATCTTTCACAAGACAAGGTTGCTCAAAGCTCTGTCCATTTTGACCTTGAACACTTCCAGGGAGGTAGCGCCTACAAATTCTCTGGGCAACCTGTTCCAGTGTCTCACCATGCTCATTATAGCAAATATGTCCCTATATCCAAGATAAATCTACCCTCATTTAGTTTAAAACCATTAGCTCTTGTACTATCACTACAGGCCATGGAAAAAGTCTTCCTCTTTCCTTTAAGTCCCCATTATATATTGAAAGACTGCTATAAGATCTGCTGTCCATAATCACCTCCCTGGTTTTCATATGTTTCAACATGTCTTTCAGAGGATCTGTCCCATGATCGTACCATGCAGAGAGGTAAGGCTGACTTGGAGCTTAAAATATTATGCCATTTTTAGAAGATCACTTTGTTTTCACATATGACAGCAGCTAATGTAAATAATTGAAAAAGACCATACAAGCTACTTATATTGAAAAACAAAATTAACATCTGTAAAATGTGGAGGGATTCCACTGACAGATTTATGCTTCGTCTGTTTCTTTGTAATATCAACTTGTAGTTTTACCTGGATGCTGTATTCTGTGACAGCCTAGTCATTCTCTATTCGTAGAAGACTAAAGTCTTGTACTATCTAGGTGCAGAAGAAATTTAACAGAAATTTGCTACAGTGAAGTATCATTGTGGAATGGGTGATCTTTTTTGGTTGCTTCAGAAATGTTCTAAAAGTTTATTTATTCCATATGATTAGGAGTCTTGAGTGATGGCTTCTGTTTTGTGCTTTGTCAATGCTTGGCTGAACTTAGAAGTTTCAGAATGTTCAGTGCAACATTCAAAAGTAGCTTTCATGCAGTTTTGGATCAGAAGCTTTGATGCATGACCGTCAGCACAAGATTCTTTCAAAGTCATTATCATAAAACTTCACTAGAAAACCTTCAACAAAAAAACAGCTTAAAAATTTTATATATCCATATAAATATATGGATATACTTTACTATATTTTACTATATGTGTATGCATACATTCTAGTGAATGAATTGTGTTTCTTGATATCAAGAAACTATACATAACAAATAAACACAGATTTGAAAAGGAACATACACACACACATATGCGTGTGTGAATCAGAATTTGGATCTATACGGATAATCTTTCACACAGTGACTGCTATGTTACATGAAAATATTCATCAGTTTTAATAATGATACCTTTTTTACAGGTACAGATCTGAAAATTATCCATAAAATAAAAATCTTTATTTGCAATCTTACTTTCTGTTGGGAGAAAATGGTATATTCAACATTCATTGGACACGGTAGATGTTTTTAAGTAGCATAATATTAACAAAACTAATCATCTTTTAGTTTTAATATTTTTTTGTGATTTTATTTACAAAAATATCATTCCAGATAATGCAGTGTTTCTTTCATTGAGATTATTCTGGAATCCTCTTCAATATAGTGGTGCTAGAATGACAGGAGCAAGTAGCATTCCTGCCAAAATAAATAACCAGTTTGGAGAATACACAAAGAGTTGAAAATTTTAGTCATATCCATAAAGAAACTGAGGATGGATTTCCTGAATGAACTGTTACAGTTAATGGCTAGCATTGTACCTAAGTAGCTTTTGTTTCATAGCCAACATCCTCTTAGAAATCCTAGGCCCATCAAATTCAATTACAGCTTATTGAGCTCCAGCTAGTTTATATCTGGACATTTTTAAAGTGGATCTGGGATGGGCAGATGAAAGTATACATGCAGCAGATGGTTTGGGGCAGAATCCATTAAAATGTGTGCATGTTTCAGACATCTCTAATTACTGTAACATCATAGAGCATAGAATAAATTATAATATTGCAAAGGGAAATTTTTCCTGGCAAAAAACAAGGCATCAACTCTTATTTAATTGTGGTCAAGGTCTCATTAAAAAAGTTACTCTGATTAAAGGAACAACAGAAAAAGAGGCAATGAAGAAATAATGTTTTTGAATTAGTCTGGTATTTAGGCTGCAATTATCATGTATAAAAAATGCATTTTCTAGTCTATCTACTAAAAGCACAATGAACATTTAGTACAGATAGTGACCACAAATGCAATAAAAGTAATCAAATCCCAACCATTGCAATCATTAAAAAAACCAAAACCAGAAGCTAATATAAAAGGTGATTCAGAGTTGCTATTTGAAGGCTCACTAATGTTTGTAAATGCACACTTGTACACTTCCAATACCCCTTGTGCTATCAGGTACAACTCCATATCCAGCCATCATATGCCTGTTTTTACCAAGTGCTTCTAAAAAGCTTAATCCACCAATCCAATTTGATTTGTGAAATAGTATCTTTTCATTTTTAAGTATCTCTGGTGTTTTCTGAGAGTAGTAAAATAATCATGTCATTCTACTTTGTGAGGGAGGATTGTTGAATTGTTATTTATGGTCTGCTAATATTTTCCAGTGCCTTTGTCATTCATTGTTCACAAACTGGTCTGTAAGCTCTTCACCACTTTTAGGATGAATCTTCATTACAATGCATTCAGGTCTTTCATGATCATCTTAAGGTAAACCTGCTCCCGATAGTGTCATTGAATGGCTCTGCCTTTAATCCTTTAGCTTCACAAATGTTATGTTTGTTGTCCACCAAAGGACTAAGTCTGCACCCACACCTTTTGTCTCACTTACCTGAAAGCATTGAAAACTCTCACTGCTGATGTTTTTGTGAAAGGTTGATTATGCGTCTCTTTCCAATCCCGAAGTGCTTCTCCATAATAATTGTGCGCTCCCTGTGATCACTCCCAGATCCCTGTGATCTCCCAGCTAATGACAACCTCTTTGGTCATTTGGCAAACATTTATCTATTCACAATGCTTACCAACACTTAGTCACATTTTATTACGTTTTCCCATCAAAAGTTGTAAAGTCAGTTTTAAAACAAGAACAGACACTGCAATGCATTTGTAACTATGTCCCATTGATAAGAACAAAAGCTTGCACTAAAGCCTGAGTTTTAAAAGTATTCCTTAACATAAGCCTTCTAATGTGAGAGACTTTCTCTGCTAATTACTGGTTAATGTATCTGAGATAAGTTGGAAGAATTTCTAATCCAACAAACTAAGGTGTAACCTCTGTGTAAAACATTAATCTCTTCCTGTTGCTGAAACATAACATTGCTTTTATGCTGGATTAAAGAGTAGAGTTTTTCAGGGACCAAGTCTTTTATGTTGGTCTAGGACACTCATAGTAAAGCCTACTAGTATTTTGATAAGTCTTCAGATATTAGAATGTCCAAGTTATTTATTAGTAACGTCTAAAGCAAAACTTTTAATATTTGGCCTTTTTATAATGTATTTATAGATATTTTTAGATTATTTTAAGACAACCTAAACATGTTTATAAAATTCTTAAACGCAGCTCAAACATTGTTACTATGGGTACTATTCAAGTATTAATTTTTAAAGTTTTCCTGGAAAATTGGTATACCCTTTTTGCCTTAACCTTATCTCGCTAAAATAATATACTAATTTATAAACGAGCATTAACAGCAGTTTAATCTTCACATATTGTACTGAAATTGAATTATCCATAGGGGAGATTTGTTTAATAATTTGCTGAACTGCAATATAGTAACATTTACTCAAAGCATATATGAGTTTCAGTAAATGACAACCAATACTACTTAAAAAAATTTATATGCATCAAAATGCAATAGTTTTTCCTTCTGTCTGTAGAGAAGATTCTTCCTACCAAAATTTCAGTTTTTTATCAATGATGAGTGTGGGAGTCTGCCAAATATGAATCAACTTTCATACTCTCAGCTTTTAATAGAAATAAACTGACCTTTCCAACTCAAAGAAGTTGGAAGATATCAGAATTAGGACTGTAAGAATGGAAGAATTTGACATGACACTAGTCCTTATCATGGTCTATTCCTTGATCATGATGAAGAAGTTTAATTATAGGACAATTCCCAGCAGCTTTTAACAAGCTTAAGACACAGTATTTAATAATGCTTCTGAAGCAGATTGGGTAAGATCATGGATATCTGTTCTTTTTAAATCCTTGAAATATATCCTGCCAAAACTGTCATTCCTGGAACATTCAGAGGACGGTCCAAATGCATTGTTTGAGGGCAAAGCAAACAAAAATTCTAGAAGCAACAAGGAAGTAAAACATATTTGTCACCCACAAGTAGTATCAGAATGCCTATTGCAAGACTGCACAATGTTTGTTCATGTTACTAATTTAATTTAGCATTATAAGGAAATAAGCACTCCAGAAGATTCAGTAACAGCAAAACCAGAGAAAAGCTCTATTAGCTTAAAAGAAGGAACAACAGAGTTTTGTAATTAATCCAGAACCAATACTACTTCACAGGAAAACAGAAATGAGGTTTTTTTCAAGAAAATTGAGGTGTTGATGTGGTCAAATACAACTTATGTCTCCAGAAGGATCAGTTTCCTAACTAGATTGGGTGGAATTCTAAAAGTTTCTTGTTGTTCCTGAGAACACTATCATCTGTTTGGCCAGATGTATTTTTCTTATTCAAAATGGTAAGTGCTTATAAAGCATATGTAAAATGTGGGTTTCTCAAATTAGAGTACAGAAAAAGTTGATGCTGCCCTCTGCAGACACACAGGCTTAAAAGATTCACAGAAAATTCCATTTCCTGAGAAAATTGTAAGGGGTTTGGGTTTTTTTTTTTGGTTTGTGGATTGCCCCAGCTGGTTTGGGACTGTTAACAGCTCTGAAATAACAAAGCAAGCAAACAAGTAGCAGTATTAAAATGGAGTTGGTAATATAAAAAGAAACAGAAATAAATTGGCTTGAATGCACTGAACTGAAAAGAACTTGTTGAGATCCAATGTCATGGGAGTATACAAAAACAAGCTCATACTCAGATAACAAATGCAAACAAAATTTATTTTGCTATGATGACCAGGGGCTAAAAATAACAAAGAGTGGGGGTAAGTACAGTGATGCTCCAATGACTTCTAACCTCCATCAGGTATATTGTCACTACATGGACAAGGGTGGTGACCCAAAGCATGCACACACTTGCACACACTTGGGAGGCTTCTCATTCAAGGGTACAAAGAAGAGAGTTTCAGTCCACCCAAAGGGCTGAAGGATCAGTAACAGATATCCAGCAAAAAAAAGTTGCTCAGCCAGGGAGGGAGAGGGCACTTAGTCTTGGGAAGTCTCTGTGGGTGCCATCCCAGACCCAAGCAGAGGCTTCCTGTCACAGACCTGCTGCTCTAAAGAACACCACAAAAAGGGACAAGGGGATAGGGTGGTGTGCTCCTGCCACACCCAATGCCGAGTCTATTCTGAAACACTTAACTATATCCTTAACTTGCAACTTATATCCTTAAACATATATAAGACCCATTGTGTACAACTGGAATTATTTTGGAGTTAAGGATATGTTCAAATGTTTTGCTGAATTGAGGCCTAAAGAAGCAGAAAACTTTATTTTCCATGTAAATCCCTATAACTAAAGGGAGATGACACCTGTTGGGTGGAATTAATAACAGTAAATCCAACGCCATTTTGATGTCCTTTGATATCCTTTGATGCCCTTGTGTCTACATTCTATTGTTCTGGGCACAAGCAAGAAGTCCTTTCAGGAAGACCATTACATGTTTTAACAAACTTCTCTTGCAGTATTACATTCCCATCTGTTCTCAGTCACTCCTTCCAGACACTCATTCTTTCATGCTGCCAATAGTTCTGATTCACTCAAGTCTACCACTGTCCCAGTAAATCAATGCCTTAGCCAGTTTCTCAGGACTATATGGCAATGAGAAGTAGCTTTAAATTCTATTTTAATAGCTGTTCTTCCTCCAGTCATCCTTCCCACCTACCACTAAATGGAGAGACTCTGGAGCCAGTGTGTTTCAAGACCTAGCAAGGCTGTGCCAAAAAGCATCACACAGGAATCACAGGATAGTTCTTAATTCAACAGCTGTATTAGAAAGAGTATAATGAAAGCAACATCCTGGAATTGATAAAAAAGAACTGTAGTAACAGAGATGTCTGATGAGAAGAGTTGTTGGATGGGTCAAGAAGCAGCCTGGGATTACTAGAAAAAAGAAATCGTCAAGGAGAACATTAAAAGGACTTTTCCAGCCACCTGAAGTTGAAGGACAGAGTAAATGGAAAAAGCAGTCATGGTTAAAAGAGAAAGTTTGAGAGGAAAAGCAAGTGAAGACAGGAAGGAAAATGCATTTCCAAAAGGTGTTAGGTTTGGAGCTGTGGATTTGGGTTTTTTGCTGTGTTTTGTTTGTTGTTTAGCTTTGAAGGATCATCAAAATATTTTATATACATATAGGTGAATTAGATCTTCACTTTGATACTTCTCTGAATCATACAAAAATATATACATAAAACCTAAAATCCATCAGGCTTTGTAACAAGAAGCAGAGGAAAAAGTAACCTCCTTAGAATAGAGAGTGGCATAAAAACCTCGTTAAAGCATTTGAACTCACACCTCAACCAGAACCTCAGGGAGCCTCTTCTCACGGAAGAGAACGTTTCCTATTCTTTAGGGAAATTTAAATACACTCCTAGAAAAGATTACCATTTCCCAGGTCCAGTCAGTTGCTTGTGTGCAGGATGTTTTAACTTCAGTGGTGTCTGCAGCTGTTGATCTGAAATACCTTTTCAAAGTAAGGAAAGCAGCATGTTGGCATTGAGGAGGTTATTTTCTTGTCGAAGACAGATAGAAAGAGACAAGATTCCTAATATGAACCTATAAACCCTAATTCCTTCTTTTTGCCACTTGTACAAGTAAACAATTTAGAAATAAATTTTGATATAAATTCAAGGTAATTGTGAGACTATATTGTCAGCATGCATCATTCCTATTGTTGCTCATAGTGCAACTAAAATCTAGCAGACTACGTATTTCTGCAGTTTCTGCAAATCATGATCATACACTGGCTTATTTTTTAAAATTAAAAAATCATATGATTTGAAGGGTTTCAAAGATAGTTCAACTGTGAAAGTTACATACTTCACTTTAAACCTGATATTTTAAACTTTTAAAACCAAGGTCTTAAGCCAAACTTGAGTCAAATAATAAATAGCATTAGTCAGATTTAGTGTGGATTGTAATTAAGAGTGGCTATGCAGCGTATTTTACAGTAAATGAATTCTATGCCCTATACACCACTTAGACACTTAATTTATCATGTCCCAAATTTAAAAAAAAGTGAGAGAGACAGAGAGAAGCACACAAACCTGGAATAACTTACACAAGCATTTGTCTGAAATACTGTAGACATGACTTCTTGTTTTGTGCTTTCATGTAAACACATTAATAGTATGCACTTTTAATTTTAAATTCCTGTCCAAATGTTGCTGAACAAGCACAAATATTTAACAGAAACCTCAGATTTTTCTGTGGCACTGTTTGAAAAACCTAAGCAATGAAACAATGCCTACAAGCAATTCAGGGGTACTATCTGCTGCATCCTACCCGTGATTTTGAGGACTGTCAATGAATAAATGTGGAGGAGCCCACCTACTTAAAAAAGTTAGCAACTTGGTAGCTTCAGATGGTGTATGTTGACACTGTAATGTGAGCATTAGAAAGGAAAAATAATTGACAAGGAATGTAAAACTTGTTTTTCAGTACCACTGTTACTAACCAAGCTGAACTTAATCTGATACACAGACTATTAACGACCTGTAATTACTAATAATAGTGTCATGCCTTTACATGACAGGAGGTCATGTAAGATTCTCAAGTTTTTATGGTTCAATTGTTATATACTGAAGATAGAATGATATGGGTCTTTAATTGCTGCATTCCTTGTTGAAAGCCCTAATAATGGCATCCAAAATAGCTGAAAAACTTATCAATGTTCTTTTAATAGCTGGTTAAACTGTAAAGGGTTTTTTAGTTTATAAAATGTCTTCTAGCATTTGTTTCTGCTACCATCTAATAAAAATACTACAAGCATTACCAATATTCCATTTTCTATATTATCTTAATTCACCTGAAGGTAAAAATTACATTCAGTTAAAACTCACATTCTTTTAAGAATTCCGACTCTATTAACATGGAATAAGGCATTTCAGATTAAATGACAATTTTAATCAATCTTGATGGCAGGGTATTTTTGGTAGCTTCCTGCCCAGAATCTGATCTATTGCTTTTTAATTCACTGGCTTCTGTGAAGAAGGTAGCATATTTACCTAGTAAATCCATTGCAGTCTTGGAGCTGCCAATATTTCAAATATCAAAGATTGATTAAGGTATGGTAGTGATTAGAAGCCTACTTTGGAGATAAACACACTTCACTAGATACAGAATTATAAAAGATGCAGCTCACAGGCACCTCAACGTGGATGGCTTTGGACCATCCCTGACAGCATCTCCTCTGAGTTCTATCAGGAGCTTGGCAGGGGAGACCAGCAACCTTCTAGGGAAAGAGAAGACTGGTCTAAAGTCGGTGGACCAACCTCGAGACTTTTATTTGACCCTCTAAGGTAATATGGGTCACTTTCGTATCCTTTTCTGTTAATTTCTTTTTATCTCAAGGGTTGGGAAGAGAGGGATATGGGAGCAGAGTTCTCTTGTCTCCTGCGAAGAGTTTTTCTGCCAGTTGTAAGAGTCCTTTTTCGGGATAATTACCGTTATACCAGGGAAGGTTTAAAACATTTTATTCAGTGGTTGTTTAAGCAGTGGTTATGAGTCAGGGGTGGATGGGGAAGCAGAGATTAAATGATTTGCTAAGAAGTTGTTTGTTAAAAGCAACGCATACAGCTTGCTCAACACTTATTGTGCCTACCAAAGCAGGATGAGAATATATAAGACTGTTGATAAAGGAAAGGAATCTTGACCAAAGATCCTGTTTTTGAACCTAAAACTAACTTAAACCAGCCTTGAAGTTTGGACTTGGGCCAGGGACATAAAGAGCATGCGAAGGGAAGTAAGGTGAAAAGCTCAGAATGAAAAAGAACCTTTACTTCATCTGAGTAAGACCCTTATTCCATCTCAGCGAGCCCTGCCCATGACCACCAGACAACACTGTGCAAGCACAATGCAGATGTAAATGACTTTTGGGCTCATTGTAATACGAGGCGAGGCTAGGCTAAGTAATGAATATGGATAGGTGTATTGGTAAACTTAATGAATATGGAATTTGTAATTCAATATATACCAAGCTGAATGCAGCTGTCAGCACGCATGACTTTGGAGGAACTATCCCCCACGTGTCCCAGCACTGGAATAAACATACCTACTTTACTACTTACTCCAGTAGTGGAATCTTTTCCACGTATGAGTTAGTTGCGTATTTAAAATGCTTTGTGAGATGGTTGTTTATGTCGGGAAAAGGTTATTTGCTTTACAAGCTAGCAAAAGCTGTTGATAGTCTTGTGAAACAGTTGAGAAATGTTAACCCCAGTTTAAAAAACCCTTTACCACTTCTCTCTCCCTGCATCCCTGTTCCCTCTGCCCTGCTTCAGGAGAAACCAGGAGGTAGATTCTGCCAGAATGCATGGGTCTGCTACTGTCTGCCTGCCTCCTCCTGATTTTTTTTTTTCCCTGCCCAGGGTAGCAATGGCCAGGCTACCCCGAGTTCCTCCCCAGACCTCTTCCCTGTACCCATTTCCCCAGATTTTCCACTTTAAATTTGCTCCAAGACGACGACAGCATGGCCAGTCCTGCAATCCCAGCTGCTACCTTTATTTTTAATTCTGTGTCCTCCACTCCCCTCAAACAAAATGGCGGATGTTATGTTTATCCAGTTGTTTTCAATGTTAAGTTTAAAATCTCTTTTAGTTAAAACGAAAGGATTAAGTGTTGGGGTTCTTCCCTCCTGGCGTGGGGTCCGGCGGGAGGGGGACCCTGGGGTAGAGGCATGGGGTTTCCCTACTCCCTGCTGAATCCCGTTCCCCATTGGTTGTTTGGCGTTCCCCTGTGTGGGGAGGACCCTGGTTGTCCCATGATTGCGACAGTTCTTCGGCAGTCCCCGACCATGCGGCTGGAAAATAAACATTTCTAAAACATCTACCAAAAATCGGTCCATACCTCTTTTCCACGGGCCTCGCGCTCTTATACACCTTGCAGTAATCCCCGCTGCAACAGGCGGACACCACATGGCAGCCCCGGTGGGAGTGGTGGGCTTTTCGCCCATGTGCAGTCCCCCTCCCCCACCCGCTCCCGCTCATGTTACCGCGTGCAGTCCCTCTTCCGTCCCTGGCCCCTCCTACGCATCGATACGTGTTGCGTCGGGCCCTTCCCCCTTCGGCGGTGGTTCCCCCTCAGCTGCAGACCCTGCATCTCCCTCCTGTGTCCCTGTGGCCTCCATCAGTGGTCCTGCTCATGAGACCCAACCCACCTCACGTTCCCACGCAGCCAAGACCGAGAGTGGGAGTGGTAGCAACCAGAGAGACTCCGGGACACTCGGGGACAGCGGCACCTCCATGTGCACTGCCCTGGTATCCTTCTCTTTGCTGCCCAGCCATAGTGAGGCTGCAGCTATGCATGCTTGTAGCGGGTTCAGTTTTAACCGGGCAGAAACACCAATTTAGTGTAGTGGTTTGGTCCAAAATACTCATTACTGTTTACCTTCTGTGAGATGAAAATTAGGAGAAAAGCAAAGCAGGCACCAAACTTGAAAGAATATAAAGAAGTTTATTAATTGACCTAAAATAAGGAAAAAGAAAAGAAGAAAAAAAAATAAATCATACCACACCTTCAGAACACTTCTCCTCCCCCCACCTTTCTTCCTTCTCCAAGTGACAGTGTAAAAAGACAATCCTTGAGATGTTCAGTCTGTTTACCACCACCGTAATAGCCTTGTTCAGTTCATTTAGGAAGAGGAGTCTCTCTTGCCCATGCTACGAAAACATTATCACAACAAGACAGCCGCCCAGGTTGGTTCTCTGCTCTCATCATGTGAGAGTCCCCCTCCCCCGACTTGTAGCTTTTCCCACAACTGCTTTCAAGGGTCCAGTCTTGGGCCACTGGGGTACAATTTTAAGGTTGAGCCGTTCAGAAACAAAAGTTCTCTTCACCCATCTCTAGGAGCATATCATCTCTAAGAATAGAGGCCCTCCTCCTTTCCTGGGAGCAAAAGGTCCTCCTCATCTTCATCTCTAGGACTATCTCTGGGAGCATCTCTAGGAACTGAGGTTTTCTCCTTTCCATTTGGAGCAAAAGTCCTCATCGCTTCCATCTCTCCCTGTTCAAATTTCTCATCAAATTACAGCTGCTTCACCATCGGCTTATCTCAGCGCAGGTGCTTTTGCTCACAAGTACAAGTTGAACACTCCACCCCCCATGCCTTCATGAAATTACAAGGGGTACTCTGATACATCATAGCTTTACAACAGAATTTCAGCTTTAAGTATCTCCTCTTTCTCCTCCCTCAGGTTTTCAGCTCTTCACAGCACTAAAAGGGTTAATCTCACCTGGAGATACAAAAATGCTGCTAGCAAGGATTTTCTTGCTATTTTCTAAGTCCGTGAGAGACTTTTCTCTCTCACAGAAGATAGTAGCAGAGTTATGTAAACAATGAAACACCTGCAACCTTGAAAAGTCTTGTTTATGGTACAGTAGAAAAAATATTTTGACAGTGGATGCTTTAGGATTTTAGCCAATCACCCCCAAGGGGTGGCTGATCCTTGTCCAATTAGACTATGAAGAAAAAAGTCTATAAAAGAGTTTGTAAAATAATTAAATAAATCAGTCGTGCTGCACAATTCCTGCCTGCTGGATCTTCTCTCCTCCACCTCCCTACGGCTGCCGGACACGGTGAACTACCCTAGGCCTTAGGCCTGCGGTAATACTCACCTAGGCCGTGGAGCTGGAATTTTGCTTATCGCTGTTGGTCACATGATCTTTGCCTGACAGCACGGCAGCTTCAGCTGAATCTTGGCCACACTGGAGAGGGGAAGCCAGGCCACTCCATCTGCCCACAGCAGGGCTATGGGGGGGGGCTGTGGCTGGAACAGCGCCCATCGGCTCCTGGATGGCTGTGTCCCGGCCTGGCCTGGCCCGAGCAGGGCCTGGGCTGGGTCCGCCGGGCCCCCGTATGGGGCCCTGCAGCTACCTGTCCCAGCGCCAGAAAGGCGACAGAGCTCTTCCCGGGGTTTGTCTATTCTTAAGTGTGGATCACAGAGGTGGTCACAATTTTAAGTGGCTTAAAGAATTGTCCATATTCAAACTGGCCAGCTGAGAGGTTCTGTCAGGTCACAGAGGAGCTGTAAGCACCCCTTTGCAAGAACATCACTTCCAGGACTATGCTTTGCTAACCCATGACAGTGCTAGAGTGCAAGGCGCTGTGAATACTACTGCAAGAATGTGGTATCCGCACCTGCTTCGTGAGGAGAGGTTAGGAAGTGTTCCCGCCCGCCTGCTCCGAGCCCTGTGCCAGATCGGCTGCCCCCGCAGAGGTCAGCCTTGGTGCCAGCTCCGCGCCATGGCCAGGCCAGCCTTGGGCCCTGACAGCCCCAGCAAAAGCCACGAGCGAAGCAGCAATGAGCCCACCACAAAGCCCACAGAGCTCCCCCAGCCTCACAAGCCCGGTGGTTTCTGGCTGCTGCTGGACAAGCCCTGAGCCGAAGCCCCAGAATGGCAAGAGAGCTGGGCTCAGGAGAGGCTGCCAGAATTCCTGCCCAAGAGCACCCTGGAACTAAAACCCAGCAGCGGCTACAACCCCGGGCTGGACTTTCCCCAGCTACCCCATGGGAGCTTCGAGAAAAGCCTTGGCAAAGCCGCTTTTCTCCCCCGTCGCCACTGCTGCCAAGCCCACCCATGACCCCATGCCGGCTCATGCCTGGCTGCCTCCCCCCACCAAAGCAGGGCACGCCCAAGCCAGCCACACTGCTAGCTGGGGACCAAGCTCCACGCGGCCATTTGCCGCAGCCCACCCTGGCCACCCATGTGGTGCGGGAGTTGAAGGCACAATTTGTTGTCATTTTCAACTTAGTGGACTTGGCTTTGTCCTCTGTGGCAGTGGACTGGGGCCGGCTCCTGGGGAGACATTCTGCCCTGGCTGCTCTGCTCACCCCAGCCATTCCTTCACTGCCGCGGCACTGCGGAGCCCCACCTTCCCCCCTCCGCCACTGTTATGCGAATGCCCTGAAGCTACCAAGCTGCAGCCGCCGCTGCTCTGCTCCCCCAGCTGCGAGAATCCCACCTGCATGGCGTCTTTCATGTTGGCCCTGGCCTTGGCCGCATCCCCGGCTCCTGTGCTTCAAGAGAAAAAGAAAAAGAGGGGGGGGGAGCAGTAGCCAGGCTGTAGGACTCAGACTGTTCCCAGAGAGCTGTGAAAACATCATAGGGGAAGCAGTGGACCTAAGCAGCTCGCAGGTGAAGCTAGAGCAGGCAAAACAGCAGCCAAAGAAACAGAACAGTGACTTCTCAGATTCTGATGCTGAGTGTGAAGATCAAAGGACTGGGGTGAAGAAGCGAAAGGCCACAGGTGATACCTGGAAACTGCCAGAGAAAAACAAGCCCTGCACCAGCCCAGCAAACACCATTCCTGTGGACACAACGCCAACCAAGATGAACAGGGTACAGCCAAAAACCCAGACAACTGCTGCTTGGAAAAGGAGATGACGCAAAGCGGCACCTATGTCCACCATAGAAACAGACATGCTGTCCCATCACCAGAACTGCAAACAAGACTTTGAACGGATAAGTCAAAACACCCTTGGTGTCTCCCCAGATCTTACCCTTTCTGTTGCTTTCCCAGCAGTTAATTTCCCCTACCACCACCCCTCTGCCTTTCCCACAACCACACTCCCCAATACTCCTATTGAGATGTTTTCTGGTAACTTGCACCCCTCTCTTTATTCCCTAACCATGTGTTCCCACACCTTTGTTTAGTTATACCACTCCCCTTTCCTCAGACCTTTAAGTAAAAGAGGGGAGAAGGGAAATTGCAAAGCCCCCCCCCTTTGAAATTGCAAAATTTTAACTTTCTTTGAAACTCCAACAGAAGCAACTGCCAGAGCCTGTCCCTGCATTCACCACCATGACGCCCAGCACCCAACACCTATAACCCTGTCATCCTCTGGATGCTCCTGGTACCACTGGCGAAGGATGCATGGACTGTGCCACAGCCCAAAGAGACCTGTGTTGCTTCAACCTCACCTCTGCCCGTGACAGCATCCATTCAGCATACAGAGAGAAAAATCCTCTAAAAGATTTGAGGACTTGTTGGAACATTGGGTTGTGGGTACTTCTGATCATTTTTGTTGTCTTGTGTATGTTTGGTTGTTTGGGACATTGGGTGTTGGGATCCCTGGGGGAGACTTTTTTGTTTAATACAGAAAGGAGGAATTGTGGTGGCTGGTGAACATACATTACAAGGGACAGAGAGTTTTCTGTAAGACAAGTCCCTAGTACCACAAGAACCACTTTATGTTAGGGTGACCAAACAGGCTTCTCCCAGGATGCATTGTTCTGTTATGTTATTCTATCCCAGTTTGGATTCCCCAGTTGGCTGTTGGCCTCCACCCCTCGTCACTCCCCCAGAGAGCTTCTCCATTGGTCCCCGTTCCCTAGTCCTGCCTTTTCCCTGCCCCCAGATAAAGCTGTGGGCTTCGGGATCATGTTGGTATTTGCCTCTGCACCCTGTGGCAGTGTAGCAGCAATAAATGCTCCTGCCGGAACGCACGCAAATGCCCTTCTCGGCTCTTTGCTACCGACTGTAACACTGAACCCACCCGTGCGTCTGTGGGTGCACGCGGGACCCCACGGAGCCAAGCAGGGATGGTATTAATGAGAGATCCAGATCAACATGCAGAAAAATATAAAGTGGCTTAATATGGGAAAGCAGCAGTAACGTATAACTTACTGCAAATATCTCCAAATGGAAAATCTGGTAGGTTTGTTTGCTCATCTCCACTCCCCAACTCCAACCCTCCATCCACTTACTTTTTTTTTTTTTTTAAGGGATTTGGCACACTTCTCAGACTCTTTCTACTATAGAAAGAGAGATAAATGAAATGGTAGTAGTTGTTGTTACATAGAATAAATTACTTTTAAAGCTTTAATTAATGAAGGATCTTCAAGGCTCAAAACAGACATAGAAAAGGGAGATATTTTAGCTTCAGAAAGTAATGCCACATTTTTAGCCATTTTTAGACAATACCTTACTGATTGGCCCCTGGTGATTTCTACCAATGAGGTACCCTCCCTCTTACCTAACCTTTGCTTTGTCTGAGAAACAGTGTTAAAAATACTGCCTTGCAACCAAAAGGAACTCTAATCTAACTTGTATTTTCCAAAGTCCAAGAAACGGCTTGGTCATGATACTATACTTCATCAGTTTCTTGTTATAATGGAGTGTGTGTGGCATTTGTATCCTCTTTGCTTTAGCAATATCTTTTGAAGACTGTTAATTAGTCAAGTTATATTCATTATCCAAATACATAATATTTACTGCACGCAACATTATGCCAATCAGTGTCTTCCAAAACTGCCCAGCAGTAAAAAAAGAATCGGAAATACTTTCTTCATAGTGTACAGTATCCTTTAAGGGGAGCACACAGCTATAAATACCAAATTCAAAGGACCGACTTCAGGCTTGGGCAATATTTACAGCAGGCTCGATAGTAACAAGGAAGAGTTGACCCTTTGTATTCAGTGCCATGAAAGCCAACAGTTTTCTTGATTCAATGTCTCATTAGTATTAGATAAGCATTAAAGAAAAATAATTTAAAAAATTATTTCAGCTCTGTTTACCTGAACTAACATCAAGTTTGTCAAAAAGGACAAATTCCCCAAAATGGAACTATCCTGAAAGAAACAAAATTGTGGATGACAAAGTAGTGGGTAATATTTTTCTCTGATAGTCAGAAAAATAATAGCAATTATGACTGTGACAAAAGATTTCAGAATCATGACCCATTTCTCACTTACTGATAACTAACTGAGCTGCAGCTTAACAGCATGTACTGCTCAACCTTTTCCCTGAAGCTGATCTGATACCTGAAACTGTGTTGGTACATATATATGCAGAAACATTTCATTATTGGCAGAGCAAAACACTGGCATTCTGAAATTAAACCATCTTCCAGCTGAATCCTGACAAAAGTAATGTAGCAAAGGTTCTCAAAGCATGCCTGCCAGTTCCTGATACCTCAAAAAGAAATTCCTAAAAAGTGATAGAAACTGTTATTCTCTCCAAAAGCAGGCTGACAGTATGGTTTATGTGCCTTCTTCCGCAGTCCTGTGTTTTGTATAATTATGTGTGTTGTGGGAGACACAGATCTATTTGCTTTCTCAAGGAAGATCAAATCCCAAGCCCCACTTATAGGCCTCAGCAAGAAAGAAATATGCTGCTTCTGGAAAGGAAGGAAAACATTGTTTCAGTCTCTTCTACTACACATAAAACAGTTCTGAATTAATTGACAGAGATGAGATTGAGAAGAAGCATAACTAAATGGTTAGAGCAGTTTCTTGGAAGATAAAGTCAACCAAACTAAAAAGGACTCCTATTGAAATGCACAAACAGATGTTAGAAATCCAGTCCAGTTTCTGGCAAAGTAAGCCAAGTATTAACAATAAACTCAAAAGAGTGATTTCCTGGCTGGGTTTTGGAATTTTCTTTGTTTGCTTGGTGAAGAAAAGCCATGGAGTCAATTCTGACTCTGCAAAATGTCTGAACATTGGAGAAGGCAGACCCAGCTGTAATCTCAGTATTTTCCATTGGCAACCATTAGACAACCTACTTAGGTTTTTTTCTTCTACCTTATGAAGACTCTCTGGTTTGATCCCAATCTTAGGCACTTACCTCTCTATTCACGCATTCTGCAGGACTCAAAGACCCTTATTTTATTTTTGAGATTTCGTATGAACTAATTGCAATTTGACCATTTTATGAAAATAAATATTCTAGTAGTTTTGCTTTTGTCTTCCTCTTCTTGTTTCTAAAAAAATTCAAAACAATGAGATAAAGGTGATCTGGGTGCACAATGAGGTATCACTAGGCTACATGGAAAGTTGGTGTAAAAAGACTTTACTATGATTTCATTGATTATATTTAGGCTTGTGTATATACCTGCAGCCTATACATGAAAAAACACATAACCCATTTATTCTGTCCTTCCCAACCGTATTTAGCAGTGTTTTACTGTGCTCAATAGCCCATGTAGCCCTGCAGCATTCAGACTGACCCAGTTCAGACTATCCCTAGTTATAGTGAGGAGCGATTCCTCTGTTGTGCTTCAGCTGTAGACAGCAACCAAACAGTAAAAATATCTGAGAAAAACAGCTCCATTTTTTGTATTAATGCCTTGAATGTGTCACAGCTGACAGAACAGGAACATGATCAAATGGTAGCCAAATTCCTTCTCTGCCTTAAGGAAAAAATAATAATGAAAGGTCACTTAGTAATCTCATAATCAGCAGCTTTACAACATGATCATGTCAACAGAGGCATGACAAAAGTCATGACATCCCCCTTCCCTTTCTATTCTTTTAATATATCCTGTAGAGATAAAAGGTACTTATCAGAACTCTTCTTCAGTGTCAAAGAGAGTGCTGATACCTCTGCACAGCAAGAGAAATATTCTTAGTACACTTTTATAAATCAAATATAACAGTGATTTTTTTTCTGGTGTTACGCTGTTTCTAATAACATCTAAACTTAAAATTCATGCAAGGATCAAAGAATTCTTGCCCAGTGTTTTGACATTGGGAACATGGCCACTGTTGACTGTAAGTTGTTTAGTTTCTCGATAGATACTTTCTAGATGTATCACCCAACTATTGCAACTGTCAGGAAGCCTGCAAGTGTCTGTCAAACTATCCTGCTATCCTTCATGCACTTCTAATGCTCAGTAAATGTCTTTTCTTATCACAGGAGAGAAATTCAATGACATTACATGACCTTGCCACAGACAGAGTATTCTTGACTCCTTTCATATTAAAAACAGCCTTGTAAGACTAGGCCCCAACATACTCACAGAATCCCTCTACCTAGCTACTTGGGCACCTGCTTGTATGCAGGCTGAATTACTCCCAAGATCACTGTTAGCAAAAGTGCATTGTAAAGATGTGATACAAATCAAGCACCTTATTTGGTCATGTCACAAATTGCTTGGAGGAAGAAAGGAAATACTTTGGGAGTATACATTTCCTATAGCAAGCTAGCAAATCCTAGAAGAAAATCAGCAAAAAGCAAAACATACAAATGTCATGCCTTACTTTACAAGGTATAAAATCAAGTTTGATAGTTCAGAATTCTTTCAACCTGGTGAAGCCATACTTCATTTTGACAGTTCATATAGGACATAAACACTCAAACTGCCTTTGCACAACTTTTTATTCTTTAAACCTGTTTATCCCAGCTAAGCAGCCTTTATTGTGTTGCTTTCACCAATAATGGCAGCAGTAGATTCTACCTAATACTTCCTAATAGAGTTGGAATTGCTGGGAGTATTAGTCACAACTTCTTCAAATCTCAAAAAGTCCCTGTTAAATTGCATAATTTTATGTGATTATGTAGTGAAATCCTCTGGCACTGCTTTCACCAGGGATGTTTCATCACCAAGCCAGTATCAGCAGCCTCATTGCAGTCTTCCATAATAACTACATCCCACCACCCAAGCAGGCACCCAGCAGCCCGATTGTGGCCTTTCTTGGCAGACAACGAAGATCTCTGCAATTGAACAATGAGTTTCACTGACAAATATAAGCTAATAAAACTGCATGTAAACTACCGACCATCTAGGTTAGTTGCTGTGCTCAGTTCTGTCAAGTTATCATCCAAGACCAGTAAAATAAATGAAGTTATTAGTGACTCACATGGAACCTCACTGTTATTTCTTGAGGGAAAAAAATATTCTTAATGTATTGAAACTGCCACCTCCTTCCCTACTTGGGATTTTAGTCTAATGTTGTATTAAATAAACTACATGATTTTGTACTTTTGGTGTTGCTGCCATGAAGAGTTTTTTGATTGCTTCCGAATGAGTCAGAGTCTCTTTAAGCCTTCCCTCTACCCATATATCCCCCACTTCTTTATATTTTACTCACATATTGTATTAAGTTTTGCACACCCTATGCATAGTTTATTACCAGATATGACTCAAGTGCATCAATTACTCTCTGGATTTTTAAAGTAACAGGATCTTACATTCTGTCTCTCTATATATAAACTCTCCCTTTTTACCGAAGTTACTGTTTTCATTTAGATGGAAGGGCAAATTTTTTTTGGCATCAAATTTAAAAGGTAAAGTCACAGTTCGGAAGAGGTGAAAAATATAGTAAATGTTGCAGTAACCCTCATAGCTAGATCTTCATGTAAATGAGGCATTTTCAGAAATTGAACTCAAATTCAAGGGAGTGCCATTTGTTCTAACTTCCATGTTTAGGAACTGGCAAAGAATATATGAGGTTACTGCTTTTAAGCCAGACCATTAAAGACAGCCTAAGAACTTCTTGCATCATTTCTGCATTTGATATCTGTCTGGTGTTTCATAAGATCACTGCCAAAATTCAAGCAATATGAGAAGAAATATTTGTTCACAGCAGGAAAATGAATTTAGGCTTCTCTAGCTAAACAAAATATTATGAAAGAGCAAGCATTCAAAAGTCATTTGTTTGGGACCCATTCACTACTAGTGATGTTTGTTTACAAATATTTATATTTGGGAGAAAAAAGATAAATATTAAAAAAAACTGGAAATAAACAAATTATTGACCAGAAACTGACATAGTACTGCCTCTGGGAATTTAATGAGATGTGATAAGGATATTAGCCATTCTTATTCTGAGTTTCCCGAACATGGTTATGTTTATTTCTTTTACTATTCTGAAGGCCTTCGAAGTACATAACAGTGAGTTCCAATGAGTTGGAACCTACTGTTTCACCATTTTGAACTTCTTTCTTTCTTGTCTTTTACCACAGGGCCAGTATTTTCTGGCTTTGACAAAATATACAGTGTTCACTCATTTTCTGTGACAAAGGCAACATTATCATTACTTTCCTAATGCCAAAAAGCTACTGGTGAAAAAGAAAATAGTGTATGCACAGGTGCAGCATTAGAGAGAAAAGAAAAATAACTCAAGCAGTGCGTGCACGTATTCTGAATGTTAATAAATGGATTTGTTTGTGTGTGTCAAGACATCCATACAACCACTGCTGTTATGCAAACTGGCAACTACAGGATAGAGAAAAGCCGCTCCTGGTTTTGATTATGCAGGTCTTCATGTAGGTCCATATGGAAGAAAAAGGTTGTTTTGTTTCTACATAAAGATTTTCAAACTCTAAAAGAAGTCTCCATTAACAAAAAAAAGTTAAAAAACAATAATCACATATTCCAGATGTGTTCTATGCAGTTTTCAACAGCCTGTAGCTTTCTTCTGCAGGTATATATAATTGGAGACAGAGTAGAATACAAAACACATGTGATATAAGTATGTTGGCATTTGCTTCTACTTTTAGGTTTAAGCAAGATTAATTTGGATTTTCTAACTCCCTTACTCCATGACAAAGCTCATATTATGTTCCTACCTTATCTCTTTTTTCCATCTGTATGGTAGGAAATGATGTGTTACCCCTTCCTACAAGGATGCTTTGGTATGAGAAGGAACATTCCTTATGAATCGTGACTCACATGGGATTGCAGAAAAGAAATACTAGGCACACCCTGCACCATTACAATGGAGCAGCCTCAGGACCTACTGAGAGTTTGGATTTCTAGAAACTATCATAATCATTTAAATACAGTATTTATTAACACAATGTTGGAGGATTTAATCTTTAAGTATAAAAACAGCAGCATTAAGAGACTAAATTTTCCCAAGCCAAGCCTAATTTTATGTCAAAATGATGGGATTTATCTCACCTAATGTTAGGTGTCTGTATTCTAAGCTTATTGTATAAGCCTTCCTTTAGTCAATGATGAGTAGGCACATTTAGGGAATTAAGTCTGTAGCCTGTATTAGTCAAATGAACTGTGCCTTGAAGTGCCTGTAGAAGTCCCCAGGATAAATAAACATATACAATCTACATTTCATCAGACAAAAGCATCAAATGAGATTAAGCTAAATACAGTACCAGAAGAAGCAGATGCTAAAAATCCTCTGGAAAGGATCCTATGCAGCCTCAGATGCCATGGTTTGCTAGACTCAGTTATTAGTATTCCAGCAGTACTTCTGGTATGGATCACATGGTATGTCATTCCAGCTACCTCCACTCATGGCACAGAGTCAGTTCTATGGGAAGGAGAAGCAGGTGAGTTCCATGAGTAATCTGAAAGTTGGTCTCCTAAATTTCAGGGTCTGTTCTCTGCTAATTGTTTCTTCATTCACCTCAGGATTTTTAACTACACAATTTCATTATTACTGTAGCCAATGATTCTATTATTTATTCTCTCTCTTATCATTTCTTCCCTGTCTGTGAATAGCAGATCAATCTCTGCATTGCCCCTTAGACTATGCAGTACCTGTGTTGAGAACCTGACATTCACCAGAAATCTTCTGGGTTCCTTATATCTTGCTCTGTTGCTCTTCCATAAGACATCAGGATGAACAGGTGTCCCCTGTGTCCCCCATTCCTCCACCTCCCATTCCCCAAGAGCAAGAGATTTCTGAGTTTTTTAAAGAAGACTTCATCTGATTTTTCATCTTGATCAAGTGGCCAGAAAAAAACTTTCAGCACAATGTCAGCATTCATATCTTGACCCAAGAGAGAAGTATGCTTTCTTAGGGAAAAGGTACAGCAATAATAACTCCAAACTAATCAGCTCAGCTTTGTGAAAAGGTTTACTGTGATTTATTAGATGATATACAAGGCTGCACAGCAAAAAATCTGGACTTTGTGCCCCATTAGCAATTCACTTGCTGTTTGACCTCGAAAAGTTATTTCGCATACCTGTCTTTAACTTCATGATAAGAAGAACATTTCATCTTTGTTTTCAATTTCAAGCAGCACACAGAAAATCTGAATTACTGTATTTGTTTGAATATTATATGGAAGCAGCAACCTTTCTGAAAATTTAAAGGAGCTTTGTTCAGGGAACATTTTAAAAGCTTTTATTTTTAGAGTACATTTTGTTCTTTCTAAGCTTAAGTGATTACAAAATGTTTGCAAATTTGTGTTCCTGGAGTCTCTCTACAAATATGCTTACATCTTTTCAGGCCATAAAACTCCTCCTGGCTGCTAAATTAGCAGCATCTTAGAAGAGTAGAGAAAACTATTTTCTTTCAAAGACTTACCTGGAGTTAATCAAATATACATTCTCTTCCTCTGTAGGTGGCAAATTTAACAAATGTCAGTTTATTAAAGGGTGGAATAACATGTATGGGAAATAGATGTTTCTTTGTGCTGTTTTCTCCTTAAATTCTTCTTTAGAGAACAAATACAGGTATTTTCTATACATCATCTTGTATATACGTATAGACAGTTGGATCTTCATCATGAGTCAAGGTAAACAACAAAAGCTATGCGGTGCAGTAATGGAAAAAGCTGAAATCTCAGTTCAACAATGTAGCAACAAGCAACAGCAAAATTCTGCTTAGTACATGAAAAAAGGTAAAAAATAAAGATTAGCCAATTTCTGGCAGATACAAGAAATTAAAATGATTAAATACAAATGATAAAAAATTGTAATATACTGTAAAATAATAAACTATTCTACACACCCTATTATTGAAAAACAGTATTTGAAATAGTTATCTCTTGATAGCCAAATGCCAGTATATCAAGAAATTGTCACTCCATTTCCCTTTATTGTTTCTGTGCCCTTTGCACTTTTGTATATTCTCTAGGTTTTTCTGGTTTCTAATATGTTTAAATATCTGATCAGAAAGCAAATATTATAATCTCTGGTTACCTTCCTCTCTCCATTCAAAGTTCTGTCTGAATGGCTGAGCTTAGTTCATTGCCTCTAGAACCTGATATCACATTTACTTCATGTATAGAACATATTGGAGAGATCTTTACAGTTAGATCTTTAAGTAGGATGTTATTTGCAGAAGATTGTGAACATATTTTGAAGGAGTCCTCTTTCACTTATCCAATAGTTACAATCACTTTCATAGAGACATTATTATTTAGTCTTAAAGTCTCTCCTGAAATGCTGTCAGTTTTATAAAGTCTTCTATTTCTCCAGAAAGTACATTAGGAAAAAACTAAGTTTAAATACATAAATATGTTAATAAGATCTGAGTGCTGAGGGAGATGGCTGATTACATTGTGGAGTCACTCTTGATTGTTTCTGAACAGTTATGACTGGGGAGGATCTCAAAGAGAGCAAATGCCATTCCTACCTTCAAGAATGGCAAGGAGGAAGGACTGGAGAACTACGGACTGGTCAGCCTCACATCTCTAGCTGAGAAGATGATGGACATAATCCTTCTGAACAGCACTTCCAAACACATGAAGGACAAAGTGATCGGGAGTAGTCTTCATAGAATTATGAAGGCAAATCATGCTTGAACAAGACTTTAGCCTCTACAATGAGGTGACTAATTTTGTGAATGAGAGGAGTGGATGTTATTTACTTTGACTTTACTAGGGCTTTTAACACTGTCTGACATAACATTCTCTTGGACAAGGTGATAAAGTAGAGGTTATGTGAGTGCACGGTGGAGTAATTGCCATTTGGGCTGAATGGCTAAGCCCACTGGATTTTAACAAGCGGCACAAAATCCAGTTGGAAGAAAACTAGTAACAGTATACCCCAAGGGTTGATACTGAGGCCAATAATGTTCAACTTCTTCATTAATGACCTGGACAACAGAACACTTTATACCCTTTTACAAGTTTTCAAGTGGTATAAAAAGGGAAAGAATCAGATGATTGTGGTGAATTGGCCTTGGCTAGTGGCCAAATACACCTCTCCCCCTTCGTTGTCCACTTCCCCCAACCTCGCCCCCAGCAGCACAGAGAAAGAGAACAGAAAGAAGAGGAAAAAGCAAGTTCGTGGTTCAAGATAAATAGTCACTGTTGATTATTTCTCACCTAGAGTATTGCATCCCGGTCTGGGGTCCCCAGCACCAGAAAGACAGACCTGATGGTGCAAGTCCAGAGGAGAGTCAGAAAGATGGTCAGCGGGATAGAGCACCTCTCTGACAAAGACAGGTTGAGAAAGCTGGGGTGGTTCAACCTGGAGAGGAGAAGGTTCCAAGGAAGATCACATTGTGGCCTTCCAGTATTTAAATGGGACTTATAAAAAGGAGGAAGGGACTTTTTACATGGACATAGTGATAGACAAGAGAGAATGGTTTTAAACTAAAATGAGAAAAATTTAGATTAGATGTTAGGAGGAAGTTCTTTACACAGAGGGTGGTGAGGAACAGGAACAGGTTGCCCAAAGAAGTTGTGGATGACCCATGCCTGGAAGTGTTCAAGACCAAGGTGGATGGGGCTCTGAACAACTTGATCTAGAAGGAAGTATGCCTGCCCATGGCTGGGGGTGTTGGAACAAGCTGATCTTCAAGGTGCCTTCCAATCCAAGCCTTTCTATGATTCTATGATTTATAGTGTGAAGATGATAAATATGCATGTCAGACCTTTCTGTGCTACCGCATAAGGGTGCTTTTGTGCTCTTTTGTGTGCCTCCCATGAACACTTTGAAACTGTACTTCAATATCAAAACTCCTGTCAAATGGGTCAAAATAACTGCCACCTACTGATGTGTATTTTGAAGATCAAGTTGCCAGAATAAGAATCCATAAGGACAAACTCATTCTGGAGCTTATCTTTACAAAAAGAAAAAAAAATTAAGAGGTCAGTTTTTTCTATTTAGCATAAATAAGACCGCTGTGTATATCCTTCTATTATACTATTCACATATTGTGAATCCTGAGCATAATAAGGCTGTCATCCCCTAAAATATAAAACTGTGACTGAACTAATATTCTCCTCCTTTTATAGATATGTCGGTATGCTGTACACCTATTGAGCTACATTTATAAAAGTAATGTTTCGGAGGTAGCATGTTTAGCCTTCATCTCATTCACATAATGGCCACTATCAAACTAGCTACCTTATTGGTCTTTTCAGTTAGATCTGCTTTTATGGTCTTATATATCAAAAAAAGAAAAATGGTAATAATATTGCAGCATTGGTAAACTCTTCCCTAGGTCAATAGTGATTTAATTCTATAGGGAATGTTGTATTCATCTGGATAAATTATATAAAAATGCAATTTTAACTTCCCAGAATATTGATAAATTGTATTTCCAGATTCCTTAACAGCATTGTATTTTAGTTCCTTGATGACCTGAATTTCAATAATCATTTTCTTAAACTCTGTATGTGTTGTTGACTCTTGATTTCTACTCAGTCATATCCCTTAATTAATTTTGTTTGTTCGTGTTACGAGGACTTTGCAGTGTTCTGAAGCAGTAATAGGTAAAATCAGGAGACATTCAGCTGGTAAGCTGTCAGTCTGTCATAACTTGAATATTGATTTTGGGGGGTTGGTGACATTCCCTAGATGTATGTGTCAAGTTTGTTGACAGAGAGCTCTATACTTAATTGAATATGATGTCTGTATGTGAAGTGATGAAGTATGTCAGTGATGTATGTGCTCTTCCTCCCCTCGCCTTCAGCCCCTCACAATACACTCAATGGAGTGTTATGAAATTCCACACTGCTCTTACAAAGCCTTATTTAACTTTATAAATTGAAAAGCTGGGTCTGCTCTAACATAATTTCCTCACAGGTATGTCTTCACTGACTTATGAGACAACAAACAAGTCCTGCCCTTTTAAAATCTCATTCAGTTTTCCTAAATGTTTATGTGAAGATAAAGGTGCCTCTCAGGTGGCATGAAACTTATAGGAAATATATTTTTTCCTCAGTGTTCCTAAATCACAGATACTCACACACCATTCCATGCCTTGCCTATTTAAAGTATGAGAAAGGAATGAGAAGCCATCTGTTTCAGATACCATATTTGATCCTGCAGAGCAATTTAGGGGTGTTTAAACAGAACTTTTTTCTGATAATTATTTTGACTCTCACTCATCTAAGTGGACTGTTGTTCTTAACCATGAAAAGCAGAAACAAAACATATGTCATAAAGCTGGTGGAATATTCCTGGCTTGTGTCTAGTCTTCCTTGCCTCAAATAATGAATAAATGCATGTTTTTAAAACTATGTTGTCAGGTTTCACATCATCTTCCTGTTTATTAGAGTTGCCTCTCACAGATTTCAGAGACTAGATTTTTTGCAAAAGGAGCTCTTGTTCTTATATTTTAAAAAACATAAATGTACATTTGCAGATATATGCCATAATACCCCATTATATAAGAGAATATAAGATCAGAATAATATATCTCTATCTGGAAATACAGAGTAGGCTCAGCAGGCAGGTGCAACGCATTGCTTTGAACAGCAATTAATATCCTTTCACCAACCAGAAAAATGTATTCTTGTTCTAACAGAGAGGTGGTAGAAACAAGGACAAAGGGAAACAGCTGACTAACAGAGAGCAATGAAGGTAAGGAAAGGAATTATATTCCCACCATGCAAAAGAAGGAAGTGGTTGCAGTCTGCTCCAAGAGAACAGGTATCAGCACAAATCAAAATCAGTGATCAACAGCTCAGTTAGGAGTGGGGTTAGGAAACAGAAGAGAATAAGAGAAGGTCTCTAAATTAATAATGAAATTGTACAAGGGAATGGAGCCACCTGCCTAGCAACAAGAACTTCCATTTTCAAAGTTCATATAGCTGTAATAGCCCACCAATATAGCCACCAGAGAATTTTTTAGTTTATTGATAAATTTAAATGGGGAAGGAACCTTCCTGAAAACAGGAAGAAGTCACAGTGCAGCTGGACCTGATATAAAAAGAAGAACATTAGGTCTTTAATTCTTTAATACTAATCTGTGTCTGAAACTACATGTTTAATCCACTTCAAATGCAAATATCAGTTTCTTGCTCAAAGTCTGCATTGGAATTTAGGTTTTTTCAGCAAAGGAAGCTTGAGTCAGAGCCATTTTATATTAATGTGTTTTCCTTTCTCTGTATCTAAACTAAAATATTGGTATCTACACTAACATGAGAATTTTTAATTAAGTGCTTAATAAACATTTACATTTCTGTGGAAAAAAACCCCAAATATTTAACATAGTGAGTAAAAGAATAAACTTCAAGAATTCTTTGTCTGATGTGAGTTTTAAAAGACAAAACTTACCTTATTATACCCTTGCTGTCTGAAATTCTGAGGGATTACAACTGACAGGCAATAACACTGGCTGAAAATTTCTGTGATGGAGGTTGCACCAACTCTCTGAAGAAAATATACTGTTTAAAAAACAGAGAGTGATTGTACTAGGAATCCAAATAGGCTTTCTAAAATCTTTCTGCTTTAAAGAGAGTTTGACATTTAAAAATTGAACTCCTTTATAAAGTCACATATTTTCTGATGTGTTTAAGTACTTTATGTGTTCAGTAAATGTCACAATGCCATTAATTCTCTTTGCAGGGGCATACAATATTTTTTCTGTTATCAAGAGGGACCACACTGTTCTGCATCCAGTGGTGTGTTTTGCTGAATGCTGGAAATCTGGAGTAGATTGGCCTGTAAAAATTCAAAACTAATTGCTTGGAATTTGGGATTCAGTGAATGTTTAAACCTCAAGTAACACAGTAAAAACAAATTTTTTGGGTTAGACAGATCTTTTTTCTTTTTACCTAGTTAGCAATTTTGAAAAGCATACCACCATTTTAAAAATAATTTTAATGTGGACTTTTTTGACATCTTGGTACTTTTATCACATGACTAAACCAAGCAGGTTGCTAAGCAACCTTCTGCAGCCAGGGGAAAGCACAGGCAATCTGAACAGAAGATTTATGTTGGTGACTGTACTACTAAGAAAAAAATAACAGAATATCTAAAATCCTCCACTGTTTTTTAAACCCTTTGAGCTAAACATCAGTAGTTTACTCCTCCCAAATCAAGATTCATTTGAGAAACTGTTGCAGCCACACAACTTTTGACACAAACTTTCAGGGAAAATAAACAGGTAAATAATATTTTGTTAGTGTGCTACTGCAGCCTTGAAGTATTTCTGTTCAGTGTTATTATGGTATTTACAGAAGCTTTTGAATATGAGGATTCTCCTCTGTTAAATAAGGGAGTAGGTAGATACCTACTTGCTTCTTCTTGCAGTGATAACTGGCAAAACTGAGGACGTGCCAGAGGTCACCAGGGCTGACTGGAGACAGCTGGCACCAGGCACATAACCGTGCTCAGCACCCACATGTCCTCAGGCTGCCTGGACAAGCAGGGCTCACTGCAGACACCGCAGCTCTGACCAGCTCCCAGAGAACAAGGTCACCTGGCACAAGTCCCCTTCTGCTGTCAAAAGCCTCCCTGCACAAACAACTTCTTTGCTGCAGCACAAGCATCCAAGCAATGGGATTTGTGGCAGGACAGGTTAGTTTAAATCTCCATTTAAACATCTGTCCAGATCCATTTTCAAGTCCAGATTTACCCATCATAAACACTGCTAATGCACCACCACACATTCAGATGTGTGTGTCACTCATGGGCTGGAGCATGCTGGAGTGGGATTGCCGGCTCCTGGAGGCTGAATGCATTAAACAAGTACACAAGCCAGTACACCATCCACCACCTCACCTGGAGGCAGCTTGGGACATATTTTTCAGGGTTATTCTTTTTAATAGCAGTTCTATGAATGAATATGACTTCTTGGTTGTCACATCTTGTAATAAAACCATAATTTTGTTTAACATTATACCATTTTACTATTCCTAAAACCTTGGCTACAATGATTTTTTCCTTTTTCCAAGTGGCTGCTGTTTTCTGTCTCACTGCGTTTTTGCTTTCTCTTTCGCTTTCGCTCACTCCCGTGTTGGAATTGTCAGGGTTGTCAGTGCTTCCGGGGCCGTTGGGGTTGCTCATGCCTGCACGTTCCTCCCGGGGTCGCGTTCAGGGCTGCGCAGGCTGGGCCGGGTCGCACCGCTCAGCTCCCTGCGCTCCATCTCCTCTGCTTCAGCTGCGCTGCTGCTGCCTGGGGCCTCACCCACATCTCAGCCGGGCCCCCGAGCAACGACCCCCCCACGCCCTGCTCCAGTGCGTGTTTCGGCTGGGCGCGGCTCTGCTCCGCCGCCACTGCCACCAGCTGCACACCACTCCTCTCACGGGGCTCGCTCCACCACGCGCTGCGTGGGGCCGGGTGGGCTCCCACCACGCCTCGTTCTGCTGCCGACACTGCAGCTCGCGTTGCTCTGCCCGCGCACGGGAACTGCCTCACTGCTGCTCGGAGAGGGCTCAGTCCACGTGGCCTGGGTTGCACGGTCCCTGAAGCAGTTTTAACTTTGCAAGGACACAGCTGACATTGTTCAACAGTCTCGGTAATTAAATAATATTCACGAAAATATTCTTCCATCCGCATATATTTTGACTCAGAAATTAACTGTGTCCAAACGGTATTCCAAAAGTCTTTGGTAAGAATTAAATCCCAAGAAACATAGAAAAAGTTCTTAAACAACCATGAAAGGAAATGTTTCAGTTCTTTTTGAGCTTGAATTAAGCTAAAATTTATAAATCGTTGTTCAAGAATCTTTTCAAGTTTAAGATAAATGTCCATATGTGGCTTGGAGAGCCAAGAGTCTTTCCACAGTTCCTCCATAATTTAGAGATGGAACAGCAAAACAAAAACAAGAAGAGAAATCCAGAGTTTATTCACGAATCAGTCGCTGTCCTTAGGGATCAGGGATCGTTCTGCTCACATTATCTACCATTTGTTACAGTGGGGATACTGCAACACGCGTATCAGTCAACAAGGCCTGTGGAAAAGAAATATATATGGACCGATTCTTGATAGATGTTTCAGAGATGTTTATTTCCCCAGCCGCATGGCCGGAGCTCTGCTGAGGAACTGAGGCAATCATGGGACCCGAGGGTCCTTGCCCGCGCAGGGAACACAAAACAACCAATGGGGAACGAGGCTGACCAGGGGCAGGGAAACCCCGTGTCTCCCCCACAGGGTCTCTCTCCCAGGACCACATGGCAGGGGGGAGGGCCCCAACATTCCAGTGCCTCACCATATTCACAGTAAAAAATTTCTTCCTAGCATCTGCTGGGCGATTGCGAAATCCTTTATCTCAGCAGACATCCCTCCAGGGCAGGGGCTGGGCATATCCCACATGAAGCCATTCCCCTTTGCCTTGTCACTACTTGTCCTTGTAAAAAGACCCTCTCCAACTTTCTAATTTGCTTTCCATTGGAAATATGCCTTTATTTTCCATAAATATTTTCCATCATTTCCATTTTTAAACTATCTAAATTTCTGAAGATCTCTGATTAAATCAAATGTTTATGCAACTCATGATTACTTTAAAAACAAAGTCCTGCTTCTCAGAAAGAGAGGTTAACTTCATATTTACTGGGGCAGTTCATTTCAACCTACAACCTCTGAATGAACTTTAGAATACTGTGGATAACTCTGTAAAAGAGTGCTGATGACAAGAGAACCCTTGCCCTGCTTCTCACTTGTACTTCACCTTACTTCATAGACCAGATTCTCCCATGAAGTACCACTCCTTTGTGAAAGAGAAAACTACCTTCAATTTCAAGTAGATGAATGACTAACAAAAGTTAATTAATTTGACCTCAGAAAATCATTGTTTGAGAGAGGAATGCTCCTAGAAACTACCAAACAACTACTACACACTTTTTCAAGGTTGTTCGAAGAGTCGGTGATCAGCACAAGAACTGCTACCTCTACTTCTGCTGTTACTGCTGTTTCTAAGATCTGTCACTTCTCCTATACACCTCAGTGTTTCAGGCAGAACATGTTCTGTCACAGCTCTACCTGAGGTAACATAAGAACTAGCAGTTATTTATATAAAGAATTATTATTCCCCTTCTACATGTTGGAGAAATTATTAAGGTGAATTCATTTGCCCAAGTTCACAAAGGAGCTCAGTGACTGAAGAGGATTAGCAACTTTTCTCTTCCCTTCTGGGTCTAAATCCAATACCCCACTCTCTCAGCCATAAAGCATAACTTGTTAAAATGGCATCAGACCTGTTCAAGGAAAAATCACCTGAAGGCATACACAGTGCCTTGTTTATAATCATCAGGGACTAGGAGGCAGATCACTAACCCAGCTCTGTACACAGAAACCTGAAAGATAAGACAGAGTACAGACATACTTCATATCTGTTCTCAAGGCCGCTTGGTTCTGTAGAGACTTCATTTTGCAATCTACCAAGAGGATGTCTTGCAAGCTGGGGTCACTTCAGCTTAGCTCCCAGCAGTGTGGTAAATCAGATCCTGTCTATGTACCACAATACAGCCTGTCATTTGGAAGAAAAATCTATGCTTAATAATCTATCAAGGTGAAGAAAACACTGCAAAGGGAAATGCAGACCATCGTGCCTGTGAGAGCTGACAGTTCAGCTGGCAGCAGAAGTAGTTCTAGAAGTGAAGTACACAAGTCCTGCATTCATCTCCCTGAGTGATAATTCTAAAACCTATTTTGCCATCAGTGAGTGTTACTTCTCTGCTGACCAGAGAATCAAAGAAAAAAGGATGATAATACTATAATAATCAGCAACTTGTTTCTTCCCATAAGAGGCTGAGAGTGAACTTCAAGAAGAGTTTTTAATAATGCTTCCATTCTACTGAGTGAAATCCCGGCTTCTCTTGCAAACATGAGTATTCTTGCTGCTGAATTCAATGGGGCTAAAATTTCATCCATGATTGTTTAATTTGGAAAATGAGCACTAGTATGTGTATTTTCAAGAGCTCAGTTCTCAGTGCTGGTTTTCCTTAAAATGGCACTTTGCTGCTGTGCTTAAGGAGAAATCAGCCCTTTAGAAAATATAGCTGAAATATACTACAAAGTTCAAATTGATAAAAGCCTTCTGGCATTTGGATCTGCAATATGTTAGATTAGATTGCAAACTACAGAGATTAGGAGCTAAAAAAATGTCAGGGTAAATTCAGTGGCAGCTATCTTGTACCCAGGTTCTTAATACCTACATTTCTGTAAATGGTAATAAAGTATTAGAGTTTCTTACTTAACAGAGTTGTACATCTACAGGCCAGGGTCAGGATGCTCAAATCCCTGCTGATCTGAAGGGAAACTGATCTTTGCTGATCATCAAATGAAGTGAATAAGCATCAGGATTTCTGGCACGCAAAGCAGGGGTTACAATTAAAAAAAGCAGCAGCATCAACAAATAATCATAAGTAATGTTCATAAACCTTTTAGGAAAGTTCTGCTATGCAAAGAATAACTGGTATTAGAAACAGACCCCTTATCTCTGGAAAACACATTTGTTAGGCTTATAAACAAGATATAAATTATGTATACCCTTGCTGCTGTGACAAAATACAACAAATACATTAAAAAAACATTTCATTAAATTTTAAATAAATTGCAGTTTTAACTCATGAGAAGATTGTTTCTTTCAAGAAGGTTTTTTTTTATAACTTTGTTTTATCCTTATATGGCAAAAGTTGCTGCCAACTCCTTCAGAAAAAAAAATACTACCATTAATGCTGTGAAAAAGAAAAAATAATGACTCATATAGCCACCAGAAAAAATATTTTTTTTCCAATGTGCACAAGATTAATGGCCCTCTACCCTGGCTATTACAGGGTGTTAGAACAGCAAATTACAATAGCAGTCACCAAAAATTTTGTCCACAAGTTTGAAAAGTAAAAAGTACTTCTCAATAGCACTCAAAGATATTTCAGTCTTCATGATTTTACCAAGTGGTTAGAAGTTTTTTCCTCCAAAACCCTTGAGTTTTCCTTATTGCTGCTGTAGCTTTGCTAGTGTAAACCACTTTCTTTCTGTATCATTTCAATCTTACATGACAGCCACATTCAGGTAGTATAAACCTTTAGGATTATTTTTTTTCTTCTGGCTGATCTTTCTGTGCTTACCCTTTTCTCCTCATGTTTATCACTTCTTTTCATCCTCCATATTCTATTCCACTCCCTCCAAATCAGACAAAATTCTCCTCTCTGCCTCTCTTTTTAGGTAAACAAAGACTTAGAGGAACATTACAAAAAATGGTAGTGGCAGAATTTGCTCTCTAATGACAGTTTTTGCAAAGAAACCCCAGGTAGTATAGTCTACAATGTTGCTATTAATATATCCTTCCTACAAAACCAGTATAATTTAGGAGGAAAGAAGGCATTAAGTGTATTTTGCATGTTACATCACTTAACATATCATTTTATCGGTCAAGTAGGTGCATTTGTGAAAGGTCAGAGGTTCTGGATTACAGCAAACAGGCCATTTGAATCTTCTGTTCTGACAGATTCTATAGCAGCTGAAGCAAAGCAGGGTAACCAGTTTTGTTATAAAAAGTATAGCTGATCCAAACCATGCTTTCAAATACACAGCAGCTTTATCCATTTAATCTTATTCACTCCAAAACAGAACCTTTTAAAGTAAGAAAAAAATTGTAGGACCATTCAATTGAGTCGAATGCTTCCTCTACATCAAAGTATAATAAATGTTTCATGTTTCTTGTTTCAGTGGTCATATGTACAACTGAGAAAGGCTAAATACAGTGTTTGAAGCTGGTCCTTTGTCATAAAGTTGGATGTATCAGGTGGAATGAAATTCCCTTCAAAAGAGATTTTCAAAGCCACTAAGCATTGGCCCAAGACTTCTCTGACTGAAGCTAATAGGCACTGCAGGCAGAGCTAAGGTGTATGGTCTCTCCAATAGTTTAGGCTGATAGGCTAAAGAGAAGCCATGGGAGAATGAAGCACTTAGATTGCAGAAAAGGTGTTTAGTCTCAAGAGATAAACCGAAATAAAGTCCCAGTGATTAAATTATAAATGCTTATTTGACAGAAGCATGCCTAAGCATTGTTGATATAGTTCAGAAAGAAAATGTTTTGACCAGGACAAGTGAGTGTTCCTATGTGTTCCTATGTGAATAACACAAGTTATGGCTAAAATAAGGTGTTCCCACAGTAGCTGCAGAAATCTCAGGAGAGTACTACAGTGTAGGGAGACTGAGACCCATTTTCTAAGATTGAGAGAGAGCATTGCCGTGTTAGTAATTAGTAAATTAGTAAAAAAAGTAGTCCATTTTTATTTCCCCAATTAAACTTTAGTATTGGGCTGAGGTAATTTGATACTTTATGCATTTGCTTGCATTTTTTAAGAAAGATGGACTGCAATATGTCAATAATTGAGTTTTGGACAGTTCAGTTGAATGCTATTTTACTCTAATATTAGGAATAGCTACTTTGAAAGTTTTACTGCTTAAGGTAAATTAAGGTTTTCTGACACTTTTCTTGAAAGTAGAACTAGATTTTAGACAAAAGGAAATTATTAATTTGAAAATTTTGAAGGAGGGAGCATTTTAGTACAACCTATATTGAGGAATAAGAATTCCAGCTTTCACTTTGAGCAGTGGTCTAAGAACCCTCATGCTTTGGGCCTTCATTTGTTTTACCTATAGTTAAAGAAAAATCTGTATATAAGAATGACAAGGAATATGGAATTTGCATCAGTGTTCACTCTCTAATAAACTGAAATCCTGTAAAAAACTGAATGTTCCTTCTGATGTGAAGCTCACATAAAAATGTCATTATTCTCCTGGCTTGAAAAAAAAAAAAAATATAGAGCAGTTCTAATTTTACAGAGCGCTTGAAATTTCTACCTGTGACAGTATTCAGAATGACCTCCCATCTCTCCGACAACCTTCAGGCATTAACAACTCTAACTAGCAAATCTATTTTGAAATGACATTGTGCAGTTCTTCTACACTGAAATGAAAGCACTGGTTTTCACTGAAGCATTCTTGACTTAGAGTCATAACATGGAACAACGAAAATTGCTTAAATTATTTATTTAGGACAAAAACATAAGGAGAAAACAGACTTTATACCAGCACAGAAAGAAGCAGTCAACCAAGTACATAACCAAAACCATAAAACAGTCTTAAAAATATCTAAAGTGAATGGATCTCCTGCAAAGTCTCATGTAGTTTTCCTTGATTTAGAAAATTATAAACTTAGTCTGCATAAATGAGAGAGAGAGAGAGAGAGAACTCTCTGGAAACTTTGTTTTTGCTCATCCAACATCCTCAAGGGTTGAATACTTCTAAAACTTTTCTCAATGTGTCAATATTTTTAGCAAAGATTTTAGTATCATTGGAAACAAAAAAAGAAACCTTTGAGACTTTCCACTGCAAGCCTGTAAGTTCTTATCTTCAAACACCATTAATATCTGTACCATAAAAATTTAGTGGCATAGATTTTTAACCAGCTCAGTTTATAAAGCTGTGTCAATATATTTGTAAGGTATTCATTGTATTTTAAAAATGTGAAATTTACAGAATTTTAAGGTGACAACACAGTTAAATAGCAATTTTATATAGTTCACAAGGGCCAATAAAAGTTTCTTACAAAATTTCAGTTGTTATATATCAATTCTATTACTAATACTGTTTCAAGAAGGCTTGCAGAAAAATTATTGAGTTGGCTGATTACTAAGAGCAAAGCAGACCAGAGCAGAATGTTTACTTTTATTTGGAGCGGATTTTAAAGTGAATATCAAGAGAGCAACAGTGCACAGATTATTATTCAATTGTCCACTTATTTGTTCCATGTGCATCTCTTCTTTCCAAACAGAAAAATCCGTATCTGTGCATAATGAAAACAAGGGGAATAGCCCAGTCTTTTTAAGGTTTTTTTCTAAAAAGAGAGACGATTGAAAATGTTCTGACCTAGTTAGTGACTTGACAAGTGTTACAGTTTTAACTTCAAACACGGTAGTTTTTCTTCTATTAATGGTGAGAAGAAAATGTTTCCAGTGTGTGTTTCTATGTATTATTTTTTCACATTCTGTAACACCTCCTTTCATTCACATCAGGTGAGGTATAGATCTTATTTTTCATTAACAGATAACTTCTGGGAGTGCTCAGATTGAAACTGTAGCATTTGTTTATCCCAGAGCTTTCCTCTGCCCCCAATATCAATCTAGTTGCAGTGATAAAATACTAAAATCTCACATAATTTTAAATCGAATTTCTTCCACCTCCCAAGTAATCCGTAGGTATTCAGACAGAACATATTTCCAGTTATCAATTTCAAGGGTTCTAAAGTTTATATCTTTTTCTTAATTTTTGTTCGCTTAATATATTTTTCTGTATTCTAGACCTTACCCTGCAATGCAAGTACAGAGAGAACTATTAGACAAATAGAAGAGTATTATTTATCATTTGAAAAGAAGATAACCCAATAATATATTTGAACAGGATAGTCTGCTTGTAATTTTGGTAATTTTTTTAGCATTAAGATTTGATTTTTCCTGTTTCCAAAACCGTAATCAGTTTAATATCTCCCCTAAGATCTTGTGCATGGGCATGAAGCATAAACTAAGAAACCATGAACTAATTAGAATCTTACAATCTCATTGCCAAATTCCAATTCACAGTTCATATGAAATAGGAATCATATTTCTAGTTATCTGTTGTCATCTCTCTGATATATTAATTTTCCAAGGAGAATAAAATGACCTTTTGCCCATTTTACAGGTTGTTTAATTTCTTGGACTTAAGATAAGGAAGATAGAGTATCATGGAACAGTTGGTTTGGAAGGGAACTTTAAAGATCACTTAGTTTCAACCCACTTGCCATGGGCAGAGACACCGTCCACCGTACCAGGTTGTTCAAATCCCCATCCAACCGGAACTTGAACACATCAAGGGATGGGGCATCCACTACTTCTTTGGGCAACCTGTCTCAGTGCTTGACCACAACCACAGCAAAGAATTTCTTCCTAATATCTAATCGAAACCTACCCTCTTTCAATTTAAAAGTGTTACCCTTAACGCTATCCGATAAAAAAAATCCCTGTGGATCTTTCCAGTAGGCCCCTTAGGTACTGGAAGGCTGCTAGAAAGTGTCTCCAGAGCCTTCTCTTCTTCAGCCCCAGCTCTCTCAGCCAGTCTTCAAAGGAGAGATGTTTCATCTCTCTGAGCATCCTCATGACCCTCCTCAGGACTTGCTCAAGCAGATCCATGTCCCTCTTAGGTGGGATCCCCAGAGCTGGGTGAAGTATTCCATGGGGATCACACAAGAGTTGGGGAAGAATCACCTCTCTCAAACTGCTGGCCACACTTCTGATGCAGGCCAGAATAGGACTGGCTTTCTGGGCTACAAGTGCATATTGTGCACATTCCCAGATCATATTTAGGTTTTTATCTACCAACATCCCCAAGTCCTTTCTGCAGCATTGCTTTCAACCCACTCATTGTCCAGCCTGTATCCTTCTTTGAGTTTTGCCCTGGCCCAGGTGCAGGACCTTGCCTGAGCTGAACTTCATGAGGTTTATATGGGCTCATCTCTCTACGTCCCTCTGGATGGTATCCCATCTCTACAAACGAGCTGAAAGTGCACTCAATCGCACTGTCTATATCCCTGACAAAGATGTTAAATAATACTGGTCCCAAAGTCAACCTGTGAGGGAGATGCCTATCACTGGTCTCCTCCTGGACATTGAGCTACTGTCCACAACACTTTGAGTGTGAGTATTCAGCCAATTCCTTATTCATCCATTGAATCCACATATCTCCAGTTTACAAACAAGGATGTCATGCAGTGTCGAATGCTGGGACAATGTCAAACTGTGCACAAGTCTATTATCCACCAGTGCTGTAACCCCACTGTAAAAGTCCACTAAAATTTCCAAGCATCATTTGCCCTTAGTGAAGCCATGTTGGCTGTCAACAATCACCTGTCACTTTTCCATGTGCCTTAGCATATTTTCCAGGAGGATCTTCTCTATGATCGTGCAAGGAACAGAGGTGAGACTGACTAGCCTGTGTTTCCCTGGATATTCCTTTCTCCCTTTTTAAAACTGGGGGTTGTGTTTTCCTTTTTCCAGTCACTGAGAACTTCACCAGTCTGTCATGACTTTTTAAATATGATGGATAGTGGCTTAGCAACTTCATCTGTCATAAATACAATGACAGGTTGTCGTTTAGAGTTCACAACCTGGATGAATCAAGCCATTCCTTTGGTTTCTCTCCTGTCCTGTGTCCATAGAGGAACTGCCATTGCAGCCCTTATTAACTTGCTCTGGCAGATGTCAAGACAAGTTATTTAGAAAAGAATACAAAATCTATGACACGCAATCTAATATACAATCATATCATTCAAGGAGATTTTTCTCTGATCTCATATTTCAAGATAGTAGAACATTATTTTATACTTGCTGTTAAATCTCATGTATCTTCTATATTTTTAATAGCCAGTGAAATGTTTCTGTTATGCTCACACTTATAAAAGTATATGAATTATAGCAACATAAGAGCAAGCCATTGATACTTGATAATTTGTTCACTAAAAGAATTTTTTAAAGATTTTTTTTTAATGACTCTAAAAATGTAAGTTCACCTCTCTCTAGTAATTTTTCTCAATCTGTATTGATTTAAATATACTCTTTGTCTTCAGCCAAACAATAATGCATGAATCAGTACAAATTATGAGTTATTATATCCTGCAGGAAAATAATTCAATGTGTAATATATTCTACTTTGTTGATATTGTACAACATATAGCTAAAAGATAAAACTATATCTTAATTGCTCTGTGTTATTCATTACTCCACAAAGTTTCTTCTTATCTGAAAAGAAACACCTGGGTGTATATTACCCTCATCACCCAGGTACCTTGTTAATTTTGCAGCCAGAGACACTGAAACATACCAAAGATGAGAACTGCTCCAATTCTCTCACAATGTTGTTTTATAGGACTTAGAATTCCCAAAATAAAAAACTCGCTCTACAATAATCTTTTCCCTTTTTAGATATTCTTTCATAAGTCTGTTTGGTCTCCTCTCTTTCAAAAGAAAACTACACACCATATTTAGAAATTGAGGTAGTAATGAGCAAAATTGAGATGCCATTTGGTTTTCCTAGATCTGAAATTTCCGAAATATCTATCTCATATTGATTCAGGTCTCACCAGTAGCACTGCATTTCTGTTAAATCACATAACTCCAAAATCATAACCTTTTTCCTTGAAATGTGAGCTCCTTTTTTTTGAGTGCTACATTATCATAAATATTATGCCTCTTTGACTTATCATCAGTAACAAAATTATGTAGCATCAATATTATTTTTTTTTGTAATATTTCCCAAAAATCTGCTTAGTCACAGGCAACTTATATGAATGATAGCTTCAGTAAAAGTTATCAGTTTGTATTCATCTTTCTTTTAGTGCATTGATACTGATTTCTAATCACTGTATTATTTCAAGCTTTTTCTGTGATGAAAATTCATTCACACCTTCCCAGTCTAGCTTTTGGATTTTTTCGTTTTAATGTTCATACTTCTTTGAACTTTCTCACCAGTAAATTAGTCTTCTTATGAAACAATGTTAAACAACTATGCTGCTTGAAAAAAATTTTTATTTACCACTTCTGTTGTTTACTGTTGACCCTGATATGATACAGTACGTTTTCAAAACGTGGATATATTATTTATCCAAATAGAAGAAGCTGTGCCGTGTACATAAAAGTAAGTACATGTCTTTTTGACACTTCACAAATACCTCTACATTTTTCAAAATATTCAAAAGACACAAAAAAAAGATCAATGAAAAGAAAACAAAACACTGAAGTCAAATTTTGAATTGAAAGGACATTTTGGCTACATTCCCATTTTACCTTAGAAATTCCTCTTGAAACCTACACACTAACACCACTGAACAGAAAAACCTTCAATGAAAGCACAGGGGAAAGGTGAAATTTGCATGGGAATGTCACTTTTTTGGACTATTTCTCTGAAAATTGGCTCACAAAATGGAGGACTACCATAGCAATAGTCTGCTTTAGCTATATAAAAGCTCACAGTCTCTTGTAAAGTTCTATCTATCATTATTCATTTGAAGTGGATTTGTATTTGATTATACAGTGCTCCAAATATTAATGAAGAAAAAGAAAGTGATAGAAGGATAATGAAAGAAAGAAGAGAAAGACCAAAAGAAAGATATGCTTTGGGGTTTAAAATCACATTCTGAATTGAATTGTATAGGCTTTCATATGTTTAAAAAATGACACAATGTAAAGCAATAATCTGGCATGCAGATCAAGAATAGGAAAAGGGAAAAGAAAAAGAGTTCAGTTAGAATGGGAGAACGTGAGTTGTATTATTATTTCTTCTTAGCATTAGGAATGCTGGAAAAGAAATCTAAGGGTTCATAAACTAGCCCCAGTGCCATGTGCACTTTAGTGCACATTATAGTGCTGACAGGAACAGAAAATGTATAAACAAATTGTTTCTTCAAAGAGTTAATGTATACAGGTTTCTGAGATATGTCCTTTACAATTTTTTAAGTATTTAACAGTTATTTCATAGAAATTATTCCTCTGTTCTCATGTGTTAGTGTCTTTTTTATCTGTGAGCAAGCAGATAACTAGGTGCAAGAAAGGTAAGGATATAATTTTCTTGAATTGTTCCTAAAAGTCAGATTTGTTGAATAGTTATAGCATTGGTTTATTGGCTTTCTAAACATTTGTCTTTTTTCTACATGCCATGAATTCTGGGCTTATCTGGGAAAGATTGTGTTTTTCCTTGATGAGGATTTGAAATGGAAAGCCCTAAATAGAGTGAATACCACTGAATATTCAGTTGTTTGCTTTTGTCCTCTTATGAATTTATGATATGTGAATTCTATAACGGAACACTGAAAAACAACCTTCCAGTTCACAGGAATATAAAAACCTTTTGAGTTATTGACACAAACTGAAGGACACAAACAGAAAACCTTGACTTGAAGAAAAGTATGATACTCAAACAAGAAAAATTTCTCAGAAGTCTGATTACAGAAAAAATGTCAAACTCATTGACTAAAGTCAAATAGGAAGCATATTTAGCATCTTCCACTGAACTAAGTTCACAGCATTCATTTTGCTGTTTCTTCTGTTTTCAGTCTTACAGGGGAATAACTATAAGTAATTACTCATTCTGTTTAAAAATCCAGGCAAAAAGTATGTTTCCCCATTTTTGCATAGATTTTACAAAAGCAATATTATTTTATATATGAGCAAGTTCCTTATTCTCAGTTTCCTGCGATACTTCTGTATACCACATTCCAAACAGCAGCAGAGAAAAAAAAAAAAAGCCTGGTAAAACAGGGGCACGTATTTGCAATAACGCAAAACTTAGCAAACACTCTTACCATAGAAGTCTCTTTCCTTTTTGTAATTGACTCTACTAGATGTGGAATTCAGCAGATCACAATACATGCAACCCTTACATAAAGCACCAAGCAACCCTAATTTTAAACTTAGTTCCAGTTTTACATTCTTGTACATGTCTTCAGTAAGGCTAACTAATAACAGGTGGTGGATAGAGAGAATCTTTATCAGAGAAATAAGGAAAAAAAAAAAAGAGAGAAAGAAGAAAGTCTTTTTCCTTAATCAGGCCCTCTTCTTCTCTGTAGGGATGTTCAAACAGTCAAGAGAGCACCTGCTGTTCATGGGGGGAGAAACATTTGTTCTGCCAAAGGAAGTATTTTGCATAAAGCCGCGTGGATCAACAGTGGCACCCAGTGGCTAATGCTTTGCCACAGCAATGCGGTTCCTAAAGCTGTGTTTCCCTGATCTTCTGTCTAATGTGCTTTCTGTATGAAAGGAATAACTCGTAAGCCAGTCTCGTTTAATAGGATTAAGCTAAATATTGTTTGGTATATTTTTTTTCTTTTACTAAATCTGTTAATATTCTGAGTAGTATGCAATGCGTGATGTTTTCAAACATCAGTTTTATATAGGTTTGAGGCAGACTTTTATTAGTTAGTTCTAAAAGTAACACGCAGCCAACATGAAAAAAGAATTATTAAGTCAATGTGAAAGAAAAATTAGGCAATTAATAAAAACAAAATGGCATCTTGGCATGATACTGTGAAAGCCTGTACATTGAAGCCATGCTTACATGTAACACAATGTTATATAAATGTTAATTAATAATATATTATTATCATAATATTAATAATGTAGTAAGATTCCATTATATGAAAGTAAGCACACACATTATTTCTGTAAGGAATTACCTATATGGTTGCATTCACATTTCTTCTTCCTAAGCCCTTATCGTGCCAGTGAATCAACACAAAAGACTGCAAATTCTTCCAGACACAATCTATGTTTTAAGATTTGTAGGCAGGATCAACTGAAACAGAAAGAAAAGAAAAAGGATCTATATTTAAATTCTGTGCTTTTCTTTCAAAGTGCTAGAGAACAGCTAACTAAAGACTGTTCCCTTACTGTATGTGAGGGAATGAATAATACCTAAATTACTTGTCTTTCAGGCTAATCATTACCAGGATTTTTTCCTGCCTGATGTTGTGGATAGGAGTATTACTTGCTATGTGACAACACAGCCTATTTATTTCATTGTAGATGGTGAATCACTTCTTCACCACAGAACTAGTGATATATAGATATATAAATATATATAGTGATTGATTGATTGATATAGATATATATATATTCACACTATATAACTATATAGATAAACAAGTCTTACTCTCCCTGGGTCATTTATTATCCAAATGAAATAAACATTATCCTGCTCAGAATGCTGAACAGTTTTTTTGAATTGCTGTCTTCATATGCAATTAGGTAGTGTTGCACTAATGGTAAAGAATAAAAATGGTAACTGAAAACCTGCAGTGTTGAAAACCAGGAGACAGAATTTAAGGAGAAAATACATGTAAAACTGCTACTGGAAGATACAAACTGCAGAGCAGGTGGCCTGATCCTCAGATAAATTATGTTTCTTAAAAATACAGGTGCATTTGAAAACTGAAAAAAACCCTAGAAACAAACAACCGAAAAACAACCTCACTTTGTTTTCTTCTAACTATATATTTGTTAATAAGCTGATGCTAAGGAAAGCTTTCCAGTAGGTTTTGTAACATTTTCCTACAAAGATTCTCTTCCAGTTGTATTTTCAAATTCAGCCACACAGTTGGTTTTTGGGGTTTTTTTTGTTTGGCTGGTTTGGTTTTTTAGAAAACAGTATAGTACCCTGTTCTAAATGAAGTGTTAGCTAGTTAAGACAAAATTTTTTTGAAATACCAGAAAAATGCTGTCTGCCACTTGCCCTGTACAACAGTCAGTTTTGGAGATACCTACCACTGTTTTCTATGAAGCAGACTCCAGTGTTCTGGCTGAGAATCCTAAAAAGTAAAGTTGCCTGTGTATTTTGTATTCCTTCTTCTCAGAAGTAGGAATATAAATACAGATAGGAAGCCTTACAAAATCTCCAGATTCTTCCAACCAAAAATTACTTGCAAGAGCTCAAAATTCATTATTGCTTGACAGATTTTAAGGACAGATTCCTATGGCATGGATACAAGACTAAATTCTACATTATTCATTAATAAAAACTTCTAAAAGTCTACAAATCTCTATTTTTTTTATATGGATATAAAAAAATACTTTCTACAAAATGTCTAGTTGTTTTCATATTTAAAACTTTAAAAAATAAACAGTTTTATGGTGTTACCATTCCAAGGAGACATTCTCCTCCAAGCACTCTCTCCACTGCCCTTCTACCTGCCAAAGATAGTCTGATTAACACTTCCCTCTGGGAATCATTTCTGCTAGACCAACACTGCTTTATCAGCTCCTTTGTAGCTTAGTGAAACAGCATCCATGACCTTTTGAAACCTCCTTGACCTTATATTAGAGTTCTCCATGGCTGAGAAATGTGATCACTTCTTCCAAAAGAATATTTGACAGCTATATTCAGTCACCCCAGAAATACTGTTGTCCCAGTTATCACTGGCTAATAAAAATCTAGCAGCTAGCTGGTATTTGATATAAACAAAGCACTCACCCACGCCAAATTTCCTCTGCAGACCCGAAACGAGAAGTTTACATTTCAGCCTGTAAGCACTTACATTTGAAAAATTACACTTTATACAAATATAAATGGCAAACAATGAATGGGGCTCATTATTAGCTTTTAGAAGAAAGAAAGATGTAAAAGGCATAAAACAACCACACCAGGATAGTTCAGGATGACTGGAACTTATATCATGCTTGCTGTGTTTCAGCAAATGAAGGCCATCAGAGAATGTTTGAGGATAAGGAGAAATTATTTTGCTCCCTTTGGAAAAGAGATTTCTTTACAACAGGACCTTGGCATTTTCATATACACTGTTTTTTGTGCTAGGTCTATTCCAGGCAAGTTTTTAATGAACTGACATAGTTATTGCAATTAATACTGCTTCACACCACCTTCATGGGAGGAACTCACTGCCAGATCAAGGAATTGCATTTCACAGTCTCATTTTACAGTAACTATCACTTAATACAAATTTTAGGGAGGCATTCTTATACACTGAGGTATCTTGGATTTGCCATCCCCCACTTGACTAGTCTTATTACCCACAATTCAGACATTTTACCACTACTATTAAGTATCATTTAACCATTCCATTTTGATACAAGTGAGCAAATTATATACCAGAATTTATCTCAGAATGGCATGCATTAAGTGAAAATATGCAGTTTTTAATTGAAAAAAATATTTTGTTTTCAGTAACTCAATACAACTAATTTACATGATTTATAGTGAATCTTAGTTTCTGGGCATAAACACACAAACAACTAAAATCTGTGTTAAAATACTCCAACAAAATCTACCTTTATAGACATTTACTTGTGCCAGTGGGAAGAAAAGAGATGGGCTTTTTTCTCAGGATAACTTTCTCCTTTCTCAGGCACCACAGAAGATATTTAATTTGAGGAGGGAGTAGGGAATGTGAAAGATCTGCTCTCATTTCACAGCCCTGCAGGGCTATCTCCTCCACTCTCCTGCATAGGAAAAATTTTAGAAAATGCTATTATAGTAATCATGGTCTTCATACATCTTTTCAAGAGCTTTTAAATTCTGTTCCCGGATATTTTATCTCATCCTACTCTGTCACATATCCTCTTTCAGTTTGCAACTTAAGTACGTAGGTACTTTGTCCACTACCTTTGCACACAGTAAGAAAATTTATAGTCCTTGCCAACCAAGAAGTCCAAGAACTCTCAGATCCTGTTGATTTTTTGCCAGATGACCGAGTCCTTCATAAAACACTATCTGATGTCTCTGCCTTTCAGGTGGTATCCCTGGGAGCAGACACATTGCTGCTACCCAGTGGGGAGCCCCTTTCACTGTGACCATTTCTCCCTTTGCCTGTCAGCCATGTAGTGGACCCCACAACTCTGGTATTTGCATCACTACGAAATACAGTGTTGTTCACTAAACCCTCCTTCTGCAACAAGGGAAGCAAGCATCAAAAAGGTGGCTACACAGAACACTTCAGAACTCCAGTGAAAACTGTATATACTTTAGAGCAGGCAAATCCTCTCCCAGCCTCTTTGTGATTCATAATTTTTCTCCAGCTCTCCAGCCAAGTTAATCCATGTCCTGTAGATTATTCTATTAAAAAAATCCTGTGACCTGGATGTAAATGAAGACTTAACTACTGTTATAACATGCATGATTTTAAGGAAGTAGTCAATGCATGGAAAGTGTTGTAATCATCATTAAATTATAGGTGAGCTAGAAAAGGCAACACACACAGAATAATGAATTGCTGCTCAAATATATTAGTCCTCATGCCCTGATCACAAAACTACAAACTCAAGAGACTGAATGACCACCTGGCAAATCAATGAGAGCTCACAATTGCATTCTTTCACTCTTATTCCAGAAAACCAGTATGCTTAATATTTTTCAGCTTTCATTGCATTTCAGAATAAATTGGAAGAGAGAAATCTGATATTCTACATGGAACAATAACTTATTCAATCATTCCAACATTTTGTTTCTACATAGGGCAAAATTTCCACAATAGCTTCTGCTTTGAATTTTCAATTTATATTTTTAATTTAGTTTTCTGTAGGCACCTTTGCATTGCCACATTGTGATTCAGCTGAGCTCAAGTTCACTGTGTTGAATAAGCCTCCCAAGCAAGCTGAAGAATTTTTATGTCTTAGATGCAGCTGAATAGGTTGCTGCATTAAAACCATTGATGTGTGTGAACTAAACCTTACTCAGTGTTAGTGTTAGGATAAAATATTCAAGACCATAAAATCTGGCCTCAAAAACTCTGGAACCTGCCTTAGCATTAAAGGTAGTATCAACACATACCATAAGGTAAATGATGCCTGTCTATTATTACAATATGTAAGTATACATATATATATTCCATATAAATTCCTTTACAAAATTACTGTGACAGTCTATATCAGCAACATAAAGGTAAAATCTTTATTTTACTATCACACCAAATGAATATTTTAACTGGCATACTGATATAAAAAAAGGTGCTTTTAGAAAAATTAGAATATATATGAAATACCTAGAGCATATCACAGCTGCTACACGGTGTCATACTGTTGCTTACTTACTCTTCAGTAGAAAAAATAACATATAGGAAGTACCTGGCCTTACCAGTAGTAAAGCTTTTGCTCCAACTAGAGGCCCATATTCAGAAGGAAGACAAAAAGTAAAAATATTTGAGCTTTCATAACAACACCTTCAGAAAAGTTATTCTGTATGCTCTGTATTTTCACTTACGCATTCCAATTTCATTTATTTTCTGAAAGAAATAGTCCCATGCAAGCTAATGCTAATCAAGGTAAATGCCCTGGAACTCCAAAATCAAAGCAGAGAGGAATTTTGGACATAGCCTTCTTCCTTTTTGAAGTCTAGTGAAGGCAAAAAGTATCTGCTGTTTTCACTGACAAGGTTGAAATCTGATCTAGACTAGTCTCAGAAGCAGAGCAGATGTTGATTTCAACAAGGACAGAATTTTATCTGTCCCTTAATATTCCTAGATGGAAGGAGTTTTTTTTCTGCATAGTTACACAAAATATCAATGATTGCTGGACTTTTGAAGCAAACCATAACTTATAGAGAACATCCAAATTTCAGAAGATCAAATCCCTAAGAGAGATGAATATTTTTAGTAACAGCACAGTTCTGGTTGGGCTTTTACCACAAAGTTTGGAGAACATCTAGTTAAGGAAGTTCAACATGTTACAGATAGCACCTGCACTTTGCACATAAACATGCAGTATAATCAGCCCAAGTTCATACATAAATCTTCTGTTACATCATGTTTGTTCATTCTAGCAGTATAATTTGCAGCAGTTTAAATATTACCACACTGAAAGAGAAAAAAAGAGATGGAATTATTTGCATGATTACTTTGCTTGCTATAAGCCTTAGGCTTCTACCCTCTGGAATCTTAAGGGAAGTGTTAAATTCTTCTTCTGACATGATGAATTTAAGATGCAAAATGGATTTTAATTTTCATTCTCAGGTATTCTGAAACCTATTCAGCACTGGTACTAGAGGAGTGGAGAGATGTACATTTGAAGTGTATGCTTTCCAATTCCCATCTGAACTTTTTCAGGTTCATCCTTCTTCTACTACATATCAGAGATCTTCATCAGTATTTTCATGTCAATCAAGAAAGTCATGACTCCAAGGATCATTTTAGAAGACAACTAAAATGGCCGGGCTGAAAATGGGTGTTCCAGCTTATTCTCTTCAGACAGCAAGCAGAAAACTTTGGAAAAGACAGATGGCTTTTCCTTTTCAAGTATTTCCTTTAAAAGGTATCGATTACTGGGCCTGCTGATGCTGCAGATTTTTTTTACAGCATGACAGCCATTGAAAGGAACAGAAAATTGTCAATATGGTGTTTTTCCACCAAGGTGCAAACAGCTGAGCCAAACTGAAATTCTATTATTTGCAGATAAAGTGAAAACTCTGACATGACCAGGATGTACCTGTACTATGCTTTTTTGTTTCCCAATATACTTTGAGTTAAATATTAATTTTCAAGTAAAGGTAACAATCACAATAAAATAGAGCTCAAAAAGAAAAAAAAAAAAAAGAAAAAAAAAAAAAAGAAAAAACAGGAAGAAAAAACTGTTATCAACTGTGACAGAGTAAAACTAAAGATCATGCCAGAGAGCTTAATAACAGTGCAGTGGTCACAGAAGCCTGGTGTTTAAAAATTAATTTCTAGTTTGAAGCTGTTAGTGCCAGTGCCAAGAGCATACAAAGTACATTTGTTCATCACCAGAGCTAGTTTCAGAGTAGAAAATTCACGAGAAAGACAATGAGGTCTCTCCAGTTTCTAAAATAGATCTGGGAAATGTTTAAAATCCCAAGGCAGTGAAAAATATATTTCCACAAAAGAATGGCTAAAGGGCAAATTAGGGAATATCTTGTCACATTTTACATGCCCATAAACTTGTCTGCTTCACAAACGATGGCCTCCTATTAATTTGATAAAAAGCGAATCAGATCTAATTTAGTTTTCCCTGAAATACATATTTAGGGAACATATTCTGCTCTCTTCATTCAGACTTGAAAGAAAAGATGTTTATTAGACCATTGACTTCTTAAAACAGAAACAAATATGATGCGACTTTTTTGCTGAAAATGAAAAGAGAAACAGATTTGTGAATTCAGTCACTGAGCTGTAAATATGCTCCTGCAGCTACTCACAAGCATAGCAAAAAGACTTCATTGTACCCATCAAAGATGTCAGCATGTGCATTGAGATCAAATAGTTTGTACTTTCATCTGTGAACACTGTGAACCTAAAATTCCTGAGCAAGTCTGAGCACTCCTGACCAGAAGTCCTAATATTTTAACAGAGGTATTGAGAATGTGTTTTATCTATCCAGGCACAATTACCTGCTCCACTTCCAGCACTTCAGCGAATGAAACCAGTGACCTAACGAGATAACATTTCACACTGCAGGAGCACCAAAAGCAAGCAAGCACATTTTGAAATTTTGAAAGCCAAGACTGTTCTAAAGACCAGCTTTTGATGGTTAATAGCATTCTTTCTGTATCAGAAATGGATGAAAATAATTTTTGCTTTCAGAACAACAGGAAATTATTCATAGTAAACAAAATCTGTACTGAGTTCTGTTCAGTAAACAAAGATTTATTTATGTGAAAATGCTTATTATTTAGACCTACTTGACAGATAGACAAAAAGTCCTGAAACATTTTGTGGGTTCAGTCGTTTGCTACTCTCTATTCAGGGCATGTCAATGGTCATCTTAGAGTTTGTTTCTCTTCCTTGATTGGTTGGTTGTTTTTAAATGGAATGGTATATTAATCTTTTTATTGCAGAAGTACTTATTTGCATGCAAATACATGTCTCTATAGTAGAGTAGCTATTCTCCAAAAATCCTTTGGAACAATAAGACATTCATGTGAATATTTGTAAATAGTAAAAGAAAAAGGGCCAGGAATGTGGTGAAACATGACAGCTGTTCAGAATTTAAATTTATGCTTTCCAGCATCTAGACGGTAAAATTCAATGGATCTGATTATCCACTGCAGGTACTTTGCTGAACCATTTATGTTTATGCGAAGCAGGAGCAATGTAGGAGTTACTCACTGGCAGACCTGATTCGTCCATTCCCATTCCAGTTGCTCTTTTTGTACATCCAGATTTTCAAGTAAATGATAGGGGAGAGCCATGCTCCAAATGGCTGGCTGCAATGAGTAATGTTTCACATGACTTTATAGCACAGTTAGAAATACAAGTTAAGAGTTTAATCCTAAAGCAGCAACAAAATATCAATTAAATTAATAATGGTATTGATAATGCGCTTTCAGCCTAGCAGCTGGCAATGTAACAAGATCCTATGGCTGGCAGCTGAAGTTAGACAAACACAGCCTTTTAATCAGGTACACGTTTTTAACTGTGAGGTGAAAGTAATTAGAACAGGTTACACAGATTCCTCTTGGCAAATTAAAAAGCAAGACAGTATTTTCTTTCATTGCAGGTGAAAATTTGAGGATGACCTATGGCCTATATTCTGAAACTAAGTCATCACTCTGTGAATGTATCTGATCACTTACTCAGAAAGTCCCTCAAACAGCTACTGGTTTTGCCATCCACTAACTACCACAGCTATTGAACTTGTAATGCTACAGGAATTGTCACAGCTTAAAACCCAAGAGAAATCAAGACTTAAAAGGAGATGAGATTTTTCTGAAAAGGTTAAGTGAAAAGGGGAAACAGGACTAAGGAGATAAGATTAGGGTAACATAAATGATTCTACAGGTTGAAGTAGATAAGACAGGTTCTGAGATTGAAGTTAGGAATAGCTATTCTGAGTTTAATTTATTATGTTATTCATTTTTATTAACATATTTATTGTGTTTGAAAGGAAAAAGGGGATCCATACCCATAGAAAAGACAAGATTTTGACACGTATGGGAAAAACAGAAAAGAAAATTATGCCTAAGGTTATGTTTCCCCTACTGTGCACGATGAGCACTCTGCAAACCCCAAAATCTGTTCGTGATGGGTCCTGTGTGAAGTGTGCAATAATGCCACAAATAAATTAAATAAGCATCTTTTCTATTCATTAGTTAGAAAATAGTATCTTTGTCTCAGTTTTAGCTGCACAACTTTAATAGAAAGGACAAAGCAGGACAAAGAAGTGCCAATTTTATTCTATACCCACTGCATCAAGGTTTAGTACACAGGCTGAGGAGAGCACAGATACTTATTAAAGATGCTGACCGTGGCATAAAAAGTAATTACAGTATTGTACCTCCCTTTATAACAAACAACTCTACTTCCCTATCTTCGAGGTGACTCAAAGTCTTAAATTAGAATTCTCAAGGTTCCCACATAGGCAAACAATGCAGGATTTGAACAAGTGGATATGCTTACTGCTCATATCGCTAACTGCTAACTGTAATTATAGTATTTATGAATTCAAACCTTAATGACAACAAATGCAGTAGCTCCACTACTTTTGTACTAGAGATGTCACTTTTAGTTTTTCCTCAAACACTGTATTAAAAATAGGGGAACATTCAGAGGGTAAAAGAGAGAATTTTTTTCCCCTTCCCTCCCTCCTTTTTTCCCTTTTTGACTCAGATACAGGGGTTATTGGAGAGACTTGCATATAGCACATGAAAGCACTGATGCAAACCCTTAAATATTTGTTAAATCTTTCCTGAAAATAAATGAATAATGGCAAAGGAATGGTTTGCAGCAATTTTTCCTATCTCAGGATGTGAATGAGATTTCTGGAAACTGGTGACTGACCACCATCTCTGCTAAAAAAGAAGAATCTATAACCAAGAAGGGCTAGGATTTTGTGAAGAACAACACTGTCTCACTAAACTCCTAGCACTTTGTGAGCATGTAATTAAATGCATGGATAAAGAGGATTCAGTGGACATAAAGTATTTGGATCTTTCAGAAGTGCTTGAGAAGACTCAACACTTAAATCTGCCACACACGTAGACTTGGAAGGTGGGAAATATTTTATGAGTTGAAAGCTGATGTAAAGATAGAAAACAAAGGGTTAAGATGTAATAGTTTCTGTCTAGGATAGAGAAGAACTACAAGTGATGTCCCATGGGGATGACTTTGGGCACTGCCTAGGTTGTTTAAAGAGCTGAAAGATATAGGCTAAAGGTGTCATTGGTCTATCTTAGTAGGTTGGTGTCCTGTACAGCTGTCCTCTTACAGCTTACTGTCTTTTTCCAGTACTTTGGGTTTATGCATTTATTGAAGAACAGAAAATACATGAGATATAAATTAGAAAGAAACTGTATGAAGTGTTATTACAAATTGAAGTCCAGATCTGAATCAGCAACAGACCCCTATCTAAGCATGGCCATATGCAAGGTATGTGGCCTTTCAGAGGGCATCTCATGGTTGAGATAGCTCAGCCTACTTAAATTAGAATATCTCTGAGCAGTTTACAGCATTATTCATAACGTCTGCTATTTCAAGTTGTCTAGGTTTTTGCTTTATTTCTAATATTGCATCTGTGAGAGAGGAATATCCATTTTCTGTAGGCTTTATTTTTTGTTCTGTTGGCTTTGTTTTAAGCATCATGTCTTATCCACCAGCACCAGTTTAGTAAGGCCTATTATATTTTGACAGTTTGAAACATGTAGCTGTGACAATAAGGTGCTGCTGTAGTGAAAATAGCCATTTCTACCAATGGAAGAGCAATATATTTGATAGTGAAAGGGGAAATGTAGTACAATCCATTCTTGCCCCTCTGTTTTGCTTCTGTGAATTTTATCTCTTTTCTAATTAATTCCTCCTTTCTCTTTTCACAATTTCACAGTGCTGTAGGTCCCATTAAGCAAAGTAACTTAAGAATGTGCATTAACCCTGAGAACACCCCCACACAGAAGCATCAGTGTGGGATGATTGGATATGATGTGGCACTACCTGCAGTTGTCCTCATAGAGGCAGGCTCAGTATTGGGATCTGCACATTCTGTATGGTTTAGGTAGCTATATACCTGAAATTACAGTTAAATTTCCAGTTTGACTGAGATTATTACTCCAAGGACTGTACAAGTTCGCATGTTTAAAGTATTCATAAATCTCAGATCTCCGTATCTCATAAACTCCCTTTATCTCCAATTCTGCAACATTATTTAGTTCATTTTTTGAAGAGAAAGAGCTTGCTATGTTTTTGTTGGTTTTTTTTTTTTAATTTCCCAAATAAGTACATGATGGTATTGGCACGAAGCAGAATTTTAAGAAGTTCTGTGAACATTTTCATTGCTCCTTCTGCAGAATTTCTTTGGCATTTGTTTTCCTCTTTCCTTGCTCCATGTTTGCTCAGGTATCATGGACAACTGTGGTCAGACATCTTCAGCAGAGGGGACATGCTATGAGATCTTCTCCCTGCACCACTCTGCAATGAGGTCCCATCAGAAGACTTCTGCTGTTAAGATCAGTGAATCCAGGACTGTAGCCACAGCCTGAAGTCTACAATGGATCTGGAGCATTAAGAAGGTTGTCTGCTCAGTGATATTATCACCCTTACATAAATTTATCCAGAAGCTTGGTAGTACTTTCATGGTTCTCACAGGAATATGAAATCTGGTATATTCTCCATTTGGAATGAGCCTTTTCAGTTAAAAGAAAATCTAAATTCCTGGAGATCTGAGATTGACATTGTATAGCATTAAACAGGAGCATCTTTTATTCCTAAAAGTTCTGAGAAACAGAAAATTTATACGCAGACCATGAAAAATAAATAGAAACCCAGAATATTTATGAATATTTTAGATAGATGATTTATATATGCAATAGTGTTTGAAAGCAAAAAATATCAAGTATATGATTTATCAAGATAATTTTCCTGCAATTCTTTAGGAATTTTTTAATTCCTTGTCTTTGTTTTACACTTCAATAGATTACTTTGCTTTGTCATGACTATCAATGCATCAAAACTTTTGCTAAAGTATTTTAATTTAAATGGGTGTATTTACACTTATTATATCATATTAATATTCCAGTAGGCATAAAATTTTCACTAAATAATATTGAATAATTAAGAAGAAATACATTATTGATCAGATAGGAACAGTTTCATACAATATAAAATGCTATTGTGCTATGTCTGTGTTTTTAATATCTGTTATAGAAACCTCAAGTTGATATTGGTAAATTACTTTCTATCATATAGACTAAGGAAATTTTAATTGCAAATCAACTACTGTTGTAGAGATACAGAGGACATTATCTAGTTTTGTAAATATGAAAATGAACATCAATCTTGTTTATTCCCCCCTGCAAAAAAAGAAATAAAATAAATGGGGGGGCATTAAAGTACCTGAAGTTAGTAAAAGCTAACTTTTCTACTTACTGTACTTATTTCTAAGTTGTCTACTTACTCTAGCATCTCACAGTTCCCTTTGGCTCATTGCCCCAAGGGGATACATTATCAGGTAATTCATTATGTATGAATGCTATTCTTTGTTATGTGCCTTGTGATATTCCTCAGAAAAAGCCTGAAATAGGTATTATAGGGGACCCTGACAGAGATTATGAAAAGGAGATCGTATTCTGAAATGAGAGTACACTGAGGCTTTTCGTCCAAAAATAGTCTGTTGATGTAGATTTTCACAGTTTGATTTTTCTGTGGATTCTTTTGGTTTCTCTTCATAAATGTTTAAGCAATAGTCTTTGAAAATGCTCTCACACAGAAAATTTTCAGCACTACTTTTCTTTTTTGACCCTTTTCTTGAAAATAAATCTTACAAACATCAAGCAAATCTAAAGCAAAGGTGATGTTCCATCTATGTATTAATCTTGTTTCTTCAGGAAATTAAGTCCCTATGATATCATTATTTCTTCCCTTTCCCTCACCTCTTCACACATTTTTGATCTTTTTTCCAGGTCTGACTGTGTTGACAGAGTCTCAAAGTCTCAAAGACTTTATCCAAATCTGAGGACCTACATATCTGAGCACAGCCCAGATAGCCACTTACTGGCCACAGGGGATACAGCTGCACACCATCCTCTTCCCCAGGGGTGAAGGAAAAATCCTGTGTCGCATGCTGTAAAGACCAACAAGTGACTGGTAATTCAGTGGGATGGGCCAAAGAACAGGAGCAGGATCTGGAGATAACAGCAGACGGAATCAATAAGGAAGATTAATATATTGTTGATCTGGAGAGAGCCAGCTAGATTGTGATGCGAGATGAAAGACACAAATTACTAAGATGAGGTTTGCTAGTTTGGAATTGTTGAATTCACTGAATTGTTATTTTCGACTCTGTTTTTGACACTGGTTATTATTGATGCATGGAATTTTTATTTAATGTCTGTTGTATGTTCAGGATTTCTACTTTGAAGCAAAGTTAGTGTGTTAGCACTCACACCTGGTCACTGGAAAAGAGGCTCAGATGTGAATGTCTATGTAGATGTATATCCAGTCATAAAATATTGGCTACAAGAAACTGTGACATTTAGACCTAAACAAAAACAACCCTATCACTTTTATTCTTCCTCAAGACCAGAGGATGCTTTAAGGAACCATCTTAGTCACAACTCCCAATCAAGTATTATAAAACCTGGAGAATTACTGATGTACATCAAAAAATAAGCTTTTTCTGAAGCACTAGTGCAAATCTATTAGGATTTAGTGTGTAGAAAAAAGAAGGATGGTTGGGATGTGCTGAATGTATTCGTCAAGAAGAGGCACCCAAAGAACAATCACTTCAACAAAGCAAAATATTCTTAGAAGCTAAAAAGAAATCCTTAGCTCATAAAGCTTACAGAATTCCTTGATTTCTATACTTTCCCTTTATTATTTGCAGTGTTAACAGCCTTGTTGCATTCACAGCTTATTCTACAGTGAACAATTTATATTAATTCACCTAGGAGCATAGGCCCTTGACATACATGCAAAACCTAAAATGCAACTACCTCTACGTATTTTCAAGATATTTAGATAAATTGTGTATATTAACTAGAGTAGGAAAGATTGGAGGAATTATATTTTTTTCACTTGACAGAGAACCAAGAAAAAACTGAATCTGTATGCTTCTGTATTTAAGGTCTAATGGCCCACATTACTTTATCCTACTAGCTATCAAAGATAAAGAAGTGTGTTTGCCTTCTCTTTCTCCTGCGTCACTTAAAGTACTTGACTAAACAAGCATGTGTTAAGAAGTGGCTACTTAGTAAACTCTCAAGTCCACCAAGTGGCAGGCACAGAGATTTACCATTCGATTTTGGATTAACAAGGCTATATATAGAGGTATCGGCAAGGGGGTGGGGGGTGGTTTTTTTCCCAAGAACATCTGCCATAAATACACAAATAGCACACACAAAATTGATATTTTTACAGATTCTAGTTATTTTCAAAATTTCAGTTAACATCCCCAACTGCCATAACCTTTGATACACTCAAATGGCAGAGAATTAGATGCCTGAAATGACGTAAATGCCAGAAAACTAGTCAGTACAGGATACTATCAGCAGTCCCTCTCTTGGAGAATTCTAGGATCAAAACCCTGAGATGCATAGTAGAAGTAGAGAAGTAGGCAACATAAACATGCCAAGATCTCTTGACAAAGAAATACAAAGAAGCTACGAGAATGGCTGCAGCTGGTCTTGGGAGATGGGGAAAGATTCTTCCTACAGGAATATTCTGAAAACCCTTAAACACCACAAATGGAATCTGAAGTGACCTATACACTGATAAGAAGTACTTCTTACTGGCCAAATATAAAATGTTAGAAACAGCTGTTTGTCAGAAATGCTAATGCTCTATGTAGCTCTAGCACCATAGGAAAGAAGCACAAAGGTATTTCAATTGAGAGTGGTGATACAAATAATTTTATTTACCACTCACTGTTGCCTGAAAACAGGATACTCTGAATTACTCTTCAACCTAGAGGGAGTCAAACCTTCTACCTAAATGTAAACAACATTGACAGCAATAACAAAAGTGCAGAGGTAATTATAACTCAATACAGAAAAGCATTTGAGTAAAGATTTTAAAAGGAAAGTGGACTTTGTGTGTTCTGAATACACAAGTACTGACATATTTACTCTCTTTTCCCAAAAAACCCTAAAAATTTTCATTAAGAAAGATGGCAGATATTTTAGGGCTCCTAGATTTCTCTGCTTTGTAAATTAAGGAATTCTATTTAAAATTCTAACACTTTCAGTAAAGTATTTTATCAAGCAGACACAGAGAAAATGTTTTTTCTACTACCTAAACAGCACAGAATGCAAATTTTTTGATCTGTACCTGACACAATAGTTCTTGTCTTTTTTTTTTAAGTTAGTTTAATGAGTCATATAATTCTGTTTTGAGACATGTACTTTGTTTATAACATGAAACTTCCTTAGCAGGAATTACATACCTACACTAGGATTCATATTACAGTATTTTAGCACTTAGATTTTTTTGATTGTGTCAATAGGGAAAGGGAACAACATTCATGAATATGTTTTTTTCTTTGGGTTGGGTATTTTTTATTGATTTCTCTATTTTGTTTTACTTGCTAGAAACCAGGAGACTTTGGTTATCTGGCATTTAAGGAAATGTGAGTGAAATTTCTCAAGGTGAAGTCAACACATGAAAAATAAATAAAGAATCATGCAAATACTAGGACTATGATGGAAATAAATCTGATAGAAACAATAATAAACAAACTATTTAAAGTATCAATTAAATCTATAGAAGTCATCTATTTTCCTGTTTATCTTAACATTTACATTGCCACTGAACCATTAAATAAAACACACAAAACCTTTTCAAAAAAACAACAGTAGGTGCAAATACAGCAACAGTCAAAATAAATATGTTCACTGTTATTGAAAGAAATGGTTATGTTGGCTAAATATACTTGGGAACATTATTTTCTGTCACAGCAAAAATATAATTTTACTTTAATCCCTATAGATATTTTAAAATTTACAGAAAGTGCAGGGCTGTATTGCTATACAAATGGGAATATTCTTGATAGATTGGGTTACCAAGTGTAAAATTGACTGCAGAGAAAATCCTGAAGATTTTTGCAGCGAGTCCTGGTGCAGGGGTGCGGGGGAATCATGAAAGTGTTTCTAATATGGCATTTGCAGGTGCTGAAATGTTATTACTAAGCTACCGACTGCTTTGAGGAGTCAGATGTGAAAAATTCATTTCTGGTATCAGAGGATTCACCACTGAAACAAGGTAAGAAAAAATTTGTATGCGAGTGGCTTCAGTTTCTGCAGAAATCTTTCGCACATCATGAAACTTGAAAGGCTCCTCATTAGGATTCATTTGTAGATAAACTAACATGCTTTGCATGAAATCCAAACAGAAACTCAAGTGATAAAGCTGCTTTTAAAAAGCCTGGAAGCAATTTCACAGACATTGCAATGCAGCAGTTTCCAAATAATTTATTTAAATCTCTGACAGTAGGTCCCATTTTTTTCCAATTATGAATTGGAAGTACTGGTTTTCAGCATGTCGTGGTAATGCTGTGCTGAACCTGTAAGCCATTCAATATAAAATTATCATGAAACAATAGAATACTGAGTAAAATCTCAAAGCAGTGGGAACAGAATAACCTCAGGTGTTGGAAAAGGACTCCACAACCTCTCCTTTCTCAGAGGCTGCCTGCACTCAGACAGGTTTGCAACTTGGTGTTTTAGCATCTAACTAAGATTCAACAAGGGAACATCAATCAGCAAGTGTACAAGGAACCATGCTGGTGAAGGCCATGGCAGCCCTCCTGCTGCTCCTGGCATGATATGATATTGAGCAACAGGGGAAAAAATGAAGGTCCCCACTCTGGCATAATAAATGTATTTTAACATTAAATATTCAAGCAGCCCAAATGAAAACAAGGAATTACACAAGAATAAACCATATAAAAAAACTTATCTGTATGTTTACCTCTTCAACATAGGGCACCAAAGAACTAGGGATTTGTCATCTTAGCATGTAAGATCAGTGGGAGACGCTCTCATTCCTTCCAAGGAAGGACATTTTTGCTGGTGGTGGCACCTCAGCCTAGACCACAGACATCCATCAGCCTCGGTGAATTCAGCTGTACCTGCCTGGTGCTGGCATATAATAGCAACATTATCCCCATACACAGCACCAGAACGGAGCTGGAAAGATAACCTAGTGCCTCTCCAATGCAGGATCACTCCCAGCTATTTCATTCCTGACAGATCATGTTAGTCATGTACTCCGAGACTCCATTAACTCCTTAGACAACATGCTGTGCCTCACGGACCTCTGTTAAATTTCCCAACATCTCAACTGAGGTACTTCAGCCCAATTTTTCTTGTTCAGTCATAAATGAAAATAACAGAGGGGTTTTTATTACTATTCACAGCCATGTTGGCATTTTGAGACAGTCAGTGACCTGCTCAGTCCTCTCCTGAAATTAAATAGTGCTTGCACTTTTAAATCCTTCTCATCAAAATGGGAAATGACTAGCCAAAAAAGCATCCTATAGAAAAGTATGGGGGAATTACGCTGGATCATAAGCTTAATGTAAGTCATGTCACATTGTGACCACAAAGTGGCCTGTAGAAGGGGGAAACACCATACCGAGATGTACAGTCCTTCCTTCTACTCTTCACATCATTCACTTGAAAGAATAATAGTAAATTTATTTCCCTTTACTTTCTTGGTCAATGCAATATGCATTTTCATCTCTTAAGGCAAATGGGCATGGGTAAAACAATTGCTTGCTTTCAAAAAACTGAAAATTAAAAAACCTTATGTTTCCCTCAGATTAAGACCATCCCGCTTAAACATGAATTTAAGAATGACTAAATAAGCAATTTAACTTTAAATTCTTTCATTAGGGGTTTTACCACGCCACCATAACCATGTGCTTTGCTTTACAGAGGTGGCTTTGGCATCACTTGTGCTTTATTTTTGGTTTTGATTTGTTTGTTTGTGTTGCTGTTGTTTGTTGGTTGGCTTTTTTTAGCAGTGTGTGTATAGGTATGTATGCATATGTATATAAATGTGTCTAGATGTATGTACATGCATATATATCACATAGAGTAAGTAATTGCAAATGTACAATTGTGCTAATGAACTTTGAGTTTAATTAAATTTTCCTGTTATCAATACTCAATACTGCTGGCCAACTCCTTTGCTACACTCTTCATGTGGATATTGAAGAGGCTTCAGCAAAGCTCTACAAAGACACTTTAGGTATTTCCCTATGATACAGCTGAAGGAGCAGTTAAAAAGAGCTCTTTGTGGCCTTTGCTCGTACCGCACATTCATGTAAATTATACCATCGTATTGTGCCATGACACATCCTGCATTCATTCTTATCCCACTGAGTATTACTTTCATACTTTCTTTCTACTTGTGGTTTATTCCAACTGTAGAAAATACAGAACACTTCCGAGTGGCGCAGATTAAACTGAAACAACTTTTTTTACTCTCACCTTACTCATCCTGGACACATATAAAGTAGAAGTCAAAATCAGGTCCCTGGCTGGGCTGATGCGCATCTTCCACCACATTCGGGGGAGCCAGGGTTTCATCCCAAAGGACCACATTCAGACTTCAGTTGGCTTTCGTATCTGAAAACTAACAGGTACCAAAAAAGTAAATAATACTTTTTATTTAACTGTTTCTTATGAGGAATGCAGACACCTATATTTTCTTGGTGTGGTGTTTTTTGGTTGATACACATTGGTTACTACACATATACAAAGTGGGACAGTGTTACACCTTGCAGGAAAACAAAAAAATATTCCTAGTTTGCATCAAATTACTGATTCTTAAACTTTCCTCCTTCCCACAAGCACCAATGAACTTGCATGCCAGCATAGGTATCAATTTCTTTGAAGCTGTAATTTGAAGGACCAGTTCCCACTATCCACTGACTACAGGGAGACTCAGTGTTGGGAAAGAGCAACATGGCTTGAAAGCTATGATTTTGGAACCCTAAGAAAGTAATTCCAATAAGGATCATAATTTAACTCACCAGACTTTAAAAAGAAATGAAAACCCACAGCAAAGAATACCACATACAAAGGATGGGGGTATGTGTGAAATACTGCCTTTCTTGATGCTGATGATTTGGGGCTCAAGGGAGACCTTGAATTCACGGTTTAAAACTCGGTCATGGAGCAAGACATCCCCAGTGAAGGAGCAAAAAAGGTCTCAGATTCTGCTTTTAAGACAATGACAGTAGAGACTGGAGTTTAGATGTATATTCAAAAGGAGTCAGAAAGGAAGTAACAAAAGAGAGGATAAAATTTTAATGAAAAGTATAAGAATAGGCATGAAAACATTTAATGAGAGACAAAAATGGTGGCAATCAGGAATAAAAAAGTAAAGGTAGGGAAAGACAAAGCTCAGAAGAAACACATTGTTAGTGAAAAATAACACTTTAAGGAAAAGTAATAGGGTCATAATTCTCTAAATAGCTTTGGAATCTTCTAGAGGCAATTCCTGCATGCGGTGCTTGTGCAGGTAGCACCACAACATGCATGCAACCAAGCTTATGATGCTTGCATATTCTACCAAGACTGATAATTTGGACAGACAGATGTGCAATTACTGCATATTGTTGAAAGACCAAGTGCATTGCAGAAAGAGATAAAAATGCTGCTATTTGACAAAAATGCTGCTACTTGATAGAAGTGCTGCTATTTGATAAAAGTATGCACATGTCAGAGAACTGGAAATAGGAATTGGTTGTATTTCTATTGCTGAGGCTAATTAACCTTAGTGGGCTTGGGGTTTTTTGGTTGGGTTTTTAAACAACAATGAAAAGTATCACTTCTTGAATCTCTGATTTTATTTTATTGATACCATTTTGTTTAGATGCCATTTTTAGGCTGTCTTAATGTCTGATAATTGTGTGGGTTTCTGCAGGTAGGATTTGACAGTGAGTAAGGCCAGCAAAAGACAATTCCTCATTCTCGTTTAGCTGTTCTGTCTCATCTGAGCATCTTTGGAGAGCTCAAGTAGATATTTCACAGTTTTCAGTACAGTTGAAAACGGCCAGGTTTATTTTCACAAACCTTTGCTATAATTTTGTTTCAGAGATAACTTTATGCTTCTGAAATACATTTCTCCTCCTTTGTCTTCAGACCCTGTGTTCAATAATTCACTTTTTGGTTGTCATGTTAATCTTTTTAGTGTTATCTGAGTGCTTAGGAAATGATCCATCAAACATTCAGGTTACCACTGAGCTTGTATACCAGTTAATTTTGCATAAGTATGGTACTACATAAAATCCAGACTATAAAGTAGTCAGTGCGGGTTACATGAAAAGCAATGATTAAGAAAACAAGTGAATCACTATGACACTGTTTACTGTACTTCATAAAAACACCCAAATTAAACCCTCCTATATCATTCTAAAGACCTGAAATCTGGAAGAATCTTACACTGATCATGACATCAACCCTTCCACTGCTAAATATGTCATAGCATATCAGGAAAAAAAAAAGATAAAAAGGGAAGGTATTGCATTCAAGGGCATGGTAGAGTTCCTGTGCTCCAGCAACATACTGAGGTCCTACACCTTAAAAACCCTGCTGCCTCCTGTGGATTTAGTTAATAACAGAAGGAAGTTTCTTTGGGTTTACCTGCCAGGTATATGATACACACTTCAATGAGAGGAATTTTTTTATGTTATTCTACAATGGTGGCTTCAGAAGGAATTATTATTTCTAACTCATCTGTCTTGTAGAGACAAGTCAAAAGTAGTAAAATGTAAGTCCCTTTATAACTAAATTAATCCAATCCTTTTTCATTCATCATCACAGTGACAAAGCTCTTCTGTCAGCTGAACAGATGTACTAAACAGTTGTCACTTGCGTATGTTAAAAGAACAACAATTATAAAGAGAGAAATTCTCCTAATACATGTCAAAGCAGAATTCTTTTTTTTTTCAGTAATTTCCTTGTGTCTTTTGATTGCTTTACACCAGTTATGAACTTCTAGCACTATTCATATATGGAAGAAGTATGACTAATGTATTGCTACACCTTTTTGAATTACAGTAACCCACAGTTCCTGTTACACCTTTATTCTATCCTTCTATCAAAATGCAGTGAGTTTACATCCTCAGAATGAAAAAATGCTTGGTAAAATATTCCTATTAAAGTGCGAATGCTGAGGTTTCACCAAACCTTAAGTTAGAACTTCATTCCCTTTAATTTTTCTGGAATAGACATACTTTGCAACAAAAGAACAATTTTCTTGGTAAATTGTACTTCTTTCATTTTCTTAATGATTTAACACTCTGGAGGTTTTGTTGTCATTGTTGTTGCATTTTTAAGAAAAGTGAAATGGAAAAATTTCTTCAAAAATAAAAAGAGTGTTCTCCATTTGATTATTAGAAAAATAAAGATGACTAGATTGTCACTGTTATCATAAAGAAATTAAATATACTTTAATCCTGTGGAAAAATAACATAAGTGACAGCAATAATGTGACAATATAAAAACTATAAAGATATTCAAGAACCATTCTTGAGTTCCCATATAGAAATTATTCTTTTATTCTATTCTTTTACTTTAAATCACCTGCAGGCTATTCTACAATATTGAATCCTGACTTGGCTTTGTTCCTATTGAAATACAGTAAGAATGAAAATTACATTATCCAAACTAAGATGTCCAAAATATGTGAAGATACTTCAGTCTTGAAAATAATAATAAAAGTTGTGCTTGAGCAAAGGAACAATATTGTACATTTTGCAAGCACTCTTCAGAATTCTGGTAGAAAGAAAGGGAGCTTATCAGCCAGAGCTATTATAAATAAACTGCAGCTTAGGTTAAGAGATCCTTCAAGAAGGAGTGCCTAACAAGCCATTTCCTACTGAAGCATTCAGTAAGTCAAAAAAGTGGACATTAAAATAACTGATATTTTAAAACATTCCTTCTGAGGGTCAAAAGTCAATCTCGTATCCTGCTACCTTCAAGAAAATATCAAGCACTGGTAACACATTTCCAGAATCTTGCACAGGCTGTCTTCCTTACCTGTTTCAGGCTGATATTCCCTGCTCTCTCCTGGAAAAGTAAGAAATAGAGCTACCTGTGTATTCATCAAGATCTCTCTGAAAGAACAAAGCAAATATTAACAATGTTGATGGATAATTAGCATTTGGGGCCCCAAATGAAGCTGTAGCCTCTTCATTCCCATCCTGGGTAACCAGGCCTTCTGACTGCTTATAGCTATAATAAAATTAAAATAATAATAAATTTTTAAAAAAGGTAAAAAGAAAAAGATGGCAATCCTACTTGCCACCTGCAGAAACAAAATATGAAAACACATTGAACAGGAAATTAATGCAAATCTCCGAACAAATACGGTTATGTATTATTTTTTTCTATTCCACAAATGAAATACAGGTTCTATAATTTGTATAATGATTTCTGTTGAAAACAAAAGCAAAGCTATGCAAGCTGTACTTGCAGTGTTACCACAAACCTCTGTTTCCACACAAATCTGTACACAGACATAAGTCCCTCTACATGCATATTTGAAATAATGGAAGAAGGCTGAAATCACCCGAGGAAAGTTGTGCTGCCTCATTTGCTTTTTGCAGCATGAGGATTAATCTCTTTTCTGTGTAATGCCAGAAGCTAGCTGATTGCATTGCAGGAGGATTCCCCTCCTCTTCTTGCTCTCCTTCAAGAAAAAACTTCTTATGAAGCACTGGAGATTGCCTATATCTGAAGGCAGGTCACAATGCATGGTTATGCTGGGGGTTTTAGGATCTCTATGCCATTATTGAAACTTCTTGATCATGTAAAATTTTAGTCTGGAATTTCTTTTCCTCTCTCTCAGAAAAAGAGGATTTTAAAATCTGTCTTGACCAAACATGGCACACTATACCTCCCACAGTCAGCTCAGCTCGTGATCAGCTGGCAACCCATTTCATTTTCTTTCTCTTCCCTGTTCCCATTATATTGCTACTTTAGCTTAAGCGGCACTAGTCTTTTCTTTACTATCTAGTGTGGCCAGAGTGGGACTTCTAGTGTGAGTGTCAGAGAAGATGAAGATATTCTGTTTTGGATTTGGGGTTTTGTTTGCTTGGTAGGGTTTTCTTGCATGAGTAATTTTAGGAGGCTGGACACAGTGTTGGAGGAGGCCCCTTCCAGTTCTACAGCGCTGTGCTGAGGTATTTTAAAAATCCTAAGATTTAACTGTTTTAAGAACAGTAAAGTGATTGCATTTGACTTGAATAGCTCTCTTCCTATTAGAGAGCAACTTTAGCATTACTGTAAGGCTGAATTCACCTTTCAATATACATCATTACCGATTTTTCCACCACCACCATCACCCCCACTTCCATGCCATGTATTTCTACACTTTCTAGAACACTAAGACTGACATTTCTGGGTAAAGCCAAAATGAAACTAATCTTAAAAAAAAAAAAACAAAAAAAAAAAACAAAAAACAAAACAACAAAACAAAAAAACAAAACAACAAAACAAAACAAAAAAAAAAAAAAAAAAGAAAACAACTGTATACTCCCAGTGTCATAAGTTGTAAGGACCTATAGAGCATAGTTCTCTGTCTCAAAACACTGTCAAAGACATAGAAGGAACTTGCCATAACTAAGCCACCATAGTGAGTACTTGAAATAAGCACAAGAGGAAGGTGCTAATTCCAGGCCCAGCAAAGGTGAGGTCTGGTTAGCATATCCTGGTTAATGCATCTGGATGAAAATTCCCATAATGGCGATCTATGGAAAAGGAAGTAAATGCTTGTACACATGCTACCCCAAAATACAGGAACATCTGCAACCACACTGTGGATACTTGGAACCTGGACTCTATAAAGGTGATGACTCCAAAAAACTTTGAATGAAATCCATATTATTGATTTTAGCATATGCTTTCATTTGCACCTTACTTCGGACAGAGACATCTCTCACTAATCAGATTATAACATACAGTCACTTAAAACAGACAGAAGAAGATGACCAAATTCTAATTCTAATCAAATAAGTCAACACTACATTGGAATATCTAATGCTTAGATGTTCTTTTTACCACCTATACAAAGTAAAAGCATAGAACTAGGATACAGTTTTAAATTTATTTTCACTGAGCTTAAGAGAAGGAAAAGAAAAGGGACAAAATTAAATATAACAAGTAGGCAATCCGTAAAGTACATTAAGCTCATCAATTCTTCACCAAAAATACTGGTAAATAGCCAAGTTATTTAACTTTGCAGAACAGCTGCTTAGCATTCACAGTACTCAGTACCATTAATGCTATGAATGTCTCACAAAAGCTCAGAATATTTTTATTTGGGTTAAAAGAATGTCATTTGCAAAAGAAGTTCAGGAAAGAAAGATGTTCAAAACATCTTTGAGGACCTTCAACCCAGCTCTGATGGATATGCCTTGATTTCAGTTTTAATCTAATCCTAAATACAAGAAATATTTTTACCAGCTAATTTTACTCCACTGATATCTCTACTGATCCAGATCCATGAGAACAACTTAATCCAGAAAGGGAAAACCACAATCCCAATATCAGTTTTCTACCACTTTTGTGTGTGTGGTTTTTTCTTTTTTGTTTTCCTTCATTCTGTTGTTATGGAACAAGGTTTTAAAAAAGGCTCAGCAGCATAATAAAACCTTGAGCTTTCAGCAGAGCTGTAGGCTAAAATACTTACCAGCCCAACCACTGCAGGGAGTAGGGAACTGGTTGTTGCAGGGTGCTGATAACCTAATTCTTGTACATAGCAAAAGAGACTCCTTGGTTCCAGGCTGATTCTGGGAAGGACAAACGGAATTATTCTGCTTGCAGTTCTGTCACTTTGATCAAGACTAGCAGAAGAGGACAGCAGAGCCATGTAAAATTAACCATTTACATGTGGCAGGAACATGGAGGAAATATTTCAGCAGACGATCTTGATTCTTCTTGAGCAAAGTTAGAATGTAGAGCGCAGCATAAGATGATGGTAAGAAGGGCATTTAGCTGAAAATCTGAGCCTGGGAAATGTATCTGATCTCACGCTTGTGACTAAAAATCTGTGACATCTCTTAATCTTGACACTAGAAACTACACTTTCCAGTAAAAACACAAAAGAGTATCTATTTTTCTCCAAAATAACTCAATTCTTTCTCTTTTGAAAATAAATGGATGTTTGCATAGTTCATAAAAAAATCTATTTCTTCTAATATCTTCATCTGAACCCATTCCTTTTAACAGAGTTATCGTGCTCTATCGAGTTTTGAGAACTTTTTTTCCTTTTATAATTTCAAAATTTACTGTGTTGTACTTCTATTAAGAGATCTACTTTTCATTCTGAAGCTTACCTTTTGTGCTGACAGACCTCCGAAGCCAGAGCAAAAGCAATAAAGCAACAGCTGCCACAGGAACTGGGTATCATTTCTGTAGGAAACTTTCTCTCACCTGAAGCTGTCAGTCTGCTGGGAAAACATGACTGATTTCTCATCACTAGAACTATGAAATATAAATCTTCACATATCAAGTTTACAAAAATTATCTTACTGTTCCTTTACAAATTCTTCCACTTCCTTTTTATCTAATAACCCAAGACTTCTCAAGTTTTTCTTTCATGCTTTTAAAATTCCTCTTAGGTCTCTTAATGATCCTTTTTTTTCCTCAGTACTAGCTAAGCAAGCACTAGGTTCATGGAAAAGTTCACAACTACATTTTGTAACTCCTACTTTTTTTATTTAATGTTGATACATACTAATATTTTTGTCTTTTTGAGCAAGGGTATAGATAAAAAGAGAAGCTTATTATTCTTACTACAACTCCAAAGATGGTTTGCTAGAATACATATGAATCATTCAATCAATTCCTTTCCATATGAATCATCTTGTATTTTTCCAAAACTGTGCACCTGAATGTACATTAATGTTTTTTCTAGTTTTGGTTAACCTAAGGAATTCTGACATCTGCAGAATTCCTTCCCTTTTCCCATTGTCTCTGCCACTAAATTCAGAAGTAAACATATATGTCAGAGTGATCAGTGAAGAAAAACAGTCAGAACAACTTTCAAAGACATCTTTTCCATGACTGCTGGTCCTAAAGAGTTTTAGAGTGATAATATTTTGTAAACATAGTCAAGGCAATATATATATGGATTATTTTCTTAACTCCACAGCTCTAGGAAGGAAAAACATGGGCTGCATTCATATGGACTGTACAGTGAGTGGAAAAACTAGACTTCAATCTGAAATAAGATAATTTCTCTAAATATCATTAAGTAGCAGGAAGCTGCTGCAGGCAAACTGCTGTCTGCATCCAGGAAATATAGCTGGTTTTCTGCTCATTAAACCTTTTTCTTAAAAAGTGTTTTTAATATTTAGCAAAGTAAAAAAAAAAATTTAAAAAAATTGAAAACCACATGGTATTTCAGGCTGTCCTGGAAAAAAATAAGTGAACATGATGTTGGATTCTTTTGCTAGTCTCAAGGAAGAGCACTCAGCAGAGTCGGTCAATACAACCAAAATGTGCATTTATAAAAGCCTCAAAAAAGACTACCATGCCCATGACAGGAGGTGATTCAACTAGCTGTCTGGCAGTAAAGGTTGTTTACCAGGTTTTGGATTCCTAATTGGGCGCCTAGATTGCTAAGTAGCAGCTGGTCTTTAATTAGTTGAAAAATTATTATCACTAAAAGTTGCCATAAAAAGAAAGAGAACAATATAATTAAAGCGTTAGAATCCATATGGTGGGATATGCATCTTCACTTGTCAATAGCTGTTTTTCCTTTCTTTTCCACTCAACATTAATAAGGAAAAACTGTTCATTTGCCAAAAAGTTCTCCTTTTTAAATTTGAATTGAAAGTAACATTAAATTGGAAATGTGCTGAAACCCTGTACATAGTGTAATATTTCTCTTTGACTGTGAAGTTATCCAAGAAGCTATTTTCCACAGGGGTGAGTTAGGATTGATGAGTCACCCTTGCCAGCACACCTAATCATGGTAGGACATCATTAGCTCACCTTCATTCATTATTTATAAAGTAAAACTAGATGAAAACCTCTTTGCATGTTAGACTTAGAAAAACACAAATTTTATGCCTGTGATGTATTAAATATGACCATAGCCTGAATGCACATTACAATCTGCAACTGGAAATTTGCACTATAATTGCCTGAAAATATTTTATACACCACTTTCTCTAGTGGTTTACAGACCTTCTCTGCACTTCAGGATTATTTGCCTAATGCATGTGGAATGATGAGACTACATGTGAAGCAATAGGCTGTTAATATAAGTAATGTCTAGGTATAATTTTTCTAAAATATTTTAAACACCTGTGCTATCAATTTTAATATTATAGAGTATTACACTGTTTTTATACTTACTGTACTTACTGGTTTTTGTCAAGGGGGAAGGGGGAAGGATAATATTACTTAGTTTTGTAATAGCTGAATCGCCTCCAGTCCAAAACCTGGCAGAATCAACTTGCTCATTAACCATCCATTTTTTGGTGGAGAAATTCAGCAGATGGGAAAGGTATTTCCTTGTAACAGTGGTGCAGTATTAAACGAAAAAACAGAGATAGAAAATGTACTCTGTTTAGTTTCCAGGTTAGCTATGGAAAATGGATAAAACTCTACATTGCTCATACTAGTGGTGTATGACCTCCACTTATCTGCATCTGTTATTGTTTAAATAAGAGCAGAGAAATACAGGAAATGAAATTATTTTCTCCACTACAGGAGTAGATTGCCAGTATTCCAAGTCTACATAATCTTTCTTACGTCAAGGCAAAACCTGGACATTCAGCATAAAAGAAAGGAACTGTTTGAAAGCCTAAATGTCCCAGTGACTTGATTATCCTGAACTGTCTCTGCAGCACAAAGTTGAGAAAATATGTTTTAAAATAGCCCTTCACCATAAAATCAATTGATTCTTGGCAGTGTCTATCTACAGTGGAAACAGCCTTTCATAACTTTACATAGCCTTTCTTTAAGGTTATGAATTTGCAGACAAAGTAGAAAATATACATCAGTTAAGCAGCACAGAGCAACATGCAACAGCTTCAGTCCTTCACTGTAATGCCTTCCAAAAGCCAAGTCATTATCTTTTCCCTGTTGACGTAGTCTTTTCTATCTAGATTTCTCCACATTCAGATCTCACTTGTATTAGGTCGCTGCAAGGCACCACAAGAGATGAATGTGCTGTAAGGCAACTATAATACAGTAAAAAATTGTAACAACATTCCATCTTCAAATACTTATCACCAGGTCTCCAAATTACATTGCTGGAATGAAGAAAAAAGGCTTATCTAGGAGTTCCATTACATTTTTCTCTTGTGCTGATTTTAATAGGATGCTAGTAATTTTCTGTAAGTTAAGATGCAAGTGTTTTTCTTGTTGAACATGAATTTAACACTTCTATGTATACAAAAAAGATGTGATTTCATTTTGGTACACGGGGATGATATTGGACTTTCATTTAGATTTAAGGTTTGATCTGTTCCAATTTACCTTTTTGAAGAAAACAGCTTGAAAATGGAAATTTTTAGCAAACTAAATTTTTCTTTATTTAAACTTTAAATATTAATTTATCATTCAAAGACTACTGAAATAATTCCGTGTTCAACTACTAACTGATTAATGGTTCTGTAATACTTTAAAACAGGACTTAACACTCATGGAGAACTGAGACAAAATTTAAAAAATGTTTCAGAAACAGCCACTGCTTTTTACAGGCAGGGGAATTTGTGTGGGGGTGGTGGTGTTTGAGTTAATATATTTAGTTCTTCTCCATTACTGCATTAATGATGGTTAACATTTTTTTCTGTCTCCCTGTCACCTCTATGGCACGAAAAACATGGATTGCATTTTTGACTCATTGTGTGGTGAAGAACTTCAAGAAACTATAAAAAGAAAGTGAAGGCACTTGTCTCTCATCCCAGCATTGCTATTTTAACAATATCATTACTAATGTTTGACCCCCATAATGTTTCCACCAATGTTTTGGTAACTGAGGTGTGTGACCATTTCCCAGTCTGTGTAGAGAAGAGAGGTCCTAATTTAATCTGACACTAGAAGTAGGTCAATGGGACTGAAGGAACCTCTCTCCCTGTAATTCTAGGAAGCATTGGAAGGGGGACCCTGAAGAAAGGGAAAAATGGAGCCAGTAGTAAAGGCCAAGTTGGCATTCCACAACTATGCAATCCACTTGGCTTCAACAGCAAACCTGCTATCAGCTTAACCACAAGGCAATGACAACAGCTTCGAAATATATTTAATACACACATGCATAGCAACTAACAGAAGCAGAAGGGGCATTAGCATTAGAGAAATAATTGATAAACTGCAAAGAGAAGTGCCATGACTAAATAATTTCATTCAAAATGTACACGTACAAGCACAAAAGTGTATGTGTCACCAGTCTGCTAGACAACCATTTTCTTCAAGTTTATAATAGACATGCAATAGCGGTCTGCCATTTTTTTATACTTACAGACAGCTTTGTTGCAGTCAAGACCCCGTAAGTTTTCTTCCAATTAAGCTGAATCCATATTTATTTAAGTTTTTCTCTAAGATTCATTTCAATCTGAATCTGTATGGAAAAATGTATCAAAATAAGGCATCTTAGTTGCCAGATTGCTGCATGGACCTAGATTCAACCTTCATGTAACTTCCAGTGGCAGGTGATAAATGAAGAGATGAAAAAAGAGAACTGGTACAGAATCCTGATGAGCAAGCCCTTTCTAACTTCAATCAGAAAAAATGAAGACTCTATTTGATTTCCATGAAGCAGACTGTATATTACAAGCAGCAGCTGGAAAAGAGCTTATTAAAAACTTAACAGTTAAAAGATGACACTCTTATGGTATCTATTTTCTGTTAGGGCTGAGGCTCCCTGACCTGTCTCACTGAAAGTTCTTTAAACTCAATAAAGTTTAAAAGGGAAGCAGGATTAAATACAAAATAACAGCAGCAAAATAATAAAGTGAGAAAATCTTTATTTCTTGAATCACAGTTATCAAATACAATAATAGTAAGCCAGCATTCTGCACCACAGAGTAGAGATTGGTACAAAAGAAATTTTTGATTCTGTAATCTAAACCAAATTTCTGGCTAGTGACCTGATATTTCATTCCCTGGAAAATCAGCCCATACTTAAAACTAGAAAACAAAAATAATCTTGGTAGAGTCCCTCCATATAATTTCAAAAAGCTAAAAAAAATTAATATTTTTACTTCATAATTTCACTAGATATTACAAGTGTGGACAACTTTTGCCTTGATAAGTAGTCACAAAGACCATCTGCAAGACATTTGCATATTAAGAACATAATTAGTTTAGAGATGTGTATTTGTAAAACAGTCTAATACGTATCAGTTGAAAATTCTGCAATCTATTATTCACTAGACTGGTTTGGTATGGAAAAACAAAAAAAAAAAAAAAAAGAAGCTACTTGATCTCTTTGCTCTGTAGAATTTTTTCATTTTTTCTGGGTTTTATGCTTCAACAAGGTGAGAAGGTGAGTGGCCTGATAGATTTTTCCCTTACAGCTCCAAGTTAATGCAAAGTTCTGAGATCCAAAGACCACAAGGGGCAAAAATAAGCAACCTATAATAGCTTGCTTACATTATTCAGCATGTGGTATATAAGCATACAGTATTTACAAGACTCATTTTACATTCACATTAATTATGGAAAATTAGAGACACCAAGAGAGCACCATTAAGCATCAATTAGACACTAAGAACAAGAATGCTGGCAGTGCTAGTAATGAGAAACCTAGATTACTTCCAAAGGGAAGGCAGTTCATTAATATTTTGCTTCTCAACAGTTCAATTATAACATGCCTAATGTACTGGACATTAACCTTTGGGGGCCTGAATCAAACTGTAGATCAGAGTGAGATGACGTTACTCATTTCTTGAAGATGCAGATGCAACTTCCTGGGGAACTTCTATTGCTGTCAAACCAGTTGATCACCTTGTTCTGAAACCTCTTTTAAGTGACACACCTCCTTCACCTGGAAATGTTTAAGACAATGCCAAATAAATTGATGAGAAATTTTCCTCTTCCACTGGATTCTGGAGTTCCACAACTGAAAATAAAGTGTACGCAAATATCAGGGAACACAAGAACAAGAATTTGGTCTTTAAAAGGAGCATAAAAACTGTTAACATCTCTTTTTTCTATTGTGTAAAATGTATGGCATGCTGAATGTGGTAGGTGTCAGCCTCCGTGGTAAAGCTTTCTCATGGTTCAGTTAACTGTCAATTAACTTGAGTTAAATGATTGTGAAAGAAATTAAAAATTACTTTAAAAATATAAATTTAGTTTGTTTCTAGAAATCTATGGCAAAAGGTTCTGATTCTGGGAAAGAAAAGAGTTTCTAGTGTACCCATTGTTTCAAAAGTTGTTATTGAAAGCAGATGGTGACATGAACTTCAGCTTCTTAATAAACCATAGTTATTGTCTGAAATGTAATATATAAATAGGACTGTTCATGAGACATTGTTTTACTCAGAATAAAGCCTATATAATTTTGCTTGCATTCAGAATTTTTACTCCTGTTGGTCTACTAGACATTTTATCTTGATAATAAAAATATAGTAGGAGAAAGTAAGTAATTTTTGCAGTCCAAGTAGCATATAAACTGGCCTTCTGTTTAAGACCTAATCATAAATACAGCTGCATTCTTCACTGTGCAATTTCTTTTCACAGTTCATTAATTGCAAAGAGATAACTTGAATGGTAAGTTTGCAGTTCTATGATAGGGTCCTGTATGGCCATGAGGGAAGGATCTACTCTTATGTGTTCTTCTCACTAATGATACGTCAGGGAATAGAAAGGTGAATACCAAGAGCTAAGAAGCTGAAAACATTTATAAAAAGAGGCAGTATACAGCATACTGTACTTTTGGAGCAACGGACCTGTCTTTAATTTGTACTACTTATTTTTCGTCTCTGAACAGCTGGTAACAGGCAAGGATAAAGTTTCTCTTCATAATAACAAGGGAGCATGAATGCACCAGACAACAATCTGACCACTATTTATTTAATAAATAAAAAAGAAATATTTAAAGGTGTTGAAAATGGAGGTGTTAGAAAAGGTGAAGTAAGGTATATAAAACAGTTCTTATCTATTTGTTGCTTTTGCTTAGTGCAATCAGGAAAAAATTTGAGTGCTGTGCCTGTCTATTAAAATGTCTGCTTGAATAGCCCAAACAAAACCTTGAAAGCAAAACTTGAACGCACGATGTTAGTTGATTTGTAAAATATCTTTGAATCACTTTTTAATTGTAATGAAGGTTTTTCTATGAAAACCAAATTGATATAAGAGCATCATCAAAAAAGGTTATCAATGGGTAATACATGAGGTGGTTTAACATTTTCTGGTTTGTTACACACCTTCAAGCATACCAGGTTATGTCTACCAGAGAACCAATATTTCACTGCATGACATGCTTGATTAGCCACAGAAACCAAATCACATCAAACCTCCGGTGTCTGTGATGATGGAGGTTCTATTTAGGGTAAACATTCAAAAGGAGAATTCACCCTAACACTGTTAACAGTTAATGAAAATCTGGACAAAAATCTGGACAAAAAACTTTGTCCATTTAAAACATGGATGCTCATTTCAGAATATATGAAGAAAAGAAATTAGGTTAGTGTAGTGGGTTGAACCTGAGTTGATGGACAACCTTTTAGACTAATGACGCTTCTCACAATTCACATATTTAAACTGCATGGAAAGGCAAGAATTCCTTTTCATTCCAGCTCGCCTGCCGGAAGGTGGGGGGGTCTCCAAGCCTCCGGGCCCTGCCAGGCCAGGCCGGGGCCCCTGCCACCCCCACCTTTCCCAACACTGCGGCACGGACCCTGGGTCACTGGGGGGGAACTGTCCCAGAGCCGCAGGCAGGTAAAACCAGCCATGGACTGCTCACAGCTAAAACCAGCCATGGACTGCTCACAGCTAAATCCATCCGGCGTGGCTTACTTAAGGACCAGCAGGTCCTTATCCTCTCCTCTCCATGCGGAGCCAGCGGAGTCAACGGGAGCTGGCAGAGCCTCCTGTCTGCAGCCAGCACACTTCGTGCTGAACTGAAGAGGACACCACGCAGCCAGCAGCACAAAGGGAGCGAGGCTTTCCCCACCGTAAAGCCCGAATAAGAACACCCTTCAGCATGGCGGCTTCAGAGCCAGAGAGAAAGAGAAGTGAGTCCCGTGGGACGGAGCTGGAAATGGCGGCGGGAGAAAAGAGGGCGGTGCCGCGATTCTGGCGCGCAGCTTAAAAGAAACCTTCTTGCATGCCGTGGTAAGAAACTGTAATACCACAAACTGTTTGTCTCTTTAATCCATTTGAAGAACATGGGGGGATGGAGAATTCACATGTGGCCTGTGAAGATTGTGAAGAGTGCCTATGCCAGGCTATACAGAAGCAGTGAGAGGCTTTTAGAGACTTGTGATGAAGAAAGCCTTTGTGTTCAGGCCAAAGTAACTCATCCTTAAAAAGATTAATAACCCCATGTGATGGCTCATGTTTTGCAGTGTGAAGGAACTATGAGATTTTTTTCATGGGAGAGATGTTTTACACCACAGCAGATTGTTTCTTTCTGGGCGGGTCTGCTATCGGTGGCAGTTTGGGAACCACGTGAAGCAGGAGAAAACCCTTTTTTTTCCTTAAGCATAAGAGCGAGACATTTCAAGAACTGCAACACTGACTAAAATCCCATGTTCTGTTACCCTTTTTGCAAGTTGGGTAAGAAAAGTGAAGTGCTGGGCGGGGGGGGGAGTTGCTTTAATTTCTTGTTATTTCTTTTTACTTTTATTCTATTAGTAATAAAACTCTTTCTTTGTACCGCAACCATTTAAGTTTGAACCTGTTTTGCTTTCTCCTAATTCTTATCTCACAGAAGGAAAATAAGTAAGTAATGGATATTTTGAACCAAACCACTGCAGTTAGTTCCACAAAAAAATATTATTTGGCTATAGATTTCATTAGTCTCTCTCAAAGAGTCCAGAGTGGCAATAAATCAAAAACTCTAAAAAAAAAAACTACTTACTAATAAGATATGTTTTGATATTGCTCAGGAGTACAAGTCTCAGGTACAGCTCAGAGCATATGCTCAAAAATGGAAAATCACTGTGTTCTTTATAGAACTACAGTGTCCACAAGCCGGAAGAGAATTAGAGAAAGTCTTAAATTCTACTACCTTGAACTGCCTCAGGATTTCTACAATAACTGAAATAAAAACTTGATGAAACCATGTAGACAACATTCACCTTCAAAGTCCTCAGCAAGACACAGGCACAATTTCTTGCCAATGAATTCTGACGTCAAGTCAAGTGTTTTGAAACATTTGCTTGATTGCTATAACCCATCTGATGGAAAAAGAATTATTCTAAGGCAAATAACATCCACCTACAGCAAAATTGATTTGAATTTCAGCAGGGGTGTCCTCCCTTTGTTTTGTTAAATGGCTCTCAAAAATCTTTCAATAAAGGAAGTTTTGCAAACACATTAAAGAGGCAGGTTATTTGTTTCAGGTTGTTCAGGGGGAGTTTTGTAATAGAATTTTCAAGATGAATTTCTGGCTGTACATTTGGAATTCTAAGCTAGTATCATTTCTTGAAACCCAAGTAGTCTGGAGAAAGAGGAGTTGGCTGCAAGAGACTCAACTGGAGATAAATTAACTGCTAACTGCAGAAACATCAGATTTTCTGTAACTAATTTCTTATCACTGGCCATAAAAAATCAAGGTTGCATTATTTAAGTAAACAACATATTCAGGGCTCTTGAATCTCAATAGCAATATTTTATTTAATACTGTCAGATTATTTTTACAAACCCCCCCAAGAGTAAACGGTAAATAATGTAAATTTGCATCTTTTGTTAATTCAGTTCATAGCATTTAGCCTAGAACTACTATTCAGTGAGAACTAAACAAGTTAATGCTGCTATGATGTAGCTACTATTTAAGAAAGCAAACCTTAATAAAAGGTCTTCAAAAAAAATTACCTTTAGTATCTTTTTTTGTATCAAGATTTATGTTGTGAAAAGTAAGTTTTCTAAATTAAACTTGGTTACTAATACTGAAAATTTATAGAAAGCTCAAGCTATTTAGAACTCTTCTCTAAAATCTGAAAGGAAAAAAACCAATGAAGATGCATTTGCTATTTAATGAGTAAAAACAGAAACTTTCTTAAACTAATGGTCAGATTTATTGCTATTTTAGAGATACTTCATACTCGGCTTTCTGTATTCTAGTTCTTAGAACAGATCCTATGCAAACATTTTCAAACCTCATTTACCTGACCAGGCTGTGCTATATAAGATCAAGAAGTGACACAAAGGGAACTAATCCAACTATCTACAGGTTATGGACAAAATGTACTGTTCTACTCAGTGATCTAACCAAGATTCCAAGACATGATCCTACATAAAATTTTAGTAATCTCTCATGAAACTTGATTTCCCCTGGAAGGAAAGCCTGCAAGGATCCTCAAGTGAAAGACGTTCTACCTGTAACAGCTTGGGAAGACCTCAGAACTGTTATATGCAGTTTAAAATATTAATCATCCAATGAGCTTTAACAGTTCCAATATGTAGGATAAATGAGTAAACAGTGGGAAAAAGAGACACTCTGAAAGCAAACGAAAGTGCTGGACACCCATCAAAAGCATAAACTACTAAGACACAACAAACTAAATGCTAAGGGCTACAGTCTATTTGAAGAAATGATAGTTCAATCATGCTGTAATTTAAATAGATTTATAAAGCCAAGATAGTAAAAAACAAAGAAATTATCTGTTTTTAAATGAAACATATTGTAAATGTAGATGGGGAGAAAACGATGTAGAAAACTCCTACATAGAGCGAACCTCAACCTATTTGTTCTTAAACTGTCTGCAGTACTGGACAAACCAATGCTAATTAAATTTGAAAGAAAATACTTTACTGTTTATGTAGCCAAAGGTATAATTTGCAAGTAACTGTGTTATTACCAGGCACAACAAATATTATAGGATCATTAAGGAACTGACCTAAAATAATTTTAAAAGGCAAAGAGAGTACATTTGTTTTAGTTTGCCTTCTAATTTTCTGAGGACTAAAAATGTAACTATGTAGAAGATCTTCAGAAGCATTTACAGGAATGGGCTACAGAACTTTGGAATACCTATTGGCCAACATCTAAACCTCTCTCTCTCAGTTACTTCTGTGAAATCCCCTTCTCTAAGGTAGCACTGAGAAGATCTCTACCAGGACTTAAGAAAAAGGTTAAGGCAACCTTGACGTAATGGTCTTGACCATAATGCACATACTATCTGCAAACAAAGGCAAAAAAAAATATTCAGAGATGTCATGGGATCTAAAGAGAAATCATGGCTAAAATTTGAATCATAAATTAGACCAGAGTGGGAGGGTATATATAAAATACCTTCAAGATTAGGATGTTCCAGAGTGTAAGACACAGAACAGGGTCTTGAGCAGAAAGAGGCAGGGCTCAATACGGTCAGGTAGACTAAGCAAAATTCTGAACTGCAGTGAAAGTACAGGTAAGCAGGAAGATACAATTGTCTACCGCAGCTGTGGTATTAACAACCACATCCTTCTTCCTCATCAGTACCACAGATCATCACAAATTTCTAGTGAAAGATGAGTGGCAAAGCATAACAGAAATATTCTCAAAGAAATTTCAGCAAAGACAATAACTAGACCATTAAGCTACAGCAGTGGTAATAGCTAAAATAGCAGGACTGTTTTTCCCCTTAACTGAGCTGCAGATGGATCCCATTTTCAGTGGAGCTGCAAGCAAAGCAGTGCAATCTCCAAACTGACTGTGAACCATTGAAAAAACTTTGAGAGGCTTTCTTCCTTTTTACATAGGAGAGTCTAGTCTCTGAGTTTAACACTGAGTTTAACAAATACTGCATTTTTTGACAGCACAGATGAACTCTCCAGTGATTCAGAAGCAGGAATCGAAGAATTCTGAATCTTCCCAGGCAACCTTGCCACAGTAGGTTCAGTTTTGCAAGACTACATATTTCTGCAAACAATTCAACTTGGAATACATTCAATCTGTCCATCAAGGTAGTCTGTTTCTACCCCACACATACATAGTTCAGGTTTCCCAATGTAAGTTACTGGAAGCACAATTTCTCTTAAGTAGCCCAAATCAAAAAAAAAATTTTAGAGCTCAAAACAGGGACTTGAACCAGTACTTTTTTTTTCTTTTTTTCTTTTTTTCTTTTTTTTTCTTTTTTTAGTTTCCATTTGGACTCAAGCAGAATTGAAGCTGTTCTAGTTCAGATTCAAGCAAAGTCTGATAGCTGACTCTCCCACTGAAACAGAATGCACTGGAAAACATGATATAAAAATCAGAGTTGATATAACTGGGTAGCCTATGACAAAGTGTCACAGCCAGTGAGAGATGCACCCCTTACTTCCTTACTCCTGCAGGCACCACCCCTACCCCCAGCAGAGAATGTAAATTTTTTCTTAGACTTCTTAATCTGGAATTTGAGCTGTGGAGGTGGTGCTAACCTGGCAGCACTCAAAGGAACACAACTGTGCCAGCACTGTATCAGGGGAGAGAAAAATCATAGTAGTGAGATAAAATTCCTGTAACTTTTACCCTCAGATAAGCCTGTATCTCCAGAGCAGTCTAAAACTACCCCAATATATGACAGCAAAAGGCACCCCAGGGGTGCCTCTGGCAGACAGAACTGGAGGCATCCTAACAACTTGCCTTAGGCAGAACAGCCCAGAGCTCTTCCCAAAGAAGAAACAAAAATCAACCATATGGCCAAGCCTTCCCCATTAACTGAAGAAATCTTTGGGGATATCCCTTCCCCACTGGACAGATTATTGGATAACACTTGCAAAATCTTTTAATGCAAAAATTGCTTCTCAACCCGACTCACAGTAAAGGTAAGGTCTGCATGAACACATTCTGTAGATCTCAGCTGGTGAAATCGACTCCACACTAAAGCAGTCTCTGCTGAGGCACAAAACCTATTAGTCAGACTGCTCTTTTGAACTGGCATCCCAAAATAGCACCTCAGAAAGAGATCTGTTCCAAAGAATAATTCTAAAATAGCAGACAATATCCAGCTCAAGTAAAGAAAAAGAAAACAAAGAATCTAGTTTGTATTTCATTTTGGGTTTTCATTGTTTCCCTCACCCATCCTAATAAATGTGAAAAAACACAAACAGAAAACAGTCATTATGTTAAACAATATAAACACTGGTTACACGTCACCTTTACACCTACCTATCATGGTTGCAGAAGTGTAACAAGGTAATGATGAACCTGAGATTTACTATGATTTATTAAGATATTACTCTTAGTCTTCTCACTGTTATAGGCCTATATATAAAATACTGGTCTCCCATTTAACTTCATTTTGCAGATGAGAAAGTAAGCTCTTACCAGGTTATTCAATAACTTTCATATGGGCACACAGAATTTTTTTTTTTTTTTTTAACAGTCTTACTGATTTTTTTTCCTGAAAAAAATCCATCACCAGATTCATCATTCTGAGAAATAGCATTTATTCAAATAATTACAATTCTCTGAAAATTACACTTTACCAGTCCTCAACATGGCACAGGAACAACAAAAGATCAGCAGCTATAAAGATATTGCAACAAACCACATTTATTCTGCGGGTCTTAGATCAGTCTGAAACATGTAGTGCAACAATAATGTGTTGGATGATCAGTCCAAAACTTTGATACCTATTTAAAATAATTAATTGCAAATTTAATTTCTACTTCCCCAAGTAAGTGTTACTTGTGCTAACACTGTCACCATCCAGTGTGCCTCTGTAAACGTGCACATAAATGTATGCACATTATGTGTCTTTGTGTATGTATACATACAACCCCAAATATGAACACATTTTATTAAACATCTTCTTGATTTTTATGGCCTGTTAGCAGCAGTTATACAGATAATTTATCTGTGATATGGTTTTGAAATAGAGCAAGTGTTTCTGTAGTCCTTAGAACCAATAAAAACACACAATGCATTTTCTTCATGGATATTCACTTCAATGCACAAAACCCCTTCCACTGCTCCATTTATTCCATTAGTGTAGTGGCTTAAATGATGCATGAGGCTTTCAGCAGTGAAGTGAATGTCATTTTTAAGGACCCAATAAAAAGATAAACAATATAGGAACCATAACTCAATACTGAGAAATATCTGCAAATAAAAGTACAACTGCAAATAGTACATTCAGGTCCAGCCTGACAGAAGATAAAGTAATTTCTCCTACTGGCATTAGGCCCCAATTCAAATCAGCATTTAAGAATGTGTTAACGTTAAGCACCAGCTTTAATCAATGCAATTTAGGTTCAGGCTGATATGCTTTCTTGAGACAGGGCCTCAGTGATTAGAAAAGGCTCAATTAAAAAGTGAAGGTAGCAAAACAGTCAATAGTGCACTGGGAAAACTAACATCTACAGACTTTTTTCAGTTTTAACAACTGCTCAAATAAGATAAGTGCAAAGTCTCAAAGTCTAGACTTGCTTTGTCAGTGCTACATTCCAGAATAATACATACAACTATAAAGTATTTGAGTTTGATCTCATTTCCTCTGTACTTCCTAGCAGAGTTGCCAGATACATTATTTGAGTCACTTGCCTAATTTCTTCAATCAAACAAATTATTTTTCCAATTAAGCTGCTCAATGCAATCAAGAATAGAAGTAAATGATGTGAGAATGTTAACGGCACCTGTGACTACCAAAAATAGAAGAGGGAATAAGTGAGCATACTGCTTCTGTGCTTCCTCTCTTCTACCTTAGGAGATCTGGCCAGTTCCAATCAAACACTAAAGGCATCAGTAAGTTCTTAAAAGGCTGGTGAAAATCTGTGACAGTGTTGGCTAGTCAGACCACAAAAGGGACAGCAGCAAAAACAAGCAGATGCTCTTATTAGTGCCTCCCTTGAAGCAAAGGTGCCATGTGAGCTCATTAGTGCTCTCGTCTGTTGGTCCTGCTGCTCAACCAGACAGCATCTACAACACCTGGAAACAGCCTCGGCACAGCAGTGCCTTTTGCCCATCCAGCTGTTATGGAACAAAGTAAAAATGGATATGCCATGAGGCAAGAAGGCAGCAATTCCAAGGCATAAGTGATATGATCTGAAAAACAAATGAAAATAATTTCATTCCTTGAATAGTTTTGTTTTGGTTCTTTTTTTAAGAGCAATGCTGATTTTTAAATTTAAGGGAACTCTGGGCCTAAAAATCAAAATAGCTGTACTGTTCTACATCACATATCTTCAGGAACTGCTACCTACATACTAAGAAGGCAGGAAGTGAGGCTGTTCTGCAACACTGGGACCTGCCCCCATAGGCAGAAGAGCAGTGCTACAGTTGTAGCACAACCATTTCCTAGTCCCTGCAAACAGAATACAATTCATCTCTGTCCTCATGGTAAAGAGAGGGGTAAATCTCTTCCCCCATTTAGGATTTGGCACTTCTTAATTGAGTGTGATGGTACCATTCTGATTTGTTTGTGTGGGGACCATTTTCTCTTAGAGGAGTTAATTTCTCATTTAAATACTAAATACTCATGGGAGGTCAGCAACTTTGTTAGCACCAAGCAAGCTCTATGCAAACAGCAACAGAAAAGCCTGCCTTTGTCACCCTGAGCTAACTAAGGCCTGTTTAGAAAACAGCCCATTGAGCACAGAGATGATGCTGTTCTTCCAATTCATGTACCCTTTAAAATTAGATGTTGCTTTGAAGACTTCTTTTGTCCTCCTCAACAGTCTCATTACTTAGATGTCATAATCAGATGTACACCATAGAGACACAGTTTCAAGATACAAGAATTAATACATTGTCTCACCTACTACATTTCTCTCCCTTCTGATTCTTTCACATGATGCCTTGTCAGTGGACAATCTTATGGAAGCAAATACTAATTTTCTCCTTAAATAAAAACAAACAAAAAACCCAACCAAAATAAATTTCAAATCAGATGTTACTAATTTTTACAGTGTTAGACAATTAAAAATATTGCAGGCCAATAGCATGAATTTCAGAGTATAACTTGTCTTTCAAAGATATCTCTCCAGTATTTACAAGGTAGTACAGAGTAAAAACAGAGCAAAAGGTTTTGACAGTTCTTAGAATCCCTATATCAAACAAAATCTGAAACAAACAACAACAAAAAAAAATTGACAGAACCCTGGTGTCCTTTCACTGCACAGAAAGCCTTCCAAACTTCAGGAGTTTTACATAATCAGTTCTCCCAGCTCAGTCTTAAAATTATAACATGGGGCATACACATACACAAAATCAGTAGCTGCATACAAACAAATGTATTTCCTCTGCACTGTACAAACTACACACATCAAAACAGACTACTTTTGAACAGAAAACACATACACAAGAATATATATATATGTATATAACACAAGAATATATATATATGTAAATATTACACTTCAGGCTCAGGAAATCAGCTGGAGGTTTCATGAAGTGCTCTGTTCTTCTGCAGCACTGTATTTAGTTCCTGAATCACATTTGATGGCAATTTGCTATCTAATTCCAAAGTAGTTTTGTTTGTTTTGTTTTTATTTTTCTTCAGTGTCTTATGTGGTTTCTGGTGTAGTTCAGTCATCCCTGAGCTTGCATCATCCTCAGAAATCAAGTTTCGATGTGTTTTTGCATGATTTCGCACTTTCTCCTCCTTTCTTTCCAAACATTGTGCCACAATAGATGCTTTTTCTTTCAAGTTTTTTCTTTCTTCCAGAAGTTCATTATCATGATGTTCACCAAATCTTGATTTTCCAGTTTGTAGTTCTATATTCTTACCAAACAAGCAAAGAGAAATAAGTTCATTAACACCACATTAAATAATAATTACATTGCAATTTTTGGTCATTAGTTTCACTTAAGTTCTAAAGAAAAAAAATTAATTTTACTCAAGAGCTGAGACAGCAAAGTCAGCTTTAAATTACCACAATTGTGCTATTATCATTTAGCAAGCATTTTTAGTGAGGAATTTCTCAATTAGTGATACTCCTCAAATTTACATAAATCATGCACACCATGACAATGAAGACTTTTTTTTCATAGAATCACAATTTGATTTTTCATTCTACCACAGTAGACTAAATTTTAATGTTTTACAAAAGATCCATATACTCTTAAAGACTCAGAATTGTTTGATGGAATGAATGGAACTGTGTATAATGCAATTTTGATAAAGTAATGACTGAGCAACATGAATATAGGAAAGATAATCACATAAACATTTTCAGCAACTGATAAATTATAAAGACTGGCTGCTTTTTCAAATTGCATATTGGTGGGCTGTTTTCAACTTCTTAAGCTGTAAAAAATAAAAGGTAAATCAGATGCTGCATCTAAATTTGCATTATTGTATTCTGGCTGCTCAGTTGGTGTGGCAGTAGTGAGAACATTCCTTTTGTGGAAAAGTCTGGTAGTTCTAAAAGAAAAGTAGGTCCTGGAATTCTTCTTTCATGTGTGGCATCTTTTTTGACTACCAGAAGGTAGAGAAAACTGAGGGAAACTTTGGTTCTTTTTGTATTTCCTCTGTGGAACTTGTTCAGTTTGACTGCCTTTTTTATGGAGTTATTTATCCACAGCATATAGGCAACTTGTTCCTTGGAATCTTAATACCTCCTGTATGTTAACACAAACATGAGAAACTACTCAAACACTAGGAAGGAGATAGTTTAGATACATAGAATTATAGAACGGTTTGGGCCTTCTTGTAGGCCTTTCTTGTACGACCTATTGTGAGTATGGTATTCAGCCTTGCTTGAAAGAAAAGGTTCTTCCTCATTCCTCAGTCTTCTCATATTTTGAAATAACATCAAATACTTCCTGCAGATACACAGCAATGTATTTCTATTCCAATTAAATAATTCCATATGAAAAATACACATATTTTAAATAGCCACATATACAACAAATGGTATAGAAATAACCAAAATGTTTTGGTTCTATTTATTATTAGGATTCTTAGTTTTTGAGTCTTTCAAACCTTTGGTGTTACACATTTATCTTGTTAACACACAATAAAATTGCTTCCAGTAATGGGGAAAAATCAGACATTCAATATAGCCATTTTAGCAAAAAATATTAATATTAAACTCAGTTTCTGGGTATCTTTGACCTTTAGTGGTTTGGGGTTCTTTTCCCCCCACTCATCTTCCTCTCATGAAGACATCACTTTTTCCACTGTTTGAAAAACTTTCAGTCTCTTTTCCTGCCTGTATAAATTGATCCCATTTCTACTACAAGTTTACACATTGATCTGTAAACAGACATCCATTTCCCATAAACCAGCATGTTTCAGAAAATGCTTGTTCTGTTATTAATTTCTAATGCTTTAAAATGGAGATGATATTGCATGTTGGAGTACTCAAATTCATGGAAAGACTGAAGGTGTGGTCTCCCAATGGTACATCTTTTTTTTTAACTGACTCCACTGGGGTATAGTATTTCTTCTTAATAAACCGTGTCATATATAGACTTTCTACCACTATTTTACTGCTCATTCCAGTTTTAGCTTTCCATGTAAAGAAAGCATTAGTTTTTATTTTTCATTATGTGTTTTTGTGTTAACCTTCCTAAAGTATGCAAATACCTTTGGCATAAAAATTCCCTAGATCTAGTCATGGCATAAATAATGAAGACTGTGGATTTCTGCTTTTAAGTTTAAACTCAGACTTCCTCAAAGTTGCAGTGTACAAAACTTTAGTCCTCCCTAATGAAGCAAATTATCCACAAAAAAAAAAAAAAAAAAAATACATACGGTACTATAAGGCATTAAGGATTTTTTATCAGGAAGCTCAAAATCCAATAAAACCTTTATCCTAGAATGTCTGAATTTGTAGCCATCTCAAAGCATGTGCTAGAGGTTTCAACTGTACTTGCATAAGGAACAGGTAAGAGACACACCTAAGCGTTATGAAGTTTTTTGACTGACAAGACCTATGATTTACTTTCATCAAAGAAGTTTGAAAACATAAGCATCAGAAAGAACTTATAAAAAATTGCAAAAATACTTTTTGAGAGAAGGTGAAAAAGGATAAATTAAACAAAATATGAAAGTTTGTAAACAAATTACAAAATATTTATATTCACATGGTATTATACTCTTGTAGTTAGGCAGAGCAGAAATTCTTTCTGGAAGAAAGTGTAACACAAGATGGAGTTGTGTTTTACATAAAGCACTATGCCTGCCTTGTGCTTTTAGTTTACCATGGAAACAAGTCAACGTTACCACTCTGTACCTGAACCATCATCTCTGTTAGTGGTGATAACACATCCCATATTAACTACCTCCCTTCAAAATGTTCTAAACATGTGCAAGAAATAATACTGCTGCAGTCAAAGGACCAAGCTGTTGTTGCAACAGTTATTCACTGCTGCAGTCAGGCTAGTTACCACTACTATTCTCAAGTAGAACATTACCTTCACTGCTTCACCTCAGCTGGAAGTAAGGCAAGTAAGTTCATCCCACAGGCATCAGTATCTCTATGTGGATACCAGAAAGTAATCTCAAGCTAATATAAGGTTCAGATATATCACTAGTGCACATAATGTAGTAACAAAGCTCAGTCTATTCAAAGAGTTGTAACTAAAGCCTCTTATTCTTCTTTGAGACTAATTATAGTACAACTTGAATGTATCAAAGTTAGTTCCATCTAAGCTTTTCCATTATATTCACAGAGTAGATAACTATAACAGCGCAGTTATTTTAGACAGAAGAAAAGATACTGTAAGATATGCATGCAGGACAGTTTTCAACGATCTTATTAAAAAAACCCATCATAAAGTGCACTGTAATAATGTGCACAATATTTCCAGCTAAAAGTCTTACTCCTAATGAACAATCTCTACTGAAAAAAAAACCCAGCACAAATAGAAGTCCATTATGATTTACTGAACAGCCAGAGAGGTTACACAAGTTGAGACTACAATAGCTTTTTTATATTAATTGTCCTAAATGTTTCTTTAATGACAAAATATTGGAAGAGACATTGATAATAAGAACATCTACATTTTATATTTATCCAGCTCTAGGGAGTTCATCATTATTGGAATACTTAATATTACAACATTGTGGTTAGAAGTTCTACATCAAGATTAAACCCCACTTACTTCTGTATTCCCTCTGATTTTACAAGTGTTCTTCTCCTGATGAATGGGAATTAGTGGTAAGCCTCGGATCTTTGGACTTTTAGTTATGGACTGTTTTCTTGCTTTTCCAGCAGGTGGCCATGTATCTGCATGCTAAAGAACAAAATTATTCCTTATTTTCAGTGTGGAATTTCATAAATACACAACATTCTTTGGTATGTAAAACTCCCTTGGAAAAAGCTATATACTGCACACCACGATGCCCTCCTGTTGTGGGAGAAAGGGGAAACTTTATGATGCTTATAATTATATTAATATTTCATAAGTGCTGCACAATGTTGAGTGAACAGAACCAAATTGTCTCTACATAATTGTCATGTATCAAACATCTTCCTTCCCTAATATTATTCTAATTATCTACAAAAAATAGAAGATATCATCAAATGTGACATACATATTGACTTGTTTCACAATTTCAAAATTCCACAGAAGTATGCTTTCAGGAGTCTCAAAAAAAAATTCTGAAATAAGATAAAATTACCCCAACACACAAGTGTTTCAAAATGTGTTTCTTGTTGAGGTTCAAGACCAAAGTGCAGGGTCCTGCACTGGGGCCACAACAAGCCCAGGCAGCATTACAGGCTGGGGCAGACTGACTCAAATGTGGCCCAGTGGAAAAGTACCTGGCAGTGCTGGTCCACGCCTGCTGAACATGAGCGAGAATGTGCCCAAGTGGCCAAGAAGACCAAAGGCCAAAGGCTTGTGTCAGCAATAGTGTGGCCAGCAGGACCAGGGCAGGGATTGTCCCCCTGTACCGAGCACTGATGAGGCCACATTTCAAGTTCTGGGCCCAGTTCTAGGCCCCTCACTTCAAGAAAGACATTGAAGTGCTGGAGCGTGTCCAGAGAAGGGCAATGGGGCTTATGAGGCTTATGAGAAGCAGCTGAGGGATCAGGGGTTGTTTAGCCTGGAGAAAAAGAGGCTCAGAGGGGAACAGATTGGTCTGTACAATTGCCTGAGAGGGGGGTGTAGTCAGGTGGGGATGGGCTTCTTCTCACAGGTAACAAGTGACAGGATGAGAGGAAATAGTCTTAAACTGCACCGGGGGAGGTTTAGGTTGGATATTAGGAAGAGTTTCTTTGCAAAAAGGTTGATTAGACATTGGAGTGTCACCAGTCACCATCCCTGAAGGTGTTTAAGAAAAGACTACATGTGGCACTCAGCGCTACGGTCTGGTTGACAAGGTGGTGTTAGGTCATAGGTTTAACTCAATGATCTCAAAGGTCCTTTCCAAACTAATTGATTCTGCGATTTTGTGAAAAATTATATTAATAATTTAGAGAAAATAATTAACCTATGATAACAACATGCATTATCCAAAATGCAATCTACAAACATGCAGATCTGGTTTCAATAGAAGTCTTTGCTTTAGCTCAACTGAAATAGGTCAGTCTTGGGCTGAAATGCGAAGTTTCACTCTGAGGGAAAAGCAAACCTGGGAAGAGAAGGGAAGTAAAAAACCATAAATTACTTACTGAATATTTCGAATCTGAGCACATGAGCTCACAGTCTTCAGGTAATGTTAGTGGAAACCAGAAAGACAAATTTGAGGACAAGGTATTATAATACTATTTTACTGAAAAATCATAAACATGAGATTCTGTGAATCACAGAGGATGTCCAAGGCCTACAGCTAAATCAGCACAACTTTGCAGGAAACCGGCAAGCCAGGACTGCAAAACCATGAAGCAGTCTCTTCAAGACTATATTTAAAAAAACAGATGTGGAGCTATGATCATATTTGCAGGTGGTCTGCAAGTAAAAACAGCATTACCATTATAAAGCCATGATGGCAGAATAAAAATTGGAAGTCCCAGTTCCAAATTTAGAAAAAGTATTTTACAGACTCACATCCTGATGGAGTAAAAAATTCTCACAGATGGTACTGACGAGGGTGACACAAAAGTCTGTGATAAGAGTTCTCTCCAGTGACCATTAAAAACATTTTCTTCAAATGAAATGAGAAGGTATTGTCTGAAAGAGCAGCTCTTGCCAACCAAAATCAGTTTATTGTGGATCAAGACACAACAAACAAACGTAATCCAGAAAGCAATGGAAAAACTTTAATCAGCTTCTAAAGAAAACTGTCTGCCTTAATTCCCAGCAAGCCTAAGGAAACCATCCCTGTCAGTTAAGCAGCCTGATTTCCCTTTTGTGCCTGTAACATTCCTTAAAATAGAACTCCGAGAAAGTGTATCAGAAATACTAGCAACGTATTAGGCCACATAAAAAATGTATTTATTCATAGTTTTGACCCCTCTGTTCAACTGCACCTCATGGTAGTATAATGTGCCTCCAGCTGATCAAAGGCAAGGAAACTGAAAGAATACTATTGTGTCCATCTTCACACCAATTAATTACTTCCAACTGTATGCTATGCATGCTCTTAAGAGATTTCGTATAGAACTACTCTAGAATTCAAGAATCAAGTTTCAGCCATGCTTTTCAGGATGGTTTTGCATAGATCTTGAAAGAAACATTGGTCCTACTTCAAACAAATAGTTTTTACCAGCTTGGAATAGAAGATTAATAACCTCTGGGTTAACTTGATCACCTGTATCAAAAGTACTCTTATCACTAGATTACAGCAGTACCTACACTTTGCTATTTATATACTCTGCACTACTTATACTACAGGAGAAAGCATTATCAGAAAACAGGACAAAAATAACAATAGTACTACTATCTGACTGATATGAATTACTAATAAAGCCTTACTCTGTTCAAGCACTCAGGAACACAGCAATATTGGTTTATGTCCCTCTTAAATGCACAAGATGATTAAATGTCAATGTCTTAATACTTCAAAACTGATTTTACAGTATTTTTCAATTTCCAATCTAAGTTATTCCACTGACAAAGAAAATGTGCTGCGTGAAGTCTCTCTAACATGTTCAAATACAGCGACAACATATAAGGTAAAATACCAAGCTGACTTCCCTAAAGATGGTCTCAACTTGAAAATTATAACTAGAAATAACCTCAGTTGACATTTACAGTTTTCTGGTTTAGAAATGGGATAATGTGGTAATAATTGTCTGCTGCTGTATGATACAGAACTTTTTAGAGATCTTTTAGAAAGTTTTACCAATATGAGGCATTGCATTCTTAAGGAGATTTTCTCTGTAATAAAGTAGTAGGTTGCAATAAGAACAAAACACTAAATCTACATCATTAGCACATCATTTTTCATGTAGTTTATAGACTGACAATTTTACTGATGTACAGAATGCCAGTAAAAAGAAATAATCAACAATTTCCACAAAAAACCAAGCCAAATCAAAAAACCCTTTCAATGTAGTATTGCTAGTTCATTGCACTATTCATTCATTGGAATAAAGACTTAAAAATAATAGCATGAATTCACAGCAATTTTTTTTTTAATGCACATGAAATTTTTTTTCTTTCTCTGTTAGAAAAAATTATCCTGGACATTGAGCAATGGCTCCCAGTTTTTCATCTATATTGTCAAATGAACGTTCTACATCTGCCTGAGCAGAATTCTAACAGACTGTCCTTTACTGTGATTTTATGTCAAAAGGACTTCAACAGTTACCAAGCTTGCATGAGTTACTTCCAAGTTTCCTGTATCAATAACCTCTGAGCCTATTTGCTGTGACACTGCTCATGTTACGCCCATGAGATGTATGCCAGATGTTTCCATAGAAACAACAATAGCTATTTCAGTTAGAGGAGCTGAATAAGATGAGAATTTGGAAGTCTTAGTTTCAAGGCATGCATTATACTTCTAGCACTACTATCTATGAAAGTCAGATTCTGTTTCAGAAAGCCTCTAAGAAGTCTGTGCTCAGTCCATGTTATGCAACTCAAAGCTCCCAGGTAATCATAAATCTAGCAATGTTTATTCACAGTGATATCCTGCAAAGCTCCTTGAATGTCATGGGAAAGACAAGAAAAATCTGAGACAGATACAAAATCCTGTTAAAACCTTAAACTACATTCCAGTCTCCTGTCAATCTGAATTCTTCCCATCTCGCTTACTTCCACTTCTCCTGTGTAAATATTAAACTCCATTTCCAAGAACGTGTTATATGTCACTCAAACATATACCCTCCCTACAATCCCATAGCAAGCAGAAGAGTACTTAATTTAGGATAAAGCCTACCCAACACAATGAATTATCAGTGTTAACTAAGCTAACATGGATACCAGAGAAATAAAGCCATATTGGCACAGCTCTTCAAGAGGGCTAGTTCACACCACTGTGCCTTTAAACATGCCACCCTTCTTTCATGACTACTTTAGCAGCATCCAATCTAGTGAGCAGAGCAATAGCACTCAGGTATTGCGGCACACAGACACCCCCTTTAGGTCAATGGCCAGCATTTCAACCAAAAGAGCTGTCTGCGAAGGAAATAATTGTCCTTCTTTACTCAGCTTCTCTACAACACAGCAGGGTGGGGTGGGGAGATGATGCCAGAATCTAATGTTCTTCTCACTCTCTCTCAAAGCATTCATAGTCTTCATGGACTAAGACCCATCTTTTGGCATTTTTAGTGCATGAAGTATTCCAGAAACTTTGGCAACGAACCTTATATATAACATATACATATTTAATGGCATTTTCATAATAGCAGAATAAATTGCATTTTTTGATTAGATTAGTACCTGTGCCATAAAAATGCTGATCATCCACTCCATCTGCACATCCTGTCCATCACAACATATGTACCTGGAACACAATATATAATTAATATGAAAAACAATGGAGACTCCTGTTACAGTTAAACATATCAAAGAATAGTCTTCTAAACTACTTCAAATAGTGCTACATTCATTCATGCTGTCTATATTTATTATTAACACTCCCAGAAAAAACAGGCATATATAAATACTTCAAATTATCACTTTACCTACACTGAAGACAATGCCTGTGCCTCATTTCAAGCATGTGCATAGGATTAAAATCTATCATTTTAACTTTATGACTGTTTGCTTTCTGGCCACAGAAGTAAGCCAGACACCTAAACCCAAAAGATGAACCAAACATATCAATTTTAAAAGTTTATTTACTTAAAAACACAAAAATTAAATTCAACATGCAAGCAAAATAATGCCCATAAGTTTTCAAACAATCTTGTTTTGCAATTGAATATTTCAACAAATATTAGACAGTGAAGTTAAACAAAGCATGTGTTTCATGTTTACCTACCACTGGTGCTTTTCAGAAAATACTGCAAGTCCCCAGCTGAAAGAAAGATGATTTTCAAAAATTAGTTCCATAAACTCAAGGTGGAGACATATTCCTCAAACCTCAGAGATTAACTATGTTTATATAGTTCTTTTATCTGAAAAAAATAAAATTAAGCTGCAAAGTCTAAACGTGTACTGAAAATCCAGAATAAAGTTGTGGGTTTGAGGATAGATTTTGCTCATTTTCTCACAACTGATTCACAGGTAATGAACTTTCTGTTCTAGACAAAGGGTTATTGCAAAGCACTGCAGATGATGGCTGACTACTTGCCTCATTTTTACTGTGGCTGTGCCTTCTAAAAGTTGCTGGAAATAAAACTGCCTGGTAAAGAGTCCACTACAGTGTGGAAGTCATAGAGAGAAGAGAGCTATGCTTGTACTATAAACAAAAGGAATCACATGATTTAATAATTGCAAGGGAAACAAAATGGGAGTGGGTGCACAATGAAGCCACTGAGGTGAAACAGACAATTCTGGAGATCCAGAAGAGACTTGGTAAGCTCTACTTTTGAAAGTAGACTAAAAAGAAACCTCAAGGTAAAAAAAAAAATAAAAACCTGCAAAGACTCATTTACATTATCTCTTTACTCCTATTTTGAACTAATCTCCTACTCATTCTGAACTTGAATTTAAAAAAAAAAAACATACAAAAAAGCCAACAACTTTTTTTTAACATGGCTAAGCTTTGAAATTCACAGACCTTTTTGGGGTGTTTTGATTTGGCAACTGTAAAGGAAAAGATCAAGCAGATCTGTTTAAAGGCTACAGCCAACCTAGACTCCCTCTGGGAGAAGATCCTATGTGCATTGTCTCAGTATCTCAAAGCTTTGACTGAACAAGAACTGGAAACATCTGAGAAAAACAGGTGTCATTTTTCACTGCTCTTTTCCTGAGAGATAGTCACTGATGTTTGTAAAGGGCACTGTAGTCTTCAGCTAGCAGAAACATCAAAATAACAAAGATCCTGAAAAAGGAAAATCCTCTGCTGAACAACAGGAACTGCCACTAAGGGCCATGAGTAGCTGGTTTTCTCTTCTCTCTTTTTACTTGGTGCAAGGAAAGTGTGTGTACCAATGACATGCAGGACATATACCACAAAACTAAGTGAGCTAGGAGCAAACATATTCACAAGAGATAATAAATGCACTTTAGATTACAGAAAGCCAATCAATAAAGTAATTTCCTAGCACAGATTAGTTAACATGGAACATGAAAACAGATATAAGAACAGAACAAATAATATTACAGGGGATAATTTAATTCAGCATACTGCTATTGGCTTCTTGACTTTTCCTTTTTCCACAATGTTCTATGCTACCCTTTTTTGATGATACTACAATACTTTTTACACAGTGTTTATTTTCTTTTCTATTCTTACTTTGTTGGTGGCTTCATTTTCTTTTTCACTCCAAGATAAAGCTTCAGAGAATTGACAGGCAACACTTTTTCAGGTTTGCTAGCCTGCAAATAAAGTAGATTCTAATTATTGTACCAGGAATGTGCCAAAGAGAAAATGCCACATGACTGACTTCACAGCTCAGTTTCTTTCATGGAGCGCACGCCTCTTTTCTAGCACATCATTAAATTATTTTGTCTCTTTCTCGGCCATTAACGAAGTGTACCAATCACTATTACTGGAAGCAGACTAATTAAGAACTTAAGGTTCACATGAAATCATAAAACTGTAACACAATTAGAATAATGAAGATGTGGGGTTATAGATGAAACTCTTCAAGAGAGACAGGGAAGATAGGGAGTGGGATTGCCCTCTGTCAAAGAACCTCTCCTATGGAATGGTGAGAATTTTCTTCAGATCATAGAATGGTTTGGATTAGAAGGGACTTTAAAGATTATGTAGTTCCAACCTCCCTGCCATGGACAGGAACAGCTTTTACTAGACCAGGTTGCTGAGAGCCCCATCCAGCCTGGCCATGAACACTTGCAGGGATGGGGCATCCACAGCTTTTCTGGGCAACCTGTTCCAGTGCCTCAGTACCCTCAAAGAATTTTTTCCTAATATCCCATCTAAACCTACACTCAGTTTGAAGGCATTCCCTGTTGTCCTGTTGCTACATGCTCTCCAGCTTTCTTGTCGGCTCCTTTCAGGTACTAGAAGGCCACAAACAGGTTTTCCCTAAGCCTTCTCTTTTCCAGGCTGAACAAATCCAGTTCTCCCAGTCTTCTTTCATAGATGAGGTCCTCCGTCCCTCTAATCATGTTGGTGGCCTCCCTTGGACTCGCTCCAACAGATCCATGTCCTTCCTGTGCTGGGACCCCAGAGCTGGATGCAGCACTGCAGGTGGGGTCTCACCAGAGCAGAGCAGAGGGGCAGAACCCCTCCCTGGCCCTGCTGCCCACGGTGCTCTGGATGCAGCCCAGGACACGTTTGGCTTTCTGGGCTGTGAGTGCACATGGTGGGGTCATGTCCAGCCTCTCATCCACTGGAATCCCCAAGTCCTTCTTGGCCAGGCTTCTCTTGACCTGTTCATCCCCCAGCCTGTGTTAATATCATGAGTTGCCCCAACTGCGGTGCAGCACCTTGATCTTGTTAAACCTTCTGAGATTCCCATGGGCCCACTTGTAGGGCTTGTCCAGGCCCTTCTGGATGGCATTCTGTCCTCCAGGTGTGTCAACCACACTACTAAGCTTGGTGTCATCTGCAAATTCGCTGAAGGTGCACTCAGTCCCTTTTTCTGTCATTAATAAATATAATTAGTAGCACTAGTCCCAGTAAGGACCTCTGAGGGACACCACTTGTCATTGATCTTCATCAGGACTCTGAGCTGTTGACCACTACCCTCTGGATGTGACCGTTCAACCACTTTCTTATCCATCTAACAGTCCACTAATCAATTCCATCCCTCTCCAATTTAGAGAAAAGAATATTGTGGGGGACCATGTCAAAGGCTTTACAGAATTTCAGGTAAATGGCAGCTGCAACTCTTCCCTTGTCCACTGACATAGTCAATTTATCATAGAAGGCCACTAGGTTGGCCAGGCAAGACTTGCCCTTGGTGAAGCTGTGCTGACTGACTCGAACCCACAATCCTTAGTTTAGCCAGTCCCTCATCCATTAGGCCACTGGGGCCGCTAAATCAGGATGAAAAAAAAGCAAATGAAGTCTTCGAACAACCCACAGAAGTCTCTGGATAACATATCCTGACTACTATGGGACAGGGGATGGGGAGAGCAGGGCTTTGTTCTTCCTGGTATCTTCAGAAAGGGCAGCCCATTGAGACAGAAGGAATCCACCCGGTTTCTGGAGGACACCAGTATTGGGACTTTAAGAGGAACCTATACAGGACAAAGAAATGGGACAACAGGAATCTCATGAAATTTAACAATGATAAAAATATAACTCTTGCACAGTGAAGGAAAAAAACCCCTTAATTGACACAGATTGGGAGTCAGTTCTGCAGATAGGGACCTGAGCCTGCTGGTAGGTGCCAAGCTGGGCATAAACCAGCAGCGCATCCTGACAGCAAAGTTGGTCTCCTTTTCCTGAGTTAGCAGAAGCACAATGAGTAGGTGGAGGAGAGTGATTCTCTTCCTTTCCTCATTACTTGTGTGACTGCATCTTTTGACTCCTTGAGAGAAAAAAGAGAATCAGTAATCTGGAGAGGGTTCAGCAGGAGCCCACCAAGCCAGCTGGGGGCTGGAGCACTTGCCCTGTGAGGAGAAGCTGACCTAACAGCAGGCGCCCTGCACCTAAGGGGAAATTACCAAGGAGACTGAGTGAGGCGCTCCATAATGTGAAAAGACTCCATCTAAGGACAGACAAACTTCCCCCCATGAGGACAGTCAGGTACGGCAACAGGCTACCCAGAAAGGTTGTGCAATCTTCATCCTCAGGGTTTTTTGAGACTTAACTGATTAAAGCCGTGCACAACATGTCCCGACCTTGGCTGCTATCCCTGCTGTGCACAGGAAGTTGGACCAGAAATGTCCTGAGGTTCCTTCCTTGCTCCTTCTTGAACAAACTATCTTTAGGCAATCTACAACAGACATACACCCACACTGTGTGTGAGAACTGAATGTGCCTCGAAGATGAAGTGCGGAAAGGAAACAATAAAGTTCTCATGCACACTACTACAGAGCAAAACTAATATTTAACACAACACTACACAAAAGTACTTTAGTACTTTTAGGTCAAGTGTTTTAGCTTTCAATTTAGAAAAAAATACACCAAACAACAAATCTTATAATTCCAGAACACAAAGCTACTCCCTAGTGTTTACTGTCTCTGGATTCTCAATTTCCCACTCTGCAGCTTTCAATTTCTAACACTCCAGAGTATGGAAAAAGAGACACATTTAAGAAAACTTAAAACAACAAAACACAAAACAGTTTTATGGTTGGTACTCCTGTGTAATTTCCTGCTCAAAAGAAGGGTACTGTCAGGATGAAAAAATACCCCTGCAGAACATACTATTAAGTTAAACAACTGCATACTTCTCACTATAATGCACCTTGAGGGAGCCATTTGTCTGTCTGTGAGCTTATCTCTTAGCAACAGAACATTAAAGGGGTAAATTATTTCTGTCAATTAGCACAGTATAGTAATTTAACATACAGTATTCAGAGAAACTTTCAATGTTTTTGATAATTGCTCTTGAACAAGAGAAACACTGAACAGAATGTATCCACCTGCATGTACAAAGTTAATTTGCTGTTAATGAGAATTTATAAATTAATTAGTACATGTGGTCTTATTAACTACAATTTTCCATCTGCAATGTCAAGTTTTCCTACTATTCACTTCTAAATATGACTAAAATTAAACCAAGATTATTCATGATTAATATCTCTCAAAAGAAAGTAAAACAAACTCATATATACTATTTGATCAAAATGGTATTGCCATTTGCTTTTTTTTAAAAAAACCAAGAAATGTAAAGCCATTTAAAAGTAAGTGTTCTAAGCGCCTCCTGAGTTGGGGAATTCAATGTTTTATAAATTAGAATGGCTTAAAAAAAGAGATTATAAAGTGGTATAACAATCCTGTCATAAATTCTTTCCAAGATACTAATTAAGGTTTTATGAGCATATTAATTTATTCTCACATCTGTGCCAATTTGAGTTTTAGCACTAAATTATAAGACACTATTTTTGACATTCTGGGGTCATTCTAATTAAGGTTGTATCCACAGCTTCACAAGAAGACACAGTGCATTAGCTTAAGTGAGCAAGGGATGTTCTTAAAAAAAGTACTTTACGAAGGTCAGCAATATACATCTGTATTTGTTGGATGGAAATAAACAACATTCAGCAAAAATAAAAGCACTTGAAACGTTGATTTTTTTTTTTTTAAACCAGAAATTATTGGAACTAAAATGAAAACAGTTCATGATTAATATTATTTGGCTTTATACTTAAACACAAGCTGCATACACTCAAACCCACTGTTTTAAGAAAACTCCCATGAAATATTTAAAACTGAACCCTTCCTGCTATTATCATGACTAAATTCACTTCTGTGGAACTCTGAGGTATATCTAACCTAATTATCAATACTAGTTTTTAGAGGACTGAGAATACATCTGAAAACTGTTGGTGAGAAGCAGGGAAAGATTTTGCCAGTGTATTGAGAGTTATTGTTTCCTATAATCTCTTCTATCACGAGACTTGTAGGTGTAAGAACCCTGTTGCTTGCAATTTTTAAGGGCTTTGTGTGAAATAACAAGAAAAAAATAGCATGCACTCATTTAAGTTCCATAGTACTTCTCCTACAGCTCTCTACAGCAGGTTTTCAAATCATTTAGGGGCAACACAAAGCCCCAAACACTTTTATATTTTGAATTTTTAAAGCTTATAGTAATGTGTAACTACAATAGCTAAATGACAAACACACACAAACTCCTTTTACTAACACACTTATGAAACAGGAAGACAAAAATCTTATACTTCAACCCCAGAATCTAGAAGTTGCCATTTTATATGAGAAATGTTGATCTGTTTGCCTTCCTTTTCTTTCTCATACAAAAAAGAAAGCTTAATTCAGAGTTTGGTGGAGAGTTTGTCTGCTGTACCTTCATATCCTTATAAAGAAGCAAGTTTCCTTCCCGTAACACAAAATAACGGTCTTGAAATTTGTTTCCAGACAGCAGTTTTGATGGTTCCTCCTTGTACTTGAGATTGCCTGCTTTCACGCTACCTTTCTCATTTTTCTCTACCAAGAAAAAAAAGCATTTTGTTAGAATTACAACAGCAGAAGTTCCTAGTTCTTAAGTATTATTGTTTATCAAAAAAACTAAAATTACATTGGTAAAGTTAATTTGGTATTATGCTACATATATGTATAAAAATAATGAAATTAATTATATATGTATACACATATATATAAACTATGTATCACATTTCAATACATATTCTCTATTAATATATATTACATATTCATAAGAAAGGCATTCTTAATCATACACACAATTATTATTTTAATTACTGGTGGGGAAAAAAGTCTTCTCTGTTTCACTTCTATGATAACATGGAAAGAATCTACCAACAAACTTTAATTCAAAGAATGTTTGCAGCATAGAATGTGCCATTAAGCCCTAGAGTATGACAGGGATACTTTTAATTTCTATGCTTAAGAGAGGCAAAACATTTCAATAAAGATCTCATTTTGTCATGAGTCTGTCTGGATTTTTTTTATTTGTGTTAAAATACACACAAACTCACATATATTCGGTAAAATTAATAAAAAACTCAAACAAAACACCACCTCACACAAAACCAAACAGTAATATTGCAGTCAGCTTTATAAAGCTTTATGTAACTTTGTTCTGAGGAAGTTCTTATTTGAAAAAGAAGAATACCCGAGCTATCAAAGGCTTTTAGTGTTAAGGACTAGATTTCTCAGCACATTCTCAGCAATTTAAAATCCTAAATAAAATAATTCAAAGTATTACTAGTATATATAAACTACTGCACCACCATTTCTAGGCATTTTTAGGTTTCCTATTCTGCTCAGTATACATACATTTTTTCACTACTTTATCAGCTTATCCCAGTAAGTACACTTGCCCAGAAAAAACTTCTGACCACTAATTACAGTCATTGCCATGCTGCTATGACTCATGCATATAAACTGAAACTTAAACTAAAATGGCACTTTAATAGTCAAAATGAGGAAGAACAAAGGAAAAGACAATAATTCCTACTGACTTTATGACAGAACCAAGAATTCAGCAGAATTCTGAAGAATTCTTTACTCCCTTTATTTTTCAGACACAAACTTTACAAAACATGCTAAAATTGCTAGAATTTTCAACTAGGCAGTAGGTGCACTTAATCTACACAGGATTGATCTATCTATGGTTTAAAAGTGTGCATTTCAAAGAATATCTGAATAACAGCCCCTGTTCTCAGAAATCAATACTTACCACTCAAATTATACAACACTGTACTAGAAAAATTTCAAGGATATATACACATATACTTTAAAGTAAATTTAACAAATAAATAATATTTTGTTTTCTAACAAATAAAACTTTAATATGATAAAATTTTACGTAAGGAGAAGAAAAAGGGGCTTGAAATAGAATTAAGCTGTCCTGAGTACCTCTTACACCAAAATACAATGCACACTTTGCCCTACTGAACAGCACTTGAAAGAGCACTCCTGTAAGAAGCATGAAAAGCTATGGAATAAATTGTCATGAATGAGTAACTAAAGATCTGGAATAAAGTAGAAAACTCACCACAAATTTACTGAAACATATCAATACAAATAAACTAACCCTTTTTTCCTTGAAAAGGAAAGTTGATTTCTATATGAGAGAAAACATACATCTAGACCTCAATACAAGGTTTGGATCATAGAATCACAGAACAGTCTGAGTTGGAAGGGACGCGCCAGGATCAGAGTCCAGCTCTTGAGTGAATCCCCCAAACAGGGATTGAACTCACAACCTTGGTGTTACTAGCAACCTGCTCTAAACAACTGAGCTTATCTCAGTTGCAGAACACAAGAAAGTAGTTTAAAATGGACAAGTATAAGAATTAAGAATGTACTATGTATAAGTGTCATAGGTTAGCAAAGCATAGTCCCGGAAGGGATGTCCTTGCTAAGGGGTGCTTACAGCTTCCTCTATGACTTGACAGAACCTCTCAGCTGGCCAGTTTGAATATGGACAATTCTTTGAGCCACTTAAAATTGTGACCACCTCTGTGATCCACAATTAAGAACAGAAACCCTGAGGCAGAGCTCTGTCTCGTTTCCAGTGCTGGGACAGGTGGCTGCGGGCCCCGTGGGGGGGCCAGCGGGCCCGGCCATTCTGGAGTCGATGGGCCCTGTTCCACCCGCGGAACCCTCCCACAGCCCTGCTGTGGGCAGCCGGAGCGGCTCGGCTCTGCCCCCTCTCCACTGCGATAAGCCACATTCCAGATGCAAGGACTAGGTGAGATTAACCCTTTTACTGCTGTGAAGAGCTGAAAAACTAGGGAAGAGGAAGAGGAGATACTCAAAGCTGAAATTCTGTTGTGAAGCTATGATATATCAGAGTACCCGTTGTAATTTCATGAAGATATGGGGGGTGGAGTGTTCAACTTGTACTTGTGAGCAAAAGCACCTGCACTGAGATAGGCAGATGCTGACGCAGCTGTAATTTGAGGAGAAATTTGAACAGGGAGAGATGGAAGCGATGAGGACTTTTGCTCCAAATGGGAAAGGAGAAAACCTCAGTTCCTAGAGATGCTCCCAGAGATTTCTTAGAGATGAAATGCTCCCAGAGATGGGTGAAGAGAACCTTTGTTTCTGAACGGCTCAACCTTAAAATTGTACCCCAAAAAACTTCAAGAGTGGACCCTCAAAAGCAGTTGTGGGAAAAGCTGCAAGTTGGGGGAAGGGACTCACATGCGAGCAGAGAGACTCCTCTTCCTAAATGGACTGAACAAAGTTATTTGGAAGTGGGCGGCTGTCTCATTGTGATAATGTTTTCATAGCATGAGCAGAGAGACTCCTCTTTCTAAATGGACTGAACAAGGTGATTATGGAAGTGGTAAACAGACTGAACATCTCAAGGGTTGTCTTTTTACATTGTCAGTGGGAGAAGGGAGGAAGGTGGGGGGAGGAGAAGAGTTCTGAAGGTTTGGTATGATTTTTTTTTTCTTCTTTTAGGTCTGTTAATAAATTTCTTTATAGTCTTTCAAGTTTGGTGCCTGCTTTGCATTTCTCCTAATTCTTATCTCACAGAAGGTAAACAGTAATGAGTATCTTGGACCAAACCACTACAATAAGGAACATGGGAAAAGTTGCACTGACAGAGAAGACTGTGATAAATTGCCAAGATGAAATGAGGCTCATTATTGAACCAACATTATTTCAAACAACATTAAAGACTCAGGAAGAAAAAGGAGAAAAGTGCTGAGAACAAAAAGCTCTCAGGTAATATTAAGAGAAAAAAAAATTGTCAGGAATATAATAATTTAGTCTTTAAGATTATTACATAAATCAGGGCAGCAGTGAATATTCATGGAATTAAATTATAAACATTATATGATCACAGTCCTATTAATTTTACTGCAAAGTAGGAGGACATCCATCCACCCAGTTGCCCATTTGTACAGGCTGAACCCATTGTTAAAAAACATACTTCACATCACAGCGGTTGGACATCTGGCCTCAGCCCTATTACTCAGTGACAAGGAGTTATCCACATATAGAGTGCAAAAGAAAGAAAAGATTGAGGTCTCCCTTTCTTCCTTCAAGCTAGCAATTACTTCTTGTGCACTTTGAGATGGAGAGCCCCACCATAATGATAAGTGCCTTGTATGCTAAACACTGGGAACATCCCTTCCCCAATGACCTTGTTCTGTATAGTTTCTCATTCTGACACTATCTAGGGATGGATTCACAAGATTACTCTGCCATGTGGAGTTTGCAGACATCAACACTGTAAGTCTGCAATATGGCAGAGGTTTTCCTTTTCAAACCACTGAGAAAACCAATATAATTTATTTAATAAGATTTTAATTATTTTAAAACAAATATAAAAAGCATCAATAAATGTAAACAGTCAAAAGACAGTGTGTCTAGATTAAAATGAATGGAACTGATGCAAACAATTACTGTGATGGGTTGGGAGAATAAATGGATGTAAAATCTAGAAGACAGGAGGGAGTGCAAATTGCAGTAGATCTCTCCTTTACTACATTTTGTTGACACTAGCCTGATCCTTATGTGTTTCTTACAGCAGTGATTCTTAAAATCCTTATGACCCATTCCCTTTTCTGATTATACCTCAACACATACCTAGTGAGGTGATGGGAGTTCATATATCAAGCTTTTAATGAAGTAGGCCATTTCTCTCTATTCATGACCTGCTATCACACATTTAGAGAAAGTGAAACTCAACCATAAAAGTCATGAACAGCACACTTGTTCAGGTTCATTTACATTTGTGAAATATGCTTTTACAGAAATAAAGCATGGTGAAAGAACGCTATTATTTTCAGAAGAATAAGCAAAATAGCATAAGTTTTACTTCTTGAAATCAAGATAAGATATATAGAATGGAAAGATAAACATTTCCATGTATGAGAAAGAGAGGAAAAGATATATATATTTGAATGAGCCATTAAATAAAATAAGATGAACATTAAACCAGGCATCATGTGTTAAGATCACACATCATACAGTGATAGCACACAGAATTTCAGCTGCTTGAAAACAGGATATAATTATCGAATATCTAAACTTCCATTTCTCGCAAAGCAGATACTACATATTACATAGGAGACTTAAAGCCAGTATTATATGGGGAAAAAAAGAAAATATAGACTGGGGCAACATGTAAACCGTATATTTTCACTACATACTTGATCTATATTTTAGGTGTCAGCTCCCTTTTAAAGGCCACATATTCTCCAAGTTATTCAGTTGCTTGAGTATGTAACTCAAATGAGTATGTCACCTGGGATGGGGCAACCTTGGACAGACAGACTGGGGAATGAGATGCTGGAGAGCAACACTGTGGAAAAGGACCTGGGGTTCCTGGTCAACAAAAGTTGAATTTGAGTCAGCAGTGCCCTGGGAGCCAGGAGGGCGAAGCGTGTCCTGGGGGGCATCAGGCACAGCATCACCAGCCAGTCAACGGAGGGGATTGTCCTGCTCTGCTCTGTGCTGGTACAGCCTTGCCTTGGATATCATGTGCGGTTTTGGGCACCACAGTATAAGAAGGATCTAAAGCTGTTAGAAAGTGTTCAAAGGAGGACAAAATAAAGGTGAAGGGCCTTGAGGGGAAGCCCTCAAGTATGAGGAGGGGCTGAGGGCACTTGGTCTGTTCAGCCTGGAGGAGACTGAGGGGAGACCTCATTGCAGTCAAAAACTTCCTCATGAGGGGAAGCAAAGGGGTAAATAAATATTGATCTTTTCTCTGTGGTGACCAGTGTCAGGATAAGAGAATGGTCTAAAGTTGTGTAAGGGAAGTTTAGGTTGGATTCAGGAAATATTCCCCCAGAGGCTGGTTGGGCACTGGAACAGGGTCCCCAGGGAAGTGGTCGCAGCACCAGCCTAAGAGTTCAAGAAGCGTTTGGACAATGCTCTCAGGCATATGGTGTGACTCCTGGGGCTGTCCTGGAGTTGGACAGGGGCTGGACTTTGATGATCCTTCTGGGCACCCTCCAACTCAGAATATTCTGTGATTCTGTAAAATTAGTTTGCAGTTTGGAGGCATTGAATTAGATAATATAAATTGTTATTAGTATACCATAATTATATAAATATATACAAATGTTAAATAAAAGAGCAGTTTCAAGCTTCACAACAGAAATTCACAAAGTGTGAACTGACTGCAGAATTTCTGTACATTTTTATATTCCAATAGAAGAGCTTATAGTTTGTAGAAACAAACATCCAGAATTTCTGGTTTTGTAGGAAGTCAGCACAACCCTCTGTAAATCTGTAACTTTTATGAAGTAGCAGTAATTTAGATGTTTTGGGACACTTTTCTCCACTGAAACAGCTACAAAACAACTGCCATCCTCATGTCTCTATGTAAAATAACTAACTAAATAAAAAAGTTACATACCACTGTAGAGATTCATCATGTCTGCTGTTAGGAATCTCTTTATTACTAGATACGCAGTGCCAGGCTCTGGTAGTGAACTCCAGTGAAGAACTTGTTCTAGTACATTCTCTGTATAATGCAGAGGACGTTCTAAAAAATGCCAAAGAAACAAAACACAAAAAACCCGAATTAAAATAAAAGACAAAACCCAACAATATTGGAGGCCCTCACAAATTACATTTGCTTGTACACAAAGTCTCATTGACTTTGAGCTATAGAAGAAAAACACTGCTTTTAAAATAAGACAATTAGGCACTTCATTGACAATACCTTTGTTGGTAGGATTTGCACAGGTAATGAATATAAAATTAAACAAGCAGTAGCCAAATGTATTATTTTTAATGTAAAAACACTAAAGCACTGCTTTCAAACTAAAGTTAGGACCTATTACAGGGTATGTCTAAATATGATCAAACAGCTGAGGCCTTCAGCTATACTGTGCCTTATTGGCCTATGCTGAATACGCAAAAGAAACATCATAGCTACCAAATCTATGCAATGAAAGAGCCAAAGAATTTGGAGTGACCACAGTGAAAAAAAATCCCTCCAACTGGTATGGATTATACTGTCTGCTATTGATCAAAGCAGACTGAAACAGACTCCTGGTTTCATTAAGTTATTTTTACTAGAGGGGAGAAGCACATGGTCTTACTAGGTCTTCTCCCTGCTGCTGTCATTAGGGAATTTGCAAACTTGCACCTGCATATTTCAATCTTGTACAAAAAGCGCAGCAAGATTAAACCACCAATAGATGAAGGCATGACTAGACTGCATGTGTGCACTCCAAAACTTCAGATCCTCAAACACACATCCAGGATGGATGATAGGCATCATCCATCCTAGAAGAGAAACTCTGGGACCTAGCACAGAACTGAAAAATTGCAGTGATAAGAAAGTCCAGCCAGTACTCCATACAAACCCCAGTTCACATACCAAATGAAGGTAGAAAAAATCTTGCAAGTAGTACCTAAATCTGCATTACCAGATCCAGCAGAAATCTGAGTATGACATGAACAGCACAGCCTGAGGCAACACTGATGTGTATGGGAGAGGACACACTCACACCCCTGAAGGCTTTCACCTGCTCAGCAGCAAGCACCAACTGTAATTCGTGAACCCACAAAAGCCTTAACAATGGCTTTGTGGGTTCAAATGTCATTTTATCTCCAAAGAGAGATTTTTCCAAAAGATCTCAGTTTCCATTTGCATACCAATATATGTGGGTTAGGCCTTGAGAAGAGCTGGGTATGGCTCCTGAAAAGTGACACCTCTGTGACATTGTCATGTTGGATCACACAGTCTAGCCACATCCCTTGAGTACTGAAGGGCAAAGTATGCAGCCATAATCTCATTTTTCACTCCTGCTATGGTAGATGAATATGAAATGTCAACAGCTGCTTTGGGACTGTCCAGCACTACAGTCTAGCAGAACGCATTTTCTAGAACACCTGAACACTAGAGCCTCAGAAAGCAGCAGCCACAAACAACACATTTAAGTGACAGAAAAAACCCACTGCTATTTTGGGATGCAAAAATATCTACATTACCCATAGAGTTGTGATACCACCTATATAAAGACTTCATTATTCAGACATGACACCAAAAGAATACCACTGTAGATAGCAGCTCAACTCCTGCTTTATAACACCGTTTTGTTTTAAGTGGTCAAACTTCTAAATTTTTGGGAAACTGGGGACGCTGATGTGATAAACACTTGATGCCTTTATGCAAGAGAGAAAACCCACTTTAAGGAGAACTTTACAAATCAAAGGCAGGAGACTGGCAAATCATCACATCTTCTTAGAACACCAGCACTCCCACAGCAAACACCTACTGGTTTATTTATAGTTACATTTAAGACCATCTGTCATCATAATCCATGGTACGTAATCCATCCATGGTACATAAATCATCACACCGAAAACCACTAACTATTTTACTGGTAACACACTTCATTTACAAACTATCCATCAATCACATACTATTAAAAAAATATATAAATACCCTATTTTGTAAAAGCATATGGTATTAAATATTTTGCATTAGGTTAGATAAAATCATCAATTATTGCAACTTTTCTATATGCAAATAATTTAGCTGATTTTTTTAATATTGCAGTTTTAGTATTTTGAACAGCAAGCAGTCAACACATGCATTCAATTACCCTTTCTTTCACTCAGGTTAAATATGCTAAACCAGTCATTTTCACCTTAAACAACATTAACTATTAGTAGAAAATTACGTTCTAGAAAATACGATTCTCATTTTCTTGCCTTCTCAGGGGTTGTTTTCATGACAGTGTATCTCAAAAAGTAAAGTAAGTCATATAAAAATTCAGGATTGAGTGTACAAGCAGAAATGCACTGGACAGATAGCAGACCGCGGCAGGAAAAAGAGCAGAAAATTAATTTTTATCAGAAAGACACTGTGATTACTGGTGTACATTTGAAACAAATACGCAACCTTTCTTCTGTCATTATGTGTCAGAATCTCAAATAATCTGTAAATGCCTCAGATGGTATTTGTCAAATGACACTAGTAGAATCAACTTGCAGTAGCAAAGACTCAAGCAGCGTTTTAGTTCTTCATTGTCACATTTGGACCAAAGACTGCATAGAACTAATTTTCTCTGTATTCCCACCCTCTGCAAATGTGCTAGATTCAGCCATAGGACCATAGGAGTCTACCTGAGTAAATGTCTCTTACTACAACAGTATTTTTATTTTGAAACAATAATTCACCTCTATTGACGCACTGATTCTTCTGGAAAGGGGTCCATGAAGCAGATATTTCATCAACACAGTCTCTACTGACAGGAGTCAGGTGATGAATTAGGACTTTAATTTAGTCTGCTTTTTGCTTGGTTGTTACAAAACACTGGTATGCCATTTCCACTTTCTGTTGGAAACTCTTCTTTCAGTAGGATATACTCTAATCTCTTGCCCGTATTTATTGTGTTATGTAGGGCCTGTAGCTTAATTTTGCTTGTCTTCCATAGTCATTAGCTCAGACAACATTTCTATACCCCACTAAAATATTAGCTGTTGCACCAAAATAACTCAAAAAGCTCTTGTGGGGTCTATCTTTTTATTTACTTTTACGTTCTCTTGGCCATATCAGCTTTAGTTTTCATGTTCCTGTAAGCATCATATATCAAGTTTAAGAAAATAAAATTCCATTTTTTTCCATTATTCAGTCAAAAGAAATATGATTTGTATTGCACTTGTAGGAATTATCAGGACTCTTCTAAAGATAATAAATGCTGGCATTCTTTGTCAGTTGTCACCCACATCTATGAATCTGGAAATGAACTCTGTATCACAACTCTATACAGGATCACCAACAGATTGCAAGATGTGGAGAGGGCTCAGGATAATTTATTTCAAGTTGAAAGGGAGAATACACTTCCATTCTAGATTTTTATACTACCAAGCTCAAGACTGAGTACATAAGTAATATTAGTAAAACTGAAGGAATTATTGTAAGCACATCTGAAAATCAAGTACGACAAAACTATTCAAACAATATTAGAGCAATATTTAGTAATCTTATTTTCTCGACTTTCTTATTTTTTTTCTTGACCTGAAAATAGGTATCTTCACTGTAGAAATAAAAAAGTCCACAGTCCCCCTCTAACATGAGAAGAGTTAAGAGCAGCAACTTACTAGGAAATGCAAATAGATGTTGCATATTTCTAACCCCACACATTCTTCAAAAATCAGATTACCTTAGGGAATATTCATCAAGATATGTTTAAATTTTAAAAATCCCTATTACTTTACGCTATTTTAGGTATCTCTAACAATAGAATGCTCCAGCATTTTAAACATACTCCAGTATGTATAAAGCATTCCCAATGATAAAACCTCTTTACAGTTCACAAATATTGTGACCATGTGACATTTGCTTTTGTTGGCAGCAGAACTATATTTCAAACAAATTTTTCAATATTCTGCAAGATACACTGTAATGCCACTTGCCATAAACACAGAATTACACACTTTATGCCTCCTTTTTTCACCTTCATACATTAAACATTTGACTAAATAAAATATAAAAGATCCTTTCTCCTAAGTATTACATGTATTTTCTCATTTAATGTTTTGAAAAGCTTTATTGCTTATAAAATCAAGTGCTGACATTCTAATGAAAATAGGATTTTTTCTCTAAGACTTATCAGTAAGACCTACTTTTCTATAGCTGATGATTAATGAACTGCGAAGCACTGTAATATAAAGAACATCTTCTGAACTCCTAATTTGGAAGGGGTTTACAACAATTTATCCTGTTATTTCTGGAAAAGTGTAGAAAGAAATCAGGCAGATGCCACAACAACCAAATGTAAAACAGTGTCATGAAAGCTAATTTTTTTTTGTTTCCATTAAGTCTTTAACTAAGCTTTTGATTATATTAAGTATTGAAAAATTAAAATAATAAAAGCTGATTGACATGCATAAATTGAAGTGTCACTAACCTAATTCTCCGTTTTCAAGTACTTCAAAAGCAGCCCAGATATCATCTTTGCTGGGAATAATGTTTTTGATTCCTAAAACATCATTAGTTAATTCCTCTGCTTCCATCAAAGGTGATACCTGTAATACAAATTGAGTCAGTTTATAATACATATCAATTACTGATTTCTGATACATTTTTTCAATGTCTTCCTCCCTGCAATTGCCTTACGACACAAAAAAAAAAAAAAAAAAAAGCAACAAAAAGGCAGCAGTAAATATAAAATATATGAGTTGGAAGCATCTATCAGATTCCAGCAGGCCTTCCTGATTTTGTTCCATGAGATTGAAGTTATATTTTTAAGCTGACTGTTAACTTCGTAGCTTTGAATTCCTTTTCTCTACCCCAAAAAATATGGAAAAAAAACCGCCTTGATATATTTTCTTGGGTGTGGGAAGATAAATATTAGAGAAGGACCTTTTTCTTTTATCTTAGCAACACGTATTTCCATTTTTATGCCTATTTTACAAAGCATGTCTTTTAGCATGTGTATCTATGTATACCACATAACCCATATATGTACAAACAAGTGTCTGAGAGTCGTATGCTGAACAGAACCAAAAGGAAACCAAACCAGAGAGGTATAATAAAAAATAACAGAACACTGTTACAGGAAGATCCAGGTGTTTAAAATACACTATTAAATAAAAAGCTCAAAAATCTCTATTATAGTTAATAACAAGTGTTTCTTAACACTCAAAGAAAGAAGAAAGCCGCAGACAAAAAGAAAGGAGGAATTTTGTTTTAATGGCCTGTACTATTAAATAGATCCAATATTCATTGGGTACTTATTAATGTTCCCATGCATTGCACACCGAGTTGGGAGAATTTATATGGCTGTATACTACAGTAAAACTAAAGCAGGACATCTCCCCTTTAAAATGGTATCTTTTTAAATTTTTCTTTAAAATGCAAAAATGCTTAATAATCAGTCTTTACATAATTTAAGCAACAAAGCAAATTCAAAAAAAAAAATCTTTAAAAGAATAGTGATAAACATAAATTCATGCTTTGATTGTGCACTTCTATAAAAACATGTATTAAAATAATTTTGATATAGTTCAAGAAAAAGTGCTTCACAAAATCACTGTATCATTTTTATACACTAACCCTGATTATAATACTACAGTCTGGCTCCTTCCTTTCCACATAAACTTCAATAAGCAAATCTCCAGCCTGGGAAACCTAAAATGAAACAATTAAAAAAAATTAGATCATCTTAAAAGCATTTTGAGTTTCCTTTTAAATAAGGAAAATACAATTATTTTTCCTTTCTATTTAACTGGTGTAAGGAAAAAAAAACTCTATTCACAGATTCAGGAGAAAAATCCTGTATAGATCCTGAATCAAACCCTGAATAAATCCAACAGAATCATATCAAACAAAATGAACATAATTTATAAATATACATTCAAGAGCAGGAAAACTAAGGGAGACATGAACTAAGTGGAAATCTTAACTTTATGTTTAAGACACGAGTACACCTCAGTATCTTAAACTGCCAGAACCCTAACTCTGATTTGGAGGTTTGTCAGGCTCACTTCAGAATCAAAACAGATTAATAGAACTTAAAATAATGAAAAAGGACTGTAACACCAAACTGACTTAGTTAAAAGTGAGATGAAAAATTACAAATTACAGAGTATTTCAGCCAGATAGCCATATGTACATACCAAGAAAATAAAAATTCATTACTACAAATACCACATTTATGATTCTTAATCACAATGAAAACTTGTCATTACATAATTAAAGAAGGAATTAAAACAAATGCTCTTGATATCAACCTCTGTTAAATATATCTCTTCAAATTTGCTGGAGAAAAGGCTAAACTTTACACACTATGCTAATGTAGAACAATCAGATAAACCAAATGTATGACATATATAATAGTTTTCATATACTCAACACTAACAAATGTTATTTAAGGATGTCTAACAACATAAAACTTAGAAATTAGAAAGTCAGTAAATCCAACATTTTATGATCATGAGGAAAAATATGATTTATGAGAAGGAATGTAATATTTTCCATTGTGACTAGGTTTGCTCATCTATGGCAATAAAATTATATTAATGGATGAGAAATTACTTTATTTTTCTGAAGTTAAAAATGTCTCACATTTTGCCTGCTCTAATTCCCTTTTAGTATAGTCGTAAGCATCTTCAAAAGATTGCAATTCATCTCAGTCCAGTACCAAAAAGTATTTTCTAAAAAAAACTACAGTGATGATCAGAGCATAGGAAGAAAAACTAAGGCAGAATCAGGGACCTATCAGGAAGTGCACCATTCCATTAATAGGCAAATATAAAGATTAATAATCAAATTAACACTATGATAACAATTTGTGTGTTCATTTTTGAGAATGGTATTGACAGTGATGCTACTTATTTATATACTACTACAAACAGAGGAAGAGGTTAAGAAAAGCATATAGAAACATATATATACACATGTATATATAAGCAGCTGAGCTTTGGGATAGATTTTGACCAATCTACAGAAGCTGATTACATTTCTATGGAAAAATAAACGGCTGCGCTGAATTCTAAAGAACATTAACATTCTGAAAAACAGCAACTTTTAAGTTAGTTTAGCCTTTGAGAATAGAAAACTAATGGAAACATTTGTGAGGAAAAACATTACAAAACTACTTTGAAGAAAGCTGCTTAATTATAGTGGCACAGACTCAAAAAAGCTCATTTAGTTATAAAATTTGCTTTTCAGATGATATTACAGAAAAAGGTTGGAAATAAGAATGAAGCTGACACATGATTTCCACTGGGCTTATGTAAACAACCGTATGGAGAGAAAATTTGATGTAAATTGCTGCAACAGCTGGCATAAGTATATGGTGGACAGAAAATGAAAAGCGACTAATAAAGTGCCACCTGGAATAGAACTTCAGTGACATTTCACACAGTTCACACAGTTCACATGTGAACTTTGAGTCATTCAGAAGAAATTTGGTTCAGTTGTTCTCTGAACATTCTGCATCACCAGAGATAATAGTACTGAGGTAACCTACATATTCCAAAGTATTAACTATCTACATCGCTCATCTTCCCACATATATGCACACATTTTGATCCAATTATATCAGACTGTCAGTTATTCAATGTAAAGAATTCTTGCAATTCTTAATTGTAGCTGCTTGAGGCCAAAGTTGCCAATTACCCATGATGCTTACACGATTACAGTGATGCTGTTACATCATTCAATTACACCACATCATGAGTTTTAACAGTAACTGGAAGCCTGTGGGAAACTGCTGTGGAGAACCGATGAGGCTAGTTGAGCAAGGACATGAGCTGAGCTGCTGTCTCGAACCCAGGTCAAGAATGACTTGGCAACTGTGCAGTGCCTGAGGTGATGCTGTCTCAGTGATGAACACAACAGCACCCACACCTATGCATAGAGATGTTAAGACCTCACTCCCTCTTACCCATGCCTAACTGGATAAACCTGGTCCTTTGATGAGGAGATAAGACATTGGTTGCAACATGCTGCAGGCGAAGGTCAGATGGCCTTTACTGATGCCTCAGCTGGATGGAGGCAGAAGCAATGTTGAAGTGTCATGGTTCTGTTCTGCTTTTGATTCAACCATGGGTGCTATAATAGCATGATCCAGGTATCCAAACTCATTTATATACTAAAAAATACACCAAGATGAAAATGAGAACATGGGTGCCCCACCATCTATGATGGCAGCAACATGTAACCAGTTATATTTGAATACAGTCACACCTCCACTTCTCCTAAAAGTACAAATTTGATCTCTGGAATTCTCCATTTAAGAGGACAGGAATACAAGCCCTCTTCAGGGAAAAGGTGACAGGTTTGCTTCTCTCTTCTCCCCAAAGCACGGGTACCTCTCTGGTAAGATTTGCACCTCTGACTATATCAGAGCATACCTGGGTGGCTCTAAGCTTATATAATAGACATAATAGATATAATAGACAAGTTAAGATTAGTACAAAACTGGGTTTGTTAATTTACCTTGAACTGCAAATTTAGCTTAATCACTGGCTAGCCTTATTATATTCAGTGCTGGTGCAGTAAGTGCATTTATTAGCAGCAATTTTGAACCTGTATTTCTGTTGCTTCAAAAAAGCATACAATTCATGAATCTGTGATCCATGAAAGTTCTAAGCCTGGTAAAATGTAAAGTGTAGCCATCCATAAAATCTAGTATTTTGAAATTACGGGTAATACGCACTATATACTCATGACAGAAGTTATAATTGTAAATTGTAACAGAGAGGAAGGTCAATCACTTTCTAAAGTACTTAGTGTTAATCCAGGTCTGGCTCTATGTATTTCCCCTGCAAAACCTACTGACGACACCACACACAGTTAGAGAAAGGCTGAATTCTTCTAGAGAAACAGTTATACATAAAATCTCTCAACACCCTTGTAACCACCTTAGAAGGTGGTTAATCAGCAGGCTTCAGGCAGTAAATATTTTGAAATACTATAAAGCACTCCCTTCTGCACTTCTCCCTTCTGCACATCAGTGCATTTCATATGTTATGTGCATACGGAGTTTCAGAAAAATGTTCGTAGTCGCAATCAAATTGTCACAAACACCAGTCAGGCTCCTCAGGACTTCATTCCTTAATTGCTATTTCAAGGGCAATAGGTTGACATAACAGAGGGAATGCAGTCCTCATCCTCATTACAGTCCTCATTACAAGTTCCCAGAGTTGCTTGGAAAATGTTAATAGTAAAATAAACTTTGAAAAGCACTTTTTTTTCTTTTGTTCCAAAACCACAGAAAAGAATGAATGAAGTGGTGATTGGCAGACATCTTGGCCACAGCGATCTCAGTGATCAATTTTAAAATCTGTGTTGACAGGAGGAAAAGCAGCAGTAAAATTTCAACTCTGGACACGAGGGGAGCAGACTTCAGACTGCTCAGGGAACTGGTAAGTAAAGTCCCCAGGGAAGATTTTTTTGCAGGTCTGGGGTCTACCAGTGCTGGTCACTTTTTAAACATCACCTCCTAGGGGCAGAGCAACACGCAGCGGGGATTACTGCAACATGTATAAGACAGCGAGGCCCGTGGAAAAATAGGGACAGATTCTTGGTAGATTGTCGGGGTCTCCTCCCCCTGCCATGTAGCCCTGGGAGAAGGGCCCTGAGGGGAGGCACGGGGTTTCCCTGCCCCTGGTCAGCCTCATTCCCCATTGGTTATTTTGTGTTCCCCTGCGCGGGCAAGGACCCTCAGTCCAGACTGTGAGGGTTCCTCGGCAGAGCCCCGGCCATGCGGCTGGGGAAATAAACATCTCTGAAACATCTACCAAGAATCCATCCATATATATTTCTTTTCCACGGGACTCCTGGTTTGATATATGCATGTTACAGTATCCCCGCTGTAACAGTAGATGTTTCAGAGATGTTTATTTTCCAGCCACATGGCCGGAGACTGCCCCAGAACTGCCGCCATCATGGGACCAGCAGGGTCCTCCCCACACAGGGGAACACAAAACAACCAATGGGGAACAGGATTCAGCAGGGACCAGGGAATCCCCGCGCCTCTACCCCAGGGCCCCCCTCCCCCCGGACCCCACGCCAGGGGGGAGGAACCCCAACAGCAATTCCCAAATGTTGGAAGTCAAGCAGGTGGGGCAGAAGGCTGGCTTGGCTGAACAGAGATCCTCTCTTGGAAATAAGGCAATAAAGGAAGGTGTATGCCCAATGGAAGCAAGAACAGGTGACATGGGAAGAATGCAGAGATGCTGCTTGCCACTGTAGGGAGGAAATTTGTGCATCTGGAGTTGAAACTGGCCAGAACTGTGGGGGACAATAAAATTGAGTTTTTTCAAGTAAATTAATGGCAACAGGCAATGTAAAAATAACATCAGCCCATTACAGGATGAGAAGGATCACCTCACAAACAGGGACATGGACAAGGCAGAGATGTTTAATGCATTCTTTGCCTCTGTCTTCAACACAGATGATGGACAAAAGGGGTCTCAGTGTCCTGCTGGAAGACCATGACTCTGAGAATGATCAATTCCCAGTAAACCCTGAAATTGTGCAGAATCTGCTGTTCCAGTTGTATCCCTACAAATATATGGTGCCCGATGGGATTCATCTGAGAATCCTCAAAGAGCTGGCTGATGTCATCACAAAGCCTCTCTTGATGATTTTTGAGCAGTCTTGGGAATACAGAGAGGTCCCAGCTGACTGGAAGCTAGTGAATACTGTCACAATTTTCAAGGGTAAGGAGGAGGACCCCAGTAGCTACAGGCTTGTCACTCTTGTTGTAGTGCCCAGTAAAAGCAGGGAGATTATTCTGAAAGGTATTGACAACACCTGGAGGACAACACAGTCATTGGTTACAGCCAGCACAGTTTCATGAGGGGAAAGTTCTGCTTGTCAAACCTGATTTCCTTCTAGAACAGGATAACCCACCTAGTTCATCTAGGAAGGCCAGTTGATGTAATCTTTTTGGACTTCAGTGAAGCTGTTGATACTGTCACTCACAGTGTCCTTCTGGACAAATTGTCCATCCCACAGCTGAATAACTGTGTTACATGATGGGTGAGCAACTGGCTCACAGGTTAGGCACAGAGTTATCATGAATGGGGTGACATCAGACTGGGGACTTGTGACTAGTGGGGTTCCACAGGGCTCCATTCTCAGCCCAGTTCTCTTCAATAGCTTCATAAAGAACTTGGACACAGGACCTCAAGGAATACTAAGTAAGTCTCCTGGTGACACTAAATTCAGAGGCACTGTTGACTCCCTTGAGGACAGAGAGGCCCTGCAGAGAGACCTGGACAAATTAGAGAGATGGGCAATCACCAAAAATATGAAGTATAACAAGAGGAAGTGCCGAATTCTGCACCTGGGGTGGAGCAATCCTGGCTGTGCACACAGACTGGGGAACAAGAGGCTGGAGAGCAGCACTGAGGAAAGGAACCTGGGGGTCCTGGTCCATGGAAAGTTGAATTTGAGTCAGCAGTGCCCTGGCAGCCAGGAGGGCCAACCGTGTCCTGGGGGTATCAGGCACAGCATTGGCAGCTGGGCAAGGGAGGGGATTGTCCTGTTCTGCTCTGTAGTGGGACAGCCTCACTTTGAGTGCTGTGTGCAGTTTTGGGTGCCAGAATATAAAAAAGACATTAAAGTATTAGAGTGCATCCAAAGGAGGGCAACATGGATGGTCAAGGGTCTGGAAGGGAAGCCGTATGAGAAGCAGCTGAGGTCACTTGGCCTGTACAGCCTGGAGAAGAGGACACTGAGGAGAGATTTCAGAGGGGTAGACACTGATCTCTTCACTATCTGGTGACCAGCGACAGGAGCTGAGGGTATGGCCTGAAGTTGTGTTGGGGAGTTTAGGTTGGCTATTAGGAAAAGGTTCTTCACCCAGAGGGTGGTTGGGCACTGGAACAGGCTCCCCAGGTCACAGCACCAAGCTTGACAGAGCTCCAGAGGCATTTGGACAATACTCCCAGGAAGACAATGTGTCTCTTAGGGTTGGCCTGCACAGGGCCAGGAGTTGGACTCGATCCTTGTTGGTCCCCTCCACCTCAGCATATTCTGTGATTCTATTATATCAAATCTGGGTGATTTTTTGGCTATTACCAAGGCAGAAGTTTCCATTCTGCAAGACAGACATTAGAAATAAATTTTAAATTGTTTCCAGTAACTTGGGCACTCCACCAGGCACCCAAAGGATGCTATATGCACATTCACAGTGGGTCACGCCACTCTGACCCAGGCAGAAAGGGAATATGAGATAAAAATAAGACTCCAGACAGTAATTCACAGAACGTGCAATTTCAACATGTATTTGTAGGACACTGTCTTGCAAGTACATGACTTGCAAGGTACACAAAACTCTGCTTGAAAGGGGGAAGGCACCCAATGGACAAAGCATTACTGATGTTCTCTCCCAGCTTTCTCTCTGTTTTTAGAGTCCTATATAAGCTCTAAAATCATTGAAACCCTCTCCTCGACCACTTTAAATTTCTGAAAAAGTTTTTAAGCTCCCTACATCTCATTTTACCTCTCCTAGTTCAACCACCTTGGTAGTGTTATGGAAGCTTAGTGATTTATGCTTTAATTAAGATTGTACACAAACGCCATTCAGACAGCGAAACATGCTATCACTCTGCTATTTCTTACAACCCTGAAATTATTCAGAAGTTGTTATAGGTAAAACTGGAATTTAAGATGATAAAAAAGTGGCATAAGACATCCCATTTTCTTATGTTGTGTCCTGAAGTTCAGTGTTTGACTGTTAGTATGTGTCTGTAGCTTCCCCAAATAATATTTATGTTTTGGGGCTCTAGAAATGGTCACAAAACAGGAACTGGGTAAAGATTCATATGATTTAACTCAAAGGGATGGTGAAACTCTAATGAAGAGAGACCGTGTATACTCAAAGCTCATGAAATAATAAAAGCTCATATACACTTGGAGGTATTGAATATGCATGTTTAAAATTTTAAAGAAGACAGGTCATCACTCTTCCACTTGCAACTGCTATTTTCTTCTAATACAATTTATGAAGCCTAGTAAAAGCATGCAACCACCTGCAAGTTAGTGCAGTGCTAGAACTAGTTAGTTACTAGCTAGTAAGTTAGTGCAGGCCAGAACATTATTCCACAGGATGCTCTAAAAAGAACTGGTTTACTTTTATCAGTTTATACCTCCTCCTTCATTTCATTTTATTTCCCTAATCTCTGTAGTTAACAATACTGATCATAATAAAAACTTACAGATTTACTTTTAGAAACCTAAAATCATGTAAAACAACAAAATAGTCTTTACTGTCACACCAGTTGATATTTGTCACTTACCTGAGTGTCTTTCCACCTTGTAATAAAACTGTTCTCTATATCCATTTGTTTGACTTGGTCTTCATTTATCTGTATAAAATAAGTAATTTTAGAGTGATTAATAATAATTATTGTACCAATTGCCAATACTGTCAATCATGTTCTTATAGAAGCATGTTTGCAAAACACATCAGAAACAGCTCTTCATTGATGGGACTCATTATTATAAACTTAATGGAATACATATTAAAACAGAGAGGAATCAATGAAAAAGTGCAGAACAATGTTATAGTGGCACAGTTAACTCTAAATCAAAATGGCTAATATGAATTGCTGCTAGTAGTAGCTTTTCTATCCAGTTGGACTTAACATTATTTCTGGGTCTAAGGAACAAATCAAATTGAAATCACAGCTCAGAAACTAAGAACACAAAATCCTGCCATGCTTCAATTCTGATCAGGCTTATAAAATTTGATTACAAGCATTATTTTTAATAGTCATAATCATAAAATTTTCTTAAATTTAGTAAGCTTTTGACAGCAAGGAGAATGAGCACCATTTTGGAAAACAGTAGCTCACAGCATCCCATAAACAGTCTAGTTTAACTACACAGGTTAAACTAACTGGGAAATAAAATTTAAAGCAGGCCAAGGAAAACATCCACTGAATTAGAGTTCAAAAACCCTGCAAATCCTCAGATCATGGAACTAGTAGCAAGACCGCTTTAAAGCTGATTTTTATATTTTTGAATCTCTAACATCTGACCAATTACAATATGTTTATATAAAGATACCTACATGAAAAAGTTGCACATAATTTTTAATTAGATCTTCAATTACATTGACTTCTTCACTAGTTTGGCCTTTAGTTTGAAATAAGCATGAGGAAAACACCAAAGCTAAATTGTGAGGGTTCATATGATTAATTTCAGAACACTTCTGCACCCTGTTGAAGGAAAAAGAAACATATTTAGACAGTTTCATTGTTCCTTTAATTGTCTGAGGCTCCTTTACGGAATATGGAGTGCACTTCAAAAAAAGGTAACTACATTAAATGCAATGAAAACATGTACTACTACTTATTTATTTAATATTTCTTTATATTCCTTATTTCTCATTACAGAAATGAAATCATTCTACCTGCATTTCAAGTGATATCAAAACTATTTAGAATAGAAAAGAATAAAACCAGAATAGAATACTCAAGTTAGAAGAGACCTATAACGATCATCTAGTCCCACTGCTTGATCACTTAAGGGCTGATCAAAAGCTAAAGCCTGTTGCTAAGGGCACTGTCCAACAGCACTGACAGGCTTGGGTCATCCACCATTCCTCTAAGAAGCCCATTACAATGTTTGACCACCCTCTCAGTAAGGACATGCTTCCTAATGACAAGTTTGTACTTATCTGGATGCAGTTTTGAACCATTTCCATGCACCCTACCACCAGATACCAGGGAGAAGAGATCAGCACCTCCCTCTCCACCTCCTCTCCTCAGGAAGCTCTACAGAGCAATTAGGTCACTCCTCAGCCTCCTTTTCTCTGAAGCAGACAAGCCCAGAGTCCTCAGCAGCTCCCCACAGGCAATTCTTTCCAGCCCTCTCATCAGCATTGCTGCCTTCCTCTGGATGCATGCAAAGACCTTAACACCCTTAAATTGCAGACCCCAGAACTGCACACAGTGCTCCAGGTGAGGCCAAACCAATGCTAAATACCGTTTCACTATATTATGTAATGTAAGTATATCCTACAAACTTCAGATCTAAGATCAAAATGTGGAAAGAAATTGGGTCCTTCTTAGTTCCTATCCCTATGGTAAAGTTTCCATATCAGTTCTGTTGTTCGCATAACATATTCCTCTTTTAGAGGCAAACACTTTAAAGTACCACAGAATTTTGCCCGTTAAATGCATGAATTTAAACTACTCTCAGAACAGATGCAACAGCATATTAATATCTCTAACTGGATATGCTTAGAAACTTCTTAAACACAATATGTATTATAACCTTTATCCCAATAATGGCACCAATCAATTTCATAATCATATAAATATTTTTAAACTACATCTGCTATGTACCTGGCTATGTAACAATTTCTGAACACAACATTCAGTAAAGAGAAGTTTCCACACATTCTATACCCACTGCAATTCACCAGAAATATAATGTAACTTGTTCAATAGATGATATAATATAGACCGGTACTATTTAACCATTGACACCTCAGGACCATCCTGTCACATATTTTTTACACATTTCCTACCCCTTATTTTATCTAGGAATAAGTCATGACCTTTGGTGTTTAAGCAAGTTTGTATTTTGGATATTCTCTACTACTACCTCAGTTGGAAAATGAAGCAGTAATAAAAAACAGAAAGGGTAGGTAATTCTCAAAGTTATTATGTGCAAAACAGATTGTGGAGAAGGATATTTTCACTGAAAAAAATATTTTAATTTCAAGAACCATTTGCAACAATCCTCTGGAAGACTAGCAGACTGGAGTAAAACGAGATTGCAAAAAGAAGCTACATCAAAAATTACCCTATTTGGACACATACACTGGCATCCCTCTCTCTGTGTATTCCAATCCATTGGTTTTTATAGATACCTACTGCTAAAAATACAACCAAAGAAAAAACACATTATCAATTAAAGGAATTCAAATTTAATTAATTGCTGCAACTAGATAAGCTTTTATGATTACTAGTTAATGAAACAAGCCACATTTCGTATATTCTAGAGTTATACTGAGAACACATTATAAGAATTTCTCTGCTACAATGCATTATTTGCAATGACCTGTAAAGATGTTCAATTAAAGCAGCCAAAGTTGCTCTATTGACTGGTGGAAGACTCCGAATAAAAGCTCTGTACTTCCTCACACGTTCCTTTTCATTCTGTGTATCTGCCAGAAAATAATAATCATTGAGCATTAATAATAATGCACACTAAAACCCAACAGCAGTTCTCATTAACTATATCAGCATCATCTAGTCCTTTAAAATTACTATTTACCCAATCAACCTCTTCTTCATAAAGGCAATGCTGGCAATATACTATTTAAAAAGTCTATTATTTGACACCAGTTCAGAGAAACACCAATAAAGAGGAACAGTTCTATATTCAAGCACCACTTGCCACTGGCTAAGACTAAAGCCCAGAATAGCAACTGCTTTCCTCTCAAAGCATATGTAATCTGTAGTTTGTGTATGTACATGTGTGAGTGCAACCGTGTCTGCACAAATGCAAATGTACTGCTAAGAGTTCCCAGCAAAGAGAAAGGAAAAGACCATTTCATATTTTAAATATTTACCGGAAAAGTCTCTCAAGGCACAAAGTAGTTTAAGGATCTAAGTATATATAAGACTGATTAGAGGAGAGCAAAGGGAAAGGGCTGGTAAATAAGTTGTACCAAGTTGCATATAGCTGAACAATGGCCAGGCCGATGGCAGGAATTCCAGTCTTGGGAATGACAGTATATGAGACAGCCACAGCTCTCTACCTTAAGTCTGCTTCCCTGTGCTGCTTATGCCCCCTTATGCTCAGGGCATAAACAAAGTTAATGTAGATTGTATTTAGTTGGTTAGCTTTTCCCTCTCAGACCCTTGCTTCTCCCAAGTTTCTGAAAAGAAAGCATTAAACTCTTCTGGCTGATTGATGGTGCTCTCTGCTAACTACTGACTGTGTTTTGATTTTTTTGGTAATTGGAAGAAAAAATAAACAAATAACAAAACAACAGCTTAAAGGTCTTCTACTATATTTTCTTAAATGTTTTAGTCTTCCTAGAAATACCTTCTGTATCACTTAACAGGGCAGGATTCTCTGTTGTAAAGCTGATGTAGAATTTTAGCCACGTGTACGTATCAGGAAGGGGAATCACTGCAACACCATTAAAAAGAGCTGACTTAAATCTAGACTGCCTCAGATAGAACTTTTTCTGGCTTCTGATGAGATTAATCATGTGGTAAGTGAATAAACTCTTAATATTTTTTCCTCTAGTTTGTTCAAATTGAGGTTAAAGGTCAAAAATGTGTAATATTGTTAATAATTTAATTTCCTGAAAGTCCGGTGGTTCATATTAAAGCAACATCCATATATTTGAACTTAAGCAAAATCAGAGAGGAATATGCTTTTAATATCTTTTTAAAGACAAAACTTGCCACACAGTAAATATGCCTTTGTGACTCCTGTGCATTAAGGTAGAAATTAATGTTCTGTCAACTTTTCCTATGCACCTCTTATTGCTGTGCCTCTACTGCAATTTTATAGCACAGTTTTGCAGGGAAACCACTTGTTTCTTGCAGTTTTCAAATACTGCAATATAGAAACAACTAGAAATATAGCTATTTTGAAAGAACATTATAAAAATCACAATTTACATGATAAGTAATTAATGCATTAGTAATCTCACAGTTCTATTTTTAACCATACAGAGATACACATCCTCATGTTTTAAACACATAACAATCTCCAGTGACAGGAAGTTACTTAAATTTTCTTTCAAATTGAATTAATATTTCTTAGGGAAAAAAACCCAAGTAACAGTTGTTAACAAGTTTATATTGTTAATATACATAAGTTTGCTTGTTCATAAAACAGACATGAAAAATCTAAACAGCAAGGCTGTCATTTAACTATTGTGCAGATGATAGCATCAATATTTTGTCAGTTTTGAACCACATATGGTCAAAGGAGAGTTCACACTTTTTTCCTACCCTAACATATATGTGTTTCTTCATTCTATCTTAAATGCTCCTTTAAAATGTAAATCATCACCTTCTACTTTGGCTGTTCCAAACATGACACAGTGCAATATTGGTCTACTGTTTACAAATATATTGTCAGGGAAACATTACTCTTTGATATTATTATTCTGTTTCACTTAAAGGCAATAAAATCATCTCTGATTAACATGGGTCTATTGCGGCCAAGTCCCAAATATTTTTTCCTCACTACAATTGTTTCACCAATTATGAAATAACGTAGGTTGACACAGGGCAAGTAAATGAACAACCCCCTCAAATTTGATACTGAAAATGTACATATAACCTTTATTGTATTGAATGTTATCAAATACATTACCTAATGCAGAGATCCAGAATGGATAAAGTTCTTTAGTGAGAAGTGCATCATCTATTTGAGAAAGGAAACTTTTCAGTACATCAGTCACATCTTCAAGCTGATGTTTTCCTGCTCTTAGTTTAACACTTCTTGCATCTTTTTTGAAGCTTTCCAGCAGTTCAGCCACACTGGAAGAATCACCATTCTTAAGATAGATTTGCTTGCTACCTAAACCTAAGGCACAGAAATACAGGACAGAAAAATAAATGAATATAAAATCAAGTATTCTGTTAAAAATTCCAGACATCATTATATGAAAACTATATGTGGCTGCCAAACATGTTGCATTTCCTAACAAAACCGCTCTGACCTTTTACACACTGCAATGTCTTCTTACACTCAACTACATCTCTTTGCAAAAATATCCACCATAATAGTAAGCAAGCCTGGGATCAGTATTTCAGGAGTATTTTACAGGCAATTCAAATCCCCAGATCTCTGCAGGACTTCCTAAAACAGTACTTTCAAAAGGCACAGTAACGAGAAGAAGTTTTCATGATAGATATTGTATTACACATAAAACACAGCTGCTTTCATGAGAAAACTCCTTTTATTTTATTACTCTACTGACGAACTCAGCTTAAGACTCAGAGTATTATTGCATTCATCCAACCTGAAATATTTTATTCTTAAAAGCCTCAAGCAGAAAATATCCTTTTTTCTGATTTTTCTCATGTTCTGGAAGACATCAGTCAGCTATTATTCTTGTATGTAACAACTAAAACCACTAAAGGCAACTTAAAAAGAAAAGGTATAGTTCAAAACAAAGTCATGACTACCTTCAATCACTGCATATGTGATTGTAATCAAAACTTTTGTTTTTCAAAACTTGTGTAAGTTTGGCATAGATGTGCAGTCCTGTTTATCTCTGTAGAGGTGTTTTCTGCATTCACATTTCTTGAAAGAGGACGGTACTTTATGCCAAACCCTGCTTTTCTTACATACCTGTCAAATTTAAGTACTCTGTCAAAACCTGTGAAATCATGTCTAATGTTTCTACAAGTCACCTTTCCTGTAATGCCCACAAGCACTTCCATTTGGTACTGCCTTTGTGGTGTTACTGTCAGGGGCAGCCCCGGAACGCAATAGCATCTGTCTTCTTAGACTACAGCTTAAGACAGAACCTTTACAACGATGATACAAAAGATGTATGCATGCAAGTAATGCATGCAAATAATTCCTTCAGCTTTCAGCTGAGCATTTTAACAACTACTAATGCTGATCCCGAAAAGCATATTTTCGATAAAGATCTAACTGATTTAAAAGACATTAGGAAACTGAATTTTAATTTAGACTACACAAATTGCTCTAACTGGCAGACGTAATTAACCTGCTTTAACAATTCAGTGGATGAAATGGTTTAAACTATACTTGGAATAATTTCTATTGCTAATGATTAAGAAATAATTTAGCAAAGCTTTTTCCTTAGTTTTAGGCACTAGGTGTAACTCCAGTACAACTATTTACAATAATGCAGTGTTGCTATATTCAAAGGTTATTTAGTTAAACTTCAACGACTCAGATAGAAATTAGATGTTTTCATACTGACAGAGGTTACAGACACATTTATACCAAAGACCAATTTGTACAGGGTTGATATTCATGTAGCATCTCACAAGAAAACTTATGCATTTGAAGTAGTAAAAGGACACAAACATATCTGCATATGACCTAATGCCATGGAAAGTTATGCTAGCAAAATTTACTTAAATAAATGGTAACTGACTATACATCCTTAGGCTATTTCACTGAAAAAACAGCAGCCTAAGACTGAACTCAATTCCACAGTTGATGTCACCTTCCAAGAAGCTGTGCTCATACCATAGCTTTTCCAGGTTCAGAGAGTTTATTTTCTGGGCTGAGCTGTCTGCACTCAGGCACTGGACCCCAAGGCTGTTTCATAGGCAAACAACACAGTATTTAAAATAGAAAGGTGTCTATAAACGGCATTTACCAAGCTGTATTTCCCCAAACTGGCCATTCTCAGATGTGTGGTTGTGTATTGCACCATCTCATCAGAATGGCAAGGCTAGTGAAGGGCATGGTTTAAGTAACATATAAACTCATTCAATAGGATCTGATACTGGGGGTGCTTAGGTATTACACAAATGATCTTAGCTTGAATAAAATCCACTATACTTACCATACTGCGTAACAAATGCTATGCAGCTGTTCACTATAATAGGAACATCATTTTTGCTGAGCTGCTGATCTTGTAATGCATTACCATCTGTACCTGCTGCTTTTTCAATTGCAGTATACCAGACCATGAAATCCAGCCTTGTATGGCCATGGATATATAGAGTTCTGAAAAGTATAAAAATATTTTGAGCTCAGGAAAGAAATAAAAAAATGATGTTATTGTACTATGGCAAGAAAGCAGATGTTCAGAAAATAAAGAAAAAAAGAAGAGAAATACTTGGAGTAAGACATCAAGGCACCTTTCCCCACATAAAGCTGTGATGGTAGTCTGTTGTTACAGCATCTTTTTTTTTCCAAATACATTTGTATTACCAGTGCTATAAAAAATGACAGAAGATCCACAAGCATTGTCACAAGCCTTTGAAAGAACCTGCCAACATTTTAATTACTCTTCTTCAGTCTTGCTCCTACACTACGCATTCATATGTCCACACCACAGTTGAGCAGGAAACAAATTTAGAGACAACTTTCAATACTGTAAAAAGCTTTCCTTCTTTTGTATTCACACCCCTAAACACCACACACCCACCAACCTCTTCTATAGAGCAGCTGAGACATACTGAACTTCCCTCCTACACAAGTATCAAAATGATCACCCACTATCACAAAGCTAAGGAACATATACAAAAAAGATAAGAGTTGAGGCAGAATAAGTTAATGCAATACTTTGACTGTATATCAAAGCACAGCCTTGTCCTGACACTTTTATTTAAGCATGTTACAGTAATCTCCTCTGTGCCACCCTGACAAGCTAGCTTCTAAGAGAAAATAGCAAAATTGAAAGTTTAAGAGTGTATGTCCATCCACATGCATGTGTGTAATAAACAACTTCCTAAAGTATTAAAATAGTAAGCAAACTTTTCTACATACATTCTCTTATCTCCCACTAAAGACACGTAAGAGGTCAATTTTCTCTAATGACCATTTATTTCCTAAATATGAAAAGCAAAAATGCTCCACTGAACTTCTATAAAAATGGTTTCATCAAAATAGAAAAAACATTCATTTTGATTATCTCATTTGAGGGGGAGAAAGCATTTTATATGATGAAGGAATACTTAATTTCATTTCTTTTTAGTAGTATGTTTCTATTTGGCTTTTATAAATGTTTCCATTCTAGCATTCCTATCTTGGTAGGAAGGGAGGATGCAGTCAATGTATTACATACACAGAGCCAGGATCTGAATTCTTCTCAAGATCCACCATACAGACTGAGCCATTCAGCAGCAGAGTAGATGACACTAAAATATTTCATCACACTGAACCACATTTTTAGGAAGTCCTTATTTCATGACTTCAAAAGTCATGTTAACCACCACACATGTCTGGATAGTAGAAGCACAGCCTCTCTCTCCCACTAAGAAAAAAATAATAATTTGCATAAAGCTCTCCTATTTTTGCAGCAAAATGAGTGTGCCTAATTCAGTGCTGTCAAACTTAAGGTTCCTTAAGACTTGTCTAAACAGGTAGTTCTCAATCAATACCTTCCAAAGAATACACCACTACATGTTCTGGTATTGCTATTGCCATATATATAGAAGGAAAGTAAGAAGTTTGAATTGAGTAGAAAAAAGTTTGACAGTGCATGATACTCTACTCCTTTACTACTACTATTCACAGATCAGAAGTTAGGACAATGATTTATAAAAGATTTATGGTGCTTTCCAACACAAGAAATGTAGATATATATGCATATTACTGTGTTTTTATTTCCCCTGCAGAAGAGCAGGATTCACATTATGGTATTATGCAAAAGGATAAATGGAAGTCTCAACAGATTATTTTTTATCTAAAGAATTATGATATATACAGGAAGCAGCATACTGTAAAGTGAAAATATTATTACTTCTAAACAAGAAAAGGGCAACTCTGCTGCATATCAATGAATTGATACGAGAGCAGGAGACAGAAAATACCATACTGAACTTCAAAGGTCATATAAACTTATCAGTATTTTTCACAGAGATACGAAAGTCTAAATCATGTGCCTGTCAATCAATTGTGGTGATATATGAATTACCTAAACTATGTGGAAAAGATCACCTTGTATTTTATGGATCTTTCAATCTTCCCCTCAATGCATCACATTAGAAAAAAGATACCAGAAGTACAAAATGATTATGTTCTCCTAGTTTTCTAAAATTTGAGAACCTGCTAAGCTTAATTTGATTACAGAGGAAGAGGTTACTTAATAATTAACAAAGAAAATGTGGTATTTGTTTAAGTTGTGGTCCCATAGGACCAAAACAGTCGTGAAAGAGAAGTTGGTGGTAAGAAATATAAATGTGAAAATCTTGCTGCTATCATGGACCTGGATTGTTCAAAGAAGGCAACTGATTATTCTTGAAAAAATTATACGTGCCTAGTCAAAAATCTCCAGAGTGGCGGCATCAAAAAGTAAGATAAATCAGAGAGGCAATTTCACTACAATACCATAAAAGCAAAGAAGGGAGAAAAGGAAATTAAACGAGTGCCAGACACAGTTCAGAACTCAGTCAATTTCCTGTGGAAGTGGCTTAAAAGCTCATCTCAAACCTCAATAATTTTTGGCTGAGAGAGAACACACATAGAATAACTTTAAATCAGAAAAACCTACAACAATTTACAAATTAGATGTTTAAAGCAGTCCTTCTCAGTTTAGTCCTTTCAGACAAATGTAACGACATTTTTAATTTTCTTTTTCCGTAATTGTAAATGATTTTTTGATCTCCTTGAACCTGGAAGCACGGAAAAGAAAAGGGGAAATAATTTCCAGCAGAAGAGCAGAACTTTCCTCAAGCACAGTAGGAGTCTTCTACAGAACTTTATGAAGCAATAGAGGTAACTTTGCAGATCTAACCTCTGTGTTCATAGTTTTCAGAGAGAAGTAATAACAAATACATGTGTTTCTCACTGAACTGTCATAAACAAAATATAAAGTTATATTAAATCCAAGGTTTAAGACTAAACATAAACACGGGCTGAAACATAGTGATATAGCACAAAACTGAGGAATTTAAAGATTTTATAGAAGTAATCATGTTTGAAACTATTTGTACTGTAATGTTTATGAAGATCTACCATGCAGATTACCAACTATTTTCCACAGACTCAACCGAAATACATTCCTCCAGTATAAATGCACTGCCTTCTATAGTACATTTATGTATGTGCTACTTCTTCCAGTTATAAAAACTGACAAAGATCACACATTTCATAACGAATAGATAGCAGTAGTGACAATATGGCGAAAAATGGCAGTTTTCTATGTTGTGTGAAGCACATACTGTCCATAGCCAAGAAATTAATAATTTAAGTACTCAAACAAACAAGGCGGCCTGCGAACACAGATTTCTGCCTTAGTGAATTGAAAGAATTGAATTGGCACAAGTGACTGCAGCAGTCCACAATCACTGAGTCTCAACATTAAGGAAGCTACTGTACAGCTTTATTGTTGACTACCAGCACAGCCTTCTGCCACAGCAGTCAGACAAACAACATACATAACCACACTTCATCCACAAGTGTGCAAAGGCTTGTCTTTAACCCATCCTGCAAAATCCACTAGCTTTAGCTATGTCTACAAGCTTTGTTGTACAATTCTGCAATGGGAAAGCAGTGGTACCAAGTGATTTTGGGTAAAGTGGGCAGGGAGAGTGAGAAACAGACATCAGAACAACTCAGTGTTCTCTGGCAATTTCCACCTGTCTGAAAACAGGTATTAAGTAAGAATCAATATGAAATTATTTTGGAAAATCAAATTACAACTAAAGCATGGACATTACATAAACAATTACTGTAAATGTAACCAAGCAACATTTCTTCAAGGAAATTTCAAAAGGTCTTACATCCACCATTTCATATAGGAAGCACAAGTCCTTTCATCTGACTCTTATGTTTATATTTATTCTGGATTTTAGAATTTTGTGCCCATAACTTCATTTTATGAGAAAACTTACTGCTATCATCACAGGGTTAAGAAAAGAACAATGAATGAACCATCAGCATAAAGAAATTGTGCCAGGATGTAGGGAAGGTTTGTTACCCATAATAAGAAAGAGCTAACTACAAGAGAAGCATAACAGGGAAAAAAAAGAATCATCTGGATTACATTATGGTCTGAAAACATCCACAGACACCTAAAACGAGCTTAAATTTTTTCAGAAAAATATAAGAAATATTTGAAACTGAATTGTCTGCACAACTGTGTTTCTTGAAAGCGTAGCATTAGAGATTTTGCATTAAATTCTACATATAGAAGATACATTTAAAAACTACAGTATACAGATATTTTCAGACAACTTTCTTCTTTTCATTTGTGCAGATCCCTCTGTGGGCCTCAGTTGAACTACACAGGAGTAGCTGTTTCACCAAGGTACTATGGAACTTCTGTTTGGATAGCAACAGGAGATCAAGTATCACCAGTCACTTTAAGTGTTTTAAAAGCACAGAGGAGAGAGAGATCAAGGGAAAAAATCCAAACTGAGTATGGAGCAAATCAGAGGACACCTCATTCATATCCTCTCAAACCTAAGATAGCAGATTGAGAGACAGAATTCTGAGACATAAAAATGATAAAAAAACCAGGAAGTTGGTAGTAAATGCTCCAATGAGATACTCTTTTTAACAGGGTAAAAGGAGATAGGTCATTTTGAAGAAACCATTATTGGCAGACTAATCTGGGAATAATTTTCTCAGTGGGAAAACTGCTTTTAATTAAGTAGTGCTTGTTAACATTTCGTGACACAGACATAAAATGTAATTAATGCACAAAGATATTCCCTCCTTTAAAAAGTCTGCAAATTTACTCTCTTGCTAGCAGCTCTAAGTGAAAAAACTCCAGAACTCATCAACGATAATTCTAAGATATCAATATAAAAACAGATCAAAGCTTTATTCAGATAGGAACCTTACCTTCCTTTTTCAACAAGCAGCAGGACATCTGTTCTCTCTCCGTTTTGCATCACACTACTAGTTGCTGAAAAAAAATACATACACATCCATATGACCTTCACAGACACATATTTACAGACAAATGCATACATGCATGCACATACACTTTTTTTTCAAAATGATCTCCAGTGGCAAATGGAGCACTGAATTCTTAAACTTAACAAATAAAGAATACTGCTGATAATAGAAACAAAACTCCACAAAATACCACATTACATTTACAAGAAAAACTAATACAGAATATGATCAAGAAATTTTAAACATACACTTTTTAATGTGAGAACATGCTACAGTGTTTTATTACACTAAACTTGTAAATACAAGTTGTAAAAGACAGAACGACTCAGAAGTAAGCTGGATTTTGGAATCCATTAACTTCTTGCACCTTAATGGCTGCACATATTTACAATAACATAATGCAAGTTATCTGTTATGCGTGAAGATCAGTGCCATCCTTCTTTATGTTGCTTTATGTTATCCCTGCTAAAAAGAGCACCCTGTAAAACACCTACAGCAAATACATCTGGATAGTTTTCAGTTACAGTGCTTATAAAACTATACTGCGCACTACAATAAAACCAGTAAATTAAATGTAACCTGCTTACTAATTCAAAATTCTGAAAAGTTAATTTCTCAAAGTGCATGTAATATGTAATCCCCACCTCACTTCAACTAATTCCCAGCGACAGTAAAGTCCTAAATACCTAAGAAATTCAATAAACACATTGCATGTTATTTGATGATTTTGTATCACATCTACTCCTAGCCTCACCTATATTTACTGAATCAAATATCAAGAAGGTAAGTTACTATACTTCCACAAATGATTCATTATTTGTCAAGTTTCATTTATACAAATCAGTATTAAAGGTGGAGCAGATTTGTTCCGGAGAAAATAGAAATCAAAGAAAAGAGTATGAATCTATAATATTTCCAAGAAATACAATTAATATTAAAAAACCCAAGCAAAACCAATTCTCACCCGAAAGTCAAAAGTGTTTCATTTTTATACATGAGATATAATATACACAGATTTTGCATGCTTTCATGATTCTGGCACAGGCAATTACAGTTGCATCATCAAAACAAATATCGGGAACAGTTCTCCTACTGCCTAATCTTTTAATTCTGAATTAAGATCAAAAGCATTCACAAGTTAAAAGACACCTAGAGGCATAAAAACATTCCTGATTAAAAACCACCTTCGTGTTGTTATTCACACCAAATATAAGGTGGCAGTAAATAAACAGTAGAAAACCCAATGGCATTTAGGCAAGCTCCTGCAAAACAGCCCACGTTCTGTCAGCATTTATCAAGAGGATTATCAGCAAAGAGCTAAATTATCTTCCTATGTTACTTTTTTATAAACCTTGAATTATGTGTACTTTTCTATATAACATATTGCCTTGTTCAATATAAAATCAAGTAGAGCAGATATGCTTAAAAGAGGATTCAGAGCATAATTACAAACAACGATATAAAATTGGTCATAGAAGACCATTTTTACAAATATTCTTATCTTTCCACATCATGACACTGAGCAAATAATATTTTTAGTATCAGAAAAGTCTATTAGTCTGTGAAATATTTTTCCAAGAGAATTATAATTTTCCAGTATGTTTGAGTATTTTAAAACTAGACCTGTCAATCATCTCAAGAACATGTTCTGCAGTGAGTATTTCTGACCTGTCAAAAATATGAGACAATAATCCCCAAAAGTTATATATTATTATTCAATTCTGTACTCCTGTAAGACAGACATGGCTGCAACTGGAACAAAAACCGTCATCATTCATTTTAAAGATGTGAAAAATTTCTCTAGCATGTGCCAAGAAGTAGGAAAAAAAAACCCAAGACAGAAACTTACTAACTCCATATTTAGATAAGAGTTGGAATAACATCTGACTCATGTGAAGGAATAGTTACTGAGCTTCCCAAATTTTATTACTTTGAAATGTAGTAGAAGTGTCCTTAACAGTGAATTAATCCCACAGAACATTTTCTGAATACTAGCTGTTAAACCAAGTTCTTACTTAATTCTTGCAACCTCCTTAGATATATGGAATCTTCTTCAGCATTCTCCATTTCAAGACAAAAATAAAGGCTCGACTTCTCTATAGCAAACCAGCCTTTTCTCCACTGATCCAGGCTATGGCAATCTTTGTAGTACAGCTGCCCAATCAGGTCACAGTCTCGCTCTAACAACGATTCAGCCACAGGAGGAACAAAATGCTACCAAAGAAAATGGGGTGAGTCAGATGAAGAAAAAAACCCTCCGCCCCTAAAAAACAAAATCAAAATATTGCAAATCTATAGAATTCTAGGAAGAAGGTCGCAGTAAAAAAATAAAGATATATCCCTCATAAATCCACAGATACACTAAATTTAAAATATAAAATCAAGTTTAACATTTTTTCCATTCCTACACTACAATTCAAATATTTTTGTTTTTAAACTACCATTGATTTAATTAGTAATGTGATTATTAACATTTGGAATAGTATAAAATATGGTATCGCTTTATGAATTTTGTTTCAGCAAATAAATTTAACAGAATTGCAACCATAAAAACCTTAGATGAAATATATTCATATACTATATCTCTTTATACTAGAGCACCTTTAATATATTCTTAAGGTCGGTATTAAAATGCTGCTTCAATTCCTTTCACATTTTATTATCTTGTTTCAAACATTAAATCACAGAAGTTATTTCTTTCTGCTGCTCAAGAAACCTTTACACACAGGATAGATCAGTATTCATCAATAATGGCTTCTCAAAGGTTTTAAGCTAACAATGACACTTTATTATTTGTGCAAAGGTTCCTGGCCTAACTGAAAAAGATAATTATTGGTATTACCTTAGCTATTGCTGAAGTCCATTTTCTTTGTGAATATGCAGTTTCAGCTCCAAATAGAAAAACACGTTCTGACATTAAGTATATTTCAAATGTAAAGATGTCCCTAAAGCAAGCAAGAGAACACAAGAGTTTTATTTCACTATTTTTTCATTCTTTCATATGTATGGAATGGAATCCATCTGCATTTCTCCACCAATATTACAAGTACAGCGCAACTAATAATAGAGCACTTTACAACACAACAGGATCAAAGTACTTTGCAGGTCAATAATATGTGTTTTGAGGCTATGGTGTAATAGTTTTCTGAGTAATTCCAAAATGCATAAAAATGTTTACATATAGTCGTTAAAAATATATACGGAATTTTTTGCTTTTTTCAAGTTCATGCAATTTGATCAAGTATATTTTTGTGACGCATTCAAAATATTTTTTTTAATGTTTAATATAAGCAGAACAACTAGTTGAATGGGAAATTATAAACAAGTTGAAATGCTGGTTCATAGGCACTTCTAGATGTCATTTGGTCTAATCTGCTCAGAGGCAGATTATCACAATGAGAAGCCTTAAGAACAGTCAAGGATGGAGAGTACTATTATTCTCACCAACCTATTCCTGTTCTCCATCTGCCCTCTAAGAAGAGGCTTTTTCTGTCAGCCTGAATCTGCTGGGGCGAAATGCGTGGTCACTGTGTATCACCTGCCATCACCAAGATGAGTAGGACTACTTTGAAGTTGCTGTACCTCGAGGTGGTCTTAAAAGTTTTCTTAAGGTAGATTCTTGGGGTTTTTTTCTTTTTAAAAATTATACCATTATTTAAGCAGATGAACCCTGATTTTTTTCAATTTTTAATGGACAAATAAGGACAGTAAAAGAAGAAAAAGCAAACCAGTTTAAATTGGCGTGGAATTTCGAAAGTAAACATAATGTGAAAGTTAGGGTTGGTCAGTCTTTAACTTACAAATTATGGTTCACCAATTTATAGCATGATTTTATCTGTGACCTGTCCACAGATGCCAAACAGATGGAATATGCTTTTTCATTTTAATGCTGGAGACTGATATTTGTCTAAATGTGGAGAACTGAGCATGAGTCACTTCTGTCATTTTCAATAACCACTTTGAAAATTATATAAACACTTAGTTCTGACTAACAGAATAGGTCTTTTTAAGGACCAGCTCCTTCACTACATGAAATATCAAATCTAAAGAAATTTCTCATAAAACTCCTCAATCGCAGGTAAACCACAACAGGAGGTTAGTTATTCCCTGAGAGTGTTCAGCCAAGATGGTTTTTTAATTTAGGTAATACCCAAAAATGGAACCACTTGGAAATGCTGCAAGCAATAGGTTATATTTGAAGACAGAAGAAAAAAGTGATTTTTTTTTTTTTCTTTTTTCTGGATATCACAGAGCTACTGCAGAATAATGAAGGTCACTTCCCTATATTTGATAGCATATTGAGACGTCACCATGTTTCAGGATTTCTCCCCCCTGTAGTGGTTTAAGTCCTTTATTCCTATTTTCTTTTTCAGAAACTTACTGAATAGGCTATGCTTTCTTTGCAGATGATTTTGTTTTGTAACTAAAAGCATTACAGTATTATACGATAGAAAGTTATTTTTATTTTAGGTGCATATACACATGTTAAAATATTTAAAGGAAGTGTTATGGAGTCTGTTAGATAAATACAAAGTATATTTTAAACAAAAATGTTGCCCTAAAGAAATCGAGTATCACTGGAATCAGATTTACGTCGCTTTCCATGTGACGTTTGTCATGTACAAATGGCATGTGAGAGAGTTACAAAAGAAAAAACAAGACCCCACAAAAATAAAGCTGCTATCTTCAAACTAACAATATTCATCAGTTACTCTGTTGTCCTCAGCTACAGAACAAAGAATGGATTTCGAAGACCAATATCTCTGTGACCAAATCCAGAAGCATTGTGGAGAGCTCTAGTCTGCAGCATTTGAAGGAAGAAGCAAAGCAAGAATTTTGGCCTGAGGCAGTGGTCAATCCCAGAAAGCAAAATGAGTATTAATTGTTCAATTTATCATCATATAACCTTTCAAGCACTGAGAATATGCATTACAGATTTAATAACGATATATCTAATTTAAGCTGCCCTTTTAAATTACCCTAATATTTTCATTCTATCACTATAAGAAAAAAACAAAAGAAAATCCCTAAATATCACACAGCACTAATTTCTTGACGTCAAATAAAACAACTCAGCTTTTTTTCAAAATTCCCTATTCAAAATTCAAGAAAAAAATTAATAGTTTGTTTATTGAAATATGAATTCAGGAGCTTACCCTCTATTTAAAAAGTCTGACTTGTGTACTACAAGGCAGATAACTTCACTGATGTCAATCATACCATTAGGAGTGGTAGTTTTATCATTTTCATAGTAGCTCAGAAAGCCACTTTCTAAAGTGCACCATCTTTTGTTGCAATCTGTGATTAAAGAAATAATAGAAAGGTCAGGGTTTTTTAAGTAAGTTTTTTTTTTTTCTGAAAAATAAGTAAATACAAGGTGGAGTAAAAATTCTGCAGAGCAACTTCAATTAATTCAAGTAATTATTACAACTAAATGTTTATTCCCTCTTATGACCTAAATACAAATACAACACATGACATAGCATAGTAATGTTTATTCATTACTGAAAATACTCATGAATTCAATCTAGCTTACGTCTAGCTCTTAGAACAAAATCTGAGGTGCACCTGTTTCCACTACTGCAGAGAAGCAGATCCTAAATGAAAAGACTCTTTTTATTTTCTACAGTCTTAAAATTCCTATACAGCTGGCAAAATATTTCTGAGAATTTCATAAAACAGATCTGGCAAAAAAACACCCACAAAATCAAACAAAAATCCAGTTGCAATTTGCAAATGCTTACCATGTTATCTTATATTTCATTCAATTCCTTTTTCTGTTGTTTCCTATATGGTTTATACATGTTTTATAAATATTTTGGTATATTTTATTAGTATTTATTTGTATCATGCTATTTGCTATCTAGTACTATCTAGATTCTGTCTAAATACATTTTAAGTACTAAAATAAACATAAGATAAATGGCTTGATAATGTATAGGTTTATAGGAGTTAAGCACCGAACTTGAAGGTTTTGAATGTTCAGGGGTTTGTCCCTGAATGTTCCCCAGCTTTTCCCCTTCCATCTTCCAAAACGTATTCTACAAAACAGCTCACTACTGCAATATTCATTAAACTATTAAACTCTCAAGGAAAACTTTGGAATATCAAGGCTTTTAAAAGGGCTCCATAAAACCTTTTACACTAGAAACAAAAGAAAATCAAACTTGAGCCTCTAAACCTCTAAGCTTTACTTTTTGATCCACTACACCAGAATAGCACCAACATTTGAGCTCTCTTCTTGCTGGTATCGACAGCTGTTAATTAACAATAACTCTCCTAAAAAGTTACGCACCCCTGCTGAAACCACTGATGCTGCTATAACGAGAGGTACACACAGAGTTGGCTCTCTCATGTACTGAGACGTGCATAATGAAAAACGGGGCTGTATTTCCAGGTGTTCCACCTGGTTGGTATAAAACCTTGGTTAATTCACAGCACTGAATGATTTCTTGAGTGTCCTTTTACCATTAGTTACCCCTCATTAGTCTACAAAGGGGAAACAGTTTCCTGTGACAACAAACATAGCACTTACATTTTAAGCCCTTGGTGCTAAAGACAAGGCTGACAACTGCCTCAGGGACACGTAACACTGAAGAAGAACTTAACTCTAATGGTTAAACTGCTTCATAGGATTCTGAGTTGGAGCCCTATCCACACACAGCATTTAAAAAAAAAAAAAAAGCCCCAAATTTAGACAAGCGCTGTGAGAGAATGGTACTCCCCCTCTGGCCTGCAGAGGACTCCATTAGCTCACAGCAAGTCAGAACTGTTTCAACAAGAGATCTCTTCTCTAGACTTAAATAGTTAGGTCAGATTTTTCAGGTAACATGACCTTATTTGAATATCTACAGGCAGAGGAGGGAACTGAAACTGTTTCTCCCACATATTAGTACTCTAACCCTCAAATTACTTCCTAAAGAGACTAAGAAGGAAAAAAATATTTCCACTTATTCACAATAATTTGTAATATACATATTACTTCATGTTAGTGAGATTTAGAAGCAGTTCTGGATGTAGTGAAAGAAGAGAAAAAGAAAGATTATATACTTTATGTTTTAAATAGCAAAAAGTACTTCTGTCATACTACTTCCTAAACATGACAGAGATAGATTAGAGTCCTAAGGCAAGAGCAGTTTCTCATTCAAAATTGCAGGGATTTTTGTTGTTGTTGAAAGGATGTCATTAAATCTCTCTCCCCTGTTCCATTTGTCTCCTTGAACTGCAAATGCTTAGGGAAACCTATCTTCCCATGTATCTGTAAAGAGGCCATCCCAGAAATATCAATCCTGGAAAACCCATGGGTAATTCAACATCGATACAAAAACAAAGCAAACAAACACCCACCCCCGAAAAAGGAAACAATAGAACATCCACCATCTTCAAGGCACTATCACAATTTCAGAGAAAAAAGCTTGAGCTGAGAGAAATCTCGTTCTTTTCCACTTACTGTATATTCTTCCAAGTAGTAAGTGCAATGCTAAGCAACTGACTACAAACTTTCAAAGTATCTTCATTTTTGTCCACTAAAGACTTGAAATGGAAGACAGTCAAAATTTCTTGCCTGGGGGTTTTCCTCATAAATTCTAAGACATCCTACTAAAAATGCTCCGTCTCAGTGCATCTCCCCCAAAAAGGACTACAGAAGCCACTCTGTGAGCACTTTCAGCTAAATCTTCAATCTACAGAGGTATTTATAAATATACTGCACTTCTAATATGCCATTGAAAATGCCTCAGAAGAGATTGCCTTGTATCTGCTCTCTGCTTCCCTAAGCACTGACTTCTGGGTTTGTAATTTTTTTTATGAATATAGATACAGATACCCACAGCATGGAAGATCAGGCCTGACTTGGAGCAAGTAGTAATGAGCTTTGCAGCTATTGTAATAAATGGTTAAAAGGGTTTTTTTGGTTGAGAAGAAGTTAAAAGTTGCTTGTTAGAGGAGTGGGGGTATGCAGTTAATCAGTTAATTGTTATTGCGATTGTACGGGTGTAATGTTGCCATGTGCCCACTAGATGGGGACACCAATGGGGGAAAGTAGTGGGTCTAGAGAAAGGAAGAGAATGTTCTAGAATGTTCTTAAGATAACCTAATACCCATGATGTAAACACTGGGGGATTATTGGTTAGGGGGCAAACCACTCACTCTCAGCCCCAGAGACTGACAGAATTGAACACCAATGAGGACCCTAGCAACGAGCCATCAGAGGGAGGATCTGAGCTGCACCAATCACAGCATCAAAAGAGACTATAAGAACTGCGCCGGGGCTCAGCCCCTCTGGTCTTCATGAGGAACGCAAGTCCAAGGGAATGCCCTGTGCGTTGCGCTGTTTGTTTTTCTGGGTTGTTGCGTGGGACTTGGGTTTACCTCAAGTCTCCACTCTTGGTTTTCTTTTTAATAAACAAGCAGACTTTTATTCCACCCAAAAAAGTCCACGCCTCGTTTATAACAGTTATTACATTGTTTCCCAAATAAGCTCCTCACAATTTCAGAGCAATCCTAGGTAAAGTCCTACCCAGGAGCAGTCCTCTGTCAAAACAGGCATCTGCAAAGTTGCTGGGAAATGGCTGTTATCAGGCATTAGCTCAGTTATCACCCAATGCTTTCAAGAATTTGGAACCACACTAACATACAGATTCTTCAAAAGAACAGGAATTCTTTAAACAGGAGTTTAAACGGGAGTTCTATGCTTTAGCATGCTTTTAGGATCCACTAAGGATCTTAAAGGCATATGCCATGAGAACATGGACACAATCATACAAAAATATGTATACACCAGTGCAGGATGCCATGTAAGGATTTTAGCAGCAATAAATTCAATAATAAATCACCACAGATTTTAAAAATCCACATTATTAGTTTAGATGGAAGAAAAATATATGAAGACAAATGGGGAGAAAAAGGGAAAAATTATCTGATAACACTTCTCAGAAAAAAATAAAAACAGAAGACTGATATGCACAGGAGACCACATATATCTACCGTGATATACATGCATTATCACCCCATAAAGCTCAAGTTGTCATAGAGTTTTTGTAGATGCTCATTTCTACTTGGAAGAGTTTGTAAATTTGTGAGCTTGAGAAATACTGTGCTAAAAAGTCAGTGCTACTTCTAAAGGACTTCTGTAATAGAATCACTTTGGAGGAAAACTAATTTTTGGCATTTGTCTAAATATAATTAAAGCAAGAAGTGTTTCTACTTAGTTTTTATCATTTACTGTGTTAACCAAACAATTTTTCCGAAGTTCAGTCTTCTTCCTCTGTCAACCACTGAATGAAGAGATCAAGACAAAAAGTATTTTCTTTATCTAAAAGAGGTCTACTGAATCAAAGAGGGTATATCAAAGACATTTTATCTCAAAAAAAGAAATGCAATAAGTTACAAAGAATAAAATTCATCCAAGTCGTACATATTCATGTGTTGTTCAAATACATAAATTAAAAGTGAAATACCTTCTTTTAATTTCTTCTCTGTAGGAAGCTTAGCAGCATTAGAAGAAACTTTGTACAAGAACTCACAAAGAAAGGTGGAATGTGAAGAATCTTCAGAGAAGCCACTTTCAAAACAAGTATCATAGTTTGGGAAATCTATTCAAAGACAAAGGAGAAAATAACATACAGATTTTCAGTTATATCAATTAAATTCATTTTTCCACACATCTTTCTAAATGCATGTCTGTAAATATGTAGTTGCTCTGCAGTATCTTTACTAGAACACTAATAAAACTTACTGGTTTTATTTTTATAATTAGACAATATACTCACAAAAAAACACTGGTTCACATTTGTTACAATGTTGCCATATTTTATCACTGCTTGCCAAGGTGCTATAAAATACTCTTTTCTGATGTACCAAATTTTGATTTTCACCCCTTATGTAACATACTTCAACAGAAGCAGACTGCTTCTCTTGAGGGCTTATGTAGAGTTTACTAGCAACTCTGGCAGCAGAGAGACAGTGATTCTGGGAATCATCATCATCCACATGCACTCATCTCCCTTTCCCTAAGGGTAAGAACCTGATGGTGCTGTCTTGGCTGCAGGGCCAAAAGCAGAAAAGACAGAGCCAAGACAAGCAAACCTCTCTCTACAGCTTTAGGACCACTTGAGATCATAGCTAGCAAAAAAAACCACCCTAGCTCCATGTCTGTACTGTGACTGAGCTCATCATCCTGTGATCCAGTGCATAGCACTGGCCTGAGCAATACTCAAGCAGAAGTTAAGGCACTTTGTTTGCCCTTGGAACCCTTCATCCATTCCTGTGTTTTCCACTAAGACCTTTTTTGTTCAGCCTGTACAGTGTTAATTGGAAGAGTGACACAAGCCAATGGAAAACTGCTCCAGGACTACATACACATACATAGCTTTTCTTTTTTCAGTGTAAATCTGAATGTGAACTTTCGGCCCCTGACTGTTTCAGAGACTATCCAGCCCTTTTAAAAGGAAAGCTCAGTCACACCCATATGCCTCAATTTATTTATTGTTAAGAACAGCTTTCTGCTTTCAAGAGCCTCATAGCAGCCACACATTGCAAACAGAACTGTTGACTTCCAAGCCAAAGTTTGTAATTTTTTCTGCAACAGAAGCTGTGATGGGAAAAAGAGGTTTCTGGGATAGATCATATTGCAGGTTCAAGAGGTGAGTTTTATTTTGGGAGGAGAGCTTGTGAAAAACCAGCTAGATCTGTGTGCAATAGGAGTAGATATCAATTTAAATAATCTTTAAGAAAAAAAGTGCTGGATGAATTCTTCAGATATATGTATATAGATACATATATATAAGATAGATAGATATATAGATAAATGTATATATTCATATTTTTTCTAGTAAAAGACTGATAATATTGACAGAGAAGATGATGGGATTTTTCTGTGCTATAACTAAGGGTATGAGATCTATAACTTAACATTGTATCGTCCAGGGTTTTTTAAGTGCTAAATATGATGTCTGAGCAAAGTAGTAAATCTGTACACAACTGAAATTGTGCACTAATAAAATCCAGTTAATGCCACCACAACTGTCCCTCTGCTATACCACTATTTTTTCAAAGCAAAGCCAATTTTTCTTCTGAATTTTTTCTTTCTCTTTTTCACAATATAGAATTAGATCAAAAGAAAGAAATCCATCGTACCTGAGAACTTATTATGGTACAGGAATTCCATTTGCAGCCTTTGTCCAGCTTTCTTGGCGAGTAAGTACGGGGTGCTGTAAAGAGGGTCTCCAGTGGCACACATAGCATCAGCCCCGCTGAAGAGTAACATCAGAGTTTCTAGCACATCTTGCTTGACTACAGCAGCACACAGGGCCTTATCACAGAGAGGGAAAATAGGAAGTCTGTTTAAATTAGAAAGTTACTGGCAACAAATACATGCAAGGTAGATGCAAATCCTTTCACCTCTGATACAGCTAGACCATAAACATTGATAAGTATCTGGTCTGATACGGTCTGAATCTAGAAAAACTCAGCAACAACAACAAAAATATCCCAAAACATCAACCCAAACTCTGCAAGATGTTGCTGTCACAAATCTCACTTGGGAAGGATAACATGCATTAATACAACTGGAGGGGAAGCTTGCTTTTTATTTACATCAAACTATTAAAGAAAATCTCTTACTATTTCAGAACTGAGAAATTCAACCGAAGAGATGAGATTAGATTCTTAAACTCTATTACTTGGACAAATACTGAAATTCCTAGGTAATTTTTTTAAAAAACACAGTCAATAAGGTAAATTACTCTTCAGTGTATCTTAATACTTGTTCATCTTCCTTGAAATTTAAACATCTCACTGCATCATAAAACATGAGTCTCCTTTTATTTTTGTATACACAAAGACAGACATGATCAACTTTTTTTTTTTCTTTCACAAGATTGGTCCAAAGCCTTAAAACCAAAAATAGCTATGCAATTACAGCAACATATTCCATTAAAATTTCTATTATTTAATATTTATTTAATTTATTTAGTTAATGAGTGAGTTTTTCTTAAGTAATTAAAGCAAAAGTCACTCAAAATAGGAAGAGTACTCCTGTAAAATTTAGCTGTTCTAATAAACACATAAGCACCCGGGAGGTGCAAGATAACACAGAAGACAGTTCAGTAAAAGTTCTGGAATTACTTGGCAGTGAACACCTTATTTCATGGTAATTTCATGTCTCCATAGAGAATTTGATAACTTTTCCCAGTATTTAAATGATTATTTGACATATATCTTTCCCCACAAAAAACAAACCCCACAGATGTAAGAAGAATCATGCTTGTATAACGTTGAGCTTCTTTCTGTGGTCTGCAGTTATAGTATTAAACAAAATCTCACAGCTATTACCAGTTAATAGAAAGCAATCCAAGTGTCTCATTTTGCAGTGACAAAGAGATCCCCATGACGCCCCCAAATGCTTCCCAACTCCAATGAAATGCAGAAAACAAGCTTAAGCTATACAGCAAGAGGTTCTATACTTCAGCTAGAGGTGTTTCAGTGATAACTACTCTTATATGCCCTTATTTTAAATTGTGTGTGTAACTAACATACAATTTACCAAATGTACAAAAAATAACACTTCCTTTTCCACAGTAACAGTGAACAAATGAGATGACTATGGTTCAAACCACACAACTTTTAAATGCCACTGCCTCCCCACAATCTCTGCATATCCTTTGAGACAATTTGACTCATGTAATTGAATGCATTAAAATTGCAAAATGCATTAAAACTATTCTGTATTGATTAACCCTAAACAATCATGACTCAAACCATCAGATATTAGAATTCAGTCAAATGGACATCAAAATTTACAGAGAGATTGATAACTAAAGTTGTCCATTTTATAACTCTATAGAATTTGGGTTTTTTGTAAAAGGAGAGAACACACATTTTCCATCATTAATTTTAGCTTTTTCATTTCCAGTAAGTTACAAGCTACTATGTAAGTGTGTATGAGCTCTTTTCACCATTGATAACAATGAATCCTCTACTGTATTTGAATGTCAGATGTCAGCCACGTAAGGTATAAAAAAAACCCCAAACGTAAAGAAGTAATCTAAAGAAGTGAAGTGGAAATTTGCATCCCTAGACTACACTTGAATTAAAATAAAGATCTATATTTTAGTGATTCAGGGAAACATAAGGAAGAATTACCATAACTTTCTTCAAGCAAACTAACAGGAAAAACAAGAAACGGAGTAGTCATACAATGACTCCTGCAAAGGCTTCTAAACAACCCTTACTCAACTGTGCCAGAATGCCACTCAGGATGCTGAATTAATTTCTCACCAGCTTAACAAGAGGACCAAATTGCACACAGATGCAGTACAATCGAAAATATAGTATGGGCTTAACCGTGCTATATTACCTTATTCAACTGCTCCTTGGTTTTGTAGAGAAAAGGTGTTTTCCTGAATTTTCCCTCTTTGTATTTTTGGGTAATGAACGCTATCCTTTTTTCTGCAGGGTCATCAATATGCAATTCTTCATCTGGAGGAAGATTTCCAGCCCAAAAACTGTTTGCCCTCTTATTTCCAATGACGATGAAGAGCTAGATGAGAAGCAAGGAAAAAGTTAGCAAAACAGTATGAAAGGTATGAAGCTAGCCTCTAAACAGTTTTCACCTGCTAAAAGTTGAGAAAGAAAGTTATTGAAGAAAACAAAATTGTCTAGAGGAGACAGAAGCCTCTCTCAGTCACTGCCTATGGTCATCTAAATTAATAATAAAGCCTGCAGTCATCATTTACCATCAACAGCAGCTAAGCTTTACAAGGCTAACCAGTTATAACACTTCATTATATATTAGAAAATACTAGTTAAAGTTCAGAGAAGAGTAGCATGTGTTTTAAAGAAAACACTGATGGCTCCAAGCCTATCAGGACCACTTTTTACCACCATCACTCTTTAACACCCCAAGCAGCTAAGCTGGTAGTGAGAAGTTTCCTCTATTTTCCCCCTTCTCCATCATGAGTACTCTCCAAAAGTATTTTGTTTCTTTTTCCCCAAAAATATTAGATACCTGGAGAAATACTAAGAGAAATTGTACATTTTGTTAGCAAAACGAGTATTTTGAATTACACAAAGGTACATGATGCACAGAAACTGATTTTCCTGTAACAGCACCATATTGTTTAGCCGTTTTATGTTCAGTTTTCTTGTGAGTAAGGCAGTAAATAACTCCTTTTTGTACAGTAGGTTTCAAGATGGAAAAAAGAGTTAGAATATCACAACATACCTCAATAAGTTCATTGCTCCAAATGCTAGCATCCATTTTTAGACTTCGGACCTTTGAATCTCTTGGTCCTAAAGATCTGTGTTGTCCTGAAAATCCAAGAAAATTACTTAACTAAGGCACTTAAACAGGTTTTCTCTTCTGCTGAGGTAACAAAACAGTGTGATGAAACCAGGTTTATTCTACTTGCTGTTTTTAAAAAAGGTTAGGTTTGACATTTGAATATTAAATAACAGCATCAAAAATACACCTATTCGAAAAAAAAAAGTTAATTTCATTTGATAGTAATGAATAAACAAAGTAGGCTGTCTCATGTAGCCTATTTCTGGGAGAGTTTGGTTTGAAAGAAAGCCTAGAATTAAAAACTATTTCCTTAAATTTACTGCTTAAGGACATATTTCAATATAAAACATGACATAATTATATTTTTAGTAGTATCTGAAAAAGCTATCCCTATTGACAGTAAAATATGCCCATATGTAACAAAATTAATACCCAACATTTATACACGAAAAATCATTATTCTTTGGTATCTAGCCTTGCAAAAGCCATTCCTTTCCCATGAAGTGCTATTGCATCTTAATTTCCACTAATTGTGAAGGATTATTCATCTGAGAGAACTCAGCTACCACAGACATGCCATTTATGCATGGAAGTGCTTTAGAGTAAGAATGCCCTTGGTATTAAAAAAAAGTTTTGCTCACATTTTCTTTCTCAAAACTTCCACAAGGATAACACTTCAAAAATAAAATTAAATAAAATTTTAAAAAAGCCAATTCAAGGACATACATAGATATGCAAATATGACATTTTGTAGAACCCACATAGCTTGTCATTAATTACTCACCTGCACACTTCTTACAAATGACAACACAGAGATTGATGGATGCCCAGTCAGGACTGGGAGCTTTACAGTCAGCGCAGCTCCTGTTGGACTCATTGAACCAAATCTTCTCAGCTACTTCATAATCAGATAGAGTTTCTGCTATTGATTGCTGGAGTGCTTCAATCCAGTCTTGTTTCTCTCTTTCTGACTCTGCTGTAAAGCTGAAACAATTGACTTTTCTCTGTTATTGATCTTTATTTTAAAGCCCAATTAAACATGGTCTGTAGTCTCTCTTATTTATTACATTTACACCCAAAATCACAGTCAAAAATCTTCCTCCACACAGATATAAATACTAAGATGAAATGCATTATTTTGTATTTTTAGCCAATGAAACTCCCTCTGTTTTAGTACTTTTTTCAACAGAATCACTACTAGCGTAAGCTACACAGCTTTTGTAACATTCACGTAACATGCCTGAGTTAATTTCAATCCTTTTATGTTACTGATTACCAGACTTAAAGACTGAATTTTAACAAAAGCACAGAATGACAAAAGAAAACATAGAGACTTACTGAGAATTAAAAATGGACTTGCATTTCATTTAAATTTATCTTTTTAAAAAATTAACTAGTAAGCAAACATCAACAAAGTCACGTCTTAAGAGAAAATCAAAGAACTAGCTATCTACCAACCAGCAACAGATTCAAATTGCTGATCAAGACTAATTTACCTGCTAGTTGACTGAGAATGAAAGTATTTTCTAACATTTAACAAGTCCAGGAGAACAAAGAAATTTCTTTTTCTCCTTCATTAAGACATCTCATTCAAGAAACACTACAAGACTCAACAAAAGGCTTTTATTAGCATGTACTTTCATTTTCTTAAAAATTATTACAAGTCTCAGCATCAGCCAAAGTGAAACTTTCACTGCTTTCAACCACAGATTTCTACAAGGGATAACACATGAAAGCTTCTTTTCAAATAAAATGTGTAATACTAAATGGATGTAGCATTATTTCACTACTGAAGTTTATTATTCTTTAGGATGGAGGCAATTTGTTGAAGTGGAGAAATTCCTTTCTCTTTTTTTTCTTTTGCCCTTGCACAGAATGAATAAAGAAGGCTACATAAAAATACAAACCTGTGGGTATAATATGCCTAGTCAAGGGCTAACAAATGCAGCACACAGCTAAATAAATGAAAGAAAATCATCCTATTTTTCTAAAAATTGCTGAACATCCTTAATAAAAACATCACATTTTCATCCAAACTAGCTACAGCACTGCAGTATGAAACCAGTATTTCTTTAGTGCCTTAGTTAATTGCATATTTTGCTAAGTAAATATTAAAGTTCTTACCTAAAGCTTTTATAAGGAGTAATTATTTCAAAAGATTGCTTTGCAGCCCGATCCACTTGTTTTACATTTGCCACATTCATAGGGATTAAAGTGATACCAAATCCTGTCTTAAAGTCCTAGGGAAAAGATAATAAAAGTTTAGGGGGTTATCATTCAAGAAAAAAAATGCGTGAAAAAGAATTATTTCATCATGGTCCAAAAAATCCAAGACCAGTAATAGACACCTTTGCCATTGACATACAAGCCACTTCTAATTTATTAATGGATAAATAAACCTCAACTAAATTTTGTCCAACCACTAAGTTTCCAACTCCTAAAAAGACCTTACTTGATTGTTGCTAGGAGAAAAAAATGTATGCTCTAGCTATTAATAAAGGAAAGAATAAAAAAAAAAGTTTTAAAAACAGATTGCATTAAAATGTGAATGCAAAATTATGGAAGGATCTAGCTTAAATCATGCTTTAATGTCTAAATAATCTTTATACATCTAAATCCTTCTAACTGACAGCAGCTTTTCTTGCTTTAAAACTGAGTGTTTTAACAAAATAAAATACATATAAAATTCTTTCTTAAACCTTTGGTTGCTTCTGATCTACTACATGAACTAAACATGTCTTTGAAAAAAGGTCCTATATAGCAGCTAAAATAGACAAGGGTTAGTTGTGACTCAATTATTAGAAAGTATTTTTGCCTTAAACCAAGAGAAATCATTTGGGATTTTTTTCCTCCTGCATGGAAAAATGTACTTAAAATAAAAATAACTTTTGCATTAACACAATTGCAACATAAAATGTTCCGTGAGCTCTTGTGAGGGCCTATCAAATGTATGGATTTTGGAAAAACTGGTATGTATGTATGTTATTTCTGATCTATTTGGAATACCATCAGCATTTCCTTCTTTAAATTTATTTACATGTCCATCTAATGGCAGTCACTTCCACAAGATTAACTTCTGGAAGTATTAGCATACTTCTTGAAAACAGTAACTAAATCAGAAACAGAACCAAACTATATCACCCAAGCAAAAAGCCAAATTCACATACTTTACCACTTGTATGTTCACTAAGTTACCTCTCACATAACAAGTAGTTGGGTAAAAACTGATAAAAATAAAAGCACTGAAGGGTAAATGCTTCAGAGTTGCCTGCCTCTGAAGAGAGGATTGTTTTTCTATTTAATACATATTTAAATCTGCATCACTGACAAGTTTCTCTTTGTAAAGATGCTTAAATTTTTAAACACTAAAGCCTAGATGGAGAAAATACTTTACAAAACTCTTAATTTTATTTCCCTATTTCAGGTATGAGCAAATAAAGATACAATTTTAGCCAGGACTGCTAAGGCTAAACCTGACAAAAGACACACATATATGCGTGTGTCTATGCACAAGCAGAAGTATCAATTATGTCATACGAGGCATTGAATAGAATAATCCCCCAAAAAGCACAGTAACATCCATTATAGGATCGGATTTTTAGAATGACAGAATTCCCACTAATTAAATATACTGTGAGATAAGTTAGTAATGTTTCCTTGCCAGACTTCTTATTAAGAATTTTTTGGGGTGTTTTTACATCCATTACCTTTGACAGTAACAGTGGGGAACCAGCTATGAATTTTATGGACACAACCCTTTGGAAAACGTAGAAGCTTTTCAATAACTAACCTGGTTTAGCCATACCTCATATAATTTAGTTTAGAAAATTTAAAAAAATAGATATATTTTAAAATATTTCTACTTTTCTTCTACCCTCATATCCTGTAACCTGAATATTTTTATTCTCTCCCCTCATCTTCAGCCCCCACACCAAGAGGTTTCATACCAACACACCTGTCTCAGAAGAGAGCAGAGAGTTCTGTGAAGCCTACCCAGTCCCTAATTCACCCTCTATGGGAAAAGAGTGGGCAGAATAATCTCTTTTGAGTGTGAACTTGACAGCCTCTCCTGTAGCAGTGAAGCATTCTTAACTTCACCAGTGAGAAAAACAGAAGGATGAAATAGTAAAAAAAAGACTGGGGATAGAAAAATACAAAAACTTTTATTTCTATCAGTGAAATGAAAAAAAAAAAAAAAGAAACCTAACCAAAACAAGCCAAAACCATTAACTTTCTAGAATTAAATGGTTTATTCTTCTGAGATGTAAATTGGATGCAAGTTTAATTTGTTGATTCAATTATTTCAAATTATTTCAAGCAATTGGCCTTAAGAAATCCTGATTTTCAAAGGAGAGGTAACAAGCCTATCCTTGAACCTTAACAGTGCAATGCATTCTTTGTTTCTTAAGTAAGAGTTGAAAAACCACCAGAAGCCATGGTTAATAGGTGTTCAATATACTTTTAGGTCCCGATTGAAGTTCACTGAAGGTAAATGAATAACAAAGATGACCAAAATAATATCTACCTTCTTGAGCAAGATCAAAAGTTCCCCTGTACAGTAGCTTCCCTTTAGGCACTTGCTACTGGTGATGCTCATAAAAATAATGCAAATAAGAAAAGGCACATGCTCATCTTCCCAAATAAGCTTCCAGCAATCTAAGCACTTGAACAAACAGTTGCAGGAAAGACATTTATACTTACTAGCCACTGACAGACACATCCTCAAGGAATTAAAAAGCCCAACAACGTGACTTGAGTTCTCTCCAGGATCTTACTTCATACATTTCCCAAATACTTGTTGTGAAAAACTGAGGTCCTTTTTTATATGTATGTTGCCACCTGATAACTGAGAATTTTAAATTTTTTGCCTGACAACCGAGAATTTCGTTACACAACATAAGAGGAAAGAAAAGCTAACTAAACTTCATTCATCTACTATTCCATAATGTTCCTTCTCAAAAATATTTATTTTATATCCCTTTAAGTCTCTTTTTTATGCTTTCAAACAGCTAGTTGCATCTCCTTTCCTTGGAGCAAAATGGAGCAAGCTGCATGGAAGCAACCTGATCATACACACATTAATGTCTGTGTAAACCAAACTTTGTTGTACTACTCTTAACAATACAGAAACAAGAAAGCCCTCTAGAAACAAAGTGCATTAATTTGAAAGTCTTAACCTTTAGGTGCAGCACCAACTCTCCAAAATTTGCATACGTGCCCAGTGTCTGAACAATCCCACTAAAGAGAGAATAACTCACTATGTTTTACACTCAGCAAGGGCATAAGAACTTAAAATACTGAATGTCAGTGTGAGGAAAGTCAGAAACGTTAAGAAATTAGAATCTACTTTTCAGAACAGAAGATGGTGGCAAATTAAGCAATTTCACTGGTACATTAGAGTGAAGTTATTTCCATAAAGGTCCACAGAAACTCCTTAAGGTAATTGCACAACACTTGGCACAAACCTGGCTTTGTGAATACAGGTACACTAGAATCTAATTTTCAGTGCTCAGAATTGTATCTTTCAGGAGTGCAGTCTTCTTCTCACCTTCAGAAACAGAAGTGGGAATTGGTACAGGGAAGAAAGAAGTGCTCCACTTTGAAAGAAAAATTCATTCACTTTGAGTGCACAGAAGGACAATAGGGCCATTCAAGAACTATACAAAAAAATCGACAGCAAGAGCAAGCAGTATCTTTTCAGAACAAGAATTGTCTTGCTTCTACCCACTGAAAGCTCATTGTTTCAGATACATGGAACTGTGCTAGGATTTCTGACAAAGGTAGAAAAGTTTAAGATTCAAAAATGCACAGAGAAAGATGAGGGTTGTGTTGTTTGTTTGTTTGTTTTTTTAATTTAAACATAAATATGACTTAAATGTCTATAGTTACACTGTCTTCATGAATTTGAAGAAAGGCTGAAAAATGAGTTGACAATAAGAGCTTTAAAAAACCCCAAATAAAATTCTTTATAGATAAAATAATAGATCAAAAGTATTCACTAAACAGCACAGTTAACTGAAGGCTAAAAATACTAAGATGAGTACTGGCCTTCTGATTAGCTGTTGTTCCTTCCTGAAGGGTGAATGATTACAATGTGTCAGTGTTGCTGTTATTATCACCCTGTCTGAAAAAGACATAACCTATGAAAACCTATCATCTGTATATAAACCATGAAATTATTTAACTTTTATTTTTAAACATACCTTTAGCACGTATCTATGAAGTGCCTCTCAGTGTACAAAACTGCCTTCTCTATTTTGCATTATCTTTTCATAGGCAAAAGCTGTCCTGTGACAGGCTTTACTAACATTTCTTCAATTCTATTTTGGATGAAATTCAAGGAGATTCAAAATTGGTCTCACACCTTTTCTAATATACCACCACTCTTTTACCGACACAGAAATAAACACCAAGGTTAAGGAACACTAAAGTGCATGTATGTATAAAATCATGCAACTGTATCTAAACATGAAATTATCAGAGCTGCTGGACACCTGACTTTCAGTATGTCGTCTTAAAAAGACAGGCTCAGGCACCTTTCTGCATGCAATTCATAAATAAATTTGTAATCAGAGGCTGAACTGTGTGACTTGCAGACTTCCTCCACAAAACTAAAAGAACTCTTCTTCTACCTAGAAAGTATAATAATTTTTCTTTGTATTTTTTCCCTTCCACTTGGCATTATTATTGGTTTAGTCAAACCAAAATTCATCTGAACACAGGAGTTCTAGAGATGCTGCTTGTGTTCCTCAACATTCACCATTTCAGCAGCTATTATCATGTCTTTGGATACGCTGTCTAACATTAGCTCCCCAGTATAGAAAGTTGATTTAAAAAAATCCTTGCATCAGGAAAATATCTCAGGGAAATGAAACCAAAAAAAATCCAGCCACAATTATAACTTTATCCATACTCCTCACATAAAAATAATTGAAAATAAAAGGTTAACTAACTGCTACTTTCATATTAGAAATATCAATCCATATTTTTATATCCTTCTTTTTGGTGGAGAACTAAGGGGATAACAGCAACAGCCGAGAAAAAGGAAAATTGCTGCCATGAGTTGAAGAGACTGTATTTCTACATACACATGTATATACACACATAAGTATACACCTTCATACAGAAAAATATATATTTGCAGCTTATTTCGAAGTAAAAAAAATACGGAAGTGCAGAACTCTGAAGTACAGAAATAGCACTGGTGTATGCTGGGAACACAGCACTTTTGGAAATTGCTACATCAACTGTGTATTCTCACTGCATATCAGTTTCCTTCCTGTGGATTATGTGGTCATGGTGCATTTCCTTTCTTGTCTTTGGCTCAGGTCTTGAGGACATGCAATATTTAAGCATGTGCATGCACACACACAGATATAGAGATATAGAGATACAGATAGATAGATGGATAGATAGATAGATAGATAGATATTAAATAAACCTCCAGTAGTGGTAAGAAGCAACAGATAATAAATCAAGAACATTATACTATATATAAAGATATATACACACACACAAGTGTATATGTGTGTGTTGATAAATGCACACTTTGTTTCCTTTTTAACAGCTGTCTTTCATACCACCCTAACACTAATTTATAAAAATTCATATTTCTGAAACTACTCTTGTCCTACTGCCTATTCACAGAAAGTTCTTGACCTTTAATCACAGTATCTCTGATCAGAGTTCCAAAATAGGACCTTACATGGTTCCTTGAATTTACCATTTAATTTGCAACAGCTCTTTAGGTTTAGCTTGGGGAAGTTACCACAAAGTTTGTGACAATTACACTATTCCTGCAAGATCTGAAAATTCCCTTAACAATTTAACATGATTTAGGCTTTTCCTTCATTCTAACCCCAAGGCATTTGATTCCCTCCAAACAACCAAACTATTCCAGAGAGATTAAAAGCCAGGAACTAGAATCATTCAGATGAAGCATTCATAGCTTCTTTCCCCTCATTATTTGGAGGCATATACTTCAGCCTTTCTAGCTATTAAGGAGGACTCATTTCTGCAACAGAAATATGGGAAAAAACAGGCTTCCATATTAATGAAAAATTAAGACTTGTTATGTAATTAAGAGTTTGAGAAAGAGTAACTAGTAATGCAGAAATTGCTTTGATGATATTAAGTTTACACAAGTTTATATTGATTTCCTCTCCTTCTATAGGTACTGAGCTTAGCACCCCTAGTTACTTCTCATCAGGCTTCTTTGCATCCTTCATCACAGCCTAAAACCTTTTAATACAGATTTCCAGTGATAGTTACATATTGTGGATTGGAATACAAACCACCACATATTTACTCTGTCTTACAGTCTTCTAATGAGTCTCAAAATGACACCACAGGGAAGCATAGAGTATATAATTACAGGCTCAAAGCATAATGTTAGAAGAACATGAAGGTTGCTAACTCAAGCCCTGATGAGCAAGGACATGCTAGAATTCCAGATGTCTCTGCATGTTAACACTGTAGCTCAGTGCTCATCTGTTATGATATGTGAGGTAGTCACATCATCAGTTTTAAGTTCTTCATTTAACTAAGCAAAATTCTTTCCCCCATTAGAGAACCACTTGAAAATGATTCATGCTATTATTGCAGAAAAATTTGTAGTGACAACCTGGCATCCAAAATTCTGGAGGTTACAAAGGAAGAAGACAGCAAAAGACAAGAAGGGCCACTTAAATTAGCTCTAGTCAGTGCCACGTGTGGCACTGCAGTGGAGTGTTTTGGATATGCTGCTGGAGTACGTCCCTCTCTGTATCATTCCACATCATTATTTTATAAATAAATATAATACCTGTACTTTGAGATGGCTCTATGATGAAAGCCAGTACATAAGAAATGGGAATACCTAAGATACTAGTTTAAAAATGCATTCCTGACCAACACTCGAAGGTAGTAGTTACAACCTCGGATGTTTCTTCTCATGTAAGTTACAGATCTCTCTATTCACTTACTACAGGAGCAATTCAGAATCCTCACTTCAGCATCTATGTATATGTATTTTGCAATATCAATACAACTTTATATCACTTGATTATGCAACATTAGGCCCATGCCTTGCTTGTTGTATGGGATGGATCTAGGACACATGAAGATGAAAGTTCCCTTCCTTTATGGGCTGCAAAACACAACAGAAAAAAAAAAAAAAAAAAAAGAAAAAAAAAAAAAAAGGAGGATCACATAATTAAAGTGATTGAATACTATCCTTGAGAGTTAGCTCTTATCTTTGCCTTTTCCAGATTCTACTCAGTGTAAATCAAAAGCCTTAGCATACAGTCATTTCACTGCACATTTTTCATTTCCTAGTATCTGACTTTATGCTCTAGGGTTTGATTTCCAGAACTGCTGAGCAACTGGAACTTCAGCCAAGACCTATGAAAGCAGTATTTTGAGCAGGTACAGTGTGACAGAGAACTATTCCCTCCCAATCGCCCATAAAAGACTAAAATAACAGAGAATGTAAAATATATGGATATTTGAATCCTTCATTCTGTTTCTCAGAACAGTGTGGTCACATGGAGGAGGCAATCATGTTCCTTTACTTTACAGGAACTGATGAAAAATAAATTCCTCATTGTTCCTCAAAGAACACTCCCTTTTCAGTGAAGGATTCATCTGAATGTAAGGCACTTTTCAACAGTGTGCTATAAAAAAGGCATGGGCTACTTCATGAAAAGAAATTAGAATTACCAAACAATTACTAAATAAACAAAGCGCTGAAAGAGGTAGTGATCCTGTGGAAGTAAATAGCATATTACAGTATCTACTGCAAAACACTATAATTGGATGAAATTAAGATCTTAGAAATCAGCCCAGTTTTCCCACAATTAGAGGGGTGCACACATCTGTAACTGAGGTAATGTTATTTCACGCAGATCTTCTATGAATTTCCAAAAGTTTTTAGCTGAGTTCTTCAAAAAAATTAGGTTTACATAACACAGGAGCATCTGTCTTCCCATGTAACCCCAAGTAAGTTCTTACTCTAGACAGATGCTTGGCTTCAATCAATTTTAACATAATAGCAGCCAATGAATCTTCAGGTCTTAGCAAGATTTAAGGAAAGTAGATCAGAAGAGAGAACACAGAGCCTAAATTTCCCCACTTCCTTACTGCCCAGTCCCATAAGGAAAGGTTTTAGTGTATGGTCACAGTGAATTGAGACAAGATGATGCAATCTGGAAGGGGATGTTCAAAGTCAACAGCCACAAACACATAAATACATAAATTAAAAGCTTCTATTTCTTAATCCTCAAAAACAAAGCGAGAAGAAGACAACAGAGAGAAGAGAAAAGACCATAATTCCAAATATTCATAAGTTTCTCATTTGTGCTGAAACATGCGGAAAGGGAAGGGGAAGAAGCAATCCATGCTGCAACCATGCCTTGCCATTAAAAATAATTTGTATGCATGCAAATTATGTACTTCAGAAACAACATGTGCAGGTTGCTGCATTAATAGAAGAACCTGAATTTTACATAATGTTGTACATTTTAACACGAAGCAGTTTAAAGTTATTAGTGGAAAGCAGAGTTCATGATTTAAAGGTACCATAGTCATTTACATTGCTGCTTTAGAAATACACTGGAGGAACTGATTTCTTCAACTATTCTACAATTCAGAGCTCAGCTGAAGTACAGAAAGTGTGATTCAGACCATATTCCATTCTTCAGACACATGCTTTCTTTTTCTTGTCACTCAACATACTAGGAAAGCAACAGTCTCACATCTGAGGCACACCACACAGAAACAAGCATCAAAAGCAAGCTGGTAATACTGCGTACAAAACCTTCCTTGCTATCTTCCCAAATACCCTGAAAGACACCGAGCAAGAGAGACAAACCTGTTCTTGTTGTGTCCCCTACTGCCCCGCCACACACACACACAAAAGACAAGTGTAGGCAAGGTTCCAGTTTGAACAATTACAGTAACTCCTTTCCAGCAGGGCCTCTCTGCAGCATGGGGCTAATTCAGAAACCAGCATCTTATCAGCTACAGAGGCTGAAGCCACTGCAGCTGCCTGGGCTATGATCTTTGCTTTTGCTGCTTCATGAAAAATCATGAGATGACATAAAGATGGTACAGCTAAATAAACATGTAAATAAAAGTCAAAGCCTGTCACGAGCAAGTAGAGCCTATATTCAAGGCTTTCACCTTTACTTTTATTCCAATGGCTACTCATAACATTATCTCCTATTTAAAGAGGCAATCATGCTCCTTAAGATACACAGTTTCTAACACACGGAAACTCATTCCATTTCAGAGTCCATTTTTTGCTACTCAATTCACATATTTTTTGCCCCAAAGGGATACCAGTTTAACATACACAAAATCTAAAATTATGTGGAAGTGCCTCAATTTTCCTCACTTTTAGTGTTTGATACCTTCCACATTTTTTTTCATTTAGCTGAAACAGCTATCCCTATAGCCACCACATCAAATTCACACACAGTTTTAAACACTTCACTGCAATGAGCACCCAGAGCAACTCCTGTTCATACAAGGACATTTTTAAACATAGATATTACTATTACAATTTTAAGTAGCCATCTGGACTCTTCTTTGGAAGTGCTTCACAAATGGAAACCTTCTTAGATTTAGCAAGAGTGTTCTCCAGAGACTGGAAGGATCAGTGAATTTTAAGATACCACATATAGCCATAATTTTCTGAATTCATATCTTTATAATCGTCTTGCCAAAGCTGTACATACTCAGCAAGGATCTTGTTATGTATTCATAATCCAGAAAAACTGGTAAAAAAAGTGTTTGAACTCTTACAGGATGGACAGATTGTGAACATTTTTGCAATACCTTAAAATCTACAACAGTTGTCACTAGATAAGAGAGAAAACTGTTATGACATCCCCACTGGCAAAATTCCCCTAATGAACCAAGAAATCCTCCAAATAATGGAGTTTCTGCTTTCCTCCAAAATTTGCCCATGGAGATAAACAAATATGATATTGACAATAAAGTATCATTGACCAAGCACAATGTTTTGACGTACTGACTACACACAGTAAGGTGCTAAGACAAATGGTCTTCACAGTATAAATATAAAAAGAATTCTTAACTTTATTTACTTCCTCCTTCTTTAATAAATTAAAATTCTATTATGTAATATTTCACAAGTAGAAATAATTAGTAACTAACATAATTCATAGTAGTTCAATAACCACAAGCAACAATAGCATTTCCCGATGGAGAAAGTTTTCTGAAGTTTTTTTCATTCACAAACCCAATTTCCAAGTAATCTGCATGACTCAAAATATTTACAAAGGGCAATTAATTTAAAAAAAAATATTTAACGGTTTTTAAAGTACCATACAAATAGGATTAATTATTATAGACATTTTCACATCTTAAAAAAATGTGTTTATGGCTATCTGAATATACTCCAAACGTACCCCATTTTATCATAACTGGATTTCTATGGATTTCCCAGCTGATGTTGATAAAATTAACAGTTTAGATTTCTGATCCTATCAATCTGAGTTACTCTTCTGAGATGGTGTATTTGCAACAAAACACACACATACCACACACCTTATAAGAATAAATGAATGAATTATGTGACATATGGAGAGCTCTGGACTGTGCTAACTACTTTTTCCAGCTTGGGAGATTTTAGACACCTTTTGCTTAGAGAGCCATGAAGAAAAATGTTTCACTTTAACAATTGACATTATGATCTTCAATTTAAAAGGAAAAAAGTAAGCTAAGGAGAGTACAGACCCTCACAAAAGCTTTTGGCCAGACAGTATAAACTCTCATCTGTTTAATAAATGTTCACCTTTGCGGGAAAGAGACATCAAACCCCATAAAATTTCTAATTTGTTTGAAATTTGAAATTCTGAAATTTTTGGACTACCTGAACCAAAAAGAGAATGTTTTTTCTTGTGAAATACATAAATAAATATTTAGTAGAAGATCTAAATTTTGAGAGTGTGCACACATATTCATTAACTTTGAAGAAAGTGTCAGACTTCATGGAGGTTCAGACCTTCTCTAGAAGCCAATGTAAAGCCTCAACTTCCCACTAACGCCTAGAAACAGGAACCTAAGGAGACCTAACTATGATTTGTGAATTCCTCCTACTTCTGTAATACTTACCCTAAAAATGTGAAGTGACAGGGGCATCAACAGTTTTGCCATACATTCATCTGTGCCTGGACCAAGAGAGGGCTGATGCTGTGACAACAGCAACGCTGCACCGCAGCTTTTTATAAGCACGAATCTTTCCCAACCCACTAGGTCATTTCAGCATGATCTCTCCTGGGAAGACATCCTCCTTACATCTAGTTCAGCCAAATATAGAGTGAGCTGGGTTTGGGGTTTTGTTTGTTTGTTTTGAGGGATGGGTTTCTTTGGGTTTTTTTATAAAGAAAGTATTTTTGTCTGCTGGCTTTAGATTCAATCATACTAATTTGTCTTTATGGGACAAACAAAGATGAAAATAGCAGATAAATGCAGAGAAACAGTTTTGAATTTTTGTAAAGCAAAATCACTAATGGACACACACAGCTACTACTTAGCAGCTATTCACTTTCATACTTGCCTAGGCTTTGTGTCACGAAGGTAGTGATTTCACATAAAAAAAAGTTTGTATAAAAATAAATATATAAAAGATAGTTTCAAGAATCAATAACATTTACAAACAAGCAATCTACTTTTCACTACTTAAATACTGAAATGGTTATGGTATTAAATACTTACAGAGATTACAGAATTCCTAGTAAATCCATTGTAAATAAGTTTTATTATGAGTTCATGCAAAAGCCATTGCCATTTGATTTTAGTGATTATTTTTTTTAATTTTGATTTTACAATGATCAAAGCTAAGATGGGCAACTGCCACAGCTAAAGAAGAATCCAGCTCTAAAATATCTGCACTATACTCATGTTTCAGAACTGTATGTAGAATTAATATACCCTTATAAACAAACAAAATGCCTTTGTCATAATGAATGTAATTTAAATATTTTATGAATATTGCCTCCCATCACAAATTATGAGCTAGAAGCACCTTACGTAAAAATAAATTCAAGCTTTCAATGAAATTATTTTCTGCTAATGAGGAGCAAAGGCTAATATCTAACAGAAAGTACAAATTATCTGTGAAAACATGGTAAAACCATTCTCTAAAAAAGGTACTAAAACAAATTAGAAGTTAAAAACAAACCAAAATCTTTGAAAAAAAAAAGCCGTTCACATACTTCTTTTAAATAACCTTTATACTCTATGTTACTATCTCGACAGCTAGTTAATAGAAAGAACACTAAAAATTAAATCTTTAACAAATTATCTCCATTTACACATTTATCTTCTGTTTGTTTCTTAAGTTTCCTGTTGTCACCCACTGAACAGTACAGGAAGGTCTTTTAGGACCCACAATAAGCTACAGATACATGGCTCCCTTGTAGCATAATGATTCTACCTGTCTACTACATTCCTTTCACTTCTTGAGTCTCTCACTCATGCCCAAATCCTTACAAGCAAGAAATAAATCTCACTCACCTGAATTTAATGAGCAACTGGAAAAACAAAACTTGTCAACAGCAATGCTAACTCATGTCTCAGATCACATTCTTGGGGAGGGGCAACAGGCCTAGATTACTATTTATTTCTTTCCTGAATGTTGTGCTAGAATAGCCTTCAAGATCATGCAGTAATTAAAAAAAATAATTTTTGAAATATGCACATATTGCTATGTTAAGATTAGTCAAGATGCCTTACAAATCAGTGGTTAGTGAAGAGCAGCACCTGTAGTGGCAATTTGCTCACGGAAAGTGACCAGCAAACAGGGAAGCACTGATTTACAGGCTGATTGTACAGCAACATCCTGACCTAGACACCAGCAAACTGAAGCCACTTCATGTCATGGGGAAGCACAGTAATAAAAATGCTGTTCTGGCTCATAACTGAAACTCTGCAGATGCATCTCATCACACACAAGTTGCATCAAAATTGCAAAGACTTGATCAAGATAACACATGAAAGAGAATCTCACAAATAGTAAAAATAGAACAAGAATTACAAAATCACTCCCATTTAGGATATTCGGAAACCCAGCATCAGCATTTTGTACCATTTGTGGGTGGGGAGGGTTGTAACATGCTACAGTAATTTTTAAGAACAAGAAATCTACCAAAAAACCCTTCTATATTAGTAAGAGTAGGCAGCTGCAATCTGCAAACATGCTGAAGTTACAGAAGGTATATTTTCTCAGCATGAACATGTCATTTCAGAAACTAGGATGAAGAAGAATTCAGGAATGAAGGAAAATACTGCACTAAAATGAAAAACCTGGCAATTGACATAAATGGCAAAGCTCCAACTGACATTCAAAGAGATGGAGATTCACCTCAGGTATCTGTGTATAGATCCTACAAGAAATAGTTTTCCTTAAATGGCCCCATATATACTGAAAATGCAATGCATCCCTAACTTTCCTATTTAGAAGGACAAGCAGCTGCAACAAAACTGCACATGCCTCTTCATGTTCATTTTAAAATACATCTACATGCAGTACAGGAGAATGAAATTTAGGTGTGAGGATAAAAGACCTGCACAATTAGAAGACCTGAACAGCACCACAGAATCACGCAGAACAGTGATAACACCCTCTGGTTTTGTATCTACAGTGCACGCTATTAACCTATACTTTTTCTTCTTCCTGTAAAATTTTCCTACATGTCCACTTGCATATATTAAGAGATGTGTCTCTGATATTCCATAGCACATCAGTGAGAGAAGTATGAAGAAACATAGTCTGAAACACAGTTTGTGTAGATGTAGCCCTTTCATTTCTACATATAACACTCTACATTAGCATTTGTTGCTGAGAACACCAACAAAGACACACAAGTTTCACACTGCTAATGGTACATATTTACCATAAGCAAGTACCTAAGGATCATCCAACTGCACACTGTTGTTAAATAAAACCAAACAAGTTATAGATCATCCCTTTTTTTAGCTGCACCACACACAAAAAAACCAACTGCTGTACTTATTCAGGCCAAAATAAACCCTTTCTCGGTAAGTTCCATAAAGAGGTTCCTGCCCTCTTCTGCGTGGTTGGTTTTTTTTTTACAAAATAAGATGAAAGATTGTAGAATCCCCTTTGCTTCTCTTTGTGAAAAGAAGTGCAAGGTGAAACAAACCAACCTGGAAGTCAGAGTCCATCTCCCACATGGGCATCGACGATGACCAGCCACAGCCCTCTCTCATTCTCTTCTCTTACAGCTACTCAGGACTAATGAATTTTGCCTTGATCAGTTTCTCAACTTTTGTTATGACCCCCATCTCCTATCTCATCAGTTTTCTTGTAGCCCAGTAAATTGGCAGCTGCTCAGTTCCTTCAGGGGAAAGAAGCGAGAGTCAATTGTAATAATGGGCTGCAATTACTCCTGTGTTGCAGGAACTGAGCTGCTGTTGCTGACTGCTGTCATTTTATCTGCCTTTGAACTTCTTTATGACCCCATGGCAAGGAATAACACCTCTCAGCTGGAAAAAGCATCATACATACAACATCCTGCAGAGCCTCTCAAATAAGTGCCAGACAGGCTGATCATGAACCAGGAAACAGGACACAAAGCCATATTTATTATACCAATGCAGCCACTCTGCTTCAAACCTTTCTTAAACCTCACTCATGTATCTCTAACACAGGTCTGCATACTGGACTTAAACCACAGACGAGGATAAATGTGGACAAATGCAGTATTAGTGGATATAGACTCCTCTCTGCATCCCTGCAGAGCATAGAAACCTCTACAATTTGGAAACATTGGCTGGTACAAGACAAGCAATTTTGCAATAACTGAAATAGAGTCATATCCGACAGCAGCAGGAGTATTTTGTACTTTTTTTTAATAGCCTAACTCACCTTAAACAAAAAATGGACATATAATCAATCTGATATAGTAATTAAATATTACATACCAGAATCCCCAAAAGGATTAGCAAAGTCAATAATAAAAGAGTTTATCTCGATGAGTAAAACACACTTGTCAGCCATTGCATTATCAGGCTCAGCTTTCTCTTCCAAAGTAATTTTATTGAAAATGCTACAGAAGTATGATAAAAAGGTCTACCAAAAGGAAAAGAAGAACCAAGAAAAACAAGCCAAACCAAATAAAAGTTGTTTGAAATGCTCAAAACATACTAATGTATGTCACCAGGCATGACTCACAATACAAACAAGATTATTTCTACATTTTCTTTCCTGAATTATTGCTTTCCATATATATTCCTGATTTTTTTTTTTCTTACAACCATTGTCCAGGCCTGTTCACATGGTTCTCTGGCCGCCCATTGCCAATTGTTTTGACAACCTTCCATCTTAAGCAAAGGTAATAAAGCTTGATTTTTTTTTTCCTGCTCTTCAGTGCATGCAACATTTTTCACGTTTCTTTAAAAGTGTTAGGTATCAGTCAATCATTCTGATGGATCTCTGAGGGGTCCTGACCTACATGCTGAGATTGAAATAACTTTTGAGTGAAGTTTTCTGGAAATATCTCTAAGATACTGATTTTTAATGAATGAGATTTAAAACATGCCATCTCTAAGAAGATGTTATTTTGTACGCAAAATATTTGAGAGGGAGAATTTAATTTAATAACCATGACATTGAAGTGTTTCATGCAGTAAGAATTCAGTCTGAGTTGATTAAGTTCAAATTTGTTGGCCTAGCAATTTATTAACAAGGGACAGAAATTATTGCTGAGAAAGCACACTGGGGTATTCCCCACATTCATACTAAGCTGTAAATCATAAACTCTCCTCCTTTGGCTATAAGGATGGCTCATTTATTTAGAATAAAATTTGTAGATATAAGATAGCGGAGTAGAGAAAATAATAGTTTTTTATTACCTAAACAATACCATACTGCTTCAAACAACATAAAGAATCCAGCACAGATGAAGAAAAATAAAATATTTATGGCCCAAAAAAATTAAAATGTCACTTGAGCAACAATGATTTTAAAGATCTTAGTATTTTATTTTAAAGTATCTTAGTATTTATCTTAGTACTTATCTTAGTAGACCATCTCTATAATTCTTATTTTAAACCATCCACTTTACATAACTAATGAAAACTCCAATGGCCTAATTATTTTAGTAGTCCAGTAGCAACTCCAACCTGCTCTCTGTGCACTGCCATCAAAGCTACTCTTCCCACTTCCAGCCCATGCTGTGCGGAAAAGAACCGTTTTGCCGCAAGTGTCTACTGCTGAGTTACGCATTTGTACAAAAAGGGGTGGGAGCTGACAAAGTATGAAGAGGAAAAAAGAGAGGGGGTATTTTCAACAAGTTGCAATGGTCCTTACCCTGATGAACTCCAACAGAGATTGAAGACCGCCCAATCTTGAAAATCGCCACTGAGTAACTACAGAAATCCATGAATGGCAAAACTGTTTTCTTTATTTTTGTTTTATGCATTTCCTGCACGATCCGTTATTGCAAGCTAAATGCATTATGATCAATTAGTTTCTTTTAAGTGCTTGGAGTTCTAAACATTACAGTGTCAGCTACGAGGCTAGTTAATGAATTGCAGACATACTCTTTGGTCTCCTGCTGGTGCAGGAGTTATTTAGTTTTGCAACCAAGGAGAAAATTTTAATCATCATAAAATGACTGCCAGTGCTTATCTGATGATACTTGTCATAGATTAGGCAAATCCTAGTCTTCAGCAATATTGCTTTTCCACTTCAGACTGGAAAAAAGAATAGCCCCACCTGTTACCTTTCACAGAAGGATATTGTCAGACTGAAATATTATAGTTTATGACTTAAATATTTTCTTTAAAGACCTTTAAAACTGTATTACAAAAGCTGCAAAGAAGACTACTGCACCCTGAATGGGGCCCTGACTTAGGCCTTACACTGCTCGCTGATGAAGACAAAGTAACAACTCAGGGCTGGGGACATTCACAAAGCAGAGGCTTAACACCTCCAAGATGAGGACCACAGCCCCAGGGCTCTCAGCTGCCAGGCTCACACAGACTCTCCACCAAAGGGTGGGAGGGAGGAGAGGCTTTGGGTATCTTGGAAAAAACCTCTGGTCAGAAGTGCAGTGACTGCCCATCCTCCACTGTGCAGAGGAGCCCAGCTGAGGGGCCCCTGCACCAAGGGGGGGGAAGCTTATCCACAGCAGAAGGGGGTGACATGGCCCATCACAGGGGCTCCCCTCAAAGGGGTCCCCAGACCCTGCACCAGAGCACCAGAAATGATGCAACAGACCCTCAGTGTTGCGAAGGACAGTGTGTCAAGCCAGCCCCTTCAAAGGGAGACACATGGGTGTTCCCATCTGGCCCAAAGCGTTTATTACTCCACGGCATTCTGTGCTCTCCAGCACGTGGTGTGGTGGCGTGGGGCGGCATGGCCACAGCGGCGACGGGGGACCCTCACCACCAGCAGAGCAGATGGAGGGGAGCAACGAGACGTCGTTGGGACCCTCGGATGGGTGATCTGCTTCCACCTAACCCCTGTCACCTCTCCCTGCTCCCCCACCCCCCATGCACACTTCTTTTTTCCATTCCTTTCTTTCTTTCTTTTCCCTTCCCTTCTCTTTGCCTCTTTTATTATTAAATAAAATACATCAATTTTTTGGCATCAACATCTAACCTCGTTTGGTTTTAATCTCATTTCTGGAAACATTTTGAACCTTCTAAGTTCCTTCCGGTTTATGCACAGAGATTTCGCTTGCTTTGCTTTTCTGGGTTTAAACCGGATCATAACAGATATCCATACAATTTAGTTCTTTATCATGTAGGCAATGTACCAAAAGAGAAAAATATCCTTTTGTGACGTTGCTTGTCTAAGCTCTGCCACAGGAAGTATTCAGAAACAGGACTGAATTCAGAAACCACTTCTACTTAATTGAGTTGTAATGGATTGCAAACCTGGCAAATTGGTAACAGAAGTTATATACTAAACAAAAATTTGCAATAGCATATTATGGTATTTTTAACTAATTATACATGGAATTAACATACACTATCATGGAAGTCTGGTGACAACAGATGAGGAGAAGATTGAGATTTGAGACAGCCAACTTGCCTTCATCAAGGGAAAGTCTTGCCTAAGTAACCTAGGGGCCCTCTATGAGGGAATGACTACATTGGTAGAGCATCGGATGTCATTTTTCTGAGCTTCTGTAAAACCTTTTGCACAGTCCCCCACAACATCCTTCTCTCTAAATTGCAGAGAGCGTGATTTGATGAGTGGACAGTTCAGTGGATAAGGAATTGGTTGGAAAGTCACATCAAGAGGGTAGTGGTCAATGGCTCAGACATCCACTGGATATCAGTGACAAGTGGTGACCCTCAGGGGTCTGTATTGGGACCAGTGTTACTTAACATCCATATTAATGAGACAGATGGACAAATGCGAGAAGTGGGAACATGGGAACCTCATGAGGTTTAATGAGACCAAGTGCAAGGTGCTATATCTGGGTCAGGACATCCCCCAGTATCAGCACTTCGTTATTTAAAGTGTACAGATACGTATATGCTGACTATACAACATTTCAGATTAAGTGAATGCAGAAATAACTTTTTCATGTGATTTAAAATAAAAAAATAAATGCAGACCTGGTCTACAATTGTAAAAGGAAGTTGCCATAACAATGCTCTGGTTCCTTCTTTTGGGCTTTTGATCCAATACATTATGTTACTATGGAATTTGAAGCCAAGCTAGTAGTTCTTAAAAACAAGGAACATACATAGTGATGGACAACGGTCTCAGGAAATTCCAGTACTCTTAGAAGCAAATGGATTTCCCCAACACTGCATTAATAGTGTTATAGCCTTATGGCAAGTAGACCTAAAACCAGCTTCAATTGCTTATGCGTGTGCACTGCCACTATGTAAAATCTTCATGATATTCAAAAATATCCCACTCTTCTTCACTGTTAATTTTTAAGTGATTAAGGTAGCTGGCTATATATGTATTATTCATCTATAAAGCTTGACAGAGCAATACTGAAAAACTGACAACTTTACTCCAAATCAGATTAATCAGGAAGCTGTTTATCATTGTGGAAGCATTAGGCTTTTTACATGTTTCATGACTGCTTTAGGTGTACTTACGTCTCAGTGAGATCTTAATAGCATAAAAACAAATGAACAGGAAAAAATCCTCAAAGTTTAGCTGCATGTAGAAGAATGTAACACTAACTCTTAAATCTTTTTTCTTTTAATAGAAGTCCTGTTTATGGCCTTCTCAGTGTTCTTCAATAATATTTTCCACAACAACATCACACAAAATTATTTTTGAATGTAAAATGCAGATCTTCCCTGTAAAGGTGGTCACTGACACATTTTTCTTCTCTGATTGAGCCACTTTAGCAGCATATTATTTTAAATCTATTTTTTAATCTTTTTTGAAGTAGGCTTGCAATTAAATTTAAAACTGAAGAAGTAATTGCAGTAACAACAACAAACCTTTTCCCACTCAACATGATTTCTTGTAATATTCATTTTGCATTATAACAAGAAAAATGAAAGCTTTAAAGCTTCCTTACGCAATTCAAGTTATTTCCTGTTCAGTTGTTTCTTATGTCATGCACAGCAATTGATCATTGCTATGCTTTTGAGTGTGGAAAATTGTAATGAATTTCTTGCAAAGAACTGCTGGAAAATTAGGGATATGACCTTAATCTATCATTCTAACTACAGCTTGATGCAAACAACTATATTTAAAAGAGGCTGGATCATTCCGCTACAAGTCACCAATGTATCAGTATATTTTGTCTTAAAACACTTCTTCATATTAGTCTTTCCCCCTGCAATGTATTTGTTATATTTTTGGGTTATTCTGTTTTTGCTTTTTAACATTTGGTACAGATTTGTATTGCTATGAAGGAAGAACAAAGCCTACATAAATCAAACAACAAGGAGCAAATGTTCTTTTGTTTTTCTGTTACCTCCACCTATTGAAGCCATTCCAGGACAAGCTCAGCTGTATGTTTGTAACCATGTTTGATCACGGTCTGCACTAGCAATCAAGTACAGCACTGTTCCTTTAGAGTTTCCCAGTTATTACAACTGACAGTTTTTCATCACAAAATCTCTAAAATGTTCTTGGGGCAGGGGAGATGAGGATGGGGAACAGGAGAAACGCAAGTACAAGGATTGTACTTCTTGTTTTCTCATTCTCGATAATTCCTCCTTCCACTGCCACACCCCAGTACACACCAGGCACTTCTCTCTCCTCTCACCATCTGAACTATCAGCCATCTGAATGGTCTTCCCTCCTGCTTCCTTTGTTGCCTTTACTCCCCTATCTTTTTCCCTAGTTTCCTTTTCAGGACTCTCAGTTGCTTTTCTCAGGGTTCCTCATTAAATCTCAAAATTTTCAAGTAAGTACTTTCCTTTCTGCTCAACTTGCATTCTACTCCTCTCCCAATTTTCTTTCATATTGGTATTGCCATCACCTTGTACTCATTATATTCCCAAATATAATCACGATGATACACCAAAGAATCTATATACATTAAAAAGACTTTCTCATGATTTATGCTTTAGCATGACAACCAATCATTACTACTCATCTTCAGGATTTCATTTAGCTGTTCTTCTTTGGTAACCTTCCATTGTTAAACACTTTTGACTGTTCTTAACAGATACTTCTTTTTTTTAAAGGATTTCTCTCTCATTCATCATGTTCTTGATTATTAATCAGGGTTCCATTTTCTCCAGGTAAAAACAGAACATTTCCTAATGAACAATCCCCTTTGCAGAGCATCATTACATATTCCCATTGCTGTATACCAAAAGACTTCCAAGTCCGCCCCTGAATCCCAGCCACATTGTCTGTGGCACTGTATTTCACAGTATCATAGAATGTTTTGGGTTACAGGGGACCCTTAAAGATCATCTAATCCAATCCCCCTGAAACACGTATCCAACAAGGGCATCTCTCACTAGACCAGATTGCTCAAAAACACTCCCCTTTAAGCCTGTGTTTCTGAACAGAGATAAGAACTTATCTCTGATCTTATGCAGACAGAGACTCATGCAGTCATCCCTCCTTCTTCCTTCCACTGACATCACATCACTTCCCCTCTTTCAAGATGGCAATCTCAAGCATCACCTTTGGCTTGTCCTTTCAGCTATCCTTGTATCAGTTCTCTACATTATCCCACCCTTTGCCATCTTCTGCCTATTTAATATCCTTTCTTGTAATACGTCTTTTGATGTTGTCCAGTTTTGCTTTAAATGCACCATTAGCATTACAGAGGAAATGAAAATTACTAGGCACCATTACTGGTTCATTCAATATGAATAAACATTTCCATCTGCCACAGAGCAAATCATTTCAATCTTTGACAAAACAAAACACCCTCTGAAATCAATAGGAACATTGAGCCAAAATGAAACAAGAGGTTTTAATAAGTGATGTATATTATTGTTTATACATAACAGAGAGAATACTCATCACCATTCTAGCTTTAACTTCAAGTCAGGCATGGAGAAAACATGTCACAAATTATTATGGCACACAGCCATACCAGTCCTCTGTCTTCATATTTGGCAAATTTCCTCTAATATCCCAGGTAAATACATCTAACCACACAAAGCAGTAACAAGAAGATCCCGATTTCTCTTTTCAAAGCCAAATTCTAGCACAAACACTGTGACATCTAGGCCCTCCCTGACTTTTGATACCAGTAAATCTTAAATATAGCCTAACAATGGGGATATATTCAAGCAAACCAGACAAGCATCTGTCAGAACCCTTCTGAGGGTAACAGTGGGAAGCTTATCACTAGCAGCACCACAGCAGACTGACATTTCAAGCCGATGTTTGAACTGCCATGAACAATCAGATTACATGCTTTTATTTAAGCACGAATGACTTTGAAACAGAAATGGGAATTTCAGCAAGCTGCAGGTTGAACAAATTGATTCTGTATGACTTACTTTTCACTTTTGCTCACAGAGGAAGTTTAAGAAATTTACACTACAAGTCAAAGAAATTTATGGTTTTGTACTAGCACTATATCACTGCCAGAAGTTCAAGCTAAACCAATCACTTTTTAACTAGAAAAGGGCCTGAGACATGATGTTCTAATCTCAATCTGAACTTCACAAATTTCATGGTGGTTATGTTACGATTTGGCATTTGGCTTAGGATCTTCTCCACTTTTAACACTGAAGAAATTTTTCTTTAAAGTAACAGCAGACTCTCCTCTATCGAGTTTATTAGAAATCAATGAATCAGCTCAATCCAATCTCATTTCAACATTGTAAGAAGGCTAAATAGGTGTCTTTTAGTACTGCAGTTATAATAAACCCCTCTAAGGCTCTCCGGGAGTCTAGTATGGATGTGAATTCCAATATGAACAGGATTTGAGGACATCCCTGGACAGATTTGCCTGATAATTACTGGCTCAACTGCAGACTTGAGACAGGGAAAGATTTTTAGGTCAACAGTGCTCTCTAATGGATTAGTGCTGTATTGCGATGGTTTTCTAGAGGACTGCAGTAAAAATCATTGTTTCCCACTTGAAATTAAAACACAAGAGGTAGCCAATGAATTGCAGACTTTGACAGCCTAAAGACAGAAGCTATTTCTTCTTACTCACAAACATCCAGAAATTGCATGAAGAAAGGATATTGTTCAAATGGAGAATCTGAAAAGAAACATCTTCAGACCATTTGAATTTTCTGGGGGTTAGATAAATAAGCTTTGGGAAGAAGCTGGTTTTGCACCAATATTGTTTGCAATATTCATACACACTGGAGGAGTTGACAGGCTGGCAGCACGTCTAACCATTCTGTTTCAGGGTTTGATTTTGGTTTGCCTTTTCCTTCACTGCAGTCAGTGATCTTTGCAGAGCATCCATGTAGTAGAAGGGAATAAATATCTAGTAAAAGGGCTGTATAAGGGCGTGCTTTCATAATCAGCTAAAGCAATTCTGAAATCCCTGATGTTGAAAGGGCAGAGCAGATACAACTGCAGATACACAACTGCAGATACACAACTGCACAAGCAATAGAACCAACACACGTGCACAAACACAAAAAATAATTTTAAAAAAATCTGTAAAAAAAAGGGGGGGAGGGGAGCAGTCTTAGAGTATCTGAATCATATAATCTGCACTCTGAAAATGCAGAAAAGAGCAATCAAGAACCCTTAAACAGCAAATGGCTCTGTTTTGTATCAACATACAGTCAGAAAAACTGACTCAGCACAGTGGGCAGAGCTGGGAGTGCCCCATATCAACAGAGAAAGTTTAAAGCACTACTTGAGGCAAGAAAGATGCTCCCAATAGTTATATTCAAGCAGAGTAAGAATGAAAGAAAAAAGCAAAAATTTGATGCCTGCTACTGCCGCTGTCAAGAGGGACATAACTAGTTCCAAGTGACCTACCACTCTGGAGGAGACATTCCTCCACAAGTCTGGATATCTTTGCTCCTCAATCAAAAAGCTCAGAAGATCCATAAGGACCACTCAAAAATATTCAGGGGCATAAGATTCAAAAGGCATGAGTTCTGAAAGGAAAAGTGGCTCATTAGCAATAAACATCCACAAAAACATTTTCATTGATGAGAATGTTTTCCATAGATCCTCACTGATAAAATACCTGGAAATGCCATGACAGAAGAGTAATACTGAGCATTGCAGCACAGTGTGAGTCTCACAAGCAACAACTGTAAAGTTGGTTGACTTCTTTCTTTCTAACTGCAAGAGAACCTCACTGAAATACAGGGTCTCAGAAAGGAGGGGTGGTGTTTGCATCTTGGTTTTGTTCCTTCTTAAAGATGAGCCATAAACTTCAATAACCATACTAATGGACAGGTCACCCATTCATTACAATAATCAGGCCTGAGGATTTCCATACAGATAAAGAGTACTGTGCTTAGCTATGAAGACAATTTCTCTCCTTGTTACTCATTCAGCAAAACATATGCTGAGGGCTTAAATTTAAATGGCACATAGCAAATAGACTTTTGGTATCATATTACATATCTAAATCATTTGTGGAGTTTTGTTATAGCTACAGAACAGCATAAATCCATAAACTGTATCATGTTTGTGGTGATCCTGGATGGGATGTCAGATGCCCACCAAAGCTGCTCTATCACTCCCCCCCTCCCCTGGACAGGGGAGAGAAAATATAACAAAAGTATTTAGGGATGAGGTAAGGACAGGGAGAGTTCACCCACCAATTACTGTCATGGGCAAAACAGACTCAACTTCGGCAAATTAGTTTAATCTTTACTTTATATTACCGATCAAACCAGAGTAGGATAATAAGAAATAACTTGAAAACTTAAAATACCTTTCTCCCACCCCTCCCTTCTTCCTAGTCTTAACCTTGCTCCTTATTTTCTCTGCCTCCTCCCCATTCAGCAGCTTAGGAGGATGGGGAATAGAGGTTGTGGTCAGTTCATCATACTTTGTCTCTGCTGGTCCTCCCTCCTCGGGTTTGCCATGCAAACCCAATACAACATTCTTGATTAGCTGGCTGTTGACTGACCTCAAAGAATGTACCTAACAAGTAAAACTTCCTTGGAATACAGTAAGTAGAAAGAAAAACAGGTCTTTCTCAGTCTCAAATTTCCTGCCATACCCTGGGAAAGAATGGTAAGATGCAATATCAAATATTTTGTGGACCCTCAAGCATACCTAAATAATTTCACAAAGAGGATAACAGGAGAGGAAGTGAGATCAATTCCAAAAGAGATCATTCACATTTGAGACAGGGATTTGCCTGTATACAACCTTGGAAGAAACAGAATAAGGTAAGCATGTAAAAATACCTCCCCCAATGCCATCCCAGGTTTCAGCTACTTGTGGGTAATCAATTGCCTCACAAAGAAATAGCCTGCCATTTAATGTCCTGCAATAGATTTCTCTTCCACTAGTTCACACAATCATTCATTGAACCCAACTATCCCTATTTATTCCCTGCCTATGGCATCCTACAGAGTTCCACCTCATGTTATCATATAGTCCTGCCCAAAACAAAACTAAAAGCCCTAGATTTTGGAAGGTGAAATGATAGGACTACTTCACATTTTTTAATACTGGATTTGTTTAAAATACTACAGTGCACAACAGAATCTGGCCAATCTCTATTCTTGGAAACAAAAAGAACATCAATTTTTAACATTTCCCTGAAGTATCAGTTAAATACCACAGTGATCTTTGTGCTTCTGTATGGCACACTTTGCAGAGCAGTGTATTACAGAACACTGAAACCAGTGCACAAAATAAGCCTTCTGATTAAGTTGAGTGCTTATGGCCCGCATTTTAAGAGTGAATTAATCCCAGCCCTGACACTAACATGTTGTGACACTCAGAGCTTTTCACTTCACCTCACTATATATTCACTCTTTTCTATTGTACAACAGACATAATGAATCTTTGCCTGCTTTGTGAAGCCTTCTGAGAATTGCAGCAATAAAGTACTACATATAAAGAGATATGCATTTATATTGAAATGCACCTATTCACAAAGAGCCATCAATTTCCAACTCACTAGTTAAACCATTTTTATAAGCTTTCATTCACAAAAAAAAACACATGAAAAATTTACCTGCTCATTTTTGCAGATCCATACAGTACTCCCCTGAAGCAGAATAAAGATTTTGGTTTTGTATCCTTTCAGCTCAAGATATCCACTTTTCTCAGGAGTGACAGAAGTTCGAGACTGACAGTTATTATCAGACTGCAATTTCAAGGCATTGAGCATCGTATTAACCCAGTCATTTCTTTCTTCTAAACAAGAAAAAAAATTGGTCAGAGTCACTTTGTTAAGCAGCAGCTTCGTTCTTCTTGACACATTGGTTTTCCCAATGTTGTTGCTATGTTGGTTGATGGTATAACTATGTCAAATAAGAGAGAACATCCACGTTGAGGAGGAGGTGTAAATAAAAATAATGAGAACCTGTATCAGTGGAGGTGTTAGAAGGACAGCCATTCAATTAACTCCCAACAATCAACACACCAATCCAAACAAACTGATGATCAAGATTCTTAAAATCATGACTGCTAGTTCTAAGATACTTTATTCCAGACAGCTCGAAGACTGAGGTGGCATGTTCACCTTCTGGAAGCCAGATCAATGGGAAAGAATTATAGCAGTTATGTAAGCAGAAACAGGGAGCCTAAATATCGTCCATCACTGAAGAGGCAAACCATCACCAGTGCTGTTCCATGCTTGGCCATGCTTTTAAGAAAAAACACTTGGTAGTTTACAATCTATTCCATTAAGGTGTGGTGGTTAAGCTTGATATTGTCAAGGGTACTGAGTAATCAAGAAAATGCATGTTTGAGTATCTTTGCATGCATTATTAATGTAACATCTTACAAATACATGAACACAATGAGGTGAAGTAATAAAGTTTCACTCAGTCTCATTCACTATGTTCAGACATTTCACTGGACTAAGATCAATATACTTTAATGCTGAGTAGTCTGAATGAATTAGATTTGCCTTATACAATTGGAATATCATGAATATTTCAACTGTTTGCTCTGAAAGAGTCAGATCATAAAATACATTGGGGGGGGAGCTAGGGGGGACAGGGAGGGATTGAAAGTTCTATACACAGTATGTGTAAAGGTGGTAAAATTAGCGTGGAGGACTGAAGAGAGCACCATTGAAATAATAACATGCTTACTTCATAAATGGCATGTGTGCAACATAAAGGAACAAATACACAAATTTAGGTGTCATAAAATACTTTGTAGAAAAGGAAGATAGCAGCCTGACAGATTAGCACAGGGAATGTGATCCAAGTGCTCCTGTAAAAAATTTTGCTTTAAAATACATATGTGTTCTCTTGAAATACTCCAGTAATCTTTTCAAAGTACTTTAGTACAGCAGAGAGCATCAAATTACTCTAGAAGTGTTTTTTTCCAATGGTATTTCACTCCAGTGAAACAAAATCTCACTGCATCTGAGCAAGCTATGCTCTAATTCACTGCTCTCCCTTGTTTAGTTATTTGTTTTGTCCCCAAAAGCCCCTAAACTTTCCAAACAATTATATATACTGCTTTTCCCTCCAGATATTTAAATCCATCCAAAAGTAATGCATTTCTGGTATCTCAAAATACATATGAAAGTCTCCATTTCAAAATCTTTGAAAGAAGTTAAGTACCCTTTGAGTAGTCCCAGAACAATTCCCAACCAGAAATCCACTGAAGTCATCAGTGAAGCATCAAGTAACAGTTTCATTTTTTAGCACGTAACAGAAATCAAACAGGGTTATTTACACACTTTACCGGGAATACATCATCCACTTCTGCATACAGGAAGGACCAAATTCCTTATACAATAAGCATTTCTAACCTTAAGTGAACAGCTTTACAGACAGGTTACTGTATGCAAATATGGTTATATACTATATGAAAATGGAATTTCATGTATAAAAAATGGTTGCTCTGAATATATTTTACAAGACAGTACAAGCTTTTAACATTTTTATAGTATCCAAGGCAAAGGCCCATAAAACAAATCGCAACCCTACAAAGTGTATTGCACCAAGATAGTTATATTCTAATTTATGAAAAAAATTTAGAATAAATTTGGAAGAGAAATGCAAAAATAATGAAGAAATACATACTTTTAAACTCAGCTAAGAGCATAAAAATGACTGAAATTATCTGAGCCAAACCTGAGAAGAAGGATTTGTTCACCGATGCTGCACTCCTGTTACAGCCTGCAGCAAATGTTTACAACCAAGCTATAACCCATAAAAATGGGATTTGATAATGGAAACGCTGAGAGACCCTTAGCTATAATGGCTCTGGCATGTACTGCTGTAAATACATATTGCACAACTCTTCCTTGCTAGGCATTCATTTTTATTTGATTGTTTCCATAAATAAATCATACATGCACTGATATCGATTCCACATATTACAGCTGTAGGTTGATAAAGCACTCAACCAGAAGGCATACTAACTTCCTTGCTACAATTTACATTTGTAATCTCTATCAATACATGCCTTAAAATACTGTATAGGACAGAAAACCTTGGATTTCCTTTGATCACAGCATCACATCCCAGCCATCATTCATTGCCTCTTTGTCAATTTTTTATCAAGTGGTGACTCAGAGATGTCTGAGAGCACAAAGGCTGTAAGAGCTGCTAGTGAGAATTGAGAAATGTCCAGACAAATTAATCCCTGGGAAGGATGGGGGAGGAGGAAGAAACCTGGGAAAATAGTCTTCTCATTTTGGTATTTGAAAAAGCCATTCCCCAACAATTTCCGTTGTTCTTACAAAGCTTGGAGTTATCTCAAGTTTCACTTTATGAGCTTAACCCAACTGGATTCCAGAAATATTTCTCATAATATCACAAGTTATATTTCACAAACAGAATTTATCAACAGTGATTACATGGCTTTTTTGCAATTTTTAGAATTATGCATCTTCTACTTACCTTCTTTATCCACACGGAAAACAAAAGTTCTATGGGATGTGACAACTTCAAACTTATTCTCCCCGTGAACTCTTACTGTTGCTATCGCAGAGAGCAGTATTATTCCCTTTGAGAACACTTCCTGTAATAAAAAGGCAGTCAAAATATTTAATTCTCATGGAATGTTAAATCTTTATGAGGTAATACTACTTGTCATGATGTTTAGGAAGTTCACCACACTTAATAGAAGTGCATTAATAAGTGAACCCCTTCACTACCTACCTATCACCATCTTCACTCTTCTGGATCTGTGCACCTCTACTACACTCCAAAATGGAATAAAATCCCATGATAAGATAGATTGTGCAGATATGAGATGCAACTTCATAAATTGTCTCATAACATTAATATTGCAAAACATCACACTTTCATTTACAATTTAATGTCAAAGTAAATTACATTTACTATCACACAGAAAAATAATTTTAAAAATATAATTATTATATTTGTATGATGGGAAAAATATTGTACTTTCTCTAGGCAGAGAATTCCAAACAATTTTGTTGTTCCCCACACACCTTGCCCCTTCAGTGGGTAGCCAATAAGAAAAGTAAATTCACTGAATTTGTCCCAAAGTTCGAACACAAAGAAGGGCATCACACTGGAAAAATACAGTCCTGTCAGTGCTAACAAGAACGCTCTAGCCTGGATCAGGTATGTGTTTTTCTGCTATATGTGTGTGCTGGTTTTGGCTGGGATACAGTTAATTTCCTTCATAGTAGCTAGCATGGGGCTGTGCTTGGAGATAGAAATAGGGTTCACCACACAGGTGTGTTTCAGCTATTGCTGAGCAGCGCTGACACAGAGTCCAAGCCATTTCTGCTCCTCTCCTCTCCCCACCCCACCCCACCCATGAGGAGGCTGGGAGTGCACAAGAAGCTGGGAGCTGATACAGCCTGGATGGCTGGCCCCAGCTGACCTGAGGGGTATTCCATACCACATGGCATCACGTTCAGTATATACAGCTGGGGGATGTTCAGCGATGGAGTTTGTCTTCTCAAGTCACCATTAAGCAGAATACAGTCCTGCTCTCCTGGGGATGGCAGAACATCTGCCTGCCCATGGGAAGTGGTAAATTACTTCCTTGATTTGCTTGTGCACAGCTTCTGCTTTACCTCTTAAAGTGTCTCTATCTCAACCCACAAGTTCTCATGTTTATTATTCTCTCTCCATCCTGATAGGGGGAAGAGTGAGTGGGTATGGGGTTTGGTTGCTGGCTGGGGTTAAACCACAATAATTTTAGGTCAGCACAAATTTTCCCAACATTTTTATTTACAACTAGGTATTAGGACAACTGAACAGAACAGAAATGCAAGATAGGAAAACGGAACTGCTACAAGTACTTCCTTCAAGTAGCTTATCTTTTAACCTAATTAACCTATGGGTTTGGGGTGGGAGTTAACAGGAAGTAAAGCTCATCAGAAACGCATTTGCATGATTTCTAGATTCCAGAATTAATTCTGTTCCTGTCTCCCCTATGCTTTGATCAATTCATTTTCTGACCAAGACAACTCAGATAATACTGATAAAATTTATGATTCAGCCACAGTAATAGTCCAAGAGTCAGCTCCCCATAAAGAAATTGTACTGTAATAACTTCCCTCCCAAAGTATAAATTATTGTAACAGACTTCATACAAGCACTCGAGGAACACGGTGAATGTGAAGCAGGAAGGATACACTGGATCATTTTTTTGTTTACTGAGTTTAATAAACTAATGTTATTTCACTTTGAGGTACTAATACATGTCAGTGAAGGTAGTTTAGCACATAAATAAATAGAAATATTGAAATACAGCAGAAGCAAGCATGTTACTATAGTTACACACAAGAAATAGTCAGAATGATCATAGATAAAATTGCAGAGCTGTTTTTATTATGACTATATTTGTTAAAAGAGTGATTTTAACATATTTGTTAATAAGGTTTGATATTAAGTTAACTACGGATCCTTCCAATGGTAAAACAAACTTTTTACATATACTGTTTCTGTAGGTGTTCAGTTAAAAATATGTTATGGTGTTTGCAGGCATCTACTGGCTGTATTTGGTACTACTGCAAGAGAATAACAGACTGCTGGAAGTTACAACTATTTTATTTCATTTGCTCAAAAAAAAAGTCAATTTCCTTTTAAGCTGAGCATAGTTTTGCTTTGCTATTTAAACAATCATCCATCATCCTTTCTAAAGCTTTGTTCTCCAAGGCATACACATTTTCAAAAACAGTTTAAACCATAATAATTTATCAATCTTTCTTCTGCAGCAGCTTTTCTTTCATGTGCAAAAATAATGCCTGTTAAAAAGCTCTTGTAGATCAAGATACAATATCTCTCTTTGAAATACTCCAGACTAGAAATCAGGTGAATTATTTAAGAATATAGAAAACAAAACCAAACAAATGCAGCCAAGAAGTTCACATCTATTTATTCTGTTACTGAGTGGTGTAAAAACTAGTTTTAGAGCTGCTAAAAATGCTCCAACAAAAAAAAAAAATTCTAGCAGGGAAAGCAAAATTTTTTGTTGGTTTTTTTTTTTTTATATCAGCTGGTTTAACAGAAACTTTTATTTTCAAATACAGCCCCACATCACTCCTTGACAGTTGTGGTTCAGAGCTGAGCTAAAGGATCCTGGAAAATACTACTTTGGACTGCTTTGGTTTTACTTTCACAACAGATTAACTGTGACCTACTTCAAGAATGACAATGATTCACCTGCTTTGCAGTGAATTTTGCCCTTTGTAATGTTGACTTGTACTGTAACACAACAAAAGATTGAAGTTCTCCACTTGAAGAGTCAAGTCTTTTTCCTAAATCACCAACAGATCTGTCAGAGGCGCTAAGCTGTTTTAAATAAAAAACTTTCACATAACCAGCAGTATTTTGCCTTATTATAAAGTGCAGGGTAAAACACCAGAGTTCTGCCAAAAGTTGGAAGAAATTTGAAACAAAACTTGTGCATATAGGGTAGCTGAAAAAAATTCTCAAATTCTACCTTCCCCTCTTCAGTTAACCACACTGTTGAGACAAAGCCACATGGGATGTTGCTCTGACTACATCAGCTTTCTCAGGACCAGGAACACAGAAGAAATAAGAGCAACACAGATTCAACCCAAAACCATCCCTAGGTCAGATGCTGTTTGTCAAAAACTGAATCTTTTTTTTCAATGTAGATACAAAGTAAAGAAGAGATCTCTATCAAGTAGAAGTTGATGAACAACTAGAACAAGGTTAGATAAATATTTATAAAATTAAGGTTTGAATCATTCAGAGAAGCATTGATATGGGCATTTTCAGGAATAATATTCTCTGTGTCTTCCCTCTCTACTCTCCAATTATTTCACTCTTCATTAGCCATGTAATACACTTCACCTTCTTGAGAACCTCACTCCTCTCTAGTTCCTAATTTGAATGACAAATAAAGCTAGTTAATATTGGTAGTGTTTCTGGGTAAAATAAACAGTTTCGCTCCACTGAGTCTAACCTTCTCTGCTTGTAATAAGAAGAAAAATATCAAGTATAGATTGGTTTCCTTCTCAGAACTACTTTTAATTGATATGCGAAACCAAAAGTATAACAACTTTTTTATAACATGCTTGTCTGTATAGGAATGTCCAAAAACAAACACAGATTAGAACAGACAGAACTCATCATCATGTTCTAAATTTAAAACAACAACTTCCCCATTTAAATATATAAATGGCCAGCTATGTAGGCAGGAGGAGGGACATGAAAGGCCTTGCAAGGAGCTCAAGCTGCACGCAGGTCTTGCTGGGTCTGCAAATAGTTATTTATGATGTCAGGGTAACAACACACAAGCAACAGCAGGAATTTTCCATCTCGCAGGAAATATGAACTGCGAAGGTGTGGAGACAATGATCCAGCAGAGACCACTGCACCAAAAACTCATGTTACCAAGTGACACCACTGCTCACTCAACACAATCCTATTGGGCAATAAGAAATACTGGTACACAACTGTGTTTTCCTCCTATCTGCAAGCTAATTTGAGTTTCTCCAAATCCTCAGTTCCCAGAATTTCCTTCAGGCATTGCAGTTCTCAGATACATACCTTTCTTCACGTGTGTGACTCACCAAGTTAACAAGTCAAATGCTCAGATTTGGTCCAACTGTATACACAGACCAACCAGCATCTCCTTCAATACCCAGAGCAAGGCTTGGGCTCAGATTCCAGGAAAAGCGGGACAAAGAGGCTTCAAGTGTTTACCAAGCTGCTGATAGCCTACCCGACCACACAGACCTTTTAAATAGAGGATGTAGAGTTGATAACTTCCTATGCATTGTGTGACACACTAAACATTCCCTTGAGCAGAAGGAAAGATTTCTGGAATCTCTTATGACAAATTTCTAACAAGTGCTATTCTAGCACAATTGACCTCCAAGTAACATTTTCAGTGACTTTCCAAAAAGAAAAAAGAACAGGAATCCCCAGTGCAGATACAAGACTTAAAATTCTTTATTAGCGTTTCTTTCCCTAATTATGCTGCAGATAGTGTTAAGCAAATCCCATTGCTGTATTTTCTCAAGTCTTTCTTAATGATTAACCCGGCTTTTCTGCTCCTCTGAAGCCTTGGGATCAATACCACAAAGGATTCCATTTTTTGTCACTGCAATCCAAACATTATTCTATTGTTCCCTTCACCTACAAAATCATTTCTACTGTAAGTGAAGTAAAGTAAGCAAGTAAAAACAGATTTTTTCAAGTTCGCAATCAGTAGGCACAAATATCAATGTAAATAATTCTTTGAGCTTGTTCTTAGTTCCCCAGCCCCTCAGAAAATAGTCTCATCCTACTTCAGTTCTTACACCCCTACCCCATCATAAGGCATCTATAGGTCTCTTTATTGATTACCAGCAACCAGCATCCTGTTCTGGAATGTTTACCTGAAACTGTATTTTCTTCCTAATGTAATATGCATCTTCAACAGAAAAATGGCTTCCAGCATTTAAAATAACACATATGCATAAAACCTCAGCTTCCCTTAACATGCATATTGTACAATCATCTATCACTTTTAAGTCTAAGGTCTCCATTACTTCCAAGAGGAAAAAATAATTAATAAACCACTGAGCAAAAGGAAAATAATTTTGTAGTGTTCTGAAGGGTAATTACATGTGATTACAAGGAATACATGCTTTGTTGAAAACTATGATTTACAAATGCATTTTTGTTATTCACTTCACTTATAAGAAGTGAACTACTTTAATCAAAGCAGCTCACGAATCTGCGAATGATTCAGCAAGATTCAGTTCTCAGGTACAGAAACAAAAACAGCCGTAGACATTGCAGTACTGTGGTGTTTTTGAACATTCCCATTCAAACCTAACCTAGTTCAATGACATGCAATTATCCACAGAAGAAAAACAGGAAAAAGACATTTTTAATCAGAGTCAACAAGTGTATAGGTTCAGGTTGGGTTTTTTTCAAATGGTCTTCCATGGTACTTTTAATTTCTCTCTCACAATCTCCAGCATGCTAGGTTGCCATGACAAGACACTGAAAACACCATCAAAATAGTATCTCTCAAAAGTTTAGCATGATCCTGTTCTGTTCTGCAGACAACAGCAGTGTCAGTCTCTCACTAAAGTAAAAAAAAAATTCTGATGATATCTACCTGGAAAGGTGAGTAATACAAGCCCTTCTAGGAAACAAAAGGATGAACAATACATGAAGACAAGGACACCTTAAAGTATTTACTAACGTATCACCCTAGTACTTTAGAACTGAAAATTAATGTAAGATGAATATTCATTTGTAATTATTCAATAGTTTCTTTATAGTACCTTGTGTACTGCACAGATTCATTTTGTTCCAAACATTACCAAAACATGTCCCTTACCTTTTCATTGTTGTAATAAGAAATGCTCTCTCCATCGAATTTAACCCAGCGCTTCTGAAACACACGTTTGCTGTGAATCAAGAATTAACACAATTAACACAGCTAACACTGGTTTTTAAGAATGTCTCAATCACAAACTATAGAAAGGTCAAATCTTGTTTAGCTTCCTGTTCAAATGAATATTCTGAACATAGAGCATAACTTTAAGTGCTACAAGCTCTGTTAAGATACTTTCCAAAAATGAAAGCTGAGAACCTCAAATGACCATCTCACTGTCATGCTTAGGACAAGGCCATCTCTGTTTATAGGCTATGGTACCTCCAGTCATTCCATATCAACACATCTCCCCAAGACTCTGTTTGCTGGCCATTGATTCGACAGCAGCACACCACATCTCCCAACAAGTACAACATGAAATTTCATTTTCAATGTGTGTTATCAACTGTACATCTCTAATGAGAAACTCCTTTGATTATTTCAGTGTGCCACTAATTCATGCTCTATAAGGACCTTCTAAAAATATATTCTTACATCAACCTGAAGTAGTCCATTACACTCATTAAAAATGTTGACAGCTTGTTAGTTATCATCTATAAATGTCTCAGTTCTAAAATCTATTAAACAAGTTAATTAAGCAAGAACAAGACCCCACTAATGTCTTTTCCCAGCATTATTTCCTTGCCTTTAAATGAGTGCTCTGCTTTAGGATTAGTAGACTGTGATAGCTTATCAAAACTTTAATCAAACAGCAGCTCTGGCTTAATTAAATTGTATTATATGACTACAATAAATCATCATTTTTCATAACCTGGAAAGGCCAATGTACCATCTATTTTGCATTAAGATGTCAATAAGCTTCAAGATTATATAGGGAACAGTGAACCTAAGTACCACATACAATGTGAGCAAACTGAATGGCTGTACGATTTATAGTGAATTAACTAAAATAAGAGAGGCCGTACTTTAATTGCATGATTTGTAGCAACTTAAGAAAACAGTATATATTCTTTTCCCTGAGGAGTCACAAACTGCCGGGTGTAAATTGGAGCTCTGTAAAAAGACTGGGAGGTGAAGAACAGAATGAAATATTCAGTTGGTGGGAAGTGAAATAAAATATGATAGTGCTCCAGTAGTTTGAAAAAAAAAACTTTTTTTAATTTGGTTGGGGTTTTTTTAATTCTTCAGATGTTTGAGAAATTGTATTGTATGAAAAAGAAACAAAAACATATCATTCACTGAACCACGCCTGAGAAAACATCCTTGAAATGTAGCTGTGGAGTGTCATTGGTTCAAGGCTAATGACCCTGCAACTGTTTCACTCAGTACTAACCACTATTAATTTTGTGGTTAACTATCTTTTCCAAATAATATATTCTCACACAGCATTTTATTGAAGCTTTCATAGCTTGTTCTCAACTCTATCCTTTCAAATAGTGCAAGACAAGCCAACTGGAATAAAGAACTGTACTTTTCATCACTCTGCTAGCTAACTGCCAAAAGTGTTGTCAAAAAAAAAAATCCTGTAAGTAAAATAAAAGTTCCAACTAACTTCAGCTCTCCAAGAAGTCAGTACCCTAATAATTCTGGGAAGAAAGAAGGGAAGGAGGAAGGGAAGGAGGAAGGCAAGGAGGAAGGCAAGAAGGAAGGCAAGAAAGAAGGCAAGAAAGAAGGCAAGAAAGAAGGCAAGAAAGAAGGCAAGAAAGAATGTGGAAATGCATATTATACTGGGAAAAAGTCTTTTGACTCCGTGTATAATTATTCTTTGATTCTTTAGCTAAGGTGAAAAAATCCATAAATGTGGATGAAACATTCAAAACAACTTAAAAAAGAAAAGAAAATAGTTTTGAGCACATTGAAATTCTGCAATGGTAAAAGAGGTTTATTAAACCTATTATTCCATCTTGTTAATTACCTTCAACAATGTATCACTGTATCAAAACAAAACCAAAATAAAAAAAGATAAAACATGTCAAATCAGATTCCCTAGAAAGGAACAAGAAAAAAATGGAAATTGCTATACAACAGAGCTGCTTCCAGTGAGTTCAAATCATATTGTACTCTAAAACAATTTAATTACATACATTTCTCACTTTAAAAAAAAAAAAAAATCGATATACTACTTGCTGAGTTTTGATGATTATTATAGCCATAAATAATCAAAGAAAAGGCCAGATGGTTTAATACCTTTCAGGGCAGCTCAATATACAGTCCTAAGAACAAAGAACGCAGACCTACTAAGGCTTGAATAGAAGAACAGTAGATTACAGCACTAACAAGCACAACAGCTTTAATTTCTGGATGCTAAGTCCTACTGAAGACCTGAAACAGACTTAGAAAGTAAAACTGTGCCACATTCAATACAAAAAAGAATTCATAGAATTCATAAGAACATAAATCATAAGAACAAATGGAGAACCGAAAACTACAATTTAAAAGGAGGAAGTTAGAAGAACTTCATCAGAGCCTGCAAGTATTTACAATGGAAGATCTGATAATGAAGCATTCTTTAGTGAAAAACAGTTTAACAATAGCTGGAGTTTAAAATCAGTTAAAATAAAACAAAAAACTTATAACAGAAATCAAATATAAGATTTGTTGTTGTTGCTGTTATAGTTGCTGTCTAACTTCCAAATGTGGCAGAGAGCATTCATTTTCTATTGTGCTCCCTTCTCTTCATTATTTGAAATATTAAGATTTGAGCTCAGATTTCTCCCATCAAATTTTAGGCAAAAAAAAAAATTAAACTAGGAGGAATTCACCCCAGATGAATTCTAAACTCAAAGCTCAACTTGTACAGACAAAAAGCAACAGGACCTCCAGTCATACTAATTATTAAGTTATAATCCATGGCCAAATTAGTAAAGTAGTATTTCAGACTTCGTTTTCACTTACTTTGTCGCCCACAAAAAAAAATCAGGAAAAATTTCCAGCAACTGGAAATACTGGTACAAATTAATTCTGTATTTTTCCACTATAGTTCATGAGTGGTGACCAACAATTTAAAGAAAAATATTTTTCTTGAGTGCATGTCCTAAAGAAACTTTAGTATAGGTAACTTTTGAATTCACAGGAGCCTCGTGCTCTTCCAATGAATACAATTCCCTTTCCCCTCCCACTACAAATATTAAGCAGCGACTAAATACAAACTTAAAATCTCTCATGCAAACATACATTGTCACATTACACAATAATCACTGCAAATGCCATACCCTTGAGGGGATAATTTATCCAGCCATCCTGCTTTAACCTTCTTTATTGATGGTCCATAAAAGCAAGCATATGGTGCTATTGATTCATTTCCAATCAAAGTTTGATCTCCACCAAATTGGCAAAAATTCATTTGTTCACTGGTCAAGCGATCAGAATCTCCACTTTGTATCTTACTGCAAGATGCTGAGTTTGTTTTGGCTTTATTTTTCTTTTTCTTTAAAGACAAAGAATGTTGTTCCACAATAGAATATACAGATTCACTTTCAGATTCTTCTGGTGTTAATGATGGGTCTTCTTGAGGCAAGGATACATTTTTTGCAAATTCTTTTGTGTTCTCTTTCTGATTATTAAAGTAACTGGAAAGAAAAAGTGCATTTTACTCTTAAAATGTATTACCACAATGCACAAATACATGAAATTAGTAATTAGAACAAATACTGGTAAGACATATTGTAAGTATGTTTATAACTTGTATAATCATAGTAATAACCACAGACATGCTAAACACAATCTATTTTATAACTATGACCATCCTGAATCCTACTTTCTCCATTAAACAGGAATAGTACCACGATAACACTCCCTTAGAAGCCTGAACAGAAATTTAGAATTAATTCTCCCTCCTCAGAAAACTAGCTTCACTCTTTTGAATACTTTCAAGCACTTACAGTATCACCTCTCTCTTCCCTCTCCCACCTCAACAGAAGCCTGGTGCAGACTGGATAATTAAGAAGCACTTAATCAAGCCATGGGTCACTGCCTCATGACAGGAGTGGTGAATGTGTTTGTTTTGTGTTTGTTTGGGTGGAATGTTTTTTTTCTAATGAGGAAGTAAATTATGAGAGCACTCAGACACTCCTAGTTAGCTAGGAGACATACAAAAATGGAACTCAGTCTTCCTTATTCTGACTGGGGAAATCAGGGACACTGTCCAAATCCACAAGAGATTCTGAAACCTGGTTTAAAACAGTCTCAGAACAGCCAGAATGCCCAGCTTTGCCTCATAATGGATGGGGTAAAGCCTCAAATAGAAGAAAAAAAATACAGTCATGGTTGTGCCCTCAGAGCTAGAGATCCACTTGTGTCATCAGTAAACAACATTTTCTTCTTTACATTTTGAGTTTCTCTGTAATTCTTATTTAATACCATAGATTCTTGGAAGAACATTCTTCACTCATTCCTAGATCCAATTTACTTTCACAAGCCAGGAATTCATTTCTGTGAAGTTCCTAGAAAAGAAATATATGGTAACTAACATTTGTACTGAAGGAGTAAGTGATATTTAAATTACTGTAGACATAAATCACACACAAACAGCCTAACTAGCAAAGTTGTCCTTTCCCACATTTTCACACATGCATTTGAACACTGATCTTTGTATTCTAAGAAATGTTATTTTCAACATTTTCATTTTAAATAATAATATTCAGATGAAACATTTAGGCATGGTCCAAAATACCTGATACAAACAAATCTGATAAAGAAATTCAGTGCATAGAAATACTAGTCTGATTTTTCTCAAGGCACCACTGACATCCTGATTTTGGCAGGGATAGAGTTAATTTTCTTCCTAGTAGCTGGTACAGGGCTAAGTTTTGCATTTGAGAATGAGAATAATGTTGATAACTGATGCTGCTGGGTACTGCTTACTCTAAGTCAAGGACTTTTTAGTTTCCCACACTGTGCCAGCGAGCACACGCACAGGAAGCCAGGAGGGTGCATGGCCAGGACAGCTGACCCAAACTGGCCAAAGGGATATTCCATACCACAGAGCATCATGCTCTCTCCTTTCCACTACAGTTACCATCAGCATTATTATTATTATTATATTTTTCTTTGTTTTAATTATTAATCTGGTCTTATCCCACCATCTAAGAGGTTTACTTGTTTTCCAGTTCTCCTCCCTGCAGTGGGAGTGAGCAGGCAGCTGTGTTCTAGCTGCCAGCTGGGGTTAAATCATGACAACTGAATATTTTTCAAGCTCAAGAGCCATGTTACATGCAGCTTAAGTACCATTTATGAATTGCCACTCTAGCCTATCTTTCATAACAATATTTCTTCCCAGAATAAATGTACAGCCTTCATAGTACACTAAAGATAAAATAATGGCAAATTCAAGATCCTGAAGTAACACTGAACTCAGCCATACTGAATATATCTCATTGGGTTTTTTTGCCAAAATCTTCCTAAAAGGTTCATCTATTAAATTTTGCTTAGAAATCTTGATCACAAATGGCTTGCAATGGACAGAATGTCAAGGTTAACATTGCTTGTGAACATTACATTTCACACTTCCTAAACTTAATCTGACAATCATATTGCAGTACTAAGCTTCTCAATATGTCTTTCTTCCTTTAAAAAGACCCCTAAAATTAACATCTTCATGTTTTCTGATAGAAGCATTTTAATTTACTCATTTAAGCTTTTGTGTGTATGTAACAAAGCTGAACAATGGCAGAAACAAAGTGGATAAGCTTTCACAACATTGTCATTTGTTTTCTTAGTAGCAGCACATTATCTTGTACTTGAGGATTGTACCCTGGCAACATGAAAAGGCAAGGCTAAAAAGAAGGACATAGTCTAAAGCAGAGGAAGTTTGCAGCACAAATGTAGAAATCACAATCTGATGCTAGGATAAATCTAGGTGATCTGTCTGTCTTCGTCTGCCAATCAGATCCATTATAAAAATAAAAACCCACCAAAACATAACCACCCACACATCACAGTACTATGCTGTAGCACCAAAGGCTTAAAAAAAAAAAACAAAACAAACAAACAAAAAAAAAAAACCAAAACAATACAAAAACCCCACACACTAATAAAACCAGCCAGCCAAACCCTACAAAAAAAAAAACAACCAAAAAGTATCAATATACCTTGTAAACAAATTAAATAGAAAACTCAAAAGCAATCTATCCATTGCTTATCAAATACTTGGATTGCCTGGAATCTCACAAAAGAAGGGGAGATAGTCATATTTACACAACAGTCAAGAGGCTAATATAATGGTGCATGAAACATCTTCAGAGTAAAAACAGTCAGTATCCTTTATCTTCATTTGCTTATCAGGATACAATTGCAAATCATACCCACTGAAGCTACACAGTATTACCTCTTCCTGCCTGTGATGAACCACTACAATAACAGTTTGATGTCCTGCTTGTGCTCATTCCATAATCTTCAGCACTTAAGTGAATTCAGAGAGCCAGATAACTTCCAAGATGTAACTAAGAAATGCATTTTTATTATCGGTAGATTTTAAAATGTAGAAGTCCACAAATGAAGAAAGGTTGTGGGCAAAGGAAGCTCTATTTGCTCACAAACATGTATTTCAAACAAATTAAATCCCAAGCATTTGCTCTGTCCTGTTTACAGAAATACCCTGCAAGATGCTCAGGCTCAAGACAAGACAAAATTCCCACCTCCTCCAAGTCTCTGAGGTATTACACAAAGGCAGCAGCATTTTTCATGTAAACACCTTTATAGAGAGAAGTATTTCTTCTATACATGTACTGTTCTTATGCATAGGAAGCACCTCTCCTTATGGAAGAAATATGGCTTCTGGATGCCAGACAAATGGAACTGCCTACTCTCAGGCCTGTATAAAAACCCTCTACTTTTGACCAGGAAGCAATTCAGATACACTTCTGATTTTAGCTTTCTCTAACAGGTAGTCTTCCTGATTTCAACAGCAAGACAGGAAGCCTGAAAGCTAAAACACAGACTGCATGAAGAGTATCAGGACTGAGCCTACACTAAAGGAAGATCCAATGCCATCGAGGAGAGGCATCTTCCTCAGGAGATGCCACCTTAGTCTCCTATTAAAGTTAATATCACACAGGTCTCAGGTTGATTCTTGAATCATGAGCTGGCAATACAACTTTGTAGCAGGTCCATAAAGATAAACTCCTCCTTTTAAAATATTATGTTAAAAGTGGTAAGATTTGCAGTCTGGCCAGCCTTCCACACTATCCCAATGCGCAGGAGCTCACACAGTTTACCGAGCTCAGTATGCACATTTAATTAAGTCTGTCTACAGCAAGAAATAAAGCCAGTATTTCACCTGTGAGGCCTAAACTCATTAGAATTCAGTTTTCCTCTGAAGGAATTCTAATATACCTGACTCTTTTAGTTAGACACAACAATAAAATGGCACTAAAACAGTTGGATTTTTGTGTTATTTTTAAATCAGTATTTTAAAAGCCAGTTCCTTCTTCAGGTTGCCCTTCAGAGGTTTCTCTTTCTACTTGTATTTCTTCCTGACCCAAATCAAAGGCATCTTTTCTTTACAACCTTCATTCCCCTGTTCTCTCATGCTCACTTATTTCCAGTCTGTACTGACTCATTACCTATTTCTACAGGCACTCCCTTCATAAAAGCCTACAGAAGCCTTTTCTTTACACCAGTGAAACAGAAAGAAGGGTGATGGCCAGCTTACAAGCCCTTAGAACAAATTTCAGTCAGTAAGTATAACAACTTGACCTTTCATTTTATATAGACAAACTATACTCTTGTACTTAACATGAAGCAGCAGCAACAAACTCTAAGATCTCATACACTTTACAAAGTTATCTAAATATTCTTATTTGTTCCTACGATATTTGCTTCTGCTGAAAAAAATCTGGAAGTGAAATGCATCTCAGGATGTTTGTTTTACAGCTCTTCTTTATGACCTTTGTCCGCAATTAAGTGCTAGTGGAACTAAAATTGGCTATGAAGTTTCCAAAAGGCATGTGATAAACATAATGCAAGAAACTGTTCACATATATGAAAGTGATATTAAAATCCAAATCTTCAGACCAGGTAAAGGATGTTCTAATATACTGCATTAATCATGATTCTACAACCAGCAGGAATAACAATTTCGTTTCAAGCAGTTATTCCAGTTTAACAGCATGGTATTTTTGCACTTGGTGCCTTTGTAAGATAAGAAAGAGTACTGACAACCTCTCTGGGTATGCTTTCTCATAAACAACCATTTCAATGAAATGTACAGAATAATGCTAAGAAGTAACAAGAGGGCTAGGAAACTTTTCCTAGAAAATCAGCTAAAACCACTGAAATAATTACAAAGAAGTTGCATTTTGAATTTTTGAAGACATTGGTGCAGACAACAATAACTAGCACAGACAGGAATTGCATGCAAGGAAAGAAAATGAACACTCAAAAGTCAGCTTTGTGTGCACATAAAAAGAAGGAAAGACAAGGCATGATTTTGATACTATGAAAATCTACTTTAACATTAAACTCATAAGGGGCCTGAGAATCGAGCCAAAACATGTGTACTGTGTTAAAAAGTCAACAACAAAAAGCATAGTATACTTCCAAAAGAAAGTATGCATCAAAAGAGATTACTTTTATTCCTATAAAACTACTCTCATTAGAAGATGAAATTTGAACCATTTACTTTTATTGATCAATTCTTAAGGAACTGGAATGGGAGAAAGAAACCCTAGACATCCATTTGAGTAGTTTTTATTTTAGTCAATAGTTTACAATAGTTTAAAAATTAAACATTAGAGTGAAGACCAGAATAAAATAATTTTCTGTTATCTTTAATTCTGTGGCTCAAGACTGGCTGGAAAAAGTGTAAGTAATCCCAGAATCAACAATTTCTGGTCTGCATCCTGCTGAGACAGAAGCAGGAGCTGGAAATTCACGGCATTTGGCAGATACCTCACTAAGCTAATTTACCTCCCATATCTCCCTCCACAGGATTCAGAAGTCTGTCCACATGTCATCTGTGGCATTCACACCATCAACTACTGACCTCCACAAAAACAATCACTTCAGAGAATCCTAAAAGAAAAGTGACTTTCTGGGTATACAGGAATTTTAGGAGATGCATGAAAAATACCATGCAAGAACTAAAAAGTCCTGAGAACTGTCACACATACGAATTGAAAAAGGGTGTGGTCAAATGTGACCATCATATCACCTAAGTTAACGTGCAAGCTGCTTTCACAGGATATGCAAAAGTCTGTGTAGAGACGCCCAGTCTTGATCTGCAATTCTCAGATGAGAAAAAAGCCACTTTTACCCTTCTTAGTAAATTCTAAGTTTCAAATTTCAACAGCTTAACCTCAATTATGCACAAAGGATTGTACCTGAGAGCATAAATATGGCAGCTTTGGGCATTGGGGCTAAAAGAAAAAAAAAAAAAAGAAGTTGGTCATCTGTCCTATGTTGGTGTAAAAAAATAATAGAAAAAAAGAAACAACCAACACACACACCCCACAGCTTCCTACAACTACTGAACATACAAAGTGTCTCTTGAGATTAACAAAAGTCATTAGTCATCCTATGTTTATGTCATAAACCCTTTGCATATACCTAAAAAGACAGAAAGAGCACTGGCAACTAAAAAAAAACACAGAAAAAAAAATTAAGGGCAGTATGGAATACCTAGCATGAAGATTAAAGTGAAGACAGCCTATATACATTCAGGTTTCTCAACTTACTTTAGCATCTTTAGCGTTGTCACAAATAAAGGTTTCCCCATATGGAGAGATAATGGGTGGCTTTTCTTCCATGAAAGTATCTTAAAGCAAATAAATAAATAAATAGAGTCACACAGTGCTCTACTGTGAGTCACAAATGCTCTGCTAAAGTCAATAAAATCAACCAGGGACACAGATTTTTCAGCTTCTAATTTCTCTGTTCTTCTCAAAAAAAACTTATGAGGAACAATAAACAATGTCCCATTTCTAAGTGAATTCCAGATACTTTCTTTTCACCACAGACATTATCACTATTGTTACATAATTTGAATATAACTTGCACAAAGGCATTTTCTTCTTTTCTACTGTGCATCATTAAAATAAAAAAACCTGTAGTTGTCTAGTCTAAGAAGCAATAGCTCCAAAGTGTTCTTTATTCTGACTTTAAAAAAACTGCCAAAAATAAACCACCACACAACTCTTTTGTGCACAATCTTCATTTTGTCACTGAGTATTTGCTTGAAATACATATACATAACTTCAAACAAGACATATTTTCTGAGTATGAAAGAACTTTACAGCTGACTGCACAAGACTTCTAAATGCTTCAGTAAACTATTTAATACAATTAATTTCCTGTTATTTCCTGGAGCTATGAGCACTTACAAACAAATTAAGCAGCATTAGTCAGGAATATACTCCTTATATCTTTTAATAAGAAGTTAACTCTGTTTAAAAAAATCTGGATCTAATCTTAGAAACTTAAAACACTAGTCTAAAAAAAGTATATTGAAATAAATGCAGCTTAAAGACTAGATTTTCTAATTTTTACTTTATTCGGTCATAATCAAAAACTAAGTAAAAATGCAGAAGTTATTAAATGCTCTGCTATCACATAGATCAATTCTTCTAGACCTTTAAGATGCCCAATATTTCTTAAAATATGTAAGTAATTTTAGTTATGTTAGTAATTTTAGACAACTGGTCCAAGTTTTCTCTTTACTTAATATTCAAGATGCAAATATCAGCATGCTTAACTCACTGTTTTGTGTAATTTGCCTCCCAGTGCAAGAAATATTTACAAGGTCCACATTTCTTCTCCTCTGAAGGGAACTTGAACAAAACAAAGCACAGAATGAAAACATTAATTGAAATTTCCCAGAAAATAAGCAAAACCATCTCATACAGTTAAACAATTAAAATTATGTACAAATACAGAAACAACAGATTTTAAGCTTGGGAAATTTTCTGATTTATTTTAAAAAGTCACACAACAATATGTTTTCCTCCCCTTATGACACTGAATACTTCTCTGATCCCAAATATGGGGTTTTGCTTTGTTCTGAATTGACCTTACAAAACATTTAGATTAAATTGTTTGAAGAATGGAGATCCCAGAGTTTTCCCCAACCCTTTCCTTCCCTTCTCCTTCACAATGATTACCAATGACTATATTTTAAGAAGGATGTACTATGAAAATCTACTTTAACATTAAACTCATAAGGGGCCTGAGAATCGAGCCAAAACATGCTCCCGACCACTGAAAAAAAATTGCTGAAAAGTTTGATTTCCTAAGGTGAATTATTTCCCCCCACAAAGTTTTAAAACCAAGAGGTAAGTGACATTGCATTGCAATAGCCTGTGACTACCCCTACACATTTTATACATGGGTAAGAATGCATCTCCTTGCACAGCAGGTTGTTTTATTATTTTATTTATCTTATTAGTGGTGTTGTGCTGGCCCCACCTATTTCAGTAATTTCAAGTACAGTGCAATACTATTGCTATCATTAATATTTCAGGCCAAGATTGCTTTATATTATGAACATAGGAAGAAAAATGTGTGAATCAGAAAATTTCCAACCCACCTTCACTAGTCCAGCAGTCTGTATTAGAGGTCTTTTCAGTCAATCTCTGAATTCCTCCATTAACATAATTAGCAATTTTTCCTCTTAATTTCATTTTCTCTGCTTAAAATAAGAGTACTAAAGGCTCTCGTGTATCCTTATAGAATATTGTCTGTGTCTGATAAATGCCATGTAAGTTCCTTATCAGTTTTCCTGACAGTTTGTAGGTCTTCCATCCTTTGAAGCCAAAGGCAATTGTCTTCTTCTAAAAATATCAATCTCCTAACTTCTGTCTCCCCACTTAACATATTGAGAAATTGTATTATTTTAAGATAAGCTACTTTTAAAACTCTAGACCTACTGTGCCATGAAGTCCAACTTGAATTAATCCTTACTACAAAATGATGTTTACTTGTGACAGAAGGCAGGCTTCACAAACTACTATTTTACATAATTTTTATTCTATACCTAAATCTGCCTAAAAAAATTTGTTAGATTAAATTCAGATAGAAGCCAGGTTATATAAAATCAGTTCCCCAATGACCACTTTATAAAATCCTGGTTTTAGAAAACACAGGGTGAGTATTCTGGGCAGGATTATGGCCTAGTTCCTATACATAATTGCTTACTCTCCTGAGTCATAATTACAATAAATACACAGCAAATACCTTAAAAATCTGTGTTTCATCGTACATTTTACTAAAATTGATGTAGTTACACCTTTTGAAGCTCCATTAGCAAACTAACTTCCTGTGCTTGTACTAACCTAATTTTAAAGAACTCGGTATGCTTAAAAAAAAACCCCAAAACCTAACCTAATGTATTTCAACACAGATCAGATTTTTTTGTTGTCAGGTCGGTATCTTTTAAAGGGTATTAGCAGCATTAAACTAAATTAAGAGTTACAGATAAACAGCTTTGACTTGAAGAGCTTTCAAAATTATGGGGTTTTCCTTATGTAAAAGAGTGAGTCTTTTGCTTAGTTTCAGGGTGGATGGATAGTTTCACCAGGAAATGAAAAATAACAAGTCAGCTTAAAAACAAAATCAAAAACCAAACAAAACAAACCAACAACAACAACAACAACAAAAAAAAAAAAAAAAAAAAAAAACACATTTTTTTAAAAATCCATATACTTTTCAGGACTTGTGTATTCTTTTTGATCATGCACCTACATTTATGTATACAAAGCACAAAATCCTACTAATAAGCAAACTATAGTCTTTTTTCCCAGCATTCAAAAATACAATCTATTTGTCATTTTTTGAAAACAAATTTCTAATTTATGTTAATTACAAACTACCTCAAGATAAAAAATACATGAAATGAGCTTACTTTGAATATCTGCTTAAAAGATTATGTGTCATAAAAAACCTACAGTGCAAGCTATAAGATGCTAATAATTTCTCAATGCTTAATAGAATAGTAAGCTAGTTATTGTACAAATTAAATATCTGGATTAAAGGAGAGAAAAATACTGAAGATGTCTTTTGGAGGAAAAAAATTGAAAACAAATCTTATATCAATCTATGACTTTTTCTTAGCCATTTCAAAAAGTGAATACTCCTCTTGAATTTTTTCCATTCAAATTTGAGTACCACAAAGAAGATTGATGATACTCTTTATTTTGCTCTTTAATGGGAGGTTAGTGCAAGCAGGCTGCCAATCACATAGTGTGCCAAATTTTCATAGATACAATAATAATTTCAATTATTATTCAATTTTGACTTAGTTACAACTGTGGCAATTAAGACTCCTTATTGTCATATATTAAGAGGTACCGGATGCAGCTCAGGCTGCATACACTTCTCTAGCACCCCTAATTATGCACAAACAGGATGGAAGGATGTGATGAGGCAGTTACTGGTCTTGCTAAATGCTGAGAGGCTGGAAAGCTAAAAATTTGCACCGACCTGGTTTACTCAACATACTCCTGTCACCTTGCAAATAAAGGGACGGAAGGAGGTCAGTGCAAGCAGTCAGTGCTTCAAAGTCTTTACTGGCATTCTTCTGCTGAGTGTTTTAAATGAAAGAAGCTTTTGTTTTCAAACTCATTCAAGACATGTTTTCTTTTCTATACATCTCAAGACCTAACCCTCCCATATAACGCAAACACATCAGAACTGCTCTAGCATGCTGTGTTAAAGCTTTGGGGTTCATAGACTGCTAGCAGAGGTAAATTGATGTTGATATTCTACCACAGGAAAAGAGAGGGAGCAGCTTCTCTCTTCCAAAAAATTTATTTTGTGTGGCAGAACACAGTAGAGATACACAGCAACACCAGCTTGGCACCTCATTAGCAATCTTGACCACTTGTATGTTAAGAAATGGAGTCCAAAGGATATCAGCTCCAAGCAAGAAATTCCAACTATAGGATCTGCCAACCACAGAAAACAAATGATGCCTGCTCAGGCCAAGTACAATTTCCTATTTTACTTATTTATATTTTCCCCCCACATGCAGGATGTTGTCCAGAATTTTGGTCTATTTCTTCTTATTTCTCATAATAAAGAATCAGAACAACCCCACTACTGCACAACACAAATAGCAAAGATGGGGGACATCAAAAAATCTAAGAGAATATAGAATTCATCAGTCTGAAATTTCTGTCTGCATATTACTCTGTATCAAAATCAGGTCTACCGTGTTATAAATGTGCTTCAGCTTTTGGTTTGAACAGATTGCTTCTCAGAATGATGCAATGGTAACTATTTTACAGAAGAGTGACTGCTAGATGACATGATCCAAAGTATCCAAAGGCCGCTAAAACTATTTCAAAACTAATTATCTTTAATCTTGTCCTAAAGACACATTAGTGGTTAGTTCCATCCCTTGCATTGCTTTCACTATTTTGTCTTACAAAAATCTTCAATTTTTCACTTTGTGGTTTTAAACACCTTTTGACCAATCTTTACCAATTCTCTAACAACAGAGAGCTCATAATGATATGATAAGGAAAAGTCTAGCTGAAAATAACCTAGCATAACTACACACCAATACCTAGCAACAAAGACCAGTATTAAAATCTGCACAATAACACCATTATTAAGAACATTGTGTAATTATCACTTTTTTCTTTTTTTTTTTAATTCTGCACCCCCCAATACTACAGTGATACCACACTGTAGTGCCATAATTCAAAAAAGAAATAAACCCAAAGTATTTTCAACTTCTAAAATGCTATGGTGTCTTTCCAGCTGCCAGCATGCTTTGTTACAGGCAAGAGCCAGGAGCAAAAGTGAGGCACAGGGAAGCAGTTAAATTGCAAGAGAGGTAATTGCATTATTAGCAATAAAAAATGACACGGTCATAGTCCTACCATGGGGAACAAGGAGACCTTGTACGAACTTTTTGTGCTAAAGGCACATAGAAGGTGATGAGAAAAGTATTCCTTGCATAAAAATTTAATGACTAATATCCATGAATGACTAGAAGGAAATGCTGAGTTTCCCAGAAGATTTCAGCAGGATTTCTCTGCCTCTGTGAAACAGCCTTTATACAATGTAATAAGGATGAAACCAGCATCTCTCAATAATGCCTGAATCTGTCAGTTGAGGCTTTTTGTCTATGCAATTCTGTAAAAAAGACACAGTCTTTCCTGAGGTTAAAGATGCTTGCATGATGCCATTTTAAAGTTCTGCATTAGTTCTCTGCCCCTATAAAAAGTTGTCAGAAAGGTTATGAAGAATGTTTCTGTGAAGTTTAAGTTCTGCTGTGAAGTTCTTGTTTGGCCTCAATCTTCCACAGACAGACTGGTCCCTCAGGATTTCCATATTGCTATAACTGAAGCATAAAGACCAAGAAAAGAAGCTGGAGCTCACAAATCAAAACGGTGGGTAATGAAGTTAGTGACCCGGTCACATATCAATCACTAACAGACTGGGACTTGGAGGACTTACTCCAATGGTGGGAAGATTACAAATACAGCATATTCTCTCAACTGGATGATTGTTCCTCAAAAGACAGTGAGAGTATACTCTTTTAGTATGTAGTTATTATCATCTTTTAGGCTGAGAATCCCATTTTGTCTCAGCATGAATAGCTCTATTAAATGAAGTAGGGATAATCACTCTTCAAAAGTTAACATGAATCTGCTCCTCACTGAAAGATATGTATACTTAAGTTTCAGTGAGCACAAATTTTTTGTCATTTAGAAGACATAAATGAAGCAGTTTTTAAGTCACACAAAAAAATCTCTGATTGTTGCAAAGAATCTTTGCCTCTCCACCAGTTCAAACAATTGTATTACAAGATTAATTTTGATTTCTTTCAGTAACCAAAAAAAACTTATAAATGCTGGGAAACCCCTGCATTTAGAGCATGTATAAACTCGATGATGTTTCTAACTGCTGAGATATGCAGATGAAAAACCCAAGATAAATACAAAGCATTCTTAGACATGTCCCTTCCAGGCATAGCTTGTGGTTCAAAAAAATTTAAAAAAAATAAAGTAAGTGCAACCTAATTGGATATGGCTACACCAACAAAACTTTGCATATGCCTTCACATTAATTTTTCTTCTGCTTAAGACAGCTAGCAAGCATGACAACTAAAACTTTACTTAATAGATCCAAAAATATTACAAATTAACCTGTGTGGAGATATTTTTCGCTTATAGCCTTACAGTAATACTGTGCTGTGATTGACTACATATTCAGTGCCTATTATTTTTAACACTCAAACAATTACACCTTTATTAAGATAGGTCTAGAATTAAATCCCAACAGCAGATATTTTCCTCAACATTCTATCATATTTTTCCAAGACAAGCTACAACAACTAATGCTTATTCAAGAAAATAAGTGCCACAAAGTAATTTGTGGATTCAAATTATGAACTCAACCATTTTGAAGGAAGAAAAACACACAGTCACATTACTTGAACATTTTGAAAAAAATTCAAAGATTCCATAAACTCTGAAAACCTTCCACATCTATCCTCTTTTTTTCTTCCTTTTCCACTGCTGTTTTCCCCTGCTGGAATGTCTCGAAAATATTTTTATACTACAAATATCATAAAAAACTAAGGTTTTCTTGTTGTGAGACCACCAGCAAAAGCTGACACATGACAAAATGGTTGCCTTCACTCTCCAAAGTTAACATTACATGACTACTAGTTCAGAAATTAACCCAAAAGCCATCTTGAAGAAAGTTCTTGCTTATGCTTTATATACTTGTTTTTAACAGTTATAGCTAAAGCAATAAAGATTCCTTTCTTTGTTAATATGTAGATGCAGAGAAAATTGGGGAGGCTATAAGGACACACTGTTCTAAAATTTCCCTTTATACTCTCATTTTTGCTTTTAAATTACATTGAAGCTTAATTCTTCTTCAATTAACTTGGCAACATTCATATCAGATCCAGTGTATTTACACCGCATACTAAAAAAATCCACACAACAACAAAAAAAAAAAAAAAGGACATGAAAAAAATTTTTAAAAAAATAACAAAAAACCCCAAACCATAAGTTCTACCATGACAGTAATTCTCATTAGTAATGAGCAGCAATTACCTTGATGAAGCTTGAACTTTACTTGATTCGGGAATTTCTGGTACAGGTCGATGCCTTAAGATAAAAGATCGGCTTGCTCTTGGAAATACTTTCATGCAGTTTAGAGAACAGGAATCATATAAGTCATTGTCTATCATTTCTCCTTTAAACTTATAGAATGGAGAATCTGGCTTACTATCAGATAAATCACCCTGATCTGCAAACCTCTGATGTTTGTTTTCCTTGCATTTTGTCTCGCATGTACGAACAAATGAAGGAGGATCACGAAACACCAAGGACCCAGTCATGTGCTCATCAGCTTGGTATGCAGCAGCTTCTGTCAGTGATGCATCCGGCTGAGTATTCATCTTGACACTTCTACTTTGACTGACAGCTTTTAGTATGCTGTCTGAATTCTGGTATACACGGGAAAAATCCAAATTTGTAAAGCTATCATCATTAGCCTCCATTGAGTTTTGCTCTGCAAGTTCAAACTTTTCCTTATCAACATAAGATTTTTTAAGAAGTTCTTCTGATGGTGTTGCAGGTATCATGCCAGTCCCATCTATGCTTGAATTGCTTACAGGAGACTCCTGATCTGAGGATGAATATTGCTTCTCTTCTAAGCCTTTCAAGTCTTTGAATTTTAGATTTTCACAGAAAAGAGAATTTCCTTCAATTTTCAAAAGACTGTCTAACTGGTTAAGAATTCTTCTGCGATGGCCTGTAGGCAACACTCCCATTTGCTGAAGCACACTGTTATTTATTCCCACACAATCTGTCACAATGTTATAGCCATATTTTTTAAAGTTAGGAAGATACTGTGCAAGGTTAATGTTGACCAAAAATTCTTCAATATCAGTGCCATTGCCTGTGGATGACATGACTTCATTCCGTATATTGCCCCACACAGTCATGTAGAAATAGTCAGGTTGCATGCATGTTCACTAGAAAGAAAACTCTCTTAAATTTGGTGTCCACCAGCCAGCAGAAAGTATCCGTTTCCTCACGACACCTCTTCAAGTTTCTTCAGTTCAAACCGATTTTTTTTAAAGACTGAAAACATATGGAAAATAAAAAGGACATTAAAAAAATTCTTACCTGAACCTCACAATTATGTTGAATAAAATCGTGAAAGACTCCCTGTCACCTGAATAGTAATATTTTTAAATTGTTTGTATATGAAAATTTCAACAAGGGTAAACCCGCCCTTTTATCTTAGCCTATATCAAGAAAATAGCAAAATCAATGTCTCAGTACAAGTAATACAGACTTAAAACACATAGTAGTTAAACATTAAGATGAACAGTGAAGAGATGAACCACTTATCTACACACACACTCTTATTACACAGTACTTGGATATCAGGGAGAGAAAGAGTTATCCCAAGACCAGAACTGGAACCTAAAGCTTTCCTATTTCCACACTAGCACCAATTAACTATAGAACACGGCTTCTACTCCCTTACCTTATCTCAAAATCCTTTTAGCATAGAAACACTTGCAATGGAACAAAGGAATAATGACTAATAATATCTAGAGCATTCTATGTGAACAGTGCTTTCAAGCCCTCTTCAACTGAGAATCCAACTGAACAAGTACTATTGTCAATAAAATGGGCTTGCAACAGTAGATCCAGCCCCTCAAACAAACTGTCATGCAGGAACACGAAACAGGTAACCACCAGCATCTCAACTCTGACAAGGAAGCATTTTTCCCTTGACCAAAAACAGCAGAGGCATGACCCCATAGTTTAAGTTCTGGCTGTCCATGAGTTTTTCCTTAGTATCTTCCAACTCAGCTCTTACACTCTCCAGATTCCATCTATTTGAGTTATTCTTTCTCTTGCGGCCATATCTAAATTCACAATTTACAAAATCCAGATACTACTGTTGTGAAGCTGTTTGGAAGAGCCTGAAATCATATTTCTTCAAAGAAGGTTTAAGATCAGCAACACTCAACAGGTTTTTTCACCTCTCTCTTTCTGTATAAAGAACAATTTGGCCTTAGGGAAACCTGCTGACTGTAGCAGCTGTCCTGGCATGCAGGTACTAGCCTTAAGCAGCCTGGAAAAGAAAGAGCAGCTTCAGTGGAAGAGCATTAAGACTTAAGTAGCAATCAGAAAGAGGAGAAATCTTATGCCCAGAATTTATCCATGGTAGTAGGCATTGATACCTAATTCTTCAAAGTATTTTCTGGCAAAAAATGCAGTACTTATGATCTAGAATTGAAGCTTAAAAGATTGCCTACATTTTTACTATATCAATTCCTCTATCAAGAATAAACCCTCTTCCTCTAAGATTCCTCCAATGTCTTTTGAATATCTAAGTCATTATTCAGAAAGGTAGAAGTAAATAAATGGAGAGAGAAATCTTTATGCCCCTCCTCATTACCCAAAGTCACATACAGATAAATCTAAATTTAAAATAATGTACTGCTGAAGCATAACCGTTACCACTGCTATTGGTGATTGTAATTTATTATGATTATGAAATAGATTATTAAATAACTACCTCAATCTCTAGAAGTCTTTTCTTGCAAAATTTTATAAATATCTTAATTACTCCCACACTTTCATAAAGTGGTAAGCAAAACCAAGGAAAAAACTAGACTCTTCATACTTACACTACATAAACATGTATGTGACACAATAATAAGGAAAAAATGAGATGAGCAAACCTACATTTTTCTGGAAGATGTGAAAATCAACATAGTATATTTACTATAAATGCTCCATTATTTAAAATGTCATTGGATTCTCTCTAGTCTCTAACTTCATTTTTGTGTAAATATTTTTATCAGCTTTGATCCCTACCCACAAGTCTGAGAACTGATTTATTATCTTGAATATTAAATTGATACAATTAAAACCTTTTAGAGAGAGGACTCTATAGGTCAATCAGATATCAAACTCTCAAGAGATTAACTTTATTATGGAGTTAACCCTCAATTAAAGATTCCCAAGTCATTTAAATTCAAAAAGCCTTGGATTGCTCTAAACTGATTAACAATCCAGGTTCATATTTACGTTTGTCCCATCCCAATTTGTATACTTATATAAACTCTCATCATTCCTTTAAAAAAATTTTCACAGCAGCTTCTAGTCATAAAGGATAAAATTCAACAGTATGGCCTCCACCCATCTCTAAACCCCAGAAAATGTAAATGTAAACACACAGTCTCTTAACAAGTTGAAGATATATTCACAGATTCTGAGTACAGAATGAAATGAAAATTAGTACAGAAATTACTTGCTAGGAAAAAAGTATCAGGTACTCTTTGGGCCAGAAAATAGTCTTTCAGGTACCAAATAATTAAATAAAAAACACAATCAAACAGACAAACAAACAAAAAAAAAACAACAACCAAACCACACACATATTCAAGTATACAAAACCCCTACAATTTTAGCATATCAGTCTAAGGCTTTTAAAGTTGCAGTTGCAGCTCGTTATCTCAGCCATTTCCACCTTCCTTGACAGTTCTGGGTTTCATGGTAGCATCTGGCTATTTTTTCCCTAAGGTGTTAGTGTTCATTTTCAGACAGTATTATCTTCTCAATCTCCCCACTTTTCATAATAACGAAAAATACACCCGGGAAAGTAGTTTTAGCTATATATTTATAAATAAATATGTACCTGTTTTATATAAACATATATATTTATATATATATATATATAAATATATATATATACACACACACTCTCTCTTCTCTATCTTAATACTGTTTTTTCTACATGCAATAGCTTTGCCTACACCTTATTTTGGAACACCTCCAGTGTTGCCACTTCAGGAACTCAAATAGCCATGTATTATCAGCTATTTGGATTCTAAGCCATCTTTGTATAAACCACACACCAGTGCAAAGGGTTACCTAGCAGAGAACAAACTTTGCTTCCAAATCCATAAGAATTATTATGCTTTGCTGTGTATTTTATGAACAAAGCATGTAGCAGAGGAAGGGAGGAACTGCTTGCTGAGAAGACATTTTGACCACAAAATGCCAACAGTGATGGAAGATAACGCCCAAGCCACTTTCTGTTTCTGTAGTTGTCTATGGCAGAAGCTGTCAGTGCCTCCGTCAAGATTTATGAAGACATGCCTAGATCTGGCCTAGCTATGGAACTGGTTAAATACCAGTAAGATCACATATTATTTTGTGAATCTAAGCAAAGGGTTATACTGACAACTGGTTTGGTTTCACCACTTATAGAAAGATTAACATAACAAACAGCTAAACAAATCTACACACACTGGTGAATGTTTTGCAGGCTAGAACATAAATACGGAATCACTTCTTAAAATGTTTTATGAGGTTTGAACTCGAGAAGTATAAAGAAATGCAGAACGCAAGGACCACCTTATTCAATATATTAATCTGGTTTTATATGGTTATTATAAATTTTAAAAATAATTTAATCTCCTCCTTAGCTTTGATTGCAAAATAAGTCATAATAAATCCTAAAGAATGTACAGCATTAGAATTATAGTGCATATATATGGCATATACACATTTGTACAAATACATTCATACTCTTTCACACCCATATTTCTACCACTACAAATTTAAGTAAACAACATTAGAGCGCAATGTTGAATACATTCCGTAAAACAAATCTTCTCTCAGAAGCAAGGCAAAATAGATTTTTCCTACATAGAAATAAATAGCAAAAAAACCCCCCAAAAACCAACAAAGAAACAAAAAAAACCACAAGGGGAATTTGAACTTGCTTAATTAAAATTGATTCTTGTTGTAGTATTATATTCTCCTAAATAGGGTAAGCAAGACAAAAGTCATCATTCCCAACATGGTTACTAAAAATAGGAAAATGCTATAATGGTTATACAAAAAAACAAAAAAACTTAAACTTCTTGTAAGACACCTGACCATTCAGTTTTATCAAAATAGGGATAAAACACCTAAACTACTATGTAGAAAAAGCAATACAAGGAAAACCATTTGGACTTTTCTTCTACGAAAAAGTTTCAGCAGGGCATGAATTGTAATGTGTCGTACATCCCAAGCTTTCTATGGGATCGTCCAACTTTCTTTCATAGAAGATATTTCTCACACTTCTTTACAAACTGATTGTCGATTTCTTCCTTTTCCCATCTTATGGAAGGGACTTAGACAAGGAGTGGCAAAAAAACTTAAGAGTGGCCTAATAGTTCTTTTCTTTGACTAAAAGTGACAGCTAAATAGCATCAAAGAAAAATGGCAACTGTAACTCTCAGAACCCTTCCTCACATGCAGGGTAAGCACCTGCATCTAGCATTCTGAAGAGATGTATCTACTACTTTTAACATTCTTTCATTCTATGACTTTCAAGTTGAAACTTCTTGAAGACAAAATTGACTGGGAGATAGACAAATCTTTGTTGAAGCAAGCAAGCAATCCAAATTTCAATAAAGAAATGTTTGAACAGTAGGTTATAGGTGAACACAGAAACACTCAAGTAGGACTAGGGGGTTTTTTTGCCTTTTTAATATCAATACAGATACAAGCCTGAAGAAACTGTCAAACCTTTAGATGTACATGGCAAGATAATCACACTGTGAGCAATCAGTTCAACAAACACAAGCAAGTTCAGGCTTGCTCCCAACTTCTGCTAAACCACATACTAGATAATAAGATCCTAATAAATACGTAAAAAAAAAAAAAAAAAAAAAAAAAACAGAAAAAAAAAAAAAAAAAACAAAAAAAAACAACGAAAACCAACCACACCAAAATAAAACAGTACAACAGGCCTTACCGTGGAGCAGAATGAAATCTGCAAGTAGTGAATTTCATCTTCGCATTGTAATTGACTCCATACAAACTGACAAGATTAACATAAAAAGCACTGTAGATTAAAGATCTTTTCCAAAACCTGTATTATACTATCAGCATATCGACTGCATGGAAAAAAAAAATATATATATACTGATTGCAACAATTGCGATAGAACTGCTGCCTTTACCAATACAAGGAAGTTAGTAAGCACAGGTCAACCTAGTGGATAATGACAAAATAGCTTTAATCACATCCTCTGTCAAAATGTTTCTCTATTTGTCCTTTTTTTTTTCTTTTTAATTTCAGAACACTTGCCTTCTAGAAAAAGGTTCAGCAACCTTCGTTACCTCGGAGTCAAACCTCAAACTGCAAGAAATTCCAGTGGAACAACTTGCAGAGTCGCTGGAGTAAGGAACTACATGGCATGAATAAGCAAACTGAAGGTGGAATTGGAACTTTGGGAAGTCGCTGTGGCAACACTCGGGTGCTGTACCCTTCACTTCGTATTCTCGATCCAGGACATCCTACAGCTTCTTTGACTTAAGTTTTCTGATAAAATTTCCAGGTATATAATGGCATCTAACATGAGGTCTGTTCATGTCTGAGTTCACAAAAACAACTCATAGAGTAAATAAATACACAATACTAAAGCACTGCTCTTTAGCATGACATTTACATACAAATCGTTAAAACAGTTGAAGCTAGAAAGAAAACAGAGAGCAATACTCGCCTTATTTTCTACCTGCCTACCTGCTATTCCTAGTCCGATCCCATCTCCGGTATCTGTCGGAGATCTGGGGCAAGCCCCGTACCAAACCACTGTGCACTCTCCGGCAGCTCTGGCCAGCGCGCAGCAGCAGCGCGGGGCTCGCTGCCGGCGGGACCGGGAGCTGCAGCATCACCCCGGGAGCGGCCCGGCCCGGGAGCGGCCCGCGCGGGGCGCAGCCGGCGGGCAGACCCTGCCCGAAACCGCGCACACGCCGCGCCCGCCGAGGCCGCCCTACCTTTGGCAAAATCCAGCGGGTGACGGGGACAGGGAGGCAGAGGAACGAAGCGCGGGGCTTTAGATTGCTTCAGTTTTCAGTTCTCCCTCCGGCTCCCCGCTCTCTCACTTTCTGGCTTGCTTTCTCTTTCCTTCCTTCCTGCCTGGCTGGCTGCACACCCCACCCCACCCCCGCGCTGCTCCCCGGCAGGCCGCGCCCGCGGAGCTCCCTCCCCGCTGCAGGAGGCGGCCGCACCTGGGCGCGCCGGGAGCGCCCGCCGCCCTCCGCGCCGCCGCGCCGCGGCTCAGGGCGTTCTGGCCGGGCCACATAGTTCCTGAGGAGTCACTGGGAAGCCCGTAGGCAAGCTTCGGCTCCGGAGTGCTCTGTGCCCCAGCGCATCGCCTCTCACGCGTCCCGTGTTCCCCAGCCCGGGCTGGGCAGGCGGCGAGTCCCCACCACCCCCCCGGCCAGGCTGCCAGGCCAGTGGGCAAAGGGCGTCCCGGTGCCACCTCTGTCACCACGCGGAGCCACGCTGAGGGCAAGCGCTCCACCTGCGAGAAAGCAGGACAGCCTGCCAGTAGTGATACAGCTATGATCACATGCTTAAAAAAACCTACAGTTACTAAGCTTTCACTAGTTTCTAAGAATTCCCGTATTCTTGGAGCTCGCCCATGACGGTGAAAAACAGTCACTCAGATGAAACTAGCATTTTGTTACACGAAATGATACTGAAAGTACTTTAATGTTGTCCACTGGTGGACATACACATCTTCTTGAAGTGTCATTCCGGTATTTTCTCTTTAAATCCAAGGAGGCTCCAGAGGGCTTACAGTGTTGCAGCTGAAGTCTGAGGTCTGCCACTCACTCTACAGAAGCAAAACAGAAGCAAAGCTATACTGAGAAAAAGACACCAGTTATTAAAGTGCTAATTTAGGAGCAAGTAAACCTGGGTTCTTTTTAAAACCGCTTCCTACACACTAAAAATAGACTTACTAATAGCCTTACTAGTAGCAGGGCTGTTAAAAACTGTTAGTGCCATGGTACTAAAGTGAGGTTTCAGGATCACAATTTTGAAATCAAACAGCTTTTTTTCACTCTCCAACTTAGAGTCAAAACTTCCAGACTAGAAGTTTGCAGTTCAGCATTACAGCACCAATTCCACCAGTGCCCAAGCACTTCTGAAAATCTAGCTGCAAGTTCTAAGTATTAGTTACAAAAATACCTGTGTACCAAAAAAATGCAGTTAATTTTACCTCCTAAACTTGTATAATGCAAGCAAATTTTTGGATTTGCCTTTTTTCTTTATATCTAAAGAAATACATTGTGTTCTTGGTTGTCTTTCATTAATGCTTTTTCAGAGTCTATCTCAGACAAGGGATTGTCATTCCCAATTATTTGCAAAGGGGCTGATATGTTTCCAAACCAAGTGAGTGCACAGATGTGATTGAGGTAAGTATACTAACACCCTTTTGTGTCATAGCCTTTCTGAATTGTAACCTAATGACTCACAGAGTCATCTGATCACAGATTTGCCTAGCATTTCCAGCTAAGCCTAGCTTCCTTTCAGGACAGTAAGAATGCTAATGAATACTGACTTTGAAAAGGAATTTTAACCACAGTAACTTAAACTATTTGAAAGATTCAGGCCCTGTAAATAACAAAAGACTGGCCTCCTTCGCGAGGCTTACCTCACCATGCAAAAATTCTGTTAATTAGCAGTTTGTGGTGGGCTAGAATTTCTTTTTCCTGCAAGTCTAAGGGTATGGTCATTGATTAATACCCTTGAGCTCTTCTCTCTTCTCTGTCAAGAAATTCTCAAGTCTTTCCCTAGAGCCCACTTTTCTTCCTCTGCCAGGGACCCATGTGATTTGCCCATGTCACTGGACCAGTGGCAGAGACTGTAGATAATGGTCCCCTCAGCATTTGTCCTTAAAAAAGGGTGTCAGACTCTCACTTGGAGCTCACTGAAAGAGATTGCCCTCAACACATTTATACTTGTGCAGCAGTGGTATCTTCCCTCAGAGCACAACATGACAGTGCACCCTGACACACTGTGTCTCAGGAGTTTTACTTACACACTGTGTCTCAGGAGTTTTACTTACACAGTTTCCTTGACCACAATACAGGAATACAAGAGCTGAGATAATTTTTTTTCAGTGGTTTTTTTTGGGAGAGGGTGAGGAATGGGAGAAATAAGCATTAAACACATACCCAGTTGTGCTTACTTTTTTCTGTTTGCATTATGTCCAGACAAATTGCAATATACACAAGATCATTTTAAGCCACATTGTGCTTTTAGGGGTTTAGGGGCTTTTCTTGACTTTTTGTGTATGTCTAAATTACATTATCAATACCGCACAAACACATAGGATGTTTTATTCTTTGTTAGAAATAAAGTAGTATAATTTAATATATGGTGTTTTACTCTTTGTTAGAAATCAAGTGGCATAATATATCATCTTTTAAGAAAGCTCTCAGCCTCTAATTTATCTACAGCATATAGTTCTCTGATGAGCATGGAATGGCAGCTTTCTAACACTACAGTAAAAAAAAAAGTCTTACAAAAATCCAGCAGGAAATTGCATCTTACTAATTTTGGTGTAATTCAGATATGACATAAGGCAGAGTATAACTTGTTGATAAGATTGAGTTTTGAAAAATCTGCTGATAGGCCTGAAAGCTGCAGAGATTTTGTTATCTGATAATTTCTTCTTCCTTTGGGTTTCTATGTTGTTGTCATGAAAAAGTGTTAGGTAGGCAGGTTTTTTTTAGTAGAGCAAGACAAAATTTCAGTCAATAAATTAATTATAAATAGGAGCTGCATGACTTCTGCTCTATTCTCTGAAAGACATTAGGGCTTTAGTATTCTAAAATACATTTAACCATATAAGGTCATTCATAGTAAACATGCTAAGAATACCTTCCAGCTCATATTTATCATTACAAAACCCCTTAAAAAGCCTGCTTTCCAGTGATTGATATTGACCTGGTTTTTTTTATCATCAGTCAGTAAGAATAACCCTGTAAGTCTGTGTTTGAGTAAAGATGGAATAATATCATCAAACTGTACAGGAACTAATCCTTAGGATATGAATATATCCCAGATTTCCACACTGTGTGGTTTGTCATATGTAAGAATAGATGTTTGCCACATTTCTCATTGTTCATTGAGCTTCTAATGAAACTGATTCAAACTAGTCAGACATTTTCCAAATTTCAAATATTGTAATTTTTAGACATGTATATTTTTTAAACTATAGATCAGTTCTATTTGCTGTATATTTATTCTATTTAAGAACTACAAAACCAACTGCACAAACAGCCAATTGATAAGATAAAATAGGGGAAACAACTGCTACTCCCTCCTTTATGGATGTCTTACAAGTAGGTCTGATATTTACATGAAGTTTGTCAGCTACCTAAAAATGCACAGCAGACCTGAGTTTAGTTATGACTTTTAATGAGATTATTTCACTTTCTCCTGGAAAAAAACCAAACAACCCACATATTCTTATTGAACACAGTCCAAGCAAGGTCTAAGTTCTGAACTTGGTCTTCTGCAATTGGTTCAGTCTCATTTACTCCTCTTCAAAGAAGAGGTAATAAAATTAATCTGCCAGTCTCCTCAAGGTGTTGAGAAGGTTAAATATTTAGATTTTGGAGCTTATGAAGCATCATAAGAAATGAAATGTTAGCTACACTTCAAATAACCAGCAGGTAAATATCTAGGCCTTTTATGATTTGAGCCTCACTATTATTGTTATAGTGTAACATTGATATTATTGTTAATAAAATATCAGGAATACTAACCTTGGAAATTAAATAACGCATTACAATTTTCATAAGAGTTCTGTCATAATATATTTCAATCAGGGTAAGACAAAAAGATACAAAACTTCAGAAAAATGATAGGACTGCAGTTAATAATAAGCACTAGAGTTAAGTTCAGTTTTTGCATTTGCTATCAATGGTTTATGTGTCTTTGGGATTCCTCTAAGTCACTGGTTCAATGTATTATAAGTCAGTCACTTTTGTATGTCATACTGGACACCAACCTCCATTTTTACTCAAACCTGTAAGCCAGTTTGACCCATACCCCATATTTTAATGTAATTAATAGTCAGTTTGATTTCCAGGAAGCATCATAAGATGGTTCCCTGTACCATATGATGGATTTTTAGACTACCATTTTATAAGCTATTAAAGCAATTTTATACAGGTATGATAACACAATGACATTCAGTTTTATCATCTTTCTTTAATGGCTATAAGTTTGACCTTAATGCAGTCTATGTTTTGTTAAAACTACTGAGGGACTCATGAAGTAGTCCCTTTAGCTATTTTGATATTGATATATGACTTTTGAAACAAATGCGTAAAAGTGATCCCACAGAGTACTTTTTAATAGTTACTTTTCCAATGTACTGATGTTTTTCTTTCCTTTACCAATTCCAGTGACAGTTAAGTCTGAATGAATTTTTTGACTTACATATTGCATATGGCACTCAACTGCACATGCAAAATTCTCTCAAGAAGTTATGAGATTAATTGACACACTCTTTATTGTCATAAATCTACTTGTAAACCAACAAATACAAACTTGTAAAATTTGCTCTAATTAGCACCTCTCATGTAGTGGTGATGAGTGAATTAGAAACCTTGAACTTCACTTTCAACACAAGTCTGCAAAGATAGCAATTCAAAATGCATTCTTTGGGACAACGTGAGGTTCCAGGAAGTTAAGAAAGCTCTATCTGCTGCTGCCTTTTGCCGAAGCACACAATACTGGCAGGTACTTGCCTGGACTAACGCACTCCAAGTCCTGTCCTGGGCCTGTACCCAAAGCTCTGGATACAGCCCTATGGGTTGGTGATCCCCCACTTCCCTAAGGATTAGTGCATGTTTTAACCTACAGATAAGCTGAGAATTTTGTCTGCAGTACTGCTTTATTGAATTCACAAGCCTAGAATTGAAAGCAGACAATTTATTCTAGCAATGCAAGGAAGTTAAGCTCTTGCTGCAAATGAAAGGCATCTAACCAAGAAAAAAAAAGATAAAATTAAAAATACCTGGCATCAATATCTCGTTCTAGTTGCTGACTAGGGTTTCTCCAAGAAATCTGTCACTAGAAAATCTAAATCTAGTGGCTTTAATACTTTTTTCCAGAGTACCTGTGTTCCAAGTTGGACCTCATTCTAGCACTTCTGTCTCTCATTTATATTTAAAGGTTTTCAAGTCGATTTTGAATACAAATGCATCTTCAAAGCATGTGGCATGTTCAGGGTTTTTTTATTTCTTTGCTGTTGCTCTCATTTAGGGAATCTAGTTACCTTGACATAGCTTCCTGTCATCTTTGAGAAGCTTAATGGAGCATTCTTTAACTTATTTGAAAACAAATCCCTCTGAGGAAATTTCCTGCACATCAAAGTGCTACATTTTTTTCCCATATTTATCTTTTGCACAGTTCATTGAATTGTAATGAATCACACATCATTAAGATTTTATCTCCACAGCACTGGCTTACTCGAACTCAACAGAAACCACATTTGACACCTCTAAAGATGTTATTAGATTTAAGGGTCACCATTTCAAGCACTTCCTTCTCTCTTCCATTTTACTTGTTGCTTAAGCAAATTTGTAACGGAAAGTAATGAAATGTAGTAGACATCACAGAACTATTTCTAGAGGAAAAAATTTCCATAGTAAATTCACAGTTGAAATTGTCTATCGTTAAATACACTTTCATACTGTTATTTAGGTCTGATGAAACATATTATCATAGAATCATAGAATTGTAGAACGGACTGAGTTGGGAGGGACTTCAGAGATCATCTAGTCCCAACCCCTTGCCATGGGCAGGAACACATTTCACTGGACCAGGTTGCTCAGAGCTCCATCCAAACTGGCCTTGAACACTTCCAGGGATAGTGTTCTCTGAAATAACTTCTCTGGACAACCTGTTCTCTCTCTTCTGTTTTCTCTTTTCCTCACTGCTTTCTGCCCAACTGAAGAAAGCACCTCATGATAGCTGACTCACTTCCCAGCATTCTGATGCTCCAAAAAGTGCTAAACTGGAGGCTGACTGTAAATGCAAAAAACACTTTAATAGAAAACTCAAAGTGAAGATACCCCATCTGTCCATGAATAATTTCTTGTAGAAATTATTACTAGGTTAAGTTAGAAGGTGAGACGTATCAAGTCTTTGAAGTTTTACTATATACACCCCATTTCACAAACAGTTTCCTTAGTTTTCTGTCTCTTTTCTAAATAGCAAATTGAGCAACAGCCTCAAATGTAAAATACTAACTGTTTAAAGTAAACAAGCAAACTGGGTAGTACCAGGTGGTACTGAAATTACCAGTAATCTTAGTTATTGTAGATAAACAAAGAATGGCATTAAGTATTCTGCCTATAATTTTGCATTAGATAGCCATTTAAGAAATCTCATTCAAATACTCAGCTTATGTTACAAAGTCCACTGAAATTGATGATAGCACAACATTCTACATGTAGATAGTTCCTTCTATCTTTTTCACCTTATTCTTTACAGAGAATTTCATGCTTCCTTCAAACATTTCTTTGTACTAAAGTTATCTCTTAAGAGCAATGAAGGTCTAACTCCAGTATTGAGGACAGCAGTATAATGGACTGGGACTTTATCATTATGAAAAGAAATACTATCAAGTGAAAACAACACTTTCATGTCATGTTTCTACAGCCTCTCCCTTTCTAAAATATAATTAAGATTGCAATTAAATAAGTGTTACTTCAATATTGGATAGAAAAGCCTACATTTTTCTCTAGGTTTAATAACTACAAAATACTATTGCTGGTCACATGAAAAAGGCATTTTTCTTTCAAGAACTAGTTTTTCATAAAGGTTATAATTAGGTTATTACTTATGCATTTTACAGTTCAATGTGGATTTCAGACAGAGTAGATTTTCAGATGGATTTCCAAGATTCTTTCTTGTAGAAGACTGTAAATAGGATAATACACTATATGGATTTGAGAGTATGTATTGATATTTTTATCTTCTCTTTCATTCTCACTGTATTTTGTAGGTCTGTGCTCAAGTAGTAAAGAACAGATTAGATGGGCTAGAAGTTCCTCTTGCCATTCCAAACATGAGGACATTGCACGCCAAAGTAAAGAACTCGAAGTCCCAGTCTGCAGTCTCTTTGATAGATGATTTGTTCCCATGGAATATTGTTCAAACTGCTTACAAATAGTTATCACAAATTAAACTAAAAGAATATCACTTGCTTTTTCTTTTTTCCCCACAGGTCACAAAGATAACCAAAGGCTGTGGCTATGCAACTAGGCATAGATCAGGCTCAGAAATGAGAAAACCACCGTTAGCACCCTGAACTCATGATCTGTGTATTAGTTCTATCCTAGAACATAACTTGTTTTTCAACAGTGGGTGCCTGAATGCTCCACAGAAACTAAGCTGACTTTAATGGCCAACTTAGCCAGTTTCACCATACATTTAAGTGAGTATAGGTATAAAGATGGCCCCCATACAGGGGTTTAGCACAGGCTCAGACTTCCTTCCCTCCTCAGCTCTGGAGTTTTGCTTTTCCTAATGTGAGGCTCTTGAGCTCTTGATTCGTAGCTAAGATTGCTTAAATTCAAGTGCTGTGACTGCACTTAGAGAGAGATAGCTTTTTTTAACCATGTTACTTCACAATTACGTATTTCAAAGGGATTATGTCTTTTTTCCAGCACTGGTCACTGTAATAGAGTGCTAAATGAAGCCTTTACATGAACATATGGTGTAAATTCTGTGGCACAGTGCCTCTGTAGCAATCTCTTAGTTTTTCTTATACTATTATTGCTTTTCTACTTGGGCCTTATAATACCAGCAATGGGAAGAAAAACCATTACATGTATTTTCAAATATGAATAGATCACACCAAAATACATTCTTTGTCACATACTGAGCTTTGCATTATATGCAGAGTATATAGACAGAACTTATTGGATCTGCACCACACTCTCTAATCTCTTTTCCTAGCAGAACAAAGTCCACTTCCTTTGTTATCAGCTATGCAACACTGTTAAGGTATTCTGAAAAGAACATGTATATCTGCTAAAGGGTAATTTGATTTAAATGTATAATTTGATCCCTGCTTTTCTAAATTGGATATTTTCTTCTTCCTACATCCAAGGCTATTATTTAATATGGATGAAAAAGCCCTTTTTTTAAAGGACTTTTCAAATACTTAGGGAATATAGTTTGATGGGAATGTAACCCAGGAATAGGAATTGTTTTAAAACAAAATCAAGCACAGAGCAAATTTTTCCAATTTGTTCTTTTTCTGTTGATGTAGCTTTGCTGAAGAGTAGGATCACTCTTTGAAAAATCAAATTTTGGTGGATAACTAAACTTTGATTATGAGTGCACAGGTCTTTTTTTATTAGTTCTTCCACATTAAATAAATAAATAAATAAATAACATGGCAAGACCTAAAAGAAACAAAATCTAGTAACAATTCTATATTTATCACAATTGGTTTTGCACTTTTATTTCTTGCATATTGTCTCAAATTATGTTCATTTTCCTCCTTTTGCATTATATTACCTACCTGGGCATAGGACCCTACTTTTAACAGTTGGGTTGCTGGACACCCATGTCTCTTTTCTTGTGAGTCTGTTATTGTAACAGCAATTAGCCCATGTCCATGGGCAGTGGATAACATGTCAGCTTGTGTCTTCATCCTACCTCCATGGGCCTGATTCTTTCTCAGTCAAAGGATGTATTTCAGGCAGGGATTACCAGTGAGGCTGAGGATCCACAGTGGCCAAATCCTAGAGAGTTACTTCTGATCAGATATCCCTGGACTGGTTTTGTGTGTCTCTTTGTGTACCTGTGTCTTTCTTACCTCTGCTCAGATATAGTAAAGGCTGAAAGAGCAAACTATAGTTTCACTGTTAAACTTACTGGAGACTTGAGTAATACTGTATTTACCAAGTCTACTTATTCCTAAAGTCTCAACATCCTCATTGTTAGTGGTGTGCTGCACAGTAAACCATCTCAGTGACTAATCCAGGCTGAATTAACTTCACAAAAATACAAGCTTAAAGTGACTCCAGCATTTACTGTATAAATTTTATTCTAACTAAATAACCTTTGTACTAAATCCTTTATCATATTGCATTGAAAGGACTTTCTCTTTCACATGTGATATTAAAATATTTTCTTCAGTGTACTATATACTATATATTAATATAGGTAGTCATATATTTTCAGGGGATAAACACTGCAATACGTCAGAATAATTTGTGTTGCCTACTTTCTTTACCCTTCCTGTCTTCCAATTATATTTTACTAATTGCAGCAACATGTTCTTTTACAATCTGTAGTGTTCAGAAAGCTTCAAAGCATGGCATAGCTAATCACCTGCACTCACCAGGTGGGGCTGATCTGGACCATGAAACCCCATGGGAGCATGCAGAGCCCTGAAAGGTACGACTGCACCAACTGGATCTCTTTGGGCAAGAGTTCATGTCAAGTAAAAACCACACAATTTTCCCCAAAATCTTTGCAGTTATATTGTCTAATACCTGTCAATATGGTACATAAACACAAGCATTAATTACAAGGCTATTCAGGGATCAGCATCAAAGATTAAGAAATTCCATTTACATAATTTATCACCATTCTTCGACTAAGGAGAAACAGCAAATTGATAGCAAAATATAATAAACAGGTTTTCATAGTCCAGCACTGGGACTGAAATTAACATAGGGTGTCATAGGGTGTGGGACCTTTTTTTTTTTTTTTTTTTTGCTAAAACAATGGTCAGACAGCCTAAGTATACATGCTCTTTATGACTGCTGAAGATTAAAAAACCTGCAAGAGTCAACTGTAATTTAAGTGGCCATTACTGCCTCATTTGCTGTCATGAGATCTGGTATAGAATCCTGTGTTTAAAAATGAAGTGTCTCCCAATAGCAGTGATTGTGGGATAACTGTTTCAGTGATAATGTAATTGCATCTATAATAAAGTCTTATACAGACCACTCTGTAATTGCATGCCCTTATACCATGTATACCATGAAATTCTTCACATTTTTACAAAATGTTTTACAAAATGTTTCGGCCATGTTTACGGAGAAGACCAATATAATTACTTTTTTATCTCTAAGGCTTGACATTGTTTAACTACCCATTAAATAATCAGAGTCATTTCTCTTCTGCTATTGAATATGTTTTAGACAAATGTATTTTCTAAACTAGTCAATGTCTTCTTTTGAATATGCACAGATAATTTATACAGACATATTAACTGAAGAGGGTGAGATATATAATTTTTTGACCAAAAAACCCAAACCACAACAATTTGCTTATGGCAAAGAACATGAATATAGATCGGTTCTTTTCATATCTTATAAAACTGTGATTATAACAGGGTCTTATAGTAGCTTTCTGTAAGCTCTACAACATTCAGTGAGTAACATAATCTTATAACAGATTCATTTATTATTACCTATTTCATGCAAGTTTACTTTTTAAAAATTAGATCTTCTTTTACCTTTATTCAATCTAATGTCTTTTCTCATACCTCACATCTGCACATTGGTAATTGATTGAGAAGTAATCTGAAGAGATACATATATTGGAAAAGATCTGGAGCTGATGAATTCACCTGTATTATGGTTAGGGGAACAATATGGATTTACCTCTAAAGAAGAGGTCAGTCAGTGCAATGCTACACCGTATTTATACATTAATGTATTCCTTCATCTCCCTTTTTTTTTTTTCACTTACACATTCCAAAACTTTTGGGTGGAAAGATAACATTTTTTTTCACTCTCTGTACACGAAAGTATACATACTCTTTGGGCTTCCCTTTTTACTAGGAATAATATAGGAAAAGTGAAGAAACTGAACCATCAGAAATGGTAAGTAGGTTAAGGATTCACATACCTTTTTTTGCTAGCTGTGCTGTATTTTCAGTGTGATCAAGCAAACTATGAGTCAAAAGTAACTTTCCTTTTGAATGTAATAATTACAGCTAGTTCCTGCTCATAGATTTTATTAAAGACTCTTTCCATCTTTCATTGTTATTTTAACATTTACACAGTGCTTTACATCTTCAAAGCACTCTGCTGACATTGCCTTATTAGTTCTTGCTATGCTTAGATGCAATTTTCAGTGTGGTTTTCTATCTCAATCCCATTTTAGTTGCCATTTAAAGCTGCATTAATTATATTTACAGTGGGCCATAAAAAGGAATGTTTAGTAGGAAAGCCACAATACCAACAATTCCTGCAGTACATTTCTTAAATTATAAAATATTTTGGTGTGATACCTCAGATGTAGCCCAGTGCTGAACTCTGCCAATGAGGCTTTCAGGCATAACCTCCCCTTGCCCATCACACAACACAACATAAATTAGCATCAGTAAGAATGTCAGTGATGTTCTTCTACTTGTTCTTATTGCTGTCCTGGTGAGACATCTGGTCCTGAACTTGCTGGGTGAAATCATTGCAAATGCTGTCCTTGATGTACCCGTGCTCAAATTTCACTTATTGAAGATGGTGACCAGCACAGGAGCCCTGTCAGGCACTAGCTCTGCTACTTCCCAGGTTGCCTCCAGGAGCACATGGTTGTGAGCTCCTCCAAAAGGACGCTGCCTGCTTTCATGGGGGCATTCATGGGAGTGTGGTGTATGAGGCCCTCTTACTCATAGTTTAGCGCTTTTTCCCCATGAACTCTACAGGAAATTCTTGTTAGCACATTTAAGCTTAGTAACCCCATGTTTTTCTCCTAAGCTTGCTTTTCAACTTCTAAAGTGTCAAACAAAAGTTCAGTCATTAGTTATTTGAACTTTTAACTGATAGTCTTTTTTTTACATTTCTTCCCCCGTTATATAAACACCCCTAGAAATAACTGCAAGTTTCTTTCAACATCTGTGGCTAATAACTGTATTCTCTAACCACAAAATTAGATTTGTAGAATCCTGTATTGCTGAAACATCCATATAATTCAAATACATCATCCACACTTCATGGTAGATTGGGCCTATCCCACCTATTTGATGTCTATGAACAACAAATAAAATGCAGTTGTTCAGAAAACAATGTCAGATGACCTATAGCATTTAATGTCATTATTGCAGTGAAAACACTTTCTCATTGTTGGTGAGTATATAATTATAAATAACCAATTAAGCTTGATTTCTTAGGTACTGAACATTTGTAGCCACTGAAGTAAGAAATTACTCAGATATCCTGAAATTTTAAGTCACTGCTACATAACTGAGTTACATAACCTCCCTTAAAGGTGCATGATGTACATTGGCATCTCCTGACAATCCTTGCCTATAGTTACAGAACAGCCACTTCTTCCTGTCACCTAGTAACTTTTTAATAGTCAACATCAATTCAGAGTTTCTCAGCTACAGCTTGGTTTGTGAAATACAGTACTCTAAAAATTTCTGTTTAGTCTAGAAATTCTAAAGAGTGCAGTAGCCTGAACCAAGGACAACAACTTGTGGAAGAGTTTGAGCAGAAAAAAAAAAGTAGTAGCATATTCTGAACATTAAATGGATATGGCTAAAAGTAAGATTATACCTGCAGGGAAATCAGGACAAGCAATAGGAAAAATCTGTTACCTGAACTTGCTAGCAAGAGACGTGCTTTTGAAAAGTGACCTGGATAAAGAAGGTATGGAGGAGTATGTGCTTAGACTGAGCTCTTTAGAAAAAGAGCTGAGCAGATCTCTCAGCCAGCAGCTGGAGAATGTTACAGAAATTATTCAAGAAACCTGCCACTTGCTGAGTGCTGTCCATGATAAACACAAGGAATTGACTGAAGTCCAGACAAGTATGGAAGGACTTAGCTGTAAGCAGACAGACTGGGTATATTAGACTGAGTTCTTCTGTCTGATGATGCTGGGGGGCCCTAATTTTCATTTGTTAGTATTTCAGTTGGTAATTCATTAGACCAAATTAATTCATGTTCCCACAGTTGTATCACACTGGTTTTGAGTCCATTCCATGAGATTCAATATGAGACTCATAATTCTCATCATGTGACAAAAAAATGTATAAAAGTAAAACTAACTAAACAGAATTGTTCAAAGTTTTATGTACACTATACTTTAGTGGGGTTGTCTTGACTGGACACCAGATGCCTACCAGTAACTTACTCCCTCTTCAACAGGAAAAGGAAAGATAGAAAAAATCCTGGGTTGATATAGAGAAAATCACTTAAAATTACCATCATTGGCAAAATAGACTCAACTTAGGGAAAAAAATTAATTTAATTTATTGTCAATTTAAATAGATTTGGATAGTGAGAAGCAAAGGTAAAAAATTGAAGCAAGATCTTTCCTCCACCCTTTCTTTTTCCCACGCTCAACTTCACTCCTTCATTCCTAATTCCTTTACCTCCTCCCCTTCTTGAGGAGGGCAGGGCAATGGCAAATGGGCAGTCAGTCCATAATAGTTCCCTCTACACTCCTTCCTGCTTACTCTTTCCATGCTCTGCTGTGGGTCCTTCCCATGGTCTGCAGTTCCTGTCAGGAAAAATTGGATACTAAACAGACTGCAGTTCCTTCAGGGAATATCTACTTTCCTTGGCATGGGGTCCTCCCCAGGCTGCAGGATATCTGCTCCAGTCTGGTCTCCCATGGACTGCAAAGGAATCTCTGCCCCATGTCTGCAGTACCTCCTCTTCCATCTTCTCTGACTTTGTTGTTTGAAGGGCTGGTTCTCACACGTTTTTCCTCAGTCCTCACTTTTCTTTGGTGTTCTTGTACTTTCTTAAATATCTTCACAGGAGCTTTGCTCTGTGCTAAGTTCAGTCCTGCAGTAGGTGGACATCAACATCTTAACATTTATCAAAGAAGAAAAAACTAACATTTCTGTCTAAGGTCTATCAGCATTAAACCTCAAAAGAAGAGTATCCAACAGCCAAGGGAGGTGATTCTCCCTGTCTACTCCCCCCTTGGGAGACCTCACCTGGAGTGTTACATAAAGGTCTGGAGTCCCCAGCACAAGGACATGGACCTGTTGGAACAGGTCTGGAGGAAGGCCATGAAGAAGATCAGAGGGATCAGAGCATCTCTCCTTTTAAGAGAGGTTGAGAGAGTTGGGGTTGTTCATGCTGAAGAAGACAAGGCTCTGGGGATACCTTGCTGCAGCCTTCTAATTCTAAAAGGGTCTTTTAAAAAGAGGGAGAGTGATTTTTTTTACACAGACACTATCACCTATAGTGGTAGTCCGGGAGGGAACAGTTTTAAACTAAAAGAGGAGAGATTTAGATTAAATATTAGGTTAGGAAGAAATTCTTTACTCAGAGAGTAATAAGACACAGGAAGAGGGAGAAAAAGGCAGAGAACTTGTGGATGTTCCATTCCTCAAAGTGTTCAAGGCCAGGTTGGATGAGGCTTTGAGCATGCTGGTCTAGCTGGTGTCTCCGCCCATGACAGGAAGGAAGGTTGGAAAGAACCTTAAAGATCATCTGATTCCAATCCATACCATTCTATCCTTCTATGATGATTCTATAATGCAAAAAGATAGAAGGAAAGAGATTACAGACAGAAATGTTTAGCTATGCTTCTGTTTCTGAGTCTTTGGCCTACAGGTTTATAAAATCTGTAATAATAAAACATTTTTGTTTAAAAAGTCTCCTCCTAGGCTCCAGGCAAGCTAGCTGTCCTGTTGACCTCATAGTTTATGTGATTTTTTTTAAATTCTCTTTTTATCAGGTTTCCAAGAATCATTCTCCTTCCAAAAAGCTGCTATTCCTCACCTGACAAATTCCCTTAAAACAGTCAGCAAAGATGTTTGGAGACAGTTGCATATAAGCTGCCTCTGTGTTCTAAAGCCGTGTTATCAAACATCAGAAAAAGCATAGAAAGCAAAGTGTTAGAAAAGTGATGGGGGAGGGAAAAACACAAAAGAAGATTTATTTTGAGGTTAACCTTGTAACTGAATGCAAAAAATGTCTTTCCCTGTGACACAATCGGATGGTATACTGTTAAAAGGCCATATCTTTTCTTGCCCATATTAGAAAAGTCACATTTACAGCCTAGGAAAATGCCATTGTTTTGAATTACCCTGTTATCTTCAAATTTGATTTTAGGAAAGTTTAAAGAGCTGTACAATTTGTTTGAGGGCTTTTTTATTTGGTTTAGAAAATGCAAAATTCAGGGAGGATATGTAAATGTTGGCAGTTTTGTCTAAGCTTGAACTTTGCCTAACAGTGAAACTGGGAAGTGGTCTTTTACAACCTCTTCTGCAAAAAAAGCTCTGTTATTTCCAATCATTTTGTTTTATTTCTCAGTCCTTTTAAACTATTTAGAATTTCTTCACTACTGTAAGAGTGTCTCTGGAAAAAGAGTAAAATAGTATTTTCCTTTAAACTACCAGTGTAAACAATATTTTAAAAATGTATTTGCTTCTTTTTTATTTTTTTTCCCAAATATAGTTAAAATCTAATAAGTCACTTGGGAACTGAGGAAGTATTAGAAAGGAATAACTTTTAGACCTAGTTAAATAAGCAAAAAGCTATTCTGAACTGTACTCTTTGTAGATTTAAATTAATCAGGTGCAAATAGAGATGTGAGTTCTATCTAGATCACATAATGTCACTCATTGATATGTGATGACATTCTTAATAAAATTATTTTCCAAGTGGAAAACCTTGAAGTATTGATTTACCTCATATGACATTTTTAAAAAAGTGAATGTAAGTCAAAGGCTTCCTGTAAGACTTGTATCAGCCCTTTCTGTTTTCCTTCCCTTGTGTGTCTCTGCGCACTGTAAGTAGACACCACACCATACTTTGTTGTACTATTTTCTTATTTGTGTTGACTTTCATGAGATTTAACCTGCAAAACAAAGTTCTCCAGGATCTCATGCAGCAAACAGAAATAAGCCGAAAATTTTCTGAGGTTTGCAATATATCTAACTAATGAAGATACCACTCCAATTATAGAGGTTGACAGCATAAAATGAGGGAAGAGCTCTAAATAATAGATTTGAAATCCTTGCAGAGAATATCTGGAATAATTTCTAAAAAAAGGTTTAAGATAAGGAAAATGAGGGATCATAAAATATGTAAGTTAAAATCTTACATGAATGGTGCACAGTGATTGCGTGCTTTTTGTGCATTTTTCCTTCGCAAAGTGATTTTAGTTATATGCAAGGGCAACATTCACCATCCCTGTAACTGGGTATTGCAAACTGCTGAGCTTCAGTATTATATGCAGGCTGGTGATTTTATGTTATCATTTATTCTTCATAGCAAAAACTCAAGAGTTGTTAAGGTTGAGTATAAAATTAGGTCCGTGTATATTAGCTTTGCTAGAGACCCACACATTAGAATCTTGCAGGATTCAATTTTAGGAAATACAAGTTTGAGTTTTAAAGATCTTCCCAAATTGATTTGACTGTTATTTATCAATGCCATGATTTGGATTGATTGTCATTAAGAATTTAGCTAGTGTCTGATCATTGGAAAGGTGTTCATTACAGTTGCCAGAGTAAATCTTTGACAAATACGCAGTTGTTCTTAGACAAGTACAGAAATGTACTTGTCTATATTCAGTTCTTAAGAAATTGACTCCAGCTGAAAAGCCAGGAAATACAGTGTGATTCATGTATTGAATGGCACTATGGGATCATGTGGAATTCAATAAGTACACATATAATAGTTTTCACATTTTCATCTAGCTTTTATAGCACTATTTAATTGGGTTGGGTTTTTTTTGCCTCAGAGTACAATGGAATTATAGATTATCTGCTGAAAGTGAAGGATTATTTCATAAATACAATCTCACACCTTCAAGAGTCAGAAAATAAATTTTATGCTGCAAGCTGCAGACAAGATGGTGATTCTCAGAACCAGACTGGTCAAAATGCTTCTAAAGAAACTGATGTGCATTGTTAGGAAGGAGAAGCAACAGACTCTGTGGAAGCATCTCCCAATCCCAGTCAGCAATTCCAAAGAACTCCTTCCGTGAACAAGATGGAAAGTGAAAATGTTAATCAAACCCACACAAGTGAAATTAAAACTGTAGGAAAAGTTGCATCATAAGCTGAAAACAAATCTGCTCAAGAACAGGACACTAGTAAAGAATCTCCAATGGAAAAGGAAGATGGTGAACACCGACTACCAATCATCTCTTTTACAGAGAAAAAAAGAGTACAGTGGAAAGAATAAACTTCATGGAGGTAGCTCTGTTACTGAAAAGCCTCCAGAACTGGCTTTTCAGGATGCTCTTACAAGGAATGAGGAAGACATTCTGTCTGGGACATTGGAAGACATTTATGACAGAACCATCACAGATAGTTTTGAACAGGATAAAAAGGAAGAAGTCAGGGACTCTTTAAAAGGGTTAGAAAGTGAAGAGCACAGCCTGACAGAGAAAATGGAAGGCAGTAAAATGGAATCAAATGGTGAGATTTTTAGTAATTACCTAAGTACCTTCACATCTTCAGTACAAACCTAAGATCTTACCTCTGTGAATCCTTCTGTGAGTGATTCAGAAGTAGTAAAAAAATCTAGGTACTGGACAAACAAAGAGTAAGCACATATTCTTCCTTTTTTTAGGGATAGATGTACCTAATTATTGCTTATTAACTTATAACATGTGCGTGCAGAAATGCAATATACATGTACTGAACAGCTGCTGGTCATGCAAATAACAGCCTTTTACAATTTAAACATGCGCAGTGAAGATCTTTCCCTCTAGTCTAAAGTAAACTCTAAGTTTCTATTTGCATAATTTTTTTTATGCCAGAGAGGGACTGAGTCACAGCCAATAAACTTAATAATCCTCAAATTGTTGGAAATTAGTAAGAAAGGACTACAATTCATCAGTTTTACAGTAATTTGTAAGCTGTTCTGAAACAGGTAAAAAATTCATTATTTTCTCATTTATTCATAAACATGTTTTTCTGAATTATGTTTTTATGCTTCTTTGTAGCACATCATTACATTGAAGTATTTAATTAAAAATACAAGACACTACCCCACTCAAAAGACAAAGTTTTTTGGGTTTTTTTATAGATTTCTAGTCAAAGAGAGTGGTAAAAATAAACAGGAAACAGGTTGTGCTATTAAAGCCCCTGCAATTTTTCTGGAGAATCTGAAGTGTAATATACTCAATGGCACTAGTTCCTTGGGCAGTGGATGATTCTGAGGAGCTGGTCAGCAGTGTCATCAGTATTGAATGCTATGATTATGAAAAACTGCTTTTCCCTATCAACATTGCAATCCCATTTACATCATGCTTCAGAGGAAATTATCGGGAGATTGTGGTGAAGGTGACTGATGTGAACTTTCAGTCAAACTACTTAACTCCTATTTCTTTGCAAGGATACCAAGGAAACCATAAGGTGGGTAACTCTCATCAAAACATTGTAAAAGCATTATTTCAGGTTCCCAGATAAGTCTCTCTGGAGTTTTTCAAGTGAAGTTGTCAATATTAAATCATATTGCCCATTATGTGTGGTAAAACAGAACTTTTCTTCCTACTTTCTCAAGAATGAATTCTATTTGAAAACAAGTATTTAATAACATTCTTTTTTTCACTTACAATGTTAAGTATGTGCTTGATCCCACAATATTAATGGTTGAGTAATGTTTCATGATTTTTGTAAATAAGTGCAATGCGTTGCATTATTCGATAAAAGTAAAACTTAGGGGGAATTACCTTTAGATCACAACAAAGTAACACAATTCCATGTGTATAAGTACAAACTCCATATCAAAGGAACACAGGATGGTTCTCTTCTTTTGTTGTTGCATTGGACAACAACACCCAGTCTACAACTCATCAATTCAATTCATCACCCAGTCTACAAGTTTATTTCATTTCACCCCAATCATACACTGCAATATTAATGACATCACATAATGACTAGAGATCACCAAGTACTTGGGCATGCAGGTGGCAATAATATTCAATTTATTTTCATTTTATACTTTGCTCCATAAAGAATGTTGCCTTCTCAAAATGCTTATCCACTGTGAAACACAACTTCCTTTCCTTCCAGCACTCTAACCCCACATTCTCTTTATCCAGGAGGGCTTTGTAGAAGTAAAAATTCATCATCTGGGTGTTTTTTCTGTGTTGTCATGCTTAAAGAAGGAAACATTTACTGTTCCAAAGGTAGGACTCTTACAAAAGCTGAGTGTGGATTCTCAAATCTCTTTCTGTTACCATCCAGAAGCATTCAGTTCTCCAGCACCTATGCAGTTAAAGGTAAGCTTGAAATATGTGATACTTGTTCCATAAGCCTGTTATCTGATCAGTTCTGAAGTGAGTATGCCAATGATGTTAAAGTGCAATCTCTTCCAGTATCAGAAGTCTACAAAAAGGGGTTGCAGTTTCACATCCTGTACACGCAAATTTCCTGTCAGCTTTGTTAAAACCACATGTCAGGGATATCTTTAGCTAAAAAGAAGATCTATCTACCTTTGTTCAATATAGTTCAGAAAATACAGCAGTTTTCAATAAAGATGTGTCATCTCAAACTTTAATTTTTTGGCCCAGTTGTCGAGTTAATGGAACCATTTTTCTCACATGACTTTCATCCTTGGTGCCAGCAAGTGCAACAGAAGGTTTTATCATGTTTTAGTCTAAGGCTGAGCATAATCTCAAATTTTGCTTCCATTATAATATATTTCTCCCTTTTCCATAAAAATGTTAATTTGGAAGTAGGGAGAAACTAAAATTATGGAAAAATCCAGATTGGAAAAATCCAGATTACAAAAATCTCATAAATTTTTCAAAATCTGAGGAAGGTCATGAGTTTCAAAATATTTTAGTCAATAAAAGTTCCAGGTTTTGATAACATTCAAGCATTTTCCTGTGCTTTGTATAAAGTGCTGGTACTTGGATAAGGTTGTTCTTGGGTTAAAGAGAGGAGTCTGATTCTTCTGTGATAGCCTATCCAACTCCAAAAGATAAACCAATTTCTAAAAAAATCAGGCATGTAATGGAAGGTTGGGGTTTTTTTTGCTAGTTGATTGTACAATTTCTTTCTGCATTTAGATTCAGCCAATTGAGTGATCATTGGTTTCAGCATTGAAAGCAAGGCATGATATGTACCACTCAGTGATATCTACGAGTGCACTGGTTCATGTCCAGCATCCTTCACCCAACCTTTTAACAGCTCAGTCACTATTACTCTACTCTGTCCTCCAAACCCAGAAAAAAAAAGGCAAGGAAATGACACAGAACATGCAAGAGCCATTAGTGTTACAGTAAAGAGGGTTGCTGCAGCCTACCGTCCTTGGTATGAACCTCACCTCAAATTCACCATTTTTTAAAACATCAAAATCAATTATTTTAACAGTTGTTGGTAAATAATTTCTTGGATTAAAAATGTGTTTGTTCCTTAATATAGACTGCCATACTTAGGAGCACTGTAAGAAACACTAGAGCAAACCCTAAAAATTCCATGCACTAGTTTCACCAGAAAAATTAATACAGTATTTGATGTATATTCTTTAAATATGCTGACCACTACATTTCTAGCAGAAGTCAAAATGAAGACAGTGTGAGGTTTTTTCAGCAAGAAATACTCAGGCATTTTCAACAAAGTTAGACACAGAACATGAAGAACAGACATGTCTTAAAGCTGCTGTGTTCATAACACACTAAGTTCATTTGAGTCTGAATTTTCTGATGTCTACTTCTACACATTCCAACAGCTACCAGAATCGAAACGCACGGCACAATGGTTTATAGTAGGTCAGTTTTATGGTAACTAGTAGGTCAGTTTTACGCACTAGATAAAGGTCCAGATTTTTCCAAAGTACGCAGTACAAAACTTCTAAAACACAGACTTTTTGGCATGTCTTAAAAATATATTAAAACATTGGGAGTCCTAAAGAAAACCAAGATAATCTCTAAGTTTCAGCTGTGTCTGGAGAACTGGAAAAAAAACAATCTCTTAATAATTATATCATTCACATACTCTCGGGTATAGTTCCGGATATAGATTTTAAGCAAGGTGGGTAAACCAGAAAAAGTCATCAAGAAAAGCAGAGGGGAAAACAGCTACAAATACAAGCTTACTCTTTTGGAAGAACTATTTTTTATGTTATTTTTTTTATAATTACTTGGCTTTCCAGGGCTGTGAGCACTTCTGTGAGAAGAACTGGGGAGAATCTCAGTGATATTTTGAAATTATTAGGTCATGGAAACAAAGAAGAGGGGTGGAAGGTGTTTGATGATGTTATTGTCCAGAATGCACAGAATGGGCTTGTATCATTTGAACTAAATGAGCATTCAGAAAGGTGATGTATGAATAATTTAACAAAATTTTATTTATGGAAATATTTACTTACGTGTTTACAAATCAGTGGAAATTTGTAGTGCTAAGAAATCATACCTTTTTAACCATGAACTTGTTTTTTCTTCCACTTTAAAGTATAGGATCATTTATATTTGTTGCTCATAAAAAGAAAAAACCCAACATTTTCATTTATGTAATGTGCACAGTGTAGTACATAGAAAACTCTAAACAGGAAATGCAGATATCACTCTTAATTGGAAAATGGGATTTAGTTCTCTAACTACAAAATCATACTTTTTTTAAAAATTCTTATTAGGAAATATTCTCTTGCTTTCATGTAAAATTCATATATATATGAAATCAGACATACAGAGTCAACATACTCTACACAAAAAAAGCGAGCAAATTTCCACTTTTTCTTCTGTTGGAAACAAGGATAAAAAGAAGGTAGCAAAAGCTTCTTGGAGACTGAGCCCCATATTATTTTTAAGAATAAATTATTAGCAGTTGATAAAATTACATAAGATAAAGCTATTTAATTTAATTTTCTTCCTTTTTTTAAAAGTTTTTTTTCTTAATACAGCTTTGTGGTCATTCACCTTTCATTCCTTTTGGAAAACACATATCTTCTCCTCTTTGCTCAGGCTCTGGAAAAAGCTCTTCATAGCACGATGACTAATGTGATACTGTATCAGAAAAGAGAAAACCCATACTAAACAGTAGTTTTGCTGCCTGCATCCAAAGAATTGACCAATGAAATTCAAAATCTCCAGGAGAGGGTTGTTTTGGTCCCCCAGAACCTATACAGCAGTTCCCATTAAGAGAATGAGAGCAGATTCATTTTAGATTCAGAGGAAATATTTCTGCTTCAGGTAAGGCATTTAATTCATGCATCTGTATGAACATTATCAATTATCTCAACTACTAAAAAGTGCTGTATGGGAACACTGTTAGTTTGAGGTTAGTCACAGTACATTTGGTTATTTCAGTGTTTTATTGCTTGTCAAAAAAAGAAACATGGAACTTAATGGGAAACTGCTTCAACTGAAAAGAAAATGTAGTACCCGAATGAGTTCCTGAGCAATGTGCTCTGGGTGACCCTGCTTTGAGAAGGAGAGTTGGACAAGATGATCTTTAGAGATCTCCTAAACCCCTGCCATTCTGTGAAACCTGGTCCCTCAGAAATACATGGTATTTTATGAATTATTTCCAAAGGACAGGTTTCTGTCACTGTTTTATCTGTGTAAATTCACTCAGAATGAGCAAGAAATCCAAGGCAAAATGTTGCCTGTTATGAGCTGCACTGTGAATCGAGGTGATGAGAGAGAGTGTTTTGCCATTTGCATTAGCGGCAGAGAAAATTCCATGCAGTGGCTGCCACCATTCAGAGGCTTGCTTAAAGGGAAAAGAGATAAGAACCCTCAGAAAGGTTTTCACCAAAATTGCATATAGGCTCTCCTGTCTTAGATTGAACATATAAATATGTATTTGGCCCTCTGAACATTTTGTACACAAACTCTCCCATTGAAAACTGCATTAACCCTAAAGAAAGGAACATTCTTCAAAAAGAGAAGTCTCCAGCCCCCAAGAAATGCCTGCTCATATATGCAAAGGATAGTCTATACACGTGTCAAATAAATGGATTTAGAAATCCTAAAAATGCATCTACCCCTCTGCTGCCATTCATTTTGTTGTTACAGACAGACATCCATCCTAAATAACCAGAAAGCATATACTTCTAATTCCATTCACAACACCCTTTTATTTTTATTCTTCTCTGTGTTATGTACATACCTCCTTTTGTGTTCCTTGCTTTTCAACTTGTAGCACTGCCTTCACCACTTATTCTTTAACCAACTATTAAAGGGCTAAGACAACTGGCTATGAAAATATGTCTACTACTGAAGCAGGCTGAACTCAAATGTTCAGTAAAGTAATCATAATGATAAAGAGCAACCAAGGAATGTGATTATGTGATTACCTTTACGTGATTACCTTTACTTGAATTATTTTAGATGCCATGCATCTGAATACAGGGTGAAAAAAAAAAAGTTTTTTTAATTTTATTGTATGAACTGCAGAAAATGGAGAAGACTTTGGGAAAGTCTACAGACTGATTTTTCATTCACAAATAAAACCCAGGCTGGAGCTCCAAATTAAAGAAGTGGATGAATTTGGTAATTACAGTTCACCTCATTACAAAGGAACAGCACTGTTTTATAAAATTACCAGAGAGATGATAACAAAGAAATGGGAACAAAATTTACCAAATGGTGAATATCAACACCAGTCTCCACTGTGAAAATTAGCATTAACATTACCAAAGGTGGGTTTCTCACTTGATAACATTAGAGACATTTCCCTTTTTCCCTTACCATTAAAAGGATCTCGGTATGATTTTTGATTTACAGATACACACAGGAGTCACTGATGGAGTTCTGATCCATCATCAATTGTACAAACATTCTCAGAATTTCTCTTAGCTGTAGGGAGGGAACCGTATCTAAGTATAAGCATAGAAAAATTTCTAGCAGAAAATTTTCACCCATCTACTCTCCCCAGCTGATATGGCACTGTGAAATTATTACTGAAGTTTCAGTTAAATCATTCTTGTTTCAGTGTCTTGGAAGCACAGAATTGCAAATTACTGGATCATTAAAGGGTTTGTGTAACCTGTCTTCCACCTATCACCTGATTATTCTATTATTCCTGATTACCCTCTGCAGTACAGCCATGTGAGCAATTATTTTCACCTCTGGTGAAAACTAATGCTACATAAATCAGTCTTTAATATTCCTGCAATGAAATCTCATTGTAAACTTTTCAAAGAGCCTACATACCAGCACCCTATACTGCACTAAACTAGTTGCATACAAGTTGCATACATTTTAATATCAAAATATGTACAGAAACACTTGGTCTAAATTTCTGGTGACAAACAGTAGCATATCTCTCTTTTTGAATTTAATTGACTTCACACTTTTCTCAACAAAATGATTTTTATCCAGATGATAGTTAAAAGCATCTGGAATCCCTGATTTTGGTTGTGACAAAGACAGATGGAATCTTTTTAAGGCAACCATTCTGACTCCTATATTTTCACTCATTTCTGTAAAATGTCCACCTAAATTTCTTTTGTAGAGAAGGCAGTAACTGTACGATCATAAGCCATTTTTTATACGTATGTGACGGCATTAGCCACTTACAAATATATTGTTGACAGTGGTCAAAATAATGGTTTTTTACTTTGTATGCAAACATTCACATGAGTTTTTGTTTTAAACATATGTTTTTTACAGAAGTAATCTGATTTTCACTAATATTACTGTTTATGGTGCTTTCATTTCTTCAGCAACAGAAAACACTTGTTGCTCTAACCTATTATTTTTGACACAAATCAGATATAGTGCATTAGGTTCTGATGTTAAGTCTGTGTGTGCATATCTATTGATTTCAAAGATTTTGTATTTATGTGACACTGGGCTAAGGAGTTAAAAGATTAATTTCTCCTTTTCTATGTGTCCTGTTTGATATGCTACTAGAGTCTGGTCATGTCTGAAAGGTCCATTTGACAGAGCACATCAGTGTTACTGTCTGGGAATGCTTTGCAAAAATAGATTGCCGTAATACATACAGACATTATGAAATTACTATTCTGCTGAAGTTTTATGTCTAATGATTGTCTAACAGCAGAATAGCATGTTATCCCCTGCTTCAGAAAGGCAGCTACTTGGCTAATTGCAGGGCTTTCCAGACTAGAAAACTGCTTTGACTGCTGAGAGTATATTACTTAAGCTGACAATCAGAATAGCAGAACCACATGCCAGTGCAGCTGAACCGTGGGTGAATTTAGCACTTCACCACAGACACTTAATCTTTAAAGGCAATTTAATGTTTTAGATCTAATGCATTGTATATTATTACACTATTTCTAGACAATACTAATTTTCAATTCTTATAATTTTTACTACTATTTTAACATTAAGTAGCATAAATGGTTCCGATTAAAGTCAATGAATGGGTAATTGAGTTCATCTACAATAACTTTGAAGATCTAATACAGACCTTTGACATGCTAAATTCTCATTAATGAATGAAAATAAGTTTAAATATAAATGCATAATTAAACAAAGCCAAAGAAAGCTTAGAAGAAAAGCAATGCCCCCTTCTGGAAGAGCTTTATATTCCCTTTATTCTGAGAGGTTTTTATCCATGTCGTTCTATCTTCACACTGGGGTACATCCAACGACAGAACTTCTGTTGAAGCATGCAAAACGAGGCAGATTCCAATCATAGAATCATAAAATAATTTGGGTAGGAAGGGTCACCTAGTCCAATCCCCAAGAACTCAAGAGTAGTAGAGCACAGGATGGTTTTGCACTGCCATGTAGTGCGTAGTGTGTGCATCCTGTGCACACTGAAATCACCTCCCAGGATGACTGCATACAGACCTGATGAAAACTTGTTTAATTCACAATAGGTAATGTTTATGAATGTATTGACCTTATGACTGTGCAGCTCAGTACATCTGAGACACTCCAAATATTGAGCAATATTTAAAATCTGCATTATAGAAGTGATTAAGGTCAGCTTCATAATGCTCAGTGTATCAGAAAGAAAAGGAGAATAATTTTTTCCAGTCAGAGTTTCATGCTCGTAATTCACAAATGAAAAGCAGAAGATCAGAGAATAAACTTCAGGCAAATCTCCTCAGGAGCTGTGCATAAACAGCCAGGTAATACAACTGAATGTGTGTGACAAAAATAACACGGGTACTAAAAAAGGGTAATTTCATTTTTATACAAAAATAAATCTGAATTTCACTTCATACAAATGAATCTCTTTTTGTGCTCAATGCTTATGTAAGTAGTTTCTTGATCTGTATGTAGTAGGAAACAACACTAAAGCCCAGAAGACTTTCACCTTTCGCAGCTATCGGAAAAACAGGACAAAGTATTTTTTCTCTCTCTCCAATGTTTAGAGGAAGAAAGAGGAAGAACTTTGTACTTTCTAATGGAACTTGTCATTTGAATTTTGGTGATTTTTCATGATGTTTTATTAAAAGTTGAGCTATGTAAAATTAATAACTATAGCTACAAATATAGTATGTTTACCTGACCTAACAACAGCTACTGCATACCTAAAAATTGTTCTTTTCTTTGAAAGAAAGGCAAAGTTAATGCAGTATTCAAAATTAGAATCTTTAGCATCTACAAAGTTTCTATACAGATTTTGTATACCCCCAGTTTCCATACATCAGTTATGGCAAAATGCTATTAATCAAACATGTAAAATTGCATGAAGGATGAACTTTTTAGAAGAGATAATAAGCATATTTGATGGATGCAAATATTATTAATTTCTTTATTTAAATAGCTATACACTGTTTTATACCTGCTGATGATGTTAATTGGTTTTCAATAATGACAAAAATCTTCCATGTAAGTAGAACAAATGTTAAATGCTAAGATTTAAATCCCCAATGAATTTACTGCAATCCACTCCCAAAATCATATGCCTCACCTTTTACTCATTCAGTAATTTCTCTTTCCTCACACATTTTCTTAAATAGCATGAAAAATTGATCAACCATCCACGAATCACAAAAAGAATTTTTTCTGATCATCAGGTAAGAAAACAACCAATAAAATAATATCAACATAAGTAAGAGCTGTACTTGCTATTTTTTTTTAAATGCCAAGATTTGTTTCAGCTGTAACTGACACTTTCAAAAGCCATATTCCAGAAGGAAATAGTTAATGTGTTAAGAGATAGTCAAAGAAACAAAGATCTGTTTAGCAGGAAATGCAAAAGCTCTTGTAAGATACTGTTATGATGGGATGTTTGAACAGTATATAATTTTCTGTGTAAGGAAATTCAGTTTGTACTGGAAAGCTCCAGTATAACTGATGAATCAGTTACTGTAAATACTGAAACCCATTTATTTTATTGCTAACTTTCCCCATTCAGTTCCAAAAATTATAGGTCTTTGCTGAATCTGCTCTTGACTAAATTCACTTCGTATCGCAGTGCAGTTACCAAAAATGGCATTGGAAATGAGATGGGATGATGTTTCCACCAAAGTAAAAAACAAACCCTATTTAGTTGGAGAGTTTACCCACTGAGCCTCCAGCTTTAAAGAGCTTTTCAAAAAAAGGAAGATTTATTCTTATTTCACTAATTTTTGCCCTTCAGAGGCCCTACGGGACAATTTGCTGCTTTGGCTTGCAGAAGAGCTTGCAGAAGATAATACATCATTGTTGCTTTATGTTTACCTGTTCGATAGAGCATGCTTCAGCTTGTTAGGCTGAAGTGCCCTGATAATTTAACACACCAGATCTATGAGCTGCTTTGCTGGTGGAAAAAGACCCTTCCAAGGTCAGCTGATAAACAGCTATTATCTGTCTATATCCTGTCTCGCTATTTGCAGAAGAGTGGCAGAAGTGATCTTTCAGAAGAACTTCATTTAAAGTGGCAAAATAAGGTGTTCACTTGACAGAATCTCTGGTCACTCACAGCCCAATTTCTGTTGTTGAAGGGTATGAATATTTCTATGACACTTCTGGGTGAACAAGTGACAGGGATATCAGTTAGGATAAGGCTATTTATTTGTTACTTTGCAACCTCTACTAAAGCAAATAGCAATGTCCTTGTTTGATAAAAGTGAACATTTCTTATGTTGAAAACATAGGTATGAATAATTATAGACTGATCTGCATAGATTTCTGAGGACTTTAGCTGTTTTTGCATGCCATACTCAGTCAACACAGTGTTTCTACATCTCTTAAACATTATAAATTATTCATTATATCAAAATCATATTAATTGTTCTATAATATATGGATTACTCTATGTCCAGTATTAATATCTACCAAATTCTTCAGATTAAAGCCTAATGTACAGACAGAGGTAACTTCTTCTTACTTTCAGATTTGTTAGTAATCAATTCTGCTTTTATATTCCCTGTGAATAGTTTTCATCCTTGTGAATGTCATAGAAGATTTCAGTGTTACCACGTGAATATGTAATCTATTTGCTGAATTTATGAAACTTGTTGCCTCAGTTTAAACTGTCTTTGTAATGGAGTCTTTTAGGTTACCATCACATTTGGAAAAAGAACAATTTCTTCATAAAAATTTTTAAATATATGGCTTTGACATTTTGTTAGTTATACTGAATTCTTGTATTGAAGGTACAGATAGTAAACCAGAAGTATTTGTGCCATTCCTTATTTGTGTTTTCAATCCCTAAAACTCATTTCTTTCCAAAATGCTAAGTAGGACTAACCTAATTTTTAAGTCAGAGCAAGAGATAGGTTGGTGTCCTATAACTGTGTTTCTACTGAAATAATATTTATTTTACCATCTTCTGTTACTTACTTTCTAAATTGCAACCCACTTCATACAACACACCAAAAATTTATATAAACACTAAACTGATTTCTGTTAAAGGCAAAAAGTAGCTGGCAAAAGTCAGAGAAAAACAATTCTGAGAGCAAGACTGACAGACTGACTCCTTGGTATTACACATATTGTGATTACACAAGCTGTCACATCTGTGTGACTTCCCTAGTGCTTCAGCAATGTGCAACAGATGCCTCTTTCTTCAAGTCCACCTCTGCACAATTAACTACAGTTATTCTTCTAGATTCTATGCACCAATTATTTTCCTTTTTTGCCTCTTCTTTAATCATATAATATAAACTCTAAATATTAATCTCAATCGAAGCATTATTGATCTACACTTTATTTAATTTTAGACTATTTAGAAACCCGGTATGTCTTGCTGGCAAATCTTAATTGTGATACATAGTTAGTCTGTGTATTTTATTTATAGAGGTCATATATTTGCAACATTTACAAACTGGTACTGTAAATGAGAAAATTGCAAGCTAAAAGAAAAGATAAACAGGCATAGTACTAATTAGCTTCATTCATCTAGACATTTATGTCTCATCCTGTGTTATCAGTTTTTAGATGTAAGACAAATATATGAGCAATTTAACCTCTTCTCTGTGAATTAAACATACTAGCCATCCTTTCTCTTTTTTTTTGAATACAGAGGGAGTTTTAACTGTAAACTGACTTAGAGGAAAGAATTATCACACTTTTCCCAATGCTGAACACTTTTTGGCATCAAATGATTGTCATCAGTGCCTTCTCCTAAGGACTGTATATTCGCTTGCAAGCTCATCAGATATTGTTAGCATTTATGTGTATTATGATCAGGGTTCAATATATGATGGTATGACAAACAATACTGGAAAGACTGCACAAAATTTTACTTCATTTCTCCACCTAAATTAAAACTGTTTGATACAACTTCCAATATTCTGCCACAAGATGGCAGCTTTGTCTAACAAAAAAATTATAACGCCTGTCTTTCACATGCTGAAAAATACGTGCATAAAACACTGCTAAAATGTAAAAGCCATCTATAAAGGCCTGGATACTCCACACTGACTCAGACACTGAAGCAGATTGCCCAGAGAAGTTGTGGATGCATCATTCCTGGAGGTCTTCAAGGCCAGGACAGGGCCATGAGCAACCTGGTCTAGTTAAAGGTGTTCCTTTCTATGGAAGGGAGGTTGGAAATAGAATGGTTTGTGTTCAAAGGGACCTTAAAAATCATCTATTACCATATGGTCAACACCACTAGGGCAAGGCAGCAACAACTGTGGGCATTTCAGTAGCATCTATAGAAAAGGAAACCTGCATTCAGCTTTCTCTTCCCAGGAATCTGAGATTATTGTTTACACTAATTGACCAGGAAAGCTATATGAAATTTGCCATGTTAAAATCTAATTTTTATTAATAAATTGCATTAATCAAGTGACTAAAAAAAGTTTATTCAAGATCGCAAAAATTACTAATAAGTTAGATTAAAAATTAACAATTTTAAATATACTACCTGATGTTCTTTTCCTCTGAGGAATGCCTTAGGTCTCCTGGGTACTTATCTCTACTTGCAGCAACTCTCACTTGGAGTTTGAAACTAGTAACTAGTCTTGCTGTGGCCCAGCAAAGCTGAACTGGCTGGTGACATGCTTTTTGTCTGTTCTTCTCCCTCCTCATCCCTCCCACCAGTTCTGCCTTGTGCTGCGGCTTTCCTATCTAGCTGCTCTATGTAACCTTCACGGCTTTCATTCCCACTTTTTTGATATTTCATCTCCTGAAAAAACATGGCTAGCATTGAGCACACACTCTCCCAGCTCACACAAATATTTTGACAGGAAAACATTTTAAATGCATGCTTTAACAAAAAATTATATCAACAACATATGCAAACTAAATATTCTTATGCCTTCCCACATTGTTTCTTTTGCTCTACCAGATATGAACAGAAGCACCCTCCTTGTCTAAGTCTCACTGACCTCAGGGACTCTTGGCAGGAAGAGGGAATGCAAGGTGTGGGATGTGTGTGTTTCCCTTCATGTTAGGTCTCAACCAACAAGCTTATATACAGAAATCGTTTTGATTCCAATTTTTGGTCAGAGAAGAGATTCTTCGCCCTCTGAAGTTCATAGGCTATAAATAAAACCTCCAGACAGAACACATTTCAGACCAACGTGTACAATTGAATGACATCAGCAGCAATGAGACCCAAAAATGTAGCTCTTTATGGCAAAAGTAAATTAAGATCAAGCTGTAGCAAGATCCAAAGAGACCATTTCCAGAAGAGAATACTAGTGGGATGTCAAATGACATGGTTCTCCAGCCTTATGGAAGAAAGAATACCTGATTTCTCTCCACCTTTCTGAATAGCAAATGCCAGTCACAGGCTGATATGGCTCAACTATTGATATGGAAAGTCCAATTTCTTAACTACTGTCAACACTGTTCTTTGCTTTTCAGGCAATCAGATACTGTCTCCTAAATGAAAGGTCTCACTTAGTGAGATTTAAACTTACCATTGCAGAAAAAGGAAAAGAATGAGGACTACATGGAACAAATCTACTTGTGTGCTATGTGTTTTTATGGAGTATAAAAAAATATGTAGGATGAAAAGCAGTATCTGAGCTTTATGGCTTAGAATGTGTATGTTTTCTAACCCTAAAGTAAAGGTGAAAATCCATATTTCTGCTAAACAGTGAAGGCAGCTGAAAGGAAAAGGAGCTAAGATAGGAAGCCAGTTGCTCATAAAGAAATCACCTAGAAAACTATAATTTGGCTAACTGAAGACAGTAGTTAATTATTTAAATACTGAACAGTTAGTCAAATAAAAAAGGAAGACAAACAAATATTCCTTTTGTGACATTGTTACAGGATAGATTGCCAAGTGCATCTGAGTTGATGAAGTGCAATGGCATAAAGCAGACTTTGCATATTCAACATTTAAAACACAAATTCTCTACTTAGTGAAAAAAGGCTCAACAAGCAGGATCAGTAAACTGATTAATACAACAGATGTTTAATTAAAAAACTGAAGATGGTATTTCATCAGTATCTCATCCAAGCTCCTTTTGGAAATGAGTTGTTTTTTTCTTTAGATAACCTTTGGTAAGTACTGTTTACACAGAACTATCTGTAGTGAAGTCTTCTTCAAGCATGAGAGTCTCAATTTAAAAGCTTCGCCCAAGTGAACTGGGAGGGAGCCCATATGCAGAGCAGTTTGGTGGGAGAGCATGAAGAAAGGCTCCTTCCAGCTTTTCTCAACAGCCCATTTCAGTGAGCAGGTCTTATGTGTAGTGAGATAAGCCCCTGAAAAGGCAGTGACACTCAGGAAAGTGGCATAAAATAGGTCACTTGAAAGCATTCCTTCCTTTCCATAATATCTCTGCACTTTACCTGAAGACACAACAAAAAGTCTTTGGGCATCTCCAATACAATTGGAAAAACTCAACCAAAGAAATGCAATCCTTTCAATTCCTCTTGTTCTCAAATGTCTCAATACCAACGGGTACCTGCCTGTCCTGAGGCTCCCTCAGAGCCTCCTTTTTCATGAAGGTGCTAGAATATTTTCTCTAACAACTCTACTTACCCATAATTATGCAATAATATTGATACATCAGTAGAAACAAGATCTATGCATGATGCTCTGAAAATGTACTTAGAAGGTCTCCTAATAATTTCAGAGTGTAGATATTTGAAAAAACACAGACCTACCTATTTCAGCTGAACTGAAGCTAAATTGAATCTCATCATACAGAATGAGTGTTATGGACCTGAAAAAATCCAAAAAGTTTCCTTATGTATAGACATGTTTTTTTCCTCAGAAAAGTAGAATGATTAATATGATTAAACTAAGAAACTTTGTTAGATAAATTCTAAAACAGAAAGTGCAACTTAAATATTGATTCTCATAATGTATTTCACCTTCTTCCAAGAAACACTCAAGTTTTTCTCAGTCATCACAACAGTAAAAACCTTTTAACTACATAAAAAAAAAAATTTGAAAGGCTCCCATTGTTAACACAGACTGATCTGAAAACAACTTTCTCATATACTATTAGAGATGAGCAAAAGACTTAGTACGGATTAGTAATCTACTGTCATATTGTAATAAATCATAGTAAAGTTCACAAGAATAGAAAAGCAGAGTTTGTGTTCCAGCCTTTCCCCCTGAACAATGAAAATGTCATAAACATAAGAAAAATTATTCTATAATAATGCAAGTGTAAAACTTTGTTCTTATCTCTAGTCTACATGAAAGACAAGACTTCGTCATTACTACTGTAACCCTATTCTTATTCTTTTTAGAAAATTCATATGCTTCTGAACTCTTCATTACATGTTTAAATTCTTTATTTCACAGTGGGTATACCTCCTTGACAGAAGATTTTTCAAAGCATTATATGAAGTCTTACACATCTACATCTCACTCGCCTTTTTTGTCCTTTGAAAACCTACCACACCATTGTTCCCATTAAGACTTTTTGTGCTATAGCTTCCCAAGTGGAAAAAATCGGTGCTTCTTCAACTTGGTATTATACTTTAAAATCCATCCATAACCTTTGTAATCATCGTACTCTATTTAGAAGTCCAGTTTTGATAGTATGACTTCCAGAAATGTAATCGCTCATTTTAATTTTGGCCTTTTGTCAGATTATGGCCAGAGCAGCCTAATTATTTATCAGAAACTGAAAGAGCTTAATAAAACTGGAAGGATTCCAGCCAGTATTATTATTACTACGTGACAGCTTCACAGTGCAAGTGCCGATTCAGCCAGCAGATATCACAGAAGAGCTTCCACAAAGACACTATTTTCTGTATTTTCAGACCTAAAATCAATACATAAAAAGTCGTTTTACTAAGACAGTGAAAGAGAAACTCCTGAAAGACTGTGCATTATTCACTTGTCTCTTAATAAGTTACCCCATTTTAGAGTATTTTGAGGTGAGAGAGTGCAAGTCATTTAAGATGCAGATATTATGCAGTCAGAAACAGGAATGTTTGCTTTCTATTAACCCTAATATTTTGTTAAAATCAATGTCCATGCCTGAAGAATTAAGGAAAGGAATAAAAAAGGGTTGAAGGAGTAAAAAAAGTTTGAAGTGATAGAGAATCAAATATGTAAAAATATTTTGGAGTATTCTATTTCTAGAAAGGAAGAGGAAAGTGAAGAAACTTGTAACAAAATCAGAAGACCTGATTGTTCTACATACTTCCAAAGATATTAAGAAACTACCAAACTTCTTTGAGGTAAGTGAATAATTACTAATGAAGAGTAATTATTCTAATTACTAATGAAGCGAGCCAATTTATGTTCTCTGAATTTCCCTTATGAAGTTTTGATGAAATGTCATTTCTCATAGAAAGCAAGATGCTACAAAAAATCTGGAAGTGTACTGGGAATATTTGCAAAGAAATAAATTAAGCTGATAAAATAATTGATTTTATGATACTTATAAAACTAAATTCAAATGGAGAATACAGTGAAAGCATCCTGCTACTTTTTTTTTAAACTACATAAACATTTTCCAAAATGTTCCAGAAGCAAATGTTACCAAGAGGTGTGCACACAGCTGAACAGCTTGGAACTAAAGAAGGAAGACAAGGTACATTGACTCAACATGTAAAGTCAGCAAAGCTACTGTGGGTTTACTCAACCATTTCTATTCATTTTTTTTTTGCCCTTAGGCCTTGCCTGGGAATCTTTAATTCGTTGGTTACATATAGAACCAGTACTGTGAGTTTTAATCAAGAACTTCACATTTTTCTCATCACTGCCATTCAAATATAAATAAAATCCCAGTAAGTACTCATAAAATATTTCTAAGAGGGACAGCAATCTGTCATTGCCAGTCTAGAAGAGGTTGAGGAGACATCCTCTGCAGCATGGTGCATGGCTCTGTTCATGAACCTTCAGAGTGAACTTAAAGTACCAAATTTTTGCTGAGTCCTTCTGCAGAGATGGAAGAAGTAAAAGAGCAGGGAAAAGGAGAAAGGTTCTTCAAAGTAAACTAAAAAAGTTTTGTCTAGCTAGAAAAAAAAGGAAAATTTGTAAAGTTATATTCAATTAGATAAATACTCTACTGGTTGCAGAGCATAAACCGATACAGATGGGGAATTAGAAGTACTTCCCTAGCTGTCACAATCTTCCAGAAGGATTAAAAGGAGTAAATACTACAAGCATTTTAAAATGCAGTTTTTAAAGTTCATGAAAGGTTTTAGAACAGCCGTCTTCAACAGTGGAGAACTGAAGGCACAAGGAGAGGCATTGTTTGCACATTTTTGTGTTCCTAGATCATACAAACTGGTACAAACTGGACAGGAATTATCAACATATCCTTTATACTGGTTTCTCAATCCACCTCCTTTTGCAAGCAGGTTTCTGCCACTCCTTATCACATTACACACTGTGTACATGGACAGACACACATAAACACACCTAAACCTGACAGGCAGGAGCCTCAGTTCTTGTCTAAAAAAAGGTATAAAATCAACCTGATTTGTGGTTTCCTGGCTGACAATAAACTGCTGTCAAATCTTTCTCTCTTTTCTTCTTCAGTGACTGGTAACCATGGATACCCAAGGCAATAAAGTTCACTGATCCACAATGCTGTAATTTAGGGTGTGTTTACTGTAACTGATTTTGTTATGGAACCCCCAGAAGATAAAACTAGTAATTCAGGGTGAAATGGAAATTAGCTACTAGTTAAAATTTTGCTTGTATTTTAATTAAAAAAAAAAAAAAGCATGCTTTGTTGAACAGCATAATTACTTTCCCTGAATAATTTATGACAGCCAGTCTGTCCCATTGAAATGTTCATATTAATTTTAATGAGCTTGTCAAAGCTCTTCTAGCCATTTTATGTTGAATAGATTTAGCTGGGGTAATATTTTAACCCATCGCTCCTTTTTCAGAAACATAAAAATCTGTTTTATATAAAATATCTTTTTTATTTTCAATGTATAGATTAGCATCTGTAGTTCATTCAAATAGTAGAAACATTATTATTCTCTATACTACAGATTATTTTTCCATATCAATTTAAAGTTTACTTCTGGAGGAAAAAAAAATGGAAAAAAGATAGATTTTTAGCTAATTGGAATACAGGGCATAAGTGTTTCAATTACAAGTGTTTGAATGCAATGTTTGCATTTACATTAGTGTTTTTTTCCATAGTTTAAATCTACAGTAGCTATAAATTTTCATTTTATTCTAAACAGACTGTGACATTTCTGATGTGCATGATTTTCTTGTTTCCCACTGTGTAGCTGTTTATATTTCCATCCAATAATTTCTACTTTAGCTACTTTTCATCACTAAAATGGGTTTGAACTATTGTTCCACAAATAGTATAGAAACTGATAGTACAGATAACACCATTCCAATTTCACCTTTTCCTTGAATGCCTTCTTAACAGCATTCCTGATGGGCCTCTTGGAACATCAGTATTACCTGACAAATGGTTTTTTTATCTCTACTTAGCCATGTCAGGACCAAGGCTAAACTCTGGGGTAAAGGATGCAAAAAAATCTGTGTCAGAACTAAGGTTAGCAGGTTTGTGTAGAAATGTAAGGAGCAGGAAAAAAATGTTATTACTTCTACATCCAAAGGGACAGGCACATGCATTCTTTAACTGATCAAGTTTGGATTAGGTGACACAATTTTTTTCCATGACGATTGATCCATTTCTGTCAACTGTTTCTGAACTACAGAAACATTTTAACAACTTATTTTTATATTCATAATTCTGGTCAGGAATGGAAACAGTCTTCTTCCAAAGCCCATAAAACTCATTAGATATTTCTATATGGCTTGGGTGAGGTAAATATCCATTAAAAACACCCTGATAATTAAAGGACAAGGAGGTAACTTCTTTGCTATTATAAGAAATTATTTCAAAATCCTCTATCTTTAATAGTCTCAGAACTGTGGTCTTAAAATCTGAAACCAAATTTTGTAGACAGCGACCTCTAGCTTATTCTTCTACTGCTACAGCTTTTCAGATTTTTTTAACTCAGCACATAAATTTGTGATGTTAGTCCCTGATGATGATAAACTAGTATGTCTGGGATGTGAGGACTCATTCAGTAAGCAGACATTCTGCTACCTAAAAATTGATAAATGAGCAACAATTCTATTCAAAAATTAGGTTATATACAATATTAGTCTGAAAATTTTAAATATTGAAAAAAGCTAGAAGATTAATTTAAATATAAGGAACTAGATCCCTTTTAGATTAATTAATATTGAAAAGTGCTTGCATGATTGACTAATGTTGCTTCAGTTCTAAGAGGTTTGGTACAGGCCTAAATATTAGAAATGGAAAAAAATTTGGATCTTTCTTATGGAAGTGGTCCAGTGTTACACTCAGCAGTAGAATATGTTCAATAAGGGGAGATTCTTTAGAAGAAGATAAGACTTTTTATCACCCATGGTCAGAGAACATAATCTAGAAATATCTGTAATGGAGGGAGGACAGAATGTAATTATAGTATCATACACATGCTATCCCCAGTAGGCACAAGGATGACTGTTGTTAGACAACAAACCCAAAAGTATTTGAGTTTTAATTTTTTTTAATTTTATGTAACGGTGGGAATGTATCTTATAAGTTGCTCCTACTTATGCTAAAATTCAGCCACTGTGTGCTATGAAATGGAACAGAATCTCTTAGTGACACCAGATAAAATGCTGATTCCCTGACAGATAATTTATTTCCGTCTTCTAGATGCTTTAATCAGGGAGAATTGAGATTACATGTAACAGACAAAAATGCATTGAGAACATGCTTTCATGAGATGCTTCAAATATGTTTATTTTATTATAATATTTTTAAAACAAATTTTAAAAAAATAATTATAGCATGCCATGGGATGGAAGGTATTTATTTATTTTTCCTCTTTTCCATGATACTACTCCAATGCAGCAAGGAATTTAAAAACATTTTGTCTCCACAGGCCTCTAAGTCCACCCATGTGCTACAAGAGAGTTTCTTATTATAAAATTAAATACAAGAAGAAAAAACATAAATGTACAATAAGTTACCATAAAAATCTGGAAGGAGGTGAATTTATCTGCCATGAGAATTTTAAGCTTTAAAATAAAAAAAAAAAATCAATTAAAACATGCAGTTCGCCTCTTTTCTCTAAAGAATTTGTTTAGCATGTAACCTCTAAGACATAAAGGTTCAAGGACAATCTTTCAAACAAGCTTGTAAACCAAAGTAGATGACTTATTCTGGTAATTTTTACCCTGTTAATACTTTCTGTAGCATGCTCAATTACAATTCTGACTTATTTTTTGTGCTCCTAATTAATGCTGTTGGAGCTTCAAAATCTATTGCAGTCCTTCTTTTACTATACTCAAAACTATGATGGGATTGCAGCCAAATTTTTTTTTTGCAACTTCTACATTTGCAATTTAACCAGCAGTTTTTGATTAATCTCAAATTCTACAAAACCTCTTTAATTCTCACTAGACAGGCAGAATTACAGCAACTCTAAATCTGTAAAACAAGAGAGCAGTTTCGTGACTTGTCTTAGAACTAGAACAAAACAAACCCCACTATTATCTGAGAAGATTAAGATTTAGAGAATCTGGAATTTCATTTTCCAATGCGCTGAAGACACCTCGTACTTGGAGAACAAGTGCTCATTTCTGATCACTCTTTTTCCATCCAAGTGTGATGTTTACAGGAGTGATAGTGCTCTGGAGTGTGATCTCGGTCTGTGACAATAACTGGGAACCCAGGCAAATTTCATGTGCCTGGGACAGCCAGGTGAATCATATTTATTTGCAATCCCATAATGTTTCTTAGAAATGAGAAAAATTTAGTTTCTGAAGTCGTAAAGCAGGATTTTTATTTTTTTTTATGTACTCACGGCACTAGATGTAGTAAGAACTGTAATTGTCACAATAAGACTGACACAAAATAGTGAAGCTCCACAAGCCTAAAATGTCCACATAAATGTGAACATCCTCCAGAGTTATATTAGGGTGAAATGAAATAGCCTAGAACATGGTTAGGCCACACTTCAGAGCATAAGCTGTACCCCTAACAGCTTTGCTTTAGGAAAATATGTCCTCACAGCATGCCACAGCAATTCTTTCCTGGAGCAATGAATTATGGCTCCTGTCAAATCAGACCTAGGGACAGTGGTCCTATGCTGCTTGTCTGATATTTCTGAGTTTAAAAAAAGTCAACTTATGAACCTAAAGGTTTAAAAACTCAAAGAACAAAGCTCAACTATATTTATTTTCTGCATCCTCTTACACAGCCAGGAACATATCATTCAATTAAACTTTTCCCTCAGGGAAGTAGGATACTACTCATGGAATATACCAATGTTGAGTATTAGAAAGAGCATTTCCAGCAGATTGAGGAAAGTGATCCTGCCCCTCTACTCACACCTGGTTAGGCACATCTGGAGTGCTGTGTCCGGTCCTGGGCTCCTCAGTACGAGAGATGCGTGGAGTTCCTGAAGCAGTTCCAGCAGAGGTCAATGAAGATTATTAAGGGACAGAAGCATCTCTCTTATGGGGAAAGGGTGAGAGAGATGGGCCTCTTCAGCCTGGAGAAGAGATGACTGAGACGTCAGTATCTGAAAGGGGGTGTCGAGAGGATGGAGTCCGGCTCTGCTCAGTGGTGCCCAGCAAGAGGACAAGAGGCAATGGGCAGAAGCTGATGCACAGGAAGTTCCACCTGAGTATGTGGAGGACTTTACTGTTCAGGTGACCGAGCACTGGAACAGATTGCCCAGAGAGGCTGTGGACTCTCCCTCACTGGAGATATTTAAAACCATCTGGACACAATCCTGTGCCTTGTGCGCTAGGATGACCCTGCTTGAGTAGGGGGGCTGGATGAGATGACTCACAATTCCAGCTGTATCCATTCTGTTATTCTGAGATCTGCCATGCTATCAGAAGTGTCCACAACATCTGCATCGAACAATTTTTTTATTTCCTAAACATTTTGTCTTCATTGTACTTCACCAGTACAGACTGAACCAGTACAGAAATGACAGTATGGTTTTGCACACTATGTTTGCATAATACTGGATATACTTTAAAAGAACAGAGTAAAGGCTGACAGTAAAATCTTAGCTTTGTCATCTTTTGGCTTGAATGCTTGTCACAAAATATAAGTATACTAAGCTACCATGTAAAAAAATAACTGGAATTAAAGTGGAGCAAGGAGATTCCACTGTAGAGTGTTAAAGTAAAGCTAGACAGTGAGTTAATGTTTAGGAAGGCTCAGATAAAGAGAATCACCAGGAATAAATGGACAGCCTAAGGGCTAATAATCAACTTGGAGAAAATCCTTAAGGCAAGAAGGAAACTAAAGGAACATAAATACAAATTAAGATGACAAAAAAAATGGAATGTGACAGGGAACAAGAGGAGAAAAGAATCAAGGATCAAATTCTATTGACTATTATACATGATAAAGAATACACTCTAAAAATAGTACATGATCAAGACAGAAAAGGTTATAAGAATGACATTAGAATAAAAAAATTACCTTAGAAAAGGGTAATAATTCAATGATTGACAAAAATTATGAATGACATAATTCAATGAACGACTTTTACAGTTGTGGAAAAAAGGAAGGGCAAAATTCTAAGAACGGGGGGAATAGGAATAAAAATTTAAATATGTATATATATTTATTCCTATTTTAATTTTTGAGCATTGAAAGGAAGGCTTTTAAATTTCAAATCTTATCTAGAGTGAGCAATTCTACTGAATTTTTATTCTGAACTCTGAAAAGTCTTCTCTTGAGAGAAATGAACAAAGCAGCGGGAGTAATAAGTTTCCTTGTTCATGCAGAAAAGAACCTGCTTTATGGAAAATTCCATGAGCAAGTCTAATTCTGCCTCTTTCTGATGGTAACAATGACTTTAGCCTTATTTTGCATATCTTAAAATTCTCTTGTTCAAGCCAGTCTCAAAAGCTAGCTGAAAGCTCCATTTAAACATACATGTTTATATGGCAGACCTTTCTAAGCCAGTCATCATATGACATTGCTGTAGATTAGAAATGCTGTACTTCTGAAGCAAATTCCTCCTTCCTGGAATTTTCTTTTTGTAAACACAGCATCTTTCCTGAAAACTGCAGTGAGAAACATTTCTCTAAATGGCAGACCCATCCACATATAATATCTCTTCCTACATTTTTGCTCTTAACTTCCCACCACTGCTATTAAAACTAAAGTTCATGGCTGAAGAACTGATTACCCATAATCTCTAGTATAAATGGAAATATTCTTTGAACACTTCTAATCTCCCAACACTATCCCAGTTACCCTGGGTACCAAGACTGGCATTGGAAAAATTCACTGAGCATCTCAACCTTCTGTTACTTCTTAAGTGATACACTACAATGCCTACTTCTACATGTATGAAAATTTAACATTATCATTGACATACAGATGTTTTTCCATGGCACAATGCAGTCACTTGGCCAGTTCAATTCATTTTGTGTACTTCAGTTGAATTTAATAAGATGCATGAACCACTATGACTCCTAAGGAGTAGTCTTGCATCTGTGTAGAGTGTTCAAACACTTGGTGTGGGAATGGATCCTCCTTGTTCTGCCACTTCCCTCAAAGGATGTTCAAGGTACATAGGGAGGATCATTAAAGATGGTTCAAGGTTATTCAGTAATATATAGTTCAGCTTGAACTGAAGTATTGGATTTTAACAGCCATTGCAAAAGTTCAATAAATATTTTCTTTCTTCCTACCAGTCAATTTCCCTTTATAAGTTTTGCAGAGAAAAAATAAGAAAAATAAGCTCTTAATCACTAAATAGCTCTCTTTCCTATACAAAACATGTTAGCAGGCAGAGATTTCATTTTCCCTTCTGGTAGCATCCCAGATTGATGTGCTATTCTGGATTCAGAATTTAGAAAGATTAACACCCCTCCCCACCACCTTCTAAAAACAACTAATTGAAAGATAAAAACTTTCAAAATAATATTTGAGAGAACATAGAACCACTCAGTTATCAGATAGGGCCTTTTATCTAGGATCATGTACCTACCTGATATCAATCACCGTGCTCCAAGAGTAGCTGAGGATCTAACCCACAGCTCCTTTTCTTTGTAATATGCTCTACATTTTGCTTCCTACATATAATTTTAGGTCTTTTGCATCCAAAATCAGACAGGAATTCTGCCTTTATATGCAAGAAACTTAGCCACCAACCTAATTTCCTATCACACTAAACCACTAAGAATCACATGCAAATAACTATTTCAACATGAATAGATATAATTCTCAGTTCAAAATCATTAAGCATCATCATCTTAGAACATTCACATATTTTTCACCTTCACTCAAGCTCCTGTTCACATGTATCTCAAATTTCACTGATATCTACAATGCTAAAGAAAGTGCTTACACAGTGAATAGAAGGTGATACAAATTATTACATTTTTTTCTTCCAGATAAAAATCCAGAAAATCATTCCCTGAACAGCAGTATCAAAAAAAAAAAAAACAACAAAAACAAAAAGAACCTCAACCCAAACCTACTTGTTTTCTTCATTTGAGAAAATAATTATCATTAAAACAATACTGGCTTGGCCATGATCATCACAGGACAGAAGTATGGATGCCCTTCATTCCTTTAATCACATACTTAAAACCTAGCTCAGAAAAAAATTTACCAGTTTTCAAGAAACTCTTCCAAAGGAAAGAAACTACTTAGAAAAGGATATTAAATATTCACTGATCTCTAAAAAAAAACAGATTAAGTAAAGTGATTGTTCAGAAAAAAGAAACAAGTGTTCCAGAACAGCAGCAAAGTTATATATTCAAATAAACTCAGATTTAAAAAAAAAAAAAAAATTAGAGAACATCAACCTATAGGCTCAATATTAAGTGTTTTACATCTATTTAAGCCTTTCAGGTCTTGCTGTGCTGGGTTTGGCTGAGGCAGAGCTCATTTCCTTCACAGTCACTACTACAGGGCTGTGTTTTGGATTTGTTCTGAAAACAGTGTGGAAAATACAGAGATTTTTTTGTTATTGCTGAGTGGTGCTTGCACATCCTGAAGGCCTTTCCTGTTTCCCCTACTGCCACACTGGCAAGGAGGCTGGGGGTGCATGGGAAGCTGGTAGATGACACAGCCAGGACAACTGATCCCATCTGACCACAGGGATATTCCATACCATATGGAGTCAAGCTCAGCCTGCAGACCTGGGGGAAGAAGAAGGGAGGGTGTGACATTCAGAATGATGGTGATTGTCTTCCCAAGTCATCATCATACACGATGGAGTGCTGCTTTCCTGGGGATAGCAGAACACCGGCTTACGCATGGGAAGCAGTGAATGAATTCCTTGGTTTGCTTTGCTGCCTGCAGAACCTTTGCTTTCCTTATTAAACTGTATTTCACTCAGCCCACAAGTTTTCTCACTTTTACCCTTATGATTCTCTCCCCCATCTCACCACGGGGGAGTGAGCGAGCAACTGCGTGGGGCTTAGTCGCCATCTGGGCTTAAACCACGACAAACGTATAAAATCCAATACCACTTAGGGAAAGGGATGTATTAGATCCAGTCTTTTAATTAGTCTCTGAACTTTCCAAAGACTTTCATTTTTCCTTAGACGCTGATTTTCCACTTAGTTCAAAAGCTTCTTATAATTAAATACAATTAAAAGTGCTATGACTTCATTAATTAAAATTAATGAAAGATTGTCATAAAAAAGAGCAACTGATCATATTATATTATTAAAATAAAATCATAGCAAAACAAAATCAGAAACAGAATTAATTCACTTGAGTATCTGTTCTTCAGATATCAGAGGGCACAGGCTACTGCAAACTATTTTACTAATTGGAAATAAAACAATATAATTGTTGGACCAAATAAATCTCTGAGAGTACACAGAGGATAAAAATGTCTAGTTGACTTTGATCTTTAATTTATTAATTTGGTTTTCATTGTTATTTATACAGGAGTGCCTTTGATATTCTGAATGCCAGAAATAGATGTCTGCTTACAAAAAGATACAGAAAAATATTTTCCTTTCTCATGTAGGTGTGGAAACTTAAATGATTTTTGGTTTTAAACATATAGATGTATACTAGACTACATTTTGTGGACAAAACCTATCAGGGAACTGACACTTTGCAGAAAACTGAAATAAAATTTTCTAAGTATATTCTAGCCAGCGAATGCATAAAGATGTTAAATTATGTATGGACTCAAATACTGAAAGTTTAATAAATCTTAAATTTTTAGGAAAAAAGATAGGAGAGGACAGGTAATCAAGGTTCCTTCCATCCCTCATTCTTCCCATACCACCCCTGCTTTAAGGCCAGTTGCTTTTTCTGGGAGGTGTATCTAAAAACATTCATGAAGGGTCAGTTTGAGCTGTAGTCCTTGTGGGACTTTCATGGGCTTCTTTTGTTCCTTACATAACATGCACCTGCATAAAATACATAAAATGTAGTCATCTAGTCTTTCAGATTGAAACTTCCAACAGAAAAACACAGAGAATGCTCAGGAATGAAAAATAAGGCCTTGAATGTATTCCTTTGTTAGGAAAAAGTGTATAATGCACCAAAATCTTGCAAAAATATTTTTGAATATGAAAAGCCCCAAGTTTCTAGGGAAGTGACAACCCAGACTAAAGTATTTCTGAACCTTCTGGTCAAACCTTTCACCAAATAAACATGAGACACAATTCAGTTCACTATTATGTTCACACTAATACATCATTTTAGGATGAATAGGTATTTAGGCAAGTATCTGGATTATTTAGAAGGAAAAACCCCCTTGCATTACCATGGGGAAAGTAATCTAAGTGTCATTAGTCAAAGGTCTCATGTTGTCAGTATTAAGAAGACAGTTGTAATTGTGTAAAGTCTGATATGGGTATCAAAAAATAAGCAACTAAAGGAGGATAATGTAATTACTTCTAATCAACATGGGTACCTGGAAAATTGATCTTGTCAAATTGGACTGGTATCATTTTTATGAAATTATAAATGCAGTTGATAAAAATTATCAAGACACATACTAATGGGTTTAACAACTCAGTAACAAGCATCTCAAATCTCAACATGCTATGCAAATAGGAAATATCAACAATGGCTATTTTTCTTCCATCCCATTTTCCTGGGAATGATTTTACATTTATTTGTATTTTCATAGACCTGAGGACAAAAACAATTCAGTCAATGCTGGTAAATTTGGTTGTTGATTCAATAAGTGATCAAGGAAAGCAGGATCAATCAATGAAGGAAAATTCAATATGGTAATATCTGCATTTATGAGCAGAGGATGAAGGCCCTTCTTAGAGTATGAAAGAAATAGTTCAAGATGTAGTGATAGAACAAGAGGTAATGTTTTATAATCAAAAGAGGCAGGTTTAGATTAGATGTTAGGAAGAAATTCTTTACTGTGAGGGTGGTGAGGCACAGGTTGCCCAGAGAAGCTGTGGATGCCCCATCCCTGGAAGTGTTCCAGGCCAGGTTGGATGTGTCTTTGAGTAACCTGATCTAGTGGAAGGCATCCTTGCCCATGGTGGGGATGTTGGAACTAGATGGTCTTTAATGTCCTTTCCAACCCAAACCTGTCTATGGTTCTATGACTTTGTAGGCAAGACCCAGATAAAGAGACACACTCAGTCTCTTTTCCTTTGCAATCAGCCTGAATATATGAATATTTCCCCAGAGATCTCAATGCATGATGAACAAGGGCAGTTGACAGAAACACACCTGGACCCCAGTCTCAGTGATAACAGGAGGGGATGCAGTAGTGACGGCCAAGCAAAAGAGACGACGCACAAGTGCAGCAGGGTGGTTCCATGGGTCTGAGAGGCTGGAAATGTAGAATTGCAGTGCTCCTGTATCCCAAGGGAGAAGCTGTTATAGTACTGAGCAGAGATCAAAGCCCTGATTCTAAGTTACAGTTTTAAGGAACATGGATGAAAGAAGCACTATAAGAATTAGCCAAAACTAATTAGAAGACATTAAATGTGTTATGGAAAAAAAACCCAACAAAACCTCAAGAGGATGTGTCTGTTTGTCTTAAAGGAGGGAGATGAATTAATCAGTTAGAAGAGTGCTTATACAGCTCTTAAGTTTAATTCACTACAGGTGAATACAGAAATTCAGAGAAAAAAACTGCACGTCTTTTCAAGTGTAGATGGTTAACCACTGGAAAGACTAGTGGGAGGACACTGCAGGTGAGTATCTTTGTGGGTTCTGAATCTTCCATATACACAGAAAACCCTGGCTTAGCGCCAAGTTAACTACTGTACCTGAATGAATATGTTCTGGAATCCTAATTCCAACACTACACAGAAAGCCAGGAAGCTGCAGTCTCTTCTGGCTAGAAGTCTTTTTGAGCCAAAAGAGCACTTTTCTCAGCCAAATACCTTGCTCTATATGCACTATTTTTAGTTAAATTTTTTCATATTCTAAATCAGAAAATGTCTTCTATCCCAGTTCATTTATGTGAAATCACCCCATTCAAGATTGTCAGAACCTACTTTAACCTTTAGGCAAACCTTTTTTGTCAAAAAAAAAATTGTTTTCTTAACTGTCACTTCAACACCATCTAAATGTATTGTTTTAGACTGCATAAAGTATGTTTACTTCATCATATAGTCTGGACTTAACATGATTACAAATTTTCAAGTTCTTGGGAATAGTCAGCTGTAAAAAGATTTTTTTTTTTTTATCTTACTTTTCTGTGTATATTCTAGAGCTATTGTAGAGAAATCACCTACACCTCAGAGAAACTTAGAGGTTTTATGTGTATTTCCAGGTTAGAAAGTAAGGCCAGATCCTAGGAGGCAAATGATTCACTACTAATTAAAAATGCAGTTTAAAAGAAGGTTTTCAGTATTTTATTTTCAATTTTATATAGTTAACCTCAATTGACTTTAAAAGGGAGTAAAACTTCCAGAAGGAAATAGGACTCAAAGTAACCTTCTGAAAATGTGATGTGCATTCTGTTGCCTGTGAACAGGGCTGAAACCTCTCTAGAAAAGAGATACTTTGCATTTCTACACCCATATCTGTATTTTGGAGGAACTGGAGATGGAAACGTGATGGAAATTCACTTTTAGAAGGAAAGCAATGTAAATTTTCTATTGTAGAAGACACAGCTTTAAAATTCTTTGCAAAAATACTGTTTGCTTTTTAAAAGGAAGCAATAGTTTCACAGATTATTCTCTCTGTATGACTGAATTTTACTTCCCCTTTCTGTTTCACCACAGCTCAGACTCTAGAACAGAGCAGAGCTAGTAACATACTTTCCTCTGTAATGGCACTTCCCAGACATTTCTCCTCCTGTGGGAGATGTCCTTGAGCTGTAACCACAAATACAATCTGGATCTATTTTTAAGAGAAGTGGGCAAATACGCTCTTTTATACAAATGCTTTGGCTTTCCATAAGCCATTAGAATTATTATATGTGAATTAGAAGATATATTTACAGCACAAGGCAATATGTGGAGTGGAACACAACACTGAAAGATGGATGTATTAGCACAGGGTTTCTGGAATTTTCCAGACATAAGAATACTACAGAAACAACTTTATCAAAGGCATGGAAATATGTTGGAAGTAAAGTTATTGCCTGGCTGATGTTGAGCCATGAACTGATAGAACTGAAGTTGTACAGCTTCTACAACTTTGGGAGAGGTTCAGCAATATATCCCAAGAATAAATTTGCAGTAGTGAGTTATGCTGTTAATATTATTGTAATTGATGTAATATAAATACCTAAAGGAACTGGAGTAAAGCAGTTATTTTTCAAGTTTGCTTGGAAAGCACAGCTTGCTTAGTATGAAATACCATAACATGATTTCAGAACAGGGAAAGGCATTTCTGGAAAATGACAAGGACCCCTCTGACCCTACACTTTCCCCCAGAGATGTGCACACAAGGAGCAGCACTGAAAGGGCAGGACCGTGCCAGCCAGGACCTGTCCCACTGCCCGAGGGAGGCAGCAGCGCTGGGGCGGGCAGTCCACAGCCCTTCTCATCACGGATGCTTACGGTGACAGAGCAAGGCCAAGTTCCAGCGGGGACATCAAGCCAGTGAGTCAGGATCTGGATCAGCAGAACACAGGCACAGCACAGCTGCAGCACAGCTCAGGCACGGACCAACCACGAGAGCCCCAGCAGCCCGAAGAGGAGGAGGCAGCCCCAGCCCAGGCTCCCTCGCAGAGCTGCCCACCGCACACAGCAAGGATGCTCTACTCACTCCGCCAAGACCTTCAGCTGTGCTGCTTCTAAGCTGGCCCTGAGCCCAGGCAGCTAAAGCCCCAAGAAGGTCAGGGCAATATCTGGGCACTGACACCAATCTCCTAAAATGACTGATGATTCAGTACAATGTTTTCTTAGGTTTTACAAAGGGGTGAGCAGCTCTACCGTCATCCTGCAGTCTTTACCTTAGGCAGCCTGCCTAAGAAAATTAGTGAAAACTATTTACAGGAAACAGGTATGGCTGCATGGGAATTGCAGCATGCAGCCATACCTGTTTCCTGTAAATAGTTTTCACTAATTTTCTTAACTCCTACCTGTTTTATCTTCTATTTTTGGGCAGTAGTGTTTTTCTGAGGTTGTGAGACCAATGCAAGATACTAAGATACTGAGTGTTTAGGACCACATGCAGAAGGCTGAATTGACTTATCAGCTCATTATCAAAAGTCCTGGTTTAGAAAGTGTTGCCATTAGCATCTGCATATGGGATGTAACATTGAATAGTTGCAGATGGGACAAATACTACCATTCATCATTAAGATTTTCTTAGGTCTCTTCATTTTAAGAGCTCATCTTCTCAGTTGCCAAGCTTCAAATATAAGTGTGAGCTGATATTTTTCAGATTTCTGCCACTGAAAAATCATATTTGAAGGTATTCTATGTTTTTATTTGAGAGGGATTTTGCTATTTCAAAAATAAATGTAATTTTGAAGAATAAAATTTAGAGATTAAAAGAAATTCTGATGACCTTTTATTCTCTTTAAAGTCTGGAATGACTATGTTTTGAAAGAGGGAACTCAAATGTTTGGCATTCTGTCTTGGAAATAAAAAGTAAATTTCTGTTCCAACAAAAATGGTAATGAGGTATGAAATTCCATGTGGTATAAAATACGTGAGAAAAGAAATCACGAGGGGAAACACATGTGGTTTACTGGCAGCTGGAATCAATGCTTAAAGCTGCAGGGAGCCCAGGAGCAGGTTTCAGCCACCGAGATTAGCTGGGTGTACTTTGCTGCCAGGAAGATACTTCCTGCTGTTACTTAGTGGTTCTTAGCCAATAAAGTAATGCTTGAAGAGCACAATGATGAACACCAACACAGTGAGACAAGTTGTCAAAGTCATTTGCAAGAAGGAATAGACTGAAGCCTAGACTGGAATTTTTCTGGCAATAAAGTAAACTTTTTGTTGCAGTATTAGCAGTGGAGGATCCCTTATGAGGTGAAAGTTCGCTGGGAAAGATTATATCATTAGCTAAAAATGTTTTACTGGCAGTTTTATAATCTGTTTGCACCTGAAAGTCGATCTCACATGATACTAGGCATTCTATTTAGACTAGACTGTTCCAGGTTGTGTTCATTCTATGTTGCCTAACACTCATAGCTCAGTTGCAGAATTTTTCAAAAGCCAGAAATCCACCTGAAAACAAAGATATTTGTAAATCAGATTTACAGAATGCAAGTACTCTGAAAAAACCCCTCCATCTTAGACATCACCTGTTAAACACCCCTTCACCATGTAGATTTGACACTAATGCTTTTATGTCTTTGATCCACAGTCATAAAATACCTTCCTTCTTTACTGTTGTGTGTGACCATTTGAGACGCTGAGCCAGGGGTTAGCCCGGAGGTCCAGCTGTGTCTCACTGAGAGGCAACTTGGTGCCCAACAGCTCTAGGGGATGAGCTCCTCTCCCTAAGGAGTTAGGCCCAAGCTATGATGACGGGCGCGTCGGCAGAGGCAAAGAACAGGAGGGGGTCCCTCGTATAGGTTCCACAAGCTCAGTTTATTCTGGAAGCGGTGAAAGGTCCAGTGACAAAGAACCAGGATAACCAGAGGGTCCAAGGGTTTCATACTCGGGGAAAAAAATAGGGTGGGGTTGAGGGGAACAGCCAATGAGGAAAAGTGGAAGGGGTGGGAGCAGCAACAGAGTAACCAATAAGAGTAATGCGTAGGAGGGGTCCACAATCAAAGGCCAATAGGGCATCACGTAGGGGAGAACCTTCTAGAATTCATACATAAGCAAACAGGGAATTTACATATTCAGGATCTATACATAAAACAGGGAGGGAAAATATGAACCAACCAACATCAAGTTATCAAATTAGGGGTGCAGAGGCTTGTGGGCACTCACCACAACTACGGAGATGCTACACATCCGTGCCTTTCCACCAAGACTCTGAGTGCTCTGTATCGGTGGTTGTGTCTACTGCCACATGCACAGCAACAATCATTCAAGAAATGCACATTCTGTAGTGAAGTGATTCATAGAAAAGAAATTTAACAATAGCTGTGTTAGAGGCAGATATTGAATAATGCATAGCAAATAAAGCATAGGATCATGGGCTGCAGAATGATTAAGCTGAGTTATAGAATAGCTGTTTGGTAAGAGATAACAGAATTATGAACAAGTATACTGGAAAAATCACTATCACTATTTTAAAACAATATTGTAATTCACATTTTCATTGTTGGCTTGTGCTTAATGCTGGAACTTGACGACTTTGGCTAGGTTTACTTAGCAACTTCTAACTGTTTAATGCAAATGGTATTTGAACAAGATGCAGCACACTTTATTCTAGCTTTTTACCAGCTATTGTGGTTCCTTTAATTAATTTAATACACTGGGAAAAGAGGAACTGAAGGAATCAGTCCATTTTTGATCACATTTGTGTTTGTTTTAACAGGCAGCTCAGCTGTTGACAGCCTGTTGACTTAGATTCAAATAGTCCAGCATTACTGAAGGCAGAAAGTCTCACTGTTGAGGTAGATTAATGCCAAACAGGTTATTCTCAAGTACAGTAATTAGGAAATTAGAAGGGATTAAAAGAATAAGGTACAGATAAGGCACTACCAAGCACCAAACAAATTCCTTCTCTCTTTGGCTGTATATTACTAAATGACCATTGTACACATCACGGACAACAAACAGGCGGAGTTGGAAGCCACTGTGCTGCTAGAAAGATATGACCTTGTTGCCATTACTGAAACTTGGTGGGAAGAATCCCATGACTGGAGTGTGGCTATCGATGGCTACAGACTGTTCAGAAGAGAGGAAGGAGAGGTGGAGGGATTGTCCTTCTTAATCAGGGGGCGGATTTTGTGTGAACAGCTATCTCTGAAGACCAGGTCAAAAGCCCATGGGTAAGAATCAGACATCAAGGCAACAAAGAGAACCAATGATTGATGTCTACTACAGGGCACCTGATTGACGGGAGCCTATTGATGAAGCCTTCTTTCTCCCGCTTCAGGAGGCATCATGCTCATCTGCTCTTGTCCTGCTGGGACACGTTAACCACCCCGACATCTGCTGGGAAAGTAGCACAGCAAGCTGCAGGCAATCCAGGACAGTCCTGCAGTGCATGGAGAACAACTTCTTGAGCCCTACCAGAGGGGAGGCAATACTGGGTCTGTTGGTCACCAACAGAACTGAGCTAATCAGGGGTGTCAAGACTGGAGGCAGCCTGGTATGCAGTGATCATGCACTGACAGAGTTTGCAGTCCTGAGGGGCGAGATGGGTCAGGTAAGGAGTAAAGTTAGAATAGAGAACTTTAGGAAATCAAACTTCCAGCTTTTCAAGGAGATAGTCAGTAGGATCCCCTGGGAGACTGCCCTCAGGGACAAAGGAGCAGAACAGAGCTGGCAAATCTTTAAGAAAGTCTTCCATAGAGTGCAACACCTGGCAATCCCAGGAGCAAGAATAGGGGAAGGAAGGCAAGAGACCAACATAGCAGAGTAGGGAACTACTGGTCAAACTTAAGGGAAAGAAGCATTTAAATGCACAGGTAGTGGAAACAAGGCCAAGTAATGCACGCCATATGAAGTCCCAAGCTTGCTGGGCAAGTTTAAGGGGAAAGGTAATTATGTTCACTCTGGTGCACAAGAGAAGCATCAAAATTCTCAGGAGATCTAATAACAAACTTTCACTTGCAAACTTTAGAACACTAAGGTAAAATAAGGTACTTGGAAAATTTAAAAACAACATCCAGTTCAAAGTAAGTCACTTCATAAACTTTATCTTAGGAAACTTAGAATTAGCTGACTTCAAATTATCCAGACAGAACAAGGCCTTAACTAAAACTTCGACTGGAACTTTTTAGTCTGGCTTAAAACATATTTCAATAAATTAGCAGAAGAAAGAGTTAAAGAGAAAGAAAAAAGGAGAGAAATATATATATAGTCAATGCCTTAGATCCAGGATGACCTTAGCTGCTTGTAGATCCAAGGCAGTGGAGCTCATCAGAATCACACAAGTGCCACTGCTTTTTATCTCTTCTGGTCTCCTAGGGTCCTCCCCCAGGCTCATGCCTGCACTTTAATGTACCCCAGGGGCCCACACGGCCATCCAGAGCAATTCTGGGCTGTCAGTGTGCCATGTGGCTGGGCAGCCACTCCAGGACCAGACCAGAGGCTCCAGGGGCAGGGTGTGGAGCAGTGCACTGTCCCACCTATGCAGAACTTGCCCTGCCCCTTCCCAAACACACACACACACACACACACTTTCTACCTAGTTATTTTGAGCCAGTCTACCATTTCTCTGGTCTCCTATAGCCAGCAGCCCAGAAAGACAATCATATCTTGGACTGCATCTTGGGCCAGTAGGTCGAGGGAGTTGATTCTGCCTCTCTGCAACAGGTATTACAATTAAACTACCTATACATACATATTTGCCAAGAACTATTTTTTAATTTTTAAAAGCTTTTTATGATACTCTTGTCTAATACTCAGATTTGAAAAATAATTGTTGATAAATGCTCCAAACAGCACCCCGGAGAAGAATTCTTACAGTAGTGTGCAGCCTGTTGTATATAGCAGCCAATATCTCTAAGAGGAATAGCACAGAGAAGTAAAAGTGCCCTACAACAAAAGAATTTAAATACACTTATTTGAATTTTTTCCAAAATCTTTTCTCTCAACTGGTTAGCCATGTTGTCAGAGACTGAAAATAGTTCATGCCTCAAACATTGATATAAAGCTTTGCTCATTATAAAGAAGCTACAGCCAAAGAAGCCTCCCTGAAGAGTGGGACTTTGAACTGGAAGTCAAACTGTTGATTAGATAAAGGGAAATGCATTGTTCAGTCATCTCAGGCTGAGGGAAAGGTATGCATCCAAAAAAGGCCAAAGCCACCAGCTGCAACTATTCCCGGTTGAGTTTGGGGTGGGGGAAGAGCACAGCTCACAGAATCCAGGTTTACACAGACTCCGCCCAGCCGAGGTGAGGGAGGAGGTTTTGGGTGCATGGTGCAGGCTCTGGTGAGAGGCAATAAACACCCATCCTCCGATTACACAAACTGGCCCAGCTGTGGAACCCCCAACCCCACAGGGCACATCCAGGGGACTTTCACATGAGAGACAGCTGAGGGGGTGTCACAATCCAACAGAGCCCCCAAAGTGCTCCCCAGAGGCTTTGCACCACAGGACTGCATGTGATGCAACAGATCCAGAGTCTGCTGTAAGAGACTGTCCCCCTCCCCCAGGGGGACATGTCTGGACATTGCCACCTGGCTCGAGGGTATATTAACCCATGGGATGCTATGCTTTTCAGGGGGATCTTCACCACCAAGAAGACCACCAGCTGGAGAGGATCAACAGAACATCGTTGGGATCCACGGAGTGGTGATATTTTCCTTATTCTGTCTCTGTCACCTTCTTTCTGTCCCCCCCACCTATTTTCTGTTTCTTTCTCTTCTTGTCTCTCCTTTTCTCTTTCTCCCCCTCTCATCAAATAAAGCCCTTACTATTGTCACTGGCATATGGTGTTGTTTGCACCTTAATTCAGGCAGAGGCATTTCTAAGAACCTTAACAATCGGATATTAGCACATGTTCATTTAAAGTTGCTGGAAATCATGCAGAAGATGATATGATATAGAGGTACAGAGAAGCACAGAAGCCCAGATTGATCTACTGGTATCTTGAGCTTCAAACCTGCATGTGTACCAGCTGCCTGAACCACGTACGTAGATGGAGAATTTATCCTAGGAACAAGAACAAACATGATATTTGAAGACTATTTCTAACTCTAATCTCATAACAGAACAACATATAACAGCACCCCTCTAAGGGTCTAAACAAGCATATGCTATGCTCTATGAACAAACAGTATACAGATGCTGGAAATCATCTGGGAAGCATGATTCAGAGTTAATAAACTAAAATAGAAATCTGCCCATAGGGAAAATTAGAAAATGCACTTTTTTTTCTTCATAGAAACCTCTTAGAAAGGGTATTTCTGATGCCTAACTCAAAGCTATCCATTCCTTTAATATGGAATATCTAGTTCTACTCAAAGAGAGAAAATATACTTTGTCAGAAAAACTGTTATAGGACTGCCAAAGCCATAACTGTCACCTGCACTAGAAAATAAACTAAAGATAGCTGTCTCAATTGTCTAGTAAAGCTGCTAGCCTAACACAAAAATTAGCTAATTATCATACTTTATCCCTGAAAAATAACATGGATCTGTTACATATAGAATTCTTGAGACTTATAATTTTTGGCTATTTTGTTGGTTTTCAACAGCTAGAATCCAAATACAATCCAGCTTTTCTACCCAACAAGATCTCCTTTTTAAAGAGGACGTAGCTTCTCCAGACTTTTACGCATTTCCCAGCCTTGAAAGATTTTCATGGATATCCTCTAATTGCATTAAAGATACTTCATCCATTCTCTAAGCATCCTGCAGTAAACATCATCAGGCCTAGACTATTTAAGACTGCTTTAATTAGATTTTTCCTGACATTGCTAAATGCTTCACCTGATTGAAATATGTAAGTTTTCTTTTTTGCAGCTGTGTTGCAGCAGTTGCCACTGTCTGACTCAATACTGCACAGACATGATTCCAGCTGCTGTGTTTATCAGCAAGGTTTTGATGGCAAAGCCAGTCCTCCCTGATCTGTTAGTTACCTCGTACTTCGAAATTTTATGTTCATTTTCTCGACTGTATTATTTTTGTCTTCTCCAGTTCTTCTCTACAGTGTTGTTTTATTAGTGGTACTTGTCATTAGACTGCTTCTCATTTTTCTGTTCTATTCTGGAGCTATCCGTTGAAATGTTAAGCAAGATCTTCATTCAGAATAGACTGCAGTCTATTAGTGCAGACTAATTTCTTTCTCGGATGTGTTGGCTCTCCTGTAAATATGTGGTTTTCTTTGACAAGTAGATTTGAAACTGTTCAGTGGTGAAAGAGAGAATGGTGACAGCCTTGAAACCTACTCCCTATCCTGCACAATGAGATTGACGCTCCACTACTCCTAGCTGTTAGGAAATTGAAGACTGATTTGATCCTTTGTATCCTACACAACACCTGCCAGTTTTGTTATTCCCTGGGCAGCAGGAAGAGGAATCTGGCACTGAGTGTGAACAACTTACCTGTATTTTAAAATAAAATACAAAATTCTTTTCTACTTCATTTTACTATCTTGGCAAGATGTAATTTTCCTTGAATCCTGGCAATTCTCATGTTACCCTTACATATGACTTCTGAGAGTTACCAATTTTTCTTTGATCATATGATTTTTCTGTTCTGTGTAAGTTATTGGCTTGTTTGGCACTTCACGGATGGTAATTCAGGTTAAGCCTCAATTACACAAGTTCTTTCCTCACCCCTTTTGCTTGAAATCCTGACTCCTTGTAGTTTTATCGATTTGTATAGTCTTGTACAGCTCTGTACCAGCTCTGTACAACTAGTCCTTTAACTAGTTGATTCTTATTAGTTCCCTTGATGAATGAAAGATTGCCTTCTGAAATTGAGAACTTCATGAAATGGGTGTATGAATAAGTATAAATTATGCAGTAAAATCCAGCATGTCAGCCCCTTCACAGTAACCACCTGTACATTGTACCTGCCTAATCCCTCACTGAAAGAAGGGTAAATTGATCTGCCTTTACAGTATGACCATAAGTACAATTGACTACTTTGCAAGTTTTCATTTCATTCCACCATAATTTATAGGTCAGAGATTTAAATATCTTTCTTCATTTAATATTCCAGCATAATTAATTTGTATCAACTGATAATTATATTTGTACCATACTGTGATACTATTTTCTCATTGGATTAAGAGATATTTAATGTTGAGTTTTGCTAGAACAGTCATCAGTATCTACACTTGCTACAGCATTACTAATTCTATCTATGCAATGCAGTAACATAAAAATCCTGGTATTCAAATATCCTATATATATATATATCTCCAAATCCTATATATTCAAATATATACCTTCAACAATTTCATATAGAGCTACAGAATCATTTATTATAACCAAATGTGGTAATAGAACACCACAAAAAGTCCTCAGGTTTAAGTAAAATTCTTATCCATCTGTTCCTAAAATTATATAAACCTCCAAAGATCTTTATCCCATTCTGTCTTGTTTCTTCAGTAGGTTTTTACAGTGTTCTTAACTCAACATCACCTTTATATTTCATTTTTTGTCCCAGTAGAACAAAGGCTTTAAAAGTAAGAACCATGATTATAGTTCTGTCACATCTTAGTTACTCCTTTAATAAATCCATTCACATCATGCAATATTTCAAATTCTTCAATGTCATTTCCTGGAAGAACCATTTAACAAAGATGGAAGTCATTTAACTACTGCTTTCAAAAATACTAATATCTTTTCAAGTGGTGTCTGGCCAACTACTCATGGAAATTCATCACCCATTTGTTAAAGATTTTTACCAATTTTTCTCTCACACTAGCCCTCAATTTCTGTTATCTCTGAGCCTGATGATGAGAAGGTAGATGCAATATGCTTTTTCATTGAAGCCTCCTAGGTATGTGAGCTGCTGCCAAGTGATGGAAGAATGGTTTATGTGTAGGTTTATCTGTACTGAGCATCAGGATTGCTAAAGCTGGACTGAAAGCTAGAATGAGGGGAAGGCTGAGGAATTAGATTTCTAAATAAATTAGGTTTCTAAATAAGTTATGACCACATCTGGTAGGAAAAGGAACTGACTCTTATCAGGATTAGAGACCTCACTGAGCTCAGGCTCAGCACTGTGTAGCTGTAATGATCAAACTGTGATCACTTGCTAGGAGAGCAGCTTTAAATGGGCAACAGTTTGGCTACCCCACTTACCAACTTTAAGACCACTGAACTAACCTTTTAGCCTTTAGCTCTGCAATGACTGTGCATAGACAAAAAGGAAGGTGGCAAACAGAGATACCACTATGCTCTATATATATAACTGCATATATATCTATATATCTATAGATATAACTATGCTCTGCAGACATAGTTAAACAGTCTGCTCTCTGTATTGCTCTTGAGCGACATGTTTGTGCACATGGTATGTATATAAAGAAGATTAAAGTAATCTGATTCTCAGTTTTCCAGGCTTTGTGTATTCATCTAAATCAGGAGCAAGTGCAACATTCAGCTGAACCTGAACATTGTTTAAACCCAGTTAGTACTCTAAAGATGTGAAATTAGTACAAAAGCACCAGAGCAAGGCTAAAAAACATTTAAGACAATTTGAATCTGAAATAACATTAACCTGATGCTCGATGGGTATCTTTCAGAGTGAAAGATTAGTAGCCAATTCTGTGATTCAATTATAACATTATTCTATCTGTATTACAGGGAAGACAGTTTAAAACACCCTTCCAGTGGCTAAGGAATACTGGAACAATGTTCTTCATTACCACAAGGTGTCACTTTTATGACTCTTGGATGAACAACAAAGTTTAAAAGTAAAATATTAGATGGAATCGTTCCCTACTTTTTCCTAAAATTTCTATGCTAGTTTCTCAGTTTGTTTATTACATTTGGTATGAAAATTGAATTATCTACATATTAGATCTGAGCAGACATCTCATAAAGAATAATCTATTTAGTTTAGCAGCTTTTTCTGCTTTTGAAATTTTAGGAGCAAATTACAACTTCCTTCAGTTCGCTAATTATTTAGATTTGTGCAATATTTGTGATATAATTACTATTACTCCAAATGTAAGTATTGCACACTGGATATTATTTAGATAATACTGCTAATATTTCAGCCCTCTGGCTAAGCACTTGTGCATTTATAAAAACATATCTCAGAATATTTTTAAATATGGCTGTGACTATTGTTCTTTTTCAAAAAAATGTCAGCAGTAATCTTTTTTTAATTCACTCACTCTACAAATTCACAGACTCACATGATCAGAGTCCTCTCGAGCTCACACAGGTCTGCAGCAGCCTCACCCCTGCTAGGCTACTGAATTCAGCAATCCCTAGGAATTACAATATCACAAAAATTTGTGTGTCCCAAGCCCTTGTGGGTCAGTAGAAACATCCCCATGAACTTCAACACACTTCAAATAAAACATATCTGAAGTAATAAATAATTTGTTTACTTAAGATCATAGAAGAGCCTGAGTAATTTCTTAAGCAAACCTATCTAAATAGTTCCATGATTTAAAATTTAAATTTCAGTCTAAACCAGAAGGACAAGTTTAATTATATCACTATTGCTGTTGTTGCTAGAAAACTGATAAAGGAAACAGGAAATATACAGAACTGTTTTCAGGGAAGGTCTTGATCTTAAGTGGTCCTGCTACTACAACTTTAATGGAAAAAAACCCTAAATTTAATTGTAAGGGGTTTTTTTCCTGTTATTTCTCTCTCAAAAAAAAGTAAGCAAGAAATGTTTTGAAGAATTTAAATGTTCCTGGTTTTACTATAAGCATAACTTATTAATCTTTTCACTGCATACTTTGTAAAATTATCCGCTACAGTGATACTTTTAACAAATCACGTATACCTATAACATTTCTCATCAATTTTAATAAGCTGGTGTGATTTTATAATTGCCTTGTAATCACTAATGTGGTAAACATCAGTGCATTTCTACTTGGTAAATGCAATTCAATTACTTATGAAAACATTTACTGTGACATCCTCTTTTCTAAACCTGAAAGGCCTTTCCTTTCATTCATATAGCAGTAAAACCTGTTCATTACAGTAAAACATTTAACTTTAAAAAAACACACTATCATTTGTCTTGAGAGGTGCCATTTCATAAAAATTTGTTTCCAAATTTGACTGAAGCCTCTGAGGGAAAATACAGATTAAATAATACCTGTCATAAAACATTTATGCATTAATAGTGCATGTTTTTAAATAAAACAAATCAAGGAGCATCTCAAACAAAAAGAGGACACAAGAACCAAGAAAGAGGAAACTGGTTGAGCTGGTTTTGCTAATCACATATCTTGAACACATTTTGCCATATTTCAAACCACTACTCCAGGGTGACTGAGATCCATAAATGCACTGACAAAGACTTTGGGGAAATGAAATGAAACTGACAGTTTTGTCCTTAAGTGATCATCTAAATATAACCAGAAAGGTCATTTAGCAATATGCATATTTGCATAATGATACATAGCCTCAGACAACAGGCAACTAATTCATAGATGAGTAGTTGGTTTCAAAATCTGGCTGACAAAATAACTACTCAGAACAGATTAAGCTATGAGTTCTAGAAAGAAAAATAGTTGCTCTTATTCTGCTGTTGTTATTTCTCTTATGTTTAACAGAGAAGTTCATTTTTTTTTTTTAAATCTTGATGGTTTGTGTGAGGTTTTGGTGAGAAACTGATAGTAAGTCTCAGACTACACCATGTGAAACTCTGTCTTTGAAAGGTCACAACCTTTTAAGATTTCTCCAATACAAACTATCTTTTTTCTTGTAGGATCCAATGCACAGTGTCAGCATATTATACATCACCAATCAATTCAGAAAGAGTAAATTGGAGGATTACACCAGTGTGTATTGAAGTTACTCACTTATATGAAGAAATTACTACATATATGTTACATATTTCACAGGGTTATTTTGGAATAGATGGAGTGTGATTCTTGGACCAAATGTCTGTACCTCACTGCTGGTTTCAAAATTTTAAAGGTCACTAACCTTGATTGTGTGACTGCAGACCACTGGGGGGAAGACTACCTGTCCTTTTCTCCATCTCACACATTATTGTCCACATCTGTGCATCCCCCATGATTCATAAGAGCCCTCACCTATGAAGAATTTCAGAGATTTCAGATCCAGCTGCTGATACATTTTAATCATAGATGGACAATTACACTTTCTCTTTGAGTCTTAAAAATTCCATTACCCCTTTCTCCCTGTCCTCAAAACCGAACACAGGACTCAGTTGCAAACCAGAGATTAAGATCTCTTACGAATTACATAAGGGAAGACGTAAATTAAAGCTTTCTATTCAGGAAAATTTCTTTGAATTGATAGAATTTTTTTTTTTTTTTTCACACCATACATTGACTGAGAAGGTAGAAATGTTTTGTGTTTTTTTTCATTATACTATGCATTAGTAATATCAATTCAGACTACAAGTAATGGCAATAGCGACTAATGAACTCCTTTTTATAGTCAGATAAAACATTTCTGTCAGTATAAAAAGTACTTGTTGCATTAGGGAGTTTGTTTTTTTAATCCTATGCTTTCTGTCTGAGATCGTACAAAGAGACCAGTCGGAGGAAGGACTCTGACTGAGAGATTAATTCTGGAATCTTACATCTTTTCCAATCCTCTGTGATACACAACTGCATTCAGATTATATACATGTATCAGTATATTCTTAAATCTCACTATAGTAAATGGGACTTCAGTGTGCAATTGCAAATGCCTGCTTGAGAAGGGCTACCAGGTTCACAGTCCCCTTGAAATACGTAGCAGTTTCTGTACTGGTGCCAATTACACTTATATTGCACAGAGATACTATGAGCATAAATTTGCTGCTGTTTGTGAGGAATTCATATAGAATATGGATAAGCACATTAGAAGATCTTCTGGAAAAATGATTCCTATATAAAGAGAAAAAATATGGTCACATCATGGGAGTTATACCTAATCTACCACAAGATAGCAGTAGATAAAAATGGATTTTTGAACGCTGTGCTCTCATGAATCTACTATGCATGTGCATAGAAAAACAAATATGATGGTGAACTAGAACACCAGATTGTGTTTTTATATACTCAATTCTATTGTGTGTTTTCTGTTGCCTGCATGTTACCGATTGTAATGAGCACCTTTGCTCTGGAAACTTGTGTGTTTGCATTTATTTTGTTCTAATTCATAGATCTTTCCTTCTTCCAAAAAAATATTTTCTTCTCCATGGGAGTAGGGAAGGGAGAGGGATGGAAGAAAAGATAGAAAGACTGAGTTAAATTATTGTGGTCACGGCATATCTGTTAACATTTTTGCATTTTGTAAATTATTTCATTGTATGATTTCTGCTAATCTCATTGATCATGTTAAAATAACATTTTTGTACCAATTTGGTCATCTAACTGTAGGAGATTTCATTTATTTTGCTGAGAATGGGGTTCACCTCTCAAAATCAAGCTCTCTGAAAGTTACACATCTAGTCTAGGCTCAACACCTGTATACTATAAAATCAGTGGAAAGAGCCAGGCACACTCAGGAGATTTGCAACAGTTATGTTGGCTTTTGGAAGATGATTGTTTTTTGCAACCACTGATTTCTGTCCAGTGACTACAGAAGGAGCTTCACCTAGGTATCTTATACACCTATTTAAAGGGTACATTAAATTAAATTAACTGGATACAAGCTTTTATTTTTTCTCTTAATTACCCAATCTTTGAGAAAATGTTATGGAGAAAACAGACAAAATAGGTAGATTTTCAATGCAGTATTTTATCATTGTCAACCATTATAGTATTAAAACAAAAATCTGTTCAGTGTTAAGTAAAAATCTTTTTTATTTCATGTGTTGGCATAATCAGGTCCTCCTACTTTTGAAGATGGCATACAATGTGTGATCCTAGAGCTACGAACCCACTAGGCTTTGTTACCAAGCATCGAGGAAATTATCACAAAATGTCTTAGTTGATTAAAATATGTAAAAATGTTGTTGTATCCGAGCTTTGATGAAGCTCACTGGAGCAATATAGGACCTACTGATTAAAATTCAAGCGTACATGTCAACCTTTCCCAGGATGAAACTGTCCCCATCCTTGGTTGTAATTCAGTTCTATATACACTGTAGATCCAGTTACCCATTTACAATAAAAGACAGGCAAGGAAGAGATAATCGGATATTGTCCTGTAACATACTTGTATATTAAATTTTCCAAACAATTTTTTAATTATTGTGTTCTAACTTTGTGAATAGAATGTCTGATTAGTGCTTTTGTTTTAAATGAAAGGAAAACAAATACAAACCTACCAACCTCTTCTCACAATGAACAGCAGTGGAAATTGCTATTGTATGAAAAAATTTTGTGAAAGATTTTGGATTCACTTGTTTCTGTATAATTTTTTACTAAGAGCAAACATAAATAGGACTACATAATTCAGGTTGCCATTTTTAACTTAGAAAAAAAAATTAAAATCAGAACATCTTGGAAAATACATACTAGCTTTAGTTCTTTCAGATGTGAAGAAACAACAGTCCATATTTGAACACTGACATTTTCCATAACTTATATCAGTCGTGTATGTATGGGAAAAAGGAGGCACCTCACTAACTCTAGATTGCACAGGCAATTCAGGAAAAAATTAAAGAAAACCATTCATGTTCTGGAGGATTTTATTTGGACATTCAAGAACATGTGTGTTAACATAAGCATGTGTGTCTTTGCTTAACAATTACAACGGATGAGGTAGGAACATAGGCATTTAAAATCTCCAAAACTCAGGACTTAGGAAATATTATTATTACTTGGGGTATATCACCAGGTTTAGAAACAATAGCTCAAAACTTCAGAGATAAATTTTGATTTACTAGATATGTAAAAATAATTTATTAATATAATATCAAGTAAATTACTTTTTCAGCCCAAGTATTCACTCATATTTTCAGCTGGAACACTGGCAGCTGTAGTTCCCAGTGAGAACCATTTCCATTATCTGAGATATCCATGATTTCTACTGATGCTGAGAGCTATCCTTTAGGGCAATCTGGTGCCCTTTGAAGGATGAACTCATGCCAGCTCTATTTAGCATTTACTTTTAGTATTTAGCTCTATCCTTTTTACTTCCTTAGAGTAAGTTCTATCTATGCTACTGAGAGCAAAGAATAAAAGGAGTCCATAGTGGTTGGTTACCTTCTCAAGCAAATGTGTCCATTCATTAAAGTTTTTGCAGCTGTACTCCTGTTGAACAGAGAAGTTAGACATAAGCCAAGCACAGGCTGATGGTTTGGACTTACTGCTCTACTACTTCGTCTAAATAGCAGCCCAATACTGTCATCTGGTGCTTCTCTTCCTCCCTTCATGCAGAGAATTCAGTCAGGCTTTGATGTGCTTCAGAGATCAAGGACAGAGTAAATGCGGGTTTTTTCCATTGTAATACCTGTAAATTAAAATATGCTATTTAAAATATTTCATTAATTGAGCTGCATTTGTTCTTAAATAATTCTTGATCTTGGGATTAGAATTCCAATTAATCCAAGTTAGCACAACCAAAACATGCCAGTATTTCTACCATACAGAGGAGTTACTCATATTTAGCTCTCTGCTGTGAGGATAAGGTTCTCTGACATTCAGGCACACAATCTACACAGACACTGCACAGGGAAGCACATAAAGATAAAATCTATATCAATGTGACTTAGCCACAATGGCTTCAGTTTACCTTTTCCCTTCAAGTGTAAGTTTACATCCTCATCGCCTCCCACAATTTGTTTCTTGCAGCAAGAATCAAAGAAGTTTTACAAGACTGTTGCAAATATAAAATATTCACCACTAAACCATAATTCTTGCTCATCTGTGAGATACAATCACTTCCAATTAAATGAAAAATTCAGCCTCAAGAGCTTTCCTTCCTTTTCCAGCAAATTATTTACACGGGATTTTTACACACTAGTCTTTTATTGGCACTGCAGGAATAATGTGCTTCTAAAAGTTGTTGCACTGGCATGTAAACACTGCAAACAGGGAGCAGGTGATGAAAAAAATGCATAAATTAGAAAAACCTGAGAGCTTTTTTTCCCTACATCTTTCTCAGTAATTCTTATTTTAGAACAGGTTCTAATAGGATAAACGCTTTTCTTGAACTTAGGATTGTAGCAGGTACTTTCCTCTCAGGCTTGTTAAGTCTCACAGCACAGACAGATTCCTGGTTACGAGCAAACTGGGGCATCTGAACCTGAGCAAGCAAAACAGGTTTATATAACCAATCTGTTGATTCCATCAAATGCAGAAGTAATTTTAGCATGTAGTAAGAATAAAATTATAAAAGGTAAATGTTGATTTTGCTCCATTAAATTTTGCAAATGAAGAACCTATATGCACTAAGTCTTATGTTGGCAGCATGAAGAAATAAACATGAGCTTTAAAAGGAAAGAAGGATTTCAGTTAGTAAATCTCTTAAAGCACTTTAGAGGCATGCAGGTATTTGTACTGTAAAAACCCTTTTAATATCACAAGATAAGAGAAATGCTCTTTTAAAATACAATAAAAAGCTATTATAAGAATAGAGTATATGAATATTGAGGCAGGAAACTCTACCTTGAAAAATATAAAATAGGTCAAAATATATATAATGGTGTAAATGATACTTCTAATCCCAATATAAAATGAAGAGTTTTTTCCAGCCTCCCACCTCATCATGTCAGCAATGAGAACACCACAAAGAAGAGTACAATGCCACTTATTCCATTTCAAGCCCCATTAAGAGTGTGTTACATTCGCTGAAGTCAATGGCAACAGTCAGAGGTTTATTTGTAACTCACAGTATCTTTGAATTTCACTTGCTTTTAATTTCTCGCTTGCTAGTGGTGTAATTCTGCCATCAGGAAAAATCTTTTGTGACTATTGAATTCATCCATAAACTATGTACTTTATTTCATATCCAACGAATTAAAATTGATCACTAGAATTACAATCTCCATCATTCACATCCAAATCCCAAAATCACAGGAGTTATTTCACTTTGGAATTTGTTCTTTTAAGTTTTAGATTTCTTGACCTCTTTTCCAAGAAGAATACCTTTAAAAACAGATGACCTATTATTCCTGGTGATTAATATGAGTAATTGCAAGACAGGTAATTGAATGTAAGTTATTTATGATTTTACAGTAAGCAATATTTAGATAAGGTATACAAACAGTTCTTGGAAGACAGAACAGTAAGTTGCCAAAGTAGATTAAAAAAACACCAAACCATAAGTCTAAACTCCTACAAATAATTTTCCATTCCTCTCTTACAGTAACTTCAGTTGCATTTTTCATATTTAATTTAGTACCATAGGTTGTTTTGTTACAATCTTCTGCAGATAGAATTCTTATCACATGTTTGAAATACTGCATTGGTTTGCATTTAAGCCAGTGTTCTCTTCTGTCTCTGATTCTACAAAAGAGGTAGAATTTTTCAAATAGTTTTTTGTCTCTTCAGTCTTTTATCACCAGTTTTTCAATGCATTTTTTCCTGTTCATTTATCTGGATTTTGCAGCAGGGAACTTACTTTAAGTATTTGAAATGGAAATTATTTACTGTGTCTGAAGCAGGATGTCAGTCACTTCCATGCTTTGCTGTTGTATTCTGTATTTATTGAACTTCCAAACCTTTGTAAATGCAACAGAAAAGAACATATCTGAAGTCAACTTGCACAACCTATTACTCTTTAATTTTTTTCTCAAATATATAAATTGAAATACTCTGGACAAAAAGAAGACAATGTGTGTTGAACATTTGAGGGTTCAGGCAGGGGGGACAGAGAAACTTGAAAAATATATGTGATAAAGCAGCAAAATGAAACAGAGGAGAAAGCAATAAAAGTCTTCCTGAGGGAAGGCAGGTTTAAAGGTATCCAACGTATCAATCAGCACAGATATTTCTGATCCCTTGCTGAAATACTGCTGGCAAATAGTTCATAGAGGTCAGAACATCTTTATCTATGTGGAGCCCTCCATTATGTGTTGAAAAGATGACTCCAAACTTGTTTGAAAGGAAACCAAAAATGCATTGAGAACCATATAGGTGCAGAGAAAAAAGCTTAGGGAAAGAGACAGTAAATTACCATGTATTACGTTGCTTTCCCAAATAACTAAAATTCACATAATCGAAAATGGAAGTTTCATTGCAAAAAAAAAGTTGTTTACTGATTAAAAGCCATTATATTTGCTGCTATATTGAGATTATTTCTGACAAGACGGATTAAGAGAACAGTTCTACCCACTGATTTACAGAAGATAGATAGGGCCAATGTGAACATATAATTTCATTTCACATAAATAAGCCAGAGAATATCTACCTATTATTGGGTAGATTAATGATTATCCAAATAGCCTTTGACCAAAAAGAATTAACTAATGTCACGGTTGGATAACCTTTTCCATCGACCAGTTTATTAGGTAATTTTCATCGTATGTATATTCAAATTAATAAAATGGAAACTCACTTCTGAAGTTGATCAAAACTTGCAGTCAGCCTTGAAAACCTAGTTTGCCATTATTTCAACCTACATTAATGCTTGTTTATGAACTGCAACACCAGCTTTAACAGATTCTGTGATAATACCCTCTGCAGGTGGAACTGGACATGAGCACAATTCCTCCAGCCTTGGGCTAGGAAAGCTTCCAAATGCAGGAGGAAGAGGAAAGCATTGCCTAAATGTGCAAGAAAACTTTAAAATGCTTTATACAATTCACATCACAATATGCTTATATTAGTGTGCATTTACTAAATACAATAGATTTATGCTGTATTGAAAGAGAACTGGAGTTTCAGCAATTTCATTTAAACAGGCAACATGCTTGGAAATAATTTGTGCCATCTGCTCTACTGAAAACATTGGGAGAGTACCAGTATTAGTGATTAAATATAATCTCATGCCTGAGTTGATTGAAACCTCCAATAGAGAATATGCCACTGCGTGTTTCAGGTGTGTGAGGCTTCTGAAAATTATTCTAAAGCTGCATTTCCTGGGACCCAATTAAAACTTAATTGAAGTTTTTGAAAGCTAAATGTTACATATCTGGATTTGCCCAGAGTTACTTTTCATTTTTCAGTACTTTTTTCCCTGAATAAAATGTTAGCACCTACCAGAAAAAAAAAATTTCTCAAAGCTTAACACATCAGCTTAAATCTTCTTCCTAAAAAAAGTTAGTTACAAGATCAGCATCAATAAGGTGAATATCCCATGGGATGTCTGAGCTGGATTCATCTATGGAGAAACCTTCAACTGACCAATTCAATATCTACCTTTCCCTCAGCTACAGCTGAGATTAGCAGCTGACCATAGAAAAGATGTATTTAGTAGCATTTGAAGGTTAGCATTCAGACTAAGCATGGTTTTTGGGAGTTTTTCAAACAGAAGAGGCACAGTAGGATTAAACTAAAGCACAGCCTTTCACTGTAAACCTGTCCTAGAAATCAGCGTCAAGGATCCCACGCATCAGGACAGACAAACCCTCATCTGTGCTGCAAGTTCTGAATCTGTTATTCCTCCCCAAGGCACATCAGCTTTCAGACCCCATGAGCTAATTTCTGTGTATCTGCCCATACCCACTACTGGTTCCCAAGTGAATTTTAGCCTTTCTAATCCTGCTTCCTTGTTTTCGGTGGGCCTGCTTCTCATCAAATGTACCAAACATAAAGCTGTTGAATACCACTTATGCATTCTGTTAAACTCATGACTCCTATTGTGGTACTGGCTCTCAGGAGATGTATACAGGCTGTATTGCTCATAACAACATGAGGCTCTGCAAGTTTCTGTGCCTACATTTGAAATAAGATACTGAACCAATATAATAGCTTGCTGCTAACCAAAAAAAACCCACTGGATTCCCTCATCATTTCCAGGTTCTCATCCAGACCCAGGGTGATCTCATGCTGTTACTTCCTAGTATATCTAGGTGCCTGAAAACTGCCACCAGCACAAAGAAATAGATCCAGTCAGTTGACAGTGGGACAGGAGAGATTGGTATGAGCTTGCTGGCTTGTTGTCAGGGAACTCTTAGATCAGCTAGGACAATCTTGAATAGTGACACCAAGAAAACAAGTTTCTTTTTCAGTTTCTCCCTGGCTCTTGTATTTTAATCTGTGCCCATTGTCCCTTGTCCTGTCATTGGGACACCGCTAAGAATTTACATCTTCCCATTTGGTAATTATAACATTCACAGAATCTGGCTAGTTAATTGCTTGGTCTGTCTTGCCCATATTGTTTTGTGAGTTTTCTTGCCAACATAGTCCAACTCCGTTCCTTTTTACTCTTAAATTTTACTGCTCAAAATCTTACTCCAAAAAAAAATCACAATTTCTTTTTACTATGGAAAAAAATAGAATGGTTTGCTATTCATGCTTCTTAAATGTTTATTCACACAGAATATCAGTAAAATCCTTGTAGGACTGAAAAACTACTGTTGTCAAAGTTGTAGGCCATTTGAGTTTGATAGAAATATCTTAAAAGTTTGAATAAACCAAGTTCTCTTTTGCATGCTTGGTTTGACACCTCCTTTATAGGTTATTCTCCTATGTGTTCCCATTGTAGAGAGCTGTTTTTCAAAAATTTCTATACTTTTGTCCTATGACCACTTTTCTAGTATGACATATTCTATTTTCATAATAATTTAATTTAATCAGATGTTTTCAGTTACACCACTTTTTTCTGAACTCTGTATGTGGCTGCATCTGTATTCCAGGAGGTACTTGTTCTGTACAAGAGATCACATGCTTATTTTTCTTTATTTTCTTCAATGACACATTGAAGATAGACTGAAGATAGACAGACAAATACACAATTTGACAATTGTATGCATGATATTCATATATTACAACATTCTGCAGAAGAACAGAAAACTAAAAGTTCTCCCCAATAACTATGAAAATCTGTCAAAGGGACAGTTTTAGATGGAGATGATTGGGCAGATGCTACACAAAAATAGGACTATAAATTACACAGTGACACTGGGTTTTAAGCTGCCTGGATCTCACACTCAAAAGATCAGTCCCTTACCCAAATTCAATTTTTCTATGTGTATTTACAATGGAAATTTGAAATTATTGCACCAGTGAAGCTGAATCACTAATGGAAAGAAAAAAGTTTTTAATAACATCACTTAGTCAGCTTAACTGCATAGACACTGAGTATTTTGTTAGTTTGCTGCATGTCTTTGATCATTGCTCTTCACTGGCACAGCTCTCTTGCAAAATATTTCATCTCCAGATGACACTCTGAACTCCAAAGGTGTGAACTGACAGAACATTGATAATGTAACAGAGAGTCAGATAATAATAGGTAACAGTCTATGGTACCATCTAATGGTAATTTCTTCCCCTAGGAGTCACAGAATCAATGCATTTTCTGGAAAGGGAGAATCAAGTTTTTCCTTACAAAAGAATAAGAGAAAAATTATTTTTAAGTTAAAGCAATGCATGAACCTCACTTGTAAGGGTTACTGGTCATACATGATCCCAGCCTCTTTCAACTTTATTTACCCATGTAAGTATGAGCTCATTTTGGCTGAGCAGAGGGATTCACTCTGCTTTCATCTTTAACATACACTTTGGTTTGCAATTCTGAGCTATCTCCTTTCTTCTCCTCCCCTTACAATAACGCAGCTGACACCCAAGACAGAATACTTGCATGGAACAAATAAAAGCAACACTATTGCCACATATTGGTTGAGATAATAAGTATGTATGCACAGCCAGCCATGATGACATTAATTTGAAAAAATTAATACAACCCACACCTTGAACTTTGCATGTTACCTCAGTGATATCAAGAACTAAAATATTTTGTACTTCTTACTAGCAAAGCAATTAAGAACAAATAAAACCAGATTATTTTATCCAGTGACATTTACAGCCCAAAAGATATTCTACTTCTAGATTTAATCAGTGGAATTTCTTCTCATAGCTTTAGCTTTCCCAAGCCCAACCTAAATCATGATTTTCATTTTACCCATCCTATGCAAGTGTAGCCAAAATTTTTTCTGCAAGGAAGGGAAACAATGTGTGAAATCCACCTTCTTTGTCAAGCTGTGTAAGTGACAATGTTTGAACCCAAAGATCAGTTTTCTAGGCTTTTTCCAGACAATGCATTGGCACTAATGTGCAATGTATCCAGAATAGCTTGTATTTTTAACTATGTGTGAAGTTGTGCTCTTTCTGCAAATATACATGTGCAAATTTTTGCAAAGCAATAATACCCTCTTCAGCTTGGATGCTCAAACATCCTAGCAAACTTGCATTTCAGCATCTCTACTGACTTAATCGTTTCCATATGTACACCATCAACTTCTCCATTTCTAAGAAATGTTCTTGTGGCTTGTAGAACTGATTAGAAAGCCACCCACATGTATGACATCTGCATATATATCACTTAATGTGCTAAATTAAAGAGATGATGTGAAATAACCTCATGACTCCTCATGACTTAACACATAATAATTCATGTAAAATTTAAGACAGGCTGGACAGAAACTTTTTTAGCTGTGATTGTAGCAAAAAAAAAAAAATGGGACAGGGCTCCCATTCCACTCCCTTGTTCTCTGACAGTGGCTTGCCAAGACTATTTCAAAGAAAGGAAAGAGATGGGGAAAATAGTATTCATGTCAACAAATCCAGGTGTGCATTCATGGGAAGAATGGATTCCAGACAATTATTTATATATTAGTAAAGGCAAGTACCCACACCTGGGGGGGATGGGCTCCTTAGGGAGCTTGTTATCCAACTCAATTGACACTATGGAAAGATGGCTTTTGGTGGAGCCTGTGTGAGCAGCACATCCAGCATCAGCTTAGCTCATTGCAGACAGATAGCTTTCAGACAGTTTATCCTTTTGTTAGAATAAACTTTACTAGTTTCTCAAAAATATATTAATAATTTTTCACGGCACCTGTAAAGTTATTTTTATTGGATGATTCCTGACAAATTGAAAGGATGATTTCATCATGAAAAAGAGATAGTTATAAGAAAGACATCCAACTGCATAAAGAAAGGTTTGAACCTGCTGGTCTTTTCAGGCTTTCTGAACAGCATGTTAATTGAAAATTAATTTTTATAAGTGCAGTATATTTTATCTTATTTGCAAAAAAGCATTTAAATGTGGAACAAATTTTGGTTTAAGTATTGAATCTTGGCTTCTTTTGTATTCAACTTTTGTATTCTATTTTTGTATTATGATGGCTGTAGAACAGATCTTGAGACGGTAATAACTAATATTCATATCAGTTGATCCCTAGAGATCAACTGTAGCTTCTATTGAATGAATGATGATAATCTTCATTAGCTGCTTGTTTCATTTGCACAATTACTTGCTCTTTTTACAGTAGTTTTGGGTAATCAGAACAGAAATGAAAAAGTGAAGCAGTGAAAAATATCTCTCACAATACTCCTGCCATTCCAGGTGCATAGAAGGAGGTAGAATTAACTCTCTTTTAACTTGTAAATACTTCATGTAGTTGTACTACCAATTTTACATATGTTTGCTCTAACAAGAATATATTTGAAGAGTTCATTTGAATGTTTATGCACTAAGCTTCATAGGATTGAATCAACCATTGAACCATTGAATCAACAATCAACCATTGTGTGACAGGGGGTTTTTTATTACTGACAGAATAAATGTGGTTTGTAAAAACAGGCTTGGGGCCACTATTAAAATATATGTGTGTATACAAACATCTCTTTAAGCCTTTTGTTACTATTATTTGGTCTACTGGAATCTGTGTTAATAATACTTTTACAAATGTATTTATTTAGTCAGATACCAACCTGCCTAAACAATCTGCTGTCTTTTTACTTAAAAATGAACAGATTTAGTTCATTCTGCATTATGGGACTAGAGCAGATCCCATTTGAAAACCAGTGTGGGCACTCTGCCCAGGCTGAGGTAGAATTGGTTGGCATTTAGAGATTACTCAATCAGAACATTTTATTTAAAGTTTACATATAAATTTACTAGTGTAATTTTCTGCATAGTTTCACATAAACATTTTGACTGTTTCAAGAACAGATCTGGACTACTCTGAAACCCCAAGTGCAAGCTGATAAATGCCTGGTTAGTGTTATATTCCAGTTATTGTTCCAACACAGACAAACTGAAATATGTGAATGTACTTTTCAGTTGCTCTCTGTATGTGTGATAAGAACTCTTTAACAAAGTTTCTATGACTTATCATATTCCTACCTCACTATCCTTGTGAAAGTATTCACAAAATAGTCTCACAATTGAGGGGAAATCCCTGTCTGCAAATGACATAGTTAAGATTTCATCACAGGTCCTTTCCCTGCCTCACTTCCAGCCTTTATCATAATTGTGAGAGTTAGAATGCTCTTCTCTCTTTTGTACCAGATTGGAGCACACAGATCTATTGCTTTCCCTGTGTTCAAAACAAGCAGCTGCAGTGATTTTTATTCTTTGCTCATTATGGTCTTCTCCAAAGGAGAAGTTTCACCTGTGACACAGAGGTATAAAGTAACCACAAATTCTGTCCTGCACAAGACTTTTAATTAAATAATAATGACCTAATTAAGAGACTGAAGATAAAGAAAAGCATTGTAGGGAAAAATGGAAATCCTTTGGAAAATTTCTTTCAGAACTGGCATTAAAAAGATTTGGAGAAGGAACCTGTTGTCAAAATAACATTGAGAATTTGCGGGAGAGGGACTGTTGGGAGCTATCGCAGTTAATCAGTCTGACTGCTCTAAAAGAAGCAAATACCCTAAAGAAATCTTCTTATCAGAGGATGGAATTTATACTCTCTCATTTCTGTGAGAACATAGGAAAAAACCTCCCCTGTACTCAAATATGATACCCCTCCAAGAGGCTAAGGGTGCAATTACATTAGTGCTTTAGTTTGCATCAACGGTGTGCTTCTCAATGTACTAATCATCCACATTTAACAGGTTTTTAGGTTACAATGTGAGTGCACTTGGTGCAAATAAATGCTTTTCTATTAGTTGAAACTGGAGCACAAGATCTGATCCAGGTGCTTGCTTACTGCATTCCAACCATTCACTCCATGGATCAGACTAAAGCTAGTACAAAAAAACTATTTTAGTCTGAATAGGAGGTCCTCGGCATCAACTGTTTCACTCTGCAAATCTTCTCTTGTAGCAGACTTATGGCTAATGCAGACAGAACCAAGATAAGAAAGGTCAGGTAAACATCACAACTTCACAGCAATTCTCCAAAAAGCTTTCTTATTCACATATATTTTTGGGAGGAAAAAAAGGGCAATTCCAAATCTCACAGCCTTTAAAAATTGTTATTGAATCTGAGATGGGCATTTGATAATATTCTATTTTGCATATTTGGAAACTGGAGCTCAGTTATCCGGCTCATTAACGTTGTACAGGCATTTCTGTGTCTTAGCTGAGAATTAACCTGCTTCTTCAAATTCACACTTGTATATACAAAGAAAGCTGTAGGTGACTTTACTGCAACATTAGAGAAATGAAACTCTGGTAAGTAAAACATGCTTGTCCTCAGAAATATTTATATATCTTGGATTAGTAAGGCAAAAGCATTTCTGCTCTGCATAGAAAAGATGGAAAGATATAGATTTTTGCCTCAAATACCTGTACAGATCTAAAAAACTTAGAAAATGGACCACTAGGTATAATGACATAGTCATATTTTAATTCTCCAGGAGGGGAGTAAGACACAGGTAGTGTTCTTTCTTTTCTAGACCCAGAGACATTTGGCTTCTGCTAAGGAGTCTGATTCACATTATCCAAAACACAAGCTTCAGTCCCAAGTAGTGAATTATGGAAGGGAGAAGGAATGAATAAGCATTATAGACTGCAAAGATCCACAATGTCCAGTCAAAACACTCCTTCTGTAGAGATTTTAGATGATTTAGAAACCTCTTTACAGACTAAATTTTTAAATATACTGTCTTCTACGCAATAGAAATTTTAGCAGGATTCCGTTCCCAAAAATAAGAATAAATGAAAACATCTACTGCTATGCTATAGTAAGAAGGTATCTGATAGCACCAAACTTGGTCCCATAATGACTTTAACTAGGAGAGTATCAAATGAAGAAGGATTTTCTCTGAAAGAGACTCTTACCTGAATGTTTCCTTCAGTCAATGAACAGGTATGTTCAATTAATATTGAAAATTCCTGTTCAGAACACAGGCTAATATTTTACCTGGAAATAATGACATATGATAAAAAGACCTGTTGGGGTCCCTCCCCCTGCCATGGAGCCCTGGGAGATGGGCCCTTGGGGGGAAACACAGGGTTTCCCTGCCCCTGGTCAGTCTCATTCCCCATTGGTTGGTTTGTGTTCCCTGGGGTGGCCAAGGACCCTCGGGTCCCGTGACTGGAAGAGTTCCTGAGCAGAGCCCCGGCCATGCGGCTGGAGAAATAAACATCTCTGAAACATCTACCACGAATCTGTCCATATATACTTCGTTTCCATGGGACTCCTGGTTTGAAATATGCTTGTTGCAGTAATCCCCGCTGCAACAAAGACCCATGCTAAAAGTACTTAAAGAATAAGTAATTTCCCCCACTGAAAGCAAATCTAAAAATGCATAAAATGTCTATTTCATAAATTATGCCATAAAGTACTGCCTAATTATAGGAAGGAAACATGAACAGTCACCAATACTCAAAGCAAGGTGAGCTACAACATTTCTGTTTGTAACCTTATAGATAAACTTATACAATCATATAGCAAAATAATTGGATCTACTGACACTGTGCACCGTAGCAGAAAAAGTCATTTGTTAAGAAGGATGATTTTTTAGAGAGCATCTGTCTTAGAGGCTACATACTGCACAGCTGTATGTAATTTACACCTTAGGCATTTCCTTATTTCCTTGCTGTTGATCCCCCTGCCAATAAAATTAATGCTGTGCACACACTCTCTGTATTTTGTCTGCAGCATATTTGCAATAGGTCAAACACATCTAATAAAAAATGGTTGTTACAACCTTAAAAATATTAAGCTCACAAAGAAATTTCTCAGTCTACACAAGTAAGATTTGAGAAAAACCTCATGCACATAATTTGCTTAAATTCTACACAAGTTATATTGTCTATTCAAGATTTGAGACTGACTAAAGGTGATAAACAAGGAGAAAAATTGGTCGTCTAAAAAAATAAGAGTGACAAAAATAGCAAGCAGAAAGTCAAGAGCAAATGGGAAAGAATTTTGCAACAGGATAGCCTCGTGGGCGATTCATAACCTCCTTCATTCTGACATATTTCTTGATCTTTACTGTTACTGTGGGGAATACTGCAACACGCATATCAAACAACGAGGCCCGTGGAAAAGAAATATATATGGACGGATTCTTGGTAGCTGTTTCAGAGATGTTTATTTCTCCAGCCGCATGGCTGGGGCTCTGCCCAGGAACTGTTCCAGTCACCGCACCGAGGGTCCTTCTGCCCGCGCAGGGAACACAAACCAACCCATGGGAACGAGGCTGAGCAGGGGCAGGGAAACCCCGTGCCTGTGCCCTCAGGGCCCCTCTGCCAGGGCTCCATGGCAGGGGAGGGACCCCAACACTTCACCTTTCCAACTTTTCTAGATATCTCTTGGGATTTGTAGTTAGCAAAACAATAGGAAGAATCTCCTTCATTATCACTCTTGAGGACCTTTTCTTCCTTCATTTAAACCTTCTTTGAGCAGCAGGCACTAGGGGAGGATTAGGGACTCAGGCCAATAGAGCACTAAATGAGAAGGCTGAAAAGCATCTCAGTGAGAGAGCATTGTCTGTCCCATATGCTGAAAAAGGCATCCTGTAAAAGAAAAGCTATGATATCATACAACAAAGAATCCTCAAAACACACAGCATAGAAAAAAACTGTTGTATCTCCTCCTCATTGAGGGTATTAAGAAACAGGTACAGAGAGTGCTCAGAAAGGAGAAGCAGTCTAGAAGATGAGGGAAAACTGCTCGAAAAGAGTCTATAAGAAAAGAAAGGAGAAGCACTAGGAATCTGGAAGAGTGAACATCATTTTCTCTACCAGAGCTCCTGGGATCAAGTCTGTTATCTGGGGTAAATGTAATTGAGGCTCAGCACACCTGACAGAGCACTAGGATCCTTCTCATCCTCAGATGTAGGAGCATTTTTTCTTTTTCCAAGCATTCTGCATTGAAATATGTGGGACCCAATTTTAGCGATTCTTTCCATGGCATTCAAATAGTTATTTCACTGAATTGCAGAAGTTCCTGATTTTTCAGGTCTTTCTCAGAGAAAGAGAGGAATCTATATAGTAGGCATTCATTCCATTTCAATACTCCCAGTTATTTTTTTATCTGTATTAATATTATAAAGAAAACAAAAATGAAATCCTGAGATTACATTTGAAACTACTTTTTAATAGCATTATTTTACATACACTTAACCAAATAATGTGATGTTCAGCCTTGAATCTAATCTGTAAAATTAATTTCACAAGTACCTCATGAATACCAACTCTCCTCTCTGCTGCTCAATGCAATGCCAGGTTAACAGATTGCTTACTGACTACAAGGGGTCCCCACAATCAGTTATCCATGTGGAGGAAGGAGAGAAAAGGGACTTACTAGGTTTTCAGCTTGACTTTTTTTTTTTTTTTGGTCTTTTTTTTTTTTTTTTTTTTTTTTTTTTGTCTTTTTTTTAGTGGTTATCCTGTTTATCTTTAGCTACATAGCCAGCAATTTACTATTAATTTTATAGACAGGTCATTTCAAGTTTGGGACTGCTTTTTTAAGTGCTTTTATAGACATTTGAAAGTGTGTGAAGAGATTGACAGGTTACTGGAAGATTAAAAATTCTTTTTTAACCTGCAAATGGTTTTGGTAGGAAATAGGAGGCAATTCACAGCAAAACTAGCTTGTAACTGTCTGAAAACAAAATCACCTAGATTAAATAGCCCTTGGACTAGCTTCTTCATGGATATTTGTGGTGCTGTATGATCCATCTTCAGGACCCGCCTGAGTTTGGAGGGTTGCTGGTTTTCAGGGCTTATATTGAGATGCTCAAGCCTAAGCTTCAGTTGTAAGATGTGAAAAGCAGTAACATCAAGCTTAAACATGGGTACAGTTTAAGCTTTAACATGTAAACATAAGACCCAGTTCTTTTCCCCATGCTTATTCAATTCAGCATTTCCTGTTTAAACTGATGATTTTACTTGCTTCATTTAGTATCCTGGTCTCATATTCTAGAACATCTTTCATTTCTGATGTTTTACAGCAGCATTAGGTATTTCTTGCTAGTTATAACTTCAAAAGCCAAATACCACTGAAATATATTTTAGTACAGAGTTCCAACACATACTGCTTTTAGTTAACATTTAACAATTATCAGACCAGAGAAATATAAGTAGGCAGAAAGTATCTTTTTTTTGTCCTAAATCCTGACCTTTCATTTTTTGTTCTTCTACAGCACTTAACAATTAAGTACAATGTAAAAGGCAGTTGCAGTCACTAACTTTTCTAAAGACCATACTAGTAAGACTGCCATCCAGAAAGTGTTGGTCTTAGATTCTCCACAGCCTGAGGAGATTCACACTCATCCATTACCACAGAGATGTTTTACCCTCAGAGCTTCAAGCTTACAAAACAGTAAGCCCTGTTCATCTGGTTGCAGGAATGGCTGCAGATGCCTATTCTAAGGAGTGATTTTGGAAATTTCAAAAGAGTAGAGGTGTTTTCTCAAAATCCCTTCTGCTCTGCAGGGAACAGTAGGGTTTCAAACCCACCTTTTTGTGCTTTTTCTTTCAACTAGCTATAAGAAACTTGGCATGCAGATTTTCCTCTTCTGCCAAGAGTCCATCTCTAGGTACCTAGCTCACCACATTTGAAAGCTTCACCACTTAACAGAGGGAATAAGTAATTCTAGAGGTCAAGAGCCTGAAAGGCATGCCTTATAATGTACAAAGTATAGCTAAGTTTTTCCTTCAGGATTTTCAGAAATAAGACAAATTACATTTTCAGCCCTACTTTGTATGTTGAAATGATGACAAAAGGATTTCAAATGGCAATTACCCAATGGAAATGCACTCTCTTTTGGTGTAACATAGAAACTCTGACATTATAGCTTCACATGTAATAATAAGCTTATTTCACTTACAATCAGTGTCAGAAATGAAATAAAACTTACCCAAAGGAATGGGGTACTTATTTTACTGATTCGTTGTCTCCACTAGCTTTCAGAAGACAGGTCAGTCTTTTCACAAAATACACTTTTCTTCTGCACTAAAAGATTGTTTATATAAATCTCTATTCATTAATTCACAGATTTATTTGAACATGCTTCATTATAAGACCTGCCAGTATGATGCTGGGGTATCAACATTTCATATGGGTCATTTCTTCATATTTATTTCAGAAAAGAAAGAGAAAACCTGATGGGTTAAAATTCTGTAGTGTGCTCCAAGAGTCAGAGAATATAAGATTTTCAACAGCACAAAATAAAGATCGAAACCTGAAGTGGTTTTGATCTTAACTTTGAGTCGTAATTTAGTGTGGTGAACTTGGCTTCTGGTTCCTCGAGTGCTTTCTATAACCCTAAGTGCCCTATGCACATTCCTTAAGATACACTGTGTATCAGCTGAGGCAGCCAAAACCAATGCTGGGGAGATACTTCTTAAATCTTGCTATTATTTGGGCATGTGCTGGCTATGTCTATTTCTGAGCATCCCTTAAAGTCTGTATTTCAGGATATAGCTCTTGCAAAATCAGTCACTGTGCCCAGAGCATTCATCTAAGGACAAAGATCATTCCTCTAATTTCAACTCCTTACAAGAAATACTCTCAGGTAATGAAACATTCCAGCCTTCTTGTAAGGTTTTTTAAGTATCTTCATTCAATCTCAGTGGCAAACTGCAGATTTTGGGGATGAAGAGGGAAGCAGATTTAAACACAATCTGCACAGACAGCAGATAACATGAAAAATAGAATCCAGCCTCTCTGCCCTCAATGAGGGTCCTCTTTTTACCTTAGAGCCAACCCGGCAGAATTGTTCAAATCTCACTGATATTTTTGTCATTTTGTTCACTACTGTCATGAACAACACCGCCAAGGTAATTTGTAATATGAACTCAATGTGTAGAATGGGGAGCAATGTAGGGTGTGTGGAACTTGCCACATGTAGCAGGTTTCCATGACCCTCTTTTCATAAATGTTCATGTTAGCACAGTTTGTACTAATGCAGTAGAGAGCTCTTGAGCAAAGTCAATCATAGTGTGAATTTCTCTGGTAACGCAGGCTACATAATAATAACAAAAACCAAAAAACAAACAAACAAAAATAAAAAGCAGAGGGATATGTAAGAAAAATTTACAAATATTTTCAATTTTCTAAAGTATAGCAAGAATCTTTTTGTTTCCCTAATACTATCTTGATAGCAAATACCCTAAATTCTTCATGTTTTCTATTTTATTGTTCTCCTAATTCTCCAGTACATTATTCACAGGTGTGCATAAACCCAAACTTACTTAACGGAGGTCCCCAGAGACTACACAGCATTAGAGCTGCTACTGGTTTAGTCTCTGGACGGGGCATGGAATTTGACCAGTGGCTCAGTGTATAGTTAAGTGATAAAAGAAAGAAAAGGTCACAAAATACAGATGCAAAATAGTCAGAGAGGGTCTATGAGAGCCAAATGGCACACGTGAGAATGATTCTTCTCTGTGAGGAAGACAGGAAGACAAAGGGTGTCTCGTCTAACAGTTTAGGGTTGCGAGCAAGGAAAGCCTAGAGCTACAAAGGAAATAATAATAGAGGAGAGCTGTCAAAAGAAATTGGGCATTTTTGAATAACTAGCATTTTGTTTCTAGATGAGTCAAAGGGCCCTAGGTCTCTGTAGCTCAGCCTAGGGTAAAGGATGAAGAATAAAGAGGGTGGATGCTTGGAGCTACATACGAGGCTGGGAACTGGAAAGAATTATGTACAAACAGCCAAGGGCTGATGCTAGAACTTTCCAGTGAAGAGTTTGGTTCCTGGAGGGAGAGGGATCCCCTGGGATATGTTAACCTATATATGGTTAGAGGTGGGGTTGAGAGCAAAAGAGAGCACGTAGCTACAGCTAATGGGACTTGGGAAAGGGGCTGCCAGAAAAAATATCACTGAGGAATTTTTGGCCTTGTGGAGGGCAAAGGTACCTTGCCCAAATTTCAGTGTAGCAATTGGATCCAGGAAAAGAATAAACACAGATCTGACATTTGCAGGGGGGCTATATAATACTTTTCAATGTAAACTAAGGGTTGATTCTCATATTCTTTTGTGATTGTATCTTCCTAGACAAGATAATGTATCAAGGACATTTTGTTGCTGGACATTCTGTTGTGCCACTGGGCCAAGGGAACTAGCACAAATATCTGAAAACTTTTGTAACAGCAGATGATGTACATCCTACTGAGAACACAGATGAAATTGAGGTGGCAGATCTCAGTTTTAATAACTTCAGGAGAAAGTTATTCCAGTTTAAAGTAGAGTTAACATTAACAGCAAAAAAACTACATATATAGAATTTTTGCCTATTTCTTGGTTAAAATGTTGGACTGATATGTCTGCAGAAGATGTTTCTGGGCCTTCAAATTCTGGCTCTATAGCAATACAGCAAGATTGGAAAGCAAGAAAACAAAGCAGCAAAACAATATCAGTAACTGAAGAATAGCTCGTTAACATAGTGGTGTTAAAAAAAGAGTCATTTTGTAGTTAAATTATGACAGGATCCTACAGGCTTCTTCTGTTACCCCAGCAATAAGATAGATGAGGTCATATTTAAAGGAGCAATGACATGGGCTTTCTCCATGGTAGAGCAGGAGTGCTGAAAATAACACAGTGGATCTGACCACCATGTTATTAATCTGCAACCATTTCTGAGAAATAAGAAACTCTTTACATAACCATACATTTTGTCAGTGAATAGACTATTTTACCTTAACTGTATAGAACATTGTGTCTGGGATTATTCCAATTAATTTTTTTTCTTGAGCTATAATATGATTTGTAATACTACACATGAATCACTATTTTAAATCCTTTTTCCCTAGTGATTTTTTAGAGGAAAAAAAACACATAACCATTACAGTTTCTTTCCCCACTGTCAGCACATCTTCTTATATATTGCATTATTTCAGGGAGCTTTGCTACTGCCATCAGAACATCACTGGATTTCTAATTAATTTTCTTCTGTCTTTTAAAAGTGATGTTTTGCTGCATAAAGACATTGATAAATTTTAGGCCACGACTGCTAGGATTTTAGGAAATTACTTTATTGGTAACAACTTGGCAGTGCCAATCCCTGAATCAATAGTAAAGTGACTCATGTGTCTCGACTTTGTCTTTGGAAAGGCAGTACAGACTATTAATTTCTTGGTGCTGGAGGTTGTGAGTGCTCATGCATATGGAAAGGACATTCAGGCACATATCACCACACTCTCAATGAAAACATAACACTTTAGCCTTATTCACAACAGAAATTATATGAATTAAATTTAGCTCATACAAACATCTATATGTTCTTTTAGCAGTAAATAAGCCAATAAATTAGTAGGAAGGACAACAACTCTTTATTACTCTTTCTGTACTGAATTCAAAAGGCTGCTTAATGCAGCAACTTTTTGCATTGTTTTAACTTCCAGTTCAACTGAAGAATGGAAATTCACAAGAAAAACTTTTAAGGCATTTTTTCTGTTTTCCACCAGGAATACCAGCTAAGCACTAGTGTTCAGGACTGGACAGAGGAAAAGTGTAATACTCTACATTTGCAGAAAAGATACAGTTTACCTACAATGGTGAGAAGTAATTGCCACTATCTTTTGGGTTTGACTTCAATAGTTTGGGGTTAAAAATGTAATATTTGATTATATGCAGTTTTATAATTCTTTGATTGACTACTAAAAGCAGTTGTGTAGCTTCAAACTCTGGAGACATAGGTAAATAAAATTTAGAAAATGAATACATGAGTCTTAGCACTTATTACACTCATGTATTTACAATGATTTACAGTTTCAATAAATTTAATGAAAATGGGGTAGCTACTTACATTTTATCATTTAAATCAAAGCAAATTCAGGTAGATAACTGGAAATTCCACTTCCAGATCAAGGTATGTACAAGAAATATACTAAATTAGACCATAGAATCTTAGGTGAGCTATAGCATTCAAGTCTTTAGAACTGATTTTTTAAATTGTGATACTATGGAAAACCTACAACTGATAATTTTAAAGAGACAAAAATCTATCTGTAATTCAATGAAAGAATTCTTTTCAAACTGAAGACCAAGAATAGAGAAATAAAACAATTGGTTCTCATTTATAACATTTTGAATTTTCTCCTGAAAGAAAATTTCTAAAAGCTTTTTTATATCTTTTGGGTTTCAACTGAATTTTCTTTGGGTCATGAATGTGAAGGTTAATAGAACTTTCATTTTTTGTTAATACTTGCACACCTTCCACTTTGATGAAAGTGAAGAAAATCTTTGCTTAGAATAATCTACAGACAGCAGTATTTTTCAAATACAGTCAAAGTGACAGTGCAAGAAGAAGCAGGGAAAAATTGATTAAGTAAAAAAAAAAAAAAACCTGTTAACTTTAGTTGGATGATTAATAGTGTATCACAGAACTCGAGCAACAGATGTTTATTAATGACAAGAGGAATGGAAATGCCAAACAGAAAAGTGAAAGGAATACTAACTCTTGAAAGCAGAGCTGTGCCAGGAGACAGGGGGACATAACGGAGCCCAGCCAGGAGAGGAAGGACATACAGAAGCTGCTGAAGTAGTGGCATATCTGTCATTATAAATGTTAGAGGACATTTGGACTTACTTGGGGTGAGCAATGATTAATGCTCAGAACAGAAAAAGCTAATGTAAGACAGGGAAACCTGGGAGATGTGTATTCAGAGAAGTTTGGATGATAACTATAACAAAAACACATTCAAAGGCAGAAATGCCTTTGGCTGGATCCTGCATTTCATTTTTCAGTCAGTAAGGTGTAAGGTAATCCACTTAGAGATGCTCTAAGCAGGGTGAAGATAGGCAAAGCCAGAAAGAATGAGTCCTTTTTTTTGACTGGAAGAGCTGTTGTCACCAGAGAGATTTCCTCCCTTTTTTCAGTTCTTCTTAATCCTTCATTTGAAGGAATAAATTAATTTCACTAAAGATAGGAACCTATAAAAGGGAAGTGCAAAACTCAGGTGGCACCCTGATTCCTGGAAGCACAGGGCAGAACTCCAGAATTCAGAGAGGAAAAATGTCTGTGTCCAGGCAACCTTTATCTCATCCATACAACTCCAAAAATCACCTTGGATGTGAAATCTGGAATCAATACAGGACTCTGTGCCACAGCTTTGCAGACATAGCTGGTATCCAGCACAGTGCTGAGGCTGAAAAGACAAATCACCCTAGGCCAGTAACTATCAACCCCACCCACAATTTCTAAATCTTCTTTCAGTGCTCAGTATCCTCAAATTTGATGGCAAAAGTGTTATAAAAAGTTCTCAGAGACACAAAGCAACACTCACTGTATGTACATCTTGCATTAATTTTTAGGAGCTTTTTGTATGTTGTGTCCTTCATACTTGGGATGTCCAGTGTGAAGTCGGTGGGGTGATTTTGTCTGGTAATAATTGGTTGGTACAGGCCACTGCCCTTTCTTTGTGGTTCATAAGAGAAGTACTGCAGTTCTATCCCTGGAGACCTCTTGAACTGTTACTACCACTTGAAAAAAGACAGATAACCACACAACCAACACTAACAGGTTCTGCTGGCTTACCACACACTAAGTACCACATTAAATTTTGGCTTTCATGTCACCATATCTTTGCTTTTGCCAAAGACTTCTTTCCCTGTCCTTTATAATTTTGGGATTTGTTTAAACCTGAAATTATGCAGGAGACCAATAAGAACCTACAACTCTCCAGTTCCAGTTATCTACCAGTGTATCAATAGCTTAGGTGATGTAGTCACCTAACAGACTGTCTCAGCAGAACTGCATGCAGAAATGAGATAATTCTGTATTCACCTGCTTATCAAAGCACAAGGTTTTGTCAACTTATTCACCAGAGACACTAAAGTCAAGCCATTTCAGACCTCAGTCACCTTAACTGCAATTTTCATTGATTTCAGGTAGTCTTTTATGTGACAGAAGGAAAAAACAGAATGCCATTCTTTGAAGTGATGGAAACTGTAAATTAAAGTACCCTTTGTGCACACAATAATTTTAAACTTCAGATGGTTTGAGCCTTCTTGGTATTTGCAAGCAATCATTTAATCTTTAATTAGTGTTCTTTCATCATAAATAATTCATAGTTGTGGTTATATATTAATTGTTTAAAAAGTTATTGATGACTCAGACTGCTTCACGAAAAGTAGCAACAGAATGATATTATTCTTTAGAATTGCTTCAGGGAGTTTAAATCTAAGCAGGTAAGATATACACAGGTGAGAGAAGGCCACACAAGAATTTTTTAAATATGATAGCAGCATGTACAATGTTAATTTCTTGGGTAAAAGAAAAAAAAAAAAAGTATGACAGCCAAAACATCAGAAAATGTGTATGTGAACTGAAAAACCATAACAGAGATATCAGAACCACTTATAAGATATAGCTGAAATTCTTCTTATAACTTGCAACATGTGGCTTCATAACCCAACACTTGTGTGAGATCTTGTTTGGGAACAGACAGAACAGAAAATTCATCTTTTAAGAAGGGTTATTCATAGAATTTTGTCCAATAATCTGTTGTACAATCTAATATAAATTTCAAACACTTAAGATTAAAGTTCAAAGGATTTACTTTGTATTAGAACATAAAAGTTCGGTATTGGTCCATCAACAGTTCTTTCTTCAGGTCCCTCACACTGGTATTTTTTACATCTGAGTACTAGAATAATTTTGATCGGTCAACAAACACACAAATACAAGGAAAACTATTATTTGGCCTTTTCTATAATTATGATGTAAAAAATCTGTCAAATTACTCTCAGTACAGAACAGAAAATTTAAGTGAAAGGACTAAATAAACTATTGAGGTGGGCTGGAAGGTGAGAAATTTGTCAGCAGAATATTTTGTTTACTACAGCTAAATACATTTTCATCTGAAGAACGTGGCGAAATGGGAAAAATGGCACCTTTGAGCATGCTATTACGGCCAGAGGCAAACACATAAAGAACAGGTCTGGAAGAACTATACTAGGAAAACTGACATAACAAAATACTGAGCAGCTGGGTAATTGCAGTGCTCCAAATCCATCCATTAGAATGATGAAATCCCATGTGGTGCAACACTAGGTTTCTCTGCCTTTTTCTCCCTTTTTAAGAGTAAAAAATGTTAAATTGCTTTTATTTACTGAGCATCCCAACAGATGAGTTTATCTGAGTAATAGCATGTGAGACATTGAGCTGAAGGTTTCAGTTTGTTTGACCTCTCTCACTAGGGAATTTATAACTTGTTTCCTAACACAGATGTTGCTCTGATACATATAATTGTAATGACTTTTGGGGAGCTTTTTAATCTGACAGAAGCTGGAGCTGGGTATACTAAAGTTCACTACTGTTACAAATATCAAAGCAGATAATAAGATCCTTAAAAATTACTAAAATTTTAGATTTTCTAAGTATCATCCTCAATATATAAATCCATAGTAAATTCTCAAAGAGCTAAATCATATCAGCTAAGGTCTACCAGGTTTTTTATAATACATTGCCAATTTAACACTTACGTTGCCAGCGACCTGTGTACAATATTTTGTGCAGTAATGTTAGATCAATCCTGCAGCCCTTCTATCATAGATGCTGTATGAACCCTTGCTGTGAGGAGACAGTTTTCCTGAGTGAACTCAGGAATTGTAGCCAATGATATTAACAGAGGCATGGATGCATTCACTGTAGGAGTTCTTCGCTGATACTATTTTATGAAAGTGTCTGCAGCAAGGAAATGGTCTTCATACATACATACATGCACACACACATACGTACATACATATGTGCATACATTCCTGAAGGCTTCAGTAATTCTGTTGTAATCACAAATCAAATACTCTTCAGTTTGTATAAAGTAAGAAATAAGAACAGTAAGAAATAGTAAGAAAAACTGTGTCAGGTTAATTGTGCTTCTTTCAGGAGACGATAACTACTGGTGGTATTTTTTTCTTGGTGACTGTTTAGTACAACTACTGACATTTCAGTGTTCTTGCTATTTCAAACTACAGTTCATATCACTTCCACTGATTAAAAATCATATTCCCCTTGCATTATAGAATAATTTTTTGCTTAAGAGACTCTCTGCCACTGATAGTCTTTTCAGGTCTCAAATATAAGCTTGGGTGTGATCCAAGGTCAGCTGAAGCTGACCAAATATTTTAATTTCTCAATTGATTTTAACCTGGATCCGTTTTTTCTCAGTGTCTCAGTTCTGCTTTTGCCCAATAAACTTAATCAGACTATCATTTCTCAGTGGCATTAGTGCCCAGTGCGGCACTCAAATATTACAAAGCAGGAGGAACAAATTAAACATATGGCTGAATGGCCCTAGCTAAAACTTAAAGTCTATAATTACACTTTCTCAAACTAAAAAATTATATTGGGATTTGTATTTGATGCAATACATACACTATTATTAGTATCAGCCTCAAACATATTTACAGAGTTGTTCTACATAGACAAGCATTCTATTTCACTATAAAGGAACTGAGTAAAAGTGTATGATCTGAAAAGTAGTTCGCAAATTTTCTGGATGGAGAGAATTAGAGTCATGACAGATTCTGCTCCTTCTTTAAATTAATGTTTTAATTGTGGAAGTAAATAAAACAAACATATCTAACAAGAAAAGATAGGGTTTTTTACATTGTCATTATTCAATTTTTCAAAGTAAAGGCCAATATTTTTATAAAGAGTTTGCAGGACTAGTTTTGTTGGCTTACCACTGCATTTTCCATGGTATTTTTAAGGATTATATGTCATAATCACAACTAAAGTTACTAATGTCTATTAAGATGTAAAGGAATTAAGAGAGTAATGGAAATTCAATTAATATTTCTTCGCTAATGGGAGAATATTTTGTCAAGTTTCTGTCTGTAGAATCTGTGGCATTAGGTAGTAATTTTTTATATAGATAGCCTCGAAGACCCTTCAACTTACTTTTTCTTTGATGAGGAAAGATTCTTACTGTGGCATGAAGAAAAGTAGCAGTGTGATACCAGAACTAGCAAATGCCTTGCTAATGAGAAATGTCTACCTGTCTACCTGAGCTACCTGTCAGGTTCACAGTTGCAGAAGCAAAGAGTTAGAAAAATTAATTCAGAAGACCACAATGGCCCGAAGAAAAACAAAACTCTTGCTTCATTCAGGAGACTAGGCAGAACCAAATATGAGGTTTGACAGGCTCATGCAAATGTGAGTGATTTTGTGCAAGCTAATAGAAAAACATACTGAAACAGAGTTTGCCTTTAATTAGACCTGGCAAGCTGGAAGGAAAGCCCATTAAGCCTGGAAGCTTGTAAGGTTCACGGTGTGTTAGACCATCCCAGAGAGAATTAAATTTTCAAAGACTTTCTACTCTTCTAGGAGTTATCCCACATCAAGAACAAAATTGTTCAACTATCAACTATTTAGAATATAATTGAAAAATAATTACATGTTCACTTAGTATCATGATTGATTAATCCTCTGGTAAAGAGCGTGGTCTTTCATTGTCAGTCATTGTCCCTAACCATCCACAGGAAAAAAGAGTCTCCCGCAGAGCTCCGCTTAGGTTACTCATCAGTAGCCTTCAGGTCTGAGGGAATGAATATTGAATCAGATCATAGAGGTAATCAGCAACAACTTAGAAAGGAATAAAACAAACTTAGAGAAATGCTCATTCTCAGTGGAGCTATACAAAACAAGTGAATTCCATCTGATAGTCACTCCTGTGAAGACTGAAAATTTGAAAGCAAATCTTAGAAATCTGTGCTTAACTCTTTTCTACTAAGTAGTGAAAATGTAAAAGCCATGAAAAATAAATGGAACAGATGTTTTAACAGCAGATAGCATATCTCTCCACAGATAAGGGGATAGAAAGTGTTTCCATTAAGCTTAGCAGTTTGTAATTCAGAACTGGCAAAGGAAGGAGGAATACAGACAGCTTAGCTAGACTATTTTGCTGTTCAGCCCAGACTATTAGACTATTTTAGCACTCAAATCTGTTTTCCAGCAGAGCCCAGCCCTCCAGCAATGCTAGAAACCATACTCAATGTATGTATTTGACAAGAGCATAGACATGTCTAAGCATAGATGACCCATGTAAATAGCCACAGATTCTGTGTCATGGCCTTGGTTAAAAAATGAGCTTGGTTTGCTCCACATGGAAACCAAACTGAAGTCTTGGAAATCACCTTTCTGGCAGGACCACTGCTTTCTTGTGTCAAAAGCAAATTGATTACAGGTGTGGTATACTGAGAGACTTCTTTGATCTCCTTCCTCCCTGACGCCACAGGCTGTAGACATCACACAGACTCCCTCTCTCCTACATTCCAAGATTATACTGCAGCCATCCTTACAGCACACTCTGGAACTCCTCTCAGTCCATAGACAGGGATTGGACAGCTAGAGTGAATAAAAAACTGGAGCTCCAGCAAGGGAAATTATAGCTTCAACTTACTGCCAGCAGAGAGGAACAGGACAAGTGAGTAGGACATAGGGATTGTGAGCAGATCAGCTGTGGCCACTGCCAGGGATCCCACTGACAGCATCTCCCACTGCTACTTAGGATTTCAAGCTCCTACTCTTATACTGCCATCTCAAGGAAAGTCACTCAAGATGGGAACTGTAAGCAAATGTCACGCACACAAGGCACTCTGGGCAGTTCTGGAGATGGCAGTCTGCAGACACCATTATACACCTTCTATCCAAGATGTAAGTCTGCCTTTGGGCCTCACCAGCCAAGAGTATGGCATAAGGCAGTTGTACTGCAAAAATAGCTAGCACAGCCACAGTGATTATCTCTTTTCCTGTAACACCTGGACACAGAAAATATTGGACTGGAACCATCTGTTAAAACCCACTGCAAGGCTTATTACCTGGTCTGTGGCAAAGTGTGTTTATTAATGGCCCCTAGTCCCTTAATTTCTGAGAATAGATCCTTTTAGGTAAACAATAAGAAATGCACTATTTGAAAATTATGGCAATTAAAGGGCACATATGTGTGTGGAAATCAGTCATGATCTTTCTTTAAGAAAAAAAAAGCAAATATAATCCCTCTCCATCATATGGTTGGCTAAAAATTGACATCTGAAGAATGTAACCCCTCATCAAGGCAATATAAAGCTGCATGAAAAGTTTTGGATAAGAGGAGAAAATATTTAAAACCTCAATTTATAGATAATTGAAATTAATAAACAGCTTTGTTTTTAATCTGAGTCAGTTACCTTATAGGTCCCAGAATGCCTAATTTCAGAGACATTATTCTGTATAAATCTTAGACCATGAAATGCTAAATTGTTAGGAAAGAAAACATAAAGAATTTATTTAAGCCAAGAAGTGCTTAAAATATTTTAAATGCGTTCTGGTTTAGATATAATTGTTATCGATCTGGCTGACCTTCCCCATGTTGAGGTATTATTAAATAGAAATTGTTATGAATTTTATATGTTAAAAATTATAAGCATTTGTGCCACTGCCAACAAAAATTTTTGTTTAATAGACCAGATCATTTAACAGAGAGATGTCTAGTATTTCTTATGATTTAATTTGTTAAAAGGGTACAAAACATTTATTAAAACATAAAAAAAGTCTCTTTCTGGCCTGAAGAAATACAGTAATTTTCACATCATGTTCATGGAGAATATGAGCTAAGTTGTAAGTAATTAATGAAATCCAGAATATTTACCTAAATTAGATCAGAGTCAATTACATGAAGTAACTAACAGGCAATTTACATGTGAGAAACTAAATGCAATTCGTCGCCAGAAATAGCTCCAGAATTGGAAAGGGTTGGGACATTTAAAAGAGAAGAAAACTGCGATTCACCTCTTTCAAAAAGCAGTTCCATCTTTTTGTTTGGGTACAACTCATCTGTGGTTGGGATCCCTAGAAAACTAACATCCCTTAGATACTCCTTAGGAACACTGTGGTGGTTGCATCACATTTTCAGTGTATCATAAACTGTGTAGTCTATTTTCAAAGGTGTGGGTGAGGTCCTCCTTTATCTTGCTCGTTTTGCCCTGGGTCAGGTGAGAACTTCTAGATGAGTTTCTCTTCTTGGAAGAAACCATGTCTCAGTTTGAGACAATTTAAAGAGGTGGACACTCTAAAATGAGTTACGTCCTCTCACTTTAAACCAACCCCTTTCCACCAATATGAATACCAGTAGATGTAAGAGAAAACATAACAGTTTACCAACAAATGAGCAACGGGGGGAAAAAAAAAATTAACAGTGAATAATCACTAGATGAAAAATTGCTAAATCTCACAAATTCCAGGGGAACAAGAGACACCCAAAATGGTGATGTACCCCCCTTTCAAGATGGTGGCCCCCACTGCCAACTACGTGCAGGGAGACAAAGGGAGAATGGTGTCAGCTCTCTCCCCCAGGATGGTGTCCTCCAGGCAACCACATGGTCCAGGAGGCAAAGGGAAAAGATGGTGGACAGAAAGAACCCTCCCAGGAAGGCAGGAACTTACGGATCAGTTCTGGTGGCGGATGAGAAGTGCCGGCATGTGTGCGGTCAGCGCCGCTACCCAGAGCTTCCCCCTGCTGCCTGCCAGAGTCCGGGGGTGTTTGTACCACTGTCCTCAGCGTTGCACGTTTGTCAGGAGGGGGAAACAGGCCTGCACAAGCACTGAAAAAGGCACTCCAGACCCAGCTCCACACTGCTGAGCCTGCTTAGGCAACCCTGACTTTTAACAGGACTGGTATCTCCTAACCTCACAATTCCATTTCTGCCAGGCCTTAAGAGAAAGTAACAATTTTTGGGCACAGATAGATATGGACTACAAATAACATTTTGGGTTACCTAGGACACCATGCATGCTTGTTGGATGCAGCTGCAATAATACAATAAATCGGTAGAGAATAGTGAAAATAATACGGTCTGGTTCTACAGGAGAAAAAAAAATAAAGCAGTAAATGGTGAGAGAGTAGGTTGCAATGCTGAGGAGCTCATTTGCAGTAAGGTGCAGATCCAAAAGCAGACCTCAGAACTAATAGAAAAGGTGACTTTCAAGGCATTCCAATATGACCAAGTGGAGTCTGTGCAGCTAGGAAAGCCTTTTAAAATTTGACTTTGAAGAAACAGATAAAGAAGTTTCTGCCCTAGAAAAGACACAGGTGGCAAGTAAAAAGATACATTTTCAGGCCTTTTGTTAAGGCAGGCCTCTCTCACCTTTTTGTTACATTAGAATCAGTGCAGCCTTAGGCCCTGATCTAACTTCATAATTGGTCCTGCCTTGGATCAATGACTAGAAAAAATGTCCAAAGTTCCCTTCCAGCCTAACTTGTTCTATAGCCCTATGTCCTTTGGTGGGAAGACTTGCATTTTCATGCACAACATGAACATAACACAACAAAACGTAGTGGAAATAAACAAATCAGCTCTATGAATTCAATATGTGGAAGATTTTAAAGGATCTGAAGAGCACAGGAATTCATTTATTGGCCCATGATAAAGCCTCCCATCTCCTACCACTCGCCACTATCAGTGCAGGTAGCACTGCGAGTGTGGGTTACATTCCCTACCACCAAAACGAGAAACAGATTCAATCTTCTTAACAGGATAATGTGGAAAAAAACCATCCAAATGTTTACAAGCTCTGTTATAGTGGTATATTAGAAACTTACGTGCCAATACTTTCTCTCAAAGTCACTGGATCAAAAAAGGAAAGCAAGAATCTGTTAGACAGATCTACCCAATTAATTTCATTAAAAGTGCCTCTGAAATTTTGCATACTGAATATTCACTTCTATTATTAGAGATATAATTGAGACATTCAAGGCTCTCTATTTTTAATCTGAAAATGAGCCATGCCCTGAAATCTATTATAGAAAGGTTCCTCAGAAAACCATTGGGTCAACAGGAAGACAGACAAATTAAGAAAACTGTTATATAAACTGTCAATGCAGTGATGGAATATTTTGCCTAGTATCATTTTAAGTTACTGAAGATACAGAGATTTTTTTCTTCCATTAGAAGACTGTTCTAACTTGCTGGATCTGACTGTAAGGACTGTTTTTTTAGTGGTAAGTTAAATTTACATAGTTTCTTCCCATGAAAGAAGTTGAATCATTTAAAATAATCAGGTAGAAGAATTGGAAGAGGAAGCAGTGAAACATTAAATTATTTCTCAAGGAAACATAGGTACTTTTATAGAAATTAGAAAGGAAAGCTTGTGAAGCTTTAACACTATGCATGTGAAATAAGCGTAGCTTTATTTGATGTTTACATCCTCTACATTTTTTTCCACAGAGGAGAACAATATCATTATATATGCTCTCAGGAACATATGGAAGGGATAGGATAAGGACCATTTCAAGGGCCAATAATTTGCAGAGCCAGTCTATGGTCTTGGTAAATGTTCACCAGTAGGAAGCCAAGAAATCCCAGTGAAATTGCTTCTACACATAGAAGCAATACCTTACATGGAAAGTAAAGCATATCAAATAAGCCCACCAGCTCTGGACTATGAGATACATCCCTAAACCCCAGTGACAATGACTGTTGAGTAGATATTGCCTACATTCCTAGATGGCTGGTTTCCACAGCTGTCTCCAGGTCTAAATGCATTGGCTTCCTACTTTGTTTATATAGTGAGGTGTCTCAGAGAGGCAAATATAACAAGTATGTTCAGCAACAGCTTGCCAATATTCAGACATAGAACATGAAAACAAGCTGAGCAGAATTGCTATATCTGCCTTATTGTAAAAGTTTCTAACTTAGTGCTTCAGAATAAAAATAAACATCAGTTTACTGTATTGGACAACACTTGTAGCACAGAGCCAGGCATTTCTACAGAGAACTAGTATTTAAAACCTATTTCTCTCCTCAGTTCTTCACTAATCAATATACCCTGTCCTTGAAACATACACAGCAGGCAACAGAATTCCTCCAACCACTCAATAAAGTCAGGACTTTTTCATTTCCTCATTCTGCTGAAGAGTGGAAATATTTCAAAAGGGAAGCTTGAGAGTACTGTACAATCTTAAGTTTCACCCCTGTCTAGGGAAGTGGAGATGTGGGCTTGAAGCATTCAGAGGCAAACAGTATTCTACCCAGGTCTCCTGTAAGCTGAAGGGCTGTTTGGAGAGAGAGGATAATAGTCCACAATCTCCACATTTTTAAAAGTAAGAGAAATGCCTATGTAGACTTACTGAGTTTGCTTGCTTTTCTTAGCTTTTGCACATATCTGAAGGGTTTATAAATAGACAAGAGGCACTGTGTGCCTGGACTGAAAGTCAAATGCATGTGGTGCATCATGAGCTCAGATCAGAGACTGTAGAATAGATATTTTCAGAGCACATTTGCTTGTGTGAGTTTTTCAATCAAGAGAGATCAAGCACTACTCTGTTTTCAGATTCAGATTTGTCTTACGGGGATGTAAACGGGATGCAGTAATGTCAAATCTGACAATGCTGTTTGTAGCTTTTGTGTTCCTGACGTAGCTGTGTACTGAGAAGCAAGGTAAACTGCCTGCCCAAAAATCCCTTATTCTGTGACTAGCTTGCCAATGGTGACTTAGACCAGCTTTAATTTGCAGCTTGCTCATGTCTCTCTCTCGCTACGACACAGCAGACACTTGTCGGCCTGCACTGTGATGCCTGAACAGCTGCATATCTTTGCAACACACATGGAGAAGGATCTCATGGCTCTTCAGAAACCTGTATGATCTTCAAGAGCACTATGGTGCTTACATGTTTGAAGGAATTGGCATCTATTAATCAGGATGTTCAGGCTCTTCACTTGGGATTGAGGGATCTCTCTTCTGTTGTATAACCTTTAGCAAAGTCCTTTTTTGGGATCTAGCACTGGGTAATACTGAAGCTGAGAAAATGTTTGATACTCTCATTAAATTATAAAATAATAGAAATTTTTAATAGTAGAGTTGAAAAGGAATGGAAAAGAGCATACAGTCCATCCTATTCCTTTAAACCAGGATCAAGTCTAAATGCACCATTTTTAACATTTGTCAGGAGTGATTTTAAAGTTCATCTGTTGTTGAAATTACATGACATTTCTATGCAGTCCTATTTCAGTGCTTGGCTGTTCTCACCATAAGAAAATGCTCATTATGCTAAACTAAATCCTTAATGTGACTAGAGACTATACTCAATAAATTATATAATTCATATACTTTATCATACAGATAATTGTTTTTTTGGAACAAGCTTTGCTTCTTTAAAAAACCTTCAAGTACATTAATCTTTGTGTGTTTCTTTCATACAGGCTTTTTTCATGTGATCCAAATTCTTTCTTTGAGAAAGCTTCTTCATTTTATTACTGGAAGGTTCTCAATAAAATTTCTTATTTTATGCCAGTGTATTCTCATAATGTCCAATGTGGGTTTGCATAAGGAAAATAACAATCCTTGTCCCAAAATAGATAGACAAATGCACAGAAGGCATTTCAAGAATGTTTTCATAAATTTCTGAAAGCCTGATTTAACATCTCCATTTCTTTTAGGATTAGCTGTTATCTAACAGCTGTCAAAGGGGTTCAAAACTAAGGTCTGGTTTTCTTACTGTGCCACCTTTTACAGTGTAAGATGAAAAATGTTTTCTTTTCTATCTCACCAGTGGCATTACATGTGTATGATTTTCATGCCCATCATCTCCCTCAGAAGCTGAAGGAACCTAGTCCTGTAATCTTTCTTTGTATGAAAGCTGCTTAAGTTTGGACAGACATATCTAGTTTCTTTTCTCTAAGGTAGTCCAACAACTGTGATGATAGATCCAAGTATTCCCATATCTTGTTTCTGAAGAAAGCCAGTAACAAATAATTGGGTATATATGAATCAGGAAAAATACAAAATTTTTTTTCACTTCTCTGTCTTTTCATGTTGCAGAAATAAGGCTATGGCTCTGCCTGGCCCGCTCTAGCTAACTAATTTGCTTAATCCATTTACTCTTCCCATTTATTCTTTTAACCACCACAGCTTTATGAATGGGTTACACAGTGTAAGTATATATTTTTCAAAAACAGTTCAGATTTTTTATTTAAAATCTTCTGCCTGGCACCATCCTTGAACACAACCACCTATTTCATTTTAAGAAGCAATAAATATATTCTCTGTGAAAACCCTTCTCCATATTTTTTTTTATTATTTCAGAGTCCTTTATGTTCTTTCAGTCAGGTCTAGTACTACAACAATTTGAATACCTATTTAGCAGAATACAAAGACAGATAATTTCACTTTCAGTATCTATCTTGCTTAAAATCTTTTTATTGTAGTTTTCCTTTTATAGTGTTACATTTTGTTGAACTGAATTTGTACTCGTTTCTAGCTTAATTGTTTTGGTTTTACAAAAATTTTGTAAATCAAGAATTTGGCCATGGTTTTTTTTAAATGTTATTGCAGTATTTGACTGAAAACTTTAAATGTGAAAATTGATCCTTTATCACAAGGATAATATACTTATTATGGCTGGTATTTGCATTTGTTGTTGAACTAAGAACAGTAATTTACTTGAATAAAGGATTGCACAGTTTGACAAAACAAGTTTCAAAGGTATCAGGTTTTGGTCATTTGAAAGCCATCTATTTCCCTATTATCTGTAACTTTTTTTATAGTTACAACTGTAACTGTAACTTACCTTTTATCTATAACAAAATTTGAAATGTTACCAATATGAAATAAACTCAATTTCTGACAAAGTCAAGAAAATTTGAAAATATCCATCTCCACTAATGAATCTCAGAGAGAACAGATTTGGTGTTCTCATTAGGGTTTTCTAAAGAGTTTACATTAACTTCCTTTGAAAAAGCTCATGGCAGTGCAGGGTTAAACCAATGGGTCTACAGCCAGTCACATTCACAATGGCTTGTGTATGTGAATATGTGCAAGTGAGATATATTATCAGGCAGAAACTCCAATGAATTCATAAATCATTCTAATTCTGAGCATATGAGGACATGTTAACTGGGCACCTCACACTGGACAGAGAATACCAATGCCCCTGACTTTAGTACTGTCCACTTCTCAGGGTTTTGGAAAACGGAAGGAAAGGTTATTCCTGAGCTAACAAAAAGCACTTTTACAGTATTTAATATTATACACTATGTCCTTCCTAGATACTTTCCTTCACATAAGAGTGTGTAGAGGACTTTATAAGCTTTGGGGTAATTTAGATCATCAGATCAGATGCCTACTGGATATAAATGAAACAAATCTGACCCATTCAGATGCAATATAGCAACAATGAACTCCTCGGGAGATAATCCCAAGATTATCACTCCAATTTATCTAGAATATTCGTTGATTTGTTGCCTAATGTAAAGCTGAAACTCAGCTTCAGAAATCCTCCAGCAGGCTACCGATTCTGCTTCTCTCACTGCCGTCATTTCACTCCCCACTTGGCTCCAATCCAGAAAATCTTCAATACAGAAAACCTTGTATAATCAGTATTTACACTATTTGTGTCATAAATGGCACAAGAAATTAAGTCAGAATAGTATAACTCTTCCAAAGAAACCTTTCTCATTACTTATATATCAAACAGACAAGTCTCTGTCTCAATGGGGCTGTAATTTGTCTAGCCAGGTGTTGCAGCAAACTTGGAAGACTGGATATAAATTACCTTGACATTACTCCAGTAATTTTTATAAGTGCCAGGGTGTATATTTAATGTTGAGATCTGCTAGTGTAGATACTGGTCCATTTTAATCCTGACTTACAATGAATGTTTATGTAAAGGGATCTGTTTTTTGAAAAATAATAATTCAGAGGATATAATAGCCTGTCTTATCTAGCAGAGTGTTATGGCAAAGACCTAATTCTAACAATCTCAAAAAGAAAAAGCATTTTTTCCAAAACTACACAAATAGAAAAATATGAATTCTGCATTTTCCTAAATTAAATTCAAAAAGCAGGATGTATTACACATGTTCAAAGAAAACACCTCTCCAAAGGCAGTACATAATGAGGGGATTCCATTTCCATTTTCTGCTGTTCACAAGTTGTTGAATAAGCTGAAAAAATGACATCATCAAATTTGAGGTGTATTAGATTTTAACGGCCTCTTTTTAAAACAATTACGAACTAATAGACACTTTTCTTTCCAAATATTTGAAAATGGGCTGAATCACTGGAGTACCTCTGGCCATTTTTTTATTATTCTGCTATCCACAAAACAGTACGTCATTTTAAGGAATAGAGTGTGTATTAAAGTTTTCATGGGAAATTGATAAGAAGAAAAAGTATTTTTAGAATTCTTTTCTAGGCTAATTAATCTGCCTTGAGCAGTCTATGTATGTAAGTAGGAGGCAGTTAATCATCCTTCTGAAGCAGAAAGTGCAAGTTTTGTAACATGCATCCACTTGTCAAAAGCAACCACGCACCTTTGAAACAGAGCCTTATTTTTTAAAGCTGGATTTTTTAAAGATGGACAGCCCTGAGCTCTCAAAGTGAAATACATGACGTTTTAAATAAACCTAAACATAGTTCACTTAAATAAAATAAAGTGCCCAAATCTCTGCAACTCTATTCTCATTTCTTTCTACACCTCCACTATTATGAAAACTTCTAGTATAAGGAGGGCAAACCAGAAATATTTGCTGGTTTATTAGAGAATGGAAATGCCCTTAGCTTATTGCCTAATTTTCCATGTAACAGGATTAATATATTTTTTTGTATCTCATAATGTTGACATAGACAAAAATAATACACAGATGTGTTTATTAGGATTTGAGGGAAGTCTCTGAAAATACCAGTGGCATCTGCCTTCAAGGTGTGGGTGGATTATGATCATAAAAATTACATATGTTCAAATAAATAAGCTTCTGAATTTAAGGTTTTACTATTATAGCTTTCCTGAATTTCTGTACAAAATCCTATTATCACTATGGAAAGAAACACCAACCTTATTTTCCTTCAGGTTTCATAAGTCCTGTGTAAGGATGGTGATGACATACAACTTCAAGGCAACTGTTTAAGATAAGATGTAATTGAACAAATAGATATAAAAAGTGTGACTTTTAGAATCTGAAAAGCAGAAAGAAATGTTCAGGTACTGTACACTTTTAAATGCAATCTCCTATATTAATTTATTATTTGTTAAATACGAAGCTAAAATGTCAAAAAGGTTATTGGACCAATATTTTGATAGGGGACATTAAGACAAATGAACCCATGTATCTGACTTCTCATCTACCTCCAACTTACCTGCACTACCTCTTGCAAATTTAAAACAGCAGAAAAGGGTAATTGTTACAAACCCAAGGGCATGGATAAATAGAGTGTCTGCCATCTTACATGCACTGTCAGAGAAGAAAGATTGAAAATACTGACTGCAAGACCTGACTCTCATCCTGTTAGAATTTTTCAAATACTGAATAATTAATATGATTTCTATAGTGGTAACTTGACACCTCTCCTATCCATTTTTCATTAAAAAGTGCTACACGGAAGAATTTCAGGGGTACTGTATGCCACAATCATTGGAGCCACAAAATCCTACACAGTAACAAGGGAGATTTCTATCTAAACAGGTTACTTACATTGTTTTCCTTTAGTGGCCATAGCTGAAAACTCCACTGGTATATGTCTTAAGCTACTTAATTTATATTTTCTTAACACTATAGGATTGTTCAGACACTAAAGAGTGGTATTCAAAACATGAGCTTAGTCATAAAATTACTAATAAACTCCAGACACCGCCTGGAAAATTTCCTGAAGAAGCCTACTAATTATTTGTTCTTACTTTTATTGGGTTTGTTCTTCTTTGGTTTCAAAAGGTTTGTATAAATATTGTTTTTCACCCTGCCATGAAATACCTCATTTTCTCTAGACTGCATTTTCTTCTGTGATACACTAAAAGGAATTTGAAAAAGTTATGCATACCAATCTTAAACTTCCATCTTCTTAATTTCGATGATTGAGAATTAAATTTTAAGGGTTTTCAGATGAGTGGCAACTAATTAACTAGTGTTAAGTATTCTATTTTGATGCACTGCTAAGCAATATCTGTCAATGACAGACTTTGATTTGTTGATTTCATGGAAGTATATTTTGCATCAATAAAACCTTCAGCTCAATAAAGCACTAACATGTCCCAGAAATGCAATTTCATGAAAATATATTTTTTCAGAATAAATCAATTTTCATAAATTCATTTCTTCAAAAAATGTGGAATGCCTCCAATTTCCCCCCTCTCCCCCCATATGACTTTCATGCCTCTGCTGATTTTTATTCTAGTAAAGCCAGAGGCCTCTATTATAAAAATAAAAAATTCTTGACCTTTAAGAACTTGCCAAATTTTCTATCAGTATTGGAGTGTGGAAAGGCAATCATGCAGATACAAGTGCAGGTGGGGTATTGTAAAGGAAAAAGTGGCAAGAGAGAGCCCAAACATCAGGAGAATATTTCAAACAGCTCTACTCTGAGTTTCACATAGTTAATTAATATAGGATTAAATAATATAGAATTAACAATATAGGACTAAATAACAATCTGTGTAAAGATTTCTCTTCCTTAGATATAGAAAAAAACTCAGCTAAAATTAAATCTAAAATTTTCTTCCCTCCCTGTTCTAAACAAGAATAAGATTTTCCTAAAACAGTAAAGTATAAAGCAGAAAAAAATAACAATGTCCATTGGGTCATTGTTTTCTGTGACTAAAATATCAGTAAGAATTTTTCCCAAAGGTATGGATTAATATTACGACGTTTTCATTTGTGCCTCAAAATAATGAGAATTTCTGTGAGGAGAAAAAAAATAAGCCTTCTGGGGAAGAAAGAAAATAAACATTATTATATGATAATGCAAATCAAAGAACTTTTTCATCCAATTCAACTTTTACCACTGTGTTCTGCCAGGGTGAGTTTCACTTACATGTGTTGTGTGACAGTCTGGAAGGCTTGTCATCATGTATCCTGTACTGGATGCTTAATGCTGGCGCAGAAACAATACCCAGGGATATCATTTGCAACACCCAGTGACATAATTTTCTTCTGCATCTCTCCCAGAAGAAAGGATAGTGCTCACTTCTCTTGTAGCTGCTTTTGTTTATCAGAAATAACTGTTTATACAATTAGATTTTCACAGTGTATTTTCTGTATTTTCCCTAAAAGCAGGATCCAATATGATCTATATAAGCAATCAGCCATTATATTAACTAATCATAGAACACAGAACATTTTTCCTTACCACATATGTAAATGATCCAGATTGAAATTTCATTATGTATAGAGCATAAACTCCAAATGCCACCTTGCTAAGCTCCAGTGTTTTTGTGCAGTTTCCTTAAGGCAAGTTCTATCCCCTTGTCTTCTAAATCAGCATAAACGCATGGAACACCAGGGATTTTCATTTTTTTATTGCCCATTTCTAGTGTCTTGATTCTAGCTCTTTGTTGACCAATTTCATGTCATTTCCCTGCCATACATGGCAAATGTTTTCAGTTTTTCCACTGACAAAATTGTTAGGCAGTTCATTTTGTAGACCGATATTTTATTACTTAGACTTAGTTGTGAATAAAAATATTTCATTGATAACATGAAATGGGATCATAATTAGAAAAAACACAGCAGAGTTTTGTTGCTGTTGTACCGGGGACGAAGAGAAGAACGACAGAGAATTCAAGTCCAGGATAAAATGGGATTACTTAATTAATTACAAACTCATTTATATAACTTGGTTCACAAGAATGGCTAAGGCTATTGGTCACTTGATTATCCACCTCTCAGAGTGATTGGCTGAATGCTATGACACCCATTTCAAAATATTTTCTTCAGTGTACCATAACAAGACTGTGCATACCAAGTTTGCACCTGTGAGATAAAGTCTTGGTTTATAAAAACCTCTAGACTGTTGTAGCGGGTTCAGTTTGGAACCGGGCAGAAACACCTATTTAGAGTGTAGTGATTTGGTCAAAAATACTCATTACTTACTTATTTCCCTCCTGTGAGATAAGAATTAGGAGAAAGCAAAGCAGGCACAAAACTTGAAAGAATATAAAGAAGTTTATTAACAGACCTAAAAGAAAGGAAAAAAACCAGACCACACCTTCAGAACTCTTCTCCTCCCCCCACCTTTCCCCCTTCTCCCACTGACAATGTAAAAAGACAACCCTTTAGATTTTCAGTCTGTTTACCACTTCCATAATAGCCTTGTTCAGTTCACTTAGGGAGAAGAGTCTCTGTTGCTCATGCTATGGAGACATCTCCACAAGAAGTTCTCTCATGGCTTCAGTATCATGAGACAGCCGCCCAGGTTGGTTCTCTGCTCGCATGTGAGAGTCCCTTCCCCCAACTTGCAGCTTCCCCACAACTGCTTTCGAGGGTCCAGTCTTGAGCTACTGGGGTACCATTTTAAGGTTGAGATGTTCAGAAACAAAGGTTCACTCCACCCATCTCTGGGAGCATCTTCATCTCTAGAAATAGAGGTCCTCTCCCTTCCCTGGGAGAAAAGGGTCCTCATCATCTTCATCTCTAGGACTACCTCTGGGAGCATCTCTAGAAACTGAGGTCTTTCTCCTTCCCATTTGGAGCAAGAGTCCTCATCACTTCCATCTCTTCCTGTTCAAATTTCTCATCAAATTACAGCTGCTTCAACATTTGCTTATTTCAGCACAGGTGTTTTTGCTCACAAGTACACTTTGAACGCTCCACCCCCCATGCTTTCATGAAATTACAGTGGGTACTCTGATATATCACAGTCTATCACCACCATAGCTTCAGAACAGAATTTCAGCTTCTAAGCATCTCCTCTTTCTCCTCCCTCAGGGTTTCAGCTCTTCCTTCTTTACTTAATGTCTACAGGCTTCATCTGTTCTGGAGGAAACTTACAGCTCTGGAAGGGTTAATCTCACCTAGGCCTTGCAGCTGGAATTCACTTACCACTGTTGGTCACATGATCTTTGCCGGGCAGCAGGGCAGCTTCAGCTGAATCTTCGGCCGCACTGGAAAGGGGGAAGCCGGGCCATACCGTCTGCACATAGCAGAGCTGTGGGGAGTGGGGTGCAGGTGGAACAGGGCCACACAGCTCCAGGATGGCTGTGTCCCAGCCCAGCCCAGGCTGAGCAGGGCCTGGCCCGGGCCCAACTGGGCCACACAGGCCCAGGCCAGTTACCTGTCCCAAGGCCGGAAGCAAGAGGGAGCTTTCCCAGGGTTTGTCCATTCTTAAATGTGGACCACAGGGGCATGTCAAAATTTTTAAGTGGCTTAAAAAATTGTAAATATTCAAACTAGATAGTTGATAGGTTCTGTCAAGTCATAGAGGAAGCTGTAAGCACCTCTTTGCAAGAAAATAACTTCCAGAGCTATGCTAACCCATGGCAACTGTTTTCAGCTAGCTTGCATGAGAAAGGAAAACTTCACAGGATGCTGGAAAGCCAGAAGATTTCTCTGCTGAAAGCTTTACAGTATCCACAGAATTTTAGGGGAGAAATGTCTACTTCGAGAATGAGAGCGTGATTAATCTTTTTTCAATTTATGAGATCAGTGCATGATGTGACATTGAAAGACAACCAAACCACAGATTAGAAACTAAATGGGGACTCCCAAAAGTAAGGGCTGCAGTAAAAATTTAACAGAATCTGATAGAAAGCAGTTTTGTTCATGTTTTACTTTCAAACAAGAACTTTAATCAATACATTTATGTATCAAGGTTACACTATGGTTTTATTAACATAAGAAAGACTGAACCAGTTGCTCTGTCTCAGTCAAAGGACAGCAGTAGTTTCAAAAATATGGTTATTTAAACATCAAAAAGTACTGATAGGCTAAAGTAAATTCAGTGTATGGCAAAGAGATCAAATTGACTTTAATGTCCAGCTGTCCTTTTTTCTCTCCTTGTCTAGTTATTGAAGAAAGAATTATTTTGGTTGCATCTATCTGCACTAATGAAATAGGGATATTAGCAAGAAAGTGGAATGGTCATAGTGACAGCAAAACATCTTTTCAACAAACTAAAAATTAAGCATCCTTGATGCTTTGCAACTGACAAAGACCAACCAACTTAAGGAATAAATCTTGTGTTTCCATGTAAAATGTCTATGTTCTTCCTCACACAGAAAAGCACCAAACCGGAAAGTCTGACCTGTCTTATGAAACTAATTCTGGATCATTGGTTTAATTTTTTGGTTCACAAGAGCTATTCATCAAACAACACTGTAAAGAAAAGCAAGATATATAAAATATTATTAGATAACCAAGTCATCTAACGTTAAAAGATAGAATTTTCTGAAGTATAAGCACATTGACCAATTAGACAGCTTAATGAATCTGCCATCTTGCATCAGTAATATTTTCTAAATGAAGTCATATTCAGTATAAAAGCCTTATTATTATTCAGAACACTTCTCAGCTACAGCAGTAAGATTTGATTAAATCAGTATGTGCCTAGTAGGAACAGTTTGTTGAAGAAAAGCAGTGTGAAAATACATGCAACGTTCACAGTTCAAGAGGAACAAAATGCCAGGCTAAATTCCACAGATAAAAACAGTGTATATATTAAACTCTACCTTTCTGAGACTTTTCCCATATTAAACCAAAGTTTTTCACAAGTGTAAACTGTTAAAAATAGAGAAATTCATATAATTTTTGAGATTACTGTGCATATAGTCCTGCAGCAGTCTCTCTGGATGTTTTTGCTTCCTGCATACCAAAGCACGAAAGCTGATACAAAATTAAAACAATGAGAAATGAGAGGTCATGGAATCACAGAATGGTGGAAATTGAAACAGACCTCCAAAGGTCATCTCGCACAAAACCCCTGGTTAAGCAGACACATTTAGCACAGGTTCCTAAAGACCACGTCCAGACAGCTCTTCAATATCTCCAAGGACAGAGATTCCACACTTCTTCAGGGAACTGGCCAGTGCCCAGTCACCCTCACAGTGAAAAAGTCTTTCCTGATATTCATCTTGAGCTTTCTCTGTTTCAGCTGTTATCCACTGCCTTTTGTTTGGTTACTGAGCACACCTGAAAAGAGCCTGACTCAATCCCTCATGCACCCTGTCTTCAGGTACTTGTACAGATTGGTGAGAGCACCCCACGATTTTCTAGGCTAAACAGTGCCAGCTTGTTCAGCCTTTCCTAATATGAAAAATACTCCAGGCTGTTCACCATCTTTGTGGCCCTCTGCTGAACTCTCTCCAGTATGACCATGTCTCTCTTGTACCAGAGATCCTAGAACTGGATGCAGCAGTCCACGTGTGGCCTCACCAGGGCTCTAAGCAGAGGGGTACGGTCACCTCCCTTGACTTACTGGCAGTACATCTAATGAACCATTAACCTTCTTTGCTTCAAGGCAGATTAGTGGCTCATGTTCAGCTTGGAGACCACCAGGATCTCCAAGTTCTTTCTCAAAGCTACTTCCCAGCTGCTTGGTGCCTAGCATGTGTGGGTGCCTGGGGCTGTTCTTTCCCAGGTGCAGGACTGCACTTTGTTGGACTTCATGAAGTTACTGACAGCTCATTTCCCCAGCCTGTTAGAGGTCCTTCTGGATAGCAGCACGACCCTCTGGCATATTAGCTACTCCACCCCGTTTTGTGTCATCTCCAGAATTAAACATTCATTCATAATAGTAAGACACAAATTTAACATTAATTTAGTATGAACAGGCAACAGTTTCAAATAGCAATGTCAAAATTTTATTTCGATTTGCAGGTATTTTCTCATTTATGTCAAAGTACATCTTATTTGAGAAGGCACAGTTTCTGACATTTACTGTACAAAACAGACATTCAGGAACAGCCACTTGAAATTAAAAATACCCACTCCTAGGTGCAGATCAACAGGAATGACATGTATTCCTAAAAGATCAGCATACAGAAGATGGAAGTTACAAGATAGCTAAGAATGGCTTATCAAAGTACTATGCTAATATGCCTTAGAATCTCTTCTAAGAGGGTATGTATTTTTTGAATCATTATGCAGATGTTGCTAAGAAACTGAAGTATATTCTTTTTATGTTTAGTCCGCAGGATCCAAAGTTTTGTATACCATTTTTGTGACTCATCTATTTCACCATTAAGTTGCCTTACCCATAGGAAATTAAAGTCAAACACAAGAGAAACATGAGATGGACATTATAAATTTCAGATGATAAAGCAGCATTAAATTAGCTATAATCTTGAAAGAAACTCCATATGTGTAGATAATTATGTACATACAAAAATATTTTTGTGCAGATTGAAAGATTGGGGGGAAAAAAGAAAATATAAAGGAAACTGACATGATTCAATATTGAATAAAATATCAAATCATCACTTTTGCATAATATTTCAAAAGACCCCATGAAATCCAAAAGAGATTACAACAAATTGTTTATAATGCTTCTAATGAAGAGAGGCTGCTGTGCTCTGGGGAGTTACCCACAGTAACAGTACAAGTATTAACAAGATAGATATTTATCACTTTCCTGCCCCAGCACTAGAACAAGATGATTCTGCCTCAGGAAAAGAAGGTCTTTGGAAATCAGTTCATGATGCATGATGACACTTTGGCATGGCCTGCTGATACAATGGGAAGAGCAGAGCTGCTCAGATATACAAATAGAAACCGCTACACATACTGTTTTACGTTATGGTTCTATAAATGCTTCACCCTGTTCCTCAGGATATATTATCTGGAGCATTATACATTCAATAAAGTCAATTAATGTGAACTATTTCTAGGTAGACTACTCCTAAAAATCATGGATTTAACTCTAAGTAATGTCTACTTTTCCAGATCATGTTCTCGTTTGTATCAGAGATAAATAACAGATTCTGATGCAAAAGAAGGAGCTAGTATTCTATTTTAAATTCAAGTCTAATTTTAAAAATATAACCTCCAGCAACTTTACTGTCACTACAATCAATCAAAGTGATAGCCTTGGAACTGCAAACCACTTCCTCAGTCACATCTGCTACTGCAATATTTATGAATTGCTTTCCTCATCATAGCAATTTAACTGGTACTGTTATTACAGAGACAAGAACAGTTGAATACCAGCTATTAAAACTAATACTATTATTTTCAAAATATTATAATTGCTCTTGAATTATAAAACATATATAGACTATTTTTAAAGTATAAATACCACAAAAGATTACATACACACACATACATGCACATAAATATGCTGACGTGTATATTTTTCTTCTATCAGCTAAAGGTCAGTGCTGTTTTCAAGCTAAAAAAGCTCCTCCACTTTCTTTTATTGGGGAGGAATATGTGCAACGTTGTCTCCCTACTTTACAAGCTAGAACAGATGAGAAGGAAAGCAATACTCTGTGTCATAAACACAACATACATATTAACCCCACAGTACCACCCAGCAGTCAGAGCTACCTTCCAGGAAGGACACAATTGCCTCTGAAAAAAAGTGATGAAAACCCTAAATGCTTCATGTCTGGTCCTTGAAGAGGGTTTCAAAGCCTGAAGAAAGTGCACAAACAGGCCACAAGGACTGGGACTCATGTACATCTGGCCAGGAGGAAACACACAGGGCCGCTCCCAGGCTTCATGCTTATGTATGTGCCTGACAAGAGTTGTAAACTGAAGATATGACCAGAAGCCATTCTGAGCTCAGAATCCACTCCTGGGATAAAGACTTGAAAGCTCAGATCTCTTGCACAATTATTTTGAGCCTAGTCATCTTATTTCCATCTAGTTCTAAGCTTAGATTTTTTTTCTGGGAGGTACTGAAAAACACCTGAAGGATGACACAGTCATTGGTCACATCCAGCATGGCTTCATGAGTGGAAAGCCCTGCATATCAAACCCGATTTCCTTTTATGACAAAGTAACCCACCTAGTTATGAAGGGAAACCAGTTGATGTAATCTGTTAGGATTTCAATAAAGCTTTTGATACTGTCTCTCACAGGATCGTTTGGGACAAAATGTTCAGCACACATCTGAATAAACACATCATGTGATGGGTTAGCAACTGGCTCACAGGTCAGGCACAAAGGGTTATACTGAAAGGGGTGACACCAGAGTGGTGACCTGTCACTAGTGGGGTTCCACAGGGCTCCATCCTCGACTCTAAGCTCTTCAACATCTTCATTAATGATGTAGCAGGACTGGATGGGATACTGAGCAAGTCTGCAGATAATACAAAACTGGGAGGAGCTGTTGACTCCCTTGAAGGCAGGGAGGCCCTGCAGAGAGACCTCGACAACTTAGAGGGCTGGGCAATCACCAACCATATGAAGTTCAACAAGGGAAAATGCTGGATTCTGCACCTGGGATGGTGGATGCACCTGGATGTACAGACACTGGGGAATGAGATCCTGGAAAGCAGTGCCATGGAAATGAGATCCTGGGAGTCCTGGTGAACATGAGTCAGCAGTGCCCTGGCAGCCAGGAGGGCCAACCATGTCCGGGGGGGGCATCAGGCACAGCATCGCCAGCCAGGCAAGGGAGTGGATTGTCCTGCTCTGCTCTGCACTGGGGCAGCCTCACCTTGAGTCCTGTGTGCTGTTTTGGGCACCACAGTGTAGGAAAGATATTAAGCTATTAGAGAGCATCCAAAGGAGGGCTACAAAGATGGTGAAGGGCCTTGAGGGCAAGCCGTGTGAGGAGCAGCTGAGGGTACTTGGTCTGTTCAGCCTGGAGACAAGACTGAGGCAAGACCTCATCGCAGTCTACAACCTCCCCATGAGGGGAAGTGGAGGGGCAGACACTGATCTCTTCTTTATGGTGACCAGCAAGAAGACCAGAGTGAATGGCCTGAAGCTGTGTCAGGGGAGGTTTAGGTTGGCTATTAGGAAAAGGTTCTTCACCCAGGGCTGTTTGGGCACTGGCAGGCTCCCCAAGGAAGTGGTCACAGCACCAAGCCTGACACAATTCAAGAAGTGTTTGGAAAATACCCCCCAGGACACCTGCTGTGACTCTTGGGGATGGGGATGGTTCTGTGCAGGGCCAGGAACTGGACTCGATGATCCTTGTAGGTCCCTTCCCACTCAGCTTGTTCTGTGATTCTGTGATTATTTTTATTGCTTGTATCTGTCTATCATTTATTTGCAAGTCTCATAAAAAATTGCAAAAATCCCACACTATTCTTACAGCCATGATTTCTGATGATTACAATTTGCAATATTTATAAGTAATTTGTGAACATATGCAGTTTGCTGAATAAGAATTTCACTAGAGCTGCCCACTGCATCTTCTTGTTATGATTTAAACATACAGAAGCCAACCAAAGACTGATCTGTGGCTTAGGCACCAATGGAATAATAAAACATTATTAATTCTCAGCATCATTGCAACAGTCAGACATCTCAGAAAGGACCCAGACAAAGAATGGGGATTGCAGCTCTCTTCTGATTGATTTCACCTTTATCAGAATTTTGTAAAATATTACATTGGGATCCTACACATGGATTAAACACAGTTATAAATTTTCTCAAGATAGTACAGGCTACAGGCATAATTTTTTCCTTTTCTAATTTACTCTTCCTTCTTTGAAATTCCTTATAGATACAAAAGAGCTTGACTGAAATCCAAAAGAGGTAGTAAAATGGCTTGGATCCATACATAAATGTTTCGACTTTCATTTGATTCCTGTGCTTTAGCTCTTGCCTAACACAAGTAATACTGTTGTATGAATTCAAACAAGAGCCAGGACATGACTCCAAAACCAGAGTGCCATCATGATTATGCTCTGTTCACAGCAAAATCATACAGGGAGAAAAGCAAGACTCCCTGTCAGACTGCCTGCTGCACCTGAAGTTTAAACTTAAAAGCCTGAATTTAAGTAGGCCGCACCAGTTCCACCCTTCCTTCTGGGGGTAAGCATATATAGACACTGATGACAGCCCCTTTGAGAGCAGCCCCTGAAGTACAGTCTTTTTTCACTTACCATAAGTAGTATGATAAGCAGTATGATACATAAATACTTCCCTGATATAATCATATAATTATTAAAGTTGATTTGTATTATCTGCAAGTACACAGGCAAGACTCCTCTGAACCCAACTTCATATGCCCTTGATTTTTTCAAAAGATGTTGAAAAGATGGTAGCTTTAAAAATCTCATTAGTGTACTATTGATGGGGCCTGAAGGAAGTTGTCTGTGACAGACTTGTCAAATCATTTCTCTCCCAAGGTCTTGTTCAACAATGGAGAATAGGAGTCCACTTCTTTGAAACTATACAAATTATGTAACTTTATAGTTCAGACTACTTTGCTTTCATAAACCAGAGAATATGATCTAGCCCAGTCTTGGTTCATAAAATATTATGAGCAATCGTAAGTCAAAAACTATCTCCCAGCTTTTTTCAAGTAGGGAATACTATTGCAGATCAAGGGAGACAATTCTCCCCCTCTACTCTGCTCTCTTGAGACCCCACCTGCTCTACTGTATCCAACTCCAGGGTACTCAGCACAGGAAGAATATGGACCTGCTGGAGTGAGTCCAGAGGAGGAAACAAAGATGATCAGAGAGATAGAGCACCCCTCCCATGAAGATAGGCTGAGAGAGTTGGGGTTGTTCAGCCTGGAGAAGAGAACACTCCAAGGAGACCTTACAGAACCTTCCAGTACTTAAAGGGGCTCTACAAGAAAGTTGGAGAGGGAATTTTTACAAGGGCATGTAGTGAAAGGACAAGGGCTAATGGCTTTAACTGAAAGAGAGTAGGTTTAGGTAAGACATTAGGAAGAAATTCTTTAGTGTGGGGGTGGTGAGGACTGAAACAGGTTGTCCAGAGAAGCCATGGATGTCCCATCCCTAGAAGTGTTCAAGTCCAGGCTGGATGGGGCTCTGAGCAACATGGTCTAGTGCAAGTTACCCTTGTCCACTACAGGGCGGCTGGAACTAGACAATCTTTACTAAGGCCCATTCCGACCCAAAACATTCTGTGATTCTATGATATCACACTGCAAGGAAAACAAAGAAAAATAACCCGTTTCTCCTCATTTTTGCTTCAGTGCTCCACTGAAGTCTATTTCCCATAGGCTCACCATAACCTTTTGTTCAACTCATGTGACAGAATGTTTTTTATCACTGTTGCTAAGCTTCAGTCCTTGTAGAAAGTGATGCCCTAACGCAGCCGGGGGCTTGTCAGCACAAGTCCCGGTGTGCCCTCGGGCAGAGGGGACGCAGCGCTGGCCTCCACAGCGTCCTCGCTGGACGGCTCAGTGGAATCAGCGTGGGATGGGTGCGTGCGCTGGCTCCTCCTCAGAGGAAGCACCTCGGGCAGCCGATGATCAGGCTGGCGTCTGCCCGGAGGCAAAGAAGGCGGGAGGGGCTTCTGGTGTGAGTTCCAACAGGTTTATTTGCAGGAGGGACCAGGGACCAGCAAAAAGCGCCGAGGAGACGCGGGCTAGCCCCTTTATGGGGGGGTGGAGCAAGGCAGGGAAAGGGAAAACAACCAATGGGGTACAAGCAGAGGGGAGGATACAATTTTTCACAACAAATGGGGAAAACAGGGAGGCAGGAGTCATAACAGGGAACCAATTAATAACTACAAAAGGGAGAACTTTCTGGAACAAGGGGAGGTAATTTAGGATTGGGAGCCACCCAGGGGGAGGTAACCTAGACCGCAGTGATCTCTTCTGGTGACTGACATTTGATGGTTTCAGCCCGAGAGCAGGCTGAGCCACCCCAACAATGCCCTAGCTGTAAAAAAAAGGGGATTTTAAGTATACTTTCAGGGAAGAAAAATACCAATTCTTACAGATAGAAACATTCATTGATAGTTTCACTCAGATATCCAACCTTTAAACACATTTATTATCAGAATTTCCAGTGAAGTAACTAGCTGTTCTGCCCAGGACTGAACTAGTTACTTGTTCCCTTGATAGCTCACAATTATGTAGATCAACTATCCTTAATGAAAAGGGAGTTTGTTTAAATACCTGCCCTTTTGTACATGCTCAGTTTAGTTACAACTTGACAAAGCATTTCAGCACTTGCTTCTGAACTTGTACTTCATTATGATCCTTGCCATTGTATCTAATAACTCTTATTTTTAATAATACATTGTGAGACAGTTACAAAGTGACACTTAAAAGAGAGGCTACTCTAACATTTTTTATTATTATTATTGTTATTTTAGTACTAGTAACCTAAGAATAATGTCCTCCATGCTTTCAAAAAGTCTGAATTCACAGTTCTCGTATTTCTAGCTCTTGGCTATTCAGTTCATCTTGAAGAAACAATGTCTCAGAAGCCCCAAAACCATGAGTTACCATTATTGTTTACTAATGTCTTTCTCATGCTGCTACATATGGTATAAAAAAAGCCACAAAAATGAGATGGAGCACTTAAAACACATGCTGAAAATAGAATATAAATCACCAAAACCATCAAGTATTTACTTTCTACTTTTACAAAAGCCTCAAAGGGGAAAAAAGATTGGTTTTATAAAAGGTATTGGTTATATGTGTTACGCAAAGATAGAACATATCTGAAACAACCAGCATGGTACTAAGTGAAAAAACCTAAAATTTACTTCCATTTCTATTTTCTGTTCATCACTTTTTCAGTTCTTACATTCAATTGTTTTTCCTAAGAGTGCAAGTGTCCAACACCACTGCCATCTTGGAAAACACTTTGACATGCTGTTCTGAGGGCTGCCTTCTCAGTATCACAGCCCATCGAAAGAAGCAATTCTGATAATTTTGGTGGCTCCAGAACAAGAAATATTATTTTTTTGCATGCACAGGTAAAAGCGAAAAGGTTTTGTACTTCATTCTTGCTCTTTATTGTTTGTCATGTACACATAAATACATACCTTCTTCCGAAAACAAAACAGAAACATAGAAGAAGGAATGTATATGAAATTTTGCTTTTACTGTTCAACTTCTCTCTCTATTTGCAATATTTGTGTGTGTGCATATAAAAGAAGAAATAAAGAATTAGTGAAAGTGGAAACTTTCTGTTCTGATAAGAAGCATGGCACTAGAAGATTTCTGAGCCTGCATCTTTCATCTCTTTTGTATCAATACTCACAGAAAATTTACTGCTCAAACAGTTGACACAATACAGACTTAAGGCTGAGACCAAAGATACTTTTCCTTCTTTCAGTATTCACAGGGCACCTAACAAAACACAAGCATAGATTGTTCAGGTCCACCAGATGCTTCTATAGTAACAGAAACAACTGTTTGTACTGCAATGCAACACCTACTAGCAGACAGTCTGGGAAGCAATTTATAAAATTATGCTATTCCAACCTGCCATTTACTTCTAAAGGAAACTTAAAGCATACTGACTGATTTTCGATTAATTTTCATATAGTCAAAATTTTTTGTTTCCTTTGTCTATCAACTGTTAAAATGGGAAAACTAAACTTTCAGCTTCAGGCTATCCCATCTGACTTCCAGTACAGACATACACATGCCTGAAAATAAGTGAGTCATTGGGCTAAATTTGCGTATCTGCTTTCCTCCTGGGTTCAGAGTTCACAAAACTAAAGAGCACACTATTTCAGCAATATCTAAATGCAAATTAGTTTAATTTTAAGAGATATGTAAATTAGGAAACATGGAGGCTATTCTTAGGTTTTCAGACTTTTAAAATTTTTGTTCACTGTGAAAGCCTAGTTGCAATGTACATTATAGAATATCCAGTGATAAAAGATGATCTCAGTTTTGGAAAATTTGTGGATGTTTTGCCTTCCTTGCTGCCCTACTTTCTGCCAGAACTTGCTGGCAGTGACATCTGGGATATTTTCTTTATTGTCCAGCATTAACCTATATAGTGAGTACACTGAACTCAAATCATACATCCTTCAATTGTGAGATGTCTCTCTAGGCATCAGGTAAAAGCTTTCATATACCATCAGCAGATTAAGACTCATTTATCCACCAAGGAGAAGACAGTTTTCATTCCCACTTCATGCAGCAGTACTTACATATCCAGTACCAGTGGCCATAAGAAGACACAGATAAGAGAATGAGATGCCTGTGAGTTGCAGCTTTTTACACAAATAAATATAAAGATATCTTTTATTTGCTTTTCATGTCAGATCAATTAAAATTATATCAACATTTATTTCTGGTAAATAAATGAGTGAAATTAATAGATAACAGCAATAAAATAAAATAGAACACAGCATTAGGTCATCTGATAGGAAATCACACAATAATATTACGGTTGTGATAATTTGAAAACTATTGTTACCTATCAATTCTTGACTGGTAAAAAGTGCAGAATGGAAGAATCAGTATCTAACATATTATTTTAAAAATACACTACATGTTACTGTATGGATTCTTAATGAAATTAAATAAAAACTTTTCATTAAAGTTAAATTATTGATCATTCAGTTCAGTTAATACTAAATATGAAATACCGTATTTATTTACTTTTTGTACTCTAATTCAAAAACATAAACATATATAAATATTTCCTTTCTGAATTATGACATAGAAAATATGTATTAGCCTGATTAGAATCCTATTTGGGCAGTTCACTAATTGATTTTGAAATGCAACAGGATGTGTTGGCTACCAGGGAAGTTAGAACTCAAGTTATGGTTTGGCTATCCAAATACCAAAATTACATTCCTTTTTGAAAGGTACAGGGGAAAATTAATCAGACGTGGTAAGCAGACAATTCCTCTCAGCAGTATCTTCTTCTTTAGTTACTGAATTCTGTCATAAATCACTGGAAAGATTTTTCCTTTTTTCCTAGAAAATAAAGAAACTAAGACTACATCTAAGAATTAGGATGTGTTTGTCTTTTCAGAAAACTATAACTGTTTTATTTGCCTTACAATCTGAAGTAAAGCAGGAGGGATTTGTATATTTTTCTACCTATAAAGTGTTTCTACGTACTGCTTTACCACGAATTTGTCACAGGAAAAATAGACATAAACATCAAAGAAATCCCAGCAATTTAACTGGGAAAAATAGACATAAACATCAAAGAAATCCCACCTACTTAACAAATTAATCATTGAATGCTTTTTTAGTCTCTAACAGCATTACACAACTATTGCAGCCTACTTCTGAGTAGTCTGGATCCATCATTTGGCCTTCAGTGGGCGAGAGGAACAGACATTAAAGAGTTAGCTAAACAAACATGGCATTGATTGATAATGGGGATAGATGGTTTGATCAATTTATAGAAAGATGAAATACTTGAAGCATCACAAAAAGAAATATTTTCTGCAATAAATCTCCAAGAGGCTTTCAGAACTGTGATTACTGTTACTGTGATTATTTCCTACTGTATCATACAATAGACTTTACAGGCATTCACTTGAAATAGTAAGTACAGGGAGCTGGACCAGAAGCCAATAATGATGGATGCCTTGGAAACAGTCCATATGAGGGTTTTAAAGCTCCTTTCCCTTGTTTTCATAGCTAGGAAATTAAATAAAACATTAAAAATTATCTGTTCAAAACTATACATATAGGAACAATGTACAACCACTGTCCCTATCTCAGCACTTCCTTTATCTGTCTATTATCATCTGTTTCTTCAGCTCCTTACTTTTTTAATAATTTTTCAGCTAGCTTCCACTTTCTGCAGCTTCAAAGTAATTTTCTCATGTCGTTACAGTGCATATTTTATTACTCAGACATAGTAACCTACCATGTAAACTCCATCTAGCTGTGCTTATTAAAGAAAGATATAAGATATTATATCATATCCCATTTTTCAATTCTCCATTTCTTTAACTACTTTTCTTTCAAAGTTAGTTATACCAAATATATACTTGGGAATAGCTCCTTCCAATAAAAGAGACCAAAGAACTACAGGAAGAAGTGATTGCTTTAAAACATCCTGTGTTTTCATCATTTTCCTGCATTTTCCTGCATTTTCATTTTTCTTAATGGCTATTGTAACAGTAGAGTGGGGACACAGCTAAGCAACTAAAATTACACTGCAGTTCTTGACTGTCCTCTGCATTTCTATCTCTGACCACTGTACAATTCCAATTTCTGATCTAGTTTTAGGTGACTTCATTGGATAGAAATAGACAGGGAAGATAACAAAAACTAAGCAAAGATAGCATAAAAGCAAAACTAAAAACTGACACAAGTGCTTCCTTGCATATCAAATCCTCATTTTAGATAGCCTGCCTGAAATCTAACTTCATTAATTAATTTGAGGTGTGAAAATACTTTCTTATAATCCTCACCAATATGATATGCTGTTTCTATTTTGGAAGTGGTTTTTTCCTCTTTCTTTTATGTCTAAGGCTTTGATGTATCTCCTTTTACCTATCTGACATTATTTTGGTTGGCTGTGTGAAGTTAAATCAAAGAGAGATGCTAGCCATAATGAGCAGAAAACACAGTAATGTCATCATTAGGATCTCTTCAGTCAGAATACTAGAACTCCTCAGGGGAAATAATTGGTGAATCAGTCGGTAAGAAATATCTTTCACCAGCCCATTTCTCAAGGTTAGAAAGACCACTGAACTGTTAAGGACCTCAGCCTGAAGGAAAGTAGAAGGGAACATGCAGCAAGAAGAAGAGTCCCAGTGTTCAGGAAGGGGAAAGTCCATCTCTCAGTGCCAAGCTAGACAGAGGCCATTGCAATGGTGTGGCACTGAGCTAAGGTCATTCCCCAAGACTTCAGATTTCAAATAAGTGTTGCAGGAGGTGAGTCCCAGGCTGTTGGCATCCTGTGTACTTTGGTGTGAATAAACAGTACATCTATTTAAAAGATGCTATTCCGTGTCTCTGTAATTACTCACATGCCATGGGGTCCTGGAGGAAAGGGTCCTTTAACATTAACCATGTTGCACTCTCAAAGTCAGAGGATTTCAAACACATGAGAGAGCTCCACACTGAGACTGAAAGATTTGTGGGGATCCACACAGAAAGATCTGAATATATCAAGGACTGATACCTAGAGATTTTTACTTGGAAAACCACAAAGAGTACAAAGTCATCGTTAATCAGACCGTGAGGATAAGCAGAGTTATCAAGTCATCTATCTGGGTTAGAAAGATTACCCTAGTAAGTGAACCCACAGGACAGAATTTAGAAGATAGCTCACAGGTGCAATTTACCCATAAGCAGCCAAAAAAAAAAGACACAAAAAAAAGAATTACTTCATATGAAATATTTTGGTATAACAGAAGTGAAACAAAAAGGTAAAACAATTCATTTTGACACATTCCTGTCAAAAATGGTGTTAGAAGTGACGCAGTCCCACACGATGGTTCAGTTTTCTTTAGAAAAATGATGTTTTGTCAGAATTGTTCAGTGTGATACTTTTCATCCAGATTTACAGCTGTGGCAGTACCTACCTCTTGAAATTAATATTGTTCTTCCACAGCATCTGTCAATCTCAAGATGCTTTGCTACAGCAGTGAGTATCATCACTAAATATTATCACTACTGTCTTGTTTTACAAATGGAAGAAAGAGATACATAGATGGGGACAAAAGATATCCTTCTTACACTGGGATGCTTCATCAATGGAAACAGAAATTGAAACATTTGTGCCATACCTGGAAGTCTAGACCATGGAGGGACTGTCACAGCTGCCTCAGGGGCAGCCACTGGCACCACAGACACTGTTTACTCTGCATGCACCTATGTACTACTGTGGCTTCCATGTCATCAGGGACTTCAAGGCCTCTGGCTACCACTCTTGCTACTCCCTCACTCCTTAAGTGAAGCTACCCATAAAAACTATTAGTAAGGTTTTCTTTAAAAGTGAAACAACCTGTATTCACTATACAGAAAAGAAAGAAGACATCCTTGCCAGTTACAGTAAAAGTCATCTAGAGCCATGTACCATTCCTCTCAGTTGTGTAAATTAAACACAGCAGAGGAAGTATTATTGGGATACATAAAAGCATCTCCTTCTAACCATCTTCCCATCCATCCAATACTACAGTATCCCAAAGGTCAAAGCTCCCATTTGCACTTGTGCAGTTCAAGCAAATATGGGTGGTCAGAGGCTGGGATTACACTGATTCCAGGACCATGTTAAATTTCTAATAATTTGACTGTGTGGAAAATCTTACAGCAGACCGAGGTGACATCTGCTGCCAATATACACTAGCACAGAGAACAAGCACCATGAGTTTATTTCCATACTTATTTTCTGTTAGAAAACTCTCCAAAATCCTTAATTTTCTAAAAAGTTTATTTGTGGACGTGTCTCAGCTTTCCACACTGAAATCCCATGACAAGCATAATATATCTCTGTTTATATTCCACGTTTTTTATTTAGATTGAGCCCTGATATGCACTTACATGGTGCACTGAGCTATGCAAACTCAAATTCAACAAAGCCCAACAGAGTTACTTATAATATTGTTAGCTATTGTTTTGTTGATAGGGTCGTGACTGTATTTAAAAGGAAAATTTCACTTTCTTCTATCAAAAATATTTATTTTCATGAACTTTCTGCCAAGACCCAAGAAACTCCTTTGTCTATTTCATAAATTTTATGTGTACTAGCCAAACAAGATCAGGATACTCCTTTTAGCAACTCCAGATTTGTTTCTTCATTATAACATTGTTTGGTTGATCAGTAAATGAATGTTCTAGCACATCTCTTCTCTTAGTAAGAAAACAAGCTCAAGTTGAAACCATATCAAAGTTTAAAAATATAAAATTGCCATATTAAAGTAGATGGGAGTTCTGTTAAAATCATGAACATGTTACAAATTATTCTGGAACATTCCATTTTAGACTCTCACTTCTCAATGAGAAAAGGCTGACAGGCCATAACCAGAGAGAGCATGAAGTACGAAATACAGCAGAGTGAAAACTGTAAAACAGCAAACAGTGATCCTTCAGATAGCATGGGGCAAATGTGTATAGAAGTGTCAAATGACACCCAGGGATTAATACTCCCTGCAAGCAAACATTAAAAAAAAACATGGAAAAGGTAGACAAGCTAAAAATCAGACACTAGAAATATTTGACTACTCTTTTCATCTTTTGGATAATAATCTTATCTGACAGGCTTGTCTTTTTTTTTTTTTCTCATTGTTTATGCATTTGCACATAAAATCCAGCACAGTATTCATCTTTAGTGAAGATTCAGAATCATTGTACTTTTGGATGGTGTCATTAATGCTGGCTTCATTTGTGTCTAGAAATGTTTTGGTTGCTATGGAATACAACACATTAATTAGAAATTCCTCTCCCAATTACAGTGCAAAAGATTTGCTCTGTACTACAATAATTCACAAAGGAACTTGGGGAAAAAAAAACCAAAAAACAACAGAAAGCAATTAAAAATTAAGAAAATTCCAGCCTTTCTGAAATTTCAGTTCATTAACACATGCTTTAATAAACTGCTTTATTTTAAAAGCCCTTTCTAGAAGGGCTTGACACCCCTACAGCAAGGCAGGTGGTGCCAGTTCAGTCAGCTTGCCATTGATGGCTTCTTCCTTGCCAGAATCTCCTATGGGCAGTGCAAAAAATACACAGAAGCTGACCTTTTCCTCAGGGGTACTGGAATGTCACCCATCACATCTAGGTATCTAAAAAGAAATTTAGCTGCTTGAAGCATAGTTTTGACAGAATTCTCTCAAACTGAAGCTGTGGTCTGAAAGCCTCTGATTAACATTCAGTTATAGCAGGGATCAGACACTCTTGGTTTTCCTCATGTAAGTTAGAGAAAGGATCAGAATCCAGGTCTATCTGTCTCTAGAATCTGGGATGATCACTAGGCTTCAGCATCATGTTCCCTATCTCTGAAATATCAAATTCTTTATTGCAAAAGGCTCAGTCCAGACAGGAGAGTTCAACTTTTCCAGGTCAGGTTACTCTCCTGACAGAGAAAATGTGAGGTTTCCCACAGTCAGAGAAGGCACTGAATATTCATCTTCCACATCTTGTGGAATTGTGGGGCTAAAAGTAAAAAGTGAGTTTTGGTCAGTTTTTTGAAAGATCAGTAGAGGTCTCAATTTTCAACCCTGACTAGTGTGTCTGAGAACAAAAGCAAGATCCTGGACCCATCAGGATAGCCAGCTTGTCTCACTGGCTACTCATGATTGCTACCCATACTGGTTCTAACTCACCCAGGTGCTGTTCTGAGGAGCCTCATAATCTGCCTACATGGGTGGATGGAAGCGAGCTTTGCCTGCACCCTGAGCTCCTCAGATGTTGCTCAGTTCAGTAAAGGTGCTTTATTTCAGTGCTGTGGTGTGGTCACATTACTAAGACTGAACCAGGACCCAGGTCAATCACTAAAAGGTTTCAACAGAGCCAAAATCAAAGGTTGTGTGTCCTTTCTTCATCTCTTACCATTGTGTGCAAGCTCAAGGCACAACCAGACCATCTAGTGGTAGGCAGCACTATGCCATAATCCATTAGAGGATGTTACCTTCCATTTAATTAAAGTAATGGAGAGATCTATTGCAGTCAGGCTTACTAATCAGTCACTGTAAAAATATCTTGGCCAAAGTCCTGTTGCTTAACAACGGTAATAGCCTTGCTTTCTACATAGCTTCTAGGATAATTGACAAAACAAATCTAATAATTTTAACCAAGGAAAAAGCTATACTTCACTGAAAGTAGTAACTAAATAGTTACCATGTCTCCCATTTCACAAATGAAATATTTTCTTTTTTTTTCCAGCGTCTTCCTAAGGAAGCAAGGTTTCCATTACATCCCTATGAATATGCACAAACAAGTGGGAATATTCACCTTTTGTCTGTTTGTCTGTTGATACCCTCCTAAACTCCTTCAAACCTGTTGGAAATCTTAACAACACGGGGCAAATAGTAATAGACTGAACAGGTATTGCAATTTTATAAGCAGCAACACAGTGGAACAGAATGAGCCTTGGGTGGATAAACAGAGCAGGAAACTACTTTCTCTTAGGCCTGTACAGGAGGAAACATTTCAAGTGTCCCAAACACAAGGACAGCTTTGATCAACTGCAACAGACTGACTGCAAGACACACATCAGTCTATCTACACCCCGTTTGTTCCACTGCTGATGAAGGCACAAGCAGACTTGAAGACATAATGGATATGACTGGATGACTGGTTTTTCTCTCTTCCTACCCCCAGTAGGAATGCTATGTCACCAGCAGAACACCTGTGATTCCTGAGCTGAAGAGGACTAATGGGAGATTCTGTTATCTGGTTTCTGAGCGGATTTGCTCAGCCTGAACATAGCATTAAGCTGATGTTAGTGAAAGTGGGGTCTTAAAGATCTCAGATCTGCTTTCTCATAGGCAGGCAGAAAGAGCAGGAGATATGGCAGATAAAGTCTTTTGATGTCCATCTCTTGAAGCAAGCCCACAGAAAAGCAGGTTTCTAATATACTACGTACTTCAACAGTTAAGAAAATACAGAATTCTAAAAATATAACTGGATATAGCACTCATATACCATATACCAGAATAAATACTCATCTTTTAAAGCAAAAGATCCAACTGCAAACTATTTCTTAAAACATGCATATTCTTTCTAGAAACCATATTTTAAGGGCCATGAGGAATATGTGGCAGTCCTTTCACCACTTAATACAAATTTAAAAGATGCTATAGGGTGAAGCCTATATGTCATAATTGCACAGACTGCCATTTGTATGATTTTACACTTCTCAGTCACAAACCATCTTCAAGGAGAAATGTTGCTGTTCACTGTAAAGAACTTCAGGAACATAATTACTGTTAGCATAAAAAACATTTTTTAAGATGGAAACTTACATTTAAAAAAATAAAATTAAAATTAAAACGTTTAATTACAGTATAAAACATAAGAACAGGAAACAAAAAAGTGATTAAAAGAACAAAACATTACTATTTTTTTCCTTATGGAGCTGATCATTTCAAGCACTGCCTCTGTGGTTGGAAATAGGTAATTACAGTAGTAATAGAGAACATTACCATTGTTACTGCCTTCTCACAGAATATTCTCAACTGCTTAAAATGGAATATGAAACATGCACAGTAATAAATGAGAAATAATTGCTGTTTTAATGTTAACCACCAATGTTGCAAACAGTGACTTATAGAACATGAATGAAAAAGATTCATTTGAAAGTTCAGTTATGGTCAAATATAATCCTTATTTAAGAAAAATCCTAAAATATCAAAGTGACTTCACACTTGCATCTGCATTCTGCACCTTGACAATATCTGATCGGTCTGCAGGGCAATTATTTCTGTCACTTCATCCATTAGATTGAATGTCCACCATGTTCTTAAGGGAATTCTTTGCCTTCAGTTGGTAGATATGTGATATCATCCCACTTGCATAAATCTTTCTCTGAAATTTGTGGGGATTTGGCTACAGTTTCAACAACAAAAAAACAAACAAGGCAAGACAGAGCTTGACCATTCCCTTATTCCTTTTCTCCCGGTCTAACCCACTTCTCTGCACATTCTGCATCACTGCTTCCTGTGCAATTTTTTTTAATAAAACTTATTCAGGGTCACATCCAACTCTGTCTGCATCTTAATAATATTCTGGACATTGTCCTCTTTGGCTGCTGTTCAAAGATAAATGTCATCAATGGGTTTAGCTCTATTAGGTAAAGGCCTGAGCTGCATAGTCTCCAGCAGGAAGTTCTGCACAATTTGGTCCAGGAAGACAGTGGCTCTATGAATTTGAGGAGTAGTTAATTTTTCTTATCTTACATTCCAGGAAGAATCTCTAAATAACTCCTTCTCAGCAGATATTTAATACTCCTCCAAGACATCTAAACATGTTTCTTTCACTTCCTATGTGCTAAGAGGTAGCTGGGCTTATTAGAGATGACATCAGACACTTCGGTGTAGCTGAGGTTTGCCGAGTGTGAAAGAGGAGGTTCTGACCCTCTCCTTTCACCCTCCTCATATATTCTAACTTCTACATCACTCTCAGGAAAATGGTAGAACTCTACCCTGGTAGTTTAAAAGGGAAATTTAATAACATATCTGATTTACTATGCAACCAGCACAAGAGAAATAGGGAAATCTGGTCCTGGAAGCAGGAGAGGAAGAGAAGATAGCAAGGGAAAGAAGACTGAAAATTCTCTTGACCTGTTAACTCATGTTGTGCTGTAACCTGTTAACTAATGTTGTGCAGCTTCATCCTAATCTATCAAGATTTGCTTCACTTGGACCATATTGAATGAAACACAGTGGGCAACTGCTGCTCTTTTTCCAGAAATTCTGAATTAATCTGTCTTGGCTTTCATACTATTCCATTTAGATAGGCAGTTGAAAAGACTGTAAAATGGCATGAACTCACAATCTGATTAATTTACAGGTCCCTTATATCAGAAAAAAATGAAACACTAGCAAAAGCTACAAAAGCTTCATAAACATGTAACTTTTTCCTTCCACTAACTTCAAATTTTCAAAAAATTATGCTTGCAGTGATCAAGGCAATGTGTATTTCAATATATGGCTGGATTTTCATATTTTAAATCAAATGAAATAAATTTTGAAATAGCAGAATTTTTTATGATCTCTCAAACAATAAGAAAATACCTCAAAATCCAATAAATTCCCCAGTGACACTATTGCTGTTCTATATCTCCTGAGACTGATTTTCAGAACAATAAATGTTTAAAAGGAATTTATTTCTTCTTGTAAACAATACTTTGACAGAAAGATTGCACAGTAAAATGCACAAGCAGCAAAGAATCATGAATTAAACAATACATTTTATCTCTATAGTCTGAGGTGAGCATGTATAATGGCACACTTTTTCAGTTTGAAAATTCTATGCCATTTTCCTGTAACCTGGGCATTACATATACCAGCATTGCATATACATGAGACAAAAGAATAGATTGATGCTACCACAGCTAAAAAGCAGAATAATGAATGATAGAGAAAAGACTTGGAGACTCTTATGCACTGAAACACATGAAGTGAGTACCATAAAATATGAATATCAAGGAATAACTAGTGTCCGTTAATTAAACCTGCTGCTACTACAAGCAATGTACAGCTTACTACTTTCCACGGGCTGCTTACATACAAGAACAGAACATGCTTGTTTGTAAGACAAAATCTGACTTTAAAGGGTGGTAAATTGGGTTAAAATTTCAGCAATTTATTGCATCAGTCCAAGTCCATGTTAAACTTTGGTTGAATTTCAGCGAAGATGCTACTTGTTGCCATGACAACAGCTGAAGCAAGAGATATTGACAAAAGAGAATTCTGCATTCCACACAAAGGATGAGTTATGTGCTAGCACAGACAAAAGAGTAGTAAATGGCCTCTGTCTTCTGAGCTTCATGAATACAAACACCTCAGAACCAGACTAGGACGGACAGTTTTTCTGCTCAGTATAGAGAACAATATATATGACAAATCTTTGACATTGCAGATCTCCTGTTCTCAAATAGCTCACCCCTCACATTGGCTCTATAAACACCATCTGTGTACACTGAAGAAACATTTCCAGAAATAGATGAGTCATATACCATTATCTCTTGTCAGAACACAGCAGATAGATTTGTAGCAAATGATAAACAAAACAACAAGCTAATGTCCTAGAATCTATCCCAAGACTTATAAAGTAATTGCTTACATAGAATGGATAAAACACATTGCCAGTTTATTTTCATGCTGATGACCAACTAATCTAGGTTTTCAGTACTCCCTGCTTGTTTATTACTCTACCACTAAGCATGGCTGAATTGACAACTGTCAGCATACACCCTTCTGGGATTTTACTCAAAGTCTCATAGTCTAAATACATACTAGAAGACTTGAAAGATACTACTGATATATTGTCTACCATGTCTTTCAAACTGAACAAAGGAAGAAGAAAAGGGACAAGGAACGCCCACTAAAGCATACCAAATCAGAGATTTTTTCACTAGCATAGGTGGAGAGGTTTCAGGATCCAGTGAACATGAGTGACTTGCACCAGTGCATATGGTTCTTGCATTTCACAGAGCCTTCTATGATAAAATCACAGCTTAGATAGAAACAGCATTGGCAAAGCCATGCACCTGAGCATACTACAAGACAATGATTGTTCAAAAGACCTTACAAAAGGACAAATGAGAGATAAAAGGTGGCAAGACAAGGAGACACAGAGAAATAATTTGCCTGGCTGGACTCATAATTCCTTAAACAGGTCAATCACTTCCTAGCCTCTAAGGGAATGATCAAATGCTCAAAGGACCTTTGTGCAAGGAAGCAGTCACGAGCCTTGTGTCTGAGCTAACACACAGATGACTCCTTCTTTCACACTCTGAATTTGCTGAGCTGAGGTTATTTGAAATCTGAGCTTAATGTATTTATATTGTTTTACTTTCCTTTAATTGTTTACTTTGCATGAGATTATTTTTTTTCTAATTAATATTTCTATGAATAACTTTCAGTCAAGGAATTATATATCTTGAATAAAATGCTGCTTTCCATGAGGCAAAATGCAATGGGTATATAAGGCTATGTTACCCATATTTAAAGTGTTCTTTCCAAAGGGTCACTTCTGTCTCAAAACAGTTTGTATCCTGAATAAGAGAGCTGGAGAAAAGAGTGAGAGTTGATTAAAGAGTACAAGAGCTGATCTTTATTTCTGAGAGTCATAAATGTGTTGCAAAAATTCCTGTATAGGGAGTGGCCTTATGAACCAACTCAGAAAAGGTTTTGCAACATAGAGACAGAAGGAATGGACATGACTGTATCAGCAACAAAGAATGAATTGTTGAGAAAGACATCTTTAGCAAATGACATACAGTAGCAATATGAAGAGAAAAATTAGAACCTTGAAGGTTCAGAGTTATGCAAGATGCTGGAAAGAAAGATGTACAAAGTATAATATTTTCTGCACTATGAGAAATGGGAAGGGAAGGTGCGGGGGAAAAATTAAATATAGTCAATCAGGTGGCATGGGGAGATGATCCCTGAGTCTTTGTGCGAATAAATGCCTGTCAGCGTGAGTACAATCTGCAAAAGCAACAGTCCTTCGTATGAAAGATTCAACTCAACTTTCACCTCCAAGGACAAGATCCTACTTTTCAGTATAGAGGTTCTTTTAGGAGGAGTAAAAGTAGGGAGAGAACTGTGATTGCATTTGCAATGTTAGCAGAATTGACTTAGAACCAGAGAGGTTTCATTTTGGGATCTGAAGGGAAGTCAGAGACAGACAACTGAACTTGGCAAAAAAGAAGCATTGGCAATAATTGTTATGGCAACAACTAAGTGATCATCAGAAGCAAGTAAAACAAATTTAGAGATGGTTTGAACAGCACAAAAGTGGAGAAGATTGTCATCTGGAATACGTCACAGATTTGAGTGAAGGAGAAAACCTTTTTATGTTGCCTGTTCTGGAACAAGGCATGACAACAGGGTCAAGAGGAAAATAGGGAATTTCATTTTATAAAGGTAAGGTTTATAAATAATTTTATAGAAGTTTATAATGTGTGAGGAAAGAGTACTACCTGATAAACTATGAGCAGAACTAAATATATGACTTAAGAGTGAAAATATGTTCCTCCACTGATACCAAAAAAGACAAGGCAATCACAGCTACTTTTAAAGAACAGAATTCATTATTCAAGTCAAAGACTACCTTCAAGAAATAGAAAAGTTTATCAAACAGAAAAGATTATATTCAGAAAGTACAATGTCAGAGTGAGAAACAGTGTTCTGACACTGTAACTTTACAATACAAGGTTTCATTAATGCACTCTCTCACTCTGTGTATAATTACATCTTTCATTGGCTGGTATGATGTTGAGCTTTTAGACCTTGCTTTTACTTTTTTTAGCTTTGATCTCGAAACATTATTTTCTGTGCTTCAATTTGATTTTTGTCGTTTTTATTACCACTCTATCCAAACAGAGCAGTCACATTGTTCTGACCAACCACTTAAAAGGAAACCCATTAGTGAGAGGTTGCATTCATATTTTTTCTTCTTGTGGAAAGCGGAGATCTAAAATATCACCCTTATATTTTGGTTTTATCCTTTAGCAACAACAACACTTATACATTTGAAAGTTCGACAAGCAAAAATGGGGGGAAAAAAGACAAAATATAAGACATGATTTTCTTGATACAGAATACTGAAAGAATCTCAGTTTTTTCTGTCAAATAAGCACTTAACACTTTAAAGTCTTACTCTGTCCTCCCCAGCTATTCTTCATCTCCCTAATTTTGTATCACTTGAAAGTTTAATTTAAGACTCCTGAAGGACTGTGAAATATGGAACACCATTAGAAGCTACTATACACTACCACATACCCCTGTTGTTTTGTGGTACCTCTAACATTTGTGTAAGTATCATGAATCTCTTCCTACCCTCTAGACTCAAACATGTCATCTTGATAGAGACTGCTCTAATCACCTAGGCTGTCTAAGGCAGCATGTCAAACAGTTTTATTAAATGATTTTTTTAAAACATTGAAGATTAATGAGTTGTGATTGTCAGTCCATCTTCAAACTTTCTTTTGTATTTTAATTAATGGTTGGGTAGTATATTGATGCAAACCCCACACACATAAATTACGGAATTATCTTGCAAGGCCTGAAGCCTAAGCTTTTTTCATCAGGTGGCACATTTTCAGCATTTTGCCTTACTCTTTCTCTCGGCATGATGAATGTTTCAGTATTTGATAGTAAATGTCACTGTGTAGGTGAAAGAGTTCGGTCTGAGTTCCCATCATAAAAAGAAACTTAGTGTTCTCTACCTCGCTCTGAATTGCTTGATAAGAAATAAGATAACCATCTTCCTGTAGCTATGCTTTGTGAGACCACCACCTGCTGGGCCCTTTGCAGAAAAAGTTTTGGGTTTTACTTCAGGTCAGGTTAGGTGTGAAACAGATGTTTAACCCTAACAAAATGGAGTTGTTTCTTGATGTGTCCAGAAAAAAATTCACCTTAGTTCTAATGAGCTCTGCACTGAAACTGTTACCTGCACACTACCTAGCAACTAACTGGAAAGAGAAGCCCTCTGAGCCACAGTTTTGGGTACAGACACTAAAATAACCATTGATGGAGAAGCCACTTGAAACCACTTAGCCACTACAGAAACAGGTTTTTAAAACCAGTTCTAATGTATATACGTCTTGCAATATAAAGTATATATCCTATGGCTCTGAAAACTATGATTTTCAAGTCTGCATTTTCTCATTTTTTTCTTAATTCAGCATATGTGGAATAGCCAAAAACAACCCTGAGTCACTGTATGGCATTGATACTCTTTAGCCAAAGGAAACTGTGTTGGCTCAGCTCATAAAATGTTGCCTAGGAGTCATAGGCATCTTTGTTCAATTCATGATTAATAAAGACCGCCTTGTGCACACACCAGAGTTAAATCTCCAGATGGGAAGGATGAAGGCTCTACTAATTAGTTAAGTCTACTCTCATATCAGTCCATTGCTTGGCAGATGTACAATGATCAACTCTAAGCTATTCTGTGGTTTCTCAGCTCCTGCAGAATTTGTTTCTGCAGTTGGTTATTTCCCAGACACTCCACATTATCTTTACCTGGTGGATCCAGGAACATTTTCAGGCTCTATCCTCTGAGACAATCACCACACAGATTAATTACATTGATCTGTCACCTCAGACCTGGACAACTTAAGCTGATGATTCTGTCTTTAGTCCCAAATCAAAAGAGTATCTTGCAATTTATGTAACAAATATCAATTACATAAACCTCATTATTGCATACATCAGAATAATTTAATCCTGCACTAATGTAACCAATCAGTTCACCTTCAGATCATGAAACTTATTATCACTATTATTTGCCTTCAGCTAGATAAAAAAAATTCATCCTTATTTTGTTAAAAATGAAACAATGTCTCTCTTTAGTTCAACAGAAATATTTTGTGTTGACAGCAGTCCTTTTAAGTAAAGCCTGCATTTAGTTCTCATATATCTGTAATTCTTAATATCTGTAATAAACATTTATTGAATCAGCAAGTGAGATTTTCATGACAGTACTTTAGTCTTTGGATTATCAAAAGAGGAAGAAATGGCCAGTATTTATACCAGTCTGTCTTTATACTTTTTTTAAAAGCTTAAAATGCATATCTGAAAATGAAATAAAACTATAAAATTGCTACTTTTCCTTTTCCTCTTTGGGTTTCTCCACTGAAAAAATAAAAAATACTTTAGAACCTCTAGCACCTCATAAAAAGTTACACTAACCTCACCAGATACTATTCCACGGAGTATGTATTGCTATATTGCATCATTCTCTTGTTCGCAAATTAGATTTTTAACTTAGAAAACAGTAATTCCTGGAAGCACTAAGACTGTGCTGCAGTTAGCACGACTGGATGCAGCAATAGACCTTATAGCTATGCCAGCACTTGCCAGAAATTGTAGAACACAATAGTACATGACATACTAGAGCTTCCCCTGTATAAACTAAACAGTGTGAGATGTTGAGTGCCACTCTTAGCAGGCCTTGGAAAATATTTGCTTTCATTGCTCTAAGTGCACTCATAAATACACTCTGGCTCTGAATCTTCTGCTAAAATATCCTCAAAAACTAGATTCTAAAGGATATCCTCTTGGATACACAAATTCCCATCCACTTAAAATAGATTTGTTTACAAACATTATGTCTTCCTCTATGTTTTATAAAAGCAGAAATGAATGTTGACTATGAAGAATTTCAGCACCTAAGTTCAATCCTCAACAAGCAACTGATTACTACAAAATAAACCTATTTGGGTATCCTACAGAGTTGTATGTATTTTTCACTGTTCTTTCATAACTTTTTATTTCAGATGGGGTTTTTTTGTCTTGTTTCCTCTTCAGTTACAATAAGGTTCATAGATAAAACATGGGGTAAAGCACCTCTGGTGACAGATGGTTGATTAAAATCATGGACAGAGATTAAGCAAGAAAAAAGTTGGAGGGCTGAAAGAAGCAATTAAAATGGCAGCTTGCTCAAGAAAGCAGAAGAGAGGTCATTTTTGCCCTTAAGAAATGCATTAAACCATGCTACAGTGATCAAGATTACCAACTGCTCAATGGTTAGTGACAGAAAATCCTCTTTATGTCAGTATTTTTCAACAAAATCAGTTCTCAAATTTGGTTCCACTTATGCACTGTTCTTTTTTCCAAACTTAAAGGAGTAGCTCAGCCAGCTCTTCCAGAAAGACTACACAAGTCGTAGAGTGCTTGTTGCAGCTGTGGTGATTCATTTTAAGTTCAGGAAGCATCATTATTTCCACTTTTAGGGTGGGGTGTCTTTCATTTCATGGATCTTTTAAACTTAAATATTTCACCCTTTTATGTAGGTTTGTTGCACTGTTTCTGGGCTCAGGTGCAGCCAATTGACATGACTCAGTTCAAATGTGTTTCTAGTTAAAAAATGAAACTGCTCTCCAGCATGCATTTTCATCAATCTTTATCCAAAATATTGATTGGATAAAAGATTGCCAAAAGATGTGTGTGAAGACACAGAGTAATTCAAATATGCTAGATTAAAACTTCTTCTTTACCATAAAAAATAAGGAATAGGGAGGGAAGGAAGGCTGTGAAAAAGGTATCAAATTCAGCTCCTAAGCAGAAAGGTGAATTTATTTTTCAAAATATCAAACATTTAAACAAGCATGACACCTCCCCTACAGCTCATCAATTTAAAGTATCATTCCCTAACAACACTCAGTGCTGCACTACAGTAGCATAGCAATACACACTTAAGTGCAAAATGCTTTCACTCACCCTTTTACCACCAGAAAAAGACCAAGACAGAGTACAAACAAGAATGACGTACTTACACTCTTACCATTTGTTGCTGTGGGTTTATGCAAAGCTCTCGTGTGAGGAATTAAAAGATAAAAATTAGGGCACTCCTCAAAACAGATTAAGGGCAATAGAAGCTGATTATCTCAAAATGCAAACATGTAAAGCTAGATGAATTCTCACAGCTAATACAGGTATGGATCAAACGAACAGATTTTTGGGACAGAAATGGCACCAGCTCAAGTTACATCATTTATTTATAAATTTGTTTGACATTCTTGCAACACCTCGTTATTAATATGCTATCATTTGAAATTCAGTATGGGAAAAAAGCAGCCCTGTACTTCAAAAGTGAAAGCATACAGCCTGTGTTGAACACCAGCTAACTGTTATAATTAACACAGCAATCTGTGCACGATGTAGGCTAGCTGTCAAGATACACACAGCACCAGGATTTGAATTGATCCCTTGTATCAACAGAAAGGCTGGCTCACCAGAATTATGAAAATTTTAAGTCAGATTTTTTTGTAGCCTGAAACAGAGTCATTATAGAGTGTCCACAAAAAGATCAGATTCAACATCACTTGCCTGATATCCCCCTGCCCAGAACTGGTGCTGATAAAACACATCAGCCCAAAGCAGCACATGTGGGAAGGCAAATGAAAAGCAGCAGACACACCTCTGTTTTTGGACATGAAGAACAGTGCTGGGGGTGTGCCCACTGGATCTTTGATACAGCAGGGAAAACACCACAGGTTGAAACACTTCCTCATTGTTCAACCTTCCTCTGCTGCCTCTTGCTCCCTGCAATAAACCAGACAAAAAGTAAGCAGGTGCCCATGCATCATGTCTGTATCTTTCAAGTCTACATTTTTACTGTGTTTTAGAGCACTTCAAATAAAATGCAGTGGATTTTAGAAAACTTTAAGTATTATTGTCTTAGAAGCAATAAGCAATATTCAATCACCATGGCAACACAGCTGCTGGGAGTTCATCTAAAATGTCCATAAAAGTAACTGCAAGGAAGGAACACACTGTCTAATACAGGTCCATTTAAATAGGTAAATTCATGTAAAAAAATTCCATTAAAACTTTCAGTTTTATTTGCACAGCTAGCCAGCCTCGAGTTGTTACAGAACAACCAAATTATCCAGTGAGTTCACTTCATGTAAACAGTCAGATGTTTGCTTGATGACCAAAAAGTAGTCTGGTCACAAAAGTAACAGACATTCTGGAGCATGGTTCACAGTTCTGCATATCCTTGTACACATATTTGTACTAAAACCACTATTTTAAGTAGAACTGCACAGAAATTACTTATCTCTGACCCATTTAAGACTGATGAACGGAACAGATAATAACCAAAAGCAGAGAGAAGTGTTTAATACAAAAATCATAAAAGCTAGGAAAACAAATAGAATGATACAAAGTTACAGAGAGGCAAATAAAATTAATCAAAAATCTAGTAACCATTAGGTGGATTTTGATCTAAGTTCAAAATGCCTTTTTGGAAACTTTCATGTTATCAGAAATAAGTAGCAAAGACATTTTTGAGACACAACTTCAGATTCTATTTTTTGTAAGTCTTGCTCTTCAGAGGCAGGATACAGCACAGACATTATGTTGTAAAGATTTCCGGAAGAAAAATTGCTGAATTTAAATTATCCAGTGTAATGGCTCCCTTATTTGTTCCAAGTTAAATGTTGGTACATTTCTTAATTTTTCAGCATTTTTGTGGCACATAGATTGCTCTCTGTCAATGACTCATTCATTTGCAACTGCTGTGCTGCATCAAGCACTTATATTTCATGCTCACAGTTTTTTCCTCCACCTTTTTATTTCTGTAGTTAAATTTAATCAATAATTTGTTTAAAATGGCTAAGATTTTTTTTCTTCAATATAAGTCCTTCTGAAGAGGACTCAAGTAATTAAGAATTTTCAAGAGTTCTTCTTTAAAATTATTTTTCTCTGTGCCAATTTTTTAAAAGTTATGAACGTACCAATGTGGCTTTGAGTTCAAATCAACATTTTAAAACTAACTAAATCAAGTTTTTCACTGCTTTTTGTATTTCTGACTACTTAAGTCTATTATTCTTTTTTTAACCTTCTAAGCATATGATATTTTTAAATTCTGCAAATTGCTGAGCAATTTCTGGGAGATAAATTATTTTTCATTCCTTTTTTATTTATGGAGTATGCAATATCCATTAAGTCACTCAATGTTTCATTCAAATTAAGTTAGAGTAAATAGACATCAACTTTCTAAAGCAATGTCCAATCTTCTGACCTCCATTACAGTTATTACTTTGGCAAACACTCTAAAGGCTGCATTCATAACATGCATTCTCTATCTTGCAATTAATTTTTAGCAGTGCCCCAAATGCACAAATTGGTATGCCATAGAGCTCCAAAGTGTGATTGATTAAGCAGCATGATAGATGGTTTTAATGCATTTTGCTTTAATATTTGGTTTTAAATTATGGCAAAGACATCAAAGTGATTAGTTTAGGTGTGGCAGCTTCTAATAAATGTACTTAGCATAATTGATTGTCTGTGTGACTCAGCTAATTCATGAATGATTATAAAATGCTAAAGCAGCAATGCAATGGTTTTAAAAGGAATTACTGTTTCTGTTTCCTTTCAACAGATTTTACTTAATGTACTGTCCCCTTCTTGGCTGGGATCCATAATGCAGATCAGCTTAGAAAATGGAAGGCAGGGTCTGGTTCTGCCAGACTCTTGCCCTTTTTGGGATCGTACCCACCTCCCAGGCAATCTCTACCATTAGCTGTGAGTAGTAGCATCAGACTTAGGTTACTCACCTGACAACAAAAGAATGACATAGTACTTCATTTAGAAACACAAGGTGAGAAAAAGCTTGCAGAGCCTTTCCTACACTTCCCTGCAAAAATAAACTATAGAGGAGACTATAAAGTCCCTTAAACACAAGCCCTGATTTACAGACTGTGAAGCAGATAGCACATTTTTATCAGTATATCTATAATGAATAAGAATTGTGACCTAACTCAGGGTCACAGCTACTGTAACTTGCGCACTGTGCTGGGAATATGTTTGGGAAAATTTGGGAGTGGCTGAGCCTGGAATAAACTGTGTGACCAGAACAGAAGTATGGTACAAGGAACCCGTCTTCCATCTGGTGAGAAACAGTTCAAACATCTCACTCAGCACTGCCCAGAAAAAAAACCCTGCTTAATTCTGATTTCTATTTATAATTAATCTAAATTTTTAAAATCTCTGTATTTGCCACACAAGTAGAAGCAGCTCTATGAGCAAGATAGAAAAGGTTCTTAATTGTGTGAGAGCAGGCAGTAGTATTTTCAGATAGTGTAATTATTACACTCTTATGGCAGCAATTTAAGGCGTTTATTGTGATACGAATGTAACTGCCCATATATTCATTACCTAGACTGCCTTGCCCAAAGAAAAAGCATGGGGGAGTGTTCTTATGCTAGGTCAGGATAACAGCCCTGAAATTATGGGTTATCTTGCCACAACACTGAAACATGAAATTCTAAAAGTGGGGCCACTTGCAAATGGTTCATATGATCATTAGCATCCACCAGAGCAGAATAATAATAATAATAATAATAAAATAGACAAGACGACATTTCCACAAGGAGATGCATAAGAAAATGTTAGATTCGGGAAGTTGATTGTAAAGCTTTTCTTAAAACTTTATTGTGAATGCTCTTTCTTTATAAATCTTTTGCTGTCAAGAGGAAGTATAGGAGAAGAGAACCAAGAAAGGAGATGTATACCTGTATTTGATGTGCAGGGCGGGGTTCTGGTAGCAGGGGGACTACAAGTGTGGCTTCTCTGAGAAGCTTCCCCTACATCTGACAGAGCCAATGCCAGCTGGATCCAAGACAAACCTACCACTGGCCAAGGCTGATTCCATCAGCAATGTTGGTAACACCTCTCCAATAACATATTTAGGAAAGGAAAAAAAGTTACTGTGCTAAAGTAATTGTGGCCAGAGAAGAGACAATTGAGAATATGGGGGAGAAAAACCCTGCAGATATCAAGGTAAGGGAAGAAGGGGATGGAGGAGGCGGCCCAGGTGCCAGAGCTGGGATTCCCCTGAGCCCGTGGTGAAGACCATGGTGAGGTAGATTATACACCTGCAACCCATGAAAATCCCTGGGGAAGCAGAGATCAACACCAGAGCAGGTAGATGCCTGAAAGAAGGCTGTGACCCCTTAGGAAGTCCATGCTGGATTAGGCTCCTGGCAAGAGCTGTTTACCCGTGGACAGAACAGCTCATGCTGGAGCAGGTTTGCTGGCAGGACATATGTTGCCCTGGGGGACCCACACTGGAGCAGCCTGTTCCTGAAGACTTCACCCTGTGAAAGGAACCCACACTGGAGCAGCTCGTGAACTGCAGCCCATGGGAAGGACTAACACTGAAGAAGTTTTGGAGGACCCAATGCTGTTGCAAGGGAAGGACTCCTCTCCCTGAGGAGGAAGAAGCAGCAGAAAAAACATGTGATGAACTGACCATAACCCCCACTCATTCCCCATCTCCCCAGGCTGATGGTGGGGAGGAGGTAGGGAACTGGAAATAAAGTTAAGCCCAGGAAAGAGGGAGCTAGAGAGATGGAGGAATGTGTTTTTAGGATTTGTTTCACTTCTCATTATCCTGCTCTGATTTTGATTGGTAATAAATTCAATTGATTTCCCTAAGTCATCTGCTTTGCCCATTGGTGAGTTATACCTCCCTGCCTTTATCTCAACCCATGAACTTTTCATTGTATTTACTCTCCCCTGCCCAGATGAGGAAGGGAGTGATAGAGAGGTTTTGGTGCATATGCGACCAAGATCAAACCACAACGATACCTAAGAACAGCAATGTATGTGAGTTCTGAGATGGATCTAAGGGAAAGAGATCCCCTTGGATGCATGCAAAGAAGGTTTGGGGAGTAAAGAAAATAACAGAGGTGAGAAACAGGTGAGGGGATGTTGTGTGGATCCTTAGAGCAAAGAAAGAAAATTATTTATTTAGCAGTCTGTGGAGACTCAAGGTTTAAGGTGGTGCTTTATACAGCCATTAGCATTTTACCAACAGAATTTGCAAGGCACTAAAGAAAGGAAGAGGGAATTGCCATAGCAAAAGTGACAAGTTAAGGTAAAAATCAGCTTTCTATGAGAGAAAGAGGAAAAAAAAGGAACATGAATGTGTTCATTATTCTTTACTGTGATGAGGCACTGGAATAGGTTGGATTGGGCTTGAGCAACCTGGTGTAATGGAAGGTATCACTGTCCACGACACGGGGGGTGTAACTAGATTATCTTTAAGGTCCCTCCCAACCCAAAACATTCTTTGATTCTGTGAATAAATTATCTTTATATTGCATATAAGATGTTCTAGAATTATTATTTTTATTGTAATTATTGGTAATGCTCTATTTAAATATAATAGTCTAATTATAATGTTCTAAAGAAGATTATTATATCTGATTCTAAAAGGATTATAACTCTTTATCATCATTTGTCCCTTTCAATTAATTTTAAAGCATTTTAAAAAAAATTTGACTTGGATAAACAGTTTTCCTGGTGTTTTCTTTGTTCAGACTTAGACTCATTTTCACTTACAATGCTCCTGTTCCTTTTCAGTCCTCAAGGTCTGTATGACACCCTTGGACTACAGTGAAGACTTTTTCATTTACTTCAGTAAGGAATTAGGGAATAGAAAGATTTATAAAGGAATGAATATGATTTTCCTTCTTCCTACCGTTGTGTCTCCTGAGAAAGAGCACTGTATTGTAAAAATATAAAAATGCACCTAATATTTCCTAACTATTTTCAGTACTTGACAGTAAAAGATAAAATTTTCTATAGGGAAATACATAAAAATTGTGTGCAACTTCAGACTTGTAAATGTATTTACTTGGTAAGCCTCTGCTTGTTATCTTATTACTTGGAGTAGAAAGTGTTCCTGTTTTATAGCTCTATTGAAGTTTCAGAAATTTAAACAAATTGTATTTTTTCCCTTCCATGACTATATAATTCATCAAGCCAGGGTCTTGCTCAGTTTATTACATTATTTTTCCATGCATGAAAATCCATTTGCTACTCTGGTTCTTACTGAAAATGGTAATTTCCTGGGTGGATGCACATCTGTTATCATTTCAGAGTTCAGTGTGATGAGCCTGAGTTCAAAACCTCTTCTCAATGACACTAGAGAAATGGTAATACTCTGTTGGTTTCTAGTTTATTGAAACAAAACCAAAAAAATAAAAATAAAATATAATAAAACATTTTCAACAGTGGAAGGTATTGAGAATCATTACTGCTGTTTTTGTGCTGTTAAGTTTCTTTTCTAACTCATGGAATCATGAGGACTACAAATGAATCAGTGAGTCATATATACACACCTCACAGCAGGAGAATACACTAACAGAATAACAGAGGCTCAATCAATCATAATTTTGCTGTTGACATCATGGGCAGAAATTCCCTAGAACCAGGGAGAAAATAAAAAAAAAAAGAAGATGAAACTTTTGCGTATTAAAAATTTGTGTCTGGGCATGTGTGTTAGGTGAATAAAAGAAAAAAAGCTTTTCAAGAAATTATGCATTTTATGAAACATTTTGTGTAAGCAACTTTCAGAGCAGAAATTGTAGAATCATAGAATATCCTGTGTTGGAAGGGATTCAACAAGGGTCATCGAGTCCAACTCCTGGCCCTTCAGGACACCCCCAAGTCTCACACCATGTGCCTGAGAGTGTTGCATAACACTTCTTGAACTCTGTCAGGCGTGGCGCCATGGCCACTTCCATGAGGAACCTGATCCAGTGCTCAACCGTCCTCTTGGTGGAAAACCTCTTCCTGATATCCAACCTAAACCTCCCCTGACACAGCTTCAGGCCATTCCCTCAGGTCCTGTCACTGGTCACCAGAGAGAAGAGATCAGTGTCTGCCCCTCCTTTTCCTCTCATGAGAAGGTTGTAGACCATCATGAAGTGGTCCCCTCAGTGTCCTCTTCTCCAGGCTGAACAGACCAAGTGACCTAAGCTGCTCCTCATACAGCTTCCCTTCCATATCTTTCATCATCCTTATGGCCCTCCTTTGGACACTCTCTAATAGCTTGATATCCTTCTTAAATTGTGGCACTCAAAAATGAACACAGATATCTATTTTTAAAAAGTTTATTATTTCTGAAGTCAAGAAAACTTCCAGATTGAGGAAAAATAACGTATTTTCATTTGTAGCACAAAGTGGTAATCCAAATTATATTTTGCTCACACAGACTTTATTATTTAGTGAGAAGCAATACATTCAAAAGCAGAGTGACCTTCAGTAACATATGGGGAATTTTTTTAAGGAGAACACTAACACCAAAAAAGATTTTCATTCTGTTGTATTTCCTTCCATTCCTTCAGAAAGTCAGAATGACAGGAGAGCCACTTCAAAAGGTTTCTGTACAAAGCCAGATTTTGGACAGAACATGGAGCTTACAAGTAGGTAACAAGTCATGGTGATGAATGAAAATGTCTAGAAAACAGACGGTTAACTATCCCAGCTCACAATCTTGCAGCCCTGCAGTTGTTTTCGGCAACCCAACAACTAGTCTTAGTAAGACAGCAAGCATTCCATGGGGAAATAAAAATATTTGACAGCATGCACCTGCTCCTGTATGAAAGAGGAACTCCTACCTGTACCAAGGAGAAAGAGAGTGAGCTGGACTACTGTGTACCCAGAGTGCAAATGAGCAATTTTCATTTTTTCTTTGATATTGGCTAGTAGTAATTCCCTGTCTGAATATAGAATACATTTTTAATGACTGAAAACATTTTTTGCACTAGTCTAAAAACATTAGCTTGCTAACAAGTACAGTTTCATCAACAGTTTTGAAAGTAGAATATATTCTAATCCTGATCTTTAAAAAGTCAGGTTTTTTTCAGATGGCAAACTTGTCTTATATGATAATACTGGTTTCCTCCTGCAGCAGAAGTATAGGTAATCCACAAAGAGCTTGAAAAAGTTTATTTTATGCTGTATTAGGAAACTAGAAATGACCTTTTCAAAAGCATGTGAATTTGCAAGCCAACTGCACCCTAGGAAACCATGAAACATCAAGCAGTTACAGGGAATGTAATGCTAACATGATGCAGAACATGCTCTGTGAAGTACTGCTTCTGGTTTGATCCAGGTTAGTATCTGAAAAGTTACTTCCAATACATATTCTCTATTCTATTTGTGAGATGGACCTATGTTCTCAGACCAGCTTATTAAAAAAAGTCACCCTACCAAGAGAATCAACCTACCTCTTACGTCTTCTTACAGTATCAGTTATGCTAGAAAATTAAATTCTTCAAAACAGTGTTTCCAAGATAGAATATTATCTGCTGTTTAACACACAGCTTTGATCTTTATATGCTCTCTGGTTGAAATTATAACCTTATAAATAGTCAGGTCAATAATTTGTCTTTTATTGGTATGTATTTTCTCAATACCCTTGCAATTCATTCTCATTTCACTGCATGTAAATATACTTCTGCAAATCTGTAACACTTTCTACCAAAACAGATGAATTCAGGTCATTCTTATGGTAACATTTTTTATTGGTCTTATTGTAGCTAGAAAAGCATAAAATTTAGCGCAGCTGCTTTTATCCTGCGTTTCAACACATTGTTGCTTCCATCAAGCAAAGTACAGATGACAATAGTATCAGAAGACTTTACTGAAAGATTAATGGGCCCATCTGTCAGTATACTTGTTTCCTAGTCACATGCTAGCTTGAGTACTGGTATCTACAAAGCATCTCAATAGACTGAAGTTTAAATCCACTGTACATCCAAGGGAAAGAAAGAATCCTAAGAAAAAGGGTCCTGCCATCAAGCCATGAATACATGTAAAAAAAAAAAAAAAGGTTAATTTCCAGTATTACTTACTAAATCCAGCAGAAAATAGTAGAAGAAATCTAAGGAAGTTAAAACATAGTGTTAAGACCATTTCCTTCTGGGATGTTTGAATTGCAGAAATAGACTTCTAGAAAGAGAGAGCAGAAATTATAAAAGCTGATGCCCTCTTGTACATTGACACAGCTGAGGCCCTACAGCTGCTTGTCCCCTCACATCCCACCCCATGGACAGAGTAGGACAGCTGAGACCTGCTCTGTTCCATTCTTCAGGGACCAGAGGCAGTAGAAAACTGAGAGCATTTTAGAAATCAGCATCTTCAAACAAACCTGAGGCAGCAAACAGTGAAGCATTTTCTCTGGTTCCTTGTGACTGTTCAGTGATTCCCCTGCAGATCCTATGAAAGTCAGTGAGAACTGGAACCCTAATTCCCTCTTTTGTTCACCAAAAGCTCACTGTCTTGGGCCATGCTGTGGCATTATTACACACCAAAAAAAAAAAAAAAATCAGGTCCTTTTCTACACGTATTTAAATTCCACAGAATTTCATGACAAAAAAAGTGAGAAAATAATATAGAATGTTTATCAACATGCTGTTTCTACCACTGGAGATTTCTGAAATCTGGTTCTGTCCTTCCAAAGTCTGATTCTATTTATTTCTAGTGTAAATATTAATAAATTTTCTTATTTCAACATAATACTATGATATATTAAATATTGAGTTAAAGCTGAGAGAGCATGAATACTGTAATTGTGTCAAAGCAAGTTTCATATGTCAAGGAAATATTGTATTCTTTCAATGCACAATCACAATGATAATAATAAACCTGAAGTACAAAGAACTTGAGTGTGTGAACACTCTAATCCTGTATGATACTTGTGTTACAAATAAGTACACTATACAATTTACAAGGTATACATTTTAACATGCAACCTCTGATTAGAGGAATTTTTTTAAATCATTTCATTAAGGGGAAGGGGAAAATAGTTAACTTTCTCTTATAATACACATGCTACACTTTGAATGTCATATCTTTAATCTCCAGTATCTCCTCAGGCCAAGTCATTTATGATTAAAAAGACCAGGCCGAGTTCTTGATGAATCAGCAGGTATGTTGCCCAACTCCAGACACATGAGGCTCACCAGCTCCTCTCAATCAAGCAATCACATGCAAACTACCTACTGAGAAAGGTCAATGGCTGACTGAATTATCTGCTGTGGCTCAAACAGCCTCAAGTAAATAGTATGCAACAGAGCTGGGAGAAAGATATCTATCATCCCAGGGTTGATTTTAGGCTATTAATTTATCAACTCTGTCTCCAAAACCCTTCCTTTACTATCAGTGGAAAGTGACAGGGTTCCCCAGAGACACACTGGACTGTAAGTCCAGCTGCAGCTCCAACATGCTGCTTCAAGGAGCCTCTCTCTCTTCACTGACAGCAGGGGGGAATGAGACAACCTAAGCTCCAAGCTTAGGTGCCTACAACAGAGACTCCTCAAAACTGTAACAATGAAAAATTAAACTACCAAAAAAACCCAAGGCACAAGAAAGGCTGGGTTTTTCCATTATCATGCTTTCACACAGGTTTAAACATCAAAGCGATATCTTCAGGAGCATTTAATTTTGATCATGTACCCTTGGGTGTGGTTTTCTCTTTCACTACACTGTTTAGCATCAAAAATACCATGGTTCTGCAAGTTGAGAATCTAATTCCACTGCACTTTAGGTAATGTATACGTACAGAACAGACTCCTAGCAAACTAACTGCAGTTTAGACAATTAACAGTTTTCAGTGAAGTACTGTGTCTTTAAAGAAATTTAATTGCTTGGAATACACTGACTTTATGCATTATTACCCAGATTCTCATATTCTCCTGGAATGGTTCAGACAGTCAAAAAGTTCATCATTTAAAAGATTTTTCATTGTTAGTTTGTACCATTTAATGTAATTTTGGGACTATGTGCTCTCATTTATGCCTGTATGGCATAATGCCTTTGGGTATTTATTAATACTGTCCTTGACAGAGGACTGTCATAATTCCGAGAGACTGACATAATTCCCAGGAGCATTATTTTGATACTTCTAGCACTTATCATTTGTCATGGAACTAGTGCAGTAGTTCACCTCCAAGAGTAGCTCCCTCCTGTGTTTCACAGACATTAAACATCTTTTCAATATCTCACATTAAAATCTCATCAAGAATACTGTAAAACCAGTTTAGAGTCTTCCAGTCAAAATGTTATGAAACCCCACAACAGAAAGTTTGCTCATTATGTAATATATTAGTATGAAAGAAAAGAGAATTGTTGAGAAGAAATTGGATTACATTTTGTTTCTCTGCTCTGCTGGAATTCTCTCAGTGTTCATTAGCAGATAGTTACAGAAAACAGCAATCCCAGAGATCATACTGGAGAACATAATTTTCCGTAATTATTCCCTAACTAGCCTGCACAGGTTGATCTTGAGGTGAAAGCAGTAGACTCCCACAGCCTGATATCTCAGTAGTTATTTTACTTCCTTTCAATTTTACTTTTGTCCTGCTGGCACTAATAAGTAATTTTATTATTCATAAAATGCATTTACATTTTGTACTAGCATGCAACAACGTCTTTTCAGACTGTACTGACATGGAGCGGAATTTGCAAGTATTCCCTTTAAGCTGACATTTCCAGGAAGCAGCAAGTAATAACCTGAAAAAAAAAAAAAATTAAAAACTAAAGGGAGTCGTTCAAACATGCCTATATATTCTTCTGAGAAAAATTTTGCTCCAGCCGTGAAAGAGCCTAAGTGTTAACAAATCAACAGCAACACCAACTTTCCTAGTAGGGTGCAAGGAATCCACAATAGCTTTTAAAACTATTAAAATACATAAATATAAGCTTTCAAGCTTACAGTTCAGCAAATGAATCAGCACTTGGAAGAAATTGTAAAAAGCAAACAAGATCAAAGTAATTTTTATTACTGAATTAATTTTTTTATGAGGCAATTTTATCACATAGGAAGTGTTTTGAATATCAAAATCTATTGAGCAAGGACCTTGGCAGTCTACAGATGGTTCCTGTGAAATGGAAAAGTTATTTAAGACTTATAAATTAAATATGGAACTGCTTTTGTTTGCTCTGATGATGTTATTCTCTTCAGCGATTTTGAATGAGGCTGAAACATAGACCATTCTTTTGCTGCAACAACAACATCTAATTTCAAAAGGTCCATTATGCCAAACCAAGGGCAGAATAATTCATTTGTATGCTAAACATATGTCAAGAAACATGCTACAAACAGCTTTTAGACAGGTAACAGATGGAGAACACCTTTATTTCCCTGCAGTCCATCTGCCTGCTCTTTTTGCCCATGCACTTAAAAGTTTTGAATCCATAAGCTAATGGTATAGCCCTTTGAAATTCGTCTTTCTGGCACTTTTGGTAAAAGACTGAGAAAATTTTCATTTGGACATAGTTCAGTGTCACTGGAAAATAATTTTACTTACCCTGGTATTACCACGAAGGCCATTTTCTCAAGTTTTGATCCTATATGGCAGCATTTTAATCACGTGACCTACCACAATTTAAGAGCAAGTTCCACTAGAAGATGGAGCCCTGTGAGAGACAGTCTCAATTCAACTGGTACTAAACAAACCCTATCAGCTCGGCGTGCTGTATCCAGGTAGGGATTAACTGTGCCTTACTGCGGATTCATGAGTTTTTTCCATGGAAAGTCATCCTGCCTCTCAAAGTATTGCAATGCCTGTCATGTATAACCCAGCACTAATTCAAAGTGGCTAAGGCAAAGTCACTTCCAGAGTCCCTGAGCTCCAGCAAACACAGTAGCCAGCACAGGGCCAATTCAGCCTGGTTGGCACCCAATTAGGCATATCAAACTCGGCCAAAATGAAGTTCACCTCTAATGAAAAGCATTCACTGTTCTGAGGAGCAAAAGAACTACTAAAGAAAACTTTTGAGCATCCTGAATTAAATCCTCTCTTTTTCAAAGCTGCTGTGATAGGTTCAACTCCATACAAGTTACTTCTGATTTTAATAAAAACAGTTGCAAAGTACACTTGGTCAAAACCACATGGGAAAGAGAAAGGATCAGTTCAGTGGACAGCTGAAGAGATGACTCATCTGGATGTTTACAAAACGTGGGCACAAGTGTTTAAAGAGCCTGTGAGGCAGGCCAAGGCAGGCTCTTGCTAGAAGAGGGAGGGCTGCTATGGTGTCACACCAAAATGCAACCCAGGCTACACACACCTGGCTTTGGTATGTCCTGCAGCAGACCTGGTGCAAGGGTGGGCTATGTTGAGTATCCTGTTGCATCAGAAGAATTAAATGCATTGCAGAAGGATTGCTCAGAGTGCCCTGGCTGTTATACAATTACTGTATGACCAGCATAGGAGCCTGTCCTCATACAGGTCAACAGTGGAAACTCCAATGTTTAACATTTATTCTGGGCATTTCCCAAAAAAAAATGTTGAGCTTATATAAGTGTACTGGGCCTGCAAATCTTCACATCATGGTGCAGCAGCTAATCTGCTCCTGCTTAGTGCATTTGAAATGATGACAAGTTTATTCCAAACTACAGGGAAAGTTAGTAGCTCAGAATATTTGAAAAACATAAGAGAGGCACCAAGTAACTCAGATTCCCTGTCCGTTGTACTTACGAAGGCAGGAAGGGATGCCTGTAGTCTCCTCAGCATTTTCTCCCCGCCCTTACTCATGAATCTCAAGTCATTTACTCAAAACACACATTTGGTATAGCAACACTGATGTTTACACAGATGAAACAATAAACAAGAACTAAAATAGTTCTATGCTTTGCGTACAACGATTAAGCAAATTGCTTTTCATAATTTTGTTGAAAAGATCAGAAGAATATGTGACAAACTAAGTGTTGGACTCTCAGGTTTAAAGCTCAACATTTTACCTCTCACACCTCTGCAAGTACAGTTGTTGAAGACAGAGATGAAAGACAATGACATTGTCTTACACATACCAAGTTACAATGATTTATGGCAGAGAGAGAAACAGTTTCCTGAACACAGATTTCCAAAGCCTTCTCTTCTCCTAAACCTTCCATTCAGGATCAGTCAGCCAAGCTCCCCACTTCTCTGGGCTTGTGGGGCAGCACTCACTCCTGCCATTAAGTATGACAGACACTAATTGGGACTGGTCCATTTTGGTCTATAGAGATTCCTTTGTTTTCTTTTCTGTCTCTTTAAATGATGACATACATTACACCAATACTGGAAATAACTGGTTAATCTATTCGTCAGGGTTGAAAAGCAGGTGAAGAACACCTGAAACATTAGCTGTAAAATCTTTCATTGTGATCATTTAATCACTCTGAGAACAGTAATTTTGGCATGAAGTAAGATCTAATAGGCAAATCAAAACTAATAACAAATAATGATTCATTCATCATAATCACTTCCAATGATTTAATCAATTATCTGAATGCCCTCAAAAGAGCTCAAAGAAAACATCTGGAAAAGATAAAACGTTTTTTGTAGCAAGAAAATATACACCCTTAAAAAAAGAAAACCACCAAAATCAACCAACCAAATTAAAAAAACATAAAAATAAAGACATGAACTAGAGGGGCTTTTATTTACTTAGAAAAAAATTATGTCAGCAGAACACAAACCAGAGAACTCCTGATATTTAGAAAAAGATCAACAGTATTTCTCAGGAACAATGCTGTTCAGATGTTACCACACTTCTTTACTCAGTGTACAAACGTGCACACTCTCTACTCAGTGCTGTGCTCTTCCTAAATACTGCCTTCCCAGATCTCACACAAGAATGCCATGGACATTGCTCCCCTTGGAGGTACCAGTATTTTTACTGCCTTGCCATGATCCCTGCCCCAGTTGGTCGCTCCTGAATCTCTCCTTCAGTAAAGGCGGAGTGGCTTTATTACCAACAAGATACAGTAGATCCAGAATTACAGTAACCACGCAAAACTAGTCTGAACAATCAAATTCAAAACTGCCACCAAAAAATTTGTCCAGAAAACACCAGCACCCCATTCTTTTTACCCTTTTCTATTGTGTTTTGGTCTACATGTCCTTCTCCATTAACAGACCTTGTCTGGAAGATCAGAATATAAATAAATCAGGACGATGTTCCGATGCAGAGAGTAATCGCTCTATGTGCATGAAGCCTGTGAGATTTTCTTCATGTGCCCAATATGAGGTAAAATAAATCACAACTTTCACAGGACTAGTCTCTGATACAAGGAGACACAAGACATTCAGGGCAGGAGTGTTTTCTTACTTGTTTTGACCTCTACCCTCCCAAGTCAGATAGCACTCGGTTTGAGAACCCAACAAGCTGAGCACCTCCCTGTTCCCTCCCCCAGGTAGGGGAAACTAGCAAAGAAAACACACACAAAATGTCATGGGTTTCTTTAATCTAGAAGTAACCCAAAAAAAGCACCTGCTCCCTTCACAGAGCACTTTACCAGTGAACCTCTCTAAATATTTAGGATAGTCATAAGCTCTGTTTGCATTTTTTTTTCCTGTAAAGGTATTAGAATATTATTAATGTGCTTGTTATCAGTTACTACTATTTTAAAATTTACTTAATTTGAGGTAATATTTTATCTTTCATCAGGACTACTTTTCTCACAAAAAGTGTGCGTGAATAGGCTTGTTAGTATTAAAGCTATCACATTCATCAGCTAGAAACAGTACCCAAAGTCCCAATGTTGGTATTACCAAGCCATGATTTGAAGTAGATAAGGATATAAAAAAATTTGCTCCTTGATTAATTCATAAAAAAAGTTGGATAACCGAAGAGAAGTTGACATTAAACAAAGCCACCTTCAGGGAACATCCTGGGCTCTTGCTGCTCTACTGGGAAATATTCTGCATGACTCAAAGAAACCTTTTTTATCAAGGTAAATATGTCAAGAAGGAGTTATTCATAGCCTGAAAACAATACAGCTTTTAAAAACAATCGGCTTGAAGCATTGTGAGGACTTTTCCCCAGAGAAAACCATTCAAAATGTCATACAAACAACAAATAGAAGTAATCAAGTTGTAAAATGATGGAAGAACAAACTGCAATAATAAGACAAGGACAAATAGACAGCTCTGTTTAGAAACAAAAACACCAGTAAAGACTGAGTCCAGAGGCCCTGTGTAGGCACTTTCCTACCTACTTTCCTACACACCCTTCTGTCTTGACAATTCCACAACTACCTCTACCACACTTTCGCACCTTTAACCTTTTCTTATCCACTTCCCCACACACGACAGGTCTTTCTTTTCCTTGCACCTTACACCTACACCACAGCTGCTGTCATCCAAGTGAGGAGGAAGAAGAGGAACAACCTGACAACAGAAACAGCCTAGAATGGCAGGGAGGGGTCTGGAAGGCTTTGGTAAGCAATGCTGGTGGGGGTGGGAGAGCTGAGGCAAAAAGCAACCACAGCCCCACCCAGTCCTCCCTGGCAGGAGCACTAAAACTTGTCTACCCACATGTCTACTGTCTGATAGGTACCATGGGCTCTCAGACGCTCTCTCAGCCTGAAAAAGAAGAAAACAGTCAATTATTTCCAGCAACATCTTTTAGACTCTAAGCAATGACCTACTTCACCTAATAGCTAAAGCTACACGCTTTATCTGGAGGTTGTAAATTCCTGTCTGATGTTCAACACCAGCAACCTCTTACTTGTTACCTTATTAGGAAAATACAACATAGACGATATTAGCTTTTTTTTTTTAAATTAGAAGATACCATTCCAAATGTTATGTCAACAACTGTTTATTGTTGACAACACAACTGTCAAGACTGAATAGGCACAATGCGCAAGCACATGCAAATATTCTTACATCTGATTCTACATGCAGCAAGTCTGGAAAATCATAGCACTAGCATTTGATTCAGTGTGGAGAGTAAAAAAGTTGCATTCACTTCAATATTAATTTGCCCAGTTTTTGTACAATGCAACCTGAAACAAATACAGGTCATGCAAGAACCTTAAATTGAAGCTAACAGGCTTTTACTCAAACTTATGTTAATAGTGAAACCAGAAGCTACAGCTTTCCCAAAGCAGATTTTTGGCTAGTCACAGATGAGTGCTTTTTAAATACCTGTTTCTTAAGACTTTCATCTTCTTAATTTTGGATCATCCTATTAGGCCGGCTCTGATGCTTGAGATATGTAATGGAGGGTAGAAAGACACTGTTGAATGCAGGCTTTGGTGGATCAATGCTGCGGTTATTCCTACTGGATCCCTTGTGGACTGCTCAGGCGGCGCTCTGCCAGCACCTACGTGTGCACACGATCTCACCTTCACAGGTGGTTGCAAACAGCCGCTCACACACACAGCCTGTGCATGAACCGCAGACAAAGAGGCGAGAGGGGTTCTCTGCGTGCAATTCTGAGGTGTTTAATGGCAACACCCCGAACGGAACAGAGGCAAGAAGAACACAAAACCAAACACCCGCGCTGGTTTTATCCCAAGAACTCCCAAAGGCGGGCAGAGCATCCAAAACCAATAGTCTGAGGGTTAGGGGGCAGAGGCAAGGTCGAGTGACATAAAAGGGGCCAATGGGAAAAGGGATGGGAGGGGGTAGAGGGCCAGCAGAATCTAGACAAAGGGAGAACTTTCTAACACAGTGTTGTAGGGAGAGATCACTTTTAGGGTAACTTGGGGGGTGTAAAGTGGACCTAGCCACCGCAACAAGACACAATGTATATAAAGCAAAGACACTGATGTATTGGTAATTGCTTTCATCAGTCAAATGCTGATAAAATTTTTGAAGCCAATCCCTCAATAATGATAATTTTTAACTCTAACATTTAGAGAGAGTATGCGATGCACATCCCTAGATTTAAAACTACGATAGGATTATTGTCACGGAAAATCTTTACAAAAAGGTTACTGCATTAGAAAACACTTTATACAGAGCTTGAAGACTAATTTATTGGAACCAAGATAACACAATATGCCCCACTACATTCTCAGAGAATTAACAGGAATCCAGCAACTTGGAGTAGAATCAGAATCAAAAGGGCTGTGAATTTCAAAGCTACCTAAAGATCACAAGTCTGTGCAGCAGTTCATTACACCTTTTTGCAAAGCTAAGACTTTGGTTTGGCTAAAAAGGAATGTGGGAGCCTTTTTAATACAAGGCTCCTCCAACTCATCCTCACAAATAAAAGGATCATTAGGATTACAAAGACAAATCTGACTTTTAAGTTGCAGAACAAATCTTGCATCTATATGGACTATGGTGTATGTATGTAGGTATGAGACAGCTTTCTTTCACCATCTCTTCTGTAGTTCAGAGTTAGACTTATAAGAATGATTTTCAGGGGTAATTTTTTTCCATTTTTAGTTCTTGCCTTCTGCCTTTTAGACATCGCATTTTAGGAAGTTTCCTCATCTCAAATTTGATCTGTCCAAACGTGATCTTTTCTACCTTAACAATTCCTCTCTTCTTTATCTTTTCTAAAGCATTTAACAACTCCACTGCACTTTGTGTTTCTCAGGATCTCCTGTAAGAACAAACTAATAAAAACTTGCCTGTAAACATGATATAAAATGACTTCTTTTGGGTTTCCACCATTATCAATATAATGACAGAAAATATGTCAGTCGGTACTGAAGCTCCTTAAGTCCTTATAAGATATATTCTGGAATTTTGAAAGGAACTAGGAAACTAGTTATCATTACTCTAATTAAGCAAGCCAAAAAGATCAGGTCATATAGAAATTTCGTCATTCTTCCGATGAAAAATAATGCAAAAACTCATGCTCCTAATTAAAAAGTATCTAGGTGTCATTTCTCATTGACTATAGTTTTAACTGAGAAGAAACTGTTCCTTCTTCATCAGGACTTATGGGAGTATATGGCATCCCACCCACAAATATAGATCAGTAACAGCTATTGAAAACAAAATCCTTGTTATTATAGAGATTTCCAAGAATTTCAGCTAGCAGTAGAAACAAATGGGTATATATGATTGCTAATATACTTTAGAAAGTAAGATATGAGCCTTTGCTTCACTAGTCACTAGGGGTTTTTCCCATTTGTTTCTGTTATTTTTTCCCAATTACTACATTCTAAATGAAATTACCAGTTTATGATTATACAGGCTCTTAACAAATTACCCTCTACCTCTTTCTCTTCTCTAGGATTTCTTTTAAAAATAAGGCTTATTTTCTCTATAAGCTAGTTTCTTTTTTAAACAGCATGGTTTTCCATTCCAATTATTGAACTGGGGCTTTGGGGGCATCTAATTAAAAGTTCTTAAACTGCTCCCAGTTAATATCATTCTATTTCAGTTTAAATTGTCTTCCACCTGAATGGGCTTATAATTGCTTTTTAATTGCTAAGTTAGTCTTTTCAAAACACCAAGTAGATATCCATCAGTGATGTGAACTATAGTGTATGTTTACCTCAAGTTAAATCATCACCTTCATAACGGTTTTCTGTTTTTCATAGATTCTATAGAATGAATTAATTTTCTAATTTGCCTCAGTCTTTTGCTGCAGAAATCAGCTTGCACACTGTATTGTACTACAGTTTTTAAAACACCGATCAATGACAATTAATCTAAATAAACACATGGAGCGTTATTTTTCCATTTATTTTAAATACTCATGAAACTGTGGGTTGGATACCCATATAATCTTGTTAAGAAAAAAAGGACAAATTACAGTTGTTGCCAGTTTGTTTTCCAGCTACTTTAGGAGGAGAAAGGTTATTTAATAACATATTATGACACAGGAAAAACATAATTTTAAAGCCATTCAACCCCTGTTCTAATATTTTCATTTCAGAATAGATGCTGCCTCTTCAGATCCTGACTAATCATTAACACATGTGTAAGTGAATTTGAAATTGAATGACACAAAAAAATCACAGCACACATTTTTATGTGCACGCAAATGAAAACTATAACTGGAGTTCTTACTGCCTGGAATGACATTGTTTTGGGTTTTTTTTTTCTGCAGAAGAGCGGTGTATTTGAAACTCTCTTTAGAATTAGGAGCAAAAAAATCATCCTGTACTTTTCAGAGTTTTCACTATCTAATTTCTTTCTTTACTTCCATGACCAAACTCTAATGGAGAGGTATGAAAAGTTAATGCAGGAGGTTTCTTCAACCCTCCTCCAGTTACAAGGCCTATCAAATTTATAAGTACACGCTTACCAAAAATTCTTCATACTGAAATCATTCATAATTTGGACTAGTATTAGAATCAGACATACTTCAAAGGAATAGAAGATTAGTTCAGATAAGCACACAAAATCTGAAAGCTCAAGTAGACATATTAGTGCTGGAAAATCCTCAAATATGCTGCCTGACCCTAAAAAAAAAAAGTGACAGCAATCCTGAAACACCTCAGAAGGATGAGCCAGCATTCTCATAAGAGCAGACTGTGACAAAACTCTAATAGACAGGAAATCTCAAAAAAAAAAAAAAAAATAAAATAAAGGGGGAGTTAAAGAAAGAAAATGCAAAGCTGAAATGCAAGTTAACCTAAACTGAGCTCAGTATGGCTATGGTTAACTTCCTTGCAATGCCACAGGTAACTCAGGTATTTAATTCTGCGATGTACCCACTGACTTATTTTGTATCATTATTTTAGCTGTCCATTAGTAATAAACTTAGTCAACAGCTGAGCTTCTACCTGGTAGCAGTTTTCAAGGAGCATTGGGACCCAATTTGATCATGAAGGAGGGTATCTGTTTATGTATATTGAAAAACAGACAAGTTCAAGATACAGCCCTACTGGAGAAAGTCCAGCATAGGGTCACTAAAATGATGAAGGGACTGTGAGTAAAGGCTCAGAAGCTGTGACTGTTTAGAATGGAGTAAAGAAGGTTTGGTAGAGTCTTATAAATGTACATAAATACCTGAAGGGAGAGTATAAAAAGAACAGAGACAGACTTGTTACAATGATGACCAGTGACAGGACCAGAGGTAATGCACACAAACTTAAATACAGGAGGTTGTCTCTGAACACCAGGAAGCACGTTCTCACTGTGAGGCAACTGAGCACTGGAACAGGTTGCTGACTAGATTTTGGAGTTCTTCATCCTTGAAGATATTCAAAAGCCATCTATAGCAGTGCATCTTGCCCCAGAAAAGCTTATCTGTTCCTTTTCAGCTGGTGAAATAACCTAGGGCATCTCGCCCCTCACAAGAGCTTATCTGTTGCTCACTAACTGATAAAATAACTCAATCAGCATAGCTTGGCTGGTAGGGAGTTAATTTGGTGCCATGGGAGCACCACTCCCAGCTGACAATAAACATCTTGCTGTGGAAGTGAGATCTGGAAAGATAAGCTGGAATTTCTGATTGACAGACACAAACTACACCAAACTTTCAAAAAGCTGAAATCTTCTGCACATTCCTTGGAAAAGTGTAGGGCTTTCTTCCCAAAGCTGGGACGCCTACTTTGTGGTTATTCCTTTAGAGGTTGACTGAAAGGACTTTGTGTTCACTATCGTCATTTTGGTGGTAAGTTCCATTGACTCCCAATCTGTAATACTTTTTGCTAGCTTTAATATAGATACATTGATATCATGCACTGTTTTATGTAATCTATTAGTAGTTCTTTTTGGTTTATACTGTGTAGTAAGTAACTCTGTTTGAGGCCTTTTTTCTATTATCTCCTGTCTATTCAATAAATAACTCATTTTATAACAGACCTCATCTGCCATCCTTAGAACTTGTGGCACAAAACAAATTTAGGTGCAGGCCACCTAAATTTAAGATGCTGCCAAAAATCTGAGGCTAAGGCAGGGCTTGCGTGAAGCTTTCACTCAATCCATAACACCATCTGAACTTGGGCCTGGACTACCAGCTCTAGGTGACCCCACCTGAGCAGGGGAGGGTTGGACAAAATGACCTCCAGAGGTCCCTTCCAACCCTCAAGTATTCTATGGTTCTTTAATATTATCTTATTCCAGAACAGGGAGAAAGAGAGTCAGATAAGAAGGAAGATTAGGAACCTGATGGAACACAAGTAAATTTCAAAACCAAAGCATAGCTTCTGCCAGTTCAATATACAGCTGTTTGAAAAACTGAGAACATTTTCATGACTGTGTGATTACTTCAGGTTTTCTCAAATACTTTGTTCACACTCCATTCGTGTGCACTTCATCATTTAAAAACAGGAATCTATAATTCAAGAGAAAATTGAACTTCTTCATTACATAAGATATTAGCAGTTCCTAGTGTGATATAGTAATGCTCTCAAGTGTAGAACATGTTTGCAAAAAGGGCTAAAAAGATCATTTTCTTCTTTTTTTTAAAAAAACAACCCAACCAAACAAAGAATCCTCACAAAATTAAGTTTCTTAGTCCAGACTTTTAATCTGAAGAGGCAGTTTTATTTCAGCAATAAGACCTGCATTTCTAACACAGGCATGTGCCCATGTGCTTTACAGAAATACAGTTTCTGCATTATTAATAACACAAAAGCTTCCATTACCTGTCATACAGAATTTCAGTTTTCAACATTTTTCTGATAGCAGTGCTGATTTCCTGAAGTACCAAGACATTCTTGATGCTCTCAGCATTTGAAAATGCATCTATCAGCACTTAAGTTATCTGTAGAACTGATATTAAAGGTCTACCTTATGTACTGTTGAACAAGACTACATAAAACTTACCTGGCATTTCACAATTTCTTTAACCACCTCTCTGACAAGACAAACACAAAAAGAATGACTGTTACAACTAAAAAGGTGAAGGCAGAAATGCACTTCCAAACCTCCTAGCACAGAAAGCTAGGAGGTTATTCATTTCTGAGGAAGGTATTATCCCAAGACTGATCTAATGAAGAACATTTCTTTAGTCGCATTCATTTCACATAATACAGTGGCTGATTTTCTTCCTTACTCAAGAAACTGTTGGTCTGTTAGGCACAAGACCTCTTTAAACTGTACTATGTTTTCAGGTTTTAACAGTTTTGTTCATGAGTTATCCTTCACCCAAATGTTATTAGTTTGTGAGTTATGACCCTCTAACAATGTTTCAGATAAATTATTATATGAGAAAACAAGAAGATAAGCAATGCTTACATATTTCACTTGAAATAGGTGTATATATCTGAATTTATAAATATCAGGATTTTCCAGTAACTAACTGGCACTTCCAGTAACTTTGGCACCTATCAACAAATTCTTCTTACTGTAGAAGTACTTCAGACTAGTTTCCACAGAATGATTCCTCTTACATTTTTGTTTCAGTCTTTATCTTTCCAAAGACGGTACGCTGCTGTATGTGTGTGCCTGCTATCCTTAGGAAAGACCTTCAGCCTTCCTATTTCTGCAGCATTCACTAAAATATTATTTAGGATTCTCTAACTTTCATTTAGCTATCTTTTCTATCTGAAAACAGGATTAAGCCATGAACCCATTTGCAGTCAACAGTTAAAAAAACTCATTGATTTAGAAATATTGAAGTATCACGATAAAGTACTACAGTCAAATTTTACTTGCAAATTGGTTCATTAATTTTTCCATATGGGAAGAATTTTAAAGAAATTTTGGAATTAGAAATAACTAATCAAAGTTTTATTCATGATGGTATTCCTCTAAAGACTGCTAATATGACAGAAAGGCATGTGCTTTAAATATTTTTTTTTAAAACCCAGACAAACTATATAGTAGAAAAACTCTAAATCTTCTAATTTGAAATTTAAATTTGGATGTGGATTCAAGAAATATAAATTTTTTTCTATTATGTGTTGGCTTGAGCAAAGTTTGATAGCAAAACTTTGCAAGTTTTCAGTGTATCTTTATTGGCTTTATTTCTAATCTGTTTAATGACAACACACATTTTCTTCGTGCTAATTCATTTTTATTTTCCATTACTTTTAGTAATATTTAAATATTTAATATTTAAAATACAAAAATGCCAGGCCAACAGAACTCTCCCCCAAGCTTCACAACATCTCATATGTTCATATATGGAACAAAATAAACTTATTCCAAGTATTTTTCCTCTTTTCATCTTTGGAATATAATGGTTTAAATATTGAAATTGTATTAGTTTAACTTAAAACCTGTGCAGAACACACATATGTCATGGTGTATACCATTTAGCTAGCCAGAGTTAGCCGCACCAAGACTTCAGTGAGGAAAACCTTTGTAAAATTTCTGTAAAACAATTTAAAAATATGATTAACAATTCACTGTGTGATTTGGGGCTGAACACTAAAGGACCGGTAAGGACCTTTCCCTCGCAAAAAAGACGAGGTAGTCAGATACTATTTTTCCGTCCTTTGTTAGGAGTTACTTCGCTATCCTTTTGCATCCCTAAATGGTAGGACGCAGTAAAGACTTCTTTCTGTTGGCCACATGCAATAAGGTGCAGGTGGAATGCAGGGAGGAAGGTGCAGGCAAGAATGTCTTGGATTTCCCAACTCCAGCTCCCTGCTAGCGCAAAGAAAGAGACTCCTCTTCAAGAGTAGATGGGAGAGGTAAGTACTTACTCTGCTCCATGGACTTTTCTCCCAAAAGAAAAATATGCCAGTCAGGTTAACTGGGCTCATGTACCTTATTTCTCACAACGAAAGGAAAAAGAGATGAGTGATATACAGCTGACTCAAGATGGCAAGAAGTGGTTCCTTACAGTACAAGATACTTGTGCCAAGAATATTGCAATGGTAGATCCAAAATCAACTGTAACTACAGGATTTCCCTGACATATTCCCCTTCTTGTAACTTGCGAAAAAATCACAATGATGTTGTCATCCACTTTGCATTCAATTGCCACGAATATTCAACAAATAGGCTTTGAATGTTAAGAAACTTTGGTATAAAGAATTCTCCCAGAAAGAAGAGATAAACCCATTCAATGACTGGTGAATCCATTCCACAGGCTAGGTTTTCAGGTACTGGATAGAAATGACAGATTTTTACATATAATTTGAATCCTGGAATGATTGGCAGGATGATTCAGGAAACAGCTTGGGATAGCTAATCTATTTAAAAACAAAACAATCATTTGCAGAAAAATAAAATGACATTATAAATAAATATAAATTTTATGTTCAGACCCTTAAAGGGTATACTTAGACCATTAATTGGTTCAATTTTGATGTTAATAAATCCTACTTTTACATTGAAAGTAAGTATTCATTTTCCCAGACAGAAATTAAGCACATGCTTAAATAGAAATATTACATTGCCATCAGCTGAGAAAGGCTTGAATTACCTTAGCCTTCATCTGCCAAAATCTATTATTTCAAAATATACTGCTAGAATTGAATGCAAGAATTGGTCAGAAAAACATTTTAAAACCTTGCATAACAGTAGAGAATATACTCTACAGGAACATGTAAACATTAGCCTATACATGGTAAAAGTTTTTAAAAGTTACATTCAAGTCAAATATATTTTTCAATGAAGCTTAAAATTTTAAATTTTGAAGGTGCATTGAAAACTCGAACCCAAACTTTTCCACTGAAAATCAGAAGTTCACAAATTAAAAATACAAAATTACAAAAAATGCAAAACTGCCTTACTAACTCTAGCTTCAAAAATTGCAATTACCCCATGAACTATGCTTTTCTCAATAAAATTTTGCAATCTCCTCTTATGGAAGAAAAAAGTGAAAAGGTTGTGTGGGAACAAAATCGACATTTCTAGTTAAAACATTTGTGGTTAAAACATTTTAGAGTCAAAAATCCTGTTGAAACAAATAAATGACAACAAAGTTCTTTCACGTATCTATCTTTAAAACACTATCATCTCACTGAAGATGGAAAAAACAGTTTCAGTGGAAAAACTGTATCACTTCTGAATGATATACATTGGATGTAATTATTTTACACAACTTGCAATCCTGATTTGAGCATTAAGAAAATTCTAACTTAAAGAGAATTGGTCCTTAATTTATTCCAAATCATACTGTGACAGCTCATGTTGATAGTTCTTGGTCACAGTCGTTTGTTCACACCATGCACACGAGGTGACACAGCTAACGAGGAACTATAAAGGGAAGTATCTCCACTCATATTTAATGAAATTTATCTTTCATTTTTGCATAATTGCATTGTCTTTGAAAAAAACACACAACTGTTATTGTGGGATTCCACAAAATTTCAGCATTTCCTACATAATGCATGCAAAGTTATTGCATAGTTTTCCATCTTATTGCATATTGGCTCATATTTTCCAAGGAAAAACATACATATGCACTTGATATGCAAACATATAGTATATTAAATACCAGAAAGAATAATTGTGTGTTGAACTTCAGTATGAAGCTCAAGCTCTGAAGTGGAAGTGGCCCGGTTTTATTGAGTACCTCCTGTAACTATTTGATGATATTAACATACATTGCATTTCAATGAAAATCTATTCTTTGTGACATGTAGAATATTCATCCCCACCATTTTAAAATGCATTGAAGTTATTCAGATTTAATTAGGGGGAAAAAAAATGCCTTAGCATGCTTCATGTCCACGTCAGCAGAGGAATTTTTAAACATGTTAAAGGTGTCATATGTATTCATTCAGTTCCATGCAATAAATTCAAAAATAGATAAAAATATTCCAAAAATATTTCTATCACTTTATTTTCCATGGATGGTGAACAATCAGAGAAACCCTAAAGCCTAACTGCAACACTTTCTGTATGTGGAGAATTATCAATTTTATCTACTATAGAGAGTTATGAAGTAGACCAAATTTTTATTAATATCAAGGTTTTAACATATTCTCTGGCATTTGACAGGTGCATGTGGATCATGAATATTTTTTTCAAAGTAGTAATAATTTTCTTTTGCACCGATTCATTTCAAATAGACACTTCCTCACAAAACAAAAGAACTCCAAGAATCATAAGACAAGTTCTAGTGCATGTCTCCCTTATGGTGCTGAAGGATAAACAGAAAACCTCAGACAAATATTGCCACACACTAGGAGATAAGTAACTGAAATATTTGCAAATGTATACTTTTTGTATACAGCCTAACCAGACAAGTAAATTAATAAGATGTTAAACTAAGATGCTAAATTCTTGCTGATGATTTCCTGAGGTGATACCAAAAATATTTTTAGAAATAAGGTGGACCTCAAAGCCTGCCTTCTTCCTCTTCAGGTAAACACTTTGGATAAAAGTTGGGTCTTGGAATATCCAAAATGATGAGAAATGTCATTGCATGGGTACATTTCAAAAATTCCCTAGGCTGTCTATAGCAGATTAAAGTGTATTTTTAACTGATGCATGGAACAAAAAATACATTAATATAGCACAATTCATTCTACTAAGACGTACTTTTACTTCTGTCCTAAAAATGTATTTGGTATGAATGCACAGAAGCAATAATCCTTGTCTCCTGTCAAAGGGCATTATGCAAAACCTTGGATTTCCATATTCTCCCTATAACCAGCAGTGCTCAGCCTTCACAAGGAGACATAAGCAAGAGATACGTCTCTCCCTCCCTTTGGTCTTTAACACCATTTACCTATCCATCATTTTCTTGTTTCCTTGAGAAGACAAATAATATATTTTCACATCATCAAAAAGATTGATCTTGAGCTTGATCATCTAAAGGATGAAAGACCTTTTCCTAAATAACACAAACACAAGGTCCAGGCTGAAATCTGGCAGAAGAATGACTGAATTCACAAATGCAGCATATCAGGTAAGACCAACAGGTGGAATGCTTCTCTTGAAATCGGACTGGAGATCTTCCAGACAGAGAGTTTAGAGGTCAAATGGAAACTAAGCAAAACCAAACCCATGTACCGGCTAGAATACACAGGAAGAAAACTGATTTCAGAACTAGCTTTGAGCATGCTTAATCTTTACTGGAGACTTCACTGTTATCAAAAGACAAAAAAGGTATTTTCTAAAAATTTTCATTGAAAGACATTTGAATTTTGACTTTGCCTGTTAGATTCTGGGTTTCAGACTGCAGAACAGACTTAATTCATTCATTTTTCTGGGGAAGTGATTTCTTCTCTTTGGTTATTTGAAGCACTATATAGTTTAGACTTTCTTAACATAATATTTCTTCTGATGGTTCTTAAGCTATGGAAGAAAAAAGTGTGTGCTATTTTTTAACTCAAGTGAGATTTTCATATCCATCTGATTTACATCAGACATTTAATAATTGTGTTTTCTGACACAACAGATTCCTGAAGTTAAATGTTTCTATTTAACTGAGTGTTCCTCAATGTTACATGAATGTTATTTTTTGTTTGTTTTCCTCTCCCTTGCCACAATCACTTTGTATAATGAGATGTGGCACTACTGCATGTTCAAACCTCACCTTATGGATTGCATGAAAGTAACTGTCACTTGTAATCATTATCAGTAAGGGGTTTTTTTGGGGTTTTTTGTCTTATATGCAGTGATAGCATTTTGTTTGCCTGCTTCTATTATTCAGAGCAGGTAACTTAGGGTTGTGATAGTGCAATTCATGATGACGCCTGGAGACATTTAGAGAATTCCATTCAAGGAAAACTTGATGGTTATTTATTTGTCACTAATTCATTCACGTACTGAGGCAAACAACATGCTTAAGGAGAAAGAGAATGATTTCTCTCTTTTATTTTTAAAGGGTTGTAAAAAGTCTCTTACATCAAACACCATCCTCATAATCATCTCACTTAAACTTCATATTGCTAACTAAATTATAACTTGGGATCATTAGACTATTTAGGGCATAATAAAAAGAGGAAATATGCAGCTTTCAGCTCATTATGAAATTTCTCATTATCCTGGCTTTGTTTAGGACAATTGCTTGAATATGCATTTAGGACAGGCAGAAAGCCAACTATTTGTCCCTTAAACTGAATAGGGACTTTGGCAGACTCCACCCCTCGCAGCAAATGAGTTTTCAGAAATAGTCGTTCTCCTCTGAGCAGACTCACTGGTACAGTGCCAAATTTGATACGTCCTGGAAGAGGGTGAGAGGCAAGGGGGGAGGGCAGGAAGTGCAGAGAGGAGAAAAACAACAAGAAAGATAAATGAAAGCAAGCATTAAAAATCTTCAGAGATATTCAGCAGATAATATGCCAGATAAAGGAGAAAGCAAGACACAATAACAGTGTAGAGTAGCAGAAAAAATATTCAGTTTGTATGTTGTCCATCAGGTAGAGTGCTTGAACCACAGTGCCTGACTGCTTCTACTCTAAGACTGGGTTTGCAGTTTCCTATGCCTCTGGCAACTTTTTACTTTCCAGAGGGAAACATTGCACTTTGAGCTCTTCTTGAGTCTGTATCCATAGCTTCACTAGGCCTCTTTCTCCCATCCTGTTGACTATCATAAAAAAAGAGTTGAAAAACAATGTAACATTACAAGCCCTCTTACATTCAGAAACTGTTAAAATTAGGCTCTTATGAACTAAGCTTCTGTCTTCTTTACTATGAAGATTTCAGACTTCTAAAAGGGAAAAATGTCAGACATTTTTCAAGTAGAGAATGGAGAAATATTTGTGCTTTTATCCCTCCTTTTAAGACACCAGAAACTTACACGCAATCTATAAGAAGATTTACACTCATATGTGCACAGAACACATTTTTTTAAAATTAAGAGACCTCCAATTTTATTCCTGCAGTGTATGTTCCAGCTCCTCTGCAGATGCTAGTATGTGACCATTCCATCTTAGGAGTTTTCCAGCCCCGGCTTGTGGGGACCTAAGATGCCCTTGTCAATAGCCTGCCTTGGCTCGGTGGAGGTCCTTGCCAATGGTCTCTCTCTACTGATGTCAAGTGCTGAACTCCACCACTGGATATAAGGAAAAGGATAGACCTTCCGTAGCTCCTTTCGTGATGCGCACACAGCCCCCCCCTTCAGGCTGCACACAAGAGGAGTCTGTCTGTAAAGGGTGAGATGGTAGAAGGATTATGAGTTGTAGGCTTTAAAGAGTAAGGGTTACAGAGAGAGCACTAGTGAACTCGGAAAGGAAAAAAGAGAAAATTAGGCAAGGACAAAAGAGTGCAAGGAAGATGAGATAAATGAGTGCACAGCAGTAAACCATCTCTAGCTATACACTCACGGAGTTTGCATTCAAAATTCCTAAGAAAGTCTATTCATGAACTGACAGTAAAGAACTGTTCCATTTTGGTTTTCCTTCTCTAAACTGAAGTAACACCTATGTGTCATGGACCTAGCTATCTGAATGTGTTATGTACCATATAATTCTGTAGAAATATTTCTCCTCCTAACTCTCCATACTCTTTTCTATGACCTCTTACATTATTTTTAAAGCAGACTAAAGAGGAAATCCTAAAACTTAGGCCTAGCAGGAAAGTAGTGCATCATTTTACACTGGAACAGGTTGCCCAGAGAAGTTGTTGATACCCGAATCCCAGAACTGTTTCAGTCCAGGTTGGATGGGTCTCTGGGCAACCTGGTCTAGTGGGAGATGTCCCTGCCCATGGCAGCGGGGTTGAAATAAGATGAGCTTTAAGGTCCCTTCCAACCCAAACCACTCCATGATTCTAAGATTTAGTAGCTTTTTCAAAGACATTATAATGAATCTTACTTGACTCATCTTTGTGATTAAACCAAAAAAAGTTTGATAAATTTTCTCCTGTTATTTTCAAAAGCTTGTCTGCTTAGTTGCTTGATCTTAACCATTTGCATATGTCTTTTCTTAGACTATGAAGGTGAATCAAATGATTTGGCTACAGAGTCCTGTTCAGCTTTCTGTTTACTGTCCACAGAGCACAATGTCATTGGCTCACAGTCAAACAGGCAGTCTGAAAATTGTATTAAATACACAGCTTTCCAAAATCTGGTTCATCCAAATTCAATTTCTGAAATCTAATATGGTCTTGGTCTCTCAGTTTCTTTAAAAAAACCTAATGAAATGTTACATAGAAGCAGTGGAATACTGCAGAATGGAGTCATTACAATATTCAGGCTAAGATACAAATTCAAAGGATTTATTCACAATGCAGATTAAAGCCTCACCTCATTTTTACACTGCACTTAGAGATCATTACAATAAAGACAATATGTTAGCTGCTTTTTCCTTTTTTTTTGTCCGAGGGCATAGAGGGAGTAGAGCTGTACCTGATGCTCAATCTTGTATATTTTTACTGCTAAGTGGATCAATACTTCTGCCCTGTTTCATGGCCCCCCTTTCTTCCTTTACTAGCAAAACAGACCATAAAAGTTACAAATTATTTGGTGTAGAAGGAAGTATGAAAAAACTACATAGTAATGCACATTACTGGAATAGTGAAGCAGGGTTACCAATCTCACGAGGAAAATGGTAGCAGAAAGGAAGTAGAGTGATCTTTATCACTGCCAGTGTGTGGAAAGGTGACCAAAAGGCACACTCCAGTGTGCTGCAGCAGGATCACACCCAGCCTCAGGAGATGTGTGTTGCAGAATAGGAATGCAACTGCACATTTCCCAAGTGAGAGAGAAAATGGAGGGTGGAGCCAATGACCATGCCCATTCCCTTCCACAGATCTATGCTTAGATCTCAGCATTTTCCCTCTATCATAAAATACATAAAATACACAGAGAAGTGTCCTGGGGATTACACATCATCAAAAGTCATGAATGGCCCTCCGAATTAATGAAAGGTAGGGAAGAATCCCTGTAGATGATTGAAACAGATTAATTGCTAAAGCACAGCACTGAGGCTAATCAGAAAGAAGCCCACAGTGATTGGTCAGTTGAACTTGACAGACCAATGCGGATTTTACTGGCTTGACATCTCTCAGTCACAATCTTAACAGTTTCTAGGCAGAAAAATCTGGTCACATGTAATAGCCATCTCCCTAGCATCTAGTCAGCCAGTAAAGGTAAGTAACAAGTATAGGAGAGATTTGTCTATGCAAGACAATTTCATGTGCCATGCAGAGTGGGTATAGTTCATTGGTTTGATTCTGTACCGGTTTAGGCTGGTGATCTCTGCTGCTTTGTTGTACAGTATCATTTATTTTGTTCCATTACTGCTAAAACATTCTTTCAAAATTATTTAAACAATCATTTTACCAGAACAAGGTACATTTAGTCGACTACCAGCCTGCCTACAGAGCATCTCCCAAAGCTATTTGTGAATTTCATGTCACCAAACTGCCTGAATGGTAATAACATTCCATTACTAGCAATAACATGCCAATCTACAATTCTTTCTAGCCAGAAAGAAACCACTAAAATTGCATGTCCTATATATAGTCTCTAATATAAAAAGTGGAAAGTCAAATAGCTAAAGGTATAAAGAACAGACTAAGATGTAACTGACAATACAGTTCAAGTATTAGTGGATAAGCTGCAAAATAAAACAAAATTAAAAGAAAAAATAATGTAATGGCAGAAAATGAAATAATAGTCATACTAAAATTTGCAAGTGTATAAAATTCACATTCAAACTGAACTGAGAATTTTAAATTCCTTATAGGATCTTGCACAGATTTGTTCTTCAGGGTCCTGCACTTTCTGGTACCGCGAGGCGAAGATTGCCCCAGTTAGTAGCTGTAATCAGGAGCAAATCAGGATGACAAAGCTGTTTTGCTTTCAGCTAGTAACAAGGTTTACTAAACCTGCCTGGATAACTCTTACCTAAAGCATGTAATTCCTCAGAGTCCCAGGAAAAAGTGCAGAACCTGACAATGGTGGCTCAGAGGAAGAGACACAGCAGCAGTGCTGGTTCAGGTATAAGAATTACTGAGAGCCCTAATAGTGCCAGGAGAACTGTTCCATCTTCAGAAAACAACAACAACGTATCAGTACCAACTGAGGCCTTCAGCAAGCAATCAAACCATTTAAGAGACTAACTCCTCTGCAAAGTGTTGTGAATTCAGCAGTCAATGGTATTTTGTACCCTGCAGAAAGTCAAATACGCAAGCAGTGAGAGGGCTTAAACTGCAACTTCATTTTTCATTAGGATCAGCATTTGGTGATTGTTATTTCAGCTGTTTGGTTCTTTCTGTTAGTGTGTTCAGAGTTCTTTCCCCAAGAAAAAGGAAAGAAATTTCATCATCTACTGCAGAGAGCCCTGGCTATTAATAATACTCCAGAGCAGAAGGAGAGGCAGTTCAGACCTGATGCGGCTCCATAGCAAAGTAACAGAGCAGCATCCAGTCGATAGCTTTGTCTTCTATATAAAATGCATTTAGCTGTGCCCTTTGCATACTCACAGGTCTCCATCATACCTCAAAACCATCAAAATGCTTCTTATTTTCAGCCCATAAATAGAATAGCTAATGCAGATTTAGATTTTTATTCCGTAGTTCCCTAATAAAGGCCAGCGTCTTGTTTATAACAAGACAGCATATGAAGCACTGTACCCTAAAAACTAAACCAGGCTGGCATAATATGCTGAGAATAGTTAGTCACAAAACATCACACTACTGAAGAGAATTCACCTCCCAGTGCCCTTCTCAACACACACTGCACACAACTGGAGTCACTACCGGAGTACAGCCAGATCATCCCAAGAAACCAGGTCATCTTCTACTAGCCATCAAAACACACACAGATCAGCAGCATCCACAATTTAAAAATCCAGTGTAAGAGCTAGTAAGGAATTTTAGGGATAGTAACTATATCTCCAGTGTCCTAACCAACTGAAGTTATCTTATAATGGATATAATACATTGAGTATTTGGATTAATTTCTCTTCCCTTCTGTACTTAGAATTGTTGAAGATCTGCACCATGAACACCCATGACCACCTCTGAGTTTGCTCAGTCCATGGACTCAGGGTACTGAGATCTAGTATAGTGCTTTGCTATCTGAGTATTTATATGGTAAATGGAAATTAGATATCAATGTTGATAAAATAGAATTATTATTAAAGTTGTGTGTGCATAATGTAGCAATATGCATAAATAGACTTACAATATGTATTTTAAAAAATAACAAGAACATTTTTCTTTAAATAGAAGAGAATAAAAATCTTAGATTGGATATTTTTGTTGAGGCTTCAAGAAAGAGACACAAAACAAAAAAAATCATTCAGAACCCATCACTCAAAAAGCTATAAACAAAATTGTTGATAGATATAAAAGGTCAAAACATGTTTTCTGGGAGCACAAAAAAGACATACAACTGACCAAGATAAAATATTAAATTGCAGAGATACCCTAGTGCAAGCAGAGTTCAATCTACCCTTTCAGAGCATATTACCACATCTCTGCTCTCATATTTGAGACAAAAATCTAGTATATTTGAAATAAATTGCATTTAGCTTAAGAAAGAGAGAAAAATAAATGTAATAACATCTCCAGAGTATCAGATTTACATGTGTGAAAATTTTCGTAAGCAAGTAGGCTGAGATAGGCAAGAAGTTGGAAGGGGACACAGACAGGACAGCTAATCTGATTTGACCAAAAAGGATATTCTGTACCATGAAACATCATGCTCAATAATAAAAATTTGGGTAGAGGAAGAAAGAAGGAGCAATTCCAAGTTGGTCATTGCCCCAAGGCAGGCAGGGCATTGCTTCATTTATGGGAGGCAGGGAGTGGCTGCCTTTGCATTACTTGAGGTTTAAGGTTTTTCCACCCTTACCTTCACTTGCTTAAACTGTCTTTATCCCAACCCACAGGTTTTCTCCCTTTTGCCATTCCTGTCCTGTCCAACATCTCCTTGGAAAGGTAGGGTAGGGAGGAGCAAATGGTACTATGGGCACCTACTTGCTGGCTGGGGTCAATACACAATATAGGCAAACATAGATACACCTTGTCTCACTATGTATTTTAGTGAAGCTCATTGAAATGAATTTTTTACTATGTAATCATGCAGGAAATACAAACACCCCAAATACCCTTTAGCATTTATCTATATTTTCTTCTTTTATTTGGGGACAGGGTGGGTGGATGTTGTGTTTCAAGAACTGTTGTACAATTCTCCAAGGTCATTATTAAGTATATACACGTTAGATTTAAGTTTTTAAAAAATTAAACAAAAGCTTCATCAGAAAAAATGTTTTCATTGGACTAGATGTACTTCTTTTCTGCCACTGTGGGTCAATTTTCTGTTACATTCTCCAAGGCAAGGTCTCAGAGGTTTCTGATTGTCCTTTCCACTGGGTCCACTGATATTCTGCATCACACACCAGCCACCAGAGTTTCCAAACTAGAGACTCATGGGCAGCTAATAAGTTCAATTTATTTTTGATTTTATATGTTGAAATTTAGCTAAGAAGATGTAGAATTGTGAACTGGTTTATTCTTGAAACAGTAATGTTCACATTCACCTGGTCAGACTGTCAGTTTTCAGTTCATGAATGGGCAGGTAGGAATGACCTGTGGACAAGCTCAGACTGAAAGCAAGATTTCAATTTAAAAAAAAAAAAAAAAAAAAAAAAAACATGAACCAGAAAAACACTTTTATTCACTCATCCTTATTATTAAAGTGCCAAAATCTAAAATTCAGAACTCTTTTGTATATAGCACAACCTTTACTCACATATGCTTACAGCATTCTTAAATAAGAATCAAGCTTAATATCCTTATGAAGAATGAACAGCTTTAGTTTCTATACCTTTTTTATTTTTTAATTGAGATAAAATAAGCAAATATATTATATTGGATTTGAGCTTGAAGAGAGCTGAGTGTCATTAAGAAGCAGATGACTACTTACATAGGCTTAAAACTTTTTTTTGTAGTTCAGAGGAGTCTAACTGCTACTCTGCTGACTTCATTAGAAACATGGAACATTTTGCTGCAATATCAGACTTAGGTGGGAAATGGCCAAAAATGCAAGCTCTGGTCATCAGCATTTTCATAGGAAAAGGGGAAAGAGAAAAGTTTCCAGGAGTAAAATAGCATGCTGTTTCAGCTTGAATCACACTACAATAACTGAAACACTCATTAAACTGAAAGCATTAATTCTGCAGAGTTTGGCTCAAAATACCAATCATTTCATTGACAGGCTTTGTCATTCTCACAGAAAGTGAAGAAGTCCTCAGATGTTAACTATATTCATAGGTTAAAAAGCAGTAATTTAAAAGGTAATCTTTTGCACCATATCAGTACTCCACAATAGACAGTTAATAACATGACTGATCAGGAATGGATTTTAACCTGAGAATTAATAAGGCTCTGAAATTCTTCAGTGAATAATTTAGGATTCTCAACAGCTATTCATTAAATAGTTGCATTTTTCATTTTTCATAGATGTAGTATATAATGGGGCTAGGGACTCAGGGACAGACCTGGAGAAACATTTCAGAGCCAAATTCTCTCTTGAAACCAGAACTCAGTTCTACACTATCTCAGTTACTTCCTAACCCTGAAACATTCTATCCCCACAGGCATTTTATGTTTCAATATGAAATTCCTGACAGTTCTTACTGTTTTGCTGGTGGCAAAGTCCAGAATCTCCACCGTCGTGTAAGCACCAAGGAGTTTGGTGCTCAACTCTGTCAGGACCCAGGAGCACAGTGACGGTATCGCCTGAAGGGCTTTTATTTCCTCACGTAACTGGTGATAAACTGGTCTGCTGGTGGGAGGTGGAGTGGGATCATGTCTGCATCAGTTAGTCGTTGGGTGGTTTCCTTCTTGTATTAAACTGCCTTCATCTTGATTCATGAGTATTTCTTGCTTGTGCCCTTCCACAAGGGAAGGGGGAGGGCGGTGTGGAGAGGGAACAGAAAGCAGGTGACTTGGTGGGAACTTAGCTGCTGGCTGGGTTCAACCCACCAGAGCAAGAAATATTTAACTTTCCAAGGTGTAATATTACAATTCTGAAGTCAAGAAAACAAAGACAGAGGACTTTATTCTGACTTCAGAACTTCTGCTTGGTAGGTAACAGAGTAAACTTCTTCAGTGCTTCCCCCAGTGCAATAACTACAGCAGAGTGGTATTTAAAAAAAAAAATTAATTTCACCAACACTGTAGTTTTGAATTGCCTTACATCACCGTTATTCTAACTGTCCTTGACTGCAGTATTGGAAGCACACAAATAAGATGACACCTACACCAAGGCCTAGAAAAGATTCCTGACCTTAAACCAAAAAGCAAATCCTCAAACTGCTGCCAAGCTTGTTACCACAATTTTTGGCAGCTGAATGATACTCCAGAGCAAGAGCACAACTGCTGTCAGACAGGAAAGCTGATAATGCAGTTTCCACCTCAGACTGAGGACTAAAAGATACCATTCATAGTCAGCAGCTGCCCAGCCTGCATCTTTTGAGAGGTTCAGCTGGACAAGGAGAGTATTTAGTCATGCTGGGCAGAGCGTGTTCAGCACAAAACACAGCAGTTACCCTGATTATCACAAAAATTCAAGCTCAGGTTTTAAATATCCAAAGCCTCTCTTCCAGCCCTTCAGACTAGCACCCTAACTACTTTGAGCTTTTTGGTAAAGACAAAATCCTCATCTTCTGCACCACCCTGGAACACAGACATCTCCTTTGCCTGGTACATTGGCTGTGCTCTGTTCTGCTCTATTTGATGTCATCACAACAGGGCTTTAATGGCTCAGGAAGTGCATGCAGCAGTTCTTCCTGCTGCAGAAGACTTCACTGACACATAATGGTTGAAAAAAAAAAAAAAACATTATTCTGCTGTGTCCCTAAATACTAAATTGTGGTTAATGCACAGTCTGAGGAATTTTGCATATTGGTGGGGGTTTTTTTTCTCTCCCACGTTTTTACTATTTGTAACAAATGTAACTGACTGGATTCGTTCAGTTGGAAGATCTCATTGTTTTAGCTAAGACCCAAAAAAATCCACTACGATGAGTATTCAAAATCACCATGCATTTACATGACCACTAAAAAACTTAAATACGTGAGACCAACTTTGCATTGGACATAAACTGGTGTCATATTCAATAGATTGCTCCAGCACTTGCAGGGTATGAAAAGGCGTACACTTCAATCACTATAATCTCTTGAGTAATCTGTTTCAATATCCATGTTCTGTAACGACAAACAACAATATTTGACTCTAAATTGCATGTTCTGAATCCTATAGCATTTTTTTTTCTAATGACAATGGCAAAGCCCCAGCTGCAATTTGGCAACTGTGTCACACTTCAAATAATTCTTTATCTTTAGATTTTGAAACCCATTTCGTTTAATGGTTTGTTTATAGTAGGATCACATTGTTACAAATCACAAAAGACAAATATTTTTATCAGGAATCTTTAAATACATTCTAGAAAGTCCTACTCACTATGGATTAAAGCTGACCTTTGAAGTTACCATTTGCATGATTTACATTTCTAAAATAAAAATCTTCAGAGAGACATCTGAAAAAAAAAAAATACAGTGGAAAAAAAATGCTAGAAGTGCAGTTATGCTCCTATAACTTTACCGTTTCTAGACTGATGCTGCCCAAAAAGACCTGAATCTTAGATTCCAAAATAATATTGTGCCTAACTTTGCACAGGTAACTTTCAGTTCCTGAAACAGTTTCCAGCTGAGAACATGATAGCATGTGCTATTTTCCTTTTATTAGGCAATCTCACCATTTTGCTTCATTCTCATAAATAGTATTCTGGGATAACAGCAAGACAATTTAAGCTACTAGGAGTTATTCTGCTGTAATGACCTGAACGGATGGACTAAAGATATAGAAGCTATCTCTTTGTACTTTTATACACTGAAAGCTTATTAAAGATATCTAGAACTTTAAGTTATTTTAGACTGTTTACAAAAATAACCTCAGCAGCAGAATGACAATTCTGTGTTGTATTACATACTCAAGGTGTACTTCCTTACGTACTTCTGAGGTGTTACTGCATGTCGGCTTATTGTAGCCAATACTGGTAGACTAGCAAAGTCGCCTGGGGATTCCCAGTATCAACATCCACAGATAAAAGAAGAACCGAAAGAAAAGTTTTCAGAAGCTTGTATAAGAAATCATTACTGTGAATTGTGTGGTCTTCAGCTAAAGAAATTCCTGAACTTGACTAATTCCCAAAGCACTAGGCTGGAAGGGTTTTGCAGCCACTGGGAGCAGGCAGAAGGGGGGCTTTCTTCTTGCGTGCCAACACAAAGAAGCCCAGAGGTCAACGCTAAAACCCCTCTGGAAGGCGGCACTCAGTGCCCAACACACAATGAAAAAGGGGTAGAGCTCCTCACCCAAAAGGGGCTGGATCTTCCTGTCACTGTTAAGCAGGCACGCAGGCGAAGGCAAAGAAGAAAGAGAGGGGGCTCTCCATATGTGTTGCACATCGGTTTCTCCCTGTGAAATGGCAGGGACGAAGAGACCAATTGGTGGGATGGTCCAGGGGTCTTATACTGGGTACAAGATAGGCAGGGAGAGGAATCACAGCCAATGGGATAGGGGCAAGCAGGCGGGGTTGACAGCAAGGGAACCAATGGGAACAACACATAGGAGGGACTCATTGAAGGATCCAATGGGGCGTCGAGGAACAAAGAACTTTCTAGAACTGATACATATTAAAGAAGGGAAATGAATATACATAATGTTATACATGAAACAGGGAGGGGAAAACATTAACCAATGGGGAGAAAACGTGCAAAAGGAAGAACGAGGGAATCATGGGTTCTCACCATGACTGCAAGTTACGTGCTAAATGTGGGTTGCTGACCGCCACAGCTGGTTGCCTGAGTTCTCCGCAGGAGACAGAGTGGCTGGAGCCACTTGCACTGCCACACTGGGCTATTTGCTGTAACTGTTGCTGAAGCTTGTAAATACTCTGTGCAAATACAATATTCTGAACACGTTTATACAAAATCAGGCTAAATATATGTGATTCGTGAAGTTTACGCTTTAGTTATTCCCTTGAAGACTGAAATACAGTGGGGAAACTTACAGCATTCCTGAAGCTGATAGGCAACAAGAATCAGGTAAGAATCAACAGAGTCACACGGCAACCAAAGCACCTGATTAAGAATTATTTCTGCCATTCTTAAGAACCAGGTATAAACAGGAGACACATTTTCTAAATATTTCTATCAAATATTAAAATAAGCACAGAACACATAGTAAACAAGAATAAATACAGTCATCTTACTTCCAGCTAACTTTTTGGCCAGTCGTTTAATTCCAGTTGAGACCTGAGAAAACTCATACATAATTATCCATATCCTTTATAACACAAAAAAAAAAAAAAAATCAATTCAGACTTGTTGACTGTAAAGAGATTTATTATAGTCAAAGTAAATGCAGAAAAAAATTATTAATCCATGTGTTTTATCCATGATAGTTCAGTCCCTTTAATTGATAGGGGCATTATTATTATTACTATTATTATTATCATTGTCATTATTATCATGCAACAGAGTTATGTAATTGCTAACTTATAACTAAAAGAGCAGAGTTTAATCATGTATTTCATATGTGTAACAAGATGTCTAAGGCCTGTAGGGATACATGAGCACGCATACAGTGTCAACTGAGTTGTCCCATATTAGTAGGTATAATAATTAGAGACATAATAGTTGCCATTCCATCATGAAATGAGACTTTTTTTGAAAGGTGATTCACATTTAAGATAAGAACAAGAATGAGGAGTAATGTGTGACTTATTGTTCATTACATAGGAGACCTCCAAATCACTTCAAGAATGATAAAAACAAGGACAAAAATTTACAGAATCTGATTATTTTTTAATTTGCCTTTAAAACTTGTTCATATTTGTATTTCAGTTTATCCAATACTTTTATGACATAAGATAAGCTGAGCTGGCTAAAACAAAATTTCTCAAATCTGAGGAAGGTTCTCTAGCCTTAGGGCTATTGTATAAAAAGCAAGTACTGTGAGCATTTCCAGACAGCAGGAGCTTCTAATTAACTCCTGAAAGCTGAACTCAGTGGATGCCATACTGCAGTTTTTCCACAGACTTAATTCAGGGCTGCAAGAAGGGACCTAAGGTAAAGTGATGAAATGTCAGTGACATCCTGTTCTTCTGTATTTCCCCTTTATCCAAATCTAGTGGGCCTCTCACTCAGAGTGCTGACTTTTAGGATCACTTTACTGTACAGCCTAAAGCATTATCTTAGGAGTCTGAGCACAGCACCTTCACTCCAGGGTCTGGACTTAAGTAGCCAGAGGCCTAAAATCTCTAAATTACCTAAACCCAGATCCTCCTGAAACAAAACAAGATCTACTATTAGCATTTCATGTAAAATTTATAAAAGTCTGCACTGTAAAAGTTGCCTCTTAAGCGTGCAACCAGGCCTTTAGGCAATATTCGTTTTTCATAGCATTCTTTTCTTCTCTTTGGTCATTACTACAGAAAGGAAGGATAATCTCCCTCAACCTGCTGGCAATGCTCTTCTTATTACAATGGCCTCCTATTACAGTCCAGAAACACATTGCTAATTCACGTTGTTTATTGACCAGGATTCCCAGGTCCTTTTCTGCAAATGTGCTTTCCATCCAATTGGTCCCCAACATGGCTGCCTGGGGTTATTCCTCCCCTGGTGCAGGACTTGGTGTCTCCTTTTGTTGGTGTTCCAGTTTGGCCAAATTTAGAAATATATCCTCTGAGAGAAGGCAGGTAACCACCCCTCCCCCACCAGGTTTGGGGAAAATAAATTTTCCTCAAAGGAAAGTGAAAGAGATAAAAGCTATTTATTTAACAAACACACGGGAAAAGGATAATAATGCTAAATAATAAAATCTCTCGCTGTGGAGAAAAAACCTGGGAAAATGTTAGCGTCCTCCCTTTGGTCTTCTTGGAGCTGGGGCTCGGCCCAGGGCCAGGCCCTCTGTGCCCGGTGGAAAGTCGTCCTGATGTGCTCTGATGTTAAAGCAATCAAGCAGTCCAGTAGAAAAGGGAGAAAATCCGAAATTCCAGGGAAGGAAAAATTCAACTCTCAGTCTGTCTCCGGAGAAAAAGCAGCTGAACCACTGGCCAAAAAAAAAACTGTCCTGGGCGCAGCAAGCCAGGAGCTTCCTCCCTCCCCTGCCGCAGCTGGGAAAAAAATTGGTATCTGTGTGTGACCTTGAACAAGCTGCAAACTGCTTTGAAAAAGTTTTGCTCAGTTTTTTCCTTCCCACTCTCAGGCTCAGTTTAGAGGCATAGAAAGGCACAAAAGTTAACTTCTGGGCATAGGCAGCGATATGGGATACACATCATAAAGTAACCCCAAGACAGTTGAACATCAGGACATTCCTATTGGCCCATTTTTCCAACCTGTTGCAACCTACTGCAATCTATCCGAATGACTGCACATCCATCTGGTCTGTCAACCACCCCTCCCAGTTTTGTATCACTTCCAAACTTGTGGAGGGTACACTCTGACCCACCATCCAAAAAATTAACTAAGATATTAAACAGTATAGGGCCCTGTATCATCCTTGGGTACCACAAGTGGCTAGTCTTCAACTTCCTGCCACTGATCACAACCCCTTAAACCCTGAAGTTTAGCCACTTTTCAATCTACCTAAATGTCTGTATATCTAGTTCATAGTTTTTTGGCTTGTCTATGAGGATGTAATATATTGGAAAGCCTTGCTAAGGTCAAAAAACAATACTACACTCCATCCACCAATCCAGTCGTCTCGTCATAGAAGGATGACATCTGCTGTCTTCCCACCCTCAAAAACCTCTCGCAGTTACTGCAACCTCTTACACCTAACCAAGCACAGCCTCTCAGTGATGTTGACCAGCTCCCTCTGCACTAGTGAGTCACTCAGACTTAAATACGCTCAATGTGTTTAAATATTCTCTAACCTGGTCCCCTTCCACTGAGGAAGTCTGTCTTGCTCCAGACTTCCCCACCAATCTCAGGGATGTGGGACTCCCAAAAGCAAAGAAGATGTTGAGTCCCTCAACCCTGTCCATATCCTTTGTCACCATGCCCTCAGATACATTCAGCAGCATGCCCACATTCCCTGATGTTTGTTCAGCTGCTGATAAACCTGTAGCCATTCTTGCTGCCCTTCCTGTCCCTTGCCAGATTCAACTCCATATGCCTTTGGCTTTCCTAACACTGTCCCCACGCATGCTTGGACCAGGTCTGCATGTTCCTCCGAGTCCATATATCTCCTCTTCCACCTCTTGTATGATTCCTTTTATATTTTAATTTTAAAGGCTTCCTTATAAATATATGTATGTATGATGGATTAAAATAAGTTATTTTATTTACAATTACGTGTGTGTATAGCTTCAGTGCCACAAAAAAATTACCAGCATTAATCAACCCAGAAGAGATAACTCATATATTAAATCCATCTTTTTTATGCTCCTGTAGCAGTATTCAACCGCTAACATCAAATTAATCATGTTCTGAGGTGAAGCAATTACGCAGTTCCCCATTTAATCAATAATCAGTGCAATCATTTACAACCTTAACTTCTAAGGTAGCCCTGATTTTCCTGGAAAAAAAATCTGCACTGCTAAAACTAGCATGATTCATATGCCAGGGAAATCACTTGCATCATCAGAATTGCTGATTGTCTCACTGAGATTATATGACTACATAAATGTTTGAGTAGCTGGCTGCCATCATCATGAGACCTCTAAGATTTTTGAATGGTCTTGGGAATCCAAAGAGGTCCCCACCAACTGGAAGCTGCCACACATTGTCCCAATTTACAAGAAGATCAAGAAGAATGTTCCTGGAAACTACAAGCCTGTCAGTCTCACTTCAAGGCCTGGTAAAATTACGGATTACAGGAGCAGATTATTCTAGGAGTTATTGAAAAATACCTGAAGAACAATGCAGTCATTGGTCACAGCCAGCACAACTTCACAAGAGCAAAGTCCAGCATAATCAACCTAATTTCCTTTCCCAACAAGTTGATCGAAGGAAGCCAGCAACCTGTTTAGATTTCAGTAAAGCTTTTGATACTGTGTCTTACATTATTCTTCTGGACAAAATGTCTAGCACACAGCTGGATAAATACAGCATGCAGTGGGTGAGCAACCAGCTCACGGGTCAGGCACAAAGGGTTATAGTGAATGGGGGTTAGGTTGCATTAGGCTGGTGACTGATCACTAGTGGGGTTTCACCAGCCTCCAATTTAGGGCCAGTATTCTTCAATGTCTTCATAAATTACTTGTATGATTGACCAAAAAGTATACTAAGTAAGTTTACCTATGACAGATATTTGGGAGGAGCTGTTGGCTCCCTCAAAAGCAGAGAAGTCCTTCAGAAAGTTCCTGACAAATCAGAGGGTTGGGCAATTACCAATCATATGAAGTTTAATAAGGGCAAATGCTTGATTCTACACCTGGAATAAGGTAGCCATGGTGAACATACAGACTGGGGAGTGGGAAGCTGGAAAATTGCTCTGCAGTAAGAGACCTTGGAGGTTCTGGTCATTGGAAAGTTGAACATGAGTCAGCAGTGCCCTGGGAGCCAGGAGGGCCAAGCATGTCCTGGGGGGCATCAGGCACAGCATCTCCAGCTGGGCAAGGGAGGGGATTTTCCCGCTCTGCTCTCCACTGGAGCAGCCTCACATGACTGTGTGCAGTTTTGGGTGTCACAGCATAAGAAGGTTGCTTGATTTGTTCAATATGGAGAAGGATGGGACACCTCATTGCAGTCTACAGCCTCCTCACAAGGGGAAGCAGAGGGGCAGGCATTGATCTCTTCTCCCTGGTGACCAGTGACAGGACCCAAAGGAATATTACTGTAGGCCTAGGCCCTAGGGTATATCACCATGTCCCACAGCCATAGGGAGGAGGAGGAGAGAAGATCCAGCAGGCAGGAATTGTGCAGCAAGATTGATTTATTTAATTATTTTACAAACTCTTTTATAGAATTTTTTCTTCATAGTCTAATTGGACAAGGATCAGCCGCCCCTTGAGGGTGAATGGCCAAAATCCTAAAACATCCATTGTCAAAATATTTTCTACTGTACCATAAACAAGACTTTTCAAGGTTGCAGGTGTTTCATTGTTTACATAACTCTGCTATCTCTTCTGTGAGAGAGAAAAGTCTCTCACGGACTTAGAAAATAGCAAGAAAATCCTTGCTAGCAGCATTTTTATATCTACAAAGGAATGGCATGAATCTGCATCAGGAAAGCTTTAGGCTGAATATTAGGATAAGGTTTCTCACACAAAGGTTGGTGGGACAGTGGAACAGTCTCCCCAGGGAAGCAGTCACAGCACCAAACCTGCCAAAGTACAAGCATCGTCTGGACAATGCTCTCAAGCATATGATCTGATTCTTAAGGCTGTCCTGTGCAGGGCCAGGAGTTGGACTTGGAGATTCTTGTTGGTCCTTTCCAACTCAGGATATTCTATGATTCTATGAGTATGTTCGGAAAAAACCCCTACATCTGAAAGGTGCAAATCCCTTCAGGGAAGGGTTCAGCACTTGTGATGATTTTTCCCCACTCATTTCAGGCAACATCTGTTTAGCACTATTCAGAAACATTTGCAAATATTATCTTGTCAAAGCAGCTATAGCCTCTCTGGGAAATACATGACTCTCTGGGAAACATGTTCCTACATTTGATCACCCTCATGGTAAAACATATATTTGATTAATTGGAATTTCTGTTGTTGTACCTTGTGTCCTCTTATTTCTATTTAGAGTGCACAAGAAGGGTCCAGCTTCATCTTCTCTATAGCTACCCATTAGACGGCTGATAACAGCAGTAAGATCCCTGTTTAGCTTTCTTATGACTGAACAAACCCATCTCTGCTGCACATTATACACTCCATTCATTTTAGTGCCATCTGTTAGATTTGCTCCACTGCATTAACATCTTCTTTACACTGGGAATCCAAAACCGTACTTTAGATGCAGCTTCACAACTCATGAGTCAGGGGGCTGAACCACTTTTTATCCTGCTAGTTACATTACGTTGCAGTTACCCTACGCTCATGTTACACTCCAGCTAGGCACGTTTGCCTAAGTGGTACTGGACTGGCTCTACCTCCTTCATATATTCTTAAACACACTCCCCTCTTTACACTTTAGAAGGAAGCACAACACAATGTAAAGCTAGAGCTGTAAGCTTAAATTCCTTTGTCTGAGGACAGAAGGACTATTTAATTTGCTTTGTTTATTGATGGTGGAGTACACGTTTTGTGTCTTTTAATTCTGTAATTGCTCCAGAGCAGTCAGGCTGTTTAGACTCATGTCACAATCTGGACTACTTTCTAGTTCTAAACTACCAACTCTGTTTTTCTTAGTTTACTTTTATTACATAATATTTTCTGCTATTGGCAAAGAGCTGCAGATTATGCAAAATAGCCACAACAGCAAACACCCTGTAAATCGTAAGTCATATGTGGATTGCCAGATGATGAAATTGTAAATGAGTTTGCTTTTCTTGGCAAAATTCCAGTTGAAGAGTAACTAGTGCTACTATTTTGATAATAAAAACTGTGGAAGAATAATAATTTATAATAAAAGACATTGTTTAGAAACTGGAGTCAGAAGACTTGATTTTGTGGAAAATCCACATGGTAGAAGACATGGATAAGAACAAGCATGTTCAATTCCATATATAGTGCAGTATGAGACAGAGCAAACTGAGACACTAATATAAAGTATGTGTCATACAAATAACCTAAGCTTTATCTTTTCTTAAATTAAAGTTGAAGGATTCTTTGAATGGATTGGTGGTTTAATTTTAAACTTTTGATCAGTTCATCACAGATTTTTTTTTCACAGATTCTCCTGAAATCTCTCAGACTCCATAGAACAGAATCACGTGCAAGAGGTTCAAGACAGACCTCCTGGAAAGCCACCTCCAGGTGGATTAAAACTTTTTTGCCTCTTGCCTCAGTGCATCCACCCCACTCAACTTATTTTTTAAAGTCTCAGTAAAACACTATATTACTTAATCAGAAAAACAGCTATCACCAGAAATTTTAAAATGTCATTTCTGAAATACAGATTTGACAGTAGTAGTTGAACCCAAAAGATCTCAAGCACTGTTTCACACTTCTGAAGTACCCTGCTTTAATAAACATATTGGTAAAAGAAAGCAGCAGTACAATGTATCAGTAACTAGAATAGGATACACTGGAATACATAAATAACTCTCACATAGTAGCCAATTATATTATTTTAAAGCAGAAAGAAATTAGGCCCTCAGGTAGCTTTTACCTTAGAGAAATAAAAGCTACTGAGGGAAGAGCCATTTTGTCCCATGTCCAACACAGCCCATGATGAAGTACCAGATAAAATCTACACCTGGGAGGGGCAGGAAAAAGTGCTGAAGGCCAGAAGCATCATCCTGAACTTTATCCCTGTTCCTACCCCTCAATCAGTTACTGCCATAAAGAAATCTAATTCCTGATTAGATCCAACAGGTACAGAGAGTTGCTGTTATGGACCAACCCCAATGTCCCACAGTTTGGGTGCAGGCTTGTCACTCCACTGCCCACCAGCACCCCACACCTGCACTGCTGGGCTTTCCACCATCTCTTGCTCCAGCAGATCTCTGCACCATGCAAGCTGATGTGCTGGGGACCACTTTCTTGTAAAAGAAGGATGACAATGGCAAATCCCCTTCATTCTGTCCCAAATTTACTGCTGTTGGACTGGAGCCTTCCCTGCCCTCCAGAGTGAGAGGGTTCAGTCCCATCTCTCCACTGCCCAGTGCTCCAGTAACCATCTGCAGGGCTGTCCATGGAAGGCTGATGCTTTTGTCCAGCCAGAGCAGGCACTCTGCACTTGCATCTCACATAACCTGAAATGGAGACCAGCTGGATGGAAAAGATAGGGAACCCTGCCTCCTCTCACTGGGTTGAGGTCTGTCTCCATAACATGTGCCCTGTGCTGTCCAGTGTAAAATACAGGTCTGGCCTTTAGAAAGATGGCCAGGAATGAAGGACTAGAAATTCCCTCTGGCCAAGGAACTGCTACAGCCACTACTGTATTGTGTGTAAAAAGACACTTTTCTCACTCAAAAGTTATCCACTCTGTTTTGGAAGAAAGGAGAGAGGGATGCAGAGAGGAGGATATACTTCTGCCTTTACAAGAGCTTCTGGCTCCACTTTTTAGTCTTGATAAAGCCCTGGTGACACCAGCGCAGTGACTGCATAGACACTAACTGGGTGCTGACTGCACTGATCTGTTCCAGCTTGGTGGTAATTTTGGACTCCCTTTGTTGAATCACCTCTCACTGAATTTGTATCAGACAACTTACTGCACACTTCTGCTTTGCAGTCTTAGAGGATCAGAGATTCTAAACAAAATTTACAAGACCAACCTCTCTTTCACTATTTTGTATGTTTCATACAAATCTTCTGTAGTGGGATAAATGTTTGTTTGCTTAGGGACAGTAGTCATTAAAGTTTCAGCAAAATTCTAAAAGGAAATCCTCAGCTTTCCTTTTTTTTGCTTGGTTTTGTGTTTGGGGTTGTTGTGGTTTGACACTGGCCCAACATCAGGTACCCACAGGAGCCGTTCATTCAGCCTCACCTGCCACAACAGGGCAGAGGAGGGAAATGGGAAAAAAAATTAACAAAAAAATTAAAATTAATGTATGAGTGAGATAAGGACCAGGAGAAACACTTCAAGGGTGAAACAGGCTCAGCTTAAGTTATTAAGTGAATTTATTACTAACAGAATCAGAGGAGGATAATGAGAAGTAAAATGAGCCCTTAGAACACCTTCCCTCCCCAACCCCTCCCTGCTTCCCACCGACAGCACAGGGAGACAGGGCATGGGGGTTTGGTCAGTCCATCACCGAGATTCTCTTCCGCTGCTCCAGGAGAGGAGTCCTTCCCCTGTGAGGCCGTGGGGTCCCTCCCACAGGAGACAGTTGTCCATGAACTTCCCCGGTGTGGGTCCGCTCTCAGGAGCAGCAGCCGCACCGCCCCTGCTGCAGCGTGAGCCCCTCCCACAGGCACACAGCCCTCCCAAAACTGCTGCCCCATGGCTCTCTCTTTCCATGGGGTGCAGTCCTCCAAGGACAGGCTGCTCCAGCCTGGAAGCAAGGGCCCTCTCTCTCCACGGGGTCTTCCACTGGATCACAGCCTCCTCCAGGCATCCACCCGCTCTGGTGAGAGCACCTCCCTCATGGGCTGTGGGTGGATCTCTGCATCCCCCGTGGATCCCCACAGGCTGCAGGGGGACAACCTGCTTCACCATGGTCTTCACCACGGCCTGCAGAGGCACCTCAGCTCCAGGGCCTGGAGCACCTCCTCCGCCTCCTTCTTCACTGCCCTTGGTGTTGCCATGTTGTTTTCCCTCACATGTTCTCACCGCCTCCTCTTCTCTGACTAGAATTCCAAAATCTTGTCACTTTGTTTTGATTTTCTTCTTAAATATGTCATCACAGAGGCATTAACAACCTGTCTCACTGGCCCAGTTTTGGACAGCAGCATGTCCATCTTCAGAGCCATCAGGGTTTGGCTCTGCTGGACATGGTGGAAACTTCCAGCACCTTCCTCACAGAAGCCGTCTTTGTGTCCCCCCGCTACCTAAAATCAGGCTGTGCCAAACCAGTACAGGGGTTTTTTTTAGATTCCTGATTGATTCTTCTATATTGTCTATCAATGTATCAACAGCTATTTAGAAATCTCTGCAACTAAATCATGCTATCAAAATATTCAGATAATGTCTTAAGATAAAAACACTAGTAGATATGGATTTATCATTCCCAGCATTGCTGTGTGAGATTGGTTTCATTTCTGGCATATGACAAAGAGCCCTGAAATATTTAACAGAATCTTAAGAATTAAGCAGCATGGACTCAGAAGCTTTTGTTATATGACAGAAATGACTGTAAGCTCACTTCAGCTATTCAGAAAAATTAGTACAAGAATATCACTTTTCTTCATGCTATTTTGACCCATCTGCAAGACCAAATCTTTGTTCTTTTAATTATATTGTTTAGAGAGAACCTATGCGAGAAGAATAATAAATTGGAAGCTAGCGACATCTGCTAGTTAGTATGCAATGGTATTAGACAAAGCATGAACTGATTTGGGGAGTCTGAACTCTCTATAAGTCAGGTAATGAGCAATTTTTGTGTTGTTAATAGAATAAATATTTTTGTTACGTGTAACTTGTGTCTATCTTTCTGTAAAACCCATAGTTTTAGAGTAGCAAGTGTGTATATTTTGACAGTCTCTTTATTTTTATTAAACTCTTGTTACTAGAGATTGCTCTTTTTGTTTGCTATTATTGTCAAAAAGTGCATTACTATTTTCTCTGACATTCTTTATGAATCATTACACTTACAGATAGCACAGTCATTGTATTCTAGCTCTGACAATCTCTAAATATTCTGTATATCTTTATCAAATTGTTGAAGTGTTCACTTGCATTTATTAAAAAATGTTTCAAAGACAAGTGTTTTGCTACACAGTAATCTGTAGGTATGTCAGCTATCAGGTGTGACCTTTCGGTGCCTGCTTCATTTAACCCAGTACATCTATCCTGGCTGTGGGATTCAAAATGGTAACAATATCTGCTAAGGATCTGAAGAGCAAATATTTGCTTTCAGTCTGCAAAATTCAAGAGAGAAGTAAAGGTAAATATGCTACAGGTATGGCAATCTGACTAAATGCATCCCACTGGGATAATTTTTTCTAAAAACTCAGAGAAGAAAATAAAATAAAAATTGGTACTCATAGATGAGAATACCAAATGAGGCCCAGTTTTTGAAAACAGAGAAATGGATTTAGGTATAAGGATCCATTTGCAGTGATCTTATTCCTAAAAATTAATTTAGACACAGTATAAATGTTACTTTTACTGCAGACTTGAGAGTTTTTAAGGTTTTAAGGACAGAATTCTTCCCACTGACAGAAATTGTTTCTTGGTTTATCTCAGTAACACTTACATTGAAAATTCTGCAGAATTTTAATTAATAAAAAAAAGTCAGTTTCAAAGTATTTATTTTTTCCTCCACAATTTCTACACCAGCACAAAAACATGACATTGAATATCCTTATCCCCTTCAAGGAAGAACACATTATTGGGTTAAGTTTCAGTCAAAAGAAAAAAAAAAGCCTTAAGAACATAATAAAGTTTTATTTGTTTCATAAGGTTAAGTTCCAGATGGTAGAAAAAAATAGCTTTAGCAGTAGGAGAAATACACTGAGCAGATATCTCTTGCTAGCCAGAATTCAGCATCACCTGGAATATCTGAAAACACTTTGGATATGCAAGAATATGCACAACAAATAAATTAGAGCACTCCCTGCTCTCTGTAATTCTTCCTTACCAGATACACACACAATTTGAGGCATAATAGCTATTTCCTAATTATTCTGTAACTCTGTTTCTATTCAGAGCATTCTGAGAGGCTCTGCTCTTTCTATGAGAAACATAATCAAGCCAAATCATCACATTTACCAAGAGGCAATGCTGCCAAGATCCAGGCATGTAAATCTCTTCCCTATACAGTCAAGAACATTTGTAGGACTCATATCTGAGCCTGCCTTAGGCTATCGAAAAAGGATATGAGGAAACACAACAGTAGCCAAAGATAAGAAATTGAGTAAAGGTGATGATGGCTGAAATAGTGATTGCTACTCAGAAAGTCTATGGATGACATTCTAAATCTTAGAGCTTTGGATTGAAAAAAAACATTTAGACAGCTAAACATTTTCTGAGAATATGGTGATTCAGTCTTAAAAGTACTTCCCACAAAGCACAGGCTAAGGCACAGAGGAAGACATATGGGAGACCAAGACACACCCAACACTTGAGAGAATGAAAGGGTCTCCGGTGAATAGACTAAGCATTTTTTCTGTGGGATGTAACACCTCTGAGTGAATAAATACTGGGTTCTGTTAGGGGTTTTTAATAAGCTCTTTTGAATTAGCCATTTGTCCCAGAAACCTAGAGAAAATATCCTGCCTTATATCTCATTCAGTTTCCAGGGCTCATCATAGGAGCAAGTCAGGGGTCCCCAAACATTCAAGTGCAGGCTGATACAGGATTTAGGTCTAATCCTGCCATTTGCAGTTCGGGTGAAAGGCTGCTTATTTACAAAGAATTTTTGCAGCCAAAGTAAAGGTCATCACTCTGTGCTACATAATTAGGAATCCTAAAGGTATGGCTCAGAGAAGGCAGGGGCTGATGTAGGTAATGTCATGGTTTGCCATTACCAGAATAAGTAGCAGAAACAGAAAAATCAGCAAGGGAATTTGCAACAGATGTGTTTTCCAGGAACATCAGTTATTATGTGTGAGGAAGAAACTCAAAGAGAAACTAGACAGATATTAGCTAACAAGGGATGGGGGTGAGGGGAAGAGAGTGATGGAGAAAAAAGAAATGAAGCATGAGAATAGAAAGCCTAACGAAATGGCAAAGCAGACTAAAATAATACATAGCTATATTTTTACACACATATAGTGTATGCATAAAGTGATAAGCAACAATCCTCCTGGAAATGAAAGTTTGCACATTAACTCAAGATCACCACTCATGAAAGATTTTAAAATGGATTTTGAAGATAGAGACAGCATGACAAATCCCTGGAGGGTGTGTAAGGTGACCTAAGAGGGCGGAACTGAATCTCTTGCCCATATCAGTATTTATCATTGTAGGAAAAATGAAAAAGAAATGCAGAAGTTGAGAGTGAAATAAGAAAAACATGAACAAATGAGAAGGAATCCAAAATAAGACTAGAAATAGGTTTCAAAAGTAGAAATAGACTAATCAGGAAAAGAAATATAAGCCAAAATACAGTAATGTGCTAATCTAATGTTAGGAATAATGTGGAAAAAGAAGAGGAAATATTCTGAGGTGAATGTAGTGTATGCATATACTTACATACATATATATCATAATATTTATACAATCACTTCAAAAAAGAAACATTGCTTATTTGATATATTTGGAAAACAAAATCATAAAAGTAGAAACATTTGTAAGTACAGGTCATATTTTGGTATTACTTAGGATACTTGAGCAAGACTTCAGAAAGACTTATGTTTACTACATAAGAGAGAAACCATAGAATTCCAAGCAGACTCATCAAAACTCATTTCTTTAACAGAAAACAAAGGAAGTAATACTTTGATTTGGGATTGCTAGTGCTTTCTGCAACAAGGTTTTTTGTGCAGGAAGATAAGAACTTAACAAAGTTGTAGTAATTCACAAGAATAGTCCTGGATTCAGCAGTATCACTTAAAGATCTTCTGTTTCCAGATGCTATAATTTCCCCAGATATTCTAGCAAGCTTAGATTGTCTTTCTTATTATGTAAAACTTTCCTTCACTTTCTCTCATATTTCAAGTTGTAATACAGAAAGACACATTGAATTGTCTCTATGAGTCACCCAAGAGCCCTTTGACTCCTTTGTTTATTAATATCACTTTCTCGTCTCATGAAGCACACAAAAAAGGCAACATGAAGGCTGCAGAAACATTTTACTTCTATCTGCTTTTAAGATTCACTAGGATTCATACTTTTTCAGGGCTGTATATACATTTTGGGGAAGTCACAATTTAACAACTCTTTCTAAAGAAATGTCCAACTGAAAATAACTTTTCCCGATTAATTTTCCCGTTTAATTTTAAAGGCTGTTTTCTTTTACTTTATTTTCTTCATTTTCAGCACTTCCCAGTGGTCAAAATCAAGTTGGACTGAGCATGTTTCCGGCAGTTCTCTGGCTTTGGAGACTGTTTTCTGACAGATGTGAGAAACTTTTGACCTTTTAGCTTTAGAAAGCTTCATGATGAATGATTCAAACATTCTTTTCTAACTTTTCTCATACAAATACATCAAAGTTCCTATTTGATGGTGAGAGTTTTATCTACAATGAAAATAAATCATTTTTTCTATTTATTGCTATTTCAACTCTGCTACACAATTCTTTATAGGGGGAAAAAGAAAAGATCAGCTATGACCCAGTTGCCAGTAACCACCTATCCACAATACGCCTGTACAAAAGCTCTAGCTGTTTCTGACAAAAAGTTTCTAAAAATTTTTACTAAAAGGAATATGAAAATAAAAAATAGAACACTTTAGGAAGCTGATCCTGCTCTGATTTACACCAGAGGCAAAACTACCATAATATATTATGCTGGAAGATGAGGGCATATGAGTCCCTCAGACCCATGAGTCAAGCTGAACTGAGTCTCTATTACCAATTTGTAGGCATGTTTAGGCTTTATTTAGGCCAGATAGCAGCTTATTGATGAGCTATCAAGTCTACTGCAATGGTTCTTCTGTGGCATTCTCTGTAGGGTCATAGTCAGACTTGGGATAAACCCTTGGCCTTCTTGGAGTACATTTAGAACTCATTGTGGGCTGGAATTTGCACAGTTTTGTTTAAAGAAGCAATAGATTCAAGGCAACACAAAAAGACAGACGATAGGAAGACTGAATTTACTGTCCTTATTTTTGCACACTATCTCAAAGGAAACCATATACTGGCCAAAATATTGGGGGTTTTTCCCTTTAATCCATAGCTGTGTTCCTTTAAACTAGTTCAGAAGAGAATAACTTTTCAGATTTTTCTTTTACAAGCAGTCTTCTCACATAGTGCTTCATCTTGCAGTTCACCAAGGATCCTCCATTTGCAGAAGCATCATCCTATGGCCTGTGCACCAGCTAAATACTGAAACAGAGACAGTGCTCATGTTACTACTTCATGGGCTACTGCGAATCAGTTTGATTCTTTATCAAACTGGACAAACAAGAATTGTCCTGAATCATCTTTCATGAATGACAGCCCCTAGGGACTATTAAAGTGGAAGAGAAGTGGACTACAAAATCATTGGGAATGTAGGAGAAAACACTGAGATTCCCATACAGGTCGTCTCTCCTTTTGTTGCTTTAGTGAAAGCACACGAAAGGCGATATGGGTATACGGCATGTCTTTAGAATCTTTCACCTTCTGTAATGCTTTATATAGTTTTTTAATGAATATCCACTCATACTCTATGACAGGAAAACTTTTAGGTTTTGAAACAGAATAGAGAACTGACATGAAGAAACTGGCAGCTACGGCCCAAAATTATTCTCATTGTATTAATTGTTAAAATTACAGTATTATCTCCATGAGGTTTATAAGTCAGAATATTTAATCTATTTTACTTTTCTGACGGATTCAGCAAAACCAGCTCCTGCTAGATGGTGAATGACATTTGTAAAGCAGGAGCAGAATGTGTTGCACATCATATCCCCGTAAACAAAGGTTATGTTAGAGGACAGCTCAGGGGAGTCAAGCAGTTCGACTTCCTACTCGAAGTAGGGCTAACTTCAAGGCAAAATCAGGCCTCGTCTACAGGTCCTTTGTGCCTACACACAGTTGGTAGATACTTTCTCATTCAGGGCTGAAATTCTCCTGTCTGAGAAACCTATTTCACTGCTTAAATAATTCTCATTTTAAAATTTAGTCTCATTAAATGACAAAACAGTGTTTTCACTGTACATTACTTCTATTTTTAAAGTAACAGAGGAAGAGGAAAATAACAGAGCAAATGATAGTGAGTAAAAATAAATTGACACACAGAATTATAAAATCATTTGGGTTGGAAAAAACCTTTAAGGTTAACCAAGTCCAACCATAAACCTAAGACTGCCAAGTCCACCACTAAGTGGTACACTTAAGTTCCACAGCCTTAAGCACCACATCTGCACATCTTTTAAATACCTCCAAGTTTGGTGACTCAACCTCTTCCCTGGGCAGTCTATTCCAGTGCTTGTCAACCCTTTCAGTGAAGAAGTTTCATAATGTTCAATTTAAACCTCCCCAGGTGCAACATGAAGCCTATTCCTATTGCTAATTACCTGGGAGAAGAGACTGACTCCCACCTCACTACAATCTCCTTTCAGGCAGTTGCAGAGAACAAGACCTCCCCTGAGCCTCCTTTTCTCCAGGCTAAACAACCCCAGCTCCCTCAGCTGCTCCTCATAGGATTTGTGCTCCAGATCCTTCACCAGCTTTGTTCTCTGCTCTGGACACACTTCAGCACCTCAGTGTCCTTCATGTAAAGAGGGCACAAAGTTGATATTGCTAATGATCAAAATACTACATACCTTGGGACTAGTGTGCACAGACAAAATTGTTGCACCAACATACTCTTATGTTTACCAGATATTAGAACATATACACCGTACAAATGCCAGTAGAACTGGGTGTGAGCCACTTCATAGTGAGAAATCACCAGAGGGGTAACTTGAAATTGCCTTAGGAAAAAAAGTCTAAGAATTTTAGAAATACTATCAGCGGGAACCTCCACTATGAATGATCAGCCTTTTCTCAGCTTTTTGGGGGTGCTGAGGAAAGTCTTTCTTACTCACATTCTTTCATCTTACAGATGGAAGATTCACTAAAGAGCAATGAAAGGAAACCTGCTTTCTCTATTCAGTTTCTTTGTTCCACTTCAGATGTGAGAAAGACGGATAGGTCCAGTGTCTTGTGCTACACTCCCCTTTGCATTCTATTTCCTTCCAACTATTCTTTAACATCTTACAGCCTTTTGACTGTCTCATGATTGTTTTATTAAGCAAAGTACCTCCAGGATCTGATCCTTAACAATCATGAATGATTTGGGAAAGAGAGTGAGCAATGTTGTTAAAACCCTTGCAGATAACAAAATATATTTTAAAATTAGGACTCAGCTGTAAAGCATCTAGCAATCCTGAGTACCCACATAAGGAATTGCACACAGAAAATTTCACATTGGGGGAAGAAATACCTTTAACTAAAAAAGAGAAAACTAACTTAAAAAAAAAAAGCCCCACCACCTGGAAGATCCTTGCGTCTTATAATCTTTATATTGGAAATTGCACTTAAACTTCAGCTGTATAAAGGTTATTGACAATTCTTCCATTGGTAATATTGAAAAAGACTTAAACTCCTGAATCCTGGCTTCAACTGACATTTTATGCCTTTGATGCTTTTAGTCCATTTAAAGTTTATTACACAATATGTGACACAAGGGAGTCCACAAAATGTGCCTCGAATTGGATCTGCATTGTTTTCTGTCATTTAGAAGTTGAAACAATTAAATGCCAGCAGCTCATATTTAGAACTAAAGCTCCCTTCCTGTAAAATGTATAATTAAATTGCTGCCCTTATTACCTCTGCATCTATTGGTTGCTACTTTTCTACAGCATTATCCTTCAGGTAACACCATTATTCTTTTTCTGTCACTTTTCTGCTGTATTAGAACTGTTGTGGTATCTTTTTATCAGCATATTTCTTATGCTACAGTACTTATGCTTCACTTGACATATGAAAGTCAGGAAAACAATCAACTGTACAATAAATATGTGGGATCTTTTTAAGTTCTGACTTTTAGCTGGTTTAAATTAATAGAGTTCTGTAGCAGCTCATATAAGCATAATTTTTCAAATTAGTTGCTAGATTTCATAAATATTTTCTTGAACACCAAAAATATTTTACAACCCAAAAATAAAGGCTAAAATTCTAGGCTCCTAACAGAATTAGATGTGTCAAGTCTCATCAGACTCTCGCAGAAGTGCTCAGAGCAAAATTCCGACAAGCAGAGAAGGATATTTCTTACAGATGATGGGCCATGCTGCACTTTTCAGTCAGTTTTCTAGCTTCCTTGCAAGTATGTGTTTTTCTTTCACTAAATCCCTGGTTAAATCTCTGTGAAGGTCACCTTTAAAATTAGGATATTGGAAAGCTGAAGGGGGATCTTCCACACAGGACTGCAGAGTCTCCAAATGTTTTTTTGAAGTGAATGGGTTCTGTCTGACCATCTTTTTTTTTTCTACATTTATTTAATTAAAGAATACAAGTTAGAATATACAATTTAGAATCTATGATCCTAAGTGTCAAAGGAAATTAAACTGTATCCAAGGACCAAAATTCTGAAAATAAAAATTAGTAATCAGATGAAAGGCATTAAAACTCTGTGACATCAAATTGAGAGGCTGCAGGTATTTCTAATTTCTCAAATAAAGTTGTGATAACAGAGGGGGAAACAGATTATCATATTATTCATAAATGTTACAGTTCACTCTGATTTACAGAAGCAATTTTTTCCTGAGCACTAGTAATTTTGAGGAAGTGCTATTAAATAATTATTCAAAGATATTTTAGGAAAATAAAAAATACAGAAGTAACTTGTTGGGGGTTTTGCTTGTTTTGTTTTGTTTTTTAATGAAGCTAGAGTATTTTTAAGGAAGCATGATCTAACAGTTCTAAATAAAATAAGTCAATACTGCTCTTGTACTAATTTCCACAGAAGAAAATGAGATGCAGTGACTTTTCAATATATATTAAAATAAAGGGGGAGGATGACAATTATTCATTAAATATTCCCATACTAGGCAACCCCAGGGTTTTATCAAAATCAGCAAAGAGAAAAAAACAGAGAACTTGCAGGTCTTCCACTGGTGTATGAATATAAGTGCAAAATAAAACTAACGCACTCTACAATTCTGTGAGCAGGAAAAGTTCTTTAAACTTTAATAGTACTTTTCTAGAACTGTGGCTCCAAGGAGTCATTCTGTGTGTGTGCAGCTAAAAATATTCTTCATTGAAAGCAAAGGACGAGGAAAAGGCTGATTAATAACACAAGCTTCCAGAACTCTTCAGCATGCAAGTTACACAAGACATTATTACTTCCTCTATACTTATCTGAGTACAGAGTCAGATTGTAAATCCTGGGTACAAGATGATATTACACTTCACACAAGAGGTAGTGAATGCTTCTGCCAATATATAATCAGTGCAGCTAGGCTAAAAATAAGCAAACATAATAACAAAATAAGGTTATATCCAGGCAGCATAAAGTCTATGAGATTTCACTCCTGTGATTCAAAAGTCAATCAAGTGAGTTTACTACCTTTTATTTACACACAGTTTATTTCATTGATTTTATTTTTATTTCTAATTCGCCACTGCCTGGTGCTAGAGTGCCAGTGTAAACAAAGCAAAGGAAAAGCTTTCTACAGGGGCAGCAGGTAAGTAAGCAGATTGTCCACTGCACAGAGCATCTTTGTCAATTTCAGTGGCATGAGAACATGTAACACTACATGCTTGAAGGAGGTCAAAGATTGATGAAGTTGGCAAAAATAGCTACAAATCTCCTACAGTTTGCCTGTTAAAACAGGCACTACAACTATAATTGTGACAGGTCTGTTATTTAAGTCTTTGAGGTTCCTTGGTATATAATTTTAAATTAAATAAACAGAAAACATCAATATTAGATGATCAATTGCATTTGCAACTGTTACATTGGCACCTTTACAAAGCTAAGTGAGCTTTTGGGAAGTATGATCACTTCCCAAGGTTGGACTCAATGATCTTGAAGGTCTTTTCCAACCCTAATGATTCTATGAGTCTATGATTCAACAAGTCATACATGGCAACAGTGACAATGCCCATCACTCATCATCACTAAGACAGAACCTGCTTACTGTGCTATTATAACATTTATTGGGCAGTATCTAAGATGCAGGTTCTTACACAACTCTGAGACTGCCCAACTCAACTGCTCAGTCCCACAAAAAAAAGTATCTTCCACAGGCAAAGGTGGATTTTGTTCAGAAAGCTTATTTAAATATGCCATAAGTGACCATAACATCTCTTGACATGCCCCGCATTCCCATTTCTGTAAAATTTGCAGAACTGTACTATCACATTTACTATAAGCCAATTTCTCAGAGACAGGCTCTACCTGCCTCTTGCTAGAGGCAGGGAAAACATGCAGAAAACTCCAAACCAAAACTGACTGCAACTGTATAACTTCCTCACCATCACAGGCCTTATATCTGCCCATAAGTCTTTTAAGAGATCTTCCTTTTCATCTAATTTTTTAAAATATATTGTTGGGTTTTTTTCTATTGCTTTTAAACAACCAAAAACACTTCATATACACTTGTTTCCATCTATATTAAACGAAAACACAATGTGTCTAGGAGCCAACACCTAAACTAATCAAACTAAACTCTTCCTTCACAAAACAGCATGGTGAATACTCTCTTCCCCTTTTGGTCTACCAGGAAGACAAAGATGCCGCTGGCAACATGAAGCAATGCATTTCAACCAGGACTGGGAGGATGGCTGCTTGTGTCGTTTGTCTGAAATACTGTTACCCTCACTCACTACAGGTCAGAGAAGCCATCATGGCTGACAACGATCATGTTCCATCATGGGGTTCACACACACGGAGTTGACTCAAGATAAAGTTGAATATCTCTGAATCTAACACATTGCTGCTGGTGCGGTTACTTGGTGTTCCGCTTTTGCACTACAATGAGCGAATAGTTAAGGGGGAAGTTACCTAGTTTGAGTCGCACAGCCATAGATTGATTGAATTTCTTTCTGTTTCTTTACCAAACACAGTAGGGGTGGAAAGTTCACAATATCTATATCTAGATTTATCCATTAATGGAATTTAGTATCTTAGGAAACATAAAGGGGAAACAAACAAACACCAAAAAGCCCAAGTAGGAACTGAGACCAACACAGCCATAAACAAGATAATGAGGAGTTCGCAGAATGCGCTATGGCACAAGATTCAAAGCTCATTTCTGAATGTGGTCTAATTATGTTAATTAAGCTTCCTAACTCACAGCTAATGAGTTACAGCTAGTCATGGCTTATTAACCCAGGTGTCAGATCAGGGAATTCAGGTTGACTGCATGTGGTTCTACACTGATTTCTACACAGTTACCTCCAGCAGCTCTGCCACCTCCTGTGTGGAGGCCTGACAGAACAACCGCAGATGCCACTGCTCTTGCTGGGGTGTATTATCTCCACAAGCTCATTAGAACAAATGATTTCTTGTTACATGAAAGCAGAGGGTCTAATGCAGTGAGGTTACTATTTAGTTTATAGCTGCTGCCCTTGTCCCTGTCATTACAGGCCCTGATAAAGTCTTGCTCCGTCTTTCTTGCAAGCCCACTTTAATGACAGAATGGATGCAATTAGATATCTTCCTCAGGCTAAACAAACTCCAGCTCTCTCAGCCTTTGTCCACAGGAGGGGTGTTCCAGCACTCTGATCATTTTTGTGGTCTTCCCCTGAACCCACTCAAACAGGTCCATGTCTTTTTTGTACTTGTGAGCCAAAAGCTGGACACAGCTCTCCAGCTGGGGTCTCACAAGAGCAGAAGGCCAGAATCACTTCCCTCAACCTTCTGGTCACACTTATCTTGATGCAGCCAGGGTGCAGTTGGCTCTCTGGGTTGTAGGCCCACATTGCCAGCTCAGGTCCAGCTTTTCAACCACTGATATTCCCCAAGCCCTCCTCCATAGGGCTGCTCAATTCATTCATCACTCATCTGCACTTATATTGGATTGCACTGACCCAAGTGTGGGACCTTGTGCTCAGCCTTGTTGAACTTCATGAGTTTTTCACATGAGCCTACTTCTCCAGCCTGTAAAATTCCCTTTGGATGTCAACCCTTCCCTTCAGCATATCAACTGCTCTGCTTAGCTTGGTTGTGGGTTGTGTATTCATGTTCTACAAAATAGATTTAGGTACACTAAACATTGTTTTTGTACCTGCCTGCTTCCAAATTGATCTGGCTACATCTTCAGCAGACGCAAGCAGGTTATTCTGTAAGCTTAAAGGTATAGATGCAATTAGGGGGACTGCAGACTAAGCCTATGCATCAGGCCTCAGCAGCAGTTATTCATGCATTGCCAACCTTAATTTAATGTCCTTGGGGAATAAGAGAAGGCTGATTGTTCTCTTGTATGAGCAGCACAGGTAGCTCATTTAACGGAGCTGCACTGCCTGTTTTGTCATTCTGCTCACAGTGCCTTAGGCGATAGTGACAAGAATAAAACTTAAGAAAAACTAACAATTCACAGAACCTGTCAAAACCCATTACTGTGACTTGTGCAGGTCTGTATCCCATCACTATCAGCTATCAGAGCTCACAAAGACCAGTAAGTTGGCATGTATCTCAGCCAGGTGGGCAGTCAAGTACACCAAAATCTTTCTGATGCCACAAAATGCAGCTGACTCTAATAAGACAAAAAGTGAAATTGGAAAACTAATGGTAAAGGAATAAATCTTAAAACATAAAACCAGATGTAAAACTGTGAGGGAAATTGAATGGATATTTCTTGAATCTTAATTCTTACGTTTCTCACACTGCTGCATATATTATAGAAGAACTGTAGGAAAAATCCACAGTGCTAGAAGCTGCAGTTAACATACTGCTCCAAGTCTGTAATCATTATCCATCAAGTAACATAAAGTAATTTATTGTACACTAAGTGCTTAGTGTTGCTACTTTTACTTCTAGAAATAGCTTTGGCTCATTTGGGCAATGTATTCTACTTTTGATTAAAATGACTGCTTGAGACTTGATTGATGTGAGAGTTTGAACAGATAGCAATTGCCAACCTGGGTTGCTCATCAAAAGCTGGCATTTAGAAAAAAGTTAATTCACTGAATGAAAAGATTTGTGTTCTGCGAAGAGCTATGATGCATAACACTGTAACTAGACATGACCACCATTCTATACCATGAAGACCGAAAGATAATGTGCTAAGACAAAAGAATTTTAATTACACCAAATTCAGCTATAAGGTATCTGTTTCTTGTATCATCATCCAGAATAGATGGAAAGAGCAAGTACTGTATACAGTGACAAAATTATCATAATAAGTCTTCCTCAGAACTCTGCATGCCAACATTTTGTAAATTATGTCTGCTCAGAAGCAGGCCATCCCTTGACCCTAATTATTTCATTTTATTGTTCTCTGATACACTTGGAAGATAATTAGACCTTCTAATCTATTTGTTAATCAGTAGGAATAATTTCTCTTTTGCCCTATGAACTGCTTTTGTAGGAATATTAGTGAGTGGAGTGGGAGAGGCCTTCTACTCTCCTATAAAAATCTCAGGTTATAGGGTAGCAGCTGAGGTAGAATGGTACAGCTACATGTAATTTTGTAATAATTATAGATCGTAACTACATGTCTGTTATTCCACTGTTCTGTAAATTTCCACATAGACTAATGAGATTGCATATTACAGTACCACCTCTTTAGGTATGCCTACGGAATTAACTTTATTCATTCAAGTATTTTGATGTGATCAGTTCAAGAACTTAAATACACACAAGCTTTTGCAGAACTGAGACTCAAGAGCCTCATTCTACACTTAAAATGTATTTGGAAAAGAACTTTTGTCTGGAGCTTAGGGAGCAAAATGTCACAATTATGTATAGACTGTCCTTTTAGAAACTGTGAATAAAACAATTATAAACTGAAAGAGAAAACAACAAGGAAAGCGAACTTCTAAATGTGCTTCAGCAAAGGATACTTCATTTTACTTCTACATGTTCTGATGTTTGTCTTACATTTATATAATTTAAGTTACAATAAGACTATATTACAAGTATATACTGCAAGGAAATTAAGGTAATAATTTAATTTACATTTCATCAACATTTACACAAAAAAAGGTCTAGCATATCAAGAAAGTCATCTCCATAATGGGATCAATTACTGGATTTTAGTTTGTATCTTTTGGTTGAAACTAGGTGAACTTTCAACCCAAGCCATTCTATGATCCTACAGTTGTTTCATATGAACAGTGATAACTTGTTCAGTATTTCCTGTACTGTCCTCTGACCTCAGCTACCTGTGTTAACCCTGCTAAGTGGAACTTGCTAACTGCATTAGTTAGGATAAGAAGTATAAAGAAGTTCAAATAAAATTAGAGTATTGATTTCTAATTTTCCCACTAAGTTCACTGAAAAAAGGGTTAAAGAAATGTTTAAAGAAATAAATGATTGAGCAAGTCCTTAAATGTCAGGAAGATAACATGGTTTCCTATAGGAGGAATCTCTTAGCAAGGAGCAATTGCAAATTACTGCAAAATACTTACAAAGGAAGCTCAGTGTCATGTTGCTTTCCTTACAAAAGCCACGAATAACAGCCAATGAAAACAGGCATGGCTTAGCCTACCTTAAAGACAGCATTTGATTTGGGACCTATTGACAAAAGAGACAGAAAAGAAACAAGAAAGGAACTACTGCCCAGCTTGCTGCCATACATGTCAATGATTTCTCAGAAACTATCAACTATAAGAAAAAGAATCCCATAGCCAATCCATCACAAGGAAGAAATGCAAGAGAACAGAACACATTTTTAAAGATTTGCTCGGCCAGCGTCATGTTTTAATTAAAGAAAATAAGAGAGACCATAGCAACATACAGCACTCCATAGGTACCGTGCATCTCAGAGGAATTACTGCATGTGCGAATCAATATCTGTCTGCCTTCAATGCAGAACAATGCAGGTGGTTTGACAGAGAGTTAAAATGTGTTCTATAATGAGTTCAGTAGAGCCATTGACACTTCAATTTGAGTTAAAGCTAATTCAGGACTTCTGACCAGAAACTTTGCAGTATTGAAGAAAAATTAAAAATACTGTTTATCTCTCTTTTCAGTAAGGATGAGGTGCAAAACTTTCTTTAGCATCTTTATCAACCCTCAACTTCTCCAACAAAATCTTGGTGCAGAACTAACCCCATCCTGAGTACAGGCTTAATTTTCCATACTTATCTCAGGAAACCTGATGCAATCAAGACTCATATTACTGAGCAAAATCTGTTACATGCTATGATCCCAGCGCATCCACAGATCTTGCTGACTGAGCACCTGTGTGCCCTGTGGAGTCACAATGGATCCAACACCATTCCAGATCAGCTGGATTCATTGTCCAGTCACACTACACATGTCTAATGCTCTGTTGCAGGGGTAGACAGATAAACAGACTAATGCACCACACTAAGTCACATTGAAAGGTACAGATAGAAAGCAAAATCTCCCTGAAAAGTAGGTAAACTTCTTTCTGAATTGGCTTCTACTACAATCCTTGTGGGTCCCTTCCACCCCAGAATATTCTGTGAAAGTTAAAGGTTCTGTGAAAACTATCCAAGCCATAAACTCAGAGCCTGTGCACGAGTCCCTGAGAACTTGTACACTATTTCTGAATTGATCTGCCCCTATATATTTTCAGGTTCCTAGGGTAAAATAGGATATACCCTCCTACATCACACTGTTTAGAAAAATCAAGCAAACTAGGAGACCACTGCCCTCCAAACAGAAAATAATACCTGCTCTTCCCAACTGGTAACAGTAAGAAACAGGAGAACTGGTTGATACAGGTAAGTGAACAACAATGAAAAGAGTTGGTTTTGGTTTTTAAATGCTTGCTTAAAATATAAATTAGAATTTCAGCAAATTCTCATCCATGATACTTGGTTTCCCAATTTGTTTCTTCCTAAGTCTCTTCTTATAGCATTCCCCCATTTTTTTTTCTTTCTTTAATTTTACAGTAAGGAAGGAGATACAGCGCAAGTCCCAGCAAGCCACAGATTAATTATTTCAATAAAATATACAACTGAGACTGTTTAGGACTGAGATCAAGAAAAACAAACTATATCTCCAGCAGCTCTCTGTTGAATATTGTTAAGATCGCCAACCCTTAAGCCTCAGTGACAGTTGAAGATACAGGACACATCCAACAGAGAGATTTGTAGAAAGACTTATACCCTTTCTGTTCAGTCCTTGAGTCCACCAAGCATGAGTTAGCTCTGACCTAGGAGCTAGGTAACCATGCCAACGCAGCACTAAGGTGGAAATAACATCCTAGTTCTCAACAGGATGCATTATTTCGCCTCTGGCTTTCCCTCATCTTAATATAGCCACTGTCTGCCTTGTTTTCATCCAGCAGGACAGGAGGACACATGACGGCCGCTCTCAGATGGACAACACTAAGATATTCCTTGTTCTTTTGTATTCCAGTCAGTAACTAGCCTAGATCCACAGACTGCAAAAAACAAGCACTGTTACGGTGTTTATGATTTCATTGTTGGCAGCTCTGGGAACAAGCCTTGACAGTGTTTTGAACATTCACCTGGTGTGAAGAACCAACCTTGTTTAAGTTATCGTGGTAAGACTACCAGATAAGTATTTTGAGAGAGAATAAAAACATATGTTTTTAATCTTACAATGGTAATATTCATGAGCAAATTTGTATAAGCAATATTTTAATATAGCAAAACATGTGGAATTTCACATTTTTTTAAATTTCCTAAATTTAACGTTGTCAAAGTATAGGTGGGGTTGTACGTGGATATGAGCTACCTGATTTTTATAAAATCCAGAACAGCTCTTATATTTCATATTCATGTATTGATGTTCAAAGGTGAAGAAAATCACATTCAAATGGCTTTTTAATTTATGAGTGATTAAAGAGGAATTTTTGTTTATTAGCTACTTGAACATTACCGCTCTAAGAAAAGGTCTTTTGGAAACAGTGGAGTTTAATTTGACACATGTGGAAAAAAACATGAAAATAAAAATTTGTAAACAATTCTTTCTTTTCTGTACATCCTTAATACTAATATAAAATATTGCTCCTTAAAGTATCTGGAAATATCATATAACACATTATAAACTAAAAAGACAGCAAATTAATATTTAAAAAACAACCAAAACTAGAAAGCAAATATTTTATGTATTGATATTGAAATTCTAATACTTATTTTTGATGCAGATTAATGACTCCTTTTTAATTAGACTGAATTCAAGGGAGCATGTAAACTAAAATGAAAGCAACATGTTGGGGTCAAAAGTAACCCCTCTAATAATTGTCAGCATAAACCTCATTTCTGAAGGAACCAAATTGTCCCTACAAGTGGAAAGAAGGAAAAGAGGCCTTCGAGAGAATGAAAAAAAAAAGGGAAACCACAGCCACTTTCTTCAGAGCAAAGCTGTTCAGTTCAAAATCTCACTATTTTCCATGGCAAAAGAAAAGGCACATACCTTTGGGCTTACCTTTAAGCACAGTAAATATCACAGCAAGTATAAACATAAGCAAACAACAACATAACATACATTTAAATAAAAGTCTAATTTTTTTTCCCTAAGAATGAAGAATAAGCAAGACATTTGAAATGTGCCTGGATAACTGAAGTTGAAGACAGTACAGAGTTTGCTTAAGATCAAACATGGCATTTTCTGATCACTATTCACACATCAATGCTTTGGACTCTGTTCTCAAGCTAGAGAGAATGCTGTTTACCAGAGTTATTGCAATTGCAGCTTCGGCACAGTGTATTATCAGTGAATGGCTGAGTTTGGAAGAGACCATTGAAAGTCGTTGGGTTCAAATCCCTTGCCCGAGCAGGGCCACCTACAGCCAGCTATCCAGGACCATATCCAGACATACCGAGAATATCTGCAAGGAGGGAAGCTCCGCAAAGTCCCCGGGCAGCCTGTGCCGATGGTCACTCAAACCTCACAGTAAATGATGGACCTGCACCCACACAGACAAACATTTCCTTGCCCCACCATTTACAGCTGTGATTGAGAGGTGAAAAAAAATGCACCCTTCTGTGGATACAAAAATGCTGCTAGCAAGAATTTTCCTGCTATTTTCTAAGTCCGTGAGAGACTTTTCTCTCTCACAGAAGAGATAGCAGAATTATGTAAACAACCAAGCCACCTGCAACCTTGAAAAGTCTTGTTTATGGTACAGTAGAAAATATTTTGACAATGGATGTTTTAGGATTCTAGCCAGTCACCCCCAAGGGGTGGCTGATCCTTGTCCAATTAGACTATGAAGAAAAAAGTCTATAAAAGAGTTTGTAAAATAATTAAATAAATCAATCTTGCTGCACAATTCCTGCCTGCTGGATCTTCTCTCCTCCTCCCTACGGCTGCAGGACATGGTAATATATCCTAGGGCATTTTAATATCCTTCTAAGAGAATTATTTTCTTCAAATCGTCCATGTTACCACAAGGCCCTGTTCACCCAGTTTAACCACATCACCAACATGTAAAACATGATCCTTGGGGAGGCATCAGTGGGCACATATTTGATGGTGTCACTGAACTGTGTCATTGTTTGTTGCTTCTCTTTTGCCCCGGCATTTGTTTTGGTCCTGGTCTATATTCTTTAGACTTTTCATGGTGAGTTGCTTGGATATATTGACTGTTCCCCTCCATTTAACCCTAATCTATACTCTTTAAACTTTTCTTGGTAAGTTGCTCGGATATATTGAGTGTTTTCAGTACTGATCTTTGACAAGAAGCGGAGATTCATCTTGCCGAATTCAGCCTTATAGAACACTCATATGGGAATAGTTTATTTAATGGCTTATCAGTTAGTAGCTGAAAAGCTTCAGTGCTTGTTATTTTCTCTTTTATCACCTATTTGTTGGACAATTATGTCTGTATTGCCTGGTTATTCCCTTTATACTCTGTAGTCCTTGACCAGTTAACTTAATGAAGCAGATATTCACATGTTTCAAATATTGTTACAGATTTCATCAGAAACACATCTTGCTTAAGAACTATTTCCCTAACTTGCCATCTGTAGTGACCCAAGAGACATGAGAACTGTAGCCAAAAAAACCCTCAAAGTAGTCGCAAATTAACCAAACCCAGAGAGGAGTACATTTCTAAACTAGCAAACAGAATGGAAAAGGGTGAGATACTTGAAAACTGAGAAAACTTACAAGGTTATTTGAGTAAGAATAGTCTTCATACTATTGTTTTATTGCTGAATTGAAACCAAATTATGTTTATTTTGATGAATCAAGGGAAAAAGTGTCTGACAACTCCAAAACTAGGAAACAAATTTGTCACCATAAATACTATTCAACACTAGAATAATGTGATAAACAATGAAAACACACTCATTTCTGCAGAAGAGGTAGGTAGCAGTTCAGCATTTACCATGCAAGAGCTTGAAAGGAATTTGAGTTACTAGAGAGCATATTTGCTAAAAAATGCAAATCAACTCCTCATTTTCCCAAAACAGAGAGATGAAATTTGTCTAAATTATATGCATGGCTGTTTTAGATGAGATATCAAAAGCATTTTATGCATTATCCATTTATGATAAAATTACACTGTTGCTTCCATAAAATATACCCATTTCCAACGCATTGTTGCTTTTGTTAACACCTGACAGTGAAAAACTTTTGTTATGAAATTGTAAAAGGCATAACAATTTTCTGCCATCTTTTTTTATATGATCGAAAGGCTAGCTTCTGGGAAAAAAATTAGAGTTTTTCTCTTTCTGGAAGAAAAAAGTCCTGCTTTTCTGTGAATAATATGTTAATCACAGGAATTAATCTGGGAGAAGTAGATTTACAGTCACAATGTTAATGTGCCAGCTCACATGTTAACATATCACTTCATATCTATCTTGAACTGATAAACTGCCAAATTCTTGTTCTTTTTTGTGATTATATTTTGACACTATTTTTTCCATTCTACAATAGATGGGATTGATGATATAAATTCTTTCCAAAGGTTAAGACAAAAGGATTTACTGGTCAGCTTGAAAGAAAAATTATGAAACACTGCTCCAAAAAATTTTTAAAAATAGTTTGGATTTAGCAGATATGTGGGGTTCCAGGTATGTGGACTTCCCCAGCTACCTAAATCTTTATTAGGGTAAAAGTTTCTTCTTCTCACTGGCTACCAAATCACTTCTAAAGACTATGACACTTTTTTTATTTATTTGTAATATCATCAAATGGAAGAAAATCAAAAGATTAAAAGGATCTGGAGGTCATCCAGTCTACTGTTACTCTCCCTTAGGCTGAGCAATGTTTTTGAAACTTAATTTACATATGAATTCATTTCACTTCGCTGTTAAAGAGAGGATAAGAGCAAGAAATCAGATTAAATGAAGAGCACGCTCTTCACTCCCTTCTTCCATTGATTTAAAACCTTCCTTCAGTGGACATCAATGTGCCAAAAATGGCCATTTCCAAGAGCCTATATTGGCTAGCAGTCCACAACACATAAGTGTAGAAAGACAACCAAGTTCATGAACCAGCTCTACCTATTAAAACCCTTCCAGATGTTTGTGCAATTTGTAGAAAATTGTTCCAAATGCTTCTCCAAATTTAAGTCAATTAAACATTTGTGTATGAGAATAGGAACTACTGTGATGGCCAAGAGGCCTTATGCCAAAGGAAAGCTAGGATTCAAACAGAGAAAATCACAACTCTTGAAAAGGTAATTACCAGCTACTGTGAAGTGCTAAAGCACTTCCCTTCTATTAATATCCAGAAAAGCTTCACTTTCCCAGAAATCTCTACAGAATTGCTGCTTCTATATGCTCATTATTAATTTCAGCTGCTCTGAAATCAAACATTTCTAACAACAATACTTCCAACTCATCATAATGACGAAACAGATCAAAACAGAAGAACATGATCATACTAACAAAAGAGAAAAATAGATGAGTGATATGTATGGATACCTCTTTTTTCCCCATAATATTCTCTGAAAGATCAGCCCTTAAAAAGTCTTAAAATTATAAACCCCCTTCATAAACTGAGCAGAGAGAGGAGCTGTTCCAAGTAAAGCAGAACATATACATAGAAGTGTAGTTTTCAGTGATTACTGTTCATGGGATTTGCATAATTTGAATCTGGGATTTATTTCTTTTTACCACTGCCTAACATTTTTAAAAATAAGTTCGTATTTTGTACTTTGTAAAACAAAGGCCAAGTTATATTCCTGATATATTGTGGTTATTCCTAATCTCATGGGCAAATCACCAGTCTTTTTTTTTTCCTGTTTCTTTCTCTTTTTTTTTTTTAATAAATATTTTCCACTCCAACTAGAAGACTACTGGGATGTCTGATATATTCTCTCTAGGTGTTTACTTCCTGAAATCTCTCTCTTACTGATCTTCACTAAAAATTAAAAATCATAAATAGCAAGCCTGTAGTAGCAAACTATTTATTGAGATGCGCCTCTTCATAAATTCCTTAAATAATTTCCTTCAAATTTCAAAAAAATACCAAAAGATCTGGCTGCAAGGTTATAGTCTAATCAGGCTTACAGGCATCTAAATTTATCTGACCTTCTTGATTATAAAATACTATTTTTCAACTGAATTACAGTATTTCCATTCTTCCAAAGGAACTTCTAGTTGCTAAGCATTTTTATTGGCCTTTTAGTTTAAGGTAGTAATACATGACATTTTTCTTTCCCTCCATCCTTGTCATTGTATGGATCTGAGGTAACTCTTTTGTCTAGATCTTTAAGGAAAGTTTGGGTTACTATCTGGTGTATTGATTTACCTGAAAAACTAAGATACATTCAATTTTTACTAAAATTAGATGCCTTGATACACCAATGTTTTCTCAAAAAATTTTCCAGACAACTAAAATCCCTACCTTTAAAACTAACCCAAGAAAATTTATCATAAAATCTCATGTCTCATCTACTGTGTAATGTTTACTACTATTATTTGTTAGTCTGTAGCAGTTAGAAGATCCAAACAGGGATTATAGCTGTGGACAAAAGACAATCCGTTTTCCAAAGAGCTGAAAACACATATTTTTAATTTAATCAAATTTGTTATTTTAAACTCTTGTCACAGACCACAGAGTCTCTCAAAAAAGCCAGAGATAAAACATGTCCCAGCAGGAGAAGAAAAGCAAAGGGAAGAAGCAAGGAGGCCTGAAGGAATATTCACTAGAAAGTTAAGAGGCTGGACTGTTAAAGACAGGGTAAGAGCAAGAAATTAGATTTAATGAAACAGGGAAGGAAAATCACACCAAGAAGTGACAACTGTTTCGATTTCAAGAACCATTCAAATGCCATACATCAGCTGTAACATTATTATATGAGAACAGATGGATAGGAAAAACTTGACAAAATATTTATCCATATCATGATTTTCATTTATGTCCCTTGCTTACCTGGACTGGGAGACCTCTCAAAATATGTTTTGGCTTCCTTCTTCTCATACAGTGTTTTAACAGAAACAGTGAACAGGAGAAGAGGTTAAGGCTGCTGAGAGGTGGGTAGCTGCACCCTGACCTGAATTGATCAGGCTGCTAGGTTCCCTAAGATACGCTGCCAAGTTCAGAGGTCTTTACTCTTATAGATTTAAAAGGTCTCATCTAATTTGTACCTGTCAGTTTACACCTGCTTCTAAATTTTTTCAGGATCAGCAGCTTGGCTGCTGGGGATAGAGTGTGGAGTAACTAGAAAGACAGACTTCTCTGATGGTCTGCCGAGCTTGCAGAAGCTGTGGTCTTGAGGACACAAGAGTTGAGACACACCCACACATCACCGTGCTCTGTTTTAAGTACTGGGCTACAGCACAATCTGAGTAAGTTATCCAGTCCAGTGGCTTGCTGTGCATGGGTTTCTGAAACACCCTGGTGTGATGAGCTGTAATTTCAAAGTCCTCAGAGGTATCTCAAGGATTTTTTGGTGGGGTTTTTTTGCATGAGCATAACCCCCCTGGTTACACACTATTTCAGTTTTGTATGCTACAAATTGACTTTCATCTTCAAAGTTACTTCTAAGAAACAAAGTCAGAAGCAGAGAATTGTCACTGTACAAGCAGCAGCAGTAGACATGGTAATGTGCCTCCTACAATAGCATGAATAATTGAAATTGCCCTATCACAGATCATGTGCCACTTGACTTCAGACAACCAGTTCCTTGATTATCAAATCATGATAATCAATGCAAGGCCCATTCTTTTCCCTGGTGCAGTTTTACGTCCTTTCAGACTTTTCTACTGTTGCATGAGAAAATCAGAGCTATAAAGATGAAATACATTTTTTGAGACTTAGCTGCTGCTGGCTTTGGCACTGCTATGCAATAAGCAAAACTCATTCAAAAAGAATGATTCTTAAAAAGTAACAATAAATGTGTGATATCCAAAAGAAAAATTCAGTGCAATCTTTTTCACACAGTTATACACACATTTTCCAATACTGAAAAAATTAAATACTAAAGCAATAATCATATCTAGTGTGGTGGAAAAAAAGTTGTAAAGTCTAAGTTCCATCTCTGCTACAGTAAGACTACAAAATAATCAGAGCAAGAGGAATTTTCCCCTTTTTTGCTTGTTTGTTTCTGAACTCAGAAAACAGCACCTGATGTTTGGAAATAGCATTGATTTTACTGTTTCTACAAGAAAAAGGAAAGAAAGGCACCATGAATATCCAAAAAATCATCAGGCATTCAAAGTCTTCATAAAGTAGCATAGTCTATATTAGTAATTCAGTAAAAATAGCAAATTTACCCTAAGGCATTTGAGGGGCCGAAAAAAATACCTACAATTTCAATTTCAAACATGGTTTTCAGTCTGTATCTAGGAATAAATGGCAGCTTTCCTATATCAGATATTGAGAATAATAATTACACATGGAATACACAACCTTAGACAGAAATTCGCAAAGGAGAGACAATCCTTAGAAAATACCATTAGAAAAATTAGTTTTAAGTTAGTAAAAACAGAAGTTTCAAATACTTCCCATAGTGTCTATATTTCCCATAGTGCCTATAAAATAGTCTCTAGGTTGAATATTATTTACTTCTTAAAAAATACAGCATACACTCTCAAGAATATAAAACGTATGTTTAGCTACTATCTTTCTATTTTGCTGGCTGTACACTAAAAAGTAAGGATACCTTGATTGCCAAATAGATTTCTGAAGCTGTTCAGCTTGGTAGGAGCACAAGTCTACAGGTCTTGTATTTCAATAATAACCTGAAGCATTTTGGTAAAACTTAGAAATCTGTCACTTACTCATGAATTATTTATATAAATAGTGCATTATATTTTTATTATGAAACATTTCTGCCTCCCTGTAGGCCAGATGGCTCAACCAGCTTTTGAAGAAAACACATACCATGCGTGTTTGCAAAGATAGAGAAATACGTGCTCCATATTAAAAAAAAAACCCACACACACACAAAAAAACAGGTGTAAAACATTTTGCCTGTGCAGGCTTGACCTACTACATACACCTGCTTCCACCTCTTTATCCTCCTCAGCCCCCAAGGACACTGGAATTCCTCCTTCCTTCACTCTTTCCTCCACATAGACGTAATCACCTGTTGTGAACAAAAAAACATAAAATTCTCTGGTTTCTGTGAAACTTCAATGTTACCTTAGTACAAACTATCAGTCTAAGTTTCTGCATTGTGATACAGCTACAATATGACAGGCAGAAAAAACAGACTTCCAAGAGAATTATTCCCTCTGTGATGCATCTGCATTGATGCAATTTCCACAGGAAGACTGCACTGCATATATTTTGTACCCCCTAGAATAACCCAAATACTCTTCAAGTCTGGTCTAATTATTCTTTACAATATCTCTCAGAGCTTAAGATTTAATATCATGTTTTGTTATGATTTCAAGGGCTACACATCCCCATGTGTGTATCTAAATTCCTTGCTTCATCCATTGTACAAACAACAGAACCTCAATTTTCTGAACAATTCCTTTCTGTGTTTTCCATAATGATTTGAAAACAGTTCACTTTCTTCTCTAATGTTTCACTGAACCTTTCATCTACTTAAGGACCATATGAGGCTACAAATAGTTTTCCTTTACCAATACACTTTCTTAGAAGCCCACCAAAATAGCATTTATAGACTATTAGAACTGTTCAAAAAGTCAATTTTCATTTTGCAAAATAATTATCCCTATATAAATAGTGAGCATTTCATTCTAATGAGCTCACATAAAAGTAAAAAGCTAGTATTTTTCTAAGCAGAACCATTTTTCTTAACCTTAATTTTCATTAATTCTTGACTTTTAAAAGGTCTGCCTATCAGCTGCATCTTCTTTTATTATTTACATTAGCATAGGCAATTAATAGTGAATATTGGTCCTCTACCAAAAAGAATGTTCTAACAGAGTAGTAATTAGATAAGAAGAAAATTGAAATAGTCCAACATGCAAGGCATGATGACAGTTCAGGAGACCATCTTAGCTATTTCCTGGCAAAATTCTTCAAGAAGTCAATTGTGTGACATACCGAACTGTGTCATTTAGAAATGCCTTATGAGCATTAGATACTGTAACTAAAAAGGAATTTCATTTACATCTTGGTAAATCAGCTCTTGAAATCCTTCATAGGGAGGTCATACTAGATGAGAATATGACAAACATCCAATAATCCACGACAAAACAAGATAATTCTTTCATTTTTACTCCCTGCTTTATTATGAAAAGATACAAAACATTTAAGACAGACCTTCACTTCCCAAAATTTCAGCTTAACCTCTCTGACAACTCTGCTATGCAGAAATTTGAGAAATCTCAGGGAATTTTAGGGTACGCTATTGGAAGCCATGCTAAACCTGACCCAAGTTATTTATAAAGTGTCACTGTTTTATTCAGAGTACAAAGACTTAGGAAATCAAAAAGTGACAAGTGTTATGTGGTAGCCATATTTCCATAACCTTTGTCTGCAACTAAAATAATAGAAATATCCTTTCCTCAAGGATAAATGAAGCAATATGGTATATCTCCTTTTTTTTAACCATATAAATCCAGTGACTGATCAGGCCACCACAGGCATTTGCTTCTCTGTTTTCCACATATAGCTATTATGTGGTTACAATTTTTCCCTGGGGCTGTTGAAAATTTCATTGCTCTGTCATATTAAGCGCATATTCAGTGGAAGAAACAATAGGAAAGACGTAAGCATGTCCAAATTTTGTCTCTGTGTGTGAGGGGGTGTTTGATTTTTTGGATTTTGGTTTATTTTGGGGGGTGTGGGGGTTAATATGATAGTAAATGTGTTTATCCTTATCTATTTTGCACCCAAATAGACTTTCTGAGGCCATTCTTAAGTCTTTACAGCAAGAAAGCAGTAGTCTACAGAATCTTAAGATCTACAGAAGTTGCAGTACACTCCAAAATCTTTAATTAGTTTCCACTATGACTAAACCCTTATTTTAAATACTGGTGGCTTTTGTGTACAAAAAGGCAAACCCCTTTCTCTTCCTCAAACCAAGACAAATGCATTATCGCTTAAGGATGGGATAAGAAAGCAAGCAAGCAAGCAAGGCCAGAGGTAATGAGCCTTTAAAACAAATTTCACCTAGCTCCAGCTGATTCTAAGTTCGAATTCATCAGGAGGAGATCTGAGGAGTTCTTAAGATCCATTTTTTGCCATCAACTTCTGTAAATCCATAACTTGAATTCAATTCCTTATTTACTTAACCACATGATCCAGGATCTGCCATTCTGAAGACATATTCATTTTTCCTTACTTTTCTAAATTATCTTTAATAATTTCTATCCCTTCTTATTTAGTATTTTTTTAACCAGTAATCAGTATATTTAAAAAATATCTTTCTCATGAGAAGGAAAAGATAACATAGGAGCAATATACGTACACACATATCTGTGTGTATTTACACAAATATAGCACTGTGTGTGCTCATACACATATAAACTGCAATGTCAATTATAAGATGTTTGATTATGAACATAAGAAAATTGCAAAAAAATCTCAGCTTGCTGAACAAAGAGTTGGTTCTCCACAGAAATGAGCATGCATAACACTTCTGTCAATCCCAGCAGTCATTATTTTTCTGTCAGAACAAAAGAATTAATAATAATTTACCATGTTTGTTTCTCATTTGCATTATGACCTGCAGTCAAGTAGTTAACAGTTTCAGAAAACATCTAAGATTTTGAATAGAAAAAGTTGCCAACTAAGTGTTCAAGCTGCAATTCTGCGGTCTTAAACACCAGATTTGTGCCCCGTTGTATCATAAACTGGACCGACGTCAGACAAAAATACATTGCGTTTCTAATCATCAGGACTGTACAACACTCTTATAACCACCTCAACTTTCTGTATCATCTGTGCTTATAGCAGTGTACTCAGCAAATCCCCATCCAGAAAAACATCACCAGTTTAAAGTGAATTTCTTAGCATTTTTGGAGGTGTTTGAAACAGCAGCATATGGCTATACTAGATCAGAGTTTTATATAATTTCATTGAGTAAGGGCTCCTAAAGCTGCAGGTGCTCTATAATCAACCTGCAGTCTCACACTGCTGCAATTTATTTCACCCTACCCAGAAGCTGCGCTAAACTAAACTTACTTGACATACCAAAAATAGACACCTAGGTGAAGGAATATGAACTATTTTCTCTCCTGTGATTTTTCATCATTATATGAGCCACGACTACTTTGAACAACAACTCTCGGAAAGTAGGAAATTCTTAGGTAACTTCTCTGCAGGCGTTGTGCTGTTAAAAAATTTGTGTAATGTGATTTTTCACACAACAATGGGAAAAGCTGTTGGATTTTTTTCTGAAGAAGGTGGAAGCACAGGGACTAAAAATCAGACTAAAAGTTTGGAAGAGAGAGCATACAAATAGATCCAACCATTGATACAACAGATGGCTATATAAATGGTAAACTATTTAGGTTTTTTTCCAAAACTAAGGACTTTCCATTTTAGTTCAAGCCGTGGCATGATTATGTAAAGTTTGTTAGTGAACTGATTTGGACTGCTTTCATGAAAATCAGCAATTTAAAATATAGCTTCTGTTCATTTAAGGTTACAAATTAGATATATAAGGCAGCACTTCATCCGCCACTGAAGTGCAGCCATCTGTTTTATAGAAGGCATTTATACAGAACAGTTCAAAAATTAAGAAAAATATTACAGCAAACTGAGAAGAAAAATAGAGACAACTTGAACAGAATGCTGAGAACAGCTTCTCTCAAGCAGTCAAGAAGTGCATTTCCCACAGCCCAAAGGCCAGTAATTACAAACTTGGCCCCTAAAAATTGGGTACACAAATCCATACTGAGACAACTAAATACATTACTGTATTTCTTAAGCTGTTGGACATAATTTTTTTTCAAGAGAAGATTGTATATGTCACTTCCTAAATATGGAGTTAAATCAGTTAACTTTGTTTCCTCCACTCTCTAAGGCTGAAAACTTGGTCTCCACTGGGGTATGCGAGTGTCTATGATATGAGGTTTCCTCTCCTCCCATTTAGGGGCTCACACAGTTTTGTTTTTTATAGTGAAGGACACTTCCAGGTGGTCTGTCTTGGATCTTGTTTGTGTTATCTAACTGTGTCAGTCATTATAGCAGAAACGAACAGACACTGTGTTATGTGAAAACTGAAGTATGTAGAAAAACTGCTTTTTATATCATAGCCTGAGAAAACAGGGGTTTAAGTTGTTTTTCATATAATTTTCCATCTAAAAAGGAATTTTTATTTTCTTCTTTAGCAATATTAAACAACTTCTGAGCAGCTTGTCTCAGAAACAGATGCTTAGTATAAAGCCTGATTGAAAATATAGATGAAAATGCCATAAATATTTTTATGAGTAACTAGAATATATTTTTAACAGCATATTAAAATTATTATCCCAAAGGAAGACAGTGGGACTTTAATTATGGACTTACTAGTCAGAAATTTAGTCTCAGTATTTTATTTCCCTATGACTTGTCCTTTCCACCTGTTGGATATTACTGTGACTCATGAAAATACCTTAGCACGTCATAGAGTTAAGTGTGGTGTATGCATGTCAAACCAATTCTTTCTTTAAATCCCACTGTAACAAAAGAGAAGTTCAGGTAACCAGAACAGCAGATACAAACTTATATATATGAGGGGCCCTACTTATTTCTAGAAGCTCTAAACCGCTTCTAAATTTCTATTCTACTTCTATATCTACTTCTATTTCTAAAGTAGAAATAATTATTTTTTTATATAGAAAAATGGCAAAATTTTTTTTAAATGTGGGGTTTTTTTAAGAATTAAAGTTAGGAAGCTCACGAAATTCAGTGCTAGCATCAATTTCTGAATAATGACAAAGCATAAATCTACAGAGAACATAATGTGATGTAACATCTAGCAAGTCAAAGCTACTTGAATGAACAGAATGAAAACCTGACAGCCAAGCATGCTGACCTATGGAACGGAATCAACTCAGGTAACCACGGACCAAAAAGGCCCCCATTTTTAATTCTTGAATTGCCTTTAAAGTATTTTGCAGATACGGCACACATCCTGGCTGCAAACCCTGTTGTCATTGGCAACCACTTCCAGGATAGAAATTGTGTAACCACATGTCAGTGATATTTTGCTTGACTGAATAAACTCACTCTCAAGAGTGTTGATTGGCTCAATCAAAATATTGTGGTACAGAGTTATAATATTCCTTGCCAAAAGTAATGGATGCCTCAAGATGACCTGTCTGAATCTGGCCGGCTCTAAACTTAAGTCTGTCTACAAAGGATGTGGTTTCAGAAACACAGGTTAACTCACTCTGGATATATCTTTGTGCTGTTTCAGAAATCACCCATTGTCGAAACTAAATGGAAGTATGGTAGCCCCCACTAACAAAATGTTGATGATCCTGTTTGAAAAACTTATTAACTAAGGAAAAGGGCATATTATGTAGTATATATGGGGGATTTTAGCTGGTCTTCCCCACTGGCTTAGGTCACAGGATTTCTGACCTGGCATGCATATCAACCAATAGTGTTTCTGTTTTAGCAATACCAGAAAGTGAGGGAACCACACAAGTCTCAAGCTATATATATAAATAAATTAAAACTATAGTATTTAACTTCTTGAACTTAAGCCTGCTTCGGGGTTTGATGCCCATTTCAGATAGACCTGCACTCTTCCTGACCAGAAGATAAGGCCATTGTAACTGTGCCCACACTTTGCAAGCCAAGCAATATTTGAGATTGAGAAGTTTGTTTCTGGCTATGCATTGTATCACCAGACAAAACATAATTCAGCCTGATAAGTAGAATAAATCAGGAATATTAAAAAAGAAGCAGCAAATTCAGGGAACAATATAAGTTTTGTTTTGGTTTTATTGGGGGGTGTGTTTGCTTTGGATTTTTTCTTATTTAGACAATTTTATTTTTTTACTTGTTTTTTGAAAGATGAACCATTTCAAACTGAATAGAGTGATTCAAAGTTTTTCTGACAGTTGGCCCAAAACCAGCCATCTATTTGTTTTTGCAGCGTTACAAGAGATGGGATTCTAGATTGATATATAATTCATAGTGGAATAAAAATGGAGTTGTAATCCTTTTTTCAAAATTCCTATAAGTTAATTCAGCCCCAGAAAAAAAGCACACAAAAGGAATGAATAGTAGCAATAACTGGAATAACTGTAATTGGGAAATTTTATTCTAAACAGTAGAAGCTCACATTTCACTCTTTCCCCTGAATACTGCACTAGGATTTAACAATAACAAAAGAGAAACTTTACAAATTCTGTACTTTGTCATTTTATCCCATAATCATTTTTCTGATTGCTATAGTCTTACATGAAACATAACAATTGATATTAAAACACTAATGGTCTATTAAAATGATTACTTGGCACAGAGACATACAACATTAAAAAATATGCAGGCCACAAAGTGTCACCTTCACATAGAAGGAATTCCCTGCAGTGAAACTGGCAAAGCTCAGCCGGGTCATGAGTCATGCTAAAGATTCATTTAAATTACTGGAGTGCATCCAACCTATTTAAAAGTCTGGCTACAGGGTGTAACATGCTGCATTTTTGTCTTAGTCCTGATGTATTTGAGCATAACTAGATCATCTCTTCACTTCTGATCTTCCCCCCCACCCTTGCCAAAGTATACTCAAGTGGTATTCCACTTACTTATCAATTCCTCTCCTTGACTCATTGTTTGTGTCTTACATCTATTTAATTTGCATCCCCCTGAAGATGTTTCTGCTTGGAAGACTAATAACCCTACCACTCTGTATCGGTTTTTTGAAGGGACCTCACAACTATGAAGATACCAGTCTGATATGGGAACATTCAGTATTTTCTGGCCATGTGTTTGAAAGAAAAAACAAGAACAGAAATAACCCAACAAATATTCCCAAGGAGGCTGTTATCACAACTCAGCAGTACAGTAAGAATCTCTTGGATATGAGCGTCAGTGAAGAGATTATCTGATGACTGCTGTGTGATGCAAAAGTGATTGCTCTGGAGGAAAACAGAAACCATGTTATGAACTACAATTACAAGACCACTGCAGCTCATTATCTTTATGCCATATCTTTAAATAGATATATATCTGGTTTGGCTGAATGTTAGCTTGTAACTCTTTGTCTGTGTCTCCATGCTAAAATGAGGAAAGGCTTGTTTACCTGCCAATATTTTCTCACAGCTGAAAAAAAAATAAAAAGGATGGAGCTTTCAAGTTGAAAAGAACAAGCTTATATCAAAATTTCCTATTCAATAGCCATATTTTAACATAATTTTTTCCCCTGCCTCAAAAATTTCAGCCCAACCATAATTTTTTTATTCCCTGAGGAAAAGAGGTGATGCACAGACTGAAGAAAAGAACTATACTCTGCTCCCACATGAAGGGCGAGATGGAGACATTCAAAGTGTGAGGTCAGAGAAAAACAGCAGAGTGATACCTTCAGCTGATGCGATTGTCCAAAATGCACACACAGGCTTTAGACCGCAAAATGTGTTTTAAAAATCCATCATATTTTACCTCTAGTAATTTTTCTGTCCTCTCTTTCAGCATCTCTGGAGAGATAATAGACAAGCTCTGTCTTTCAGCTACAGAAACTAAAAGGACAGAGTGCATATCCAATGTATTTCTTAACTAGCTGCAAAAAATTGCCACCAGCAACTCAGTTTCTGAGAACTATTTCTCCAGAGCAACTAAAGTAATGTTCTTAAGAAACAAATGAAAGTAATTAATTATGGTAACAACCTCCTTACCCAAGTCTAATCACCTAACAGTGAGATGCCTGGAGTCTAGCATTGAGCCTGAGCAATCAATAGACAAGTATAGATTCATCCCCATTGATTCATCCCCTTGGCTCCTGGGGAACTATTTGTCACTCAGCTAGCTACACAGGACAGCCAGCTTCTAGGCAGCTTAAATTTGCTTGGATAAATTCCAAACAAAGCTTTATAAAGTTTTAGAAACTGGTGATGGAAAAACCGATCCCATACCTAGAATCCAGCTCTCCTGACAGTGTTGATTTGCACCAATGTTGTGGGGCTAAAAAAAACATGTTCAGAATACTTAGTAAAATAACATGATTAAGTAAGAGAAGTACATTTTAGTAGTTTGAATGACTGATCATTGGTTACATCCTGGTTCTCTGTTCTTGGCTCTGACCCACACATTATGTTCAAATGGCAAACAGTTGCTATTAGCAAGACTATGCAGTATTCTGACTAGGTCAACATATGATGTGCCCAAATCTGAACACACAGAAAAGCCTCAAGCGAAAGTAACTTCACATCAGACTACTAAGGGACTAACATCCTTATGTACTTTATCAATTGTCCCTTTTGTACTCAATTTCACAGTCTTACCAGTTCATTTGTTAGATGTGTAACACTTGTCTGTGAATGATCTATCAATGAACTGAAATAATTTTGCCACTCCAGAAAGCTGGACAAGTAAGCCTCTTTTTGGGTCCTATTTGTAATGACCTATACTGTGAAGTATAACATACCAGCATGTTTTGAGAATAGCTCTCAAAACTGTCCATGCTTTTGCTCCATACTCAGTGCCATACATCTGATCACCCTCTGTTTACATGTGTGCGAAGGTACTACGTGAAGGTTGAGAAAATTTTTACTTATCTTCAGAAAAAATAGTTTTAGACTATAGTCAAACAATGAATCATCCTAGATAAGTCACAGTATTCTCATTTAGTACTTATTCTAGTGCTAATGGAAGTAGTCATAAATCCTACTAATCCTTTGGGACCTATTAATGCTGGCTTTTCACTGACAGTCCTTCTCTGTTCTTCATTTGAATCTCCACACAATAAGAGATATACAACAGACTATGCAATATAAATGCATTTCCTAAGAGAGAAAATTAAATGCAAGCATAACAGATAAAAAGAGCAAAGCATTAGAATGGAAGAAGATTATTTAAGACCAGAGAACCAAAGGCAAACCCCCATTTAAGTAGGCCACCCACACTGTTAATGTGGATAAGTGAACAATTTTAAAGAGGAGCATAAATGTTAGCATGTTTGTATTACAAACTGGTAAATGCTCCAGTTACTGCTTCCCAAAATAGCGAGGAAGTGGCACATCTCTCCTCATGAGATCTCAGCATCACACTCTGAGCTATGAGGTAAACTAGGTTACACAGGTTTATTGGAAAGTCTGCTTATTGCCATTGGGAAAAGAGCATTTAATGGACTTGGCTAATAAAGAGGCTGTAATACTGAAACAGGTCATATGAATACAAATAAAATATACCTCTCAGTGTATTTTTATCTTCACCATGATTAAAAGGGTAAAAATTCTCAGAGCTTCCCCCATAATACTTCCATGGATACTTAAACAAAAATTAGAAACAATGAAACTTCAAAACAGAAGTCTTTCAGAGATTTGTTTTAAACATACAATAACTCCACCAGGCAACTGAATGTATTGAATGCATCTCACTTAGACAGAGATATTTTGAACTTTCAGTGCTGTATAATAGTTGAGAACATTTGTATTATGAGTGCTTGACAGCCACTGTAAAAATCAAGTGGTTAAGAATGCAACAATCTCTTTTATTCAGGGCTCATTTAATGAACATCAATTGTTTGGACGTTCTGAGGAAAACCAATCACCACATCTATGTCTTCAATGTCTTTGGCTATGTGGCTATAATTTCACCATCCTCAGTTTTATGCACCTTGAATAAAATACAAAACAGATGGCTCTTTTGGCACTTGCTTCACATTTCTTTATCATGAGGAGATGTACTGGTACTCTCCTTGACAGAGGGGGCCTACTCCTAAAGCCAGATGACCACAGGATCATTGGCTAATTGAATCTCCAGAATCCCTTAAGCCTTACTCTAATCAGTTGTAATTGTTCTCTTCCTTTCCTAATGTAACACAGAACACATCTTTTCCATTTCAATTGAAGTGGGCATGAAAGATGTTATTATTGAAAAGTCTTATAAGTCATTCACACAAAACAGACAGAAATGTAAGGTGAATCTTCAGAGAGAAAACCTGAGCACAGTCATCTTGCTTGTTTATTTAAAAGAGAAGAGTGAAAACTGTGAATCATCTTGATTTTTAGGTTCTTTGACTTCTATCACTTTTGTCTTCTGCCCTTCTGTAATCTTTCTTGACAATTATTTTATTAAGCATTAAAGAACAAAATTTATCTGGAGTTTGTATATCCTAGGATATGTTCAGGGGAGACTTCCATCTTATTTAGACACAGTAGATTCCCTGACACAAGTGTTCAAAATCATACAAATATTCAGGAAGCAAAACTTTTTTTGTATTACCTTTGCCTTGCTACACTAATCTGATTAGACTAATAAATTGTAAAGAATGAAAATTGGTAGTTATATCAAATTAATGTCACTGAAACTATTGCAAGCCAATCACAACTATTCAATATCCAAACCCATTTTATAGCTTTTAGGATAATCAGCCTAACAAGAGGTTAATCATCTTCAATTACTTTCAAACTGCATGTCAGAATATTTCTCCTATTAAGTTGATTAAAACAGTATCATCATCTTCCAAAAGGGCTATGTTTACAGTAGAAATGCTTAGATCTACACAACTCAAACATAGCCCTTAAAATCCAGAACATGGATTTATGAGCACAAAGCTCCGTTCTTTCTCGTTCATTTAGCAGCACTGTTACAACTCTGTTGGCTTGAGCTGAACCTCTTTGATGTAACAGAAACGAATCCCAAGCTCTGCGGAAATTTATTCCAAAAATGGGCTTGAAATATTACAGAGCAACTAAAATTCAGTTCTTTCAGCAGCTGTTGGATCTCTTCAGGAATTTTTAGTGCTTCTTTGTGTAGCATGAGGGACTTATTGCTTGCTGAATTCCCACAGGGCTGACTAAGAGCAGTCCCCATCACTGCCCAAGCAGGGCTGCAATTTATGCTCAGAAGCCCCAGTCAACAGTGCTTCTGTATGAGAGAGGAAGAGGTCCTGCCACTGAAACCTCAAGTCTGCAGTACTAGAAGGAAAGTTACAAATGGAGTATGTAATTTCAAGAAGCTCTAGCTGAGTATTACAGTATAGATAATTCAGCCAAACATTTTGATGGAAGACATTTCTATATTCTTAAGACAGAACATGAGCAGTGTTAATTGTAACTCTAAGATGAAAAATTAAGTTTCACTAGAACTGCTTCCTGCTAATTTGTTAAATAATGTCAAACCCCAGAGGAGATTATGCACCTGTAGCTCATTTATACTTGGGCTTTGTACATGCACTCATTGTCTGTTCTGGACTAAAATACAAACAAGGAATGTTCACAGTGAAATTATTCATGAAACAGGAAATAATCAGCCTAATTTTACTAACTTTTAGGCAGCCATGTTGATATTTGACATGTTGTACCTACCCAGCTCAAGAGTGCACAGCTTGCAAGGGACTGTTTTGGTTTGGGGGTTTTCCCCTGTCCTCCCCTACAGACTTACAGTAACACATTCATCATGGAGCCCAAGACTGTTTATGTTCTTAGAGCTGGCAGTAAAATAAAAGTCAAACTCAGAAGCCTGCAGTCTCTAATTAAAAGAAGGAAAATGGTGTTTAAAAGAAGAAAAATGGTATTTAGCTAGAACTGGTTTAGACACAGTTCTGTTTTCCATCTGAATGAAAACAAAGGTTAGCATGAAGCAAGTGCACATCCAGGATGAAGGTTTAAGAAACAAAGATAATATCATCTAACTATTTTAAAATTCATACTGTACCAATGAAAGAATCCTTGAGCTACAGAAAAAGATTTTTGGCAAATAAAGTCTGTTTTTCACAGAACTACTTTATAATGAAGACCATGCTACATGTAAAGAGCTAAACCTAAAAATAATGAAAGCACCATAATTAAAATCAAACAAGACCATTGAGAAGAAGCTCAAAACCAGAAAACCTTGTACCATCATGACAAAATACTAGTTGACAGACATGAGGCGTCTTTGGAAGAAAACAATACCTCTTTCTCACCATGAGGGGAGAAGTGAGATTTTTTCCTTCTCATTCATAAGAGAATTAACTCCTCCTTTTCATTTTTCTTTTTGTTTCTAGAAAAAATCCCTCCCACTGTAGTTCATTTTCTGCATGAAGCAGCAGAGAAAAGGAGGTGGTGGCAGGAGATTGTTTTCTTCCATCATAACTCACACAACTTTATACACACATGAAAACAGGCACTAGACATCCTGGAGCTAAACTTAGGTCATTCACCTCTGCTCTTTCCAGAATTATATGCCAACTCGGGCAAAAAAGGATAAAAATACAAATAGTTTCACAGATGATGTGAATAGAACACACCAAGCTGGATCAAATACAACTATCTTGCTCAGCTTTGGAGGTCAGTCTTTTCATCTTGTTCTATAGATAGGAAGATTCCCTGGGAATCCTGCCAGGGAAAATAGAAGCACCAAAGTTTAGAAGAGAAAAATGTTTAAAAAAATCACAGCTAGCTAATCTGTTCTGAGACAGAATGCAGAAAACGTACCCTGAGACAATCTGGAAACAGTAACAGACTTGCAGAATTTCTGGTTTTTTACCTATTTCCCACCTTCAAATGAAAGGTACAGTTCAGTAATAGAAAACCTATAACCCAAAGCTGTGCTAAGTTAGAGACAAGGAAAGATAATGGCCTGGTAGTGAGCCAGTAAGGTACCATTTTCAACACCTGTCATGTATAGCCCTGCAACCACAGTGGGACCACACAATTCTCCCTACTGTTTTGCAAGCATGCTCTGCTACTATGAACAGCCATGATTAGAGGTGATATATTAATATAATGAGGGAAAAACCAAATCACTTCATCACCATCACCTTTTCCTGTAACGCATACAAGGCAACTTCAGCCAACAGCTTCTTTCCTAAGCAGGATCTGAAATACAGTATAGAATAGATTCTGACACAGAAGCACATTAAGCAGAGAAAATGCATACTCTGCAAGTCATGGATGGATGCACAGACATACAGATAGGAAACAGATGAGTGTTTTTACTGGCCCCCTGTCATTTATCAACCAGTACTTCATAAAACCAACATCGGAAAATCTACAAATTATGATGCTCCTCATAGCTCTACAGGTCTTCAAGGGTTTCTGAAGAAAAATCTCTGTTCCGCATCTGGTGTGTTTCTTTTATGGCATCTTTCTCTTAAGAGCTGTCCAAAAAGTTTGCCAGATTAAGTTTATTATCTTCTGCATTTTTTAACCTGAGAAAATAGCCTTGTACTTAGAAATAGAAATTTCCTTGGAAATCTGAAGGAAGTGATTCAGTATGCAAACAGCACAAGACCAGAGGCAAGACACACACCTTGTTTTACAAAAAGTTCAAAAAATCCTCTGTATCCTGTGATCCAATTTTCCAAATGCAAAAAGTCATTCCTACCAGCATCCTAAATAAGCTGCTGCACAGACACATATATCACTGAAGGAGATGTCCACAAAAAGGTGCCTTTGTAACTAAAAGGGCCTTCAACAAGTATCTTCAGACCTAAGTCATTGTATACATCCAGTGAAAAGTAAAGCTTTCAAAGTACAGTATCTACATAAGAAGGAAACCTTAGAAAAGCAAGAAAGAGCCAGAGGGTTTAACTATTCATACTTCTTCTTTCTGTTTACTTGCTTGATAAAATGTTCTGTGAAAAAGCCTTATGATGACCAATCTAAAAGTAAGTGAGTGCTATTACAGGATCATTACAGCAGAAGGCAGAAATTCTTGACATACTAATTTTGTCTGGGCTGCTGTGCCAATATCCATAGCCCTGTCATTAGCTTAGCTGTGGTGGCACTAGTAATGACATTTGCAGAGCCTGACTGGGCTGTTACAATGTCCTGCCAGTTGTCTGTGCCTATAGCAGCTACCTAAGGCACATCTTGTAGTCACATCCTCCTATTCTTTCATTGGGTAGTATTTACAGAAGTCAAGTGAGAAGAGAGCTTTACACCCTCCAGCGTCATTACCATATGTTTTGTTTGCTTTTTACTTCAGACTAAATCTGTTTGAGGGATATTCCTCAGTGATTTACCACAAGGTTTCCCTCTTTTCAACAGTCTTTCTTACAAAAAGTTATCAGAAATGAGAAGGTTTCCAGGATTAGAGATACTTATTTAGACTCCAGAAGAAGCTTCTCCAAACTCTCGGCCTCCTTCATGTTCAGATTTCGTTACTGTTAATTTAAAAGCTGAGAAAGAGTAGGTGTTTTTAAACAGTGAAGAAGCCAAGTGCATCAAAAGCCTCTGACTGCGGAGAATATTTTGGCTGCTACTCAGAATCTACTACCATAATTCAATTATTTTGGCTCCAGCTAGGCTTCAGCATTTTGAAAGAAAGACTGGCACAGGGAAGAGAAACAGCACTAGAATAGCAAAACTCGGACCCAAACTACAGAAGGACAATGTGTCTGCAATAAAATGAAAATATGTTTCACAGCTAATGACAATGAAGCAAGGCTTTTACTACTTTAAAGTTCTCACCCTACTTGAAAAGTTTTCCAATACCTAAGCCATTAGGATTCAACAGACCACAGAAAAGACGTAAATTCTGGATATACATTCCTTGAGGTTCTGAATTATACTTTCCATTTCATATTCTGATTTTTTTCTGGATCAAATTTCTTATGATTTATACAAACATAAACCACAGTATTCTGTTTGTGAATTAGAAGCTTGATACAGTATTTGTATCTACTAAATAAAACATAAGCCCTTCACTGTCTTATTTTGAAGCACACTCTTGCAAGTACCTAGAAAAAAAATTAAACAGAATATTGAACATTTTAGAGTATTTGCATGAAAAATTCATAATAAAATTAGAAAATACTTTTATTCTTTTTTCTTCCTTATTTCTCAGGTACTAATTTTATTCTTTCAAAGTCAGAAACTAAGGATGTCAGGGTTTTTTTCTGTTATGAAGGCTATAAAAAGTGATTGTTTGTTTATGAGATCAGAAGTTCTATCCTGTGAGCTACTTCATACAGTTAATGGAGACCGATTTGCTAAGCAAAGCTTGATAGGAAATTGCATAGGCAGAAGAAAGAAAGGAAAGCTCTTTTTCTTTTACTGTCTTCCTCCTCCTCTAATAAACCACCACATTTGGCTACTCAAGATTGCATTTAGAAGATAAAGTTTTTTTGTCCTTTACCAATAGCATGTAAGGACATGATTCCCTTCCACACTCATGCAATACTCTTCTAAATTTTTTTTCTTGTCCTTCCTCTAAAGCACCTCATTAAGGCTGAGGCAACCTTTGGTCAGCTGAACTAGCAGAGCCTTTCATTTTTTCCTAAAATGTATTCTGTCTATTCAGTCTGGTTTTCACCACACATTACTCCTAACTTTTGCTGTGCTACCTTTCTAGTGGCATCACATCTCTCAAGATTCTCCTTGTGAGGGAGTCACCTCAGTTCCTGTTTCCTTACCTTCCAAGAGGTAAGTCAAAACATTTTCATTTTTTTCTACTCAAACTGCCAGAATTTCCACTCTGTAAAAATCCAGAAGTTTCAGACTCTTGGTGTGCATTGGTGTGAAAGCCAAACAATGGAAGATGAGAATTTCTCACAAGTTGGATATTATAAATTTCATTCATTTCTCCTATGTGGGATATATACTGCTGGCCATATATGGGCAGATTACTGTTTGCTTGGGGAGGCCTTTTCCTCATGTTCACACATCTGTGAAAAGGTCAGGTGTCCCAGACAGGTAGACCTGAACCCTTCTCTGTACCACAATGTATTTGTCCATCTGCATCTGTCAATACAAATACAGCAAACCAAAACTAATAAATTTTTTTAATATAAAGGAAGTAAAAACAAGTGGACAGGCCAATATTTCCATCTCATCTCATGCTGAGATAGGTAGAACTAATACATTTTTAATACCAAAGAGCAACAATACAGTATTGGTTAAAGCTAATAAAAAAGCCAGAAAAATTGTTCCAATTCTTATATATCGAGTGATATTTTTTATTAAATTCATGCCCCTGTGGAAATATCAGAAAACTATCTCAGTCTAAAGTAAAGAGAAGGAAAGACATCACAAAGTAACCATACACATTCAGAAGATATTCAGCTTACCGACAGACAGCTTCTAATTCTTAACGCAGTAGCTATACTAGATTGTGGTTTTCCATGGGAAAAAAAAAAGTCTAATTTAATCATAATGAAGAAATGCCAAGCACAAATAACTTCATGGTACAGAATTTTGTCTCTCTCACTTGCAACCTTTTCCTTACACTTTTCTGTTAAACAGTGTTCTCAGAAGCACACGAAAAACATATACATGTTTCTTAAATGACACACACTTTACATGAAAATGCATTTCAAAACGATTTTCAGGCATTTCATTCACTGTGTTTTCCACCATCTGACATTTTTTTAAGAAAATCCAAGTTCATGTGAAACATTTGCAGGACCCAGCTCATGCTAGATACGCAACTGGACTAGTTCCATAACCTTTCTGCACCATCTCAAGCAATTTCATTCAAGATCCAAAAATAGTGTTCTTTTGCCATTATTTTTAATGTCTATTTTGGTGCAATTCAAGTTGTTTGAAAGAAAAGAGTAATTTTAAATGGCTACAAAAATTCAATCATATTCTGTTAGATAAATGTAAGTAAAGGTGAAATCATCATTACAGGCTTTCATTTTTACTCCTGCTGATGGCAAAATGTCAGCAAAAGGTTCCCAGCAACACTTCTAAAATGAGTGCTATTCAAGAGACTAATTCTTGAATGTGAGAGTAGAATCACATCCAGCCTAAGCAGAAGAAAATCACTGCCCTTTCTTCATCTATACAGAAAATAGCAAACTTTCTTGCTATGTTTAAAAGACTGTAAGGTGCTGGCATCACACACAAATCTGCGAGAATTGAAATGTCATGTTCACTCTGGGAGAGAAAAGAATCCTCAGGTGCTCATTACTACTAAAAAGTGTTCCCACAGAAACAAAACCCCAGGCTTTCTCTACATGACCAGCTTTTAAAGGTTAATTAACAATTGGAAGTGGTAAAAATTTATAACCTACTGGTTATAATTTTTTAATGCTGGATTTCCAATCTTTTATCATTGGGTTTATACTTGAAATCAAAGTCCCACCTGCTCACATCTCATAAAACCCTAGGGACAAAAAGTAAAATTTAATATTCTAAACGTTTTATTCCATGCTGGAGATACAGAACTCATTCATTTTCCATCCGCATCCCCCCAGGATGCAGATTCTAAGTAACTTTGAAATAGAGATCCTTGAAAGCTCTCTGTCATAAGCTATAACATTTAAGCAAAAAAAAATTTGAAAACAGTATGTCATGGTTTAACCCCAGCCAGCCACCAAGCCCCACAAAGCCACTCACTCAGTCCCCTACCATTAGGAACATGGAGAGAATACAAAGGATAAAAGCAGGAAAATTTGTGGATTAAGATAAAGACAGTTTAACAGAGAAAGCAAAAGCAGCACATACAAGCGAAGCAAAACAAGGAATTAATTAATTGCTTCTCATGGGCAGGCAGGTGCTCAGCAATCTCCAGGACAGCAGGGCTCCATCACAGGTAACTGTGACTTGGGAAGACCAATGCCATCACTCCAAATGTCTTTCCCCTTCCCTCCCCTTCTCTCCACTTTATGTACTGATCATGATGTCACATGGTCTGGAATATCCCTTTGGTCAATTTGTGTCACCTGTCCTGGCTTCGTCTTCTCCCAGTCTCCCATGCATCCCCAAAATCCTTGTCAGTGTGTCAGCACAAAAGCAGAAAAGGCTTTGGCTCTGTATAAGCCCTGCTCAGCAATAACAAAATATCTCTGTGTTATCAACCTGGTGAATAGTATAAATCCAAAACAGCCCCATACCAGCCACTGTGAGGAAAATTAATTCTAATCCAGCCAAAACCAGCACCAATAATTCAAAAAATATCTATTACTAGGTCACTTTTGCAATTCAAGTATATTTCACGTAGAAACTTTGTTATAAGACTGTTTTAACTCACTTTTCTTCCATGAAGTAAACCTTTTTTCCAGTGACTGAGGACTCCGAACTTGAGGCCTTGCATTTGTTATTTTATATGTGAGTGTTGCACAAATCTGCACATGCGTGTAAGGCATTGCTGTTGTGCACAAGAGAAAAGCAACCAGAAATCTCTAGTCCTGAGAGAACAACTCTATTCTTCTAGTTCATTGCAGCTACTCAAGGCTTGAAAACGTTCATCTACGTTATAACATCTCACTTGCACAATGACTCAACAAGCATCATTTGCAAGTTAATTTTCAACCTGAAAAAAGCAGGTTATGGCCACCATACAGTTAAAATTCACTGGAAGCGTTTGAACATTCACCACAGGAGGGCAATGCTGATACTACAGCGGTAAGGTGTGCACCTGTGTGGGCTCTCGTGTCCATGCTCCCCTCACTTTCACTTGACTGGATTCAGTTTGCATACTGGAAGCTGTGTCCTCATCACCAATGTGATGATCATGAAAAGGAGTGCTTTTTAACTGAGGATCACTGTTATAACAAACTTTCCTTTGCCTCCCAGACTTCTTTCTAGATAGTTCAGGGCATGGACAGATTAGCACTTCTGGAAGTGTTAGTGCTGGTTCTGCAAGTGTGTTTACCCAAAAATACTGAGAACCATCTGTGTGACCAAGTTAAAATGCAGAATTTCAAATATTTAATAGCAGAAAATTCCTGATATCAAATCAAATCATAACCAGGATATTGCCATAGGGTAAACGACCAGGAAAAAAAAGGAATACAAATCTCTGTATATTAGCAATCAAGTTTTGTGAAATATGTCAACTCATAGAAAAATTACCTCTTCACAAATGTAAGTGGAAGAATTTATTTCTGCCCGATATCTTGATGGGTCCATGGACCTAAGTGAGCAATTGCACCCCATTTACTTAAGCTAGTTAAACCAAAAAAACTTTGCTTGTATCTTATCTCGAGACGACATCTTATAGTGAAATGTGTGATATATTTCTTTTCAAGAACACTAACATTTTGAACCCATGGACACCCATTAGATTTCTACTAAGCAAAACAGTTAAATACTCCTGCTGAAACTTCCATAGCCTCAAAGCAACATTACTCCATACTGCCAGCAATGATCTCCACTAAAGGCAGAGCTTGGAACTTACATTAGAACAAAATATGGTCAAACTTGAGTCTCCAAAAAGCAAAAGATAGAGTATTACAGACTGCACACCAAGTCAGTTAGAGGTCTGTGAACCAAGCAACCAGCCTCTTGTGAAGATGTTTCAAAAAACAACCAGGACACATCACCTTATTCCACCATGAAAGCACTTACTCACATCACAGCAATAAGTAATATTCAAGAAATTTTGTAATTTTTTATATTCTGTTGGAAACAGAAGTTCCACTTGGGATTAATAGCAGAATCCTGGTGCCTGCTGATCTCACATCACTATAATCTGACATTGCCTGACTTCAGCAGAGCTACTATTAATTGTTTTCTTTTGAGTACAGGCAGTCGTGTTACTTAAGAATTAGGAGCTTACTGCTTTTGCATTTCTCTACTCAGCAGAGCATTTTTTCGTGTCTCATACCTACGTTATTTTCCTTAAATGCTTGGAATTCAAACAAATGCATTTTGAAACACCAGGTCTTGGCAGTATATATATGCACACACATGTACCCACACGCAGTCTGTGCTTACACAGAAGCAGAGCAAGCATATAAAACAAAAATTTTGCTTTCAGGCACCTTTCTGGTGCACAAATACCAGAGGCTCAATGCAAGTTGTCAGAAAATTGCAGTGAAAGGATCCTGTTCAAGGGCACTGCATTAAAGTTCAATGGCCTCTGATGGTCACTTGGGCTCTAGGTCTGTCCACAGGGCAGTCATTCCATAGAGAGTTTCAAACTCTCTGTGTAAAGTGGGATATATTTTGGTGCACTGTGACCCCTTCCATATATCTGACACCTCCTTGTAGAAACCAGGCCATGAAGCAATGGGGAGGGCTGCAGAGCAAGGAGCAGCACACGTTTATGTTAGATACATATCCATGTTCTTAATACAAACATTACATCCTTGGCATGCCTCTGTGTTAGGCTGCCTGACAATATCGCAATAGAGTCCTGATACCCAAAGAAACTTTCGTATTGAGGTTGTTTTGCTCTGATCTTGAAAAAAAATTCAGCTTTGCTTTCCATACAGGTTAGGCATTCTAGGTGTGTGCTATTTCAAGGATCAGAACAAGAAAAATTAGTTAAAAGTATACATAACCCAAAGGTATTTTTTGCAGTAACTGAAATCTTCATTACACAATGATGAGGGGAAGTGTGTTGAATCTCAGGGTATCTTTATTAACTATTTTTAGATCGGGAGTACTAATCCTATTACTAATTTTAGAAGTATTGGTAGCTTTAAACCCAAGAGTTGTTCAGCAATGTATAGCGTGTCTGGCCCTATTAAGATTCTGTTTATCCTACAAATCATCATAAATTAAAAATATTATTATTCTTGAATTAAGTATTTTAGGGGTTTTTTTCTACAGTACCATTGTTTTCTGTACATTTTTCTTTTGCAGACAAGAAAAGTCGAGAGCAACTAAAAATCCAAATACCATGTTCTGAACATCATCACAACAGCCAACACACTTCAAGGGAAATCTGCAACAAGTGTCATGGTTTTCTTCCCTCTCTATCACTCTCAGCCCTGGGATCAAAAGTTGAATCTTACAAGACAAAGGTGATATGTTCATTTTAGGGACAATGATTTCATAAACATAACATTAGGCTTTTCTTTCTGAAAGGATTTTCAAGTAGACTGGAAGACATTACTAATAGTGTTTTAGAGCAAATGCGCTATGTTTTTCTTCTCTTGTGTATGCATTAAAAGATCATCAGTTTTGTCTCAAGTTATGTTCATTCACAACATTTCTTTCCAAATCTTTTCTTGATTCACTGGGAGACGTAGATGGCTAAGTCTTCTGACCTTCTGCTGGAAGATGTCTTGATATTTTTTTGTGGAGAGGAAAGTGTGCAAAAACGTGGATCTGCTTCCTGTGTGGAAGAACAGGCTTTTCAGAGTGTGAATATAGTGAAGACTAAAGGAAACTTTCATTATTGTGGATCAGCAGTTCCTGATATCCACAGCTGCCAATACATACATTTCTTTTATCAGGGAACAACACTACATGCTTTAAATCACTGAAGACTACATTTCTTTCCAAATTTGGGAAGTCATATTATGAGAACAGTAACAGAAGTGACTGTCAAACCTGACTACTTATTTGGTAACTTACATTATTTAATACTGCTGACAAGCAAATCGCGATCCTTTTTCAGTTTCATAAGTGACACCTCTACAAGTTTTCATCTTTTATATTTTTTTCTCCCCTCTTTGAAAACAGACATCTTCATAACAGCATTCAGAACTATAAATGCCTTATGTTAAATCAATATCTGTCAATGAGGTTCATTTGATAAAATCTTTTCATAACATTGTTTTTCCTCATAATCACAGCTCTTCAGTCTACAGGAAAAAATAAAGCAAGTGTTAACTTTAATATTAGTATAAGAAAGTAAAATATGTGTTTTATTAAAGGTTGTGTCTTCCAACTGATATAAGCAGGACAGGTCCTTCATTTAAGAGGCTCAGAAGTTCACACACTGAATAGAATGGAAGCCCACCAGACAGTGACTCTGACTGATTAAACAAAACTGGGCAGAATAGATAGTTTGCTGCACTGCGTAAGTGGTTTGTGCAGCAATTCAGAGGGACCTCAACAAGCTGGAAAAATAGGCTGCTGGAAAAATAGGCTGAGAGGAACCTCCTGAAGTTCACAAAAAGAAGTGCCAAGTCTTGCACCTGGGGAGAACTACCCCAGTTGCCCAGTACTGACAACTGACCAGCTGGAAAGCAGCTCAGCAGAAAAGGACCTGAGGGTCCTGGTGGACACCAAGTTGAACATATGCCAGCAAAGTGCCCTTGCTGCAAAAAAAGGCTAACAGTGTCCTGGGCTGTGTCAGGAGAGTGTTGCCACTGCTAGTAAGCCCAAACCTGGGCTGAGTTCAGTTCCAAGTTCCTCAGTGCAAGAGACACATGGTCATACTGAATCAATTCCTGTAAGGAGCCAAGAAAATGTTGAAGGGATGGGATCATGAGGAAAGTCTGAGAGACCTGCACTATTTAGTCTAGAGAAGGTTCATGTTTTATTTTATTTGTGTATAGATCTATAGGAAAAGAGGGTGAAAGGGGATGGAGTGAGGCTCTTTTCTGCAGTGCTCAAGTAACAGAACAAGGGGCAAAGGACATCATCTGAAACAGAGAAGGCTCCAAATGAACATCAAGAAGTCCTTTTTCACTGTAAGAGTGACTGAGCACTGGCACAGGTTGCCCAAGGAGGTGGAGTCTCCCTCTTTGGAGATATTCAAAAGCCATCTGAATATAGTCCGGGGCAACTGGATCTATGTAGCCCTGCTTGAGCAGGCAGTTGGATCAGATAACCTCCAGGGGTTCCTTCCAACCTCAACCATTCTGCAATTAGAAGTAGAATCAAAATCCTGTTATAGTTGAATATGATTCAAAATTCCTTATCTTCCAGTTAAGTCACAGAACAATAACTTTGAAAGCGCAGCAGTGCTGCTTTTTGTAATGTTGATAGGTAGATCACATTTGTGCCTGCAAGTATCTTGAAAGTTTAATTAAATATAAATCAGAACCACCCTTAAAAGTTCAGAAATATGGAATCCTCAGTCCTTCCCATTCAGCTCTTCTCTAAAGACAAAGATGAGTAAATTAATAATGTGATCAGTCATCTGAAAATCCAGACTTGGACAAAACAGTGAACTGAATGAATTCCAACATCTTCAGCACAGTGTATGGAAAGTGAAAGGAATAAGCAAAATCTCTAACATTTAATTGTAGAGCTGGCTGTTTTTACTGTCCATTGTGATGAGTGAGAGGTGTCAGATGTTCCCATTTATGGACAGCCAGATATTTTGCCCACAGCTGCACGAGTTCCTGTGTCCAGCATGTTTCACCCATTCTCCCCGAGTTAGACATACAAGTAAAAGTTAAACTGTGAATTTGTAATTGTTTAAGAATTTCTTTACACTAGAGGAATTAAACCCACAGCAATTTTGGAGCACAGACAGAGGAGTTCATATTAGGCACCCAATAAAGGTATAGTGAATGAGGTAGATACAGTGTCTACTTGTATATCTCCACAACAAAAAGCTTTCCTCTGAGCTGGAAAACAAGGATGAATTTAAAATTTTGATTTTTAAAAATACAGCAAAAGGGAATTGATTTTCATATTTTCTGCCAACCTCCCAAGGGAAGGTTTGCAAAATTGCAGATTTCATGCAGTTTGTCTACCTACAGTTAGCATTAATGGCAATAAATAACCTCTACTCCTATTAATGATATCCTAGAAATAGCTGTAGGCTCTATAACAGTTCTCCTTGAAGAACAATAAATACAGATTTTAAAAGTATTTGTCCAGTAATCTGAGTTGATTGATACAATTATACACAAAGCAAAGAAAGAGAACCAGAAGGATCTGAAACTTCCAGACGGAAAAAACCAGCAACAACAACAAAAAAATACCACAACAACAAACAAACAAAAAAAAACCCTGCAAACAAAAAAAAAACCAAGGAAATCAAAAAGTTTCCTACAAAAACACAAGTGTAAAGACAAACAAATATACTGATTTGTCTTACACAAGTCTTATTTACAAGGGAACATTCTTGTTTTGAATCAAAGCAATATGTTACTATTCTCAAACCTGAAAGAACTGGATTAAGAGGGATTGTGCACCATGGTATTCTCCTGAAGGAAAACACTGGCTGTCCAAGACCTGCCAGTGAGAACTACCATGCCAGTAAGGCTGAAATAATTGCTGGAAATAATCTATTTCCCCAACCAATACACAGGGAAAAGAGTGACACAAAACATAGCATACAAGTAAAGGAAGACTAACCAAATGGAAAACAAGCCAGCAATGTGTCCTTGTGGCAGGAAAGGCTAACATTGTCCTGGGCTGCATTAGCAGGAGCAAGTCAAGGGAGGTGACCCTGTGACCCTTTCCCTCTGCTCAGCAGCAACCACTCTTGAAGCACTGTGTCCAGTTTTGTGTTCTCCAGTAGAGAAGAGATAGGGACACACTGGAGAGACTCTTGTGAAGGACCATCAAAATGATGAAGCAACTGGAGCATTTTTCATATGAGAAAAGGTTGAGAGATCCTCTTATTGATGTATAGATATCTCTGAAGAGGGAGTGTGTAGAGGACAGAGCCAGGATTTCAGTGGTGCCCTGTGACAGGACCAGAGGCAATAGGCACAAACTGAAACAAATTGAATATCAAGAACCACTTTCTCATTGTGAGGAGCACTGGCACAGGCTGCCCAGGGAGGTTGTGGACTCTGCATCCCTGGAGATATTCAAAACTATCTGAACATCATCCTGAGCAACAGGCTCTGGATGACTGTGCTTGAGAAGGAGCACTGGATAATTTCCAGACGTCCCTTCCAACCTCCTTCATTCCTTGACACTGATTCTGTAGCATTCTTACAATGTAAGAAAGACTAACACATTTTGCTTCATATGGACTGATTTTGGTTGGATTCGGGGCAGGAAACAGGGAAGACCCAATCAGCCAACAGACATGACAGCTTGAAAACAGAGGACCCTCACACATCTCCAGCCACAAGGCGTTACGCCAAGCAGTATTATTCCAACGGACATGAAGACAGTAAAAAAAAAAGTTTTCAAAGAAATACACTCAAAAAGGACAAAAGTTATCCAGTGTAGAGATCCAGAGGGACTAATGACCCAATATATTAAGATTAGAAGGTTAAAGTTAAGGCTTACTTCTCATTTAGATACTGAATTAGGCAGCCAAATGCTGGCATTAAAAAGAATGAAGCATGATCAATAGCTACACTTTTAACTACTATATATTCTAGGGAACAGCAGTCTTATTTTTAGGAGAAAAATATCCAAAATTATTTGCTTTCAATCTTGCGTTAAGAGTATATACAATACATTTTTACTGTGAGGTTTGGGTTTTGCTGTGGGTTTTGGTGATTTTCTTTTCTTTGGCAGAGGAAAGAAATATGTAGTTGCATCCTCAAAAAACAACTGCAGAACTGAGTAGAATACTCTAAATAACTACTGTCATTACTACAAATACTATTTTTCCTTAAGCTTTAAAAAACCTTCCTAATTGTATATATACCTAAGAAGCTATTCTGTCTTCAAGAAGCACTTAGAATGTCTTAGTTTGATCACAAAGCTTTCCTTCTGTTTCTAATTTTCTAATTACTCAAGTGGTCACAATTGCAGTTGAAAGCCTTACATAGACATTTAGAATAATTTTAAATGAAAAAAAAAAAAAAATCAATTCTTGAAATAGACTTTGCCAAAAGTAATGAAAGTGAAATGGAAATTATTTCAGTCATGTGGAATTTTTAAACTTCCCTAATGTGGTCTACTGCTACCACGTACCAATTTAGCATCCTAATTTTACCTCAAGGTTCTTATAAACTCCTGGTTTTTTCTTCCACCTTCAGACAGAGTACTAACAATAATTTTACAGCATTTATTAGTGCCCCTTTCTCAAACAATCTGAGACAGAAATAGCTTCTGGAGGATGCGGACCTTTGACATTTAGATCCCTTCTTCACTGGCCTTAATTAAAATTATCATATCCTAACAGTCTAACAGATCGAGTGTATTCCTTTAGGTGCTCATCACCAAACCCACCCTCATGAGGATTCTAATGGGAGATCTCTGCAAGGAAGTAATGGAAATTTGATCACCATCTTCCCAGATCAATTCACATGGGGAATATCAATCAGAATCCAGACTGCCAACTCTGAATCCATAACAGGATAACAGGAAATTCTGTGCTTTCTGTACAAGTGGTCGACATTTCAAATTATACTGTTTATTCACAAAGGAAAGGAGTATGTATTTTCCTGACTCTTTCATGGGCCTTGAATAAATTGCATGTGTAATGAAAAAATACTTCTGAAGCCATAAGATTCATAAAGATGGTATGTCTGGAGAATGTGGCCCTCTGGGTTCTGCACACAATACCCAGAAAAAGAAATTAAACAAGCGAGGAAATGCTAGCAATTTTACTTGCTCCTAGAATCACATCTGATACCACCTTGGGAGATAGAGCTTTTGTTTGATATCCACCTGTTTGACCTGTCAGAATAAAAACACAGCAGTTGCAGCAGATGTGAGTCAAAGAGAAAATATCACTGACGGTGACATCTTTGTCAGGAAGGACAACTTTCCTGCTGAGAGAGTTATGCTAATTACCTGGAAATTCACAGCTGTTGAATATCAACCTCAAGATGTTTGAAAGCAAAACCAGATATTTTAAGAAAAAAATTTTATAGTACTTTGTACCAGTAAATCTGGCTTCAAAGCAAAAATGTAACCAGCTCTGCTTGAAGTCCCTTAAACTTCAGCCAGACTTTTACATTGACCTGCAGTATAGCTGATGCCTAGTTGATGCCTAACAAGACAACCCATTCTGCTAAAAATTAACAAGCTCACCTCACTTGCAATTTATTGCATATTTATCTATGTTTTTACTTTCAAGGAGATGCAAAAATGGCTTAATTTAGAAAACAATTTTGAGCATTTGAGAAACCACAGTAAACTTAATGCTACTGAAACCAGCTCTAAAACAAGGTTCTGTACCTATAGTTTAGAAAGATAATTACATGAATGAGTAATGGCCTGTCACAAGTCTTGTTCCCTTGACTAAAGAGCAGTGGATATTTGCATATTCAAAATAAGGTAATCGCACACTGTTCTCCATTTCAGCCCTGGTCTCAAGACAAAACCAAACAGGCAGTTTTGAACTCACAGTCCATCAAAAGACTCAATTTTCCACAATGATAGGAAATACGTAGCTTAAGCTGTGAATGCAAACACAAGGGTCGTAACTGGGGAGAGGGGGTGGTGGTGGTGGTGATGGTGATGATGTGTAAGGAGGGAGTGAACATCCAAAACACAGTTTCTAAACTTTCAAGCCTATTTGCTACTTGCAACCAGTATGGGCTGATTGCATATTTTGAGAACATCTACATAAAAGCAGCACATCCTGAATTCACCAATTCACAAACAAAGAGATGAGACATAACCCCAGATTAGAAAGCTCATCACAGATTGTGCTTCTGCACATAGACTGTCTAGACAAGAACAACCAGAGACCTGAGGTTCTCTGAAGAGGCAAAATGGAAATTAAAAACAGATTGCCTAGAAAACCAGAGAAGATCTAGGAGACACAAAGAAACTGTACCATGCTGGGGAAAAGCCTGGAGATGAAGGAGGCATGAAGACAAATGCCAGTGGTACACAGGGACCTTGGTCTTTAATACCAGGGACTGCAACTGTGTAACTGTGAGCATCCCCACAGCAGCAACCACAACCTTCTGCCCAACCTCCCTGGACCAGCAGCAATCTCTTTGCCAGGAATGGAAGGCAAGACCTAGAGAATGCAGCACCGTGTATGAGTAAAGAAGCTCATGTGAGAGCTAGTCAAACAGGGCAAAAGCTCTCAGCTCATCTGTTCTTAGATAAACCCACCCCAGCATCTAGATCTGCCCTAAGTTTACTTTGCCTAATCCATGACAAGATATTTTTCAGCCCAGCTCCAAATCCTGCTCATTTTTCCATATTTTTGGGGGGTTTAAAAGTTCTGTTACTGAAACTCACACTGTCAGGATAGCTGATACATTTTCACTTTTTTTCCACTAATTTTTCATCCTTTAAAACCTTGGGTTTATCCAGATCAAATGTATGTAGTGAATGAGTAATATACCTGCCTTGCTAAAACAGTGACATCTACACATCAGGCTAGGGAATGGCTGGTTTTAATTCAAAAATCCAATATTCAGATTAATATCAGCACAACATCCTAGAAACCTGGATAAAAAGATCCAGACATCCGTTTACCTTTAGAACAGACTCTCCCATTTTTGTGTAACATCTTTTTTTTTCTCATCTATCTCTTCCCCTGTAGATAAAGTCTCTACAGCAGAGATCAAGATTTACACCACATATCAGAGAATATTTAACATGTATTCAGAATAACAAGTTTATATTAACCACTTTAGGTTGTTTTCCATTTTGTTTTCAGTGATTTCTCATTGTAGTTGTAGACAAAGCGAACATCATTGAGAAGCTCAGTAGAAATAGAACCATACTTTAAGAACACCTGCTAGTGTCTCTAAATAAAATACCTTTCTTAAACAGAGTCCAAAGAGATAGAATAGGCTACCATTTCAGCAAGAAAAAAAAAAAAAAAAGGTTAATCTTATGAAAACCTTCTCTCTTTCAATAACTGAAACAAACATATATGATGAGATGAGAACTTGGAAACTATTAAGACTTTAAGGTATAATCCCAGGCAGACTTACCTATAACTTTAAGTCACTTTTACCAGTTTGCACAACCAGCCTTTCCTATCTATACAAAATGTATTTTAACAAAAAAAAAAAATATGAATTAAAAATGTTTCAGCAAGTACTATATCTGTATTTATTACTCACTAAAACTTAAAAGAAGCTGTAGTACACAGAGAAACACACTAAAGCAATCATTCCTCACCACATCTGAAAACTGGTTTGATCTGCTGCCAAAACATCTCATGTTTCACTTATTTCATTCAATACTACTTTTTTGCACTACTTTCTGTGTCTCCATAGATGAGTTATTTCAAAGAAAATTACTAGGATAAGTAGCTAAGTATAAATAAAGCATTATTATTTCATTCACACTCTTGGTTACAGCCTGTAACTGTAAATAAAGACCTTTGTCCCGAAAGTGCAATGAAGCAGATGTGCTAAATATTACTCCAGAATAAAGGGTAAATTTTTTTACTGTTCTAATTGAACATCATTTCACTGAAGGTAGAGCCATGTCAGTTTCCAACAGTTGAAAATATGATCAATATATTTGGGATTTGAAATTGCTCTCTTAAGATCTGTGCTTATAAGACAGGGAATCTGCAGGGCAGATCACTTTTGCTAGTTATTGAATAACGAAGAGAAGCCACCATAAAACTTCACAAAGCATAATTTCTCTTTGAAATATCAATTTACAAACTTTATACTCTTAGTGTTATTTGTATCAAAGATAGCCTGCTAAAATTTAGACTGGTTTTTGGTCTTGCTCATATTATATTAATGTCTACAGTCCTCACTTCTATATTATTATTATTATTTCCAACTAATAAGCTGATGGTTAGTAACAGAGAAATTCACTCCAACTACTGGAGTGACTGCGTTGCTGGAAAAAGTAAGAACTGATACCATGTCATCTACCTTAACTTCTATAAAGCCTTTGATAGTGTCCCAGGAATTATCCTCGTCTCTGAATTAAAGGTATAGGGGTTTGACGGATGGACGATTTGATGGAGTATAAGGATTTGACTGGATGGTCACACCCAAAGAATTGAGGTCATTGGCCCAATGTCCAAATAGAGAACAGTAACAAGCAGTGTTCCTCAGGGGTCTGTATCAGGACCAATACTATTGACTGTCTTCATTAGTCACATTGGGGTATTGAGTACATCCTCAGCAAGTTTCTGGATGACACCAAGCTGAAAGATGCAATTAATACATTTGAGTAAAGAGATGATATCCAGAGGTACCTTGACAGACTTGAGAAGTGGACCAGTATGAAATTCATGAAGTTCAAGAAGGCCAAGTGTAAGGTCCTGCACTTGGACTGAGACAAAGCCCTGCATAAGTACAGACTGGGTGATGGATAACTGAATAACGTGGAAGCAGCCCCCTGGAGATGGTTTGGGGATACCAGTGGATGAGAAATTGGACATGAGCCAGCAACCCACACTCATAGCTCAGAAATTCAATTATGTCCTGGGCTGCATAAAAACAAGCATGGCCAAAGTTTGAGGGAGGTGATTCTTCCCCCTCTTCTCTGCTCTCATCAGAGTTCACATGGAATACTGCACCCAGCTTCGAGAACCACAAGAAGGACATGGACCTGGTAGAGTAGGTCCAGAAGAGGGTCACAGAAATGGTCAGAGGGCTGGAATGCCTCTCTTATGAAAAGAGATTTGAGAGAGTGGGGGTTGTTCATCCTGGAGAAGACACCAGGGAGATGTTATTACAAGGCTTGAATAATTAGAGGGAATGTAATAATGATGTAACAAGACTCTTTACTTGGGTCTGTAGTGATAGAACAAGGGCACCAATTTTAAGCTGAAAGAGAGGAGATACAAAGAAGAAATTTTTTATGAAGATGGTGGTTGCCCAGTGAAACTGTGCATGCACCATTCTTGGAAGCTGTCACGGTCAAGTTGGATGTGACTTAGACCAGTCTGGTCTAGTGGAAAGTTTCCGTGCTTATTGCAAGGGTGTTGAACTAGAGGATCTTTAAAGATCCCTTCCAATAAAACCATCTTATGATTCTATGACTTCTTCCTTCAACTGGATAATCTAAACACTTTATATTTCTCAATCATATTTCCTTATTAATAACGTAAAGGTCTTTGTACAATTCTTGATTGTTCTTCATATTCCCTTCTGCATTCAACATGCCTCTCCAAATACAAGTGTTTTTTATATATATGTATTAAAATATATATAAACATTCCCATGTGGTCTGTAAACAAACCTTAATTCATCATCATTGACATTTATGTTTATTCACAACATGTTCCCCTTCTTATAGGTTATTGCATGGCACTGTCGCTGTTGGGGCGGTCACGACACACATGGACAGTGCCTCTTTCAAGGGCCAAAAAGCCATTTATGAAACAAAGCAGCCTCTTCTATACACTTTTTGTATGTTGTCATATGTGTTACAGATTCATTGGCTGCTAAACTACTACAATATACCTACTGGCAACTATTAAGTAAAACATATAGTCATTGGCTACCTATGGCACAAGCATTCAAGCATTCAGGAAAATAACAGGTGCGGATATGTTGCTGTTTTCTCCTTCTATTGTTTAACTTTCTTGCTTCTGTTGATACTACATTCTCATGGGTAAAAACTAATTGTTTTTCTTTTCACAGACTTTTCTCACAGTCCTTCTCTAGCCGAAGTAACAGGCCTGAGCCATAATTTTACAAAGGCAACAAGGCCTTCATTTTATAAGGTTTTACTTAAATGCCACATGGCACCATAGCCCACTCAGCACCTCCAGCAGAGTCTCACAACAGCTGTTCTGCTGTGCCTGAGGGAGCTGGTGTTCCAGACAAGGAAAATTTCTCCAAGTTTTTTTCTTCATACCAGGATATCATTTTTAAGAAATGTAGATAAATTAAACACCTACCACTGCCAGGTGCTTGATTTTCGTCCCAGATATTCATGATTCAATATTTCAGAAAAAAAACCTACATAGGTGTAGGGAAATTTAAGTACTATTTGGAAGTATTGTCCACACAAGGAAAAAGTTGGGACTCCTTATTCTAAAAATACATGTTTCAGTTTTTCAAAGGTCTTTGAGTAGAATTGACTGACAACTTCTGGCTTTTAACACATATTTTTGTACAAGGGCTATATAAGGTCAAGTCTCAAAAAGAAAAAAACACAAGATCTCTAACAAAAATTCACATCTCCTGTTCCCAGCTGTCCTAAAGCACCCAGATGTGGTCTCCCACAATTGGCTTAATACTCTTCTAAGATTTCTCATTGCCTTTTCATAACAAAATTACAGTGGATTTCTAGAAGAGTAGGAGACCTAAACCTGAGTTTCCAAACCTTTACATTTCATTCAAGTACTTATGTGCAAATGAAAAACACTAACCCACTAAAACTGACAGCAGAGGTTATATAAATGTCTTGGGCTTTTGATGGGATACCCTTCCTTCTCAGACCAGGGTAAGAGAGCAGAGGAGGCTGCTGCTCTGATGAGTTCTTTATTTCATAGTCTCATAGCTTTCTTGAAGGCAGAGTTCAAGGGGGTTACATGATAAAGCCAAGCAGCAATGGCAGGCAGAAAAGAGCTGCTTCTTCTAGTTTCTTCTATATTTTTTTCTTACAGAAGTGTGGATTATATTTTTGTTAATAGACCAATAAGATTAACACACAATTCTAGTCTTCCTTTTCTTAACCTATTCCGGTCTAATTCTAACAGTCGTAAGTCTTACGCAAGTGTTACACAGGTACTACACAGATTTGTGTGTACAGTTTCTATCAGCTCTTACTGTTTATGTGAACACTCTATCTAAAAAATGTGAACAGTATCGTTCTATCTATATTTTGTCTAAAGTAAAGAAATTCTGTGAAATGGCAACACTGCTGCAGTAAGAGCTGTGCTTTAAGGTCTCTGCTGCAGCTTTTTAATGTTTAAGGCACTTAGCATATATTTCTACTAAAAGTTAAAAATCTGTATTTCTATTTCACTTTGGTGTGACTGCATGTATCTCTGCCTGTCCAAAAGTTTTCATTCAACCCCTGTGCTTTAGCTTTCCTCTAGGCCTGAGTCCAGAGAAGCTTTCACTCCAATAGAAGTGAACTATTGACTGTGGTAATCGTAATCATTCAAAATAAACCCCAAATTAAAATCAAGCATAAGAGGAAGGACATCCATCAAGCAGATGGAAGAACAGTCCCCCTCCTGTCTGTTGTCAGACATTTACATGGGTAATTCAAATCTCCATAAAGACTTATCCATTTCCATTGTTGGTAAAATAAGCAAACAAAACAAAATAAATATAAAAATACCCTGTATTTTAAGTCTTCTAAACAACTAACCAAAACCATAGGAACAAGCACCAAAAAAATTACAAAAAAATTAAGATGCACAAATTCTGCCCAAAAATGCAAATTACTGTTTTGAAATATTAAATCAGACTGGATAACTGATAAACATTTTTTGTTAGATTTGGCTCAGTGATTTAAAGTCATCCCACCTTGTTAGGGACAGAAGTTGTTTTCACTTACCATCTGTTGAGTGGCTTTTCTGCAGCATGCAAGTGATCTCTACCAAATTCAAAAGCTGATGTGTCTGTACCACAGCACTCTCTTAGATGCCATTTGACAAAGCATGTTGTAACCAGACCCAGGTAGAACAGATGTTTTAGATTTCTCTTTCCCCCCAGTAATTCCTACAAATAAGAAAGGGTATATATGAGTGAATTACATGTACAGAGCTGTTTCCAAGGATGTCAAATTTTCATTTATTTCACAGGAGTATGAAGCAGAAGGCATAGTTTCATCACTGCTCCCCAAGCAGTGTCCAACAATGAACAGCCATGGGAATTGTTACGGCCGTCATTTACACAGGACACAGTTGCAGGCCTTATCTGGCCCTTATCATCAACTGCAAAAATGTCACTATGGCTCAGGATTATCAGGGCAGCACCAGATCTTCACACTGCCTTGCAAATGTTTTGTCAGTCTCTAAGTCCACTTTAAAAGCCCATATACACAAAAGTCAAAATAAAACTGTCTGATAAGATTTAATGGTTTACTAACACTATTCTTAAATGGTTTTTAATGGAATATTATGGTACATAATCTTATAACAGGCACTGCTTGAAGCTTGCTAAAAGCCTTTGGTAGGCTTGTTGTTTCTGCCGAAAATGGAGATAGATATGTTTATTTGATTGCGTTCAGTCCCTTTCCATTTAAACCACATTTAAAATTGCATCACCTTTATGTCAAGAAACGTAATGACAAACATACAGGCGGAAGAGGAAAGCAGTTGAAAAAGGTAGGCTGTTTTTAAATTTGTAGATCTTTAACAACAAAACTGAGTGGAAAAAGAGTATGTAAAACATGAATTGTGAAACAGACATAACTAGGTATATGAAAAAAAAGGAAACTACAATATTATCTAAATTCATAATTGCCTTAATTGGAATGTGCTCGGGTTCTTCCATCTTCACACATGATTTTTCTTCCAGGAAATTTTCAGTTTTTTATTTATATTGAAGCCAAATCTTCTGGGCAAGGAAGAGCCAGCTCTGCTTCAAGAAAGTGCTATGTAATCATTGATACAGAGCTGTGTTAAATACCTCCGTTATATCATCCTCTATTCAAGGCTTTAAATGTACTTCTGAGCTGCTTGAAAGTTTGAGACAGAGGCAAATCACTTGGTTGACATTCGTGATACAAATTCTGATGCAAATCCCTCTCTTGATAGATAGGATCCTTCAAGTGCAGAAAGGCAAGGTCCAGATATCAACAGAACTCATCTTCTTGCCCCTAGCTTGAGCTGATCCCCTTAAAAAGAACACGCACTGAAATACCAGCAGGTCCAAAGTAGGGCCACTGCCAGCATGTACACATCCCCCTGTGCCTGGTCACAAGTAGCACAAGAAGCCAAGACTCTGCAGTTCTGGTGCAGATGACACAGGAAGAACCAGAATTCTAAATAGGACCTCTGTGCAACTCCAGTGGATCAAAAGGTCTAGATATCACTCCATGGAAAGAAAGTACTGACCTAGCAAAAATTAAGCTGGAGGAGAATTTTCCATTACCATAGAGAAATATGAGCCCATGAGGCCTGAATTTACCTACAGATTTTTATAATTCAAAATACATTTTTTCAGGTCTTCAGTGTTTTAACAGCTTTGCTTTAATTAGTTTAATCAAATTGCATTTCAAGCAAAGTATTTATCTTAATACAATACAAGACACATTCAACTCTCCCATACATGAGAGTTAAGGATTCACAATACCACATATAAAGCAAGGAAAGAACAGCCTGGACTCTGATGTGAAAATAGGTAGGTTACAATGGCTGCTGGGCAGCAAAATATTTGAAATTCAATTTTTGCTGTCTCTGTCCTAAGAACTTGCAAGTCTGATGCTTCTCACCTATTGTGCTCTTATTTGACAGTCTCCCATGTCTGCTTTACTCCTTAGATTTTAATGCCTTTGCACCTATTAGTTTATCTAGTCTCTCCTTTGTCAGCTAACAAGCCCTGGATGAGCAGCAGCAAGCCAAAGCTTAGGATGGACAATATACCTCTTTTTGTTCTCACATCATCCCATTCTGCATTTTTCCATTCCTTTTGACAAACCCTTTATTGTCAACATATTTAATTTTGCAGCACAACAAAGCCTCAAACTTTCGTTCACATCTCATTCACTAAACTTTTATCAGCATAAAGGATAGCTAAGTTTTCTTTGTCCCATTAGCATTCACCCACACTCAAAACATTAAAACTTCATCTCAGTACTCACAGCACTGCTTTCTGGAAACTAATAAACATCTGTTCAATCTCTCTCTTTATTCAAATCAGATCTTTCCTTCAAACCTCTGCAGTACTTTCTTTCACATTACCATATCGGATCAGGTCTGGTCTTAAAGGTTTACCATCCCAAATTATCCCTTGGACCTTGCCTCCTGTCACAACAACTTAGTCAGAAACGCCTATTCGTCTCCTTCTCCTGCTACTTTTTCACACTCCCTCCATGCTACCCACTCTGCTAAAAAAAAGAAGATAAAAAGCCTTCACACTCCAATATGCCATCCCCCTTCCCCACACATGCACTCTCATTCAAAATCCTCCTGAGATCTATTTTTGGTGAGTCCTAATAAAAGTCACAGTTCTTCAACCCCAATGTTGACCTGAAAGTATCCTGAAGATCTAAAGGGAAAATTTAGATACAAATAGGCTCTTCTTTCCATTCTGCCAGAGCTTCTCCTTGTAGCCAGCTTCTCACAAAATCTCTGCTCCATCCTCATGTCCTCTACAAATGATGCAGTTCTCACCTTTTCTGTGCAGTCACTACTTTGCCAATACATAAATCACTTTAGAAGACGTACTTCTGAAGTGCTGCTTTTATCCTGTCTCAAAACTGATTTGTGATTTAGCTAAATTGTTATAAAACTCACTTCCATAATTGGTACTGAAGTTTTCAAAACCAGAGACGATTTCCCACTTTTGTTGAGATTACAGAGATATGACGTGCATTTCAAGCCCATCATGTCTATATTTTTCCCTCCTTTTTTTGCATTTTATAGTTATTAAACTTTTTTTGAAGAGCCGAACAGCTATTACATAGTCAATGAGAAATAAAACAAGAGACAAATCAAATTACATTCCCAGCTGCAGATTCTTTTTAAAAATCAGACCAAAAAATGTTCCAGAAAGATTAACAGAAACAAGCAAGTGTTCCTTCAATAAAGGTTAGGCAGTGGCTTTAGATTAAATAACTGTATGTTTAATTTTACTGAAAAAAAAAAATACATCAGTAATCAGCTGACCAGTGAAAAGATACAGTCTTGGACTACAATGTATAGACTATCATGGTTTTTTTCAGTCTTCCAGTATGAAAGCTGCTTATGTCTACTAAGACTAAAGTGAAAGATGTCCTTTCTCATTTGCATTGTAAATGCCCACAGCTACTCCCACACCCAACACCAAGAGCAAACCTGTATAGCAATTCAGAATAGATTTCCTTGCTGCAGCAAATTCAGTGCCTGCTGTCACTGCAGCAGACTTTCCTGAAGTGTTACTCAACTGCCAACTTAGAACCAATTTTGAAATAATCCTATTAATATATTACAATTAAAATCCTGTAATTAAGTCCATTGTTTTTGCAAACCTATGAATTCTCTATGAACTTCTTAGTACTTGGAAGCCACTTTCATGCTTAATCTCAGGAGGAATAATTAGTGTGAATTACCTCAGTCCTCCCACAAGTTCTCTAGAGAGGTACAGAAGGCCCCATGAGAGTGTGCTCCTTCTCATTCCTGGATGGACAGCAAATTGAAATGTAATGCAAACCAAAGAGAGTGTGTTCCAAAGAGAGGATTTCATTACCTCTTTAGTCATATACTGATTCAGAAAAGTTTTCTGTCTATATTTCTCTTCCTGACTAAGTGTCTTGACTAAAAATAAATGCTTTTGCTTTACTACTCCTAGCTTTTGGCTCAGAAGGGCTGCTGAGACCTTATTTAAAGGAGTTCTCACGTATCATAAAAATTTTGTTATGACACCAACTGCAATTACATGACTGAAGGTCAACAGCATTGCACATCACATTTCCTTACAGAAAGAGTTTCTGAATGTTTTCCTTCACTTGTAAGACTGTAATTTGAATAGTCTCACAATGCACCTAAAAATTGCTTATACTCAGAAATCATTGGTATCTCAAATCAGCAGCTAAGTTGATGCTATCTGTGAGCACAGTCAATACAAAAAAAGCATTTCTTTTCTGCATAAGTTTTCTGCAGCCATTGGACTGCACTTTCTCAGGTGTCTTCATCAAGAACACATGGATTCAATACACATATCTAATCTTGTTTTCACAGAGAAACTTAGAAGTAACAGAGCTATTCTAAATCAAAACTTATATAAGATGGCAATTGTCTTAATTTATAGCTATATATTCCATTTCTCCCTGGTAACCACTGACAGAATCTGAGAAAAGTTGTGTCAGGGGAGGTTTAGGTTGGATATTGGAAGAAAGTTCTTCACTGAAAGGGTGGTTGGACACTGGAACAGACTCCCCAGGGAAGTGGTCACTGCACCAGGCCTGACAGAGTTCCAGAAGCATTTGGATAGTGCTCTCAGGCACATGATGTGACCCTTGTGGATGGTTCTCTGCAGGGCCAGGAGCTGGACTCGATTATCCCTGTGCATCCTCTCCAACACAGCTTATTCTACAACTTAGGTACATCCGAACATTTGAGTAAGACATACTATTTCTTATGGGGATATGCAAAACATATTTTCCTGGTTGTTCTTTCATCATCAAAATGAGTATCTGCCATGCATAAGCTGCTCACCTGTCACGGTTTAACCCCAATGGCCACCAAGCCCCACAAAGCTGCTCACTCACTCCTCCACCTGCAGGACCAGAGAGATAATCCAAAGGGTAAAAGGTAAAATACTCATGGACTGAAATAAACTAAGTTTAATAGGGAAAGGAAAAGCCACACACGCAAGCAAAGCTAAACAAGAAATTAATCCACTGCTTCCCATGGACAAGCAGGTGTTCAGCCATCCTCAGAACAGCAGGGCCCAGTCACATGTAACACTGACTTGGGAAGACCAATGCCATCACACCAAACATCCCCCCATTGCTTGTTCTTCTCCCCACTTTATACACTGAGCACAATCCCTTATGGTCTGGAATATCCCTTTCGTCAATTCACATCACCTGTCCTGGCTGTGTCTGCCCCCAACCTCCCACACATTCCCAACTTGTAATATGTCATTATAAAAAGCAGAAAAGGTCTTGGCTCTGCATAAGTCCTACTCAGCAATAACAAAAATCTCTTTATAATCAACCCTGCACTCAGCACAAATCCAAAACATATCCACGTACTAGCCACTGTGAAGAAAATTAACTCTATCCCAGCTGAAACCAGCACACAACCTCATAATCCCCTCAGCAGTGTCATGAAGCTACCAGATGTTTGCAAGAAAGAAATGCCAGTGAAACATTAGAATTATTCATTTACCTGTTGACCCTCTTCCTGAGGGGATCTGAGACGCCTCTCAAAATCACGGGAATAATCCTAATGAGATTTTCTAGTAGATAAATTATCTGCAGGGGGAGACAGTACCACTCCACAACTAAAGAAATAAAAGAGCAACAATTCACTTAAAGATATGCACATTCCTTCTCACATTAATTTACAGTGAACAGGCATTTATTATGCTTGACATTTTTTAAAAGAAATGCAAGCAGCTGGTTGCTATTTATTTTAAGTACTCAGCATGAAGTTTTCCATGAAGTGACTGTCTCCTAACAAGACATGAAAGCAGCAGGTGTGGAGACCTGATTTCCCTCCTCCTCCCAGCATGCAGTATTGTTAAATGAAAAAACATTGTAATTTTGAACTTACAACATTAGAACAAATCTGTTACTGCGTTGAAAGCCAGACAACTTAAACAAGAGAGGCTTGACAGCTCTTCAGGTACTTTCACTTCAGTGCCTTTTGGGAAGAGACCAAGAAAGGCAGAGCTACAGCCCTTTTTCCATTGTTATTCCTTGGAGCTTATGGCTTTATGCAGCATGGCAGGTTTGGACAGAGAAAGTAGAATTAACCAGGTAGAACATGGAGCACCAGTGTCTTTTAGGGCAGAGCTAGGATTCGTGATCCTTTATACGGGCTAAGAGACTACTGCATGGTGCCTGAGCCACACACAGGAGGGGGACTGAGTAGCCCTGGTTCTGCTGTGGGCAGCTAAGATCATATCCATGAACTGTTAAGGAACAGCTCTCCAGCACAGGAAACTTGATCTTGAGACAAGTTCATTCATAACAATTGACCAGCCCTCAAAAGAAGCTGACACTTGAAATATTGCAATTTATTAATAACACTAATCATATTTTGGGTTTTTCTTCTCTACAATGCTTTAGGCCGTTAGCAATGCAGACAGGAGGACAGCACTGACATGCCATGGCAACACTGCTGATGTTACAGATTACGTGTTTGTCCAAAGGCATTGTACAACATTGCTCCTGGCAACAGAGACAGGAAAAACTGCATCACATGCCTACAGTCACATCCTGTAACCACTGGAACATGAGAAAACAGAAAAAACCCAAGGAGGTGTCAGACAGCTACTGCCACAGCTCACATCACACAAACAAATGCTGCCTGATGTCACAGCAGATCTCTTCTATCAGAAGGATTATCCCTACAGTGTAAACTCAAACATCTTTGATCTGTTAGAGCAATGTATTGGGTTTAAATTCAAACGGAAAAAGCATCTTCTCTTTAGCTTTGTTATGTGTAGAGTTATAACCAGGACTTCATAAAGCTTTATATTGGCCTTTTACCATTTCAGTAAGAGCACTTGGCCTCAGCATTACCAGTATAGCTTCCCTCTTCCTTTGTGCATCACTTTGCAAAGGTGTGCAGAGCACTAACGATACAGCTTTTTCTACCACGGAGCTTCTGTTGTCAGCTACTATGTCACTACTATCTCCCCTGCTAGCACTTCATGTTGCAGGAGTTCTGTAGAGTGTGTGCAAGACTTGCTTCCTAGTTGTTGTAAAGCCACAGGAGGTTCATATCTTATGCAGGAGAAAAATGATGAACTGCAGAAACAGAGACCTGGCAGACCATCTCCTGACTTCAGGGGTAACAGTGTCTCTGGCATGATAGTATAAAGTCTCAGTCTTCATACAGCACTTTTCCTGCAATCATATAATACTTCAGTTCTCTTCAGTTGAACAATGAACAGAAACGTCCCAGCACAAAACTTTCTACAGTATAACAAAAATTGAGTCACAACTGCCAAGACAGAAGTTGTTAAGGCATTGCCAGTAGATTCAAAGATATCTAATGATTTTAATGAGATGCTGTTGTTGTAGTCCAGAATACTAATCACTTCTCACACAGAAGAGAATACCCCGTGTATGCCCAGAAGATAGCACTGATTTCCTCAATTAATGTGTTTCTACACCTGTTTTGCATTAGGTTTTCAATGCTGAGGAGTGCATCTGTGTCTTTGTCCATCTCCTGTTCTGTATCCTGTATCTGATCTCTTACTCTTTTTCATGGCACTTTTTACTTTCAACAATATGGCATATTCCAACAAATTTTTAAAAGCCTTTATTTTCACAGTTCAGCCATTTCTACAGAAATTAGAAAGAGCAATATAATTACTTATATATTGATTATAGCATAAGTCAGCCTGACCTTCACATTAGATGCTTCCCAGTATCCTTGTTAATTACCATTTATTCATGGTCATAGCTATGAAGCTTCCAATAATTAATATTTTATGTTTTGCTGTTCCACTCCTCTAAGTTAGTCTTCCTTTTTGCCTTTCAAGTCTCTGGCACCGCTATTGGAAAATTTCAGGTTCAGAAGAAACTATTTTTCTTTCTTTCCTTTGCAGTAATCCCTCCCATCCCTCACATTATTTTTATGCTCTATCTACAAGGTGCATATTTGGTAGGTTTTGAGACACAAAAGGCACTTTTTTAGGAACACAAAAGACCCATTATAAAAACTTCATACTAAATCTTATTTTTTGTTTCTTGCCAATGTCATTGTCTCAAAGTCTCAAGCACATGGGAACAAGGATCCAGGCACGTGCTAACACATAGCAAGGTCCAAGGACTACTAATCTGATGCCATGAAGATTTTTTGCCTTTTCTTTTATACCCCTGTTATACCTTTTTACAACTTCTGTATTCTTAGTGCTTTTTCCCTACATTCTTGGACTTGTTTTTCAAGCTAGGAGACTAAACATTTTAGAAGCTTCGTAGCTAGGGATCAGTGTGCCCCAGACCCCAAGGTCCTCTCCAGAACATAGTCTGTAAACCAAGATAGAACCATCCAGGGGAAGGCTCCTTGGGGAGGGGGGCTCACTTGAGCCTCTCATTAGGGAATCTTTGATAGATGTGCTAATTAATAAAACCTATAATGTTATACCCGATCTTTTGGGATATATTTGGCAGGGTGCATTTCGATTCATACGACCTGGACGTGTACACCTAAGGATCCTTAAAATAAATACCAAGGTAAAATCCCTTTTCCCCTTCTAACCGTGTATGCCTCTTGATTTTAAGACCAGGAAAAGGCATTAATCCAAGAGGTTCATATTTTACTGTTACAAGTTCCGGTGCTGATACTAACAGCAGACTCATTCAAAAGAGCCTAGAATAGGTTCATGTACTTACTTGTATTTTAAATATGATGTAATTTAAAGATGCAGGTTTTTTCAGCAGAAACTATGTCTCAGCCCTCAGCAAAATTTTTGCTTACAGTTTACAGAGCAACTGTGAAAAAAAGTTTCAATTACGAGAACAGCCAGAGGAATCTGTCATAAAAGTCAAGAAAACTGCTTTATACAACAAAGCAAGCCATACTGTTCTTTATATTGGTTATGAAACTATGACTACATTTTGATAAATGAGACTAAATCAAACAAATATGAAAGAAAAAGCATCTAATTTTAAGCAAAATAATTCTCAAAGCAAGTTTGATTTAAGAAAATTAAGAGGGATAGTGTACATTGCTGAGCATAACCCCCTCAGACTATTCAGTCTATAACAAATATAGGAGGAACATGATTGATTCATAACATAACAAGGAACAGAAAGATTACAGTAGCTGAAGTCACAGAAGTCCTGAGGGCGGTAAGATACGATAAAATTTGGCTTGACATACAGTATCTGTTCTGTGAAATGAGATTACTCAAAGTGCAAACGGAAAGAGTGAAACACAGTACACGTTCATTACACTTATGGCTTCGTAATAGTTCAAACAGCCTAGATTTCCTTCTTTACATCTCTTACAGGGTCTGAGAAGTAACAGAACCTTGTACTTTCAAAGACATCTACAAGGATATATTTTCCTGTTTTGAACATTACAGTCCATTTTCAAAGTGTTTAGAGATGATAAAATCCCTACTTTGATCTCCACTTCCAATACACCACCACGGTCCTACAGCATATAGTAGATAAACCTCACTGCTGGTGAAAAACAGTTAAATACATTCTAAAATTAAGTATGCTGGGGCCCTTATCAAAAAGGAAAAAATATTTGCACATCCTTCTATACAATAAGACTATAGACTGTCCTGTCTTCTGGAAGCATTAACATTTATCTATTTATATCCAGGTTAAGTAGGTGGTTACCAGACTTTTTAAGTTTTTTTGGCCCTACACATGAGTAAAGGTAGCAGTAGAACCAATACATGCCTTAAGTTGCAGATGAGTTTGCTCATGCACGAGTAGGGCCATTCCAAAAGCTAAGATGCTGTTATCTTAGGTCCATCTTATGTTAAGTGGATTTTTGTGGTTTTTTCTGTAAGCTGCCTTTTGCCGGTTTATTTATTTATTTTTGACATGAAATTAGACAGCAGTCACCTTATGGGAACATACAGAGAAGATGGACCCAGACTCCTCAGCAAAGTGCACAGAAACAAGCAAGTTACAAAAAGGGAAATTCTTTTTAGGTACAGAAATTTCACCATGGCAGTAGTCAAGTATTGGGATAGGTTGCCCACAGAGATTGTGGAAACTCTATTCCTGGAAACAATCAAAATTCACCTGGACAAACCCCAGATTGTCCAGGTGAGTTTTGAGCATCTCCAGCCTCCTTTTGTTTAAACAAGGTTCAAAGCAACCTCCACAGCTCCTTTTCAAACTAAATTATTCTATGATTCTGTAACTGACAGGTAAGTTGAAGGACCATTTTGGTCCATTAAGAAATCAAACAGCTGCAATCCAAGCAAAGAACAGGTCACAGCTTCTCAAATTCTAATTTTTGAGTTAGACTTTCCTGAAAATTTACAGCACCTTTTTCATAATCCTTCAAAGAACAGCACATGTGAGACATTATCACACTGAAATCAGACTACAGGACTTGCTTTTTTTACAAGTTAGCTTTCATTTAGTCTTTCATCATATTCTTGTTGATGTTGAAATAAGTAACCTATGGCTTTTAAATAGCAAGTTAAAAGGGCCTTGCAGGTGGTGATTATTTTTACTCATGCTTGCTTTCCACAATGTAGATGCTGACAATTCCTCAGTACTTTGCAGCAATGATCCCCTCTAAAAATATAAGATCCAAACTACATAACACCTACACAGGCATTTCCTGATACCTACTGGTGAAGCTGTTATGCAAATGGTGAGGTGGTTTATACAACAAATAATTTTGGCTGCAAAAAAATTAGTTACGTTGGAGTTTTCTCAGTAGTTGAACAGAGCTGCGTAAGTATGATCCCTAGAAGTGTTATTAGAAACTGGTCCTCAAGCACACAGCTGGGAGCAGTGGGTAAGCACCTTCACTCCAGAAATTCAACAGCTGGTACTCTATGCACCCCAACCTGCCACTACACATCAGACAACAGCTGAGGGAAATAGAGATGCTGAAAATATGTCATTGGCTCAGTCTCAGACTTCATACAGCACTTTTCCTGCAATCATATAATACTTCAATTCTCTTCAGTTGAACAATGAACAGAAACGTCCCAGCACAAAACTTTCTACAGTATAACAAAAATTGAGTCACAACTGCCAAGACAGAAGTTGTTAAGGCATTGCCAGTAGATTCAAAGATATCTAATGATTTTAATGAGATGCTGTTGTTGTAGTTCAGAATACTAATCACTTCTCACACAGAAGAGAATACCCCGTGTATGCCCAGAAAAGCAGCATGAGCCAATCATAACAAACCAAAATAGCAAATTTAAATTTGGAATTTCACAGTGATTCATTGACCTGCCTTTTTCAAAAGAGCCTTTGAACAGATGTCATTGCTAAGTCATGTTAAAAGAAGCAAATATTTTAAGAATGCTCACTTTGCTCCCTGATACAATTGAATCAAGCCATCTGTGCTATAGTGGTCCTTAACCAATAATCTATCCCCTTAGAAGGTACTAAAAATCATCCCTGTTTAGTTCTCTGCACAGATCCTTCTATAAGATACACCTCTAAGGTGTTCTCCAGAGAGTTAGACAAAAGTGGAAAAAAACCACCAAAAACCCCCACACTTGTTTAAGATAGGAGTTCTGATTCTTGTTTTGTTTACCCTTTCCTCTTCACAGAGCCACAGAATGGGTAAGGTTGGAAGGGACCGCAGTGGGTCATCTGGTCCAACCTCCCTGCTCAAGCAGGGTCATCCCAGAGCACAAGGCACAGGATTGTGTCCAGGTGGTTCTCGAATATCTCTGATGAGGCAGAATCCACACCTGCTCTGGGCAATCTGTTCCAGTGCTCAGTCACTTGAACAGTAAAGAAATTCCTCCTCATATTCAGGTGGAACCTCCTGTGCATCAGTTCCTGCCCATTGCCTTTTGTCCTATTGCTGGGCACCACAAGAGCCTGACTGCTTCCTCTTGGCACCCTCCCTTCAGATACTGACAGACATTGATGAGGTCCCCTCTCAGCTGTTTCTTCTTGAGGCTGAACAGGCCCAGCTCTCTCAGCCTTTCCTCACAAGAGAGATGCTTCAGTCCCTTAATCATCTTTGTCACCTCCTCTTCTAGGAAAATACAAAATTTAAACTAGAAGAGTTATGTGAATATTTGGAATCAGAATGTTCTCCAAAGACTAGAAATATCCTCCTGACAAAGTAGAGAACTGCATCTTCAAAAGAACCATAAGTCTTAAGTATTTCTACTTTCAGAGCACAAATTTCAGTCCTCTTCGAGATACATAGATTTGATGACTTGATTACAATGCCCAAAAATAGCCTTTGTTTAATGGCAGTGATGGAAAGGCACAATCTTATCTTTAGCTGTTTCCAGATCTGCATGACTGTCTTAATTAGCATTGGAGCATTCAAACTTGGCACCCTGTGGTTTTTCTGTGCCTTTCTCAGCAACATATTTATTGCTTTTTCCACAAGACTGTTTGTATATTTTACTAAAATAGGGACACAATTATGAGGTCATGAGGGGTTCCACAGCATAAAGCAGTTTAATCTGTATTTTCTAATCCTTGAAAACAAACAGAAGAGAAAATTTTATCGTTAGCTTCCACCCACGCTGAGACTGAAAACTCAATTGGCACAATAAAACACAATTATAATTGCTGTTAGCAACAGGTAACTCCAAGAAGTCACCTGGATTTCTTCCAGTTAATCGAATACTCAAGAATACTTAACAGGTTTGTTATTGTGTGGGGTGTTTTTTTTCTTTTGAACAAAATATTTAAGTATTTCCCAATGTTGGATGATGAGTCTCAAAAGTTAACATATTTATAAAAGGTTACAGGAATGTTTTCTCAACATTCTGTGAGGAAAATTTTGGAAGGCAAATGAATTTAAGAGAGTAGGAGAAAAACAAATGCTATTACTGAATTACTCCACACACTTTTACTTCCAAGTACCTTCTAATCTTTTTTTTTGGACTGCAACTGCCAGTTTTCCATACTGCCATAGGAATGGAGTTTCTTTCGCTGCGCAGTATTGCTAAGGCAGCCATTTGGCTCTAAGATAAAGCCAGATTGAAGGTCAGTGAGCAGACGATACCAGTATAAGCATGAGGTAGCAACAGTGACCTGAAGCTAAGAGTACAAGGTAAATGCAACATTTTAATCCTTTCACCTGACACCTCTGTTTTCACATTCTTTTTCTGAGCACGATGGTCCTGCTCTCCTGCAGAGCTGGATGAGCAGAGACACAACCCATCAACAGACCACACTTCTTTTCCCTCTGGGAGGTCTGACAACTGCAGGTCCTTTGAGACATGCTCTTTATTCCACCCAACTAAAGTCTGGTGATTCTGCATTTCCAGAAGAGAATTATTTTGGCCAGATGTGAAAGTTACCACAGTAATGGTGATAATCAGCAAAAGTTACAAACTTACATTTCTTCTCTTTATTGCAAATCAGCTCAAAGTCAAAAAATGAACAAATAAATCCATTTTCTATTACTTGCTAACTTCTGGAACATTATCAGAAAATATTTAGATGGATTAAATGTTCAAACATTAAATAAATTTACTGTAACTAAGTCAGGCATCCTTTTCAGGAAGCTTCAGTAGTACATTAACTCATTTCTCATTTTGAGGTGAATGTGTTTTTCTTATGAAATAATTATTATGTAAGTATAATCCTGATGATACAGAACCTAACCTTAGGGGGGTTATTTTGAGCACCTCCAAATTTGATTACATAGTAATTGTTAGACCATAAAAAGGAAATATTACTTTCAGTCTTCATTCAGGCTCAAGTCTTTGAACTGTTCCCTCAATTCCTTACTTCCACAAGACAAAGTCCTAAACCAACCAATTTAATAAGTCTTTGTCTGGTTTCAATAGATTTAAAAAATCATCATCTATGCAAGCAAGCTTACAATCACATCCTAAGGGGAAGAAAAGTGTGTCTCTTTTACTGAGGAAAATGTTGCAAACACACATGGATCTGTTTTTTACAGCTATTTAAGTGAAAGACTGTGGCAAGAATCAAATGCTCTAAATCAATGTAACAGCTTCATTAGGTCACAATTTTCTGTCAAGCAAGCACGTGAAGCAATGAATTAATTCTACCCCCATTGCTGAAGATTGTGCTTCAATACATACCTAACAAATTAAAGAGATCTTTAAACTTTGGACTTAAACCAAATCAGAATTATTTGGATGCAGCGATCTATGTAGAACTCTACAGCAATGTGCTCAGGGTATAGTGGCCTTACTCTAAACACATTACTGTGCACCCACTCATAATATCAAATCATCTGCATCTCATAATATCAAATAATCCATCACTTGTGCAAAATAAAGCCAGTAAAGATTTACTCATCAATACAAAGAACATCCCTGGCCCACACACTCACACTGCCTTTATCACTTTATCAGAACAGAACAATATTCTGCTCAAACACAGACACACAAGACAACCAACCACCAAAAAAACCCCACCAAAAAAGAAAAAAAAAAAAAAAACCAAGCAAACACCAAAAAAAATCCCCAAACCACACCAACACCCAAGAATGCCTTATTCACAGCAGGAAAATAAAATACACAATTTTTTTTCTTATTTAAAACTAACAGCAAAGCAGCTTTTAAATTTGGTGGTCTCCTGGGCTAAGCTGAACTGCTACTTAAGCATTCTTTTGTGGGAACAGAGTCTCTTTGAAACATCCAGGGGAATTTTTAGAAAAATACGTAGCTTCACGATTGATAAGGAAAGAAAATATATATTTTACATGTTATTTAGAAGAAAGAAGAGTTATGGGCATATCTGCAGAGCAAGAAACCAAAATTAGCGCAGTGCTCCTCTGAATAATAGCTTCTGCTTTTCAACAGGACTATTTATCCCAAAGACTACGTGCTGTGATGCATCTCTAACAGTTTGATCATCTAAGCACACTCATTCAAAGCTCAACAGGGACAGTGCCTCATGTTATGTAGATACAGCCTAAATGTCAGCATCTGGAAAAGAGATAACACATTACAGGTATTTGTAGAAAGAACAGCAGCTTCATCCATTGTGTTTCTTCTGATAAACCAACCCAAGGATCTTGCATCAGGTTTAGACTGGAAAATACTTCTTTTTAGGAAAGCTGCAAGGACTAAGCATGGCTATAGTCTCTGTTGTCACAAAAAAATCATAATACTTACCATGGAGTTTTTTATAATTATGCATGATGTAGCAAATATGAAGTTGTAGGGTAACAACTAAAGATTGTTCCTAGTCATAAAAGTAGAAACACCATAAGGCCTTTGGAGATGAACCATTCAAAAGCAGAACAATGGCCATACTCCAGGAGCTTTAAGATACCATATATAGTGTTCCATAAGTGGTAAGAACACAAGGAATATATTAAAACATATTTGGTATTCTAAAAGTATAATCAAATGTACAATAATTATGATACTTTACACAAACAGCATGTTCATCATCATCATGGCTGAAAGCCATACTATATTACACTTCCTTACAAGCTTTGAGCAAGCTTCTTTCTGTGACATCTTCCCTAACAGTTACCTTCTGCAAATTGACTCAAAACCATTAAATGGAGATTGATAATACACGTTTCAAAAATTAAGAAATTTAGCAATGTCTGCAAGATATGAGCTTCATGTGACAGGAAAATCTCACTTTTTCTCTATTCTACATTCAAAGAATAGCAAATGTAATATTTAGTTTCCAAAAATCATAATATTTGCTATATAGAAAACATTTTCTATCTGGGGCAAGAAGCTATTTCATGACTCTACATTCACACTAGGTGTTAGCTTCTGAAGCAAGTGTTTGGAATAATCTTTCAATTCTAGCATACATCTTTACAAGTCTGGCTAAGAAAAATAAACCAAACAACTTCTTTATTGCCCAGAGAGTTCGGGATTCCCCATCCTTAGAAGCGTTCAAGGCCAAGCTGGATGAGGCCCTGAGCAACCCTGACTAGTAGAAGGGGTCCTTGCCCATGGCAAGGGTGTTGGAACTAGATGATCTTTAAGGTCACTTCCAACTCAAATCATTCTATGATTCTATTAACATATTTTGTGAGCAAACAGTTCACTGGATGCCACTCCCATAAATCACTTGAATCAGTCATCGGCTTCTGAAGGTTCAGTCTGAACATTAGACATGGCCTCTAAACATTAATGTAGCACTGGAACAGGTTAATTATGATTGTCATGGAATTTCCAGTCCTGAAGGCTCTCAAGATTTGGCTAGACTGAGCTGACCTAACATTGACCACAATGCTACCCTGAGCATGAGCTCAGACTAGATGACCTACCCAGGTCCTTTTTAACAAGTCTTCCACAATCCCACAAATGCACAATAAAGAATTTGATGCAGAAACTTTATGATGGACCTTATCCATGAAACATTCCAGTAGGATACACTCTAGTTTTTAATTTCTGATGGGGTACACTTTTCCAGTACAAGATTCCACTACCCCACATTAGTTTCCATGCTTCTCAAGATCACACAAGCCATTATCTTTTAATATTGCAACCAACTGTTTTCTCCTAGCAATAATCATCAAGCTCCAAGACCCTGTTCACTACGTTATTTATAGTGTGAGCCTCAAGGGCACTGGACGTAACATAGATCTCTTAAGGGAAAATTAGTCAAGTGTGCAATGTTGCCTGGAAAAGCCACTCTGGCACTTTTATATGGGCAGCTAACTTTCAAATGCCACTTTGACTGGCAAAACACTTGAAAGAGGTTTTCCAACAAACAATCTTCAAAAATTCTTTATCCTCTTTGAGAAAAAGGTCATGAATTCCATTCAAACCTTAGCTTTGATCCCCCTGGTCTCCACAATCAGCATATTCTGTAGCAAACATTTTAAAGAGAAACTGATAACTAAAAATGCATATGCACTCAGCTCCTGGATACGAAGAGATCCTGAGTCCCAATGATTGTAAAAAAAATACCAGCACATCTCAAATAATGCAATGTTTTTTAATCTCTAAGTTAACCTTTACTTGGCCTACATTTAAGACTTGCTTCTACTAAAAACAGGATTCAATCTTTTTGTTGATACCATCATTCATAAAGGCAGCAATAAAGAAAACAGAAGTCAACAATTCTGTGTTAATTACATAAAAGAAATCCACTCACCCCTTTCTTTCAGAAATCAGCTTTTACTGCTACAGAGTAGATCCAACAGAGAAAAACCTTACTTGCCAAGGGGAACACGAAGAATGTCTGTGCTCTAGAAGAAATAGGCAGGGAAACACTTCAGTTGTTTTACAAGGCTGTATTATCCTTGCTGCCAGTGGAAACGAAAATTTTCAGGAATACCTTGCTAATAGTATGAAGAATGACATGAATGTAAAAGACTTGGGGAATGAGTATCACTTGTGTACCTACTTCCTCTTATAAGTGAGCCTGCTGATGTGAAGCCAAAATTATACAGGTCTGTAACAAGCTCAGAGAGACCAGAGTGACACTCTTACCTGAACTTTTTCCTTTAGGCCTTCTAGTTTTCATCAGTTTAAGATATCTAAGTGACACAAATAAAACTAGAACTTTGAAGTTGCAGCCTGCAATCCTGGAAAGATGAATTAGCATGTCAGCATTCAAATAATGCAGATTTACACAAGGCTGGAATAAATTCCAGCATTCAAAATTAATTACACCTCAATTGTTACACTTTCTCTCTTTGACCAAGTCTCTTTTTTGCCAAGAATTGCAATAATATCAGGGAAACCAGACCTGGAGCATTTAGATCTTTATAGATTCAATAAAAATAACCCTACCTTCAAATAAAAATCCACTAACACAGTGAAAGGCAAGGACTACAGACTAGGCAGTAAGGAAATAGCTACCTAGCAACTATATAAAAGTTTTTGTCATCATTGCAATTGAAAGGATTTTGAAGCTTAGCCTATCAGTCCAGATACTCACACTGAAGACCTATAGATGCTTACATTTGAACGGCTTTTGGTGAACATGAAGGATTTCCCTCAACTTCAGGCAATTTGTTGTTTAGTAGTCTAAATGGGGTAGATAGATACAGCACCATTACTCACAGCCTGATTTTAAATTATTGAGAAAGTAACAAATGTCATCAGGAACCCTAGAGTGCTTTCATGCAACCAAATGTCACCTCTTCCCATGCAGTAAACACTCTCCCTCATTAGACAATCTGCTTTGCAGAGATGGCTCCTTGCTTTCCAATACAGTCACTGCTAGCACCTCACTTGGTATTTGCTTGAAAAAAATTGCTTTGACTAAGCCTACTCTTTGATTGCAGTCACAAATTAAGAAAGGAATTAACAAAAGGAAAAAGGTCACTCATCCAACCTATATTTATCAGGGGCTTTTTCCCCCCAATGGACCCTAAGGATAAAACTCTAAAGAGAGCAAGGAATATGCAGCAAATCAAACAGGCTGCTGGTTTAACTGAACTTGAAATCATGGATTAAGTTATTTCTCAGTTAAATCTCAGTTTTTTAATATAAACTTCTCCATATTTCTTCCAAGACAATTTTCTAATTCAAAATTAATAAGAAGTAGAACACCCATAGCAGGTGTTTCAATACTACATAGCATCCCATGAAAGGAAAATACTAAACTTCATCCCACAGCCATAAATAAAGCATCTTTTCTAATAAAACTTTATGACCTAGTTCCTTCCCAGGCTGGGAAAGGATTTATGAAAGGACACACACTTCACTTTCTCATTATCAAGACAGTAATAAATTGTCAGTTAAGTTTCTAAATTAACAGATTTTATTACATTTCCATATTTGCATTAACCCCTTTGAAATACCTGTGCAGAAAAATGTAGTCCTCAAAGCAGTATATTATGGTTACAATACACAATGAAATTGTGTTAAAATGTGATCCTGTGTGATACATACCCAGACAAAACCAACTGAAAGACCAACAAGATGTTTTTGGTGGGGTTTTACTTGAGATTCAATATGCAGCCTAGATTTCTAATCCTGTCACACTTTCAAGGCTCAGATACCAATTATATTTTCAGGTAAACATGCCTCTGATAAGTCAAAACTGGTCTTCCATCTGTGCCTCAGAAGTCTTTTGATATCAGCATGACTACAACTATCTCTGTCACCTCACAGCAAGTCTATTGCAATGACACCTTACAAATATTTTAAAACACTCCATTGATGCCTCCATTCACATTTCAATCAAGCTGATGTTACATCTTTAACATTTCCATAGCGTTTTTTACCTTCAGGATAGGACAGGTGTAAGGGATTTAAACCATTTATATGCTTTTATTCCGGAACTTCTAAATACTTGGATTTTTTTTTTCCACTTAGTTTCAACATTTTTATCCTATTTAAACATAGCCAGTCAAGAAATGACACTATCAAAGCATAAAGATCCCTTCAAAATTCATTCAGTACAGATGAAAAAAAGCTTATGAACCTACGAAACAAAAAAATTAGTTCAGGAGCAAGACAAGATAGTTACAGATCCAAAGAATAAACTTTAGGCCTGCCCTCCCCCCAGCTGAGCATGGTCAAAAGGATTTCCTGTCTTTGCTCCCAGTCTTACAGCAATAATCCCTACTCCTCTGGAGGAGCTCTAATTTTACTGACACCATGTGAAAGGGAGACAAATAGAAGGAAGACACTGCAGGAGCTGCAGTTACCATCCCCTATGCACACCTCATCTGAGCACCTGCACACCAAGAAGGAGAGGCAGCTGGCCAGCAGCTGCTGGTTCACAGGTAGCCTCTCACCTATTTCACTTCTTTGCTATAATGCATGGTGAAATAACCTCCAGGGATTTTCACACCTTTAAAAAAGGGCAACTCTCAAGATCAAAAAAACTAGGGACACAATCTAGGACTTCTCTGCTGTAGCACACACATTCCACCTCTGTCTCCGGTTCCAGCCATTCCACGGAGAAAACTACTCACCGAAGATAAAAGCACTTTGGATACAAAATCTTTTGTGGACTTTTATTTTCTGCTGCGCTTGTCTTTTTCTTTCTTTTAAACAAAAATTTGAAAAGCGAAAGGGCAGATACAAGACAGCAAGTCAGGAGAAAGGGCAGACTATGCCACATCACCACTACCCTTCCTTATTCATACATTTACAAAGGCTTTAACGCGTACATCTGAAAGACAACTGCACCAAGCAAGTTTCCTCCTGTTTAAATTATGTCTTACAGTAATACTCCTTCACTATACTAAAAGCTGAACCTAAAAGCATTTCACATTATGACTCAAGTGGAGCAATGATGCATTTTCTACATTAAAAACCTAATAGGAAGAGGCAAGCCTACTGGTTTTAGATAATTCTATTTTTATTTCTTCTAAAAATCCTTTCATCCATTTGAGTCTTACTTGACTTCCACACAGCTAAGGTTTCCCCTTTTTTCTGCCTCCATGTCAAGTAATATTTGCAACTACTTATGGAGATATCTCAGCCACAATACCATTAGGTTATAAACATTTAACACTTGCTCACATATTTCTGAAAAGCGGGGTGCTGTTCTTGTTACCTGATTCTAATAGGGAATTTCTAACTCATCACCACTTGTTATTAATCACAAGAAGGCATAAAACCTGCATTCAAATGGGAACTTTGCTATTTACATTTTCTGCAAACTTGGTTTGCTTGCAGACACACATTACACTTAAATAAAATTTTTAAAATCCCATTTTGAGATCCTAAATAGAACATAAAATGACCAAGGTTTGATCATTTCCCTGACTAGGTGCCATGGCTTAACACCAGCTGACAACCAAGCCCCACAGAGTGGGATGGAAGAGAAAATTGAAAGGGTAAAATTGAGAAAAAAATCCTGGGTTTAGATAAAGACAATTTAACAGGTAACATAAAAGCCACATGTAAAAGCAAATCAAATCAAGTAATTCGTTCACCCCTTCCCAAGGGCAGGCAGGTGTTCAGCCATCTCCACAAAAGCATGGCTCCCTCACACATAACAGGGACTTGGAAAGACGTACACCATCACTCCAAACATCCCCTTGTCCTCCTCCTCCCCACTTTATGGCTGAGCACATCACCATCTGGCATGGAATATCCCTTCAGTTAGTTGGGCTCAGCAGTGTTCCATCCCAACATCTCATGCACCCCCAGCCTCTTCACTGGTGGGGTGGGGAGAGAAGCAGAAGATGCCTTGCACTGCTCAGCAGTGACAAAAACTCCCCTCATCCCAGTGTTATTGACACTGCTTCCAGCACAAATCCAAAACAGTGCCATACTTGTCACTGAGAAGAAAATTAACTCTACCTCAGTCAAAACCAGCACACTATGCTTTTCTTACTGGATCCCTCTTCCACTGTCATTTGCTCCAGGGCTGTCACAGCACACTTCTGTTGACCTGCTGAATAGTCCAACCATTTAAAAAAAAAATAAAATAAAAGCCTCCAAGTCTGCTGTTATTCAATTAACTGGATTTTTTTTTTACTATTTAATTTACTTGACACAAATGCAGTTGGGCAATCTGGGAGAACCTTCGAGAATTCTGTTGCTTTTCTTCAGACACACACTTGGTATGGTCTTCTAGTTCTCATGAAGACCACATCCTCCCAAGAATATAGTGTATATATAGTATATCCAGCAAGAAGGAAGCTTCTTCAGAAAAACTGTCATTTACACAAATAATAGCAGCTGCAGTTACACTAAGGATATAACATTACAAAAGCTGATCATGTCTAAAATTAGGTCATGAGCTCATCTCAACCAAGTCATAAATAAGTTCTTGGAAAAATATTGCACATAGTCATGGGTACAGCACAGGCAAAGAGAACTAATTCCTCATTCTAAAGCAGCTACTCATTGCTACTTAATTTCATCAGTCTTCAACACGATTCAGGACACAGCCATGTTAGGAATTGTACAGATACAGAACTAAATAAACTCACCAGAGCAGGCAACCTACAGCAAAGAAAGTTGCTAGCTGTTAAGAGGGACTTGGCAGTAGTTGTGGGGAAGATGTCATTCAATTTTGAGTAGAAAAATGCCATAATTGTCATAATGCTTTGTTTAGATTTACTTACATGCTGCATAAATCGCTTTACATGAACACTTGTAACCACTACCACCTGCGAAGACAGGCTGCAAACTTACCAAATCAAGGCAACTGTGGCAAATACCCACTTTAACTTCTAATTTAAAGACTATCAGGTGAAAATAAATGAAGGACCAGGCTCATGAGCTCTAGTCATACATTCCTTATTCAGCAATACTACAGAGCTGTAGTTCTTCCTTTGTCATATTAAACCTTCAGCCAGCTCTCCTTTCAATTCAGTTTTGAAAATGTTCAAATCCATAGATATAATCTGTGAAGAATATCTTTCAGGTTAAAGTTGACAACAAGTCCTGTAAGAAAATAATTCCTTCATACGGTTTAAGAGAAAATGAGCATGAATATGTATAGTGTGAATACAGCTCTTCACAAGTCCATAGGGAGGAGAATTTTTGTTACAATAAAAAAAAAAAAAAAAAAAAAAAAAAAAAAAGTAGGGAAGGCAATCCCAAATCTCTTTAAATGCCTTTCCTGAGGTTTGATTCAGAACCTAGTAATTAGTCCAGAAATGCCTTCATTCCCTATTTTAAAATGTTAATTCCTACATCCCTTCAAAAACCACAGGAAATATCAGGAAGAGGTTTAGTCACTTGGAAGCCATTTCAAATGTAGTGTAAGTGCTGCCTCACACAACGTAAAGATTAAACTTGCATGATATTCAAATGCTACTATAACAAAAAAAAAGTGGAAGTAGAAGAGACACTGCATTTTTTTCCCCCACACCTCTTGTTTAATGTCTACAAAGTTGGTTTTTTATTGCAAGATGAAAGATTAATATGGAAGTTTTACTATAACTTTAGTTGTACATTGACAGGGACAAGAACTAGCCTGCCAACTGGTTCCTATAATTATAGGCAAACTACAAATTTAATTGTGATATTAATTAGTTCTCTGATCATTTTCTTTCGTAATTATTTGCTCTTAAGTTATGCATATTTTCACCCAGGTATTGTGTTTTACTGATTTTAAAAAATTAAAACTGACTATGTTGGACTATAGTGATGCAGCGGTTTCCAACTGGACAAATACAAGTCAAAAATACGCACTTCACTGTAAATAAAAGTACTTCTCACCAGTTTAATTATAATGTACTAGAAGTGATAAGTGATTGCTTTTCATGAAGAGGAATTGAAATGCTAATTAGCACTTTTTTTAATAAGCATTTCAGTTTATACAAGTGTTTACTTGCAACAAAAAAGGATTAATATAACGCTCCTTTTCTACAGTTGCATTGAAATCTTCCACTACATTGTCTTTATACAGAACTTCTTTCTTCTTAGAAAGCCAGTGTAGTGGTATATGCAATAATCTTTCTAGCTTCCTAAGTCTTGAACAAAAATGAGTGAAATCATGAATTATGCAATTGATCTTAAAACCTTTTATTTCTACTGATCTCCAGAGTTAAAATTCCCAGTTTTATGTGCTTTCTTGTCCAATAAATTGGATTGATTTTCATATAATCAGTTAAATAAGCACATGACCATTTTGATCTCAAGCATGTTCCTTTTCACAGAACCTGCATTTATTTCCACAGTCACAACATTGTTTTTATATGACTACATCTATAGCTCTCTTCCTTACACCTTGTTCATGAACAGTTTTATCCACAATTCTGCATGAGTGACCTCTTGATTGATATCCTGTTAAATATAGAGTGTCCCTGTCCAAATGTGCTACATTCCAAAGTATACAGAGCACTAGTTTCTCACTTCTTTTTATTTCCTTCCTCCTCCTCAGCTCAGTAGGTCACTATATTAACCTCACCTTTGATCTGCACACAAGCCACACATCATTTTCCAGGCAGATGTAGACAAAACAATACAGGGCATACGCCAAATTAATAATCTGCAGTCAGTATGGTGGGAAGCTTGGAACTAGCTATCAGAAACAGAGCTCAATATGGCTTCCAAACCCAGTTAGTTCAAGCTGGCTAGTGAAGAAACTGGGGTGTTACTGGCCTCCCACCACCAAGCAGGTGCAACCCCATTGCAGTGCCAGCCCAGACCATAAATACAGGTATTCACAATGTAATCCATGCAAGGCCAGGGAGGACGACTACTTCAGCTCCAATTTGGATTAATTAAATAAAGTTATAAGGCTCTAAAACCGCTCAAATCCTACCTACACAGATCTCACATCTACTTGGAGGCCCTGGCAGTACTGTGCACATGAGAGCTGTTCTGTCTGTTGTTCTTTCCAATTCATTTCCACAGAGATGCCAGTTCATAAATGACAAACCATACATGCTTTGGTACTCATCTTCGGTCTTAATCCTAAAAGCAAATCAAATACAGTAACCCTTCAGCTCAAAAGAAGTCTCATTTAATCTTACAAGTTTCCCTACAGACAGTAATATCCTTTTTTAATTTTCTAATGTCTTCAGAACGTTAAAGAAAATAACCCACCTGCACACTGTTCAGGCAGCAGTGTCAGGCACTGAGATAGGCAGCATTTGGTTCATGGCTTTAAGACTCAGATTTCACCCTCCCTAGAGGGTGAGTTAAGGGACTATCATGTGTAGCATGAAGCTGGTTATTTCATTCTTAATGCATCCTTGACTAAAATCAGCACTTCTCCCGAAAGGAAGACAAACTAAGCCAATATGCTTAAAATTTTACTCTCAATACCCATTACAAGGCCTTAGAAGATAAGAAAAGGTAAGCTTTAGAACCCAAGCCAATTTCAATTTGACAAAGACCACCTGTCTCAGAAAACTGAGGTCCCTTAGGGTGCAGGGAAGTCAGAAAAAAGGTTAAAAAAAAATCTAATTATCTGCTCACCCTCCTCCCTCAGACACTAGGCTGGCAATTTGAGGCTTAGGCTTTGGTAGTTCCAATTCTCAGAGGATTTCCATGGACTACCCCTTTAGAACAACATAGAAAGAACATTTAATTAAGTTGGAAGGCAAACCAGTTAGAACCATCAGGAAAGAGCACTCCCCAGTAGATCTGTATAAAGAATTCACAATTCCATTTTCTCTTACCAGTGACAGGAAAACAGATCTTTTTATTACAAGCTCTGGGTTTGCTGGACAGGACATGGCATACTAAGCCACAGTAAGAGCAAAAGTGTTTACATTTGGATGCATTAGTGAAATCTGAAGAAATAAAGTACAGAGTTCACACAGAAGAACAAAAGAACACACAAGGTTGAAGACCACCTGAAATGCACATTAGTCCTTGCAAACGTCTTTCAATTGTTTGCCATTAAAATATCTAAGTAAAAATTGAATATTAACTACAGAGTATTACTGTTTAAGTCCACTGTATGTAACATATTCATTTCACTCTTAAGTTAAATCTCAGTGCTCACATTTGCAATAAAAATCCACTTAGGCAAATAGAAACTCTGTCTTACCAGCTAGAATTCTAAGAACACATGCCAAACTTGAAAAATCAGGAAATTTCACTGAACTTGGCACAACACAAAATGTACAAAGTCAAAATTTTAATTGCTAAAATTGTGAGCACACCTACTTTACTCCAGCTCACACAAAATCATTTCTTTTTGAAGGAGCAGCTTCACCCTTAGCTAATTCGCTCTTCAGCAAACAAGGTAGTGTATTGGAGCCAGCACAATTATACCCATCAACACTTACTCGAGATTTATATGTACATTTATATAAAGACTAATACAGCCCTTAAATTTTCATGACTAGCTGCTTGTGATGAGGGCCTATTTTCTCTCTAGCTATACCACAATTCATGGGCTGCCATCTGGCCCTGTAAAAGCAGCCTTTACAGAGACAGAAATAAAACAAACTTTCATAGTTCATTCCTATTGCAAGAATAAAAGTAAAATCTGCTTATTCTACTCCTGAAGCTATTTTTAAAACTACTTATCCCAACATGCACATTACTTATCATTTGTCTGATACCCAACAGGCTTTAGGCTGAAATGAGATTTTACTCTGTATTAGGTGATTGCATCTTGTGCAGAATGCTTGCTGGCTACCAAAAATTGTTTGCTATTCTGCTTTGAACGCCCGACTCAGTAACTGACATCAGGAGCATCAGTTTGACATGAATATGTAGATATGTGAAAATCTGTGGTCAAAACAGAACAGACTATGATGAAAGGTCAAGTCTGACAGCTGGAAAGAAGCCTTAAGGCTCCTCTTCAAATCAAGTTTGAGTTTTATTCAAAGGTCAATGTCACTGTGACCTATTTCACTTTTCTTCACTAGAAGGACCCAAGAATGCTTTGAAATACAATTGGTCTAGGCATTTGGAGAAAACTTAGAAGTTAGTAAAAATTTATCACTGCATGACCAGCACAATGCCCGCTCAGTGGTTCAGTTCTTATGATTTAAGGGGTTTCTCCACATCATACATTTTTGCATCAAAATTTAGAAGCAGTTTCAGTTTTAGAATGTTGCAAAAACCACTCTATCAAAGTGGTCAGCCTAATGAATACTGCCTCAAATATAATATACATCTTTTTCACACAGCATTACTTCAAGTAACTTGATTTTTTTTTGTTTCAGAAAAGCCAGTGATTTTTGTACTCCTAGTGAATACCAGTCAATGGTCATTAGAGCACTCCCATGGGAGAGATCAAAATGATACCTACTCGTGATTTTTTCTCCCAGGAGACTTCCTCAAGCATCCTCTAAAGATGACATACCCTGTTTGTTCAAGTCTAATGTGACTACTGCATCAACTGGCATCACAGGTAAGATCCATAATTACCATCTAAAGTTACTAAATAAGACATTTCTTAAAATGAGATCTGAAGGTATAGGAGATAGTTTTACTCTGTCAGTTTAGGAAAACCTACACAAATTGACTATACGAAGCTCATTCTTATTTCATGTTTCAGATTATTGCAGCTTTCAATTTAGACCTTGGGGTCCTGCCTGATTATAGCTGAATCCTCAAACTTTTTATTGGAGTTACTAACTGCATTAAAATTTCACTAGAGTCATTGATTTCCTTGAAAGATTTTGCATTAAAGATGAGAAAAGGTGTAAAAATACAGCAAGCATGCATGAAGTGACCAAATCCTTCCCCAGACAAAAGTTTAGTCTAACATTTTCCCCTTGCATGGACCCTGTTTGATAAGGGATCTAGACCAGGCAGTGTTTCTAATGACTTGCATATCTTGGAAGCACACTAAGTCACAGGTGTAGCTATAACAAGCTACAAGTTAAAGAATTCTCACTTCACCTGTTGCAAAAATAAACAAATCTTAATAAGGTAGTAACATATATTTTCCTATCCTCCCCTCCCCCAAAAAAAAGCCCCAGAAACAAAAAACACTTCTATGGCAGGTATCTCAAGATAGAACTAACATTGTCTACTTTGTTTTGAAGTTTAAAAATCATACAAGCAACATTTTAATGAAAAAAAAAAAAAAATTGGGATTGGAGGACCTCATTACATACTACTACTTTTTGCATTAATTACCTCCCAATAAGTATACAGTTTCCCTGAAAATTCACAGATAAAGTTCCTTATTATCAATATCACTACACATCACAATTCAATACCTTAATATAAGAAAATAAATGTAATAATAGCTATATTTCCTAATGTATTGACTGTGGTTCACCCCTTATTTTAAAAACAACATTAGTACTGCTTATACCATAAGAAGCATTTCAATGCTTTGCAGCTCCTGGGCAAGAGATGCACAAAGGGTGAGATAAATATTCGTTTTATGGGTAATTAGCCAAATACAATTTAACATGAGACAGCTTTAGCATAATCTAACCCTTACAGATGGGGTGACATCTAAGCAATGGCATCTCTTCCCCTCCCAGTGGGAGATTGGTTTTTTCAGCTCAAGTACATCCAGAACTTTTGGAGACAGCACTGCTTTGCATCAGCACCTGGCTAATTTCAATGCACATCACAGCATTAAACATCCCTTTACAATGTGCAAGAGCACATGTCCCACACCTGAAAAAGAGACAAGTATTCATCCACTCCAACACCTGTAGGCCACACAGAGCTGTTCTGCAACTACAAAAGAGGCATGGGAGAGGACTAAACATTCATAGGAAACATAAGCAACTACGAGTCAGTTTACTGGAGCTGGAAGTTCTGCTTGCAACTCCCAAAATTCATAACTGCTACTATGCATGTTAGTGTTTCCATTATACTTGCACAGACAATTTTCAGGCGTTGTTAAGTCACCAGTTTCCCTTCCAAGGCATGGTTTAGAGTTTTCACTGCACAGATTTTGTGCAACTCTTTCATCCAAGCTCACAGTTACCTCATGGGGAAGCACCTTCCACAAAAACAGAGGCCAGTCTTCAAGAAGGTGCTGCAAAACTTAAACCACTAGCTCTGCTCACTCACACAGAGCCCAGACATAAGCTTCACTCACCTGTATGGCTAACCAAGCAGAACAAGAACTCAGACTGGGAAGGGGTGTATCATGGCTGCCTCAGGGGAAAGCTAGACTTCAACACAATGTACAACATGCTGAATTGAGAGAACAGTCAGAGAGAAGGACACAGCATTTTTATTTCTACAATCAGGTTGGGATAACCAGCCCATGAGCACGACTCAGTCGTTACCAACCAACTTAAAAACCAAGCAAGCCTCCCTCTCCCCTCACCTTCTCCTGACAAAGGATCTTTCTCTCCTGCCACATGCAAAGGCAGTGCAAACATCCTGCAGAGCCAAATTCAGTTACACACAAACCCCTCTTGCAGGAAAGATAGGAACATCCAAGTTCACCTCACTATGCTAGCAGAAAGCCAGTCTGTGTGAGGTGTGCATATAGAGAAGGAGAAGATATTTTCAAACATTAAAGAAAAGTATTTTGCACATTAGCAAAAAGCATCTCCACAGGAAAGCCTGCTCAAATTTGACTACACTATCAGTGCTCTAGCTGCTCTAAGTAAAGAAACCCTGCCCACATATTTGCATAGACTCTTTTCTGAAGCAGAGCAATAACCTCTAAGCACAATCACCTAACAAAGGTGTCAGTTATGGAGTTGAACGATTCCTTATCAATAGCAATCACTTTATGAAGCTTGCAACACATGAAGGCACTTCCTCAGCCCTTGCATATTTCCTTTCTAAGACAGCCTGTGTATGCCTATAGAAGCAGGGCTTTATGGAGTGAGCTCATCCCAAGTGGAAAAAATCATAAAAACTTGACACAGAAAACTTTCTATAAGTTTCCTTTCTCCTCTTTCCTCTTTTATTTCCATGGAAAACTCATCACAAGCCAGTGGATCACACCTCCTTTATCACCAATAAGCTATGGCTTCTTTTCTGACATAGCTGTACACTTAATTACATTTCTCTCCAACTCCTCCTAATGGAGTCATGAATTAGCCAGGAACAGGCACAGGGTATCTCTCCTATGTTCAGAACTAAAAATCCAAATATACTACAACAACACAAACATGCCCACACCTTCAAAATTCCTCTATTATTTTCTTTTTCTAATGTTCCTTCCAAGATCTTTCCTCAAAAAGAAACCCAGGCCCACTTCCTAGGAACTTTTGCCTGTCTCTTTTTCTTCCTTAGCTCCTGGAAAAGCAAACTTCTACTTATCCTTTTCTCCTTCAATTTCCAGGGAACAAGCAGACAGAAACTTATAGCATACTTATAGAATTTCTCATTCAAAACAAACAAAAAAAAACCCCCAACCAAACAAACAAAAAAAACCACCAGTGTCAGCAAACCAATCCTCCCATTACCTTTCCTACTGCAAGAGAGGCAAAGAGCACAAAGCAAACCCCAGGAAAACATGTGAATAGTGGTCTAGGTTTCCTTATGTCACCCCAAGACATGGGTGCAGGTGTCACCAGGCCTGCCCACTTCCCCATTGGAGCTGGATGGGGAGCACCTGCTCTGTGGGGCAGCAGGGAGGGCTGATTCTATTTGCTGTTATATGCCATGAGTCTGTAGACACTTTAATTGGCTTTCATAGCTTAGAAAGAGCTGGAATGTCAATAACTTTTCTCTTTCTAATGAAACCTTGCCCAAACTCCATTTTCACTTAGAGAAAGCTAATGGCATTGCTTTCTAAAAAATGCTTGTATTGAGTAACTATCGTTTATGAAGTAGCAGCTTGGAGGGGGGTATTTTTAGCTTTTCTCCAATTATCTATGAAAACTGTAGTTCTGTGCAAACTGGAACATATTTTCTTAAATCAAATACTAACTCACATTCTTTTTGTAGAAAAAAAAGTCTTCATTATATCTTCTGGACCCAATAAAAACAGGACAGTTATTCTGTGACATTTTGATGTGCCAGGAATTGCTGAATAATCTTCTTTTACTGATTTAAGCCTTTTGCAGATTCTGAAAAGCCAAAGACTGTCTTATAGTTTATGAACCTTGAGATACCAGAAAGGAACTGACCGAATAAGTCTTAACTACCAAAACATGATGTGCTAGCACCAAGGAGAGTTAATCCCAACCAAAACTAATCTTCTAAAACAGATGACCTGAGCCAGCTTTAACTTTAGCTGGGCATGTATATTATGGCTTCAGCTGAATTATTACTTTGTAGTTTCTCTCTTTACCCAAGGCACTAAAAGGGTCACTTTTTATTTTGTGCCCCTCTCAAAACTTAAAAAAAAAAAAAAAAAAAAAAAAGCTGAAACAGCAATAGAATAGCAGGCTTATGTTAAAAAAAATAATTAATTAAAAAAGCATAATGCTTGAACAGTGTCTCCTCCTGTTTCTGCCCCAGCTATACTTTGCCACAAGGGACCAGTGTGGCTGCTGCTGCAGGTGCAAATCCTTCACCTCTTGCCACCAGTCCCAAGCATCACCCCATCCACAGCCCAGCAGTGCAAACCAGCTCCCTGTGTGTCGCAAGTTCGGTTTGTAACCGGGCGGAAACACCAATTCAGTGTAGTGGTTTGGTCCAAAATACTCATTACTGTTTATCTGCTGTGAGTTAAGAATTAGGAGAAATGCAAAGCAGGCACCAAACTTGAAAGAATATAAAGAAGTTTATTAACAGACCTAAAAGAGGAAAAAATAATTATACCACCTTCAGAACTCTCCTCCTCCCCCCACCTTCCTCCCTTCTCCCACTGACAATGTAAAAAGACAACCCTTAAGATGTTCAGTCTGTTTACCACTTCCATAATAACCTTGTTCAGTCCATTTAGAAAGAGAAGTCTCTTCTTGCTCATGCTATGAATGAAAGCAGTATCACAACGAGCCAGCCGCCCACTTCCAAATATTGTTCAGTCCATTTAGGAAGAGGAGTCTCTCTGCCTGCGTGTGAGTCCTTTCCCCCGACTTGCAGCTTTTCCCGCAACTGCTTTTGAGGGTCCACTCTTGAAGTTTTTTGGGGTACAATTTTAAGGTTGAGCCGTTCAGAAACAAAAACAGAGGCCCTTCTCCTTCCCTGGGAGCAAAGGGTCTTCCTCATCTTCATCGTTAGGACTATCTCTGGGAGCATCTCTAGGTACTGAGGTTTTCTCCTTTCCCATTTGCAGCAAAAGTCCTCATCTGGTTCATCTCTCCCTATCCAAACTTCTCATGAAATTACAGCTGCGTCAGCATCTGCCTATCTCAGCGCAGGTGCTTTTGCTTACGAGTTGAACACTCCACCCCCCATATCTTCATGAAATTACAACAGGATACTCTGATATATCATAGCTTCACAACAGAATTTCAGCTTTAAGCATCTCCTCTCTCTCTTCCCTCAGGTTTCAGCTCTTCACAGCAGTAAAAGGGTTAATCTCACCTCGGCCTTGCAGCTTTGCAGCTGGAATGTTGAATTTTTCTTATCACAATGGAGAGGGGGGAGAGCCGAGCCGCTCCGGCTGCCCATGGCAAGGCAGTGGGGGGGGTTCCATGGCTGGAACAGGTCCATGGCTCCAGGATGGCCGTGGCCCGGCCCGGCCTGGCCCAAGCAGGGCCTGGGCCGGGCCCGCTGGCCCCCACATGGGGCCCGCAGCCACCTGTGCCAGCGCCGGAAACGAGAGAGAGCTTGGAGGGGAGTTTGTCTATTCTTAAATGTGGATCACAGAGGTGTTCACAACTTTAAGTGGCTTAAAGAATTGTCCATATTCAAACTGGCCAGCTGATAGGTTCTATCAGTTCCCAGAGGAAACTGTAAGCATCCCTTAGCAAGGACATCCCTTCCGGGACTATGCTTGCTAACCTATGACACTGTGTCAGGCAACAACCATTCCCCCACTCCTAGCAGTGAGAACAAAACACAGCTCACGAGGGATCCTAAACCCCAAATCTGTCCTATACAGCTGACAAATCTGGACCACCCGACAGGTGGGAATGAACACATTCATTATCTAAGTGCTGGATCTCTCTGCATTATATAACGTATGTTTGGGATTGTTGGGAAATGTTGTTTCTTCATTTTCTTGCAAGAAGCCTAGCTACTGTGTGTGCATCAAAGTTCTCTTACTGCCAGCAGCTGAAGAAGTGTGGGTGCCAGTGTGTGAATACCAAATAATAACAGAATCCCCAGGAGACATCTGATTCAATTTCCTCTGCAGTACAAGACAAACATGAAAATTCATTGTCTTGATTAGCTTTAGTGCAGGGAAACAGCTTTCACAGCTGATCGTAAATCTTTTGGATTATCTCATTTAGCTTTTAACCTTCCTCTCCTTTTCGTCCCTACACAGATTACTCCAGCCCAGACATTCATTTATTTGAATAGCCTAAGACATGCATATGTTGTCTCCAGTCAGAATGTGAAGCCTCTGAAGTGCACAAATAATACTAAAACCATTATAAATATCCTTCAGAGTTTCTTAGTGCAAACTAAGATCTTATTCCTAGAAATAAGAAAACTACAAGGAGCATAATCATCACAGATAAAATAAACTACTTTCCTCAAAACTGCTAGTATTAAAACTGGGGAATGGGAGAGCACTTTAAAAACTGGCAACTACTGTGTTTTAAATCTTTTCCAAGGACCTCCAGAATGACATGAAAGCCAGTAATTTGTGATAGCACAGTGTCAGTGGGGGTCACAGAAACAGGGGAAGAGTGTTGTGATCTAATGAGACGCTGGCAGCATACCCACATAGCTGCAATATTCTTATAGTCACTGCATCTGGATTATCTGTGCCAACTCTTCTGCTCTTCCATGGCTTCATCTGTGATGTTTCTGTTTCAGCTACCAAAGGAATTCTGCAAATGTCAAGAACAGTTATGACCAAGAGAGAAATCACTCTCCAACATGTTTTTCCAGAATTTTATTAATGCAAATGATGATGGAAATTACTTATCTGCTTTCAAAAGGCATATGGGAGATTAAATCACAAACAGAGCATCATATCTCAATCTGGTTTCTATCAGTAGTCATCCTCATAGGTCAGAAAATCTAAAATCAAAGCTGTTGCCTGTTGCACAACACAAAATACAAGGAATCAAAATCTCACGATATATAGTCCCATCCCAGATACTCTTTGGCCTTAAAAATGTTTTAGAAACTTTATTTAGCTATAAATTTCATAGAATCTTCACAAAATAATCAAAACATTGTCTCTCAAAGGTGCAAAATGTCCAGAAAAATTGGGATGTGCTTTTTCTCACCATCTCTTCTTAATATAAGTAGGAAGCAATGAAGACCAGCAGGAATATTTTGTTTATGTTTCTTTCATTCACATACATGCCCGCAAGACCTTAGAAGAAATATGAAAATTAATGCTTGCCTTCAGATAGAATTTGAAGACACAAATATTCAGGACATCTCACTTTCATTCTTCAATTTCAGACCTACTCTAAACTAGTTACCTCAGTTTCCTCCACAGTCTGCAGGGAGAGATGGGCATGTTTAACCAGCTATTCAATTCATATCTCCTAAAGCCTCTCAGGATGCAATATAGAGTCAGTAGAGATTTTCTCTCATCGTGAATGAAGACAGCCCAAATGATTGTTTAAACTGGATATCTGACTTTTAGAAAACTAACCCACAAAAATCCTACCTAAAACTCTTCATGTTAGCTTTTCCATACAAGCTGCACAGAAAGAACTGTAACTAACAAACAAACATTAGCTGACACACATTTTGTCTTTTCCCAGTTATTATCAAATCAATAATACAGAATACCAATAGCATTGAGAGAGTCTGAGGATCCATCTCCAGATATTCACCAACCATTGTCCATGCCAGGTACACATCTGGTCAACCTGTAGCAGACAAGTCTGGAGGAGCTTGAGTGAAGGCTGCCACCTCTTGGTGAACTAAATAGCACAAATTATGGCTTATCAGCTGGAAAATGACACGACATAGTTGTTGAGTTAAAATTCATTCATCCAAAAGTCATTAATAGATCCTTTATGTCATACCAGTGTATGTTTTAAGGTACGTTGGTGTGACATAAAAAATAAAAGAAAAAACCTAAATTATACCGAGTCTTCTACAGAAGCCAAAATCACAAAATTAAAAAAAAAAAAAGTGAGTTTTAAGAGTTTCAATTCAGAAATACACCTAGACTGTCATAGAGTAACACCAGTTGGGGTGGTGTCTTATATTCTAAACAAATTATATATCATGAATAGTATTTAAATGCCCCTTTAAATACATAGCACATCAAATAAATACTTAACCATGTGAAGACCCTTTTTTCCCCTCCAACTGAAATGTAAGATTGATTTATAAAAAGTTGCCAATTTCTTTTTATTTTCTTCTGGTGCAATGTCACAATTTGAGTACTCCAAGCTTTTTCTCTTCTGTGGCAATTGTTCTGTAATATTGCTAAAATCCCCAAAGCAGCAAGAGCAGCAGTGCAAGAGTTGCTGCTGTTGCTGTTGTTTTTATCACAGACCTGTATACTGAATTAAATCCAATGATTACTCTGCAAGATCTCAATAAATATCAGCATGTGTTTGAAATAACATTTGTTTTGTATTTTACAAATATTACATTGATCCAACTTGTCCTCAAGTCTTACACAGGACAGCAATCTGACAGTGATATAATCCACATATTTTTCTTCATGTAAAATCATACAAGGTAAACACAGAGCATTCAAACACCATTTAAGTTTACTTCTGTTGAATTTCTGCTTGATGAAGAAAGAACATATTTACTCCTCTGGCCAATACTAAGAAGAGAAAAGTAAATGAGAAGACCAAATTAAAATGATACTTCTATTTTAATATGAAGCAAGTGCACAGTGCATTTATTAGTATGTGAATACAGTTACCAGAATGATGCTACTTTTACTGACATGCTGTGTTTTATTTTAACAAGTCTGAGATATATGTTCTCCTGACTATACAAAACCCATTGCAAGAAAAATCAGAGAGGCCATTTTGCCCATCTGCCATACTTAGCCTGGGGTTTAGGTGTTAGGATGGGGGCATGAAGGGAAGAGATGAGGCACAGACTTTGTACCAACATCCACTGAACTTAATGAGACCCTCTCAAAAGAAGGTCCCCTTCTTCCTCTTCAGAAGAGTCATGGTTAAGCAGAGACTAAGTTCCTAGTTAATCTATAATTCTATTTCAGGTAAATCTAAAAGGCTCAGTCCCTGCAGAGGCCAGTGCAGCTGGGGTTTGGGGTCAAGACATAAATGCTGGGTGGATAAATTCTCAGAGAAGTGCTTGTTCTACGCAGTACCATATTCACTATTCTGCTGGCATCAGCACTGCTAAAAGTTCCTGAAACATTTTAAAAATTACCTATTATAACTCTTAAAGCCAACTGTAGGAATTGAAAACTCTTGCCAGGTATCTGCAATGCTGACAGATCTTTTTATAAGCCTATAGAATGTGTTTCTAAAAGTTTTATCACATTAATTGCTTTGCAAAGGCTCACTTTGACATCGCCCATTGGCTCCAAGTTTATAGCTCTGTCACATTAGGCAGTATATCCTACTTCAGTGGCACCAGATATTTATGGAATAAAGAAAAATATTTTAGTATCAAAGAAGTATTTAAACCTTTAACAGGATGGATTACCAGCTCTCTCTCAGAAGAGGTGTACAGACACATATAAATATTGTGGCTAAACTGACACTGAAGAATTACTCCCACAACAGGCAAATCCCAGAGAACAGGAAATTAATTAATTTGTTCATAGTGCAAATAATTTTACTTTCTACTACAGACCTAATTTAAGGAGCACATTAAGTTCTGGAGCCAATTTTTTACAGAAGATCTGTACAGTATGATTTATCTTACAGTAGCTAGTTTGCCAATGCCTTTTTTTTCCTGTCTTCTGCAGAGCTTTCTGACTTCTAAACAAAACCCTCAGCCAAAATTTTTTTTAGCGTAGAAAAATCATGAAAGAAACTTGAGTGTCAGCATGAAGGATTTGATTTTATAACAGCAAATACATTCCTAAGAGAATGAAACATTCTTGTAGCCTCTTAAATTCTGCTTTCTAGACTTCTAAGTATGAATTACTTCTAAAGACTGAATATCTCCCTAGCAGGAATTTTTATATAATGTATGGATGACTTGTTCTGGCCTGCTACACACAGAACATACTCCAGTGTATGTTCAAGAAACACATTTTCCTTAGCATTGGGATTATATGCCCTTCCCCACTGCTGGTCTCTGTGCATTACCTGTATCCCAACCCCCATTCATATGTACCTACCAGAGCATGCAGTGTTACCACATACTAGATTTGGAGTCTTCCAAGCACACAATGAAAAATATGACACGAAGTATAAAAACTAACTTGAGATCAAGCCAGGTTGTTTTTCACCTGGCATTTGGCCTCCTTCATATTTGTGACTTGCTCTCTGGGTACGAAACAAACCTTTTCTGTTCTGTTCTGTAACCTCTTAATAAGGCTGACATTCTTCTTGTAAAAAGCTTGAATACTTTTTTCCTCCCACAGGAGAGCTACAACTACCCTGTTCTAAACAGATTGACATATTAGGGGAAATTTGAAAATATGGTAGCCAGGGCATGCATGTAGTTTTTTTGCTCCAGTGCATGGACCTGTTTCATCTGGAACCAGACGATTTGAGTTTGGGAGGAATGGGTTGCTTCTGAGGGGTCAGCAGGTTCCTGGGTGGAAATGGGGGTGTTTGGTGATTTGACAGATGGAACTGCCTTTATCTTCAGAGCAAAATGAGTTTTCAGTGTAGAGATATGAGAAGCAAATGTATCATTCATATCTGAACAGGTGTTAAAAATCTTATCCCTCCAGCAATGCAGTAAAGTAGCTGTACTATTATGTCAGACTGTGCTCCCACAGAAGAGTCAAATCCATGGACAGTAAGTCTGAAACATTGCTATCTCTATTTTAAAATAATCTAGCATGGAATCAGAGCAGGAGCTCCAGACGTTGTCACCAACAGTTTGTGGTGTCTAGGTGGGTGAGTGGAAGATAATCCATATGGTGGTGATAATACAATATGGAACTTAAGCTTAAATCCTAAGAAAACCTACAGGTATCTACTGTAAGAATATTTTTTAAATCTGATTTTAGGTTCTTTAAGGAAACATGTTTAAATTATTGCCCACACCATTTATAATTAAATCAATAGAGGATCATCCTTGTTCATAAGCTCTATTCTATCTTGACAATCTGAATCCTTTTTGTTGGACATTTCAAGATTACTTTTCTCATGAAATTTGCATTTAATTCTGACTAGACAAAGGCATGTAAATGAGCCCAAAGTCATAGCACAGTGGCTTTCCCTATATAAAATATATAAGTTGAATAAGCAATAACAGAGCCTCCTCACGTATCAAGATAATTACAGGACATACCAACACTTCTCTGTTCATCTTAGCCACTGCTCAGCAATTTTTAATATCAGCTTATCTTGTGCTTTGACTAGCTATGAGCTGCCTGGACTAACAATAGCAAAGAGGATATTAATTTAGCACTGGAGATGCATGCTGTAGTTTGACCCAAATACATCCTATTGTTGAGGACTGCTTGGGGAAATTTTATGGCTTCTGTTACTTAGGAATTAAATTCAGTGGAAATGTTCTGATGAATACTTGTCAGAAAATGTCAATGTGTGGAACACAAACCTTTATTAAAAATGTCTTGGACTTGACAATCTTTTGCCAAATGCTTGAGTGTTCTAGGCCTGGCTGTTCTACGTCGTGGAGCCTATAATGGAATCAAAATCCCTCAATGGTGTGCCTGTCGCCAGGACCTTCCCAAAGACAGAAGCACAGCTCTTTCAAGGTCCACATTTTCAGGGTGGATCTTTTGATAAATAACCCAAGACTCTGGCTCTGCAGCGGATCTGGCAATCTAAAACCCCTGCCTCTATCCAAGACAAACCCTGGAATTTTAGACCACCACTCAGTGAATTCAGCACCTGGCCAACAAGAATTAGACAAGGCCATTACCAGCCAACATGAATTAGACAAGGGTTAGATGTTCATAGAGTATCTCCAAACTGTAGCAAGCATTTTTAATTTTTTAAAAAATAATAATGTTTTAAAACAATTTACTTGGTAACTTTTGAAAATAAAATGGTTCCAGTCCAGTTCTTATCTGAAAAAAAATTTCCATCATCATATTGTTACAGAGGGTAAGGACCCAGCCTTTATCAGCGACCTTGCTTACTAACACTGTATTAATGCCTGTACAGGTACCTGAGCAGCGGATCTTGAAAAGCCTACACTTAGGCCCACTTAGTCTAATTCTAGAGCTGAGAGCTTGAAAGACAGATGTTTTCCACTAAACAGAGAAAAAGACTCTCCTTTGCTTCTGAGAAATATAGAGGGAGTTCTTGCTAGCAGATAGAATAGGAGCATCTTTAAACTTTACAGCATGGATGTGGAATGGAAGCATTGATGGTTCCCTTATGATTTCATTGACCTTTCTGTAAGTAAGAGATCTCTTTAGATGGAGATACTCTTCAGTGAATAAAACCTGATTAAACTCTTTTCAAGCCAACTGAAAAAATGGAAGTAGAAGGCACCTGCAGCACCTTTTCTACCTCAAAAAAGCACAAGATAATAGAATGAGTTAAATATACTGATGCGCTGAAAAGATCACTTTAATCAGATTCATGTGAGGAAGTCAAATTGAAATTACTATGATGATCCATCTGAGCAGTGACCTGTTTAAAATGCGCATTTAAAATACTAGTTTGGGATTTGAAATCTGGTAGTACCTACCTCTATGTCGCGGGTTCGGTTTGTAACCGGGCAGAAACACCAATTTAGTGTAGTGGTTTGGTCCAAAATACTCATTACTGTTTATCTGCTGTGAGTTAAGAATTAGGAGAAATGCAAAGCAGGCACCAAACTTGAAAGAACATAAAGAAGTTTATTAACAGACCTAAAAGAGGAAAAAATAATTATACCACCTTCAGAACTCTCCTCCTCCCCCCACCTTCCTCCCTTCTCCCACTGACAATGTAAAAAGACAACCCTTAAGATGTTCAGTCTGTTTACCACTTCCATAATAACCTTGTTCAGTCCATTTAGAAAGAGAAGTCTCTTCTTGCTCATGCTATGAAAGCAGTATCACAACGAGCCAGCCGCCCACTTCCAAATATTATTCAGTCCATTTAGGAAGAGGAGTCTCTCTGCCTGCGTGTGAGTCCTTTCCCCCGACTTGCAGCTTTTCCCGCAACTGCTTTTGAGGGTCCACTCTTGAAGTTTTTTGGGGTACAATTTTAAGGTTGAGCCGTTCAGAAACAAAAACAGAGGCCCTTCTCCTGCCCTGGGAGCAAAGGGTCTTCATCATCTTCATCGTTAGGACTATCTCTGGGAGCATCTCTAGGGACTGAGGTTTTCTCCTTTCCATTTGGAGCAAAAGTCCTCATCTGGCTCATCTCTCCCTGTCCAAACTTCTCATGAAATTACAGCTGCGTCACCATCTGCCTATCTCAGCGCAGGTGCTTTTGCTTACGAGCTGAACACTCCACCCCCCATATCTTCATGAAATTACAACAGGATACTCTGATATATCATAGCTTCACAACAGAATTTCAGCTTTAAGCATCTCCTCTCTCTCTTCCCTCAGGTTTTCAGCTCTTCACAGCAGTAAAAGGGTTAATCTCACCTTGGCCTTGCAGCTTTGCAGCTGGAATGTTGAATTTTTCTTATCGCAGTGGAGAGGGGAGAGAGCCGAGCCGCTCCGGCTGCCCACGGCAAGGCAGTGGGGGGGTTCCATGGCTGGAACAGGTCCATGGCTCCAGGATGGCCGTGGCCCGGCCCGGCCTGGCCCAAGCAGGGCCTGGCTGGTCCCGCTGGCCCCCACACGGGGCCCGCAGCCACCTGTCCCAGCACTGGAAACGAGAGAGAGCTTGGAGGGGGAGTTTGTCTATTCTTAAATGTGGATCACAGAGGTGTTCACAACTTTAAGTGGCTTAGAGAATTGTCCATATTCAAACTGGCCACTGATAGGTTCTATCAGTTCCCAGAGGAAACTGTAAGCACCCCTTAGCAAGGACATCCCTTCCGGGACTATGCTTGCTAACCTATGACACTCTAACACAGACTTTCTCATCAGCTTAAGCAAGATGGTTGATATATCAGTATTTCCTGTGCAAAATGAGGAGAGACTTACAGAAGTCAGAGGAGCTCAGGAAAATATCTATTGAGAACTGCAGAGTGCCCAGGAAACTTAATAAATCAGCTTCTGAGTTTTTTTGTAAATACAGTGGGGTTTTAATGAAAACTATCCTCAAAAGTATAATATGTAAGCAATCTTACAGATAGTTCCTGCAGTTTTCATCTGTTCTATATTTAGAAATAACGTAACAAATTCAAAGATATTAAAATGGTAGGAAAAAACCTCAGGATTAGAAAAGAAACATAACAGCAGTAGCAACCAAAACAGATCACTTATGATTTTTACTTTTCCCCCAGTCTCCCTGAAAACTTACCATGTGTTATTTGATGAATAAAAATGAAGCCTCTCTTCTGTAATTTAGCTCTGTTAGGAATAGCAATAGAACTGCTGTAATAGTTTAAATACACAAATTATGTGCATAAAAATATGTTGCTCAAAAGAAATAGTTATATTCCACCTCCTCTAGAAGATCACAGTAAACACGTGAGATTTGCTTCAGAAAACTCAATTCAACAGAAGTCTTCAATTCACTCTCCATCAATACTAGATGTGCCCCCTCTTTAATACCTGGATGTTCCCAGGTTAGGTCCTCGGGCTCCCCTCTGTCTTTCATCCTTCAAAGTGCTTTTTTTCCTCACATCCTTCTATAACCCCTCTCTAAGACCCTTCCCTTGGGAACTGCTCTGGTATCTTCCTGCAACTGCCTTTTGCTGCAACACTTTTAAGCAGGGAAAGGAAAATTATCTCAACCTTACCAGATGGGAAATAGTGGTGGGATCAGGACATGGCCTCTCTGCAGTTTCCTACACTGACTGTCACTGTGAGAAGGTGGCTGCTACATCCTGAGTTTCTGAAGGCAAAATACCTCCAGGAAATACTATTATAGATCTTTCACATTTAAATAAGCAACAGAATATATCACTGACTTTCATTCATGACATAACATAAGGGTTGTCTGTAATAAGCTAAATGTTTCTGAGTCTGGACTGTGGAGCTCTTCCTACTCCTGTGCATTCAACCATCTTTCTCCTGCCTCAGCCTCTTCCCTCCTCCATAACTTTCTCTGGCTTGACTTTGCTTGCTACTTTACTTTTTCTCTCTTTTTGCATCTTGCCTTCTCATTGGACATACAAGGAATTGGTACTATCTTATGTTCTCAAAGTCCTTTAACTCCAGTTTCTCTCTTCAGCCTTTGTTCATACTATTAACTCCTCTGCAAAAAGAATCAAACATACATTGGTGATTCCCCTTCATTTAAAACTCCTTTAAAAGGGCAGTAACCTCTACTACCCTCCTTTATGTTTTTTACTTCAAGCAGACATACAACTTTAGCTGTGAACAGCCATTAATGTTATACAAAATCACAGACTTTCCATTTGACAAGCTCTTAGTGAACATGTGTAAATACCCAAATTCCAGTACAGAAAAAAGTTGTGCAATGAAAATAGCCTCTTCTCCAGAATACTAAGTGCAAGCTTATGCTTGGCAGATCTCCTTGTATTTTTATAGATTTTTTTTTTAAACTTTCAGGAGATCCTGGACAAAAAATGTTAAAAATTAATTCCAGATCACAGAATCACAGAATCACAGAACAGGTAAGGTTGGAGGGGGTCACTGGAAGTCATCTGGTCCAACCTCCATGCTCAAACAGGGTCATCCTAGAGTATGTTACTCAGGATTGTGTGAAGATGGGTTTTGAATGTCTCCAGAGAAGGAGACTCCACAACAACATTGCACAACCTCTCTGGGCAACCTGTGCCAGTGCTCAGTCACCTGAACTTTAAAGAAAATCTTCCTTATATTCAGGTGGAACTTCCTGTGCATCAGTTTCTGCCCATTGCCTCTTGTCCTATTGCTTAGCACCTCTGAGCCAGGCTCCATCCTCTTGACACCCTCTCTTCAGATCCTTATACACATTGATGAGGTCCCATCTCAATCGTCTCGTCTCAAGGCTGAGCACACCCAGCTGCCTCAGCCTTTCCTCACAAGAGAGATGCCCCAGTTCCTTAATCATCTTCATAGCCCTTCACTATCTCCTGGACTCACTTCAGGAGATCCATATCCCTCTTGTACTGAGGAGCCCAGAACTGGATACAGTACTCTACATGAGGGCTCACCAGGGCTGAGTAGAGGCATCAAGACCTCATGAAGAGGGAGGATAGTAGCAGACAAACTCTTCAAGAAAACCTGCCACAGTCCAGGACCTCAAATTTATTTTGCTGAATGGTTCTCTTCATACCTGCTACCACAGCTTTTTCCCAGAACACCACAGGTGACAGAAAACTCAGCTGTCACACCAAAGGGAAAGGCAGCACACCTCCCTTTCACGGCACAGGGCATCACTGCTGCTGCTGCAATCACCTCACAGGCCTGGAGAGCTTTGTCCAAGATGTGATGCTATCTAGAGCTGGATGTAACTGCTGCTTCCACCCTCTCATTTTACATCACAAGTTAAACAAGCACATTTAACAGTTCCTCTAGAAAACTTTTTCTATAGAAGATAGGATAGCCTGTGATACGACCCTTGTTAAATTATGACTAGAAATTAAAGGAAACTATGCAAGGTGTCAGATGAGACAGTAATCCGCACTTTGTTCAAAAAATGCTGGAAAAGATCCTCATTCTTCCTGTAAGAGCATGCAATAATATTCTCCATGACACAGAGTCCATATAAGCCCATGACACAGAGTTCCAGAAGGCACAATTCAGAAAACAAACAAAAGCTTGCTCTTTTTATTTTCTTTAATTATTAGTTTGTATTTATTTTATTTTTTGTTTGTTTTGGAAAATTTTGGGTTTGGTGAAAATACTGAAGCTAGCTTTCTGCTTAACATTTGCCACCTTGTTTTGCTCAGTCCTAAAAATTACCAGCCTCCTGTGCAAGTACACAGGGTCCCCTGTGACCACCAGGATGTCTCGGAGGGGAGCCACTCTGTGAAGGCAAGTGTCCAGTGTTATAACATTCATTCTGCTGTAGGGTATTTGTTTCTGGAATGCTGCCCAGTTACTTCTGACAAGCTGGTTATGTTGCAAGCCCAGTAACGTGTTGTGACACAATTAAAAATGAGGGGATTTTGCACCAATTTCTATTAATTTAAAAAGACTAATCCTGGTTGTTTCTTTTGTTCCCAAGAGAAGTGCATAATGAAGTCTAAAGACTGTGCTGCTCAAATGCTAGATTTTCCCTTTCATTTGGGCAAATAGACAGGCAATGAAGAATTTCTTATCCAAAAGAACTAATGGCTGCCTCTGTCACCTTTTCACTTCAATTATTTAGACTTCCTCCACACTTATGCTGGCTTCCTGCTGGCAGCACTGTCTATTAATCATTAACTGTCATTGTGCTTTAAAAGAAGGAAAGTGAAAAGACTGCTGAAGAACAAATATAGACCTTTCTTTTTTTCTCGTGAAAAATAAATGACAGCTGTGTGCTACCTGGATTTACAGTGTCTTCAAATATGGTTTTGGTTTTTTTGTTTGGTTTTTTTTCCCCACAGGGAATAATTAACATTCTAGACAAATGAGCAAATTGGCTGATCCAAGTAAATACATATTCCAGGACTCCCTTTTTCCTGTCATATCAAGGCCCAGTAGCCTCTGATAAAGCTTACAAGTCATCCTCTGCCACCAGCTCCAGACAAATATCAGGAGAATAGGAGTATGTTCTCTATGTAGCACTGAAGACTTAGCCTATTAAATCAATGGAAAGCTGTCTCTTCCCATGGACAGACAACCTCACCTCCTTCACTATTTCCCAGGAACCCTTCCAACAGTGTGCACTCTTTGGCCTCCTGTAACAGGACTCAAAAATCATAATTCTTAAACACTGTTGAGATCACCAGAGGACTTTGTCCACTGTAGCAAAGTGTGCAAAGAAGCAACTGCTCATCTGTACCACCAAAGCCCATCCTCCCCGGGGTGTATGTATCCAGTATGCCTCCTGGATTTGGGGAAGTTAAGCCACCTGACAGGAACTTGAGATAAAATAAAGGTGGTACTGTAGACCAATTATCTCAAGTCTAAAAAGATGTAAACAAGGCTGGAGGAGGCTATAACCCACAGACTCATTTGCTGAGTCTGGGTTTCCACACTCTTCCCCACGAACTGAGAAGGAGCAGGAGAGTTTTTGGGGGTGTGAAGGCAAAACCTCTGGTCTGCATAAGACAGAGGGTGTGAACATCCACCAGCAGAGACTACAAGCTGAGTTTTGGGCCAGATAAGAAGCAGACCCTGCAGATGTTGCTTTTTATGACACCAATTGTGTTCTCTTACATAAACTAGCTTGGTTGTGAAACTCCCCACCACCCCAAGGGAAGATCACATTCAAATGAGAGGCATCTGTCAAGTCTCAGAATGGTTCATAACCCATCAAAGACCCCTGAAGTGCCCCTCAGATGAATTTCTGGGGCCTTCCACCAGAGGACTGCACACAATCCACAAATGTTGCAACAGATCCAGTGTTGGAAAAGAAAATGTAAAACTCCTCCCACGGAAGGGGCTTGGGCGTACCCACCTGCACCTGAACATATCCTAACTCATTGAACTCTGTTTTGTGGGATCCTCACCACTGAGAAGACCAGAAGAGGACCAGTAGGACACTACTGGATCTGCAGATGTGGCGATTATCTTTCTATTTAGCGAGCACACACACGCGTAATGTGCACCTTTTCCGGGTTAAGTAAGGGTGGCCCGTCCACCCGAGTCAAAATCGGTAGGTTGCCAAAGATGTTACATTGGCTTGACGCGGTATGAATTCACGCCTCGTGGTGTGTGACGAGCAATAGTTCTCACAGTCTGGCCCGTCAGCAGACTCGGGCACAACCAAGGCTACCAGTGTCGTGGCCCTGTACAGCATGAATGCCACGTTCCTGTGTAGGCCCTGACCGTATAGGGACAGGGGCCCTGTGTCCGATGGGGTCTGGTACCCTGTCACGTCTCCACCGCTCGACGCCACTGGGTTGCGACCAGCGCGGAGCCTTCAGGTGGCAGGACGCGACGGCAGGCCCAGGCTTGCCCCCATGATGGAAGACACAACCACCGAGGAGCGCCTGCCCTGCCGCACAGTTGCCTGACTGCCATGTGTACCCCCTCAAGAACACAGAGGACAGCTAGGCTGGCCCTGGCTAGCCAAGGAGCGCCGCGTTCGAAAGTCCAGTAAACTGGAAGGTCCCATGAGTCACGGCAGCACTACCTTCCAAGCGCTGCCGGACTTTACCCAGCTATACCACCCCGTGGGTAAGGGGCTCGACGGCTCATGTCTCCAGACCCACTGGCAAGAGGTCTGGGGTTGCATGAGAATCCGCCACACAAGCTTTTGTCACCGAAAAGGTACTATCGAGTGGGAGGTGAAGCCACTCAGTAGGGCGGGAGGGTCCGTGTTCTCCCTTCCACACTGGGGCGGAGGCCGATTCGGTTACCCCGGATGGGGCATCCAGTGGGACCAACGAGGAGGTACGGCCTTCGCAGCTACGCCCAGTTTGTAATTTACTCGTCCCGCCTTAAGAGAGTCATAGTTACTCCCGCCACTTAATCTGTCTTTCTGTCACTCTCTTTCTCTCCCCTACTCTCTCTTTTCCCTAATTCTTTCTACCTCTCTCTTCTTCATATTAACTGTTAAATAAAATCCTTACTATTGACATTGGCATATGGTCTTGTTTGCACCTTAATTCAGGCAATAATCTAATAATCTAATAATCACAGTAATTGGGTTATAACACCTCCTGTGCTATCTTTCCCCGGTAGACCACAGACAGGATCCTCCCCTGCATGTCCTACCAAGTGTCCTTCTCACTGAGGAGTCCACAAGAATGTTCCAGGTCCAGACACTCTTTTCCTGAATGCTTGGATTTCCCACAACTTGTTTTCCTGCAGCTCTTCCTCTTCCTCAGTTGTGGGCTGCTCTGGAAGCCACAGGCAGAGCTGAATGCCTGCCTGTACCAAGCCAGACACTGCAGACAGAACAAGAGCATTCCCCAAGCCTTGAGCTTTAAGAACACATAAAGCACATGCCATGGAAAATACTCCAACATCCACTTCAATATATACTCTCAATTTCAGTTCTTAGAGACTGAAAAGCCACTATAAGCAGAAAATCACATCAAACTGCTGCTATTCACTGCACACTGTTTTGTACTGTTTTGAAATACACTATTGCCACATATCTGACCCCGTCACTCCAATAAATAATTCATTGTATCTCTCACTCCAATGCTTTCCTGCAGGGTCCAAGAAAACAGAATTTCAGAGAAAATAACGTCTGTTGAAAAAATGGCCATTTGAGTGTACATAATGAAAATCCTCCTTGAGTCGCAGCACATCCTGACAGAGATGGAAGTCAGCCCCAGTTGGAGAGGCAGATGTGAGGACTGAAGGGAGCTGAATCTATATGGCCAAAAAAAAATATTGTCATTGATCATCTTAGTGTGTCCCAAAAACACAGCAAGACTCTGAAATGTAACAGCTATAAGGTGCCATCTATTTCTATACTGTTTCAAAATGTCCCAAAAGCCCTTAGGAGTACAAAAGTAAACAGCTTTATACATTTCCCTGTGATACATAATTGTCTGTGAGTAATAAATTTACGAGATTAAAGTTTGTGAGAATTAACTATTGTCAGACATTTTCAGTGCCGTTTTCTCTGAACAATCATGATATTGCTGCACTCTAAAGGCACAGACAGTTATTTGCTCAACAGATTATCCAGCAGTGTGCTTTTATCTTCTGAACAGCTCAGCTGCCCATCTCCCTTGGAGAACAGCAAGCAACCTCTATAACACCTTTAATATGAAGAATGAAACTTTAATTCATTCCTAAATACAGGTCACACCCATGTCAAGAAACCTCTGTGCTGCTGACATCCCAAAATACTGCCAAACTGCAGCCACATTACTTGCCAAGCAGTGCTGCAGTGGTGAACAGATCCAGCAATGCAAATAGCCCCAGCACCTGCTATGAGCTGCTAATGTTTCACACCTCAAGTTTCTGTCTTCAAAGAAAAACATTCAATCTCAAAAATTCAGTTTTTGTTTTATACCTGAAAACAAAAATTGAAAAAGGAACACAATACAAACACACCATTCCAGGATGCAGTGTTGTGAAAAATTCAAAAGATACTGCTGCTCAAGGGAACCATGAAGTGGAAACCACCAAGGAGGTGCCATGGTAACTTGTAACACCTATCTGCTCTCAGTGATTCAATGCCACAAGTTGAATTTAACACAGAATATGAGTTGAAATGCTATTTTCCAGATGAAGAGTTAAATTATGTCTTATGCAGTTGTGTTATGACAGTACCAAAAGTAGTCCTCTCAAGACTAATAAACTCAAGTCCATTGTCCTGGCCAAATCCTGATTTGGTAAATTAGATTATTTCAATTTTTTTAATGAAGTTCTTTCATTTGAAGGATCACAACTACTGAAATTTGTAGTGGACAGCCAGTGCAACCTGGAAGGTCTTGTGCTTATGTTTTTCTCATGATTTCTAATACTTCCATCATTCCTGCAAGGTGAGGAGATACTACAGCTTGTCTCAGCTCCCTCACATCTTACTAATGAGGAAATGATGCATATAAACTTACTGTTAAATCTATTCAGTCATCAGCTGCAGCTTTGACTCCCTAGCTTCTGCATATCCTTGCAAAGAATTATTTTCTGAGGAAGGAGGCTCTCAGAAACCATAAGGCTGAATGACCTAAATTAGCAATTATGGAACTAAGGATTCAGCAACAGCCAAAGATGCATCATGATCACCTGGAATTATATCCTTAAATTTCTCAGATGAGGTAATCCTAATTAACTTGTTTAGTCATTGCAAATGTTGACAGGTCTGGGAGTTAAATCCTGACACCTTGACCATGCCTCATTCAGTAGACAATTCTGTCAGTAAGCTGAAGAGAATACATAACATATATTTGGGGCAAAGAAAACCTAAAGGAAATCCATTTTACTTGGCTGATTATTATAAAACACCATTACACATTTTTCAGCATGCAGTAGCAAACTGAAGCCTGCATAGTGCAGTATGCACTACAAAGACACATAAATACTGTAGGCATGAGAATTTGTGGGGCAAATGCGCTCAATGTCCTGTGTGGCCTGGAGAGAATCGTCTTCCTGACTCAGATTTAGTAATTTGTTTAACTGTATGTGTTTCACCCCGCTTCTAGCTGTGCTCTCTCTCCTACTGAAATCACCAGGTGTGAGTACTCACGTCCTCAAAGGAAGACAATTCTCCTCATCTTTCACATTTTTATGTGCTTTCTGGAACAAATGAATTGGGGGGGGGGGGGGCAATGATAAAATGCTTTCAATTGCTTTGATTCCTTTTTTTTTTTTAACAGAAAAGGAGTAAAACCAGCCACCTCAACTGAGACTCAAGAATTTGGGGTTGCATTCCCCAAATATGCCTGAACTGTCCCTTCACATCTTCAGGCCTCACTTCTGTCAATAGAAGACGGCTACAAAAAAAAGCCAATAAAGCAAGTTCACACACTCCTACTGGGAGAACAAGCTCTAATTCTGAAGAAGAGGGAATTTATTATTTTTAGATTTTTTTGTGGGTAGTTGGACACCTTAAAGCAAAGCTTTTACATAGTTGTTTTTATAAAGGATTTAAAGCTGTCCAACTGGTTTCAGTTGGCATCCAGACAAACAAGAGAAAACCGTGTCTCTTGGAAGAGCATCTGCCAACTCTCTTACACAGGAAGACTAAAAAAGGAGTGATCGCACCCATCAGACAGCTCGACTGATAGGAAATATCAAATGGCATGCTCGGCACACTTACCTGCTCACAGAGAATTTGGCAAAGATTGAGTCAGAGGTTGGTGCCTGGAGTGAAGCAGACAGTGAGTGTCAGGGCACTTGTCTCTGCCTGGTGCCTGCTGCTGCTCCCATCCAGCCCAAACAGGCAGATTTTCTTCTGAAGAAAAGCAATGCAGAAAAGGGGCTGGTACATGATCTCACCCTGACAGCAACCTTCAATGACTATAGAACTGGGAGCCCTGAAACATTTTTGCTGTTCCTCATAGGACAAGTTTTGTCTTATGAGGAACAGCTGAGGGAGCTGGGTTTGTTCAGCCTGGAGGAGGCTCAGGGTGGACCTCATTGCTCTCTACAAGTACTTGAAAGGGGGTTGTAGGGAGGTGGGGGCTGGTCTCTTCTGCCGTTCCTACAGTGAGAGGACTAAAGGAAATTACCTTAAAATGAGATGAGAGATTCAGATTAGATACTAGAAAAAATTTTTCACTGTCAGGGTAGTCAGGTATTGGAATAGGTTGCCCATGGATGTGGCAGAGTCACATCCCTGGAGGTGTTCAAGATGCATCTGGATGACACTGGGTGATGTGGTTTAGGGGTTACAGGGGCAGTGCTGGGTGGATGGTTGGACTTGATGATCTTAAAGGTCGCTTCCAACTTTGATGATTCTATTATTCTATTTTTGCATCTGCTGGTTTATACGCACCTACATTGACGAAAGGACAGTAATGATGTCATTCCCTACAATAAGCAATGCATTTAACTCATGAGAGGGAGTTACTGAATTATTTAAATAGCTCAGCAAATATGATTAACTGCCAAGAACAGACTAAACTATTCTTGCTTCTGTAAAAAAAAAAAATCATTTTACTGAAGCAATGAACCAAATTACAGATTTTATTTGTGGATAAAGATTATTTTGAATTAAAATTCACCCTTGGATGATGATAGTTGTCTTCATGGCTCTTCAGCAAATGTTTTTACATTAAGGCTGCCTAAGGGCCTTCACAACACTTCAGAGCACAGCACTGTACAACTGTGACATGGCAATGATTGCAAAACATGTCTGTGAAGGCATTTGGTAATAAGGTACTCTGTGCTCCATCAGCTTACAGAAATCACTATTAGCAACAGTAGACTAGACACAGAAATCCACTGCCACCACTTCTGTGCCAGAATAATCAGATCCATGCAAGCACACTCCCTTTTGTTCTCAGTACTTGTCTCCAAGATTAAGTACATTGTTCTGGACTCGGAAAGGTGGAAGCTTCCTTTTCCTCCAGCACAGCTGCAGTATCAACACGGGATCCAGATGAAAAATGATGGCATATACTAAACAAGATTTTAAAAAGTGGCAGCTGCTTTTCCAGAACCCCTGAAGGTTAAACAAAGCTTAGCAAGTTCTTTTTCCTTTTTTTCTTTATTTCATTCTTAGCATTAAAAAGACAAATTATTGCTGTTATTATAATCCTACTCTCCCAGGTCTTCATATGTCCAAAATAAACTTCCATGTCAATAAATCACATAAAATCACATTAACAATGGAGTGTAAATGGCATCATTTTCTATTAGCACAAACACATCAGAACACAGTGATTTTATTTTCCATGTAATGTGCACAAATAAGTAAATATATACACACAGACACAAATGTAAAATCAGATTGTTAAATTTTATTCAGCAGCAACCTTGCAACATGAATATTTTGACTTATGCATCTAAAATTCACTTGCCACTTGTGCAGTAGGTATAGCTCACTGAGAAGAAGAAAACACTCATGAAACCCTGCACAGCAGATGGGCCTCTCTTAACTCAGCTGCAGACATGTACATACTCCCTAGGCTCAGCCTCTCCCTAATTTCTGTTTCAGATGATTCCAAGATTCCTTCCCACAACAATCTATGCAAAAGCAGTGACACAGAAACTTGGACAGACTCGCAGAGAAACATCTCAGCCTTCTGTCCCTCCTCTTCCTTTACTTTCTGGTTTGTATTTGGATTGCATTTCCTCAGAGGGAATATGAGCATCTTCTTTGCCACCATAAACAACTTCTAGACCCAGAAGCCTTTAGGTCCATCTCAAATGTTCTCATCATATGAGACTTTACCACGCTTGTCACCACTACCAGTATATATTCCAGAACACTAAAGATCCTTTTCACTGTCCTAGGAGAAGTGTCTGTCAGAGAGCAGCAGGGGCCTCCCCACTGCCCTTGGGGAAAGGGAGGAATATGTAAAATGTAACTGGGGAGAAGAGAAGATCAAAACAGCTAAGGGAAGTTGTGAACCCTAGAAAGCACAGGGAAAGATGAGCTAAAAGTGAGTGGCTGGCCAAAAAATGAGGACAAGGCAGGGGAGGGAGAGGGAGTAACAACAGACAGACACTCCAATTGCATGAAAAGAGTGAAATTGGAGATTAGGACCTGCAGCTGGAAGAGGGGAAAAGCAGGTGTTGGGCAATGGAAAGAGACAGACACATTGGACAGGAATCTGGGAAACATATGAAAGAACTGGTTAAGACAAGCAGAATGGGATACCAAAATGGAGAGTAGAGTAGGATGAAGTCTGGGGAAGCAGACTAAGGTATGTGAGAAGACTCAGAGGGTGGGATGAGTAAGTTAAAAGCACTTGAGAGCATATTTTTCCTATTTTATTGTAACTACCTTTAAGGATGATGCAGGACCATAAAATAAAGCAGATTGCAAATTTATTTTTAGCTGAGGTTAGGAATGAGGCAAGGAATTACAGGAAAGAACCACTTTCACAGCTAAGAAAGTGAACATTGCAGAGGGGGAGGGAATGACATTTTGTCCTGGCTTCCGCCCCAGATTTCCTCTGATGCTAATTAAGTAATTTAAATTTTCAGGGGTGGTCATTAATTCTAGGTTCTTCATTTTCTGACAACCTGACTTGGAAGTCCTAAGGTTGATATACAAAAACACTGAACACTCTCAGTTACAACCAAAGCTGATAAAAATCATGTCTTGTACTCAGTATCTAATACCAGCTACTCTGAAAAAATGCAGTCCTTGCTATCTCAAAGAGGGCATCCAAAATTAATTGATACTTTAGGTGTTAGTTTTCCTGTGCTTTAGTGGAACAAGTTTGCTTCAATAATGAAACATGAAACTTCTTCTGGCTTGGCTGTTACTCAGCTTTTGGAAGTGCTTATGTACTAACTTAGGAAATTATATGGGAGACTTCAAAAGTAAAAAACCTGCTTCTAACAGGGTATTGATGGTGACCTGCAACCCTGCCTCCAAACACACCCTGACAAAGAGCTGAAAACTGTTCATTAAATGAACACCCCTCTTTTCTGCACTGAGTTATGAGAAGGGATTGTAAAATAGAATAGTGGGTCAGTTAATTATAGGTTGCCATAATGCTTATGTGCAACAGGGTAAAATTTAAAGGCATATGGGCAAATTTGAATGACTAACATGGAAATCTTATTGCTGCATACTCCACGTGATTTTATTTATCCATACGTCCTTGTGTGTCTTTTGAGCATGTACATGTGTGTATGCACCTGTGCTTGGGGAGTGTACACCTACATACATGTGAAAGAGAACTCTAATTGTGCATGAAATAAAAATTAATCTTCCAGTAGAAACTGACACACACACACACAAAAAAAAAAAAAGAAATTTAATCATGTTATTTTAGGTCTGAAGAACCTTTTAATCAAGCATCAGATGAGATAAAATTATAGATGCGGTGTAGCCACTTACAACATTACAGAAAAGGCTATGTTTGCCTTGCTCAGTTTCAAAGAAAACAGAAAATTTCTAAAGGACATTAAAAAAATAAAAAACAAAAAACAGCCACACCAAAAAACCTAAACAAACAAACAAACAACAAAAAAAAACCAGGGTGCAGACCTCTTCAATTTCCAGTCGATTGTCATTCCAGGGGTCAAGGCACATTCCCAGTGGTGCAGGATTTAGAATAAAATAACTGGAACTTGGAGGTGGAAATGAAGTACAGCTGTGCTTACAATGATACAAACCCAATCAGGTATTAACCACTCTCTTTTCCTTGAAATACAAAATAATCTGTATATTGCATAGGTGCATAATCACATTGCTTGACAGCTCCTAAAAGACAGGATTGTTCTTATCCCTCCATATTTGGAAATCACATTCTAGGCTGGAGTCGTCTCCTTAGCATTTGTGAAAGTGATTTGAAAATCTAACACATATCCCATTACTGTATATTCAAAATTAAAATATCAAAAGGGAAAATGAAAAAAAAATCATTATGAAATTGTGCAAAGAATATGGAGAAGTTAGCAGAATTTTATTACAGGCTCACCCACAAGGAAAATGTATTCCTGGATTAAAAATACAGAAACTCAAACTTGTCCTTGTTTTATGAGACCCAAGTTTAGCACCCTCTTTTGAACGTAGTAATGTAAGTGTTACAAAGAGTAAGAACATTCCAGTGGGCCAATGTGGGATAATCTCCCTCCCATAAATCTCCTTTTGATGACACAGGCATTGACTGAAGTTACAAAGTCTAAAGAAATGTAGTAGTTTTCCAAATTCTTATTACTTCTGAGGAGACAAAATTGTCTCCTTTTTGTAATCCATATACATTTCCTTTCTTTCTATTACAGACCTTGATGTGTGGTGAAGGCTGACCTACCAATGCTTTCAGTGCATGCCTTTGGACGACATGACAAACCAGCTGTGAACCTAGAGCAAACCAACGCAGCATCACCTCAGTCCCTGCAGTCAGCTCACAAAACTCTGCTGCTCTAAGCAGCTCCTCTAAAAAGCAGTAGGGCAAAATGACTGTCATTCCAGAAAGGTACTCTGTTACAGCTTGTTAACCATATTGTCAGTGATATTGAAGTCTCCACCAAGTCTATCTATTAGCAAAGCCTAATACAGCAACCTATTCAGAGCACAGAAGAGATCCTTTCCAAAAGTCTAGAGGTGTCAGAGCACACACAGTGGAGCAAAGGAAGGAAACATTTTTAGCGCTCAAAACTGGATGGAAAATGGAAGCCTACATCAAGCAGTGTGTTGGAACCCTGGGTTCAGAGAATTTCAGTCTTTCAGTGCTGACAGGCAGTGATCCTCAAAAGCGCACTGCATCTGACCTGGGGCTTTGGGAAAGCCTTCCCAAATTATGTGATAGCACTGAGATTGTTGCTGTGTAATTAAAAAAGAAGTTTGTTATATCACTGGGTGGAATATGTAGAGATGTAGAAAATTTAGGTTTCTGGGATATACATGTAACAGGATAGAGGTTTTTGGGTGTAGGTTAGTTCTTTCTTCTTCCTTCTTCACAAGCCTGGGTGATCTGGTACTGGTACAAAAAACCTGCAGTGTGGAACATGAATGATTAGTTATTGGATTATAAGTAAAAATAAATTAGTTGACATTCCATAATTGGGTAGTTTGGGCTTTAAGAAAGTAGAACTCTGGGACTATTTTCACCATGTTAACTTAGAGGCACATCCTGTGCAGCTGCACTACAGATAAGAAATAATAAACATCTGAGTCTGAAGAAAAACTCCACGTCTCCTGCATTTCAATCTGAACTCTGAGTAAAAGAACCAAAAGACAGAGGCAAAGAAAGAAAAGAAAAATAAGAAATTTAATAACACTGTTAACTGAGCCCTGAGATGGCTGTAAAAGATCCTTATAGCAATCCAGTACCCATGTAAGATTTACTAAGATATGTCTTACTTCTTGCAATGAGTTTCTTGACATAAATATAAACTCAGTAAGTCTCAGCAGCCTGTCATCCCTAATTTGCAAGGCTAATAATAACAGGGGTTTTTTTAGTGAAGCATGAATTTGTGAGCTCTCTAGTCTCAGCACATCTGTCCCTGCTCTCCTGCCAATCCAAGCATTTTGGCAAAAGTAATACAGCACTGTCAAGAAAAAGGAGCAGAGGAGGAGCATATAAAGTTTCTCCACTCAGTTTAAGCAGCAGCAAGTTGAAGTAGAGACAAGCACAAATAGATGGGATGTTCAAACAACCATGGCCATGGCTCCTGTAGTAAGGAGCTTGCTCACTTTCAGCACATCAGCACCTTGAGGAGAATGGTGCCTGGGGAATGCACTGAGTCCTCATTAAACCGGCAAAAACAGGCACAGAGTCACGGGGTCTCGTTCTTGCTTAGAATGTGATTTTATTGCCTCCTTTTGTCTGTCGCTCTAGGCAACTGCCTTCGTCGCCTGCTTGTAAAACTGGGCCAGCTTGCTGGGGAGCAGCAAAGTAACACTCAGCTTTGAGTTAGTATTTCATCAGATGATGTAACTCTACACAGGAGTCTTTTAACTTCTACACGAACAGCGAGATGCTGGTCAATTTGCTGACCCTTAAGCCTTGATTTTTGACCTGATCTTAAAACTTTGCCTTCCCAACTCCTGCAAATAGTTACTGGTTTGGAATGGAGACAATAGCAAGGCTGAACACACAGCCCCTAGCAGAACCAGGCTCTAAACATCTGAGGAGGACTGATGGGTATTTCAGCTATATACCACAGTGCCTGTTTTTTAGTGCATGGCAAAACGCTTCACTTGAAAGATATAAATAAAACCCCTCAACTGTTGTGACCCTGTCACTTATTTGGTATATGTTTTACAAAAGTGCCAGCTACAGGTAAGCCTTCAACAGAAGTACTGAGCCTGTCTCCTCTGATAGCAGTGAGACTGAAATTGAACTACTACCAAGTGTTTTTGCACACCCCACTATATATTGAAATATTAAAACACATATGAACAAGAACTTAAATTTAGCTTGCAGACAGAATAAGTGTTTCTCATAGTTAACTGCCTATAGCATATCACTCAGGTTACTTCCCAAGCTCTTTAACATATTAGAACTGATCTGTAATGCTCATTTTTAAACAACTTGACTCAGGATGACATGTCTCAGAAAGCCAGTTTTAATTTGCAAACCCTTATCATGCTGGGTTTAAGCCAAACAACTTGGTGCATTTTTTACGGATCACGATGGATTTGAATCAGGACTACTGAACTGTTCTTCCTACCTTCAGTGCCACTTCCTGTGGAACTACTCAAGAAATAAAGCAGTACTCTGTTTGAATTACAGCAGGATCAGGCCATCAGGAATAACTTGACTTTACTCATGTGTTTTACCAAGGAATGCATTCTGTTCCTTCATTTAAATGTATCTCAACTTGGAGCAAATAAAGACAGAATGATAACCAAGTAACATTATGTTGAAAGGGGGAAAAATACATAAGTGAGTATGTGCAAAGATTCCCTGTTACTATGCAGACTCCTTGATTTTCAGGATCAAGCCATGTTTATATGAAGTCACTTGCAGAATTATAGATCTGGTTTTACTCCTGTCTGACAAAAGGATACTTCCTGCATTAGCTTTATTGACAGACACCATAGATCAGCTGCCAAGTACAATAAAGTCAGGGTGAAAGTTTGGGGATCATGCCTTCAGGCAATGCTCTGCCATCTACCACCCAGGCGGCTTCCACATAACTAGTGTGGGACTCAAATACAGACACTGATTCTAACATATCACTTCTAAATGAACAATTTTAAAAGCATGTTATTCAATGCGAAACAGGGTAATTTTGATGTATGCTGAGAATGAACACAGAAGAATCCTAGTCATGATTTTTATTTTTGTTTACATAACATTTTTTCATATTGTTTTAATTTGCTAAATTAACAATATTTTTAATTTAAGAAAAGCTACCAACTAATCTCCCAGCTGAGTTCACCCAGAGTGCTTTTATACTGATAAAGTCTCAGGTAAAGCAATAAATTAGTTTCTCTGTAGTCATTTATTTATCCTCTCCATTTCAGCCTCATTCCCAGCATTGTATATTCACAGGTGCTAAAGCCTAGGACATTGAGCCCCAAACACAAACAGACTGAAGCCGGACAGCAGAAGAGATTACCACTCTGAGGCATCTGTCCATTTCAGCTTTCACAGAGGTGGCAGCTACCGTGACAGGAAGCTGAGTCATGCATAAAGGCAATCCAGTGTACAGATCAAAATAGTAATATAGATCAGCACAGGTTCTGAGCTGCACAGAGGCAGCCTGCAAGCTGCACGGACTACCTGCTTCATATGCAACACAGCTATGCCTGCCACCAGCACGGTATCAGCCAGGCAACGAACAGACAGGGTGAACAGCTGGAAGTGATACGCCTGGTCCCATTTCATTCAGCCTGGGTTCATGAAACAATATATTCAGTTAAAAGCTGACGATGTTGTCAACACTGTCAAAGAAAAAATTCCAAAATTATGCGAACTCAAGTTTTCAACTTCGTAAAGATAACTGCCAAAAAGAGTCTTAAAAAAACACTGCATTATGGCTGGCATGGGGAAGGGGTAGATCAATGATCAATCTTCCAAAGAAGCTGTCTGAGAAAATGATAACACTAAGGCAGCAGCAATATGAAATGATAGTCTCTGCATCCTTACCAGGAGCTGCTTCCACAAGCAAATTCCTACTTACGAACTGCCTAGTAGTTTATGCAAGAGAAGCAAAGGAGATAGCCCAGCTGAGAGTTAGTCTCAGCAAAGTACGTAAGACGTAACTCAGCCCACACTATAAATCATTTCCTTCATGCACTCATTAACTGTCTGCAGCCTCAAAGAGCTGCTTTTCATCTCTGTATTACAGAAATTACCTGTTCATGACACCAGCCAGAAAAAGGCACGCCTAAGCATATTGGCTACACAAAGGCAAAGGGAAGTGCAGATAAGACCAACAGTTTTGTAGGCAATGACATATATGAAGCCTCATTTCCTAGGGAATTGCATCTCATGACTGTCAGATTTTTTAACCGAATTATACCAAAGCTTCAGGCTAGTCTTAAACAGAGCATCAGAGAATCCAAAGAGAAGATAAATATGCGTGTCTACCATGACAGGCTTCAAGTGAGATCAGCTCCTTATTGGACACTGCTGAATCCTATAGGAATATACATTTGGATTAAAAGTGGGATTTTTCCAGTTCCTGGACACTCAGTTCCCAACAGTCCCACAACCCTTCTGCCCAATGCTGACATTCCAATATTAATGGTTGAAATATATGATGCATGTTTTTCCTTTTTCCACATAAGTACATTCTCCCCCACCCAGCTATGTTCACAGAACTTAGAGGAATGTTCTTTCTTTGAGAATTAATATCTCAAACTTTAACCCTCTGTTTCATTTGTTTGAAATCAGCTCAAAATTTATGGGGTGCAGAACTAACAAAGCAACAGCAAGCAAACAGCAGCAAATTTACTCCGTTATACTCACATGCAAATACAGGATGCAATTCTGCATATGCCATATTTCTTTAAGAAATCAGGAGGATTTTTTTTTTTTTAACAAATCTGCTCATCAGTACTCAAGGAACCCATCTGGCTGTCACCTTTGTTTCTAAAACGGAGCCGAGCAGTTTGCTTTCTTCTACTTTAGTAGCATTGCCTCCGCGAAAGTCAGCTCAGACTCCCCTACTGCTGCCACAGCGAGCAACTCGTCCGGCTGGGACCACGGCAGCGCAGGGGGTAACGCAAACGAGTACAGTTCTTAAATACTGTGTTTAAAAACACAGCAAGATTGTTTCGTATACATTGGACATACTGTATTATATACGTGGAAATACACAAATCAGCTTTGTATCAGTTACAGCACATAAAATATATAAATACCACCCGCGTTAAAGACTTTTGTCTCCAGCCTTTCAAGCAGGGACAAACACCTGCAGATCCCTCTGCCGAAGTCGCCATCCTCCTACCAAGAAGGGATTCCCACGGCCAACAGACCCATCAAGCTGTCTGCGGCCGCGTGCCCACCCCTCCCCTGCTCCCCCAGCCCCTCCTCTCCGCCGTGCTGCCATGTCCCTGCCTGCCCGCCCCTCCCGGGGAGGTTTCTAAACTCCGCGGCTCGCCCAGGGCCCGCCGCCCGCTGGGGCTGGGGCCGCTGCACCGCTCCGCTCCGCGCCGCCGCCCCCGCCCACCCCCGCGCTCCGCGGAGCCGCGGCCCGACCCCGCCGCCCTCCTGAATATTTCATCGGCGCTGCCCAACGGGATGCCCCGCCGCTGACTGCTGCAAAAGGACCGCATCCCGCCGGCGGCGCGTCTCCCTGCTTCCTGTCTCTTTCATTCTTCAAAACCGCAGCTTTTCATTTATTCCGATAAATAAATAACTGATTAAAAACAAAGGAAAGAAAAAAGAAGCAAGAGCATCTCTCTTTTGTATCTGAGCAGGTGGGACTCCTGTGCAGGAGATTACGGAACGCAAGAAGGACTCTGAACTCTTCCGAGCCCAAAGGATGCGCTGGCAGCAGTTTTCCTATAAAAATCCGATCCCGGGGCTGTGACACACTCGAAGGAGCGAAGGCGCCGTCAGCCTCACCGGAGGCGTCCCCGCTTTGGACACCGCAGACCCTCGCTGGCGGAGGGGGAACAGGAGGCACTCGCCGGCCAGACCGCGCTCCCGACGCGCAGCCTCCCGCCGCTCTCTGCTCTCCGCGGCGGCCGTGGCCGGCCGGGCGGCGCTGGGGGTCCGGCTGCCGCCGCGGGGCCGCCGTCCCGCCGCAGCCTCCGCCGCGCCCGGCACCGCTCCGCCGCAAACTTTTCTGCCCGCGCCCTCCTCGCCGCCGGCCGCCGCAAGGGAGCGGCGCGGGGGGCGGTCGGCGCCTCGTCTCCTCGCTGCCCCCGCGCTCCGGCGCCGGGCGGCGGCCACAGCCCCAGCCGCACCGCCGCCGCGGAGGCAGGCGGCGGCCCAGGGCAGCCCGAGGGTCCGTATGGCCGCTGCCCTTCAGCCGGTGGCGAGAGCCGCTGGCGCCGCCGCGGCGCTCCGGGGGCTGCTGTGAGCCGGCGGCTCGCCCTGCGGCGCGGCGGGATGTGGCCGGCCGGGGCGGGCGGCAGGCTGCCCTGCCCGCGGGACGCGGCGCTGCGGCGGGCGGCGTTCTCCGGCAACCTCTCTGCGCTGCCGTCCCACCTGGTGCCGAGCGGCAGGAGCGTCCGCGTCTTCATCAGCGCCAACCCCGAAGGTAACCGCGGCTGCCGCGCCCGCCCCGCAGCTCCCCCTGCCGCCCGCAGCGCCCGCGCTGCTCCCCGGCCCCGGCCGCCGCCGCTGCTCCCGGGCACCCCCACTCAGGGGCCGCGGCGTGGCCGAGACCGGCTCCTGCCCCTCTCCGCCTCGGGCCGCCAGGGCCCCTCCATCCCGCCGCCTGGCACGGTGTGGGGCGCACGGCCGGGCCGGGCCGGGCCAGGGGCGGGCGGGCGGTGTGGGGCGCGGCGGCCGCGGGGGTGCGGGCCGGGCTTTACCGGGTGTGGGTGTACGACCTCCGAGGGGGGCTTGAAGGCACTGGTGTACTCCGCTGCTTAAGTTCTATGTCCGTAAATGACTCGCCTGAAAGGCACCGGGGCGCGGGGCATCCTCTCATTTCTGCGCTGTCGGAGCTGCAGGGCCCACGGGGGCTGGGGACACGAGAACGGGCTGCCTTCCAGCGAAGGGGAGGCTTTTTAGGGGGAGATGTTTTGAAGAGCTCTCCTGGGGGGTCTGGTTAATAAGAGTTTCCGATTGATTTCATAGCACAATGAAAGCAGGTGTTAGCCCGCTGAGGCTGCAGCTAAGGTGATCCTTTGATCCTGGCTATACTCTGCTTCCAAGGAAGTATGCCTTGAAACCTGCAGTTTTAGCTTAATAAAGTCGGGGTCATAAAGTCGGGGTATCTGAATTAATTAGGCATCCTGCTGTTTAAAGCCTATTTTTAAAATTACCCTTTGATTCGAGGAATTTGCATACATTCAGGAGGTGTCATTCCCACGTGTAAGATAGGAGTTGCTGAAGCATATTCCCACTTGAAGCACGGAAATAATAAATTAAGCATTCACACTCATGACGTTTCTTGTCTGTAAAAAATGAGCCTGCTGTATTCACAATTAACTTTCACACCACCACCCACCACCTTCCCCCCCCAACACTTGTAATTCAACAATACTGTCACCTTTTATGCAAACATGAGAGATCCGAAAATCACGCCTGAAACGAAAAAATAGTTTGAACTTTGAATTGAAAATTGTCTTGGCACAAATACTTATGGGAGTATGAGAAATAGTGCTCACAAGTGAAAAAAACTGGGCATAGTGCTGCTTTGAAGAATTCCCACACCTCCAGCACTTCTTACTTGCTTTCGACACAAGGAAACTCTCAGCTCTCATATTCAACATCCCTGTTTGTTTAAAAAGATGACATTCTTTAAGGAGGGCATGAAGATGTTTGCAGTCTATTGCTGCAATCTAAGCAAGGAGATATAAAAATAGTGATAATTGAAAAAAAAAGTCTATTTGGCTCTGAAAGAAAATTACTGTGGATTTTTAGAAGATACGTTACTCATTAGAAATGGATTTCTGCCAGCATTGCCTTGACTGGGAAGCTACTGATGCCTCTGCATTTGATGTGAATGGCATTTAGGGTAGCTTGGTAGGTTAGCTAGATATTTGCTAAAATAGAAAACCTTAAACTTATTCTAAAGTTGGGATTTAAAGCTATATATATCCATTTGCAGGATTTTACCCTGGAATTTTGATTTGAAAAGATCAGCTTTAAAAAAAAAACCCAACACTGAAAGAAAACAGTGCAAACATTTTAGGATTGTTTACATTATCTTTCTTTACACATGGTCACAGTGATTAACACTCTTCATGTCAAATATTTTATCTGTGACATTGCTCCTGCTTCTAAAAATGATAGTGGGGGACAAAATTTCGGAGTTGTTACAGGTTTTGTTTATGAACATTTAAGGACTCTCAATGACAAGAAGCAACCATTACTATTTATTGGTGATAGCACTTCATCAACTTGATAGTTGTTGAAGTATTACTGACTGTGACTTTAAAAAAGCTGTATGTGGATAAACAAGAAATTAGCCTATAATGGGGTTTAGATGTCATCTAATAAAGTACTTTGAAATAGAACTGTTGTTGGTAAAACACTTGAAAAAATTCACAGTGCAAAAATTCTGGATGAAAACGTTGAAGTATTCCTACTAAATAAACCTTTTGGCACAATTCAAGCCCCTGACTACAATGTATATTTACATGACTAAGGCCTCTCTTGTTAATTTTCAGCATATCACTACAGTTTGTACCCATTCTCGATGCAGAGCATTCCTGAAAAGGGCAGTGAGCCCCTAAACTCACAGAGGTAGACTTGAACTGTGGTGTCAGAGAAGCATAGGGATTAATCCTGCTAGCAGTCACAAGAAAAATTTATCTACCGCTGAAAGTGTACAAACCTAAAAGAAGTTTTCTTGACTTATATTTAGTAAGTGTGTAGGGGAGAACTCTGGTAATCAGTTTTTGGTCTGTTCTTTACAAACATACTTTAGTATGACTGAAATACATTATGTTTTTATTATGCAACTAGGAAACTGGTTATATGAAAATTTTCTTAACGAGAAGCCCCTAAAAAGAACAAGTGGAGACAGTAAGCATGGGTAGTAGGAGATTGCTTCATTTTGCAGTCTTGTTTTCTAGAGGAAATTTTGTGGATAAATGAAACTGTATTTTCTCCTAGTAGTTAGCAGTATTGTCTTGCTGAAGTTGTTGATATCAATTAATCCATCTTCATATCACTGAAAATGACTGGATCTTTAATATCATGGAAGTTGCTTTATTATTTGAATACAAATAAATCTATTTTCATATTTCAGTAGATATAAGCAATCAGCAATATTTCAAATATGCATTTAAATAGGCATTTTGGCTAAGAGAGGTTGAAGATTTTTATTGGTTTTTGGTTTTCTCGGGATATTTTCGTATTTCAAAGTGATAAGAAAAGTAAGTCATTTGCCTGATTGTAATAACTGTTCCATATAGAGATCTGTGAACTGTAACAGCAAGTCTACTTTCTCTGCTACTCAGTAGTGCCTATGTAGATGCCTGCCATTTACATGCAGTTCATGTGAAAAACAATAGGTGTAAACTCCCATATGGTTCCATTACATGGAACTGTGGTATCAGCCCTATATAGGTTCAGAACATTCCAATGATTCTTGTCACTACTTCATATAGATTATTTGAGTTTCAAAGTTTGCTGTTTCAAGAAGTTATGTGGTGATGTAAGGAAATATTATGAGCTCTGGTTGAAACTGGTGCCTGAACTGGAGTTAGGAATTTGTCTTGAAAATGAAATCCAGTGAATTGGAACAAGCAGTCAAAACTCTGAACATTTTAAATCCTGTTGGTTCTTCTCAAAGTGGGGCTATCAGCCCTTTGCTAGTTTGACTTAAAGTCTTGTAATTTCTTTGATTAGCTAAGACATGGATAATTTTTTACTCTGAGCTCTTGGAGTTTTAGTTGTGAAGATGCCTTAGTAACTAGTAGAAACAGATGAATGCACTGACGAGGGATGTGTATAAAGCCAAATCCTACACACAGGTGGTTCCACTGCAGACAGGATGATAATAGCTTTATATAGAATCTGCGTGTGTCCTGACACAGGTGGTGTTAGCCAGCCTTATCTCAAAGTGTAAACAGGATTGCACCTAGCACTTCACATGGTATGGATTATACCTTTCCCAGCCACCATTTCAGCTACATACTACACTCTCCTCTGTGCAACACCCTTGCATGCTTCCTAAGTTCCAACACTGGATTGCTGTTACTAGATTTTGACAGTTAATAGTTTTTAGCCATTTTTAGCCTATTAATACCCTTCTGTTACACAAACAGAAACAACTTTGATGAGATCATGAACAAGCTTTAACAGCCCTGTTTAACTCCTCATGGTTTCTGTGCCTCCAGTACCCATTTTTTAAAACTATTAAACCAACTACTAGTTTTGACATGATTAACAATCTTAACTATGAAGTCCTGTGTATACATGTAGAAATATAAAAGAAAAGAAGATCTTATTCTATTAGAAGATACTACTGATATTACCACCACTTTAATGATTCCATTGCACAAGCACAATATAAAACTAACCTGTAAAGCTGGAACTTCACCAGCTTCCCCATGAATTGCCGGAGTGAGATTTCCTTGTCTTATGCTATTGAATGACTTCAAGTTTTCTTGATTTATTATTCAGTTTTTCACCTTAGTTTATTTCCATTGACATGCATCATCCAGAACATTGTATTAATTTGAAAAACACTCAATTCTAGTAAAGTACAAGTGTTCAATTGCCAAATTTACATATTTTCTTGTGATATATAAAGCAAAATTCTGACCAGCAGTTAGTTTTGCTGACTAGAGAAAGATTAAATAATGACTGCAGAAACAGGTCTTAGCAATGTTTTCATTTGGACCTATTGTTGTAAGCTTCTTTGCAGGAATTACATGTGTTTTTATCCATGTGGATGTACAAGTGAAAGAAAATAAAGTCATGTGATTTTGTAGTTTGGAACATGATGGTAGGTAACTCAAAACACATGAAGAATTATGATTGCTTTAATTACAAAGTTATTGCCGTATGTGATAGGAGAAAGGCATAATCTTGCATTCTTAGCATGTTCCAGGTCTGTTGTATTATTTTTACCTGAAATATTGTTTTCCTTAACGAAAATATAATTGTTAAAGTGGAAAGTTATTCAAAAGCCAGAAGAATGTTTAATGATGGTCCGTTCTGACCAGTCACAAAATACCATATGGTGTCCCTGCTTGGATACGTTACATGAAGATCTTTTTATAAAGACAATTTTATATAATCTGAGTGGAATTTATTCCTTAGCTAAAGAAAACCACAGATGTTCGAGTGCATGAAATTGCAAAGGAGGTGTTGCGGAGATGTGGAGACAAATAACTCCAGGACTTTTTTTGTGCTAAGTGTTAGTTCTGGTTACCTAATTTTGTACCTATTTATGGTCTTGTGTGACGCACATCACTGTAGTGTTTAAGAGTCAAAAACCAAGGTACCACTTGGGGAAAAAAAAAAAGGGAGTTCAGTAGTTTTAGAGATTAAGTATCTCAGAGTTTGGGGGAGAAAAATCATTCAAGTACCCAGGTTTGGTGTGAACCTTGATTTGAAATGTGTCTTATTTCAGGAAGTCCAGAGGTTAGATACCGAGCATTTATTAAGTTGGAAAAAAACCTGCCATTTTCAGTACTTCTTCTATGTGTAATTTTCTCTTTTCTCTTTTCTCTTGTGCTATGGAACAGCTCCATTGTTTTTGTGGTTGAGCAAAAAGCAAGATCTGACTCTCCTTGAGACTCTATGACCAAGTCTTATGTAGGCTTTAATTTTTTTTGCAAGGTAGGGTATCCTAGCAGATCTCAAGCAGAACCAGTACAAGACGATTTTTTGCTAAGGAGATCCTCAAGCCTGTTATACTGTCACGCAGATAAACTCCAAAAACTATAATAATCTGATAGTCTGTATGAAAAGAACTGCTCTTTGTGGCCTCCTGTTCTTCATGTGGGTTATCTGCTTATGCAGCCTGTGGACTGGGCTACGGATTTGCTCTAAACGTACCAAATACGCAAATGGCGACATCGAGAACTTTTGTTTAATTTTCCACAAAAGGTAGGACGTGCATTTGACAACAATACTATGATCAAGAGGTATTGGGTGGGGCTTTTTTAGTAAAAGAGCAAGCAATGTAATTTGTTGGGTTTGTGGTTTCTTCTTGATGTGTAGAAATATGCAAAATTATCTGAAACTCAGTCGCCTTCCTGCTAAGCAACACCTGGAGTTACCAGCTTCAAATGGATTAGGTATTTACACTATCTACTTAAAATTTTTGACCACATATCCATTCTTTTATAATATTTAAAATATTAAAATTTTTTTGTATTTTTTCTGTATCTGTAGGTGTCTGTAGACACATATGCACACATATACATAAATTATATAAAATATTATAAATCCTGTAGAGTGGTATAAGTGGATGTGTGACACTCAAGCCACACTGTCATAGACTGTATTCAAACTTGCTGGTAGTGCTCAGTCTCCTATGAGAACTGAATATGTTCAAAGGGTATCACTCAAGGTTGTATTTCTAGCAATGATGAAGAACTGCCTGGATTTTGTTGCATGCTATTGTAAAAGTAAAAGCTTTACAGAGGAGTTTAGAATTTATCCACAAGTAAACTTGTAAACAGAGTTATATGCACCTGCAGATTGGGTTCTATGACTGCTTTTCAAAGTGTTGAAGAAATAATATTAAAACAAAGCAGAACTTACAATTTCTTTTTTTTTTTTCTTTCTAACTTGGCAAATATTGCTTTGTTTCTTCAGATGTATTTGCATGCTAGGCTGTGCCTCGTTCTTGGGGGCAGTGGCTTTCTTTCAGTGATGAAGAGGAACTTCTGGACCCTTCACACGGTTTCTATGTACAGTGAGGGACAATGAAACAAGTGTGCAAATTCCATGCGATATTAATATCTCAAATAATATACTAGATGACGGACAGCAGGGGTATTGAATCGGGTCCTTATTGTGAATTGCTCCCTCAGCAAGGTGTGAGACCTTTGAAATGAGAGGCATTACCAAGCAGGCAGCATCCCAGTGCCTTCCCTCATCAAGAGAGGGGTGTTTGTTTTCTGCCTGCTCAGGGGCAGTGGGAAGACCTCTCAGCTGAGCAGCAGTCTGCTGTGCAGCAAGCTGAAGAGGATTTCCAAGGCTGTGTTTCAAGGAGGGCACGTGTATTCTGTGGTGGGATTTGTGTAATCACATAAGAGCAGTGTAGTACAAAAGGTACATAACTACATAACTTGGCATCCTATCTCTAAGCTTATGCAGAAAAATAATTCCTCTTAAGAAACTTACCTACATGACTGTGTGGGCATGTGTCCTCAGGTTTGTGAACACACAAGAGAAAATACTACATTAGACTTTGAGTTTTGTTTGGAAACTTTTAAAATGTATATCACATAAGCAAAACTTCAAGGAGTTACTAAACTTCTAATTCAAGATATGAGGGCAGTGCCCAAGTGGTAATTATTTTCATCTAAACAAGTCTTTGAAATTCCTTTGAATTTAGCATCTGAAAGAGTATTTTGTGATGAGATATCCTTTCAGGCTGCAGTAATAATACGTTACTAATATCTACCTACAGTAATTTAAGGTTTTAATATATTGAGGGTGGTAGATATAAATATAATATCATAAATCATCATGTGTATGGAATACAAAGAAATCTGGCAGGTTTTATTATAGGCAGTGCTGTTCAAGACAACTGCTTTATCCCTTTACTGGAATTTTAATTAAAGAAGGATAATAATAGATAGAGAACACAATTTAATCGTGATTGTGTCAGTGCTCCTCCAAAATAACTCCACTGGTTTGACATTTATTAATATAGGGTTTGTATCAGAGAGAAGTTTTTACTTACAAAATCTATAGTCAAAAGGGGAGTAGAGCTAAATCACAGGTAGCTGAAAGCAAGCAGTGTAGCAAAGTAAGTAGTAAGAAGGCCCGAGTCAGTGCAGAGTACCATGTGCATGCTGCTGTGCTGGGCAAGGAGGACACGTACCAAATGCAGGTCTTGTAAGCCACCTCTTCACCATCATAATTAAATGGCTCCCTCTGTCTTTGGCCTTGTCTTAAACTTCCTCTATCACCACCTGTTATTGCCCACTGTTGGAGACAGGGCACTGTGCTGGACAGAGCAGTTACAGTCATTCTTGTGCAGAATCTGGATCTAGAGGAAAAAGTCACCTTTAGAGACTACATTTATCAGAGTATTCAAAATACACTTCCTGCCAGAAACTGGGAAGACTAGCAAATGGCAGGACTTCCACGCTGATCTTAATCCAGAGTCATGCTGTTGTACGTATCAATCCTTGGGATTGATCAAATAGCTAAGCAGGTCAAATTTCAAACTGTCAGAGCCTGTCAGATACTCTTGTTCAGCCTGCTGTTAGCATTTCCTGGGGTGGAAGAGCTGCAGTCTTCAGTATAGTAACACTCCTCTGTGGTATGATTAAACCCTTGAAAAAATTTATTAATAGAGCCCATTTCACCCTACTAGCAATTGAGTACCTTTACAGTCTCATCTAGGCTTTATAAATCTCCAGACTGAAACAGGTGTTGAGATTATTATAGTATATGTATGATACATAGCAATGTTATTTGTGAAATTCTTATTTAGTCTCTAACTAGTAATGCTCTACAAAACATTAAGATGAAAAGAGAATTAATAACTTAGAGCCCTATCTGGACAGCTTTAGTTTCAGAGTTTAAGTTAGGTTAAAAATATTAGATTAAGATTACTTTTAAATGATTGAGAACTAGTGAGTAACCATGTGTGTTAAATACCTTTAGATGAGTTATCCATACTTACAGAGTTATGCAAATCAGCTGTTACATACAAGATAAACGAGAAGCAAATGCAGTAAGATCAGGCTTAGTAAGTTAGACCAAAGGAGCCCAATACTCCTCTCTGACCCTGGCAATTTCAGATGTATGATGAAAGAATAATGAATCACAACAGGGACAAAATGATGAAGGTTATGTCTTTGTGCTTAATAACCTGTGAGGCCCTTTGCTTCCATGAGTTTGTCTAGTTGCTTTACTAATTAGTCAATAGTCTTGGTGCTTGTAACAATCTTTCCAAATCTTGAGATAGATTATTGTCCAGTAAAATGCCTAGTCCTGCTAATTTTATTGGGATTTTTTTATGAACAAGACCATGCGTATTCAGCCAAAGAAGAGATCTCAAAAAACAGAAGTGAGAATATCTGTGGAGAAAGGATACCTAAAAGCAGATCTCCCTAAAACAGTAACTTTATCCAAAACCATCATTGTAATGATCCATTTTTTTCTATTTGTGTATAGAAAGAGGTTAATTGTGAAGACCTAGGTATCTGAATGTCCTTGTTCCTGTAGAGATATTAAAATGGAGCCATACTAGGAAATAAATAAGGAAATGACAGGGTTCAACAATCTAAGGAGCCTAAGATATGAGATCTGATCCAGAGGAGTCCAGTGTGTTATGCAGGACTCTAATCTAAGAGTTATTTTATTATCAAGAATTTTCCATCCCTAACTATGCCAACACGACACATCTAGAGGATCTTGCTTTACTGTCATAATTAGCATAAATAATGTATGACCACTTTATAAGTGATTTTCTTGAAATTAAGGAGTTAATATTTTTATTTTTCCATACCTACTGCTGTTTAATAAAGGCCACACAAATTCTAGAAAAGGAGATCAAAAGAAAAATATTTTCTTCCTTGATAATAGTCCTGGGGGCTACATTCATAGCCTGTACTGTTCTGGCAAGACAAAGTAGTAAGTTCTGAAGAAAATTTCTATTTTTCACCCTATAATATTTTTGATAGTTCAGATATCAGTGAGCAGTAAGTGTTGATCTTTTTAGGAGTGGTTGCTAGAAGATACTAGGAAAATTACAGAATCATATTATTATTTGAGAATGGTCTTGTTTTACCTATATATGTATTCTATTACATTTTAAAGTGATGAAGAATTACGCAGTGCTCTTGAAACAAGTTACTGAAGCATTTCTGTTTGTGTGATCCCTAATTTGGTATATCGAAACACTAGCAAAATTTGGATCATAATTTTCTTTGAAATGCAAGTCATTTCTAACATAGGATTATAAAAAATTAAGCCATCTGTGGTGAGCAAAGTTAATGCCATTGAGTTCCATGACATGCCATCTAAAGCAGGTATGTGTGCGTGTAACAGAGGTCCAAGGGACCTTAGACAGCTATTTCATTTGTCATTTTTTGTTGTGCAAATCACAGACTACAGGCTGGAAGGGACTTCTTGAGGCCTTCAGATGTCTCCTCCTGCCTGAAGCAGGAGCAAACATACCTGTGCCATTCCAGATAGATTATCTCACTCTTCATAAGCAGTCTCCAAACCAGTTAAGAAAATACAGGGGAAAGCAGACTGTACAGCACACTGCTGTGGTATGTCTTCCATAGCACTATGGTCATGCTTACAAGCAACATACAGATACAAAATAAGCTCATTAGTCAATAAAACGACCAAAAGTAAAAAGTTTCTTGAAAATTTCCTTGTTTAGAATGAGTTTCAGTAGCTTTCAGTAACTGCTGTATGTAATTATTCACAAATTTCTCAAATCCAGTTTCTGCCTCCTCATCCTTTTACCATGTCAGGAACTCGATCTGAGCATCTGTACAAAAGACAGATAATATAAATAAATGAAGTCCCATAAGGATGATTTTACCATGGATGCATGTGTCCTGCAGTGGTCTGCTTGTTTCAGGTGAAGCTTTTCTGGAAATCAGGCATTTATGAAATGTCTCTAATGTTATGGCTCATGTTACAGCTTTTGCTTTGATGGTTTATTTATGAATGGGAGGAGGAGACTCATTTACAGGATTTCTCTTATTTACATGGTGATTTGTTGGTCTGATTTGTTTAATGTCAGTCAGTGAGTTAATGCTTTTCAAAAGAGAACAGAAGACATGTAGAAGACACAGTTCATCATTTATTCCTCTCTTTTTTTAGAAAACAGATATTTAAATGCAAATAACCTCTTTATACCCTGCCTGTTTTAATTAAAAATGTTCTTTTTTACACTTTCTATAATCAACCATGTATAATATATAATTCTATTAAGCAATTCCATTGCTGGTATATTGTTCCAATCTTAATGCCACAGTCAGCTCCTCACAGTCATTATGTAAATTCAAAATAGTTTCAAACAAAATCTCCAGTTCCGGATTCAGTTGTCTTTAACCGTGTGTAGGTGTGGCAGATAAAAGATTATTTTTTCTTTATTCTGTGGCCAAGGGACAATACCTTTGTAGGCAGTGAGAAAGACTGATAGTGTTTGGCAGTGCAAGAAATGGAAATAAAGTCAAGTCCACCCTTTCAGCTAGATTCTACGCTGCCATTGAGAGCATAGCATCATAAAAGGTCTTTATCCTCCTTTAAAGGTAATTATAACTCATTGGGTATATTATCAGGAAAATAAGAGTGAAGAGTTGGGGAGGATGGATAAAGTAATTTGAAATTGCTAATCTGAGAAATATTCTGTAGTTCAGTCACCAATTAATTAAGTTGGTATGCCAGTTCTGGAAGTTTTCTTTAAATACTATTTTCTGTATCATACTTGTATAAGGTATTTGTGAGAAATTAAACTTACTTGTTTCAAATACATCTGCTTCTCAAATGAAGTGACTAGAACATGTGTTGGCCTTTTCCAGTTGCTAACTCCTCAAGATTGTTAAAATGCAGATTTACTGTTACCTTTACATAATGTGGTTAGCAAGCAGAAGAAATTAGTAAAACCTAGAGCAAGAAAGCAATAGCTAGGAAAATCAAGGCATCAGAAAAATATTTGACCAATAAAAACAGGTACATTATAGAATTTATTAAAAATGGCCTTTTCAACTGGATTATATAATCTTCACTAAAAATAATGCTTAGATGAATCATTAGAATTGGGAGGGTAACGAGAACAAGATCTGATAAATCTCTCTTCCTTTACATGTCAATCACTGTTTGCCTCTCAGACATTACATAATCCATCAAAACGAGCCAGCTTTGTAAATTATTTGGCCATGTTCAATGAGTTTCAGTGTAGACCCTACCTGGAATTCTCACTTTTAAAAACTCTTGTACCACAGGTCCTGTAAGTGGGTGTTAATACCAAGGCTGAAATTGTCTGTCAGTATGTGAAGTAGTCCTTTAAAGAAATCAGTTGAGATTCTCTTCTTCAGGCAAGCTGTAGTTGAGTTTCTGGCATCCCTCCCTCATGGAGTCCCATTTTTCTGGACTTAATGCCCTCTTGCAGCTGCTCTCCTTTGCTGGGGTTGTCATTTCATTTCTTCATCTTTGGTAACAGTTTCTACAGCAGCCATGAGCTATTCTGACTGATCAGTGATGTTATTTAAACCTCTCCATTTAGCATCGAGAAAAAAAAATCTGTTGCAAAGAAAACTCCTACTATGTATTCATGCAAGCTTACTGCACTGGCAGCAACCAGGAACTCTTATTCTTGTGTGGGTGCTTCTGCACACCCAAAAGTGTCAGGTTCGAGACTTTTTCATCTTCTGGCATAAAAGTCTTCACATCTTTCACTTGAAGCCCATACAGTAGGCTGCATTTATCAGTCATGCTTTTCCAGTTGACCCAGCCAAGTTCACCAGTTTTGTAGACCCAAACTGTGGCTGTATTGCACCAAACTTAACGAAGAATGCAAGCTGGATTGGAACTCTGTGACTTGTGCCCCTAAAGTAGAAAATTTAGATAAGGGAAGAGCAACTTCACTCAGGAGCCAACAGTGCTTGCAGAGCTCTTCAATTGTTCTGCAGTACTGCCAGATGCAAAGTCACATAGGAGTGTTTACTGGAATTTCTTCAGAATGAGGTGTATTTAATGGTCCTGTACCAGACTGTACTGTGAAATAAGTGTGTGCTTTTATGAGACTGGCTTTCTTGTGGTTTTTTAGGGCTCTGATCTGCTTTATGCTTTCTCAAAGCCTACAAGATACTACTTCATTCTCTTCAAGAACATGGACCTGCAGTTATGAGGAAGAGTGGGACATCCTTTTGCTTTATTGACTGCCACAGCCTCATTACCTTAAGTGCCTTAGTAACACACCCTGATGGTTTTCTCTTTGGTTTAGTGATGTGAGAAAAAGAAGTAGCAAAGCTACTGCAGTACACACAACTTAATGGTTAAAAGCATTTTCCAGTGTTGTAAGCCTTTTTTGGGCTTTCTGGAAAATTCCATAATTTTTTGAAGTGTAAGTTGACACTTCTCAATGAATCAGTGGGATTTTTGCCCATAACTTTGTTACTGCACTGGCCCTTACTTCTGTTCTCCATTACTCATATTTCCACAACTCATTCAGAACTCCTCCCTTAGATTTCACAAGAAGTTTTTCTTTCACATTAATTTTGATTATAGTAGCAAATTCTTGTCCCTAACAGGCCTTGTTGTTTTCCAGTGCTTATTTTAATAACCTTTGGTGTTCTGCAGAGATAATTTTCAGACTTAATTTAGGTGTTTCTAAATGTGCTGTGTCTTCAGTTTCTCCTGTCACATCATTTAATTGTATGACAATAATGGTTTGCAAATTGTCATGTTTTCTGGAGCTTTTCCTAACTTGCTTGCTTTATTAAATGAAAGAATTAGACATTTTTGAATTCTTCCACTTGTGCAGTTTGCAGAGTGCAAAAGGCTCTCCCCTTGTAGAGATTCTGCCTTCAACCTGCGGTGTCGCTGAAGCTCCTGCTGTTTGTTGGCATTTGCGTGCAGACGCGTTTGCGTTTCAGTGTTTGCCACAAATCACAGTCAAGGGACACAAGGACACCTATGCACCCAAGGAGCAGTCTAGGAGCATTTGCAGGCTTGGGAAAGGATTCCAGGTCAACCTAGCTTTTCTTGTTTTGTTTAAGAACATCTACATATAAGGGTGCTGTGTTCCCAAGGGGTAATGTGAGGTTAGTTAATTAGGACACGATATGAAATAAAATTCTCCTTCAGAGTCCTCATCCATACCATCATCACTAGACTGACAAAAGAGTATGTACTTTTTATTTACTGGTTGATTTATTTATGGATTGAGAGATTTCATGCAGACTGTGGAAGTCAGTAAGGTATCAAAAGATACGGGTTTTCAATATGTGCCAAATGATAGAACTTCATTTAAAATTTACTGAGATTAGCAGATCTCTCCATTAACTTCACCAATTTTTGGATCTGATTCCAAAATTTGTTTCATGTAAGCATGCTGCATACAGAGTAGAACTGTCAGAAACCAATATTTGTTTCAAATTGGGAAGGCAATCATGTGAATAATGAAAATTTGAATCTTGACGTTTGGATATAGGAACCACTTTTCCCGTCTGTTTTATCAGTTTAATATTGATGTTTCCCCTAAAGTCTGTATTTTAACATGGTTCTTGACTCCTCTGATTTTATTAGTCAACTCTTTTTGGTTTTAATTGTTTGGATGTTACTGTTAAGCCAATAGGTGGCACTGGTTAAGCATATTAGCAGTCAAGATGCAGAGCATTCTATAAAATGACACTGAGAAGTCTGGCCATTATAATTTTTAAAACATAATTTTTAAAAATACATGTTGCATATGTTTACTTACTGTTTATGTGGTTTTTTACATTTGACATCTTACTGAACTGACAACATGGAACATTTCAGAGAAAACTATGCCTCTTAAAATCAGGTATTGTTTGATTTGGGGCTAAAAAAGAAGAGGTAATTGCTGTAACTATAAGTTTTAGGCATATTATTATGCCCTACATTATGAATCCTGCCTAGTTAGGTCATTTGTTTGTTTAAGTGTTCTGGTGTAGATCGCAAATTTGTAGTCACATCCTGTCATTTCTTCCCACTTGAGAGACACATTTCAGAATTACTTACCATCTTAATGTTATTTTTCAATATTTATTCTGACTTTCATGACAAGCAGACATTCCTTTGGGCTGAAATGCTTCGTCCAATCTTGTATTTATGTTTTTTTAAAAACTGAGAAGGTTGAGTCACGTAGACTTTGTGCACGTCTCGTGAGAGAGCTCCAACCACCAGATGGAGTGAGGACATGCAGCTGTGTTACATCACAGTAATGTTGCAGTGTTTTGCTAATCAGAATTTATTTGGATGGTTAGTTAGTTGTGGGGTTTAGTTGAATTAATGAATGGTCTTCAGTTTGTCCAATTTCTCATTTGCCTTCTAGAGAGCCAGTAGAGATCTGAAGGTTGGCATTGTTGTTTGGGGAAGGGACACTGGGAATTGACCCAGAGCAGCCTGTTCCCATTCCCAGTCTACCTAATCTTGGGAAGCTTTGATGCCTATTCTAATGATCTCTCCCCACAGAAACTCCACGGGAAAAAAAATGACAAGTGTCCATGGAATTCATTTTCTAGGATGGCAAGGGTACTAGGGAACTCAAGTTTTTTTTCTACCTCTCTTACCTGCTATATGATTCAAGCTCAATTATTGCTTGCAAAATGCTCTGGTTCTGAGATGAAAGGCACTATAGAAATGCAAGTTACTTATTATTATGGTATTATTTTCAGAGACAAGTTTTCCATAATATTTAGGAACATGTTGCCTTCTGGTATTCGAAGTTTCTAGTAGCATGGGTAATACACAATGCTGTTGTGCCTTATCAGTAAAAAGCGTAGTTTAAAAGGAATAATTCAGTTGAACAGTCAAATGGGTCAAGAACATACTAGCATTAAGAGGCTTGACAGCCACTTCTTACTTGGCACTGCTGCTGAGTAATTTTTAACCTTAGATAATTAAAGTGCTGAAATTCTCACTGCAGCTACTAGACAATGGTTATAAAATACCCACATTTTTTTTAGTATTGCAATGCATTAAAAAATCCTGTGGCAACAATCTGTCCTACCCTTCTATTAAATCTAAGCACTCAAAAACTTAAGAGAAAGCAAACAGCTGGATATCTTAGTGAACATGCATTCAGGACTAGATCAGAAGTTCACTGCTCATCCAGGGCTTCCATAGTTGCACAAGAGAGTTCAACATCATGTGTTAATACATGTAACGGTGTGAAATGTGCAGGGGACTATGGCAGCAGAGAGGTGGGCTGAAAGCCGTGAGGTGAAGACCTCCAGCAAGTGTCTCTCCTGACCACTGCAAAGCACAGGAACACCAAGAGTGCAGGGTATGATAAAGAAATTGTATCTTCCGCACATACAAGGAGCTGCTCTTTCTTGGGTGACTGCCTGGAGATGAAACCTGTAGACAGCTCTGCGACCCCATATGACAGTCATTTCTGTGGTGCCTTAAACAGCTGCAAGAGCAGCTTTTCCTTTTTTTTTTTCTTCTTTTTCTGCCTGGGTTCTTCCAGGTTCAGCTGCCTGCCGCAACTTGTTACGTCAGTCAGCAATTTTCCTGCTGGCTCTCTCAAGCTGGGTATTGCAACGTTCCTCTGTCAGTCAAAAAGTGGTAGGGCAAACACACTCCATGCTTAGGATTTTCCTCTGCTTGAGGGCCAACCATCATGCATGGATATGGTTACTCACAGGTTACTTTTCCATTAACAGATTGTCAACTTGAATGTGCTGCTCCTTTGATAGTGGTTGAGGGCTCACTGTCCCCACATTGGCACCTCCTTTGCAACACAGGATAGGCGAATGGGGCTGAGCAATCTCCTTGTTCAGCTGCATTGAGCCTTGACTGAGTAGAGTCGTTGTGCGACTGCTGCCCCCATACATGAAAACAGCCGTTCACATCACTGTACTCAGACCAGTACACCACCAGCAAGGAGATAAACTGTTTGGTCTTAGGACTGAATAACTGCTGCTTGGGAGTGGGCAATTTCCATCAGGCTTACATGTTAACTCTTCCTGTTCACTTGCATCGACATTTTGAAATTTTCTTCAACAGAGCTGTGTTCCATGACTTAGATTTATCCCAGAGATTAATGTTTGGCAACTCTTTGTAAATTCACATCATCTGTTTACTAACACAACAATGAAAAATGTACTTGCTCTATTAAAATAAGTGACTTTAATAGCAGAACAGCTTGTGTTTGAAGGTCAGACTTTGGCATGGGAGTAGTTCACGCTAAGAAGCAGCACCTTGGCATATTCTAATGAAAACTGGCAGTGGTTTGACTGAGCTACAAGCCTTCAGAAATCACACTGCACACAAACAGTTGTGTTTATTGGAGAGGAGAAAGGATGTAGATGGATATGTGACTAATTCAGTTCAGTCCTCAGGATTACCCTGGGGAGCATAAGGGGAGGGAGGCTGCACATTCTCAGTCAGTTCCAAGTGCAGGGGTGGGCAGGGCAGTGTGGTTGTGGAATGGCTTAGGAGGCAGCCATCTGCAAGAGATGGCTCTTGTATGGGAGATGTGCACTCAGCAAGTCACTGTCTTGTGCAAAACTTGGGGTTTGGGTTCATTTAAATAGTGGAGAAAAGTTTAGGGTTGGGGGGGGTTTTTTAAGTTTTCTTTTATGTTTTATGAGATTTAGTTTCATTCCCACAGTTTATTGTGAACTATTATTTGTATTTCTGAGTTTCAGAATTAACATCAAGAGGTGTAGAAAGCTCATCTCACAACTACTGTCTCATTTTGTCTGCTAAAAGAATGTAATTTAGTTAATCCGTTCATCTGCAGCAGCAGCCTGGAAGGCGGAATTTGCCTGTGTGACATTTTTGTTGTTAGGAACTGCCAGCTTCACAGATTTGCTGTCACTTTAAATCAAGTTAGATTATATTTAATTAAACCAGCTTATCTGCCATCCATACTAATTACCATAGTTCATCTTAAGTATATACACTTCTGTTTCCTTAAATTTTCAAAACTTATTTCATTTACAGGAATTCTTTTAATTAATTAATATAAGCACCAGACTCAAATTCCAATTAGATAAACACATTCCATTAGATATGGAGGTAGGAATAAAAATACAGAATAGGTATGCTGAGTGTCTTATCCAGACCACAGTTCTAGTTGAAGAAATGTTTTATCTATTTCATTTTTAAGATATTACAAACTTAGAACTACTCCTGCAGTGTGTTGTTTCATTTTCTGAACACGACTACACATGTTACGCTGCAGGGAACAGCACCATGTTCTAAAACTAGAGCCAGCAGGGTTCTGCGATATAAATCCTGTGGGCATAAACACGAAGTAGCAGAACTGTTTTATCTGTTGTAAACCTCAGACAAAATATTTCCCATTTGTCATTTAATCATGTTTACTCTTAAATTCTGCTTTTTTCCAATACTTCCTTTTTTTGTTGTTGTTCCTGCAACTTAGGCTTCTTTAGATCCCTAGTAAGAGTGTTCTCTCCGCTGTCACGCTTAATTAACTGCAAACAATAACTGTGTATTGTTGCTTCCTTAATAACCAAGCTGTAGTCATGATTGATTTTCATTTAAAAAGGCAAGTATAATTTTGTTTTATCTCAGTAATTGAGCAGTAAGTTGGTTTTCAACAGAATTTATTCTACTTGATCATGAAGATATGATGCTCTGCATTTTCATAAACTTCCATGCCAAAATTAACCTGTATTAAGGCAAAGAAAATAGAATATATAGTCTTCTATGACTGACTGATCTAAGGGTCTCAGTTACTGTGAAGTTAAAAAATGAAGCGTTTCAAATAAAGCAAACTACACAGTTAGCTTTTATCACAAGGTACAGCAACACCATTGCTTTGGAGCCAAAATAATATTGCTGTGTTGGCACCATGGCACCCTCTGACTAATTAGCCTTGTTAGCTGTGTACTACATTCTGCAAGAAAAGGATGACTTAGACACTAAAGCATGAGAGAAAATTAATGACTGTGGATCCTGAGGAGGGAGAAACTCATCCATCCCTTTTATGTACTGACACAGGCAGCTCTGAGCTGAGAGTGCTGGTTTTTTCACTCAATTCCTAAATAATTGTAGGATGTGTCTATATTCATCCAGATCTGCAAGTGAAGTAAATCTCTCAATCATCACTATCTAATACACTTTGACTCACATCATAGTGGGGTCTTGGTGTGCATGAATTGGATTCCTTTTCGATGAAAAACTGGAAGATAACTCCAGGTGCTCACCAAATGCATTCCAAATGTTTGTGAGGGTTGAGCTCAATCTAAAGTAAAATGCCCTGAAAAACATAAGGCATGGGCATTGGGTCCTTGGCACCAGCTATTTTACTCTACAGCTTTGCTCCCACTAGCCCAGACAGGAGCAATTGTCCTCCCAGGTAGTGTACAAGCAGCCTGGATAACTAAGTCAAACCTGCAAGTTCTCCTGAGAGACAGGATTACTGCAGGTTGCAAGGGGTACTCAGGTCAGGTCACTTGGGCTAACCTCCCTCCTGAAGTGCTGTCAGCAGAAACTTGGTCGACTGTGAACTTGTCTAGTTGAGTCTTGAAGTTCTCCAAGGACAGCAGAGCTTCTTCTGGTGTCCAGCCTGAACTTCCAAGCTGTAATATGTTATCGTTGTCTTTGTTGTACTCTCTGGCCCAAAGACCTTGTCTCCATCATCTTTGTAAATGCCTTAGAAGTAACTGTAGGCTGCAGTTGGGTCCCTCTTACACTCTTTGCTGGACTAAACATGCCCAGGTCCCTCTATCTCTCTGTGTAGGCCACGTGCTTTTGGCCTCTATCTCAGTAGCTTCTCCAGTTTCTTCCCTCTCCTCCTGATTTGTGGTTTCCAGAGCTGGGCATAGCAGTCCTGGTGCAGCCTCTTTAGTGTCGGGAAGAGGAGCGTAATAACTGCGCGAGAGAAAGTGAGGCTACACTCCTCCAAATGTGCCCAGAGCAGGGTCTCTTATTGTCAGTGTTCAAATTGGATATATGAAAGCTCTGCACTTTAGATTTAAGGTCTCATCTTGCGTGGTGCATGGACAGTCAAATGGGAAAGCTTGTGATGAAGCAAGGACTTTCATGCTTCTTGGACCATTGACAGAACACGTAAGCATAGTTAGTACGTTTTAAAACATAAAAGCATAAATACATACTATTACATTATTGGACTTAGAGAGGATGTTTTCTGAAAGCTACTTTGTCTCTGAGTTTTTTCCACATCAAAAGTTTGTGAAGGAAAAATTGTGGTAATTCAGATGAATTGGATTAAACCTGACTGTACTTTTAAGCCCTTTGGTGTGGGCTTTTTTACCTTTTTTACCTTTTACCTTTTTTATTTCATGAGAAATAATTCTCTGGATGTTTCTGGATTGCTTTCTGTTCATGAAAATAAGTGGTAATTATATTACACTTTTGTGTAATATTCCAAATATATACTTAAATAGTAAGAAGGATATTATTAGTTTGGTGTAATAAGTTAAATTACAGATTTCACACTTTCCTAGAATTTTTTAAATAAAAACATTATAAATCTGTGACTATGATTCTATGAACAGACGTCTGACTCAGATAAATCAGCTGTGGCTCTGATTGTGGCTCTAAAGCATTGTTGGATTTGCATATATTTCTCTTATTTGCAACAATATGGGAAACGTCAGATCAGTTGAAATCTATTGTTTTGTTTCAGTGCAGTTACACAAATAATGTGTGCCCTGCAGTCGATGTTCTCCACCATTCATGAGTTAACACTTCATTTTTCATCATATGGCACTGAGAGCTAGTGGCTTACAACAGTTACGTTCTATTTTTGAAAATAACTTAGCAACAGTGCTACCTCTGTGTGGTCTCAACTCAGTTACAATATAGCAAAAGCCATCACATATCATAGTCTTGTGAAATAGAATTTATTATCTACAAAAGATTTCACTACTAACCGAATTTACTGCATATTTGACCATATGTGCAAGTGGTATGTTTTATATAAATGTGTTCAGATTAACTTGGACATACTGAACTTAATAATAATTTTGGTTTCATTGCCATGTTGTACTTCATTATCAAAACATGTCATTTTGCATGGTAAGAATAACATGATATCAGCACTGAGCATTTAGTATTATAGGAGGAACCACCTGGGCAAAAGATAAATAATGCTATTAATGATAAATAATACTTTTAGGATACTATTAGGTTAAAGATGGTGAAGAAAGTGATAGCATTTGACACAATGTTATTAGTTCATGTTGTTGATTTATTTCCAAGTATTGAGATCTCTTTCACCTTTGGTATATATCTTTGTTCCATGGTGTTTCTTATTTGTAAAATTCAGCTTTTTGGAAACTAAATAGAAGTCAAAAAAATAAAGAAATTCCAACTGGTGAATTACAAAATGAATTCAGCTGCACTGAATTGTAATGTGCTGCAAAATTAAGATGCATATGAAGCACAATTTTGCCACATACCAACACATTTACATGATTTTACATGTATTGTTACACGTGCAAACACTTCCATGTGTTTGTACAACATACAATTTGGGGACTAGATCCCAGCACTTGATTTTCATTAGTGCTGTGTGTGTGTTCAGGGTTCATTTTTAGTGAAAAATCTGTATCCCTGACTAAAAGAAGGGTTTATATAAATATTGTTAATAGCATCTTTTTCCACAATGCAGATACAATAGCAGAAAGGAGGGCCCTAAGAGAGCATGTGTATCCTAAGCTGAGAGAATTCTGCAGAGAAAACTATGGCTTGGAATTTCAGGTAGGTTTCATTGTGTTGAATCTTGCATTACTTTATCTTGAAATTAACTCTATTTAGAACAGATAACATTTTTAAATATCATTGGTAAAACAGAAAATTACAAAAACTTTGTTTCACAGAATCCCATGCAGAATTGTTGGGGTTGGAAGGAACCACTGGAGGTCATCTAGTCCATTCCCTGCTAAAGCAGGTTCACCTGGAGCAGGTTGCACAGGATTGCATCCAAATGGGTTTCGAATATCCAGAGAGGACTCCACACCCTCTCTGGCCAATTTTTTCCAGTGCACTGTCACCCTCACAGTAAAGAAGTTCCTCATATTTAGGCGTAACTTGCTGTGCATCAGTTTCTGCCCATTGCCTCTTGTCCTATTGCTTGGCACCACCAAGAAGAGCCTGGCTCCCTCCTCCTGACACGCACCTTTAGGTTATTTGTATGCTTGGATAAAATCCCTTCTTCATTTGTGTCTTCTCCAGGCTAAACAGGCCTAGCTCCCTTAGCCTTTGATGTACTTAAATTATTTTACAAGCAGATTTGAGGTAGATTCTGAATGGATGAAAAAACACCACCTCTATTTTAGATATTCAAAGTATGTAAGAAGAAATAATGTTACATCTAATATACTGTGTTGTGCTTCTTGAAACCATACTTAGGTTCCACTGTAATGTGAAAAGTAATTTAACCAGGTGAATACCAAAACTGATTATCAAAATGAATTGAACATGGAACATATTTATTGTGATTCTATGCTATGGAATTTGCTTCCCTTAACGTCAACTGTAGCATTCCTATATCTTCAGTAAGTTCATGTTTTCCTTTGTCTTATGAGAGACATAGACCCATGCACATCTTTGGCAAGAGCCAATTAGTAATAAAGACAGTTGTATTTGATTTAAAACGTGTTTGGCATCACTGTTAAAGTCACTGGTACTTTAAGTCAGGTATATCCTAATTCACAGTCCCTTATATGTCAGCAGGCCTGGAAGAGACCGTTTCTCTGCTAAGAGAAACAAATACAGCTTGTGATGTTGTAAAAATGTTGTTCAGTTTTCCAAAAATTCTGGCTCTGCATCCACAAGCTTTCCTCACATACTTATTGACCCCAAAAACTCATCTCTCCAGAGTGTAGCTTAGTTGGAAACAGCTAATGCCTTTTAGGCAACATCCTGTTCCTCCCAGTGTATTATTCTTGATGCACATGCAGCTGGTTTTTAATCAAAATAACAAGTTCTTAAATTAGGATATTTGGTTTTAATTCCCTGAGTCACAGTGGAGTTGCTGAATCTGCATGGTGGTAAATTCCAGTGATTTTTGATTATGGCTATGAAAGAATTTCATCTGAAGGTCCTAGCTCATCAGCTGGTTGGGAAGTCCCAGCTGCAGTGATACATGAAAGGAATAGCAAAAGATATTCAAATAATATTTTTCTTGTATTACTACCATGTGATATTCATGGAGAATATCAACCCCTTATTTCTGTCATCTTTGAGGAGTGATCTTGGTGAGGGAAGTGTCTCTTCCAAGTAGATCATAATCCACTGAATTCTTTGTGAGAGGAAACATTTCTTTTTTCAAACAGATTGTAATGCAGTCTCCAGGGAAGGAGTAATTAAGTTTACTCTAGTTGATATTCATGGAAGCAAATTATTTTATTATATAGTTTCAACACCAGGAGCATCTTCAAGTGATATGAGGTCTGAGAGACAGCTCTACTGACACAGTTCAGAAAACTGCTAGAAAGCTATCACATTTCTGTGGAAGCAAAGTAGGAAAATGTACAAAAATAACCAAGGAAAAGTAGTCTTTTGAAAGACACTCTGAGGTAGACTTTAGCAGAACATTTTTTTTTCTATTCCACACACTAAATTTCTTAGGTTAGTAGGCAAAATCAAGGCTACAGTTTTTAGTGCAGTGGTGTGAATAAAGTATTATGTACTTTTCAGATACAGGGATAAATTTATATTTCTGTGTACAGAGCAGAACACATAACTTTTCATCCTGATATGTAATCTTCTACTGACCAAACAAGAACTACTTTGCATGTGACTACTACAAATGCACTATGCAGTACACCCTCTACCTAATAAATCATGACCCAAATGAAATGCATTTGAGTACATGCATTACTCCAACTTTCACTGAGTCACCTGGCTGCACTCAAAATTGTTTCAGTTGTTGCAAAGCACGAGATCTGTCAGGTGTCATCAGTTTGGTGGGAGCTGTTACTGAACATAATCACCATATGAGGGGAAGCAGAACTGACTATATTCAATCACACTATGAATGTGTTTGCTTGATGGACTTCTTTTTCATTGTATCAGAAAATATTTCAGAAAAAGACATGTATTGACAAAGACTGAAAGCAGGTAAGCTGGGGAAAAGACTTTCAGAGCATAGGGTGGTTTTGACCTGAAATACAGTACTTTTACCGGGGAGGATGGAGTGGTTAAAGAAAGTAGTTGTAATTGAAAATTTTGGAAGATAACTAAACATAATTAATTAGCAGCATACACTTTTCTTCTTCAGAACAATGAACCATTTAAAATAATTTTCAACAGGATATATATGCTAAAAAGAAAGTGGAATTTTGCATGAATGAAATTTTTAGTTCTTTTCTTAAACTCTTGGAAGTGATTAAAATAATTCTATCTCCTAAGAAAAATCTGTGAAACTGTAAGATTGGTAGGACAAAAGCTAAAGTAAGCAAAAGAAAACACTGAATTATGAATGAAAAGTCTCTTTTTATGTGACTAGTGTGGAACTGTACTAGACCAGTGACAGCCCACTGCGTGTAAGGAGCTCTTGCAGAGGGCACTAGTTGTCATACGACCTTGGAAGCTTTACTGAAAGTCTGAGTGGGTGTTTGTCACACATTTTTCCAAGTATAAGTAAAAACATGCTTCAAAATCAGATATAGTTGTCTCCTTGTTCCATTTCTTAATTTTGTAAATCCTATTTATTTTAGTTAGCATAATGAGCAACTGATGAGATCCTATTTTGAAATTCTTGGTGTCTTCAGAGGTTTAATGGGTATTTACTCTTGCAGTACAAAATTGTAACATGTTAAGATACTATGCACCAAAACTGTTACCCCATAAAATAACAAACAGCCACTGAGCCCCTACAATTACCTGGTATTCCAGGGGGTTTCCTCTTCACATTTACAGAATTAATGTGATTTTTGAACAGTTAATTAAAATAAAAATTGCTTCATGTTTCCGAAGAACCTGAGCAGCACAATAAATTCATTCAACAAGTAATTGAAATATTTCTTACTGTATGCTAAGATCTGTATCTGAAGGATTTTATAATGAGAATATTTAAGCTTTGTCATACATCATGCAAGTAATCAGACAGATGAATACAATGTGAAGTTCAATAAAAAAGTTGTATTAATAAATAACAGAAAGTAGAGAGGAAGAAGGGAACGAATATTTTCCTGAGACTAAAAGAGAAAGGACAGCAAAGAAATCAGTGCAAGTGAGGGAGATAGAGAGGTTATTTGAAACGCAGTTTTGAACAGCAGAAAATGCAGGTTTCAGCAAAATTTTGCTTTGTTTGAGTCCCAAACTTTTAAGGCAGAAATAATCAATGAGACTGTTGGTAGTGAAATTGCACATAGGCATAAATAGCTCTAGGATTTGGTCTTAAACCTTGGTATTGGTATGAGAAATTTTCCAAGAAGATTAACCAGCTCTAAACTGCTGAAATTTAGTTTTACATCAACTCATTATTAATTCTTATATTAAGTCTTCGGGCTCATTTTATAATCCGTTTAGACAACAGCTAATTTTATGATTCTGTTTCTTGCAGAGTGCTTCCACAGTACAAACAACATTACAATAAACAATTTGGTAATATATTCATGTAATAATACAATTTTGATTGGTTTTTTTAACTGTCCATTTGAACTTCTTTTTGTTAAAGTTACGTACAAGATGTTAAGAATCAGTAGTAACTTAAAGGAGAGAGTAGTAGCTTGTACCATGAGTTTTGTTCCAGAAGTAATTCAGGCATATGATCTCTATCTTTTTAAATTCGATTTCCCACAGTAAGAATTGGGCCTTTTAGTTAAAATGTATGGTGAAATCACACTTAATCATTTAATTTTTTTCTTCCAGGAGTTTGTTTGCAACTAATTAGGGTCACAAAACTGAGTCTGTAGCTACATATGAAAGGCTGGACAGCAAGCTCTCTGCCACTGCATATCTGTACAATCTCTGCTTCCACAGTACAAAGAGCAGCTAACAAAGGAAGTATGATAATGGAGAACCATTCCTATTCTTTCTTTTGAGCTGTGTGCACAGGATGAGTTTATATCCTGTGGATACTAGTCACACATGGTGTCAAACCATGGTCTTGACTGTGATCCACAGTGAGATTCCCATTAATTTTCATGGAAACAGGATTTTTTCAATGCTTTTGTCATTATTCTTACCTATTCCTATAAGCAATTTAGTGGCAAATAAAAGACTACATCAAATCAAGAGCTTGTCATGCTAATCTCCCTATGACTATGAAATGAGAGATTGTCCCAGGAGGGACTATCTGGGGGGGAAAGTAAGAGGCTGGAATTCTCATTTATATGAGGAAACCCTGCCAGTCTGTGTAAGGACTGTACGCAGACCTCATTGCTTTCTACCACACTGAAAAGCAAAGCTTAGTGCACAGGATGTTGGCAAAGCTAATTTTTAATTTGATTGGTAGAAAGGGCATATGGTAACTATGTTGCATGCTGTTTTCCAGGTCATAGACTTATACTGGGGAGTTGAAGCAGATGAATGGGACAGTCCTGAGCTGCAAAAGACTCGTATGAAGCTGCTAGAAGATTGCTTGAAAAGTTCTGCAGGTCCATGTTTTGTTGTGGGTATAAAAATAATGTTTTACTTTATAAGAAAAATATGTTATCTATCCTAACGTGCATGATTCAGTAACAAATGCGTGGTTTCTTCTTTCTAACATATTTTATGTTCATTGCTGTGCATTTGCTATGCAAATATTTCCCTATGCGGCTCCGTAGACTAACAGTGATTACTCAGTATTAGTGGAGAGGAAAGAAGGATCTTTTATGATCAGTCCTCGTAACAAGATGGGTATGATTGTACTACTATCACAACAGAATTATTGACAACTTGTTTAAGGAGGCCACAGTTAATTAATTCTTGCCGCTTCTCACACATGCATTTTCAGCTGTCCTAGAAAGACTTAAAAAAAAACAGCAGCAAAGAAGAACTCTCTGGTTTGACCAGCATTTGCCGTTTCGTGTCATAAACCCAGGACAATTTAGGATGCCAGGTATTGGAGAATGAAAAGACTGGAGTTGAGTGACAACCTGAGGAGGCTCTGAGTCTGTGATATATACAACTGATTGTTCTCTCCATGGTCACTTGCTAGGCTTCAATGCAAAACAGTCTTAAAACCATGCCTTCACTATCCCAAATTTTCTTTTCTATGTTTGCCAAGAAAATAATTTATGAAAAGTACAAAGCTTTTCTCCTTTGTACCTAAACATAGCTAACTAAGTCAAGTCTAATTCTTAGACTTGTCATAATAAGACAGAGAAAAAACTATAAGTCCTTGTTTATTTTCTTAAGGGAAGAATGGTAAATATTTAGTGAACTGAAACCACAGAATCCGGTGGGATGGAAGGGATGCAAAACACTGGCTGCTGTGGAAGCTGGAGATAACATCTCTCCATGCCAAAGATTAGACAAAGAGCAACCTGTAGTATGTGTCATTCTGTACTTCTGTCACACCCTTACAACCATCCCTCTGGCTCTTATTCATTCACCTGTTTGCTTCCCTTTGTTACTTAGCTTCAGAGCCCTGGAGAACAGAGACTTGACCATAAGAACCCAGCGTTTGGAGTACAGAGTCTGGGCTGGGTTTGATGCTGTCATGACACTGTTTTTCACAAGCACACGCTGGCCCAGATCTCTAGAGAGTTTGGGTAGCTTTCATCTTGTGTGACTATATTTAGTTTTGTGGGTTTATTTTTCTACTTTCTATCTTCCCTTTGATGAAAAAACTAGAGCTGGAACAGAAAGGCATGGAGTCTTTCATGTAGCAACACCCAGTGTCCTTAGACATCGATGTTGTAAAATCTCTGATAGTGAAAGAGACCTTGTCACGTACTATTGCTGCATATTTTAGCAGCTCAGAATCTTGAAGCTTTTAAGAACTGCCTGCCTGATACTGTTACTAAGGAAATCAAGCCAAATCAGAATTTTTAAGCAGAACAAAACAGTTAGTGAAGAGGTTGCAGTGAGCCAATGATTTCAATATTTATTTCAGGTTTTCCAAGGATGGGCCAAAGTAGTAGCTCTCCCCATGACTAGACTGGCAAAACCACAGAAATCTGTTTATGCACATTTGTTCTTTGCTCTGCTGTACCATAGTGAGATGGGGCTTATTTCATTTACAATAAAAATTGAAGATGATTCTACTCCAACAAGCATAATTAGTTTTAATTTATAGTAACATAATGAAAAATTGACTTTGGCACTGCAGGCTTTGGGCAACTTGCCATTTCTTGAGGAAGTTCTATAAAATGTGCCACTTCTTTTCAGCTGGTGGGTTGGGGTTTCTTTTGTATTTATCAATTACCACTTTTTGAATTAAGACACAGATCTGGGATTAAATGGAACTATTCAGAAGTAGCTACTTGATATGGATTGATTTTAAAAAGTGTTTCTTTATGGCACTTTGTGCCTGCACTGTGATATTGGATGGAGAGAAAATGAAATTCGGTCCTTAAATTAGTGCAGTGAATAAGCTGGAAGTCCCAAGCTTTTCTCCAAAAATGAAACAACAAAATCCAAATTAGCACATATTCATAAGCACAAGGAGGAGACAGTTCTGAAAAAAATGCGGAACTAATTTCCTGTAAACAATGACTTTGGGAATGTGCAGTTCTTCTCTTATCTGCTGCCTGACCTCTATTAATACTGGATTCAGTTAAGGGAGAGGGAAGTTGTTTGGGTTTTGGTTAGGTTGGGGGTTTTGTTTGTGGTTTTTTCTGCTGTATAAAATCAGTGCCTATTATACTATCATTTAAGTCATTTAAATACTCAAAGCTTTTACTGTAGGTAAATACATACCATGCTATTTTTGATCTACAGAATAATTTATGAAGACTCATTTATGAGGGGAAAATACTTTTCATACAAATTTTATGCAGAAATCTTGTCTTTGAAATCTACTTGGGAAGATTGAAATCCAGTATATTTATAATTGTGAGCTGCTAAACTCTATATTGCACAGCAATACCAAAGAAAAAATGCATTCAGTGTATCACTGGAACCTTTACATTTACATACATCCTGCAAGTTATAACACATAGGTGCTCTTTCACCTGCATACCACCAGAGTCTCTACCTGAACTGCTGTCCTTACATGACTGTGTCCTGAAAGATCATAAAATGAAAAAGAGAAATGGAAATTAAATGTGAGTCTGTTACCTGTAAAGATTCACTCAGTTAATGCTTGGGATTGTACAAACCTTAGATGTTATCTCCACCTATCATTGAAAACCTCTGAACCAACGAACAGTAAAAGCATTCTCTACCTCCTCTGAACAGCAATTGTAATTTACATTAGCCCTCTCAAATTACTGGCAGCTTGTTCTTAATTTGAACCTGTTAATGGTATCCATAACCAGTTACCTGTTGCTGCCTGCTCGAAGGAGCTGCCCTTCCCCCGCCCCGGGACCTGCCGGGGCAAGCCAGGACCTGCCACGTGCTCTGAATCCCCTTTGTTCCAAGCGCGGGTAAAACCGAAAGGAACTCAGGCTCTGGAGCAGTGTCTGACTGGCCGGACAGCCCGGGTCTGCCGCCAGTCCTCCCCTTTCCCTTCCCCCGAATAAAGAAAGAGCACGGAGTGCGCCCGTCCTCTTTGGCTCTGCTGCCCCCTTCTGCGAGCAGCTTCTGTGTGTCTCTGTCTCGGACCGAGAGAAATCTACTGGCACGATTAAAGCATAGAGCGAGGACTGTATTTCTACCTCTTTGCTTCTGCTCTTGGTATTAGCTTTGCAGCTACCACTTGCCGCTTTTGGAGCTACTGACGTGCTAGATCGCCCATGCAGTCTCTCTAGGCAGCTCGGGGCTTTCTAAGGCACTGAACTATGAGCCTGGCTGGCTAAGTGTGCTGTGAGTATATTCACAGTTACCCTCCTTGTTTGCTGATGGAGAACAGGGCTGACCCTGTGAAGATGGCCACTTAGAAATATGAGAAACACCAAACATTTTGAATTGGATCTCACCATGTCCTCAAGAGTTGCCACATCTAAACAAATGTAACCTTACATCGTCATCCCTTGTGTTTTCACTGGTCTGCTGAGGTACCCCACAGAGTATTTCTGACGCTCCTCTCTCCACAGACCTACTGGGGATGTGGAAAAGCTCTTTTCCCCACTTCCAGTCCAGGGCAAGGACAGGAGGTAGCGACTGACAGGCCTGAGTTCAGGAGCAACGGATGCATCCCATCCTGGACAGTCCCTAGGGAAGCATAAAATTCTTTCAACTTTCATAGACCTAAAGAACCTAGCATTATAAATTTGGAATTCCAGTAGGATTTTAAAAGAATATTATCAATTTACAACATTTGGCATGTCCTTAAATCACACTGAAATTGAAGAGGAAATATGATAAATTATGGAGTGGAATGTTTCTAGTGTTCGTATCTTCTATCTGTGTTCCTCAGTATAATGCATGCTTTAATCGTTCCATGAAGTATATTGCTGCACTGTCTCTGAATAGTACAAATGGTTGATAATTAATGTTGAGTGCATTCCAGCTCAGAGAAAATTCCAAATTATATTATTCCTGCTCTGCTGGATCTCCTCAATTCCAGTTTCAGTTCTGGTGTTACTTTAAGGTTTAGTCTTAATGTGAAAACTAAATACCCAGGTTATGGAATGCCTGAGTTATAGCTTTCTTTTGCTTTCATAGGAAATCACCACACACTTTAAATTAGGGAGGCAAAAGTCAGTCAAATGTGTCTATACTAAAACATCCAGTTCAGGGGGAATGCTAAGTACCCAGTGCTTTTAGGGAATTCAACAGAAGTTATCTGTGCTTGGGCATTTCAGTATTTAATTTTCCTCAAGGATACATCTCTATTTATAGTTTTAAAGTGAGTGAAGAGAAATACCTGGAGCCAGACATGGCACAACAGTCCACCTCTTCCAGTAAAGTATATTCCAAGAAAGAAATATCAAATTACTAATTTTCTTCTCACTCTGCATCTGATTTAAAACCCATCCAAATAAGAACTTCCTCTAATATAAGTGGCTTTGGGTTCATATCAGGAATGGCTCCACAGGACTTTGTGGCATTGATCTGGAATAAAGTATATGTCTGCAGACATGAATTCTGTTTTAGATGGACTTGGCCAACAAGAAAGATTCTTCTGTAAATATCAAAGTAGATCTTTGTGTATTTTGAAACCCTTCAAAACAGACAAAGTGATCCATTTTAAAGACATAATATGCAACTTTCCCCCCAGCAAGCTTTGGTCTTCTTTCACAGCCTCCAGACTAAGAGGCAAAGGATGTCTATCACTTTCCATATAGTTTCGCTCTGAACAGCAGATATACACAGGAAGTGAAATCAATCATGGGGGGATATTACATGATTAAGCTATTGTAAGTAAATTCCTTCATCTGCTTTAGGGATGGGAATGTATTTTCCTGTGAATCATCTCTGATTCTCTAAATCTAAAATACTTATCCATTTTTTAAACTTAGCCCATTGAAAACAGGTACAAGATTCATCAGACAGCTTTTCCATGTAACATAGAAATTGCATGGGGTTTTATGTAGTCTAAAAATAACTTGCATTTTCAGTCAGAAGACTGCACATATTTTTGGCTAAGTCACTGTACTTCTTTTTCTTGACAGAAATACAATTTTTGGTGCTGTGTTCCAGAAAGGTTAAGTATTATATTTAATATGAATGACCATATTAGCAAGAATGAGGTTAACATGAAGTCATATTTGCATCATGCTGTGTAGTGTGTAGAGGAAGAAGTAGGCTGCATGAGATTTATGCAATTTATTTTCTCATGACCCTCAAGACCATTACCAAACCATCTTCTGAGTACTATAATCAGTTAGATGTAATGATCTGTCCTACAAATGAAACTGTAGATCAAAAATTCAGCATCAGCTATTCTGTAGAAATGAGTGGGATGGAGGGGATTCTAAACCTTGCAATGCTACTTCTGTGTAAAGAGGCAGCATACTTTGAAATATTTAGCAGGCAGGTGGTAAATTCAAATAGAGATACTAATACTGCTGCTTGCACCTAGCATATATACCTTCCCTTTTTTCAAATATAGACATCCACTTCTCCAAAAACAGACCCAGAAAGAAACACCTACTCAAAAAACAGCTAGTTCACTTTTCAGTCTGATTATTGTTAAATCCAGGTAGCAGTAGCTGGGTCTTTTGTTTTCTTTTTGGTTTTTGTTTTTTTGGGGGTTTTTGTTTTTGTTTGGGGGGGGAGGGGTTGGGTGGTTGGTTGGGGTTTTTTTGAATAATCAGCATGTATAATTTCACAGGATCACTCTTTCTTCAATAAAAGGTGCTAATTTGCAGAACTAAAATAGGAGAAAGTATCAGTGTTCTTCATAGTGATTCTGTTATGCACCCATAAGGTATTGCCTCTTTTCCTCTTAAAATATTTCCTTTCAGTGCAAGGTCCTATTTTGGAGTTAGTGTCCTGTTAATATGCAATGTAGTAAGCTTCTTTCTTTCGTAACTGGAAAACCTCACAGAGTAACTTTTTATTTCATTCCACCTTGAAAAAATGAAGCACAGAATATTGGCTTAGAGAACTAGGGAGACTGCAGTTATTTTGAGTAAATTACATGTTCTTTTCTTGTTAGCTCTTTTGCATAGTATAGAAATTACTTTAATGCTTGAAACTGTTTTAAAATGCTTTAGTACATTCTAAATACTTGAGTGCTACTCATGGCTGGAAAAACAGTTCATCACCTGGCCACATGCTTTGGCAGACCATATACTCTACCTCGTAGTCATACAATGGCATGGCACAGGCAAAACAGTGTTTTCATTCAGGAAAGTGGCGTGCACACACACACACACACACACACACATATATATATATATATATATATTTGCTATATTTTTTTCATTTTCATAGGAATCTGCCACAGCCTGTGGCGTAAATCAGACCTCTCCTGATGGGAGAGAGTTTTTAAAGTCCTTGCCAGGAGTTAGTTCAAGAGACAAATGGAGACTTTCAGCCTTTGCTGCTGCTAGATAGTTGTTTATTAAGTCTTATCAGAGAAACAGAGTCACTAGCGTAACCCAGACATAGCACAGTCAGAGAATGCAGGAGAAAGCCAAATTATCAAGATTTACACAGCCTTTTAAAGATAATTTAACCAATGGTTACTGAAAACGTATATTATTTTCACTTTTCTACCAATTATTCAGTAACACAGCCAGGAACTGCGGAATTTTTTGTCCAGTCATCCCAAATTACTTCTACTGCAGAATATGGAGTACTAGAAGAAGAAGAAGAAGGTTTAGAGAGCAACAACAATCCTCCATTTTGATGGTTTTTGCTCTTATCTATTTACTACAAAGAGAAGCCCAAAACCTCTAAATTTTTCACGCTGCGACAATCTTACATAGTAGTCTATCACCATTGTATTTTCTAGTTCTTGTCTGATAGTTGGCAATTTTTTCCATGGATGAAGGTCAAAACAGTGTTGTTCAGGGGGGTAAAAACCCTTCAAAACAGGCACTCTGAGTTCCTACAGGAATCTGCTGCAGAATTTTTAAACTTTTGGCTAATGATTAGCTATTACCTGCAGGCAGTACTTAATATTCAGTGTTTGTATGCTTACCATTAATTGTAAGTCAAATAACCTATTATGTAAACATTAGCGTTAGAAAAGTTATGAAGATATCCCAGTAGAAAGGCACTATTTCATTTTATCCCATCCTTGAAGAAGTATAGCAAGGGAAAGCTAAGAAAATTCTTAAAGTTGATTTTTTCATCTGTATTATAAATGGAAAACTAATATTGGGTAGTTTTGAAGAAGAACAGGTTTTGAAATATGGCAGTTGTAAAGATAACTTTATGAAAAGATGGATTTATATTTATTACAATTTAAATGATTTGGAATAGCAATCTCATTGTGATATTTGGTGATGTGAATTGGCTGTAAAGATTTTTGGCATTCTGAACACTTTAAGTGGTGCTGGGTTTGATATTCCATAACCTTTGTCAAGTGCCTAAAGGGTTTGGTGCTTGCCTAAGTTTTTTCCTTCAGTTCAGCTTCTTTGAAGATACCTTTTGCATTTTTACATTCTCTCCTTAACTGTTTAGATCATTAGTTTCTTTTCATAGGAAATAGTAGTTTTCATCCTGCAGCTGTGCTGCTGTCCTTTCTGTCCTCCTCTGAATTTATAATTTAATGAACAGTAAAAAGGCTTCTCTCCCTCCAAGCACGTTAAAAGCAGGGAATGCATGCAAATCACCCAAGAACATTAAAAAGGGACTAACAATTCTACATCAGTGAAGTTCACTGGGCCATCATACTGGTAGTATTACTGGCAAAGGAAAATTATACTTTTCTTGTGCAAGGAGTTTTCTAATAGTTTCTTTTCATATTTGAAGGACTAGACTGATAAAGTACCTGTTCAGAGAGTACCAGCCACCAATTGTCCCAAATAACAAAAGCCAATGCCAGCTGGCTTGGAAAAAAAGAATTATTTGTAACAATTCGCACATAAAGATACAAAAATCATAAATAAAAGTTATCAGGATCAAGAAACTAGTCAAAATAAATAATATAGGCCATTCCACATGTACTTGCAAAGCAGAATTGATGTTACCCTCTGGTACTTGTTTTGCATACTGTGCTAAAGTCTAAATTATGGGTGCATCATGATCTGCTAGAACTAATGTCACTTATACTAAAAATTTTTCTGAGGACCTCCATTTATGTTATACTTAAAATGTGTTTATTAACAATGTTTTAGGTGCTTCACTCCACACTACACAGTCATGGGTCATATCAGGCTCTCAATGACTGCATTACTCTATGAAAGTTGTGAAATAATTTTCTTGGCATTTAATTACAAAATTAGGTTTTCATTTGTGGACTCAGTGATTACCAATCTGTTTATTTCTAATAAGAAGGTGAAAAAAATTTAAAAATAATTTGCAGTGAAATGTCATGTCATGTTGCAACTAGTTTCGATATTCCTGAAATCAGGAGGGGTGTTAAAAATTCCGTTATACTATCAGCTGTCTCTGCTTCTTATAGTACTCATTAATTAACATTTTCTAATACCTTCCTAGTGGCTGTGTATGTTACTGAGAACACACAGCTTAACTGTGTTACAAAAAATCATAAATATATCAGTCTTTTTCCAATAAGGAGCATGTGTATGTGCGTATAGTGGGATTTGGATAGGTTTTGCAGTCCTAGAAACCCCTTCTCAGCTGATGTAACTTTAGAGTTTACTACAGACTAGATGCCTCTGTCAATCCCTTAAGTGTCTTATTCAGCCCTTTTTGCCTTGTTCAAATTTACCTCCATCTAAGCTCTTTGCATCATAGTTTAACACATTAATACCTTCCCAAAATGGGAGTTTAGAAACTTAGCTGCCTTTCTGATAAATACAAGAGGGAGCATATTTCACAGAAAATAAAGATATGGCCCCTTCTTGCATACAAAGCATACCAAAGAGGGCAGTAAGAATGCAGAGGAGTACCACCTTTTAACAGGGTTTGGTGTCCAGAAGCCAGTTCCCTGTCCTCCCAGCTGACTACATTGATAGGCTCAGACTATTTTCTTCCTTTCTGAGTCCATGATACCTGTGTTCCTGCTCAGGAAGGCACATTTAACAGCAATAGTAGGAGAAGCTTTTCCCCATCAGCCACACTTCACCTGTGACATGCAAGACAGTGTTTCAAGCCCTTTCACAATTCTTCCTGGTTTGGATGAGTGTTGTGATTATTTTGCAAAGCAGGGGAGATTACACCACCATGCCTTCCTCTAAAGGACAATATTGATCTCCTTGCTATTTCCAAGAAAAGTACATTTCCCGTTCTCTGTAGGAAGGGTAGTGATTTCCACAGACAAGGTTACTGACTTCAGTATGGGCTGTGTGCTACGGTCTTTTGTTAAACCTAACCCTTTTGGTTTGTTTTTTTTACCCAGTTCCACTCTTGTCAAGTGTTACAGGACCTGTCAGGGAGTTGACAGAAATCTGGACTGCAGTAGGAATTACCTGCAAGGTCCTTAGCTTTATGTGGAGGGAAGAATATACATGCCTGTCAAGAAATCTCCCATGCAATTTCAAAAACAGAGCAACGTGAGAATAACACATTTGTTTAGAGGAGAATCAGAGTGAGTGAGCACCTCAGATCTTTAGGCAGAGGTAGGCAAAATCTCCTCCAGTCCTTCCTCTATGCTATCTTTTTCGCTGACCTCTTCCCTAATTATGTACTTTTTGACTCATTTTCTCACCTGCATCTATGCATCAAAGACCCAGCAGTGATAAGCAATGAAAGAAAAGGCAACAAAATTAACTAAATTGGTGCTGCATGATCATGTAGAAGACAGGGAGAGTGTGGAGGAAGACCATTGATACTTTCTCAGCCAGGAGAAAGGAGAGTTCTGATTAAGCAAAGTGTATAAGGGAAGTAGGTCATGAATTTCCTCTGAGGAAGCACATTCACTCTTTATGATAGACTGTTAGCTCCTACACACTGTGTCCTGAGAAATTACTCATCCTTGTTTCATATCTCTCTACCACTAGGGAAAAGCTTTGAGATTTAAAAATACTGTACTGTGGGTGAAGCTCAGAATTGAGGGAATGGGCTCATTTACAGCCAGATTTGGCTGCTCTCTTTAATTTTCTGAAAGACAGGTCAAGCATCAAGAAACTCCACCATCATTTTCTTCTTTTCTACACCTTTTATGTCAGGAACTGTACTCACAACAAAACACTTCAGCACTTGCACCTTATTCTTCCAGTCCCAGTTACAGTCAGTTTTCTTAGTGTAGGTAGTTCAACAGCCCTTTTTGTTTTTCATGGAACTGTGATCAAGACCTGTCTCAAGTTTCTGAAATTCATATAGCCCCCTCAAGGTACTTCTACAGTTCCTTCAGGGAAAAAGAGAAGAGAGAAATTAGGGCATGGTTCTGTGAAACACCACACTGCAGTATTTCTCAAGCCAAGGAACATAAATATATATCTGGGCAGGTGGAAAAACAATTCTCAATACAGAGATGTCTTTATTATGCCTTCAGTTTCCTATTTGCTTCAGCAACTTCAATTAAAAATTGTATTTCTTATGTTTTCTACAGTTAGCTGAAGTTCTAAAACTAATTCTATTTACTCACAGGCTTCAACCTATGGAGAAAAAGCAAATGAAAATTTTTTGATACTGTTCTATGGTATCATTTTTCCCTTTAAAACTAAACAGGACAAACAGTGTAAAGTAACAGTTCCATCGCTGCTGATACATAAATACACATCCTTTGCATATCAAAATAGAAATACTCAAAATAAAATGCTTATTTTGCAAGCTATCATTAGCCTCATTTTATGGATAGGCAGTCTGAGTCAGTGACAAAAGTATCAGGAAGTTAGAAGTTCCCATACTGAGATGTAGTAAAAGTGGAAAGAAGATTTAAGACATCTGCAGCAGCTCTAATGTTCTGTCTGATCAGCTGCACTGCCTTACAACTCTTGGCAGAAGAAGAAAAATGCTGTTAAAAGACACTTTGACCTGTACATCCCAGAAATCAGATTATGACATTTTTGTCCTTTTTTCATATTTTTGATTTCTAATGGTAGTATTTTTGGGAGACTTAATACCAATGCAACATAACTTTTCTCCTTTGATAAGCAAGAAAAGCAATCAATTTTATTTATTTATTTATTTGGAGAACTTTCTCCCTGTATTTTTATCATGAGGTCCTTACACTGTACCTCATTGCAGCTAGAAGTACAATAAAAAGGAGTAGAGGCAATTATTTTCAGGACATCTGGGCACCAGCTATTCTGGAACTCCAGCTTCCTAAAACTTGGCTTAGATTAAACATAGTATCACAGCTTTCTTCATCTTGGTTTCAGTTTTCAGTACAATAGCTTGGAGTTTGCCCTAACAAGCAATTAACATGTATATTCCATTGAGGTAAATTGTAGTAAACATACTTTTCTGGTTTTGGTTCCGATGGGTCACTGTTGTTTATCCATTAGCATTTTTGCTTTGAATTTGAAATGGGTTGGCTATTTTTCCCTGAAGATATAAAAAAATAATAAAATAGGACATTCTTTCCTGTTTGTTTTTTGGGAGTAAATTCTTGGTTTCAAGGCCTGAGAGGCAGGGACCCAGCTAATCCTGTTATTTGAATTTTCTTTTTTTTTTTCCCTCCAAAATATCTCTGGCTGCACCTGCACATCTTGTATCACGTAAGTGATTTCTACAGGATACTGTTAGAACACAGTTACAATATACTTGCAAGAAACCAAAAAGAGCTATAGTTGTACTAAATTTCTTAGAATGGGATGTTAAATAGAAGGCCCTGAAAAACTGGTATCCTGACCATTTGATTCAGATTTTCAAGATGTTTACTGTATACTTGGTAATATCCATTAAGCCCACATTTCTGCAGACAAGGAGGGTAAACACGCCTGTATGTTACAATTCTGTGTGCCTTCCTTAACTTGAATGGCTTCCTAGGCAGGTTTGCATGTACAAATGCACTGTCTTACCACCTCCAAATTCAATATGAAAGACAACATCTTTCATATTTCATGAATGTAGCCAGTATGCATGTAAAAAGTAAGATTTGAAAACAATGGAGAATTTCTTGTAGTTACGCTGAAGTAATTCTGTCTCCATACATACAAATAAAGCAATTGAAAGAAATTGATGGGTACTGGAATCTGATCTTACACTAAGTATTCTTTTTAGAAAAAATATTTAGATGAAATCTGATGCTAAATATAAATGTCAATCTTTCACTTACTTTTTTTCTTTATGTGTCACTTTTGTCTAAAGAAGTCTGGTCCACAACTTAGTAACATAGGTTTTATCAGCTAACACATGTATGAACATCCCAGGAATCAGTGGAGAAAAAATCTTATTTGTCTGAGAAAAAATGGCTATTTGACTGAAATGAATGGCTTTAAAGAGGTAAAAAAGGTTTTATTTGATAAGAAAGATTTTACTACAAAAGGAAGGAAGTCTAGAAGCACAGGTTGAGGAAGCAGGGAGTTAGGTCTCTAACTACAGGATGAACAGAAGGCAATGAATAGTAAGTGACCACAGGAGACAGTCCAGAGGACTTTGTAGCCCTTGTCAGTCATGCAAACTGTGGAAAGATAACATTCTTGTTTCTGCTGCAGTAAATACTCAGTTACTTACACAATGCTATGAGACTGCTTGCACAGAAAGGAAGTGCAGTAGCAGGGCCTTTGATGTGCAACTGTTACCCCTTCTTTCATGCCCTGAACCCTGACGAGAGGGGTTTATACCTGGTGTCCACACACTTGTCCTTCTTGCCTTTCAGGGCAGGTTGTGAAACAGGGCCTTTGCTCCATGGATGTGCTTCCTTATTATGTGCTTTGCTCTAGATGGTAGCCCACAAGCTACAGCCTGCTCCTCACCAGATTTCTATGTGAGGCCTCCTGCTGAGGCATGGCATGATACCAGACTGCAATCCACAGCTCTCCTGGGAATGGTAGAAGGACACCTCTGGGACATAAGTGAGATCAGCCTTTCCCAACCCCTCACAACAGATGAACTTAATACCCCACGGTGTTCTAAAAGCACTTAAATCCCTCCAATTTTCAGCCCACAGCGTGAAGCATTCAGCACATCTTCAATAATGTGAGATACTCATTCTCCTAATGGAGCTGTTCTACTTTGAATAAGTGATCTTAGTTTAAGCTTATATTAATTTAGCAGGCTGAAATCTGAGTCACTCAGGACCTCATCACAAGGGGTCACAGCTTTCCTCCTTCAGTAGTGAGCAGTTTCTGTAAGAAGGACAGAGCTGAGAATTAGGAAAAACAGCTTCCGCTACATGGTTATGACTTAACCATTGCATACCTGTCCCAGCTCTGAGTCCCTGCCCAGGCTTAATTCCCTGCATTTAATTCCTGTGTCACATGGGGACAATAATACTTCCCAATTCCTCATGGATCTTGCAAAACCAAATTTTTTAAGGGGTGCTTAGTCCTGTACACAAGGAAGTATATTAAGTTAAAAAATTAACATTTTTTATGGTTATATTTTATGGTTAGATTTAATTCCTTCAAAGATGATTTCTTGAATGCTTGTTCTTCAAAAAGCTGGCAATCCAGGACTGCTCTGAGAAGAGGCAGAGAGGACATATGTATGCACTTCAGTGTCACATGTCTTCACAAGGACTAAGAAATAGGACTGATTCCAAGTAGCCCAGCAAAAGATCATTGGTTCAGATCTTTCTTCTGTTGGCAAAATGGCAAAAAAATTGTTGCTCTTAAGTTGACAAGTACCTGAAATTGCTTCATAAAACATTACAAATCTGACTTCTCAAATGTCTTCATTTGCAGATGTCAAGATATAATTTCTTTAAAAAAAATTAATTAAACCAATCAGTAATTAATATAATTTGCTGTTATTTGATAGCTGTTTTTTATTAAAATTACCACCAAATGTCTTAGATGGAATTAAATATATCTTAAATTTCAGCTTGTTCTGGTTTAATATAATGTATGGCATTAGAATTCATGAATATTTTAGTGATGATGTCTGAACTAATCATATGACATGCCATGTGAATCCCTCATCTCAAAATCAAATCTAAATCTACTTTGTGTCCTCCTTTTGGTCATTATTGTGTCTGCGCCTGTAGTTGTAATACCTTTCCACACCACGAATATTAGAATGAAAAATACTTCCCATCTTGTTCTCTACAGTAGTTTTTTAACCTTAATTTAATAATGATTTCTTAGCCCCAGGCTCAACAAAACATCCCTGGAAGTGTTCAAGACCACAATGGATGGAGCTCTGAGCAGCCTTGTCTGTTGGAAGGTGTCCCTCCCCATGGCTGGGGACTTGGAAGTAGATGATCTCCGTCCCTCCCAACCCAACAACCTAATACAACCTCCCTAATGCAACCCAACCCATTCTGTGATTCTGTGAAAGCTAACAAGGCTACTGCTGAGGTTGCTGAGGGTTTTATATGTTTGTCAGCCTGGTAGTTTTATGCAGTTCAATCACCTTCAATCTAATGAATCTTTAATTTGTTGTTTTACTATTAAAGGAGAATGACTCATTAGGTGGGAGATTTTGCTTCACGAGTCTGCATATAAAAGTGTCTCTTGATATTGAACACAGTGTAAACATTACTGTTCCCTTTAAAAATAATTTCCTATAAAAATCATCAAAATGCTACAATGCTGTTATCACAAATTGAAGTTTTAGGTTCTTACTGTAGAGTGACTATAATATATTTGAAAAGGATCTGAAATAATTATAATTCTTATTTGCAGACTAAGTATGAAACAACAAATATTGTGAGAAATTATATTTACTTTCAATCCTGTTGCTTCATTTTTCTTTATTCTTCTAAGAAGAAATCTGCATTTACTTGAATGTAGAAAGAAATGGAGATGGGGCAGATATTTGAAGAGGCTGCTGCAAGCCTCTGACACAGATGCAGTTCAGACACTGAAGCTCCTGAAGGAAAAGTGCAGTTCACAGCTCCTCATTTAGGCCTCTAAGGTTTGAGTGGTTTTGTGGTGCCCTGATAGGCTACACTTACACAGATAGATATGAATTTAACCAGAATGACATCAAAGGGAAGGAGGTACTTCTAAGCCTTACCTGCAAGACAGGAAGATGTCATTTTCACAGCCTGTGCTGGCAAATGCACCCATCCTAAGGCTGTCATGCAGCCTCAGAAACAAATAGTGTATTAAAATTCCAGCAAATACATATAGTCTGTTTATACTCCTTAGTCTTTCTTTTTATTTACTAGTGCCACTGCTAATGGTAAACATGCAGGGCATCTAGAAGAAGATGAGTTTGGGTGAAGAACTGTTCCCCAGGAACAGGGTGTGTTTATGTGGCGTAACCCAGCATTTGAGCATTAGTTTCTCAGTAGAAAACAGCTGCGCTTACTCAGCATGCCTCCTGCTCCCAGCCTGGGGTGTGATACCACAGTCCTTCAGAAAACCAGTGTTAGTCACTTTTGTACTCCCCAGAAAAATGAAGAGTTTTGTTTCAATACCTCCAGTAAAACTGGTCTGTAAGTTGAGGCTAGTCTGAAGTTACCAGAAAGCACAGGCACAACTCCATGAAGAGTTTTCTACCTCATAGAATTTTCTACCAGACTATTCTTCAAATGACTACACAGAGTCAGGTGTTGATACCGGAACCTCAGGCAACTCCTGTTAGGGCTTTAACAGGAACACAGCTGCAGTGCAGTGCCTGGCATTGCCCTGCTCTAAATGATACACCTGCTCAGCACTGTATTTATTTGCTGGATGATGTCAAAGTTCTTTCTTACTGTGTTTTGCTCAAGTAGTCAGGAGGATAATCCCTAATACAAGATTATATGCATAACATCTTTTGCAATGACACATGAGAGGTATAAAAAATGTCTTGTCTTTTCATCTTAGAGGAAAACCAGTCATTATTTAACTATAGTATGGTGGAGAGAGAGCAGTATAAACTGTACCAGAGAAGCAGAAAAGTACACAGAATAATTCCAAAACAAACTTAGTTGATTAAATGCACTACATTAAAATCAGACATAATAATGTTGACATTTTAGTATTGTTAATGAAGGGCCCAGCTACTGATCTTTACTCAGGCAACTGTCTATTGAACCCACTGGGCTTACATTCAGAAAAAGTGCAGTCTAATGAATTCTAAGTAATAATTTCTATACAAGGTAAAAGCTCCTCTGAGAGAAATTTATGAGATTTCTACAGCAACCTGAATGTGAAGAGGCTTTCCAATTCAGCATGATATAAGTTATTAACCTCACTTGAGTGAAGAAGGAAAATAATACTGTATTTTGTTTAACCTCCGCAGCTTCAGAATTCCAAAATTATAGGGCTCTATGAATAGATCAGAACAGCAAAAGCTTCAAAATTTTCCCCAGCTATCTCATCGTGTGAAGCAATGCAGCCCTCTCTGAAGGGAGCTACTAACTGGAATGATCACGAATCAAAAATAAATTTAGATTATAGATAAATACTGTATCATTTTATTTCATGAAATTTGTTATTATATAATTCTAGTTACTGAACACATTCATTCCATTCTCCTGACTCCTTGATGTGTACTCTGAATGAAGCTGTGGTGGGGTCTGAATGGGCAGCCAGGCAAACTCAATTTTCCCCTAAAGCCTCTCTACTGGAGAAGCTTCTTGAAGGACCCAGATGGTGTGACTTGTCAGAAACTGGAACCTGGGCCATATGAACTATCACAATTCCTACATTCCTTTGCTTCTCCTAAGCAGTGGACAGACATTGACTTTTCCTGTTCACCAGCTCTTTGTCAGTGTCCCTCTGTGGAGGATGCCAGCTACTTGCCATCAGAGCCAGCATGGTAGTTCATGTGAGTTCTGCCTAGTCTGCTCCAGGCAAAAATCAGCCAGGTTAGTTTACACAATGTCAGGTGGGGTCTGAGCTAACTGATTTTCCCTGAAAGGATTAGGAAGTGTTCGTGCACTGCTCTGATGTCTCTGCTCTGGAGCTGCAGCATCTGGCATGGTGAGCCACTGGAGTACCATGTGCCAGCATAGCTGGGTTCCACAAAGTGTTCTGCTGCTTTGTGCTTTTATAATCAGTGAAGCAGGCTTCATCATCATCAATTACTGATTTTCAGGGTGTTCTGCTGCTGGAATAGTTTAAAACGACTTCACATTATGACAAGTAGTTTAAAAATAATGAATATTTAGATGTTATTTACAAACATGGTCATTTACATTTTTAGGGCACTGCTATATTTGCATTGGCATTACTTTACTAAGAGATCTTTCTGATTCAAGTCAAGATTCTGACACTGTTGGTTCCTCTCCACATTAAGTACTCCTTCTCATTAACTCAAGATCTTTGCTGAATACATTTAAAACGAGGAAAGAATTTTTTTTTATTTCATTTTAAATTAAGTAAGAATTCTCAGTGACTTCTGTGGACCAAGTATTTAATGCAGAATTGATCTGATGATCACAAATTTGAAAAAATTTGTCAAAAGATTGCAGTAATTTTCTGTAACTGTTGTCTATGAAATTGTAGGGCATTACAATCATATTTTTATAAAATGTTTACAGACAGTAAACTACAGAATTTTTTTTTTTAAAGAGTATATTTAGAGCATCATAACCAGTGTTTTAATCCTTGTTTTTGAAAGTGAAACATCTTGTGTGCCACAGTTTAAGAACTGACTTCCACAAACGTTTACCTTCATGCAGAGGTACTAAAGTGGGGTTTGATCCATTTCTACTCAGTATTTGCTGCTTCCTTGCTCCACTGTTCATTCAGTGGACAGCTACTGGGGCAAATACAGCAAAGGAATAGAAGACAGCAAAGCGGTTTGTGGTTCTGCAACACTGATCCTCGGTGTTGCTGGTATAAGCCACCATTTCAATTTCCTTTTGCATGTGAGGATAATCTCAACCTGTGACTAATGGAGTTCAATAACACGTGAGTCAATACCATGCTAGGTATGTAGGGTATTTTTCAATTACTTCTTTTGAATGCCTTTGTATTTTTACTACCAGTTAGTACTATGAAAGATAATGTATCTACTTCAAATTTTCTAAGTCATCATGGTAAAATACAGCTCAGTACGGTACCCTTACCAATAATTCCTGTCACACATTATCTGTTTCCCTTCCTAGTAATTTCAAAGTCATTACACTGCTACCAGACTTACTTTTATGAAATTCAGATCCTGAAGATGCTTTTTGCATAATGTAAAAGAAAAATTTAATCCCTACTTTCCTCTAAATACATAGGGCCTGTTGGGAGAGAAGTATGGGAACATCCGAATACCAGGGGAAGTTGAGTCAGCAGAATTTGAAATGATCCTGGATGCTGCTATAGAGGCTAAGCTAGAGACCAGGATTTTAGAAGAGTGGTACTGCAGGGATGAGAATGCAGTTCCGCCAGCATATTACCTCAGACCAAAATCTGAGATGCTGAAGAACCAGAATACGGTAAGTCACAGTCACCTGCTCACAAAATTTTTCTCTATCAGTTACAGTGGCAGCAAGGCCAGGCACTTGCTGCTGTCTAAGAATTAACTTCTACAGCCCAGTCCACACCTGAACAGCTGCTGCTGTGGTGCTCCTTTCCTATACATGGTGAAGGGAGCAGCTGCAAAACACTAAGGAACGCAACTCCTGCATTGATGTGCCCTCTGATAACAGCTAGAGCAAGTGGGCTTGGGTCATCTGCAACCTGTTAGGGCTAGTGGGACAGTTGTACAGATTTCCCTTCCTTGATGTTGTAACATGGAGAACTCAGGCTCTTCGGCTTGGTATTGTGCATTTGCTAGATTTCAATGAATAGTACTTGCAGAGGAAATGCACATTTTCCCTTCTATCCCCATAGAAGAAAACTCTTAACGGTCAAACAAGTGCTTATCACTGTCCTGAGTCAGATGTCATGCTTTTAACTTATTAACTGTAATCTAACGTATGATTTTTGAACACTGTTAATTATCATTTTTAACGCAGGCATTTGTCTTTCACTGATGACAATAAAAAGTGTATGTATTTCTCAGGGCTTAGTTCTGCCCTTCTGTACATCCAATATAAACCCAAGGACATATTTTAGTGTACAAAAAATGAAGTCCTTGAAAGAGTTTTCACTTCCTTTTGAGTGCATACTGTATAATTGGGGGGTTTTGTTATTAAATCTTTGTACTTTTCCTGAGGCTACTGGTAACAGAGGACTAGGTAAAAAGATGTTCATAACTTAAAGCTGTAACTTAAAGATGTAACATAGATATAACATAACTTAAATACGTAACATAGAGTTGCTTGTCGTAAACTTATAGAAAGTAATAAAAGATACACAGCTCTGACAAGTGAGAGTTGCTAGGGAATTTATCCTAGAGGTTCCACCCTCCAAGAAAACTGGAGACCCCTGAAACATTTCAGCAGCAGTAAGTAAAACCTAGCTGCTTCAATGAAAGCACCAGTGTGGCATTTGCAAGATACCATCTGAAAGGATTAGTGAATTTATATTACAGTTCCTCTCTGATAACAGTAAGGTTAGTGTTACTATAGCAATGAATGAATGAATGTAATGTCACATAAAATCCTTTATTTTTAAAATATGGTAGCTAATATAAGGCACTTAATTACAGGTACCAAGATCCTCATTTTCAGTTTTGAGATCCAAGTTTAGATTATTATCATTATTACATCTCATTAAAGGAGTGGTAATTTTAGCAGTATTACTGTGGCTTTATTATCATTATTTCAGTCTTGGTTCTCAGAGCCCTCTTTCCATAAAGGTGTTATTTGCCTTATTCTTGAAAAATACTGCATTAGCTGCCTACACTAGGGATTTAGAAAATATTCCAAGGAGCTAACTCTTAAAATTCTAAAATGGAATACATTATGATCATCTGCAGTATAAAACATTTTACTTCTATTTATTTTTGTTAGTATATCTGCTTCTCTGTTACCATGTTATTTTTGGCGTTGCATATTAGACTTCTACTTTCTGAAGTTGTATATGTATGCATCACACCTACTTTTTAACTATGGATATTTTTAAAAGATGGAATCTTCTTCAAATTCTATGAATGAGAACAAATGGCAAGATATATCAGAAGAGATTAAGAAGATTTTTAAGACTGCTGTGAAATTGCTGTATGAGAAAGGAAAAATGAAACACAGCCAAGCAAAGAGATATCTTTCCTCTGGTAAAGTTCACACTAACAATTTTTATGTATTCATTTATTGTGTTTTCTGTCAACCTTTCCACAAACATGAAAATATATTTCTGTTGGCATTTCTCATATAATTAAAGGGGGGGGAAAAAAGGTTTGTTGTGCTTGCTTGAGACTAAAACCCATACAAAAGCACCCAGCAAATTCTCTGTTTCTTTGGTTTTTTCTAATTTTTACAGAGATGCAATCAGGAGTCTGCCTGTTGCGGGTAGGGCATGTTCTTGAACTGTTTATAAAGAAAAGTTAACAGAGGCTCTCTGTTCTCTTTTCATCTCCAGCTATTGAAGATGAACTTGATTTTGCCTTGGGTAAGCAAACACCAGCTTTCCTAAAGAAGTGTGTTTGCTACATTCGGAAAATTGCCAACATTGAGCGTTTCGTTAAAATTCCAGAGATGGGAAAATACATGGACGTGGTACATAAAGCTGGGAAGTTTCTACGAGATCCTGAAGCCCATGAGAAACTGATCAAGCTCAGGGACGAATTCATTCCTACCATTGTTGCATCGTCCAATCTGAGAGTGTACACATCTGTCACTCACTGTGACATGAAACTGGGTTACTCCCAAGAAGTGGAGAGCCATTACATTGAAGGACTTGGTAAACAGTTCTATGAAGACATGATTGATATAATCCAAGCTACAGTGCAGCAGAATTTTGACACAGAAACAGACATGCTGTACGATGAAGTTCTTCAACACTCATCACTGTGTAAAACGTACTCCACTTTTTATGAGTATAGATGTGAGGCATTAAACATAGTTCACAAATATGTTTTACCTAGAAAAATAGGACACATTAATCCTCTTATCATATATGGAGGACCATGCACAGGAAAGACTCTTTTATTAGCTGAAGCAGCAAAGAAGGTAAATAAACACCTTACATACGAAGGTTATGTTGAGAGCATTACTGCATGTAAAGGCCAACTTAGTTTAATTCTTTTCTCAACAGATCTATCAGCCCTCGATATATAAAATAAAAATAACTTAATGTATATTCGGCATATTATTGTACACATATGCAGGAAAATACCTTTCAATAGTAACATGTCTGTATCGTGCTTAGCCAAAACAAATATAGTTTATCAAAGCTCTTAGAAGTCTAATAGGAATCAATATATTTTGAATTAACTATGTGTATTTTAGAATTATCTTTTTCCTTCTTGTGCCTCTGAGGCCCTATGAATCCACAACCATCTAAACATCTTCTACTGGTTTTAGTCAAACACAAATGCAGTATGTCTTTCCAAGTCATGCCATCTCATGTTGTCATCAGAAATTATTCCAGAATTATTCTAATACACTGGCTACAAATCTATTCGTAATAAGCTGCAAAAATACCCATACTTATTTATCTGGTCTATGCTGTTTAAGTCATTGAGCTGACTACTAGGGGGAAATGAATGAAACACTTTGTGCAAGGCAGGACAAGATGCAGGAAAGGACCAAGCTGGCATCACCAGACCTAATTCTTCAGCTGGGAGTCACAACATTGGGTTCCCAGCAGGGTGGTCCGAGAATTTAGCATAGTGAGCTGGGAAACAGCCATAGCAGCCAGAAGGAAATGGAGAAGGGAACAATGCTGTTTAAAACCTCTGTACCTACTTCCTGTGGAGTCACATTAACTGTATATGAAATTGGGATTTGCAACTCAAGATCTCGTTTCATATCTGAGTACATAAGTCAGCCTAGAGAGTCTGGTTCTGGTTTTCTTTTAAAATACTAATAACATAAAGTGAGGTGAAGATATGTAGAACCAAGTGTGTTAGCCTGCACAGACTGCGAAGATTTAAAGAAGTCACATTCCTCACTGGCTTGAAGTGCTCTAACCGAAAAAACTTCAAGAGATAGATACTTTTTCATTTTTGTGGCGGTGTTTTCGAGTAAAAGTCATAGGCACACCAAAGCAAAGTGTAGTTCTATGGGCCAGGGATTAAGGTAACCAGCTAATTAAGGGCAACCTTATTCTGTTGTAAGATCATGTACTCTGATCCATGTCCTCTAGAGACATGCCTTTATACTCGTTCAGAATCAATGCTAAACAGGTTTAGGTGGTAGGCTGGTATGCCTGACCAAGGACGATGTTGTGTAGTGTCTAAGGAAGTTTATTTATAAGAGACTCTACCTACTTACATTCAGAACTGAGACTCAGATTTTGCGAGGAGTACCCTGGGATTTATGGGGTACTTTCTAGTCATGTCCCCTTTGGTGTCCACCATTTTTGTGGAGCTCAGTCGTTGTGTTTTGAGATATTACCTGTGCTAACAAAGATGATATATGATAAGAATTTCATTCAGTGCACCCACCTTGGACTCTGCTAGTGAAAGAATTTCTATTCAACCATTAATATTTTAAAATGTTTATTTATATATAGACTATCACTATTTATAAATTCTGTTACTATGCTTCACTGAGATATAAACTGAATTATGCTCTGTATTCTAGGCCTATTCCTGGTTGCAAGAAGAGATGGGACCAGATTCTGACCCTGTGGTAGTTATAAGATTTTTGGGATCTACTGAAACAAGTACAGATCTGAAGAATATACTTCAAAGCATTTGTGAACAGCTAGCAGTCAACTATCGTTGCCTCGTACAAAGTTACCCGAAAAAGATTCATGACCTTCGAGACTTGTTCATAAATCTCTTGAATGAGTCTTCATTTCACCGGCCACTGGTGATAATATTTGATGCTTTAGAACAGCTAACAGATAGTGATGATGGTAGGAAGCTCTGGTGGCTTCCCATTCACCTTCCACGTTCAGTACGGATAATTTTGTCAACACTGCCAAACAAGCATGGGATCCTGCAAAAACTGAGGTGCCTTATTCATGAAGAAAGCAACTATATTGAATTGACTGCAAGGGACAGAAAGATGTGTAGTCAAGTACTGAAACATCAGCTGCTGCGAGTTAAAAGGAAAGTAACATCAGGGCAACAAATCTATGTCAATGAGGCATTCTCCAAGTGCACACTGCCTATGTTTGTGAACTTAACCTTCAGAGAGGTCAGGAACTGGAGATCTCATAAGGATGTGGATGATTCCTCCCTCTGTGTCACTGTCCATGAAAGCATAGAGCAGTTGTTTTGGTCACTGGAAAACAAGTGTGGACCAAGACTATTGTCAAGAGCACTTGGCTACATCACTATGTCCAAATCTGGCCTGAGTGAAATGGAACTGGAGGATATTTTAGCCCTTGATAACAGTGTTATGTATGAACTGAATGAGAGAGTCAGAGAGAGTAACCCATTGAGAATTCCATATATATACATTGCAAGACTTAAGGAGGGCTTACAGGGGTATTTAATAGAACGACAGGTGAAAAATGTAACGCTGCTTCTTTGGGCAAATAGGCACTTGCATTTAATTGCCCAGAAATTGTACCTGCACAATGAAGAAGACCTGCGTGAAATGCACACAGTCATGGCTGAGTATTTCCTTGGTGTTTGGTCAGGTGGACGAAGAAAACCTTTTTACAGCAATGACCGATATCTGAGTGGTTGTCCTGACCATGGCAGTAGAGGTCTGAATGAGGATGAAAAGCAATGCATGGATCAGGCTGCTTTTGACAGGCAGGCACCAGATCAGCCATGGGTCTTTCAGTGTAACCCATTGGAACCTGATATCTTTTTTATTAATCACAGAAAAATGACAGAGCTTATTCATCACTTAACAAGATGTGGAAGAACTGATGATCTTCTGTACGGAGTCATCATGAACTTCAGCTGGCTATACACCATGATTAGAATAGGGCAGTTTGATAAAGCACTTTCTGACATAGAACTGGCTTACACTTACTCTCAAGAAAAGGAGCTGAAATTTCTGGCCAGCACCCTCCGCAGTATAAAGTTCAAAGTAGTAAAATACCCAGGTTCACTCTCTGCTGAATTGCAGCAGAGACTACTCCCAGTAGTAAGTTCATTGCCCAAACTCAGACATCTCCTCTTAGAATGTGACAAGGATGGACCCAAGTACTGCTCTATCGTCCCTTTGCATTCCTCCATGGATGTGACTTACAGCCCCGAGCGCCTGCCACTGTCATCCAGCTGCATGCATGTCACTGAGATTTTGCCTACATTTAATCCCAGCACAATTATTGCTGCTTTAGAAAATGGCTCCATTAGCACTTGGGATGTAGAAACCCGCCAGTTACTAAGGCAAATTACAACATCTCCATCTGTTATCTTAGGGATGAAGCTTAGTAGTGATGAAAAGTATCTCGTAGTGGCTACAACAAACAACACTCTTTTGATATATGATAACATAAATTCCTGTCTTCTGTCTGAGGTGGAAATCAAGGGGTCAAAACATTGTGCAATTGCAGGGGGCTCCAGTTTCATAAATGGATTTACATTATCAGTCAACCATGCACTTGCTTGGCTGGAGGCCAGTAAAGATGTTACTGTAATAGATCTGCTTTACGGTTGGCCTCTCTATCACTTCCACTGCTGGTATGAAGTGACCTGTGTGCAGTGTTCTCCAGATGGAGTTTATGCATTCTGCGGGCAGTATTTGAACACTGCGACCATTTTCCACTTGGGCAGCGGAGAGAAGCTGACCACCGTGACCTCTGAATTTTCAAGTGGATTTGTGAAATTCCTGCTCATTTTGGACACGGCCCAAGAGATGGTGATGGTGGATAGTGAGGGTAGCCTCTCTGTTTGGAATACAGAGGAAATAGCAAAACCCCAGCTTACAGATGACTTTGACTGCAGAAGAGAAGACAGTGAAGTTGTCAGCATAGAGCTTTCTGAAGACCAAAGTGCAATTTTAATTTGTAAGGCTCTCAGCATTGAACTTCTTGACACTCGTGTGTGGAAGGTGGCTGAAAAGTTCAGAGCTAAACACAATGAGCGCTTTATATCTGCCGTGTTGTCCAAAAATGGCAACTGTATAATTGCTTCCATAGAAAATACCTCAGCCATTTTTGTTTGGAGAAGAGATACCGGACAGTGTATGGCAAGCTTACAGGAAATCTCAGGAACTATAGTCAGGCTAATTAAATCAAATCATCATAACATGCTGCTATCCTTATCCACCAGTGGTGTCCTTTCTATCTGGGATATAGACATCATAACTGCTATGTCCAATATTGACAAATCTGGCAAACCTATCCAAAGACTGGTGTTGCCAGCCAGAGGTGAATTAATATACACATTGGATGGATCAGATTCTGTCCATAAGTGGAACTTCAGCACTGGATTTATTGAAGCTGTGTTCAAGCATGAAGGTATTGTTGAAAACTGTGTGCTGACCTCTTCTGGAGAGATAATGGTTACATCAGATGATAAATGCAGCCAGTATGTATGGCACACGGTTAGCGGTGAAAATATCTTTCGCATTAATGGACAAAAAATCTCGGAGCTAATGATTACTCATAATGATCAGTTTGTAGTCTCTCTCTGTGAGCAAAATGCATCCAGAGTTTGGCGACTGGCTACAGGACATAGGGTTTGCAATATTTTAGTTGCCTTACAGAATGCATTTATAACAACTGCAAACACATTTGTAGTCGGAATGGCAAAGAACAAAGTGTTGGCAGTGAGTCTCTGGACAGGCAGTATAACAAAGAAGTTTAGCTGTGATGATGGTGCAAGCATTGTGGATATTAAGTTGATACCAGACTGCCCAGATATTATAGTATTTATAACATCTACTGAAACCGTGAACATCTGGAGCCTAACAGAGGAAGTCATCTGCAGACGAGTTCAATTGCCTACCAATTTCTTAAAAAAATTGGAAGACTTTGAAATATCTCCAAATGGGAAGCTAGGAATTATCACCCGTGGTGATGAGAACATCAATGTGCTTGATTTATACAGCGGGAAACTTCGTGTGGTTCACGCTCCAGGTGTCATCTGGCGGCAGAGGCTGTCTCGTGATGGCCGCTATCTGGTGTACATTTGTTGTCGTGGGGAAGAAGACGATGACAATGGTGCAGTCTCTAGTTTAATTGTAATGAGGCTAGCAGATGGCAAAAACATCGGTGCCTGTTCTCTTTATAAAACTCCCACTTTCCTTGCACTCTCACAGAGACATTTAAACATTATTATTGGATTTGATGATGGAAGTATAGGTACTTACACTGTAGTGGATCGAGTTGATGCTGCGCTGAAAATCAAAATTGCTACTTCAAACAGCCGTCAGATTTTCAACAACGCAACACAAGTGATTAGGCCAAAGTGTCACAATTACAGTTTCAAGGTGACTGCAGACTGCATTTGGAGGGAATCAACGGAAGTATTTGCAAGAGATAGCCCCATTACAGTTACAGAGGCTGAGGTGAGTGAAGCAACACCAACCAAAAAACACAATTACTGCTATGAGAAAGTGTGCTCAGCCATAGATTGCAGAGGACACAGTTTTGCCTCTGACAACTAAATAACCATCTGGATGAGCTTATCTGAATAGTACACTTGCTTAGGTATGTTTTCTGACTTCTTGTGAAAACCAGTGCATTTCCTGGAAGACAGATAGAAACAGCAGAGGGCAGACCAGCTGTTTTTTCCTGTCTTACATTTCTGTAAACATGGAAGCAAACATAAAGCAAATGGGCTGCAGGGTTTTTTTTAATTTCGGAATACAAGGTTTAGTCCAGAATTTCACCAGGGCCTTGATTAAAAATTTCTAGCAATACTATCAAAATTGTTATGCTATTACAGAAGTTAGGTGATTGTATCTGTGGCTGACAGACTGTTTCAACTAGAACTAAGGCTCTAAGTGATTGGTGAGAAGTCAGACCACTATTTTACACTCCAAGTCACCTAAATGGGTCTATAGCTAACAGTCAACTTTATACCCACTTGCAAAAATGTGTTTTCTGCTTGATGGTGCAATGACAAGATGTCACCTGCCAACCTGGAACACTTGATACATTCCATCATCATTTTAAAAATACCTACTTTTATTTTTCTTTTTAATTGGGATTAATCTTTGGGTTGAAAGCAGTAGGTGCCAGTCAGCTGCTAACGTGTCAACATGTGAGGTGACAAGTATTTGTTCACCCTAGTGAACAGAATGACAGCTTTTTTTTTTTTTTTAATTGCATGCAGGGATTTCAGGTTTCTGTATTGTGATAAAAATTATAAAAGTCCTAAGTTCTAAAGGAAGTATAGGGATTGGGGTTTTATTTTTGGTTTGGGGAAATTTTTTGTCTCCATAGTGTGTATTAGTACAGGTTGTAATGAAAATTTTTCAAAGAGAAGAGGTGTTACTGATAAACACTTAAAAACATTAATTTCTTTATGTTAAAAGGTTACTATCCATTTTGTTGTAAGAAAGTCAAAAGTATCTCCTATGTCTCCAAAGTAATCTTAGTAGTTTTCAGACACGCCGTGTATTAGTCCTTATAACATTTGCCTTAGTATTGTTTCTGTTCTTCCCCATGATAAATTCAGATCAAATGACCAAGCACTCTGGGACTGTTTGTATATCTACTCAGATATTCTACTAAATGTAAAGGCTGTCCAGAGGTCCTTTCCTAGTCCAGTTTGTAATGGGTTTTTCTTACTTTCACAAGCTTCACTTTCTGCTTTAGAAACTGTTCTGAGCCTTTTGTACAGTTTTACCAGTTTCAAGGCAGAAATTGTGAAATAATGACACATGCTGTTAAAAAAAAATTACATTTTCCTAAGAAAATATCTATACTGGACAACATCTGAAAGGATAAAAAATTTTTCCCCTACTTACATATCTTAAAGATGGTACACCCATGGAAATATTTTCAAATTATTTAGACAGAATAATCTTATTTTTAAAGTCAGAATTCCATGTCACAGATTTCCAAGAAATGAATGCTAAGCTAGAACTTAATGTAGTGTGTGAATGTTCAATGTACAAGCCAATATAGTATATTAAGTGACTTGAATGATTTTTTCCTAACTTGTTTGCAACTAATAGATCATATTGAATGTTTTTATGTAAACTTTGTATTGTTGGGAAAACCTACCCAATCAGAGATTTATATTTTCATAAATGTCAAATTTAGTTAAATTTTGTTACAGAGTTGTTAAATTAGAAATCTACTGCAGTCTTCAAACAAATATACAGTCTTGTGTATGCATTGTTTGTACTAATAAACTATGGAAGCCGACCTGTGTGTGTTCCTTAATTTCACAGAAATTCCGCTCTGGCAGAGGGACACAAGCCCTTTGCAGCTTCCTTTGGCCCGAATATAAATAATTTTTAAGGACAGTATTGATAAGGAAAAATTCCAGTATTTTTCCCACTGCAGTTAACTAAATCAAACATTCAAAAAAAAAAAAAAAAAAAAAAGATTTGCCAAAAAAACCCGCACCATTCTTAAATGATATTTATGACTGGATTGCATACTGCCAGTATGCAAACCAACAGACATGAGGGCTTGTGTGACCAACCCAGTAAAAAGCACCAGAAAAAGGGACCTGAAAGTCCGCTCCCAGTCAGACCCGTAAAGCTATGGGAAGAGGCTGTGGGCACCAAAGTTCCCAGGATCCTGCCCCAAAGGTAGGCAGCTTCCACCTTCTTGCAAACACAATGCTTGACTTGCACATTTTGGCCTTGAACTTCCTGTCCACAACCTGTGTAATACTGGAAAGTTAGTTCTTTCATTATCTTGAAAGGGTAAAATACATCTTCTATCTTCCAGGAGAGTGGCTGATTTTGGGTAGTAATGGAGTATAATATAATCACAGAACCACAGAATATGCTGAATTGGAAGGGACCCCCAGGGATCATCAAGTCCAACTCTTAGCCTTGCACAGTACACCCCTGAATCACACCTTGTGCCTAACCTACCTCATTCAGCTTGTCAGCTTTCTGAATCAGTTTCTCAGGGGTCAGACTCCTCACACCGAGCCTATGCAGCAGACACAGGCTTCTGAATGGCTTCAGGCTGCTGCTACTTGCTACTGCAAGAGTGAGCGTTCCATAGCCTTTCACAAAGCTGTCCCCAAGTACGTGTATCCAGCAGTACTGAGACAGAGTAGTTTCTCCAGTAATGAGCCCTCCATATACCAAGTGCTGTTCTACCCCTACACAGGAGTAGAGCCATTCACTTTTTGTTAAGAGGCATTATTTGCATCTGGAGAACAAAGCTTTCATTTATTCTTTAGATAACATGCATCTATAAACAAGCTCAGATGGGGTCTGTATTTTCTGACACAGAAGATTCTAGGAATAGGCTGTAGCTGCAAGAAAGCTTTAACAGGGAATTAGCCGGAAATTCTTTGGCAGACAAAGGTAAGCCGGAGGTCAGCTAGAAAAAATATTTTTATCAGTCATTTCCTTTGCACCACAGCTGGGGAATGCACAGCCCGTGACTTCATTTCAAACAGCCTGTGGCCATTCAACTTTTTTTCACATTATTATCAGATAACATCAAAATGTGGGTTAACATGTAGCCTGGAAAAGTTTGCATTCAGAAGTCTGTGTTTCAGTGGCTCCCCAGCCCTGATTTCTCCCTGATGCACACTCAAGCCCTCTACCTGTGGAAACAGAAGTTTTAGCCATCTTGCAAAGAGAATTTAAAGCAAATATTGATTGCTAAAATGGTGTTTGTGTGCAGAGGAGACTGTTTCAGCATAAAATCCTGAGAGTTTGCTCTTTGTCAAAAACTATGTGTGTCTGTATGATACGTCATAAAATGGGTCCTCTGGGGCACTTCCATAAAGCTGTTAACAGCAATGTGCATAGTTTCATTTTGTTGATTAAAGATTTAAAAATACCTGGTTTCATATAAATATTAAGACTGCAAAAGGACAGACTTCTGAAATCTATTTTTATTTATTCTAATTTTAAAGCCAAATGCTTTCTAAGGCATTTTTTAATATAATCATAAAATTGATCATGTAATCATCCAAATGTGGACTAGGGCCTCTGGATAGGTTTCATTAACAAGGGTTTGTTACTAAGAATCATTAGAAAGTATTTATGCTACAAATATAACCTACTTCAAGTTCTTGTAGCCTGTTACGGACATTACTCAATATCTCTTCTTAGATCACCACGTGGCTGCAGGGACGCCAGTGAGCTACATTTTTTCCTGTGGTTTACCTTTCCAGCCTGGTTACAGAACACCATTCCTTGCATTTTGGAGGTAGTCTCCGACTTCTACCACATGAACTGATGCTCTCGGTGTGGGTCTAATTCATAATCTCAATTCAACAGGAAGGTCAAAGGCTGCAGGAATAGTCATCATGATCCATCCCAAGGCAGGATCAGGCATTTTATTGTGTGTTTCTCCAGAAGGGGCAGTTTGCACCATCACCCTTCTTTGAAAAAGGGTCTTTCACTATCAAGGACAAGCTATACAGTGCTCAATACACTTGAAAACAGAGGCCAATAAGCAGAAGAGTGTGAGGGAATATTTCCAGTCCAGTATAACATGCTCTTAAAATCACTCATTTCCCCAAGTAACAGTTAAAACCTGCCCCTAGCTCTTCTCCCTGCCTCTGCTGTCCTATCATCCCAGATCCATGCTGTTCCTGCTTACCAGGGTGAGTGATGCTCCCATTCCAACTCAGCAAAGCCCCGGGTGTGTTCCCAGCCATGGTACAGTCTCCATGTGCAGCACCTGCTCTTTTGGTAGCTCACTGGGCTCCTCTCCAGCCTCAGCAGGGAATATACAAAAATGGATTTAAGGCATGTTCACATGTTCCCACTGTTAGAGCTTTCACCACACAATACTGTATAAATAAAATCATCTGCCAGCTCTCCTACTACATCTCTGATTCCATATGCATTTCAGTGCATGTGAGAAAGCTTCTAGACTGAAATAGACCTTGTCAGCATGTTTAAAGTGAAATAACACAGAACTGCAAGGTGAGAGATGAAGCAAAAATCCAGATATGCTGTAGCACAGATGAAAACAACATCCCCAAAGCAGCTGGATTGTTTGCTGCCATTTGTCTACATTATCCAATTGCTTGCTAGTAAATTGCCCAGCACTTCCCACTGTAATATCACATTGACAATAGTATATGAAGTCATAATATTAGCCTTTTAGGCTGCAATTTTTCAAGGCAGCCTTCTAGCTCAGCAGGAACATTCTCCAGAAAACCTCAGCCAAAACAGTCGACTAAGGTACAAGAATGAAATTAGAGGAAAAAGAGGATTTCTGCAGGCTGAATGTCTCAACTACTTTTCCTTTGAAAAAGTGTCACACCCGTGTTTTTGAATAAGCACTATGGGTTGATGAGACAAGTGATCATTTCCTGCAGTCCACATCTGTGAAAACCTGTTAAGCAGTCAACCCAGAAAGATCCTAGCAGTTTGCACATACAGAAAATGATAGGTTTCAGAAGCACAGCACGGCTGGGATTGCAGGGGCTGGGGCAGAACCTCTCTCCTACGACAGAAGTACCGAGTGCTGATTCAAGAAATTTCAAGAATGAACAGTCTGTGGAACAAGAAAGAATACGGTGGCCATGGAAGGGGTCTGAAAATTATGCCAAGCATCAGGGGAAGGAGGAAGGCCCTGTGTTTGCTTTGAGTGACCTCCGGGCTTAAAACGCAGCTTTTCAACCGGGACATTTCTTGGCCTGTTAGCCCACCTCATTATCCCAGCAGCCACGAGTACAATGGCAAGATACCACAGGCAAAATACCGCAGAGTCGGCCATGGGGTGAGCTCCGGCTGGGCAGGGCCATGAGCCGGTCCAAGCACATGCTGTGCACACAGCAGCAGATCCATGCTGCAGAGGTAGCCCTAAATTGCCTGCATCTCCCGCCTCCCTCACATTGTCTCGCAACCTGGGGATATGTTAGACTGGCAATTCTTTACTTACTGACCAGAGAGCCTTTGGAGAGTTTAGTGACTGGTTTGTACTAAGAAATTTCCTGGCTCTTCAAATCCATTTTCAGCTAACCCTAATCGTTTGCAGGAGAAAAATATTTAAAATGTGCCAAAGAACAGTTGCAGAGCTTTGCAGCACTCTAGCTCGTGGCCTGCAAATGATACTTGGCCTTTACGTTATGACATAGTTCTCTGCTTAAAATAAGAATATCCAAAGCAGCTTTTATTAATTTCTTTGCTGGCGCTGGACGTTTCACCCCGTGTGTGCTGGCTCCTGTAGCGGGAGGCTGGGGCCAGGTGGCGCATCTGAGTCCCTGCTCCTGGGCACGGGACCTGCCTGCCCCAGGCCACTGCTGACATGAGTTTGACAGTCTCAGCTTCAGCTCACTGCAGAGGATGCGAGGAGAAGTACAGCAGGGCAAACCTAGCCCATGGTGATTTTAGAAGGATAGTTTGCATGAGGAAGGTAAGCAAAAAGCCAGCACCCTCCTTCCACAGGGAAGGCAAGGATGCAATCCCTGCAATACAGGGAGGCAACTGTAAATGTGGTATTACTTAGAGTGAGAACAGCACACTCACTCAATACAGCAGCCAAACCTCATAAAAGTGCTTCCATGAGGCTTAACGCCACAAAAAACAAAAACAAAAACAAAAAACAAACCAAAAAAAAAAAAAAAATCCCAGAACACAACACAGAGATTTAGTTATCGAGATTTATCTATCAAGATTTATCTATTGAGAAGAGATTTATCTCTCGAGAAGGTTTTGTTAGCCCTGCTTTGCACCCCCGCAGCTGTGACACAGGCACTTAGATGATGCAATCTTAGTGCCAGTTCTTTCCAGGAGTTTGTTTTACAGTTTCCAGGTACATTGACATATGTTAAAGATCACACATGACCCAGGTGTTTGCCTAAGTTAAATCTCTCCTCCTGCACAGGGAAAACTCTCTTAACTGATTGTGGCAACAGAACATCTTTCATATCGCTTCTGGAAACGCCACACTCAAATCAAAATGACTCCAGGAAACAAGGCAGCTTTCACAGGTAAATGTGACATGACGCCTGCAAATACACCTTAGAGCTGAATTTCTCTATAGTGAATCACACAAAACAGTGGGGAATAAACGTCATTGCCAGGCAACAAGTAACAGAGGAACTTTCTGCCAAATCCCTCCAGCACTGTTTGTGATATGGGGAGATTTAATTTTAAGAATATGCAAATGGCAGCATGAATACACTGACAGGCTCAGACTTTGTTTTGGTTGTTGTGACCGTCCTGGAGGAAAGGAATTATTTGGCACGTGTTCTTCCACTTCTCGTTTTTTTAACCCTGACCAGAAAACGGTGAGTTCTATCAGGTTTTTATCCTGCTTGCAGGTAAAGGGTTACAGATTCTAGGAAGTATTAAATACAAACTTTAAAGGATTTTATTTTCATCTACAGTCACATGATGCTTTAATACCCAATGACACTAACTACAGTGTCTCATTAAGAGGTCATGCAAACTCCCAAGCTAAACAAGGCATTCTTACATATTTAACATTCAAATGCAGAAGCCAAGCTAAGTCATGGAAGATTGTAATCAGGAAATCTACACTTCCTGATCCACACAAAAGCTACAGGTAGGAAAAGTTCTTTTAAACTTGTAACATTGTGCTTTCTAGAGAAACTGTTTAGAGGGCATATTTTGTACTCTCTTTCTTTTGTACTTTTCAAAATAGTGTAAGAACATTATCCTGAAAATATCTGATCTCTCTTGTTCCACCTGTTGTAGAGTTAGGATTGTTTTTACACTCAGAAATACAGCTGGCTCAGTGGAAATTCGTAAACAATTTTTAAGCCAAATCTATTTAAAAAGCAACTATTTTTAAAGATCTCTTAGTTATTGAAACGGTTGAGTTGGAGTGTGTGGGGTGAAGGAGGAGTTAATATGTCTTTGATATCTGAAATGAAAGGATTTAGAACTCTTTTAACTTCCTTATACCATGAATTGCACATTGTTTCAGTCACACTAATCCAAGTGTATTTTAAAGGATTTGTCTTCCTCACTGAACTTACATGATTTCTAAATTCCCCTCCTAGAATTTGGTACATTTAAAAATAAAATCTTACAAAAGCAAATGAAAGACAGGTGGGGAGTACTACAATGCTCCATAAAAGGAGAAAAAAATTACAAAATAGGGAGTAAGAGGAAAGTAATTTAAAAGTCATTTTATTCTAAATTGAGAATTTAAATTGCATTAAAGCATATCAATTTTCACATGGAGTGACAGAGTTTCACTGACAATTGCTGGCAATATTGCAGGAGTTAACTTTTTTTTTTACTTGCACTGAAGGAGTTTTCCAGGCTACAGCATTTGCATTTTTATTACAAAGATCTTTTTCTCATCACAATTTTCTTTAAACTGTAATTGTTTTCAGATGGTGTTCTAAATACTCAGTACTTTAATGCCTTTATGGGAATTTAGTTAAAGACTGCATACAATAGGGTTACAGAATCTAAATTTACTAAAAGGTTTCTAGTGCATCATAGGATTGCCACATCCTGAGGATTCCCACTGCACAAAAGTAGCAAGCAGTGTTCATTGTTTTGCTCCTACAATGGCTGGGTGTTGATGGTCAGCAATGCAATTTTTCCACAGTTCATTCTATAAAACACATCTCTTTTTCTTCTTTCCACATACTGCTAGGAGATACTAAAAGAAGTGGGGAACAATAATACCTGAAGGAACTTGCTTCAGATAGGCTCTCAACTTTCTTTAGAAAAAAAAAGGAGGTTGTCATTACCAGTATTTAAAATAAATTTGGGTCCAAAGAAGTTTACCAGTGGCACTTCAAAAAATTGTCATTAACTTTCAGGGTACCCATCTTGAAACATAGTAGGTCTCATGTTGAGGAGGGCCAAGACCCGAGCACAGCCTAGATCAGCCTGAGCCATGAAGTATCTCTTTATCAAACTCATTGTACCAACGTCCTGAGAGAGTCACTCACAACTGCGCCAGTGGGAGCATAGCAATAAACCACTACGCTTTAAAAGAGCTGCTCCAAATTTACTGTAACTGACACCTGAGCCTATATTATTTACAAAAATCTATTTAGAAACTCTTGTAGATAAGGGGCTTATTTGCTAAGCTACATTTATATGTCAGGGGAGTGAGAAGAACACCCCAGCTCCCAAATACACAGCCAACTACAGGCTTTCACTGAGAGGCACATTGCACCCAAAACACCAAAAGCAGCCTGCTGCGGCCAGTCTCTTCTAAGAAATGTTTATAAAAGTTGCATGTGTCATGGTAAACCAGCTCTCAGTAGCTCAGTAGTTAAATTAGTTGATTAATTACACAAAATGTCTTTGTAGGGTGGAAGGTACAATGCACACTGAAGTTACTCTGTGACCGAAAAGACAGAGTGGCCATTGAATGACAGGGAGCCTTAACTCCTTTCCTAGGGTAAGGAGTACAAATGAGGCACTTACTGTCTAGCACTCTAGTAGTTCAGATGTGTTTTATGCTGACAATTTTACCCCTAGTGCAGGAATTTGTACTGCTCTAATTATTACCTTTATTTTTTTCTGATGAAACAAACCAATCTATTTTCTTGCTTTGTCAAATCATTATAGAATCAAATATAGTGTTGTTTCACAGGGAAGACACACAACTCAAATACTTCCTGCTCATAACCAAAAGAAGAGAGAGGTTCTTGGAAAATGTGATAATTGGAAGCCTAAGGGAGAATTTTTCTCTAGACTTTCGGGGAAAGCCAAGCAAATATAAAAATCAAAACACTATCAGAAGTTTAGAAAAATTTTCTCATTATCTCAAAGTTAAGACAAGCATTGATCAAAAGCTAGTCCGGATCTTCCAGTTTGCAGATCTCAGGGAATTTGTACCACATTTAAGGCTAATATTTAAAATCAACCCGATGATTTTTGCACAGCTCTAGGTAGGTGGGAAGATAGAGCAAATCTTCAAGTGAAGGGAATCATGCCTTCCTTCCTTGGAAAGCCCGGTTAAAAGTGGTTCACTGTGCAAGGCAAACATTTGTGAGTGTTGAGGCCCTTCCCTAACCACACTGTTGTTGGCACCTGAGCTCAAGGAAACAAACTTGCTGAAAGTATTTGATATCTGACTACTGAATGAAAGCTAAGGAAAGTCTTTCTTCACACCTTTCGGGAAGGGATGGTCTTTTGCTGTGTTTGCACTGTATCCAGTTTAACATAGCCTCCGCATTGTCTACGGCTTTCGCTGATACTGTTTCACAAAGGACAGGGTGGGGGGAAACACTCAACACACTGAAACGTGATGAAATGTACTCAGGCAATAAACATTTGTTTGGAACTTATAATTTCTCCTTCGGACCCTGTCTTTCTGAGGATTATATATGATCACCTGTGAGCAGAGTATTCCCATGCCTTCCACGCAAAAATCGGGGGGGGTGGGGCATGGCTAACCAGAGCAGGTGGCCAAATCCCACTGCTCCGTAACCAGGACCACCTCATTTAGCACCTGATCATGCTGGAGAACCAATGTCAAAACTTCATGCCCAAGCAATGATAAATGAAAATTGTTGATTTTTGCTGAGCTACAGAAGAGTGCTGGCAAGCAGGATGTATTGCTAAGGAGAATAGGTACAAAACACAATGTAGTTTTACTTATTGAAAGTTTGATATCAAAATGGATAAAATAAATGAGTTACAGTAGAAAGGTCAAAAGGGATTGTTGGAAAAGGGAAAGAAAAAGGCAGTAATTTTCCTGTGAGCTCTCCTCTGGGTCACTTTCACTTAGACATATGGAGGAACTTTAAAATTTTATTAAGAACCAAAAACATTGCTTAGAAACCAAACATTTAATCACTTACAACAGGAAGCAGGGGGAAAAAAGGTCAAAGTTGGGTTTTTTCAGTGTGACTTTTTTTTCTGTCTGCCATTTTTATACAAGTTTGTTTAACTCCCTTTTTTTTTCACTTTTGTCACAGATGTTTGCTACAAAGGCACAGATGCTTTGTGGTTAGAAAAATATTCCTGATTGAATATTCTATTTTTAATTCACACAAGTTACTATTTCATTTAGGATAGCAAGGAGGAGTAAGCCTTCTCCTTGGGGCTTACTCTTTTTAATGTTACCAGCTTGACCCGGCTCAACTTTGCATCACTTCCAACTTTTTAATAAAGTTGAGGTTTTCTATTAAAGAGCAGCTAGTTGCATGATTTTGTGTAAATGAGGTCCAATACCTTGCTATTGCAGGCAATCTGCTTTTCTGAAAGAGCTGAGTAACAAGCACAAGTGTACCCCATGTCAAGAATAACACACACCCAATGACTGAAAACCCTTTCAGTATGAAGTTGACCCTGGGAACTCTTCTCACTGGTTCCAGTGCAAACAGTATCACATCTTCACCCTGCCAACAGAGGACAGGAGAAAAGAAATAACCTGATGCAAGCGGTGCCAGTGCTACCCAGCACAGTGCTGCCAGCAGAAACAGCATGGCAGCAGCACAGGTTTGCCTGTGCTGGACAGAAGCTCTCCAGACCATAACAAAACAGATTATTTCACATCTGCCCAGTCTGCCATGCTCAGAGCAGGTTAGCATTGATGTCCTCTGATGATATACTCTGATGCAGAGTATCTGACAGCAGCTTTCAAGCAGGAGACAGGGAGTGACCCAAATGAGCCATGTGGAGCCACATGTCCACAGTCCTGAAGACCCACCAGACGGCGGGTCTGTTCCTCCCCTACCTACCTACTTTCCCCACTGAATTTATTGCAATGACTGTATGTGTTGACTGGACTGTATTTCTTAACACTCACTTCCCCCTTCAACCCACAGCTGCTTTGAAACCCTTTTTTATCAGCAGTAGATTTGGGAGTGCCCAGTTTTATCTACCTGAGCACCTTTATTAAGCACCTGAGCTTTGTGCAACAGCCTAGGATGCAGAAAGCACCACCTACACCCTGGCACAGCCACCCAGCAATTTCCTCCTCTCCCTTCTGGGCTGTGTGCTCCTTCCCACAGCCAAGCTGGTGCAGAAATCCCCCCACCAGGACCCAGGCCTACTGTGCCAGGGCACCTCCCAGTCCTGGGATTGCAGCCCATAGCAAATCCAGACTCCCTTGCCAGCTGCTCCACTTGCCCAGCCAGTGAATCCATGCTGTCCCACCTGCAGTACAGGAAGTTTATTACCTCCAAAAAATGTGTTATCCACTCTTCCTCTCTTATGGCAAGCAAGCTTGATAGCAATCACATTAACATGACTTTAACACTGCACATTTCCTTGGAGTTATTCTTCTCATCTACTTCTGATCTACTCACAGTAAAAGAAGCCTAATTCATGCTTTCGAAGTAAGCTGGCAGTCTTGTTCACTTACAGCTCAGTGGAAAACAAGCAGTTACTGTCAGCTGTCAGGAACCTGAATCAAGCTTTGTTAAGGCCTCCTCTCTCTCTATTTTTGGTTTGGGTGTGGCATGGAAAAAACAATATTTACCATCTCAGTAGCTGTGCCCTTTGTGTATTTGTTTTTATATTCCCTTTCCCCATGTGAATTTAGCAGATGTTGCACAGCTTGGTATCAGCCCTGAATTTTGTTTTCAGTGTACGTGCATGTCTCCGCTGAACATTAGTAATGAATAGGCTATGTCTGCACAGAAAAGATAATACAGATTCAGCTGCCAGGCACCATTTCAGGGGCAAATGTGGATAAAGGGATAAACACCAAGAATACCGTAAGATTTCACTTTCAATGTAAATGAAACAAAAACTACAGCCATCAGCCCTGAATGGAAGGCTAACAGGGGCCCAAGGAGCTACCACCATGTACCATGTCCAATTTTTGTCTTTAACATCTCTTTTTAAGTTAAAATCACTTGGGAGTATTTTCCATTGCTTTGGATGAATGCATGCAGATTGCTAAAAGGCTAGTTCATATTTACCAATATACATTAAAAACTAATGCTCAGTTCAATTATCCGATTAACTACCTTCTATAAAGACATTTCCATTCACTTTATGTTTATATAGAGTAAAAACACAGGGATTTGCTAGGGTAGAGATGATCAAAAAACCTCAAAGACAGTTTAAGAAAACAATGGAAAGTCAAGGGCAAAAAGCTAGATGCTAGGGAAAGGTCAGCTTGCTGCTTTCACAGCCAGTACCAGCACCTGGTATCCATCAAACTACAGCCTCAGCTTTCTTTCATTTCCCTGCCATTCTTCCACAATAAAGCTTTACAGTGGCACCACTGAAAAGCTGGACTGTGGCTGGACTTTCCTCCTGGAGAGTGAGAGAGAACCTATTTATCCCAGAGCACAGAGCTACCCAGATTTTCCATGTGGGGGAAAGCCAGGTTTGAGAAGAAAGGAGATAAATCAGCCCCCATCTCTGGGTAGGAGGCAGAATTTGAATCCGATCTCCCAAATGCCCTGAGAGCCAAATCTGCCTCTAAAGACTAACACCCTTTAAAAATCCAACCCAGTGACTTTCTTGTCACAGGGCAATATGTCAGATTGACCAATAAATAAAGTTCCAACACAAGCAGCGGGTATTTGTTTTATGTGTGACCTGAGACACACCATTTATAGTCATTGGAACAAGGAGTTCTGCTGGAAATGTCAGCCTGCTGTTAGCATACAGCATTATAACATCAGGAACAACTCCACAGGCAAAACACAGTCCAGCAAATTACACCTGATAGTGCAATCTTCATTGGTAATTTTGGTGAATATAACCCATTCTTTTGCACAGGATTAAAAGAAGAAAAAAATTACTAAGCTCTCTTGATGCCAGACAAACTGTCTTTTAAGGCAATGAATCCTTTCCTATAGTTTTCAAGTATTGTTTTACTGAAAGACTAAAAAAGGTTGCAAAGGCAATCAAGATCAGCTATTCAATAATATTACAGAAAGGCAGCTGTATTACACTGCTATCTCACCATTATCACATTTTAGCAACATTTGGACCTTTTTGATGCGATGGTCAATACTTAGGATCTGCCTTGTACTGAGAAATAATTATTGTAATTATAACGGAAAAGCTGTTTGCTCTTTTTCATGAAATTGTTGTGTCTAATCATTCCCTTAGCCACCCATCATCACTCAATATCTGTGAAGGAAATTGGTTTAAAATAACCAAATGGAAAAGTTCACCTGCACTCTAAAGAGCTCTAGATTAAATTATCTCTATGCTTTACACTTTAATCTAAGTGCTGCATTTAAAACCAAAGAAAACCCCTTTGAATCAAAAAAGAACTCATGTAAAAGTCATATCACATAGAAGTATTAAATATTTTATTAAAGTATTGTATCAGAGTAATTGCTTGAAAATTTTTGAGTGTGATTTCTCATTGCTTTCAGTATTTTTCTGTTTTAAAAGGTTTGTTATCCATTTTCACAGTCTTCTGTAATTATGCTTTTCTGCTCTCTGCTGACCAATCTTTATGTGAAATGCTCAGGAACAATGAGGTTAAAAAAAGCATCCTGGTATGTTTCTCACACTTGTTAAAGAAAAGCAGTGTGTAGGAGAAACATCTTGACCAGTGAAACTGGGGGAAAAGAAACCCCCTAATCCACCACCACTCCCCCCAAAAAGGGGGTGAAGGGAAAATAAATGCATCAGGTATAGGAGAAAGTTTCACAAAGGACATCTGGACTTCAGGCAGCTCTCTTGAAAGCTGTTTATTGCATAGGCAAAGTTACAGCATTTCAGGGAGTGGGTATCCAGAGCCAGCCCTACAGCTGTCAGCTCCAGCTGTAGGCATACCTGAAGCCGCTTTGTGTTCAAGTTACAAAGCATTTTATACTTTTCTTTGCTGAGTATCTTAACACATAACAACCAATAAGCACCATACACAATACCTTTACATTTGCCTATAGCCTATCATAGCTACTACCATCACCATATTATAGTCATTATTATCCAATCACAAGAGTAACTAAGTTACAATTTAAGCTGACAGTGGAAAATTCTCAGACCTCTCTTCTTGCTACATCAACATTTCTTGTTTGCCTGCAATAGCTCTTTCTGGTAAAAACACATTTTCTATTGACTTATGCTCTTCTTGAGACTTATTTACTTGGTGAAAAACACGTCTTTGTTTGTAGTCACATACCTTTGTCCTAATCATAAAAATCTCCCTCCAACTCATCTCCAGCTTTTGCCTTCTCAGTTACTCATCGATCAGTGTTTCAGTAAAACATCTTTTACTCCATATCAAAACTTGCTATCTCATCTTCAGTTTCTACACTCAGAGATCTTTCTGCCAAGCCTACATACCTGTGAAACTTTCTTACCAAACTTTCATCCTCTCCAACATCAGATGTATTAATAACTTTCAGACTATGTCTGATATGAGAGAAGACATAGATAAAATCTGATAAGGAAGCTGAGTTATATGGCTGATACTGTTTTAGAAGGATTCCTAATTTTAGTGCATGTATTTGATCCTTCTCAAACATCCCCACAGCTTCCTAGGTCTAAGCACTTCTAGATTACAGGCTGCAAGATCATCTCAGAAATAATGGCCCAAGCCAGGCACACCCCAGCCTTACCACTCACTCAGATACCTGATAATAAACAATTGGTGCACCTACCATGCCAGGAATTTCTGCAAACTCTGGACCAACATTACCTGACATAACTAATAATATCACTACTTTGCTCACAGAATAAATCAAATTTGCTCCCACAATATGTAAAATTCTTCTGATGAGGAAAGCATCTTCTCCAGGTGTCTCAATGCAAGCCGTATTACTTATTTGGATTTCATGTTATGATCCAATTAAAAAGCAACAAGGATAAGGAATAATGATGAAAGTGATAAAATTATTTTTATCACCATTTCCATACAGAACTGGATGAGGTTTGCTTTTTAAAATGAGCAAAATCAAATTTTTCTTTCAAACGTGACTCTTCTGCACCAAGTCTATTGTTCTCCAGGTTTTACTTTTAACTTCTCAAAATCCATTCTTCCGTGAATGCCTTAGCCCAAACATTGTGCTTTATGCATAGCTGTCTGATTCTCAGACCCAGTAGGAACTATGAATTTGGGAAGGTGGCCAAGTTGTTAATTCATCATCTTCTATCTCAGTCTTGCCAGGACAATACAGGTTTTGTCTGAACAATGAATTAATAGAACGTGCTTTGTGGGTCATACCTACTCCTTTGTGTAGGACTCCTTTTGGGCTAGCAATAACAAACCAAGGCTGTAACTCTTGTAAACTCAAGCTATTTATAAACAGGTTTCAGTATCTTTTCTGTCCGTTTCATTCCAATTTGAAAATCCAGTTATAACCTTGAAATCTTCCCGAAAGAGTTCTCAGTCTTCCAGCCACAGAAAAACAACATTTTTTCCTCTATCCACCTAAATTGTCTTTGAAATACTGAAACCAGCATTGTCTCTTTTCCCTGTGGCCTCTGTTTGCTCTTCAAGGAGTTAAAGTTTCATATTTTTCCCCCAAATGTATTGATTCTTTAGCCTGTTAAGCTGCCACACATGTTAAAATTGCCTTTGTCAAACAATTATGATGTCTGTTAACCACTGATTCTTCTTATTTTCTGAAATTATTTTCCATTCTCTATATCATTCTAGTTTGATGAGAAAAAGGCAAATGTGCAAAAAAGTTGTTTCATAGGACCAGTATTTGAGATGAGCCCCAGGACTATGGCTTATTGCAAACTTGTAGTTTGCACTGCTGTAACTGTTGCATTAAATTAGTATTTGTTAGCATAACCTAAACCTGACTGATTTTCTCTAAAGTACATTTAGGACAAATAATCCAGCAGTGGTATGCTCTGTGCTACAGGACTTGTATTGCTCAGTATCATGCCATGAAAGAGCCTAGATTTGTATGTTCTGCTCTTGACATGAAATAAAGTTAATCATAGACTGAAATTTCTTTGTTCAGTACAACAGATTTTTTTCTGGCCTGTACAGTTCTAGTTTATCTCACATTCCTACAACGTGCAATATTGCTCTGTCCACAGAATTCACTGTGCAGTGCAGTGCTAACAGCTTACCTAGATACTGGCACAGATTCTCTAACCCAAGGACTGAGTCCATCAAGAGCCTCCTGTTTCCTAGATTTGGCCTTCTGTTTCCTAACCTGTACAAGTCTATTATTACCCTGCAGGATTTGTACTTTATTCAGGTTGTTTTGGTTTTCCTCATCTCCATGGCATTCCCAGCATAATATTCTAAGATATTATAAAAAAAGCCTTTTGTGCTCCATACAGAGTTTCCTGACTAAGGCTCTGGAAAAGAAAGTTTCTTGCAAAAGAAACTACATGATTAAATACACTACTGCCCAGGAAAAGTCATGCTTCTCCCAAACAAAATGGAAAGGTTAACTCCATCAACGCCTGCAGATACTGGAGTCTTCATGCACAAAACTTCCTCTTCACACAGCTTTTGCAGCTCCTTTGACAGAAGGAAAATTAAGTTTAAATTGGCAAAGACCCTATGCATTTATGCCAGGAAAATCCCACACAATTTGAAATTAATCAATAGCACAGAAACCCCCTCCTACCTACCACATGGAACCCAGTCTCCAAAAATCTGCAGCTTCTCTCTAGGGTGGTATTTGAAATAAGCATGTTTGCAGAACTAGCTTCACCCTCCTCCCATGCCACCTTCCCACACAGAGAGATCTTTAGGTACTTTCCTCCCGTGGGAAAAATAACACACCTATGTGGAAAATAAAGGCTAGAAATGCCTGATTTGAGAAAATCTCTTTATGGAGCCAATTTTCTTTTCTCTCTCTGAGAAATACTCTATCTCTAGTCCAGCAAAACACAACACAAATATGATTCAGCCTTCATGTCAAAAAACTTACTTGAAAGGCCTGGTAAGAAAGGCTTGCCTGAAACAGAGCCTGAGCTCTACCCTACTACTTTTTCCAGGCACTTTTGCTTTCCAGGAGGCTTATGGGAGCAAGATTGCAATTGCTTACCACAAAGATTTCCATGAATGGCCTTTTTGAAGCACCCAGGTGAGACACCTGGAAGACTCTGAGGTGTTTGTTACTCATAGCGTACAATTACCTAGCTCCCATTACACTTCAGGGTTTTGCCCCCCTCCCTTCCTGCAGGACTTCCTCATGTAAGGAGGTTATAGGTGCCCTGTCTCGGATTTGCAGCATTTCCTTGCTTTGTTACAGCAGCATCTACAGGCACCATAAGTGATAAAGGCCTCACTGCTTTGGCTGTCACAGAGACACCTAGTAACACATAACATATATAAACATTTATAGATTACCTAGACTGTTCCAGACTAGATCCAGACTTCTAGCACATCCTTACTTTAGGGAGGATGAGGAGGCACAACCCAATCCCATCTTGCTTATTATTAAAGAATACATTATCCCTGAGAAATAAATGCTCTGGGTTTTAATCCCTTTGGGTTTAGGAGGCACATAATTGCAGGTACCTCAAGTCCCAATTGATGTGTGTCATCAGGAGGTTATTATACAACCAGTGGTGACCACTGCCTCATGTGGCTTTGGCAGCAGTGGGTTCCAGTGTCTGCACTGGGCATGAGGTGGCTCAGAGCTCACCCAGAGCAGCAGGGACTCTCCAAAGTCAAGGAAACACCAGGTTTCTGAACTTTAAGCTGCTTTGGATAATGTGGCTGTCAAGCTGCCTGGCTCAGACAGAAGGGATCTACCAGTAGCATGCTGCTGTCAAGCCCAGTAACGGGACCTAATACAACTAAACAGATTTTTCTAGGCAAAGTCTTATGTGTAAAAACACTAATATCCAGCGAGGTAGGTAGGAAATTGTGGATTTTTTTGCCATGGAGTGGCTCTCGACTGCAGCTGGAGCTGGACTGGAGCTGTGTCTCATGGACCACTCCCGCGGTGCACCCACTACTACAACAGAGAGCACAGGCAGGCAGTGCCAGCAGGAACTAGACTGCTGGGAGTTAGTCAGGCCTGTTAATCACAAAGCTGTCCTCCCCAGTCATTGCTCCACCCAAAACACACAGGTAATTTCCCTCATGTTGATGTTTGCCACCTGTTTCCTTCTTCTTAGGTTTTGCCTATGGAGACATCATTTCCCCAGTTTCCACGCTTCTTTCACATTTGAAAACCTTTCTGTTCTCCAAAAAAGTAATAAATGAAAAAAAAAAAAAAATCAACAAATCTTTCAATATAGCTTGAACTAGCCAAGCTCTGTTCCTTTTGTACAGTACCACATGCAGAGTGTTCCTTTCCAGAGGCAACAATAGTGAAGAGTTTTCACCCTCCTCTCCCAGTTCAGGCTTTAGCAATGCTGGTGTTTTAACACGATGTCACAAGTACAGGCATTACATATTAAGCCACAGGCTTGTTTTGCCAACTCCCATGTTGGTTTTTGGCTATTAAACACCACCTGAATAAGGAACTGACTAACAAACCCAACCTTTGTTACAGGAAGAAAGGAGGAAATCAGCAGAGAGTTGTCTCTCTGTCTCACCTCTGGGGAAAACCACTCCTCCCTATTGTCAGGGGCCACTTCAGTGCTGCACTCAGAGCCAAGGGGACACCTTAGAGACACCCTCAGCCCCAGCTGTCTTAGGGCAATGCAATGGTTTCTGCGGGTGTCTCTGATAACGGGCTCTCACCTTATGAACTCAGGTTAAACTCTAGCCACAGCAGACTGGTGGTTTTTTCAGCACTTCCGTTCATTGTGAATATTCAAATTCACTTTTTCCTGTTGAATACATACAGCATAAAGAATAGGTGAGAAAAGGCCTGACTCTTGGCAGCAATTCAGCATCACAGAAATTTAATTGTGACAGGAAACTACACAGCAAGTCACTCATAAGTCACTTTTGCAAGAACATTTTGCTACAGAGGAAACAAAAACATACAGCTTGATACAATTAAAGGATTTCAGGAGGTAATATGCCAGATAGCACAGTGTGAAAAGGCTTTCTTTCCTGTAAAGGACAAAAATATCTTATTCCTTCAGACCCCTTCCTTACCTCATCACAATGAGATGATCAGATAGCAGAAGGGTTAGGAGAGCACTGACTAAATTTTTATGCAGATTTGCCTGTCCATCCCAGCTGAAATGAATTCCAATGTCTTTCTGACATGAACAAGGCAGCATCTGAGAGAATCTAGCATCTGTCTGTGTCTCCATTAGTAACTCAACCACTTTCCTGTCACTTCAACATCTCATCTTTCCAGAACTGTGATCCAAACTGGGATAAGCAGCCCAGTTGGATATCAAACTGGGAAGGAGCACAAAAACTAAGCCCTGATATTTTTTCCAGGGGCCCAAGAACCTCAAGGCTCTCTCAAATAGTTAAAGATCATCACAAGGATCATGCTATAAAGTTAAAGGGGAAATGGTCTTTTCACAAAGAATTTTAAAAAGAAACCACAAGAAAATTATGTTTTCTCAACCAGAACAAAGCTACATCTTTGTGGCTTCCGTAAATCAGATTTACCTTTCCCCAGCCATCCTTATTAGCACATGCCATTTGAAAAAATATATACAATAAATAGGAATACCTCTAGATGTCAAAATCTGGAAAGTGTATATGGTAAATCACCACAACAAAAGACCTAGAACACTGCAGTGCAAGGGACAGCACAGGCTCTTACAGGCTCCTGTCCCTGGTCCACACAAGCATCCCTGGAAGTAGAACCTGAGAAAGAGTTTAAACAGCTAAGAGGGAAAAAAAAGTCCTTATTGGAGGTAATATTCATTCTTAGTTCCCATAAATCACTTAGGCCCTCAGTTAAATGTGATTTGTTAAAGAAAAGTACTGCATCCTTATTTGCTTTGGGATGCATAATAAAGCTCCAGGATTTTAATTGATTTTAACATTAAAATAATAGGTTTTGTCAAAGCTGAGGAACCATCCATTTAAAGAATGAAATCATGGGACTGAAGAACTGGTATCAGTCACCTCTGAGTACATTGCAGAAAAAGGAAGTGTTTGCTAGACTTATCCATCCTCAGCAACTTCAAAATTTCAATAAAGCTCATTCAAGGTGTGATATATAGCATTTGTGAATGTAAAATCAAAAGAAATACTGAGTAATAATAACCTTTGCATTGTGTTGTCTGCTTAAAATCCCTGGAATACATACAAATCACACCATTTAGTAAATTAAATCTACAACAGAGAAATAAATACCTGAATTTCAGACCTTCTGTACACATGAAGTGATAAAAGACTGCAAACAGGGAGAATGTCTCTCACCATTTAAAACTATCCCTTTGGTTTCAATCCTGTATATGTATTTTGCAAGTAAATACCAACGCCTACCAAGGAAGGCAGTCTTACACCAGCACACGACAGGGGTCTCTTGGCACTCGAAATGTGACAATCCAGCCTATATTAAATGCCACAGCAGCATTGCTTCAGCTGCAAAACCATTGCCAAAGCACCTCGTGGAAAGACCAATATGTACTACACACAGCTCTAAAAAAAGGGTGTTGCACTGGCACAGTTAAACTGAAGCAATTCTGTACATAAGAATGATGTGCTGATTTAAAAGTGGATTGTTTATTTGTTTATTTTTGTTTCACAGCAGTGCCATTTCTATGGCCAAAGTATGCTTCAGGCTTAAATAATTGCTTGGATTGTCAGTCTTATAGGATTAGCGATTTTAAATGAAGGAATGGGTTGCAAGAAAAAGTCATTTCGTGCTTTGAAAAGAACTTTTATTTATTTCAAAGGCTTGGAACCTAGAACCATCACTCCATAATCTTATTCAAATGTTGGTGTCATCAATGCATTTTAAATCAGCATTTAATTAGGTTAAATAAAGAAAATAGAAGCTGCTAAGAAAGCCCAGTAAGAATTTCTATTTCTAGATAAAGCTGCTTAAAATGCATAACCAATTCTGCTAACTGTGGGATGTGAAGCACACAACTGAGTTTATAGGTGTTTAGTGAGAATTTGTGCAACTTAGTGTGTCACTGTGAGTAGTCAGCACAAAGAGAATGATATAAATATAGAAGAGTGGGCCTATAACCTCTACCTAATTGAAAAACTACATATATATATATTGCATAAGTCATACCCAGCAGCATTGGCCCTGGGCTGCAACAATGCTTACTTTCCGTCTATAAACGTTCATCTGCCCAAATCAAAAAAGTTCTTTTTACCTTTTTTTAGCTCAAATGAACATACAGACAAGGCAAGCTTTAGGGAACATTTCTGGTATTTAAACTCTGTCAATTAACAGTGCTGTACCCAAATCCCATCCAAGCCATAGCATGATCTTAAGAAAGCAGAATTGTATCAGTGTGGAAATCTGTAGCAGAAAAAGAAATAAAAATTAGGTAGGTCTAATTGAATTGCAGTAGCTTGTCTGAAAAACACCTTTGCTAGCCACTTTGAAAAGGCATTAGAGACCACATTAGGAAACTGTTTTGATTTTGAAAATCTTCATTACTGCCTGCTTTGCTGAAATTACTTTCAAAATCATCTTTGCTACTCCTGCTTTGCTTAGAGGACTCACTGCTGATGCCTCCTCCTGAGCCTTTATTTGTCTGGAGGTTGAAAATAATGCCAACGTTACAGCTAAAACTTTCAAATGGATGAGGATAAGCCAGCTTCAGCAGGATTTTATGTGCCTTTTAGGCCCTTATGTGAACACTAAATTTTAACAAAAAACTCCCCAGAGGAGGTGCCCCACCACAGTCTGGTCTCTGCATTCACAGAAAGCAGAAGGAGAAAAGGGTAGAGCTATCTACTACTATGGCAATGGGGTTTTCTGGCCTTTGGGTACAGCTTTACACTTTCCACACACAAGTTGGGGAACTTCAGGAAAGCAGTAAGCATTGATAAGCCTCATATTAGCACTTCACCTCACTGACACCTGCTCCAGTCCTGGCTCTCCAGGACTAAGTGCTCCTGCTGCTCCGATGCAGACCCCAGAAAGCTGTCAGCCAACTTCCCCTGGATTGCAAGGCCCATCCCCTAGATGTGACAGGAGTGTTCACACTGTGGGTGCAAGTATTCATAACAAATAGTAAACCAAACATATGTGTCATTTTTAGCAAGGCTTGATTACACTGATTACTGATGTAAGACGAGCTACCTAAATGTATGTCAACTACAGAACAAGGGCCCATCCATTTGTTCTGCTCCTTGTCAGTGAAACAGTATCAGGATCATACTTCTGAAGCAAGACAAAAACTGGTTCCACTCTCTCAAGGAAAACATATTCTCAAAAGGAGGATGCAGCCTACCAAAAGCAGAAGAAAGAAGCAGCAGTCACTGCTTAATAATGTACATCATTAAAGACTAAATTTGGTTGTGTAGGACTTTCCACAATCTAACTACAGTGAGTAGGATTATATACATATATATATATATATGCATATAAAAAAAGTGAAGAGGAAAAACTGCTCCCAATTCTGTGTTTCCTAGCACTGAGGATTCAAAATATCATCTGAAGCACCTCTGTCTCACACTGGCTCATTCTTTAATTGTGTCAGTGTAATATTCACGCAATTATGAACTATAATGACCAAGTCCCACTCTGAAATCTGAGCCCTAAAGGCTACATATGTTATCCAAATATATAACTGAATGCTAAGCACATTGGGATTCTTTCAACCACAAATTTACTTAATTACAAATATTCCTAATGTTGCAGTAGAAGCATCATGTTCAACTAATTATAGCTCAGAACAATTTTCTACTATATCTTCTGGAAAAGAAATAGCATTTTTCAAAGGTATCCAATTTTCATAGCCTTCAGCAAAATACTTCAGCTAAATTTCTTACCTCTATTAGCATAATCTTTACTATTAAGCCATTTGTGTACATTAGTTTTTGACTAACTCTAACCTTCTGACTGACAGGATTATAGACATAATGTTTACTCAGGGGATTTTTCTACTTACAGAATCAATCTGCAAACCTCTCACTGTCTTAATTATAGCCCATGATTTCATGTCATCCATTTCCACATCCTCAAAAACATGAGGAGGGAGACCCTATTTCTAGAGGTGGCTCCCCATGGCTCTTTGCCAACAAAAGTGCTTATGACAGTGAATTATACTCTTCAGAAACCTTACTAGTTTTTGTAGCTAAATTAGACATTGCTTTGTCACCATTGCCTGAAAATAGTCAGAGACTGGGAGATGCCTGGGTGCCTGGAAATAGCATTTAAGAAACAGGCCCTAAGCAAGATACTTGCAACCCAGATAAAAGCTGGCAAGACTAGCTAATTATATGGATATATTTGGGTCAGGTAGTACATGCCACATCAGACAGTTTCAATGAAAAAGGTAGCGGAAAGAAACGTCTACAGCACACACACTTCCCCCTCCACCAGTAAATACGTGACAACACAAGCTCCCCAGTAAGGGCAAGCCAAGAGAAGATTCACAGCAGGTCTACAGAGAGGAGAGCATCAGGGAAACATGAGGTCAGGCTTAGAGCACATCCTTGGCTCTGCCCAGCTGGAAGTCACCTCTTACTGCTTGGTGACACCACAGCATTCCAGTCAGGCACTGATCCTCCATGGCACTGATCGGCCTTCAGCACGAAGGCTGAAAACAAGCCTTTCCCCAGCGCATCCCCATGAAGCTCCCAGCACAATGTCGAGACAGATGAGATTGGCTCAGTTGGACAGAGCATGGTGCTAATGCTGCCAGGGTTCTGGTTTCAATAGCTGTATGGGACATTCACTTAAAAGTTGGACTTAATGAACCTTGTGGATCCCTTTCAACCCAGAATATTCCATGATTCTGTGAACAGATAAACTCAGGGTACGATTGTGGATAAGGCCTTGCCTTTAATTTGTCAGATGCTTCAGCAGTCAAGTAATAAAACAATACAGAGCCAAGTTTAACACTCAAATACAAGTGATTCACTGTCTAACTTTTACCAACCTTAAGGACTAAACAAGTTTCTTCCCTTTGAAGAAAGACCCAGTGCCATGAAGAAGACACAGTAGAACATGCAGCAGTGATGGCTAAAGAGCAGTAAATTTCAGTTCATATTAATACATGCTGCAAACCCAGGTAAAAAGGAGTAGAAGAAATGCATATTCTTCTATATTCCCTATACTGAAAATAGTCTTATCCAGTAATGCAGATGAGATGATGATTTACTTTTACAATCACCCCTACATAAGACCCCAGAGTGTGCAAAATGGCCTTTACACAAAGTTGTATACGATGAAATCAGGATGATAATATTTTTTTACGTTATAAAATGCAGTCAGATATAGCTGCAATAATAATTTTTTAAATTATCAAAGTCTTCTATTGACAATGCTATACATAGAAGAGAAAGCCAAATATTTATTCTACAGTTAGATGGAAAGATGTCCTCTTATAACAAACACAAAGAACAGTCGCTCAGTCCCTGGCATTCTTTGTGAATATTTCCCAGAATTACTGGTGACAGCGTCTGGCCAGTACAGCTATAAGTGTGCTTAAATATTTAAAAGTAGAAAAGAAGAAGCATTTTTTAGCTTAAATTTGTCATGAATATTTTTGGCATGAATTTTTAAAAAACATGATCATGGATCTTGTCAGGATATGAGCATCATAGTGATGCCTTAGGATTTTAGCTAATTCCACCTCCCCATAATACCAGGGGTGTTTGCACAATTTCTTCTGAGTTACCTGATGCTGACTACAGCACTGAACTGGGGTCTGATCCAGCTTGACAGTTTCTGTGTCTCTTTGCACTTAACAAGGTAGAACTAAAAATACAACAAAAAAAATCAAACAATGCAGAGACATTTCTGGTGATCCATTGCAGAGACAATTTTTAAAAAAAAACTAGATTTTCCCTTTTTTTTACCAGAGTGGCAAAACAAATCTACTTGGGTTTTTTTTCATATTATAATCAAATTTGCAATCATGGAAAACAGACAAACCCACTCTTTTTGTTTTCCCCTAGAGTTTTCTGTAGCAGTCATTACTAATGCATTTGTTAAGCAGAAGCCGGGTGGAACCAAGAAAACAGGAGCTAACCTGCTACTCCTCTGATCTGGGTGTCCAAAGAACAAGGATTTGTTGCAGTCATTGGATTGCCACCTGCCTAAGGCATTCAACTGTATCTAGCACAATGATGCTGGAAAGCATTCATGAGTGAATACACAATAACATCTGTATGTTTACAGCATTTGTGAAAGGTGTGGGTGGGGCGATTTCTCTACAGTGTGTTTCCAGAGCAAGTCAAACCCATTAATTAAATTCATGCTCTTGTCCTGCTTCAAAAGCAAAAACACAGATGATTTATGGGCACTGACAGCTGCAGGAACCAGGAGCTGGTTTTGCTCACTCCCCGTCCTTAATTAATTTTGAAGCATCTGGATAGGTTGATTTTTCAGATTGTGATCATACAAAAGGCTACATATCCTGAATTTCTACAAAGGAAGAAAAAGACCTGTTCCATGCAGAGAACTGCCTGCCATGGTTTCTCAGTGCTGGCTGAACAGTGTGTACTGAAATTGTGTACCTCAGCATCCCTGTGCCTGCCCAAGCAACTTGTAGGATAAAGCTGTAAGAGGTCCCAATCTTAAAACATTTCTTCTCCAGTAATTATTTTACTTGTCCTATAAACAAAAACTCTAAAATGAGAACCTGCAGAACAGTGTAATCTACAGCAACAAAAAAAAATCTCTATTAACAGACCTAGGGAAATTGCCACAAACACTTCCTTCTACAGGGAATATCAATATCTCTGTATTGCCAAAGCACATAATGATATATGCAAATATAAACATAGAGCAATACACCAGCGTGTTTATTTCTTCTTCTAGGTTCTTTAAACAGGAGACAGATTGCTAGCAATTGGGGCTGAAAGCTGGAGGCAAGCAATCAGAAGACATTTAACACACAAGCTAGGAACAGGAAACTGTGACGGAAGTGGAAAATTTTGGGTACTGGACTTTCACCCTTGGCTCCTGTGAGATTTTTAATGCTAAAGAACTATATAAACATAGACAGATTATATTGACATTGCTTTACCTGCCCAGCAAAGCCATATGCTCCTGCAGACCTGGCCAATAAAGATCAAAGCTTTCCATGCATTAATGAGCTAAACCTGGGTGTTACATGTTTCATACTATGCTGTAGATCTATATCGACCTATATTGACAGAGAGAAAGGCTGAGCCAGAAGAACTCTGAATCTCTCTTTCAATCAATTATTTTATCATTCTGTACCACGCTTTGTAAAACAGAAGGCAAATTTATTTTGTTGTGATTCATAGGCCAGGCAGCAGAAAGGCTGCCAGGAGCAAGGATACTACCATCTAAAACAGCTCATGATCACTAGTTACCAGGAAGAAATAAAAAGTATCCAGCATGGTCTATAAAAGTGGTGGAGCAAACAGAATATAAAAGTCTTTCTGCCAGTGACCCAAAGTGGCCTCACTAATAGATGACTATGACTAAGAACCTCTACCTAGACATGAATGGGCATATGAGACAACACTATCCTTAGCTAATAGAAAGATAGTAACTCCAGAAAACTCTTCTACAACTGGCAAGACCACAGAGCTCTTTCAAACAGCCTATTTTCAGCTGTGAATCAAAATCTCTCTTTTTGTCAGCTTGTCTTTACCACTCAGGAAACAACTTGTGCCTTTTAGTTACTGATGAGGTGCTTCACAAATCAGGGAGATTGGTCAGATTTCAAAGAATTGTTAAACAATGTTCATTAAAGATTACCTGTTGCATAGCATCTTACCTGCTAACATTCTTCATGTTGTTGGTGACAAGTTTGATATTTATAAGGAGTAATGTGATAACAGAATTCAAGAGCTGATATACTGATATACAAAAAAATTCTTAAATTCAAGAAAGTTTGATAGAATAACTAAGCTCAACATGACTATAATTCCAATGTACTTTTTGTACAGAAAACTGACTATTCATTTCTCTTCCTCCTCAATTCCCTCAGTAAACCAAGACCCAAGAAAACTATAGTTACCTACATTTCCTTCTTCTCATTCCTATAGAGTCTAAGAGAGAAGTGTGCAGTTTGACAGCCGGAAAATTATTTCTTCACTCCAAGCATTCCCAGAAACAATTCAGGATTTTCAAATTCAGCTCTGATTTCACAAAACTGCTCCCTTTCCTGAGCTTAGAACAGAATCTTAAAGGCTTTGAATCCATACCTAGCAAGGTTAATCAAAGTTTTACCATCAAAATGCAGTGAGCACATTAATACAACCATATGTAAACAATTATAGTGAAACACATGGGCACAATCACAAAGAATGCAAGGAAATCAGAGTTTTGTTCCACTGAAACTTAAATTGCAATGAAGAACTGAACTCATCAAAAAGACCCCCAAAAAAGCTGTTGAACAGACTTTGCAGCATAGAAAATATTTGAATGGTACCACAAAAGCACAAGGGCCAAGGCTGATAGAGAAGGAAACTATGAGGGGAATGCAAACCTCAGGGCATTTAAATTAAATGGGCAATTAAAACCACTATTGATAGCTAAACATTTGCTGAAACTCTCGGGGGCAGCATAGAATTCTAACACTTTTTACCAACAAAGGAAAACAAGTAGTGCCTACAACCAACTGATCTTCAGCTCAGCATGGAAGACCAAGCTATGATTTCCAGAAAGAAAGAGTTAAACCCTCTGTTGAGTAAAATATGTTATTTCTCTTTGATCCTTAGGGTGAGGGATACTTTTCTTACGAAAAGTGCTCATCGACTTCACACATTATACAAAGACAGGCTGTGTGTGGTGTTTGAAAGTTTCAGGGTGGGAGCTCCTAATGGAGCAGGACCATAGGTGGATCAGAGTGACAACTGTCCAGCCTGCTCAGAGAACACAGCACCCCATGCACACTTCCAGTGGAGGACAAACACAGCTTTTAAAACCAAAAGCCTAGAAAGACATTCAAGAGCAGCACAAGAAAGTAACTAGGGAAATAACTTCTCTGTGTCAAAAAAGTTCCGAAGCTTATGTATGGTCTGTGCCAAAGCAAGTTTAGAGTATTTCATTTTGATTTTGGTTTTATGACTTCAAGATAGCATGTTTTCAGCAACTAAATGAGATGGAAAATGCTAATATGACCTTCTGAGAGCCTGATGATTTTGTTTAAATTCCAGGTTATTTTGGAATGTGAAAACTACTTGCTGCTTGCATCCATGACAACCATGTAGATACTGTTCACTTCAAGAATCTACACCACCATGGTAAGCCATATTCCAAAGATTGAGTCTCACTGGTAATTGTGTTGTGCAGTAAGCTGGAGTGACTAGATGTATAAGGCTTCATGTTTCTGTCTCAGAGAGTAATATAAAAACTATTAAACAACCTAAGCAAGAAGCAAGCAGGATATGGCAACGTACCTTGATTTATGAACACTGTTTTACACACCAGACAAGTATTAAGTTTCCTAGAATATCTCAAAAAGGATGTTGCTAAGCAAAGATGATGGTAAAAAGAGTATTTAATTAAAATGTCTGTATGCAATTTGTAGGACTAATCGCCATGCTCCAAATTATCACCACCAAGCAGAAGAGGAAAAAGGTCGAAATACAGTGAAAAAAAGGATACTTTTAACTCAAGTTTAAGAACAAATATAGAATGGTTTATGCCTAATACTATCTGACAATGAGAAAATTTTCTATCGGCCGGTTTCTACACTTACTTTTCTGTTAAATATACCTCACTTGAGACTGAGTTTTTAGCACTCATTTTAACATTATAGGCAAAGAGTTTCACTAATTTATTTGCTCCCCTTTTCCTCAAAGAAAGAAAAGGCACAGTCTACTTTTGGGTCAAAAGCCAATTACACACATCAGACAGAAGCTGACAATAAAACCAGTTATCATTGGACATGATAGAAGGAGTCAGCTGACAACTTACCAACAGCTGTGACTCCCAGCAACTCTCCTTTTTGGCATTTTCATTTTAAATTTCTACAGAATTATAGGAATTTCCCAGAGGATTCAAAATAAACAAACACAACCCAATAATAAATTAAAGGAAAACCCTATAGCTAACCTCCTACTCCAGAATTTGTTAAACAGACAAAAGGAAAGTACAGCATTTAAGAATGCACTTGAAAGTTTAGTTTTAAAAGTTACCTCTTTTGAATTTGTTAAATGAAATCTCTATCCTTTCATAACTGGACCATGGATTTTATTTTTCATTTTACTTTCACTGTATGCACAAATGTTTAGGCCATGGCTTACACAAAATAAATAATGCTTCAAAACAGAATTACACTGCAAGTAAGATTACCAGAGATCAGAACAAAAATTAAAAGGAGGAATCTTCTTAGTAATTAATAATGGTAGCTATATTGTTAAAAAATAGAATTAATGCAAAAAAGGACATAAAATGACCCCAGTAAAAGGTTGCATAAAACCAGGAGCACACCATGACTCATTCTTCATAAGCTTTATTATTCACTTCACATAAAGTACTGATCACACTCTTAACAGATGCACAAAACGATTCTTAACCCTTTGCAACAGTATAGTAAGATTGAATAGGGCTATAAATCTTCTAAGTGCAGCACAAACATTAAGCTCTTAGAAGGATATGAAATGGTGACATACAAGACAACTTAAGTGACTTGCTCTAAGGGCAAATGAATTGAGGCTGAATGAATCCCAGGTTCTCCTTAGCAATGAGTCACACCAGATATCCAGGCCACTTAAATTTGCATTTAGTTTTCAATCATATTTCAGGAGGCTTTTAATAGAAAGTCTTCTAAATATCACCTATGGATCAGACACTATGCAGTGCTGCTCTCTTGAATTTGTAGGCAAACAGCAACCATTAAACTGGAAGCTAAATAGTGAAATTTTGTAAGAACTTGTCAGAGTTCACCCATAAATTCTGAAAATTATAACTGCAAAGAATATGTATGCAAAGAGAGTGCAGCAAAAAGAGCAGCAGCAGCAGCGATGACCATGTTGCTTGTACTGGCCTTGTTGCCTTGTACTGTCCCTCCCCAGCCCCATTCCCTATGGATGTTGAATTCAGGAATGAACTACCCTGGCTTAGACCCTAGGAGTGCTCTGCTGAAAGGGATCTCTAGGCTAATAAAAACTTCACTCTCTTACAAGAAAAGCCTTGCAGGTTTCAGGAATGGTGCAAGCAAAACTCTGTGTGGATTTGTGGTTTGTAATGTAAGCTACACCGAGATTTTTCAAGTTATCACTCAAGCAGAGAGATGCTGAAAATGAAAGAAAGGACATGGCCCAATTTCTAAAACCCACAGCAAAATACATTGCCCATTTCACAGAAATGAGCTTGACTTGGTGATTAATGCATTATTGCATACACACACAAATTCACATGGGCTCACATTTTGCTCACTACAAGAAATACTGAAAATATTTGTATTTTTAAAGGAGAAAAAACATCTGCATTGCAGTATTGTTATACACTAATTCTATAACTATCTCATTAATTTGTCTCTTTAGAAAGTCTTATTAAAAAACATTTTGCTGAGCTTTCCATTTAGTTAGAGCACATGTCTGAAAGAACAGCAGCTTTACCAATATCTAGAGTATTATTGCAATGTCAGGCATTTCTTAAGTTTCAAAGTTTGTGACAATCTGAAGGGTGAAGTTCTGACAAGCACACAGTAAAGTTTTAACTGATACTAAAATATCCTGGCTCCCAGAATGAAAAAGAAAAAAGAAAAATAAAACACAAAGAAAAAATAATCCCATAATACTGCATATTTGAGAGTCTTCTAATTTTACTGTTGTTGTTTAAACACTTCACATGAGTCCTAATCCACTGTAGCAAAGCTTATGCTCACTTTAAGCAGGTTAGCATTCCAGTTCAGCTCAAGGGGATGAGCATACTACTCAAGTGATTTATTTGATCACTGTCTAAATTTAAAATTCACAATGGTACCAAAAGGAGGTTATTCTATTTCCCCATTTTTACAGTAGACAGTTGATGCCTCAGAGTATCCTTCTTACTTATGTGTGCACATGAAGAAACCACTTGCAAAGCGTTTTACTATTGCAGGACCAAGACATTTAAAACAAATCTTTCAAGAAGTCGATGGAGTACAATCGGAAAGGTAGGATTATTTTTTTTTCTCCTTGTGTAGGTTTAAAACTTACTGGCCATTCACTGTTGTAACTTCAGCATTCCACAGCATAAACCATCTCCCTCTACAGTACTCCACAATATTTTCTAGTGTCGACACTCAGTTGCTACAAGCACTAGTGACAGAAGAGAACTGTGCTTCTTTCCAACACATGATTCCTGATGTAGCTAACAAAAGCTTGCCAGTTTCCACTCTGAAGTTTAGAAAAAGATACTGTACAGAAGAAATACAGGAATACAAAATTGAATCAATCTAAGACAGTTAACACAGGTGAAAAATGGCAAGAGAAAATGTGAAAATGCAGGCATTTGCTATGGGAAGAACATGAAGAATGGAAGGCAAGCAGGGGAAAGGGGGGATTTGGAAAAAGACAACTAATTGGAAAACATAAGGATTAATTTGGTTTGAGAGGGAGAGCACACTGACTTCTAACAGTTTCCTTACAAAAAGCTGCAGGTTATGCCATTAAATGGTCAAACACAAAAGCACAATATCCTGACAATTTTAAGAAATCTCTTTGGTCAATGTGTTGGATTTTTGGGGGGTTTTTTGTTGGTTTTGTTTTGGGGGTTTTTTGGTGTTGGTTTCTTTTATGTGGTGGGCAAGGGGATGGTTTTTGCTGGGTTGGGTTTTTTTACTTTTGTATTTACAAAAGAGAATCATTGACTCATTCTAACTGCTTATGGCTTTATCCAATTTTCTTGGTATTAAGAGAGGCTGATGTTCTGAGCAGTACAATAATACCACCACAATACCTGCCACAAGCAATATTTCGTATGATATAAACAAATCAGAAGCATCTGAAATATTCAGGGCAAGATGATTTTTGAGCACACTAAGCTACAGTTGAATACCAGAGCTGAGATCACATATCCTGCCTGGCCTAAATCCTGCCCAAAGGCATATACACAAAACACTCCAATACCTATATTTGAAGCAATCTCCATAGACATCCCAGTCTATTTTCAGAATATTGCTCCCTGAAGTAAAAATGTATGGCATACTTAAAGGATAAAGGCCTGTTAAACTCCTGCAGTGTCTCTTCATGCCCACTTCCAAAGACTCGACAGGATAAAAACAAACAAACAAACAAACAAACAATCAAACAATCAAAGAAGCACTCAGCCTTTCCATAGAACTGACGTGCAACCACGAGTTTTCAATAAGTTAGAATGACAGAATTACAGGAGTTAAGCTGCTTAGAATTAATTGCTGATTTCCTAAGTTGTATTTTCTTATTTTAACTTACAAGAATTTCACAATATCTAAAATATATGAGATCTCCATCTCTCTCTCTTTTTCCATCTTCCTCTGTTCACCAAAATCACCTAAAGATTCAAAGTCTTTCAACAGCATGTTTTAAAGGTTCTGTTATGTTTAGCCCCAAATTTCTGCAGAAAGCCAATAAATTATTTTTGCACTCACAGGCAAATACAAGAGGCAACAGCTTCCAGCAGACGGACGAACAAAGAGCTTGATTTCATAGTGTACAGAGTGCTGCTATGCTGCAAGCGAGTGGTCCTGTGTGACAATGTAGATGGCACAATCACAGAATCACAGAATCACAGAATCACAGAATAAGCTGAGTTGGAAGGGGCCCACAAGGATCATTGAGTCCAGCTCCTGGCCCTGCACAGAACCATCCCCAGGAGTCACACCCTGTGCCTGAGAGCACTGTCCAAACACTTCTTGAATTCTGTCAGGTTGGTGCTGTGACCACTTTCCTGTGGAGCCTGTTCCAGTGCCCAACCACCCTCTGGGGGAAGAACATTTTCCTAATATCCAACCTAAACCTCTCCTGACACAACTTCAGACCATTTCCTCGGGTTCTGTCACTGGTCACCACAGAGGAAAGATCAGTGTCTGCCCCTCTTCCCCTCATGAGGAAGTTGTAGACTGCAATAAGGTCTTTCCTCAGTGTCCTCTTCTCCAGGCTGAATAGAATAAATGAACTCAAAATATTCTTAGGAAGCATTCTGGCTTGTCAAGTTTTTCTCACTAAATCCTACGGCAGTATGCTGTAGCCTTCATGCTCACTGTCTGACATTTTTCATTTTTCTAATGTTCCAAGTAGGATTTCTCATTGATACCAGCATCCAAAAACATGTTAAAAAGCATGTAAAACTCATAAATAAAGCATGTAAAACTGATACAGTAAAATGGAATTATTCCAGGAAGCTAAAACAAATAGCCTTTATATATATATACAGTTATATTCAGCTAAAAAACAATCCACATCTAGAAAATACTTCTATATTTAAGCTGGCTTACACTCATCAGCTGATTCTGTAAATGGAAGTCTAAGAAAAAGTGACTTCTAGACCAGAAGACAGCACCCACACCAACTCCCAGTCAAAACCACAGAGGAGGCAGTGATTATTTTACACAGTATTCAAAGAGTCAGAGAATTCCATCATAAATTAGGGTCCCCAGTTCAGTTTGACCCTCAGTCTCTAAGCCACATGTCACAGCTATCAAAATCATGTCCTTGATGGCATTCTTCAGCCTTGAAGCAGTCTGCTCAAGCCTGCCACTGGGAAAGGAGCAAAGCATAAGCAAGGGAACCTTCTGAATTGTAGACTCATGGCAGCACTACCTCAAGACCAAGTTCTAGAGCTGTTTCTATGTTAAGTGTTTTTAAAAGACATCAGATACTACCAAGGATTTTCAGATGAAGGGCTGGAACCCAAGAATGCATCCTTCAAAGTGCACAGTTGCACAAGATCACACAGAGACACTTTAACCTCTTAAGAGAAATGACATTTCAGATACAGTCCCTCTTGTTCCATAAAAATTGGCTATAACTAGTTTGAGGCTCCACTTGTGTTGCCAGACACAGATTCCCACTCAGGCCTAGCCTAACACAATTACTGGCTCAAATATAGTTTCTCTGCTGATTGCTTCTTTCACATGTACATGACCATCTGCCTCCCAGTTTTTGCCTTGTCACACACTTAGACCATGAATCCCTTGGGAAGTCGCACATTTCTATGTTTGCCTCTATACAAGATGAGACTAAACAGGACACAGGGTTTTAGGCCCTGCTATTAAATAAACTATTATATTTTATGGGATTAACAATTTTAAAAGACAGGAAACATAAACTTCAGTAATTAAAACACTAGACAATGATGTAAGTTTGGTAAGACCAAATGTAGAAAACAAGCTTAGCTGAAAAGGAAATGAATGGGTTTATGCTACCAGCTATATTTGGTTTTCCTTTATGCCAACTGGCTAATGATTGAGAGAGTTTTACCCTTTTCCCCACTCTTTCTTTTACTTTTTGAAAATAAAACAATCATTTTGTATGGTAAATAATGGGGGTAGGGAAATGTTCTGTGACCTAGTGCTGTGAATGATGAGGAACTAGTCAGAGAGAATGCATTTCTTTTTAAGTATCTGATAAATAATTAAAATCAATTGCAAAGAGCATAACAGGAAAAAAATTATGTGTTCAGATCACCTCCAAGTTGTAGCCCTCGTGCCCTCTAGGACACTCTGCTGCAGCAATAATGGCTCACAAAAAGGTTCACCTTCTGTGTGAGCTGGCCTTACTCTCTCAAGTGTTTATAAAACTACTACCAGAGATAGTAGTCAGTGAATGAAATAGTGAAAGAATGACTTCTTGAAAACAAAACAAAGAAAAAACAAACTAACTAAAACCAAAACAACACCACCACCACAAACAAACAAGCCCTGAAACTGTCAAGGTAGAAATAGGAATCCATGATGAGAATAAAACATGGCACTTCATATGCTGACTAATACTGTCAGGAAGTCACCAGGAGTAAGTGGAAGATCTGGCTGACCTTACTGGTTTGAAAAGAAGGACATTTTGAGGAGGAGCCTAGCAGGACTTAACATAGCTATGCATATTATTACCAGCTTAGGCAATGACCAACAGTTACAAATCAAAATAGAACACCTTTTGTAAAACCGATAGCATCTACTTTTCATTACCTTTCCCTTCTGCCAACTCACCCACAAACAACAAGTGCAGGTGTGCTCAAGCACTGCTGGCAACACCCAAACTTCTCTTCCTTGAGACCTGCCCACTGCTGCCTCTCAGTTTGGTGCAAAACAGCTGCATGAAAAAGCAGAAATGTGAAGGGGCAATGTGGGAGCAGAAAACCCGTCAGGATCTGATAAAAACACAGCTAGATGCCTGGAGGCATGGGAAGAAAGCAGCTGTAAAGAAGTGGAGTAATTTCTAATGTTGCATTTGCATCAATCCGGGTGCTCCCCATCCCAGCTGAAGCATTTACACTGGCACACAACAATTAGCAGGTATTGCCATTGCCGACTGTACTGGTACAGTTTCTTGTCAGTACAACTACACAGATGTAAGATAATTAGCACGTATTTTTCTAGTATAAGCAGAGCAGATTAAATCTGACCTTTTCTCTGCATTTTGAGAAAACAAATGTAGGCAGATATTTCCATTACTCTGACCATCCTGACTGCCAAAGTAGCTTCTTGTCAGTTCGTAGCCAGACATCCCACTGGCAGGATGCTCTTCCCCTACGCTGAGAAACGTCACAGCATGCACCCACAATCAGAGGGCATAACTGAACCCTGCACAGCAGACACACCTCTCAGCTAGGAGGCTGCTCTCTAGCTTGGATGCTGTTATGAACAATTCAAAGATGTAATACACAATTTATTATATTATAGTACTATTTCATGTACATCGCAATTATTGTAGACTGCTACTGTTGTGATCCTGGAACAAAGATCATAGTAACCGCACATTTTTGTCCACTCTTACTATTGCAAATTTCCTGGATAAACACTTAATATATGCATACCTTTTCAGATGACACAATACAAATACAGAGGTCAAAATCATGACAGCATACTCGCACTGGTTATTTGGTGAGTGGGCCATACTTTGGGGATTAGCTGATGCCATACTGATGGTTCATCAGGCAAGTATAGTGTTTGTTATCTGGGTATTTGATATTCATATAATCATAGAAAGGCTTGATTTGGAAGGGACCTTAAAGACTGTCTGGTTGCAATCCCTGTGCCAGGGGCAGGGATGCCAGCCACTAGATCAGGTTACTCAGGACTCCATCCAACCTGGCCTTGAATACTTTGAGGAATGGGACATCCACATCTTGTCTGGGCAACCTGTTCCAGTGCCTCACTACTCTCTGGGTAAAGAATTTCTTCCCAACATCTCATCTAAATTTCTCCTGTTTCAGTGTAAAAACCATTCTGCCTTTTCCCATTACTATCTACCCATGTAAAAAGTTGCTCTCCTCCATTCTAAGCCCCCTTAAAGTACTGGAAGACCACAACAAGGTCTCCCCAGAGCTTTCTCTTCTCCAGGCTGACCAACTCCAGCCTTCACAGTGTGTCTTCAGAGGGGAGGTCTTCCAACCCTCTGAATCTTTAAATCACTTTGCTCTTTAATCTCCTGAAAAGTGTGGGGTTCTGCTAATTAGAAACAATTCTGTTTAAGTTTCACTTGGTTTGCTTTGCCCCTTGCTATGACTGCTCACTTAGCTTTGTCATTTAAGGATTTAGTTATCCTGCTATATACTACCGTGATTAAGCAAAACCATTTTGTGACATCAGACCGACTTCCTCGGTAATGAAAAAACTACTCTCTGTCAGAACACAAAGCATCCAAATTTATGAGACCATAACTATGAGAGTTCTTTAAGTTTCCAGATAACAAGCAACACATGCTTCTGACCAATGAGACCCTCCAGATTTTGACAACTGGACTGATTAAAGTCACTTTTCTCCCTTGAAAAAACTACAAGTCTAAATCAGTTTCATGGCTTTACTGGGAAGAAGCCTAAATTATATCACTAAATCCCACACACAAAACCAACATCAACTTTCGTGTCTTGAATAGTACACAAAACACATCAAATTCTTCCCTCACTGAAATAAATAGCCATTGTCTGTACACAGTGTCTGTGTGCAATATCACCCAGAAGTCTGACACTTTAGTCATGAAAATGCAAAGAATCAGGCCACCTTGAACAATGTACAGTCCATGGGCTTGATTCAGCCTGGCCAGGGAGAAAGGAAACAAATCACTTTAGAAAAATACATTCTCAGTCTTAACAACTGATGACAGGGTAAGAATTATTTGCATTGAAGCAATGATCATATTTATCTGTTAAAAGTTCCGTTTGAAAAGAAACAAGCAGAGAGTGGCAATGGAGTCAAACATCCAAAACTGACAGCTGTAAGTCACCACTGTAGTCAGGCTGTGGCTCAAGAAGTTTTACATGAGTTTTTGATGAATCTCTCTGTGTCGACTTCTCCTGTCTTCACAGTTAGCTGTACTAGAAATGCATGCAAGCTGTTCAGTGGGCAAATAATATTCTCAGTAGAAAATAAAAGTGGCTGGTAGACCTGTACAGCTGCTCAGCTCTGTAAAATAAAGAAAAATAGGACAAGCAACAACAACCTCGGCAATAACTTTGGGCTGGCAGGATAGCATAAGGCTCTTTCTGGCAGACACTGACACTCCTTATTCCGAAATATAGAGCCTGTCTCCCTCAAAACAGGAGAGTAAACTGCAGCAGAAAAAGCACTTGCACAGTTTTCTTTTCTTGCAGAGCAGCACAGATAGCAAGGACTGCAGGGTGACTCGAAGTCAATCCACAGGTCATACTCTGTCAGCAGGGTGGCACAGCCAGGTATCTCACCAGGGCTGGTCTGCAAGACAGCTGAAGCACAGAAACAACACCTCAGTGCTGCATTTTAAGAAAGTGTGAACAAAAAGACTGAAGTCAATTCAGCTAGCAAAAAACAGACTAAAATAGCCTATGAGGTGGGATCTGCTTCCTGTAAGGGATCATATTACAGTATTTCCTCAGTGTAGTTCATTTGTTTTAAATTAAATATGTCAATTGAGTTATTCCCTGAAGCACACTTAAAATAAATTTCCAGATTAAGATTCAGTAAGGAAAAATGAAATTAGATTTCAGTCCAGCTCTAAGTATTGGTCTCAGTGAAGCTTTGAGCACAGACTGTGCTCTCCACAGATCATGATAGAATAATAGAATAGTTTGGGTTGGAAGAGATCCTTAAAGGTCACCTAGCCCATGCCCCCTGCAATGAGCAGGGACATCTTCAAGTAGATCAGGTTGTACAGATAATTCTGGGCCCAGAATGTTTTGGGTTCCCCTGCTCCCCAAGCCTATACCTGTTCTGAGGCCCTCTGGCCTCAAAACAGTGACTAAGGTCAGGAAAAAACCCACAGGATTTGAAGCGTTCTCTGTATTTTACATCTGTTCTTACAGATAATATTCGTGCAACAGTAGTTATTACAGTTGGTGGTGGGGTCCGTGGCTGTGACCCAGGAAGAGATGACCGGTCTGGGGAGATGGTCCCGAAAGGAATCGCCTGCCCGAAGTCTGGTATCTTCCTCTCAGCTGCTGGCAGAGGAGCCCTTGCAGAGGCTGTCAGCTCTTTAGTGATTGTCAGCTCGTGATTCCAGCTCAGCTCTGCAGGGCAGCCTCCAGGCCAAACCAGACCAGAGAGAGAGACGAGAGGCCCGTGTGGCTGGTTCCGCACAAAGGCAGCTTTATTGTGGGTCCCCTCCGGTGAAGGGAAGCCAGGGACGACTTCTCTCCTCTACAGAGGCGAACTGGTCTTCTTTTATAGGGATACAGGGGATCAGTAGGGAACCAATGGATTACAGAGGGTCTGGGACAGACCAATGGATTACAGAATGATCTGCATAGGGTCACCCAAAGGATTGTGGGTCTACTTTTCCTCACCATGACTCAAAGTCCTTTCCAGGGAGTCCTGCTGGGCGATTGTGAAATCTTCTATCTCAGCAGACATCCCTCCAGGGCAGTGGCTGGGCATATCCCACAAGTAATGATTGGCCTACACAGTGTGTGGCTAAGTTATGTTCCTCGTCTTTTTTCCTTTACAAGATTTTTCCTGTTATTCTCTCTCCCCCTCTAGCATGGGCTGGTAATTTTTTCTACTGTATGTTTACTAGTTTTCTAAATTTCTAAATATAGTTCTTCTCAACTCTAACACCCTCCTACAGTTTTCCTGTGCTTCTTTTATATTATCTGTCATCCAGATCAGTTATTCCTCTGCCTCCACGCCTCAGTAACACACAGACTCGTAGAATGGTTTGGATTCAAAGGGAGTTCAAAGGCCATCTTGTCCACCCGCCCTGCAATGAGCATGGACATTGCACTCCTTTCCTCCAGCCTAGGCGCATCTGACCCTTTCTCAGACTCAGCACATGCTGAGGACAGTCTCTGAAATCTTCTGAGAGGGGTGAATACCTACTTAGCACAGAAGGCAAACTGCACCTCCTGTTAGGAGAAGCTTTTCAGGTGCTAAAGCTAAGATTATTCCCACCCCACATTCTCCATATTTCCTCTGCACATATTTCTATGCAAGCACTTTCTCCTCCCACACTTGCTTCTGTGCATATGTCTCCTAGCTGGTTAGCATTTGGCATCTATGTAAGACCTTGTTAGCAAAAAAACACTGACAAAGTAAATTGTGTTTGTGTTACTAGTGAGGCAGACAGGCTTAATTTTGATGAACAAGGATTTCTGTCCATTGAAAAGAGACTGGTAGCTCAGGGCAGTATCCTCAGAATGGACAGGTTTCATGAAGGAGTGCAAAACACAGCAAACTGATGGGGAAGACACTGGCAGGATCAAGTCTGAAATGTGCCTCTACTGGAAAAAGTCATCAGAAAGAGGTACCTCAGGCCCCTGGGAGATACATCATTCAGGCTCATCAGCCCAGATTATACCCCTGTAGGAAAAAGCTCCTTACTTGCTAAGGTAATCTAGAGTGGGAAAGAATGGAGGTGAGTGAAAAGCCAAACAAGAGAAGCATCAGGGTGTGTGGGATGAAAACTCCAAACAAACTTAAAACAAACAAAACAAAACAAAACAAAAAAAAAAAAAAACCAAACAAACAAAAAAAAAAAAAAAACAAAAACAAAAAAAAAACCCCTGGATTAAAATTAATGATCTAAAATCAGAGTTGTCAGAGTTTGTCTGTTTGAGATCTACTACACAAACTATTTTAATATGGTCTCCCTCAGCTTTCTGCCTCTCTTCCTGGAGGTGTCTAAAAATAATTTAAAATAAAAATAAGGACAGAAGAAAAAATACACCATGAACAAAAATAAGACTGACCTTTTTCTGTTTCCATGTAAACTTCCAAGAATATTGAGAAAGGTGCCAAACCATTTTTATGACTCAAAAATATTTCTTCTTCCCTTTCCATGACATTATCTCTTGTTTATCTTTTGTTTACTCATAACACAGCCACAGTTTTAATAGACAATATGAGCTATGTTATTATGTAATTTAAATAATATGTAATTTAACCTTGTGTTTCTCAAATTCGACAAAGAAAAGCAGACTTCTCTTAAAGCATGCTGTGGCTTGAAACACAAGGTTGTGGGTTTGGAGTCAGACATTATTCTTGTTATCTTCACCAGGGTCTCACACTTTCAGGGAAAGTCCCATCTCATTCTCTTAGCAGATACCACCATAAATGTATTTAACAACTGCTCCTTTCTCAGCATTTGTTTTACTGATGGGATTTGTGTCCTGCTTTCCTCGAACTAAAACTAATTACTACCGCCTTCCATTGTGCAGTTTTTTTCCAACTTTTTCTTTTTAAACTTGCTCTTCTGTATCATATTGCTTTAAAGGAAGAAAGTCAGTCTTTCATAACATCAAGTCTTCCTGGTATCTCTGTGAACACTTAATATATGGCAGGGGTATTATATCTAGACTATCTTTTACATGGTCAGCTAGACTATCTTTTACATGGTCACATGGATGTCTGCTGGGTTGGCTGCGGCAAACAAACAAAGCTGGGCCTCTTCCATCTCTTTCATTGAAGAAAAGTGTCATAACTTTAAATGAAACAAGCACTGATACTGAATATGCAGAGGCTATTCTACACTGTCATGTTGCAAGAATCTGATTATTTTGTAGAAACCAGTACAAGCTCCTCCACAGAGACACACTTTAGGAGATTCAGCAGCTACTAAAAGCTGAAAAATTCAAGTTCAAAATTTGGGAGAGTAAAAAAAATTAGTTCTAGGCTTCCTTATTCCTTTCACCTCAACAGCTCCACCTCATTCCTGAAAATGCTCCAAGTGTCCCAGTCCACACCTAAAAAAACTTTAAAAAAAAAATGTCTATTTCACATTTTTGCAGAGGTTTAATGCCAGTTGATGTATTAGTGTTCAGGATTAAGTAACCGCATAATAACTAGTGACAGACATTTACAGGCCTTCAGAAATTTCACGGTCGAGAAAGAATACTATCTAGGATTTATGGCAGTTTAATCTGAATTCTGAGAATCTGAATGTTAAGGCCAAGGATTTTACTGCTACTTTGGACAGGTAGCCATTTCTTGTGGGGAAAATAGCCCCCAAAGTGTTCTAAAAGAAAGCATTCCACATCATGTCATGTTTATCTGAACTTACCGAATCAATTTAGCAGCATGGCATATCTGACAGAGTAAATACTTCATAAGGATGCAATGTTTCTAAATTCAGTATCAGTTAACATATTATCATCCACCGTTTGAAATTTCTATTGCTCTTTTGTTTCAAGTCTGTAGCACTTACTTGATTCAAACTGCTCCAGACAGCAGCTTTTTAGTACTATTTATCCATTAATGCAACTATGAACATCACACAATACACAAGTCTTTAGAGCTAGGTACCTAAAACAAGATAAATAGGATTAAAGCATGCCTTTTCATGCTATAAAAGCAATTTGTTCCCCAGAATTATTTTGCAGCCTGACTTGAAAGATTATTACAAATGAAAGGAAAGGGCAAGGAAAAAAAAAGCCAGTGTTCAGACAGTGACATTGTAAAACTATATTCCTGTTTCAGGGATGTGAAATAATTCATAAGATAACACAGCATAACACTGTTTTCCATATGTAGTAGTTTATTCATGCCAGAGGACAGATTCAGTTTTAACTCATCAGTGGGAAAGCTTAATGCAGTAGCTGCAGAGATAATTCCAACAGCAGCTATAATAATAAAAAAAAAAAAAATTAAAAAGGCAAAATAAAAAAAACAAAACAAAAACAACAACAACAAAAAAACCAAACAAAAAAAAAACCCAAAAAACCGGAAAGTGTTTTCTTTGCAAACAACAACAGTAATTTCAATTTATAATTGCCTTCTATGATGATCATAAATGTTTTTACAACAGAATAAAGGCTAGCAATTAGGACTTCCCAATGCTTAAAACCTATGAGCAATATTTTATGCTTTTGAAAAATCACAAAACTTGTAAATAAAATCACTGAGTAGGAAATCTGTCAGATAAAACTCTAAGCAGAAGCACCTTGACTTGAAGTGTCTACTCTTAGATAGAAGTAACGTCTATTGTCAGAGCTGGTCTACATACAAATTAGAACTGGGTTCACCAAACCTATAAATTTTAAAGCCAAGCCAAAGGCTGTGTGGGCATTTCAGTGGGCAATCCTTTTCAGATGAAAAACCCTGTACCAGAATTCCTGCTATGATGTTGCTATGGTATATGGGGTGAGAACACACAGTACAAGATCAGCAGAGATGTGGAAGGGAGACTGCATTTCAGGGAGAGAAGCAGCACCAAGAGAAAGGAAGCAAAGCAGCTGGCTGAAAAGCCATCCCAACAAGCACTGAACTACATCAAGCTGGCTACTCCTGATAGTAATTTCTGCTCCAGAACAGCTCATGTGTACACAAAGACACAAAGCGTAGGTATGAGCAGCTATACCCTAGGCTAAAACCAGCTGCTGAATGACTGTAGGCCCCTAGAGGCTCCAAGAATGAGAGGTCTAACATCAGGTATTTAGTTCCATGCTAACACCAGCTGTAGTCAGATTTTAGAGGGGAAATGTTTTGATTTACATTTCTACTACCGTAATTGCCACTTTGCAGTTCAGATCATACCTGAGAAGAATAAATCAATACGACTTTCCTTGGATGTTTTGTAAATAAATTACTGCAGAAAATACCCCAACCTTGCTTCATCAATTTCTGTTTTATGGGAAGTGAGCCACTGTCCTTAGGCATTGACAAAAGTATGCAAGGTTGTAGAGTATCGCAGAGAAAAAGAAAGGGCCTGAATAACAATGGACAAAACATATTAAATAACCTGCTCTGACTTATTAACTTGAAATAAGATAGCCACCACCCATAAAGAATATTGGGGGTTTTAAAGATTTTGGATGTTCAGATCTGGGACTTCAGTTTAGGTTCAGAACAGGAAAGTTCTCAAGGGTCCAAATTAGCAAACCATTTCTTCTCATAATAAAAGACTTCAGCGTAAGAACCATATAATAGATAGTTCTTAGCATCTCACTAGGTCAGGCAGTGGTGTAGCAAAACACAGCCTGCTAGTTCTAGTCAAACTCTGGAATTTTACTGTCGTGAAATGGAGGTACAACATCCTGCTTATAATAAAATGCCCATCCCAGGAACTTGTCTGTGTCTCACTAAGAGATAGCTCGACAAAAATGTCACCTCAGTGCTCAGTAGCTGTCACAGGGTCAAGTGAATAGAAACAAGAAGATATTAGGAAAGAATAAACCTGCTTCTTTCAGGTTTCAAACACCTTGAGAACTCTGCAATTGTAGTTCCCACACTTTATTTGGATAGGATGTTAAAATGCAAAAAGACTCAGAGAATACCACAAGGACAGTTCATAGGCATGAAACAATGGCAGTACGGGCAACATTGAAATGGATGAGCACTGAAAGGACCTCTGCTATAGTGACAACTGGATGTGATGGTCACTACCTCTTCTAATACAAGAACTACAAGGCACCAAATACTACTAGTAAAAACAGGCTCAAGTCAAACAAAAGCAGGTGATTCTTCACACAGGCAAGGCTGGTCTGTGGAAGTACTGAATAAAGGATGTGGTAGATGCTAGCAGTTCACTGTTTCAAAAAACAGCTGGGCAAATCCATGGTAGAGAACTTCATCAATAGGTACCAGGTGGAAAAAAAATATGGAAAAAAAATGCCCAACCAAACAACAAACCAACAACCCACACCCAAAACACTGACTTAGATTCTCCAAATCATAAAATTGCTTACGAAACTATTCTGGGAGAACACCACTATCTAAGAATTTTGAAATTCTTCCCCAGATTTTTCCCCATTTAAAGACCATTGCCAATGCAAGACAACAACCTACAAAGACCTTGAACAGTACTCCATCCATTCCTGTGTAGATATCTTTCTTTTTAGCTAACAAAACCCTTATAAACATGAGCATCATTTTCAGTGTAATTACTCATATATTAATTTCATAATGCTTCACTCACTGTCTCTCCCTTGCCTTCCCTTTCTCTCTTTTCAGATTAAAGAAAATCCAGATGGGGTGCAGGTGCTGCAAAATGATACAAAGGTACAGTAGAACAAGAGTTGCTTAGACAGAATAAAACAAAAGTATTAAACCATGTGTCTGTGCTCCCCTACACCTGTTCTTTCATTAGCCACTGTCAAAGGTTGGAGTTTTCTCAAAGTTTACAGCATCTTTAAGCATAGGCATACTGATTTCCTATGAATGTCCTTTTGATTTACTGTAATTAAGGTCCATTTCTATAACTCCTACCTCACAAAAGGAATTGTGTTGCATTGAAAACTCTTCTTTAGTAAAGTTTTTTCTCATTTAGGTAGCATGAGCTTCCCTCAATTCAGCAGAACTAGGAGCCGCTGAAACAAAGAACACTTTGTCAGATCCTCCCTCTCTCCCAAGCAGAAAATGAACTACAGTTCCTTGCTTCCATCATAGCTTTTAAATGTAGTTAGTTGGGGGGAGAATTCCCATATTAAAAGTCTCCCTAGAGAGGAGGACTACCTAGTTTTATAAAGACCACATTTCAGCCCCACTTGAGGGTTACTCCTTCCCTTGGCCACTTCTGTAGAACAGGTAAGGAAGTGGGGAGAAAATGTGAGAGAAAAAAGGAAGATAAAGAAAAGAAAGAAGCCCTGGAAGAGATAAGTCTAGGAAACAATAGAGCAAAAGAAAGAAAACAAATCAGGAGGGAAAAGGAAAAAAAAGAGAAAAGAGCAAAAGACTTGAAGGAAGAACATCAGGAAAAATGGGAGATATTTTAGCAACTACATGATATTAATTAACAATATTAATTAACAATCCATGCGATGACTACTCATTGGCTAATCAGATCCCCAGAGAAAACAAAACATAAGGCTGGAAACAAGCAACAACCAGCAGACAGTTCTCCAACATCCTCCTGGTGAATCTCAGTACAGGGGTTGGTTATGATCAGTCCTGGGAAACAGCAGCCAACAGCATAGTTCAGCATTTCCATCCGGTTTAACTCATTCTCAGGACCCAAGGTAAAGTTCAGTAACACTTGTTCCTCAAGACCTTCAGCTTAAAAATGAAGCTTAATCTTTTTTTGTAATTATATTGACTAACATCATAAGTAACATTTCCTTTACAAATTTTCCTTACTCAGCTATATTTTTGATCCAGAAGAAGTACAATCATCTGGATGTATCCATGAAGTAAACAGCTACAAACATACTGAACAAGGCAGCAATAAATCCAAATTTAAAGAGAATAGTGAAAATGAAGAACCCAAAAATGAACTCCAGAAGGATGAGGTAAACAAAACAGAAAATAAAAATCCAGTAAACAGTGCAACAGAAACTCTCTGGAATCACAGAGGCAACGATTCTCAAGAGGCTGGCCTTGTGAAGTGTGCTGCAAAGTTTGATGTTGCAGCCAATGGTGGCAACTCCTGTGCTGAGCACTCCATGCTCAACCCCAACACAAACTCAGCAAAAGAAACCAGTGAAAAGGGAATCTCCAGCCAGTCAGAGGCTTCTTCAGCCAGCAACAGAGACTTTTACACCAAATCAAACAGGTCTGGACAAGAAATTGACCTAGAGACAGGCAGTCATATTAAGGCAGCCAGCAATGTGCCTAACAGCATTCCAGACTCCCAGTCTGCAGAAGACAGCATCTTTCTCAAAGGAAACTCAATATTGGAGACAGAAAATAATGCCATAAGACTGCCAGATATTGATTATCCCCTAAATGGCAATCAAACTGGGAACTATGTTGAAAAAGATAGCTTTTCAGTCAACTGTGCACATTCAGACCAAAACAATGGTGCTTCAGCAATACAGGACCAGGGCCTTTGTGTAACCCCACCTTTGTCTGTGAAAGAGAGCAGTACTGAACCTTTTAAAACTGACTCTGAAAGTCCGAGCGAGATGCTTACTGGTGGTATCACTGCAGTGGCTGTTACCAAAATCACAGAGGCACCCACACATACTAACCATAAAGATTTCAATGGAGGAATTGAGGAGGAAGATGCAGAAGTTGCAGCAGCTCTGGCTGCACTGGAAGCAGCAACAGCAGGAGAAGACCTGGAAGATGATGACGAGTACTAGATGGTTTCTTTCTAATACACTGGGTAAGATCCAGATGTCATTTCTGGATCTATATGAACAGATACACAGCACACGTGGAGAGCTGTTACGAACAGCATATATAAAAGGAGTTGGGACTAAACCTCTGTCCCTTCAGCTGTTTTATAGAGCCTTTTAATTTCTACTGCCTGAGGTACAGAAGTGGTCCCTTGGCTAATGGTAATACTCTTCTCTGTGGGCCCAAACAGGAGGGAAAAGCATTTCTTCCACACAGAGTATTCAGTTGTACACCCACCTCATCTGGACTCATCCAAGTGTTTCCTTTGTTTCCTCATGAGGGTCTGTGCACACAGCATGTTCCAGGTTCACAAAACTTCCATTACTTAAAACAGGTCTATTGAAGCCATGGAGTTAGAAAGCACAGATTTTCATCATTAGCAGAAAAAAAGATACATAAATGAGCCAAAATTCTATGATCTACTGAAGCATGAAACAGGGAAGGTAGCTTGGATTGAACTTTACCATGGCTAATGGTTCCATTATGGATTAAGCCTGAATCTGTGCACATATACCTGGCATTAGAATAACATCATTTCTTCCCTCACACCTCGCCTCAACTGTTTGATACCCCAAGTGTCACTGTTTCAGTTCCTTAAAACAGCAGAAGCCCAGCCAAACCCAAGAGAGTGGATAACTCTCTGTTGGTTTAATGTGCTGAAGTTGCTCACATAAGAATTGCACACACACTATCAGAGAGGCCAGAGAGATATCAAAACTCAGCCCCTACCAGTCTGGATGGATTAAAACTGTTGTAAAACTACAGCCTGAAACCTCTGAACTCCACTTAATTTTCCAGGCACACGTCACTTGTCTTAACAATACAGTTTTCGAACAAGTTATGTCTCAAATATCCCCAGTAAGATGTGTTTTGTTTATACAAAAACAGCAAGAGTCAGTGGGGATCCCTCCTTGGCTCTGCTGTAGTCCCTAAATCTACAGCAGGAAAGGGATTGAGCTTCCAAGTTGGACTAAGCATAAAACCTGAAAATAGTTGCTTTCCTGGAGGGACGGCATTTCTAATGGGAGAAAAAAAAGGAGGTAGAGACCAATTTGGTGCTGCCAATTCAGCAAAAGGATGGTTAAAATAGAAAGTGCTTGACATTTTATACTGAAATTTTGTGGTTTCCAAGTTTTTGTTATAAACTCCTAATAAATTTTTTAACCATATTAAAAATTATCTGTTGGCTTTTGTACTTTATGCATTTTCTGAATATAAAAGTTACATTAAAGAAGTTCAGTAAGATAGAGCCCTCATTAGACACATGAGAAGCACCAAAAATGTATTTACCTACAGTATATGCTGATTTCAATTTCTCAAAAGAATAATGATACTCCAAGGAGCAATTAAAACAACCTAAAGTCTCAGCTTCTAGAGAACTATATTCAGCTACAGGCAGGAGTCACAACATTGTATCTGTAAAATAAAAAAGCTTTATATGACTTTAAAGTATTATAGTACTGTTGATTTCTCTACCACTTTCCTATTTTAATAGGTCCTTCTAAGCCTTTTGATAAGTGCATACAAGTTTTACATACTCATTTGTCTTTCAAAGATTACTACAATACTGAAAGTCAGTGAAAGAGTGTCAGCACAGTGCCGATAACGAGTTATGCTGAGAGTGTCACCAGTCCTGACTGACCCTGCCCACCACCCCAGGGCTCCCCCTGCCCTGCCTGGGGCCCCAGATCCCATTTACCTCCAGGGGGGCCGGACCCTGCCAGCCTGGCTATGGCCCCACTGGAGATACTTGTGCTGGGGCTGTCCTGGCGCTCTCGGCTGCCCCATGCCTGACTGGGGCAGCAGGACACACTCTGGATGTGGGATCCAGCCCTGCTACCCCCAGGGAGTCCCCACTACTCCCCACATCCCAGCCCCAGGGAGCCAGCAGCCCCTTGCTGCACCATGACATGAACCATGAAAAACAATTCAAGTAAAAAAGATGTTAAAGAAAGAAATGCAACAAACGCCCCAGAAAACTTAAATGATTTTTTCAATATCCACTCAAATCAGATTTTTCTAATCTGAGCTCCAGCTCAAACTTCAAGTGCAAATCACAGCAAGTTTATCACCTTGCTCCCCAAGCGTTTAAACATATTAGAGGAGAGCCCCTGGTCAGACCCAACCTGGACAACCCAAACCAGGCAACTCTTCTACGGGCAACTGCCTGCAACCATGGGCCACCAAGCTGAAACCCTCTGCAAGGGAGCAGCTGAGCCACAGAGAGTACATGCCTTGCAGCCCAAGTTCTCATTGTCATAAACACAAGAGGGAAAACCCAGCATAAAGCAAGTCTATTCTCTGCAATGGAAATAACTGTTCAGTGTTCTCTCACACACACCAAAAAAAAAAAAAAAAAAGAAAAAAAAAAGTTGAGCATCAGCATATTTCAAACCTACATCAAATGGAAAGCTTCCATAAAATAAACCTATGAGGTAACACCAACATTCAGACTTCTCTTATCTGCTATGTAAAAAAGCCCAGTGTAGTTTTCAAATTAAAAAAAAAAAAAACAAAACACAAAAAACCAAAACATTTGTATGCATTTTATATTTACATACGTGTTTCTATACCTTCAACTCTACCATGACACTGCTGAGTGTCAGGAATTCTTAGCCATTTTTCAGACTACAGTACACAATTTTCACAATAAATGTGAAAGAATCACTTATTTGAGAAAAAATTTTTAAGTGCCACACTCAATTTCCACCGTAAAAATCAGATTTTAAATAATCATGTGAGAACGAAATCTTACTCAGTCCTTCAGATGTTGATTCAAATAAACACAAACAGTGCCAGCTTGAAGAATCCATTTTGCTCAGGCAATTCTGAGAGTAAAATTCAGTAACTTGAGAAAACAGAAAATCACAGAGAAAAAATGTTACTAGAAGCACGAGTAAACTGTATTTTAAGACTTCTCTCAAAAACGACACGTTTTTTTAAGACACACAGACACTGTAACTTCAGCTACCAAGCAACTATGTTTCCTGTATTCAGAGGGGCCACTTATGAAGTATCATTTAAATCTTTCGGTTTTCCTTTGATACAAAAAGAATTACTAGGGGAGCTGGTTGGCCAATATCTACTATTATTAATGTTCCTGTACTTGATGTAATCCTTTATAGGTGAGTATGAAGACATACATAGCAATAAAGAACAGGCAATAGGATGGGAAACTATGAAAAGAGTTGGCATTTCTATGAAAGCTTTTGAATCTTGGAAACTCATGTTTTACTTGATAGTCTTCAAAGTCAATAACACAATTTAAAGGGAATTTGCAATCTTTCATAGATAATCAAAGAGACACTGAGGAAGACTAAGTTTAGCACCTTCTCATTTAGCAGTAGGTAAACCCTGGATTATTAAAAAAATTCAGATCACTGCCGAGATTCCACATATGACAACAGGAGTGGAAACCAGCCCAGTCCACCCTCAAGGAAGTTAATTATTTCCTAGAGAAAACGCAGCAAGAGTAGAACCCAAAATCTGGCACTGCAGAATTCTTCAGCTCAGCAAAGTTCTAAGCAAGCAGGAACCTGGAAATAAATAAATTCCACAAAGATGGAGGGTTTTCCTTCCCTTTTAAAGAACGAAGGTAATTGTCTGGGCAAGTGTTACTATGGAGACTTCCCATTAAAAACTGAAATTCAAAAATAGAAAGTCTTATTTTCTAAAAGATATTTCAGATTTGATTGTTTAAGTAAAATACCATTTTTATCATCATTTGAAGGGTGAAACAAGAAACACTGACTTGGAAATAAAATTTTTAAAATTAATCTTGACCTTATGCTGTATTTATAGTTTCAATTTCCTAAATGTGATTTAGTTTTCCAGAAGATTAATTCTTACCAATGTATCTCATTTTTGCTAAATGAGAATATAATACCTCAACATTTATTAAGGTCTGTGATTATGGTATTTCATGTATTTATTCAAATGCCTATATTATACATTTTAATTACATTGAAACAATGAATCTTAATAGATTATCTCTCTGGAATTTTGGTATCTCTCCTTGCATGTAGATGGAAATTGGAATCCACTAAATAGCACAAGAGCATCACTTCAAAATTAAATGTATTAAAACTTCTTCAACATGCTGAATACACAAGGAAGTTAATTTATGAAAGTTATTCTACATTAAAAACTAATTTATTTTTAAACAATTCTGTTGATAAAACTTGCTTTCAGACATTGGGTCCTACATTTTAGAACACAGATATCACAAAATGTTTAAGAGTAATTGTTAGAAGCAGATTAAAATTTTTTCTTTGGTCTTTCCAACATGAAATGCCCTTGGCAGAGACCTTTTTTTCCTTACCATCATGAAAACAAAACAGAAACTCCTCACCTTGTTCCCTGGCCATGCTTTTCAAATTTCATGCATTCACATACACTACGAGAGACATGAGTCTTAGGACTCCCTTCTCCATTAACAATTTTACTTGACATCTCAGGGAGGTTTGTTTTTAAGTTTTCCTTCATTTTGAACCTTCACAATCCTAAACTCCAGATCAGACAATCCTTGAACTGAACTAGTCGAGTAAAAAGAAAACAGGAAATACTGCCTGTCCCTAAAATGGTACTACTGCCGACCACTTCTGCAAATTCTCTCCCACCTGCTTTGGGACTTTTTCAGTTTCAAACTATGAACTGTTAAAGTTTTGAAGAATCTAAATGTGTATCTTGGACTCTGTAATAAAAATTGAAAATATTATAGCAATTTAATGCTTTAACATAAGCAGCAGTAACTTTTTAAGTGTTTTATTGTTAAATGCCATTTTAACTTCTTTTAGATGATTTAGTCCAATTTCACAACAGAATTTATTACATGTAGCTACTCCCCCACTCCCTACTTCTTTCTCTTTTAGTGAGAGAAAAGAAATATTCCCTTGTACAACTTAGTCTGGAAAACAGGATTCTCTCAAAGAAGCAGGAAAAACATGGCCTCTCTTGATTTTGTTTCTAATCCAGTTGTTGTAGTACACATCCTAAGCAGTCACCTCACAATGACTGTTAAAAAAGCTATCGAGGTTACATCATTCTCTGGCTCTGAATCTTGACAGAAATTATTATAAACAGGATTTAACAGGTTTTTGCTTTAATTCATGGTTCAGTAACTATATACTAACAACTGAGACACCTTTCATTCTTTAACAAAACAAAAAACCCCAGAAGTCTTTCAGGAAATACAGCCTCCCAATATTACGTCAGGTTGAAGACAACTTAAACACTCAACCAACCCCACAATAAAACCATGTCACATGAAGACAGCAGTTTAACTCATTTATTTGCTCATTAAGCTCCCTTCTGTTTATTCTGAGCTAGAGATTAGCTTGATTATTATGAGGGTGCAGAAGCAGAAAGGAGAAAGGCAACACCCTCAGCTATTCACCTTAACCTCACGCATGGCCAGATTTCCAATAACCTGTGATCACACATCCTATCCCCTCCCTGCTCTTAATACTTGGAGCCAGTACCAAGTAATTTACCTGGACTTATGCAAAATTAAGGGAAGGTAAGTCACAAAGTCAAGACAACTACAGAGAAAAATGAATGTATGAATGAGATTAAAATTCTGTTTACTTATTTGAGGACAAACCATAGGGATCTGGCCAAGAATTAATAACCTAGGTTGTTTCCATCTCACATCTCCTTAGTTCTTACTTGAGATCCTCTTCCAGAAATAAAATATTAAATAATTTAGGGGCATTTCTCAGATTAGCTTTTTCATAAAATCTTCAGAAAAAAAAAAATCCACACAAATGTCCTTAATTTCAATTGTCCTGCTTTCATCTGGGATAGAGTTGATTTCTTCTCGGTAGCTGTTAAAGTGCTGTGTTTTGGATTCAGAGCAAGAATGGCGTTGACAACACACTGATGTTTTGGGTTTTTGGGGAAGTCATGTTTATCCTAAGTCAAGGACTTCTTTTTCTTGTCTCATGCTCTGCCAGTGGGGAGGTACACAAAATAAACTGGGAGGGAGCAGAGCTGAGACAGGTGACCTGAACTGACCAAAGGGATATTCCACACCATAGAACATCGTGGCCACTGTGAGATGTTTGGGGTGATGGCGTTTGTCTTCCCAAGTCACTGTTACATGTGATGGGGCCCTGCCCTCCCGAGGATGGCTGGACACCTGCCTGCCCATGGGAAGCAGTGAATTAATTCCTTGTTTTGCTTTGCTTGTATGCATGGCTTCTGCCTTCCCTACTAAACTGTCTTCATCTGAGCCCACGAGTTTTCCAGTGTTTATCCTTGCAATTCTCTCCCCAATCCCATTAGTGCAGGAGTGAGCAAGCAGCTGCCTGGGGCCTGGCTGCTGACTGGGGTTGAACCAGGATATCAATACAAGATGCACTACAGAAAGAGATTTTGCTGTGGCCAGAAGTGGTACAAGTTTCTCCAGAATCAGTCTCCAGAACAGATGAAATATTACAGATTTTTAATGCCGCAGTTTTAGTTTGGTAGGTAAAAGTGACACAGGCGTTAATCTAACAAGTATACATCATACTTTGCCAGAACAATGCCAGTCTGATTTTGGTTACCTTTTACTCATTAATCTGCTGTTTACATAGACTTGCAAAAAAACCTCATCCAATTAGCATCTGCAAAAAAACAACCATACTAGAGATCCAGCATTAATCAAAATCAAGACAATTTATCAAAAGCCTTACAAAGGAATATGCATACTCCACCCTGACTGGGAATTACTTTTCCACATTCATGCATGAGTGTTAATTACCAGGCGATGCACGCTGCTATTGTTTTGACATACGACACACAGATCCTGTTCTTCCTCATTGCTCTGATTAAAAATTTGGCTCAGAGAGAAGTTTACATTGTTCCTTTTAATAACCGCACCAGTTACTTCCAGGCCGCTTCCAGGCAGGAGAGGGGCTGAGTCGCTGGGTCCTGACTAGCCATAGCTCTGCCCCAGCCCCATGAGGCACCTCAGATCTCCCATTAAACTGGGACTTCTTCAAATTTTTTGGTTTAATTTTTTTTTTCACTGACCCACTCCAACCTTTTTGAATTATCAATAAAAGCTTCATAGCTCCCTCTGCTGCCAGCAAGTACATAATTCAGTTACTCTACACAAAATCTGCTTACACCTGACAGAAAACATTGCATTCCTGTCTCTATGCATATATATGTGTAGAGTCCTTTGAAAATAAGATTTGGGAAATATTAAGGGTATTCTATTCTAAGGCTCTCCTAAGATTTCTGCTTTTATTGGATAATTATTCTTACTGTAAATCAATATTGAAGACCAATAGTTAAATACTATTTTAACATGATAATTTCAAAATACTGCCTTATTCAATATGAAAATCAAACCATATTATTACCTGAGTATTTAGCTGGATATCTACCCACAGAGCAACAGTCAATTTTTCAGAACATTTCAGAGATAAGAGCACAAATTGCTCAAAAAGCTCAAACTGCTTCTGCCCTATCGCTACTATTCAGTCCATCTTCCCAAGTCTTTCACATTCCCATTGCTGCCTCTTCTCTGAACCTGCCCTCCCCATCCATGCCTCTCCAAACCTGCCCCTCTTCATCAGGTACCAGGTAGGTTTGTTAGTAGTTTTGCTGTTGCTGTTCTGCTCCATGCTACAGCTATGAAAACTGTACTGCATCCAACACTCTCTGTTCCCCAGGACCATTGCAAGACCACCACCATAATCGTGCCATAGGAGCTCAAGTGCCTCCTACCTGCCTCTGCTGCACTTCTAACAACTCTGTAGCCCAGAAGAGACAGGACTGGGATGACTGGCTGAAAACAGGCAAGGAAAGGACAGCTAATGAGGGAAGGGGGCATCAAGAGGGTTTACACATATAAAACTGAGGGGTTACACCGGCAGAAAAACGCATTTGCTAATACATCCTCCTCCATATCGTAGCTGCAGCTACACTCGATGCCACTGCATCTCTACAGCACACTAGAGGCGGCCGAGAGATAATTTAAGAGGTGTTTCAGTTACTACAGGCCTACTCAGCCAAAGACCAACATCGACCCACACAAGGCCTGACATACAGAAACAGACGGCCAAGCACTACCCTCATAACTGGCTCTGCACTAAGGCCGTGCTACAGGGGACTTGGCTTCACATACCTAAACTTAGTAGCAAAATATACCACCAACCCACTCTTTTCCTCCAGATAATTTGGGAACAACAGATAATTTGGAGCACAGAGCTGTGTAACAGCACAGAGCTTTCAGACCTTGCCACTGTCTGTTTGAAGGCTTCTGCCACCTTCTTGCTTCCAGCACTACAAGGACGGCATCTCTCTTACCTTTTCTTTGAAAGTTAGAGGAACAGACTCCTACTTTTCCAAACTTTTCAGCTTCCTTTTCCTTATCCTGCTCCAGCCTTACATATCCTTTTATTAGTTTTGCCTCAGCAGATGACCTTAACCCACCAGGAAGGCAGCTCCAAGGCTGACAGGGTGCCCTCCAGCTCTCCACAAAGGTAGCTCCAGAATCAGCTAGCCCCCTCAGAGAAGGGAAAGGGAGCATCCAGAACAAGAGATACCATCAAATTACGGCTTGAGTAAACATCAGCAGCACCTTAGTGCAGGCCCCCGACCACTGGGAAAAAAACCTAAAAAATTTAGAATTAAAAAAAAAAAAAAAAATCAACAAGAAGTGGAAATTTCAGATGTCAGTACTTTGAGCCTAACCTCCCTCAAACAAAATCCCAAAATGCAGGATTTCACAAAACACTGAGGAAAAAAATTAAATCTAAATTCATCTTTATCTGTCAAAGTCTTACATGCTGTTCATTAATATTAGATAGCCAAGGCTTAACCACTCTTCTTGTTTATTCAATAGCAGTAGCATTACTCACTTAGCAGGGAAAAGAAAAACACCAGCCTAAAGTGCACAGAAACCGTAAATTAATAGATACAAATTGATTCACACTTCAAACTACAGGGCACAGGTGGGAGTCCCTGAACAACCACTAAACATCCAGGAAACTTACTTCCTTAGGAGAGACAGTCTCACATTCCAGCCCAGTAGGCACTTTCAGCACTACCAAGCCAGAACAGATCATATGTCCTCCTCTCTTCCAGACAGGGCTAATCTCATAAAAACGATCTTCTTAACCCACATAATTTTGTATTAGTATGCAGTTAAGTACAAGCTCAATTCATTTGTAGGGGGGGAAAAAAAACTCAAAAGAAAACAACCAGAAAACAAACTTATCTGGAACCCTTTTCTCCTGTCATTTCTTATCATGCTTCTAGTGCCCATTTCCCTCTTCTGCCTTTCACTTCAGCTCTGCTACATAGCCCCGCAACTCCAGCAGCCTCAAAAGAGCTCCCCACTCCAAGCTGTACGCACACACTGCTGGAATACTGGAGTCTGGGATCATTTCTACAGACGTTGCATAGCTGCAACATCTATCTGCACACTTAAGTACACCTGTGCTTTAGCATTCCCCCAGAATGAGACCAGCTGGCTGAAATAACCCTTTCACCAAGTGAAACACAACACATTTGGGAGTACAGGAACCATATACGGTACCAATTTTGTCAAAGTTCCTGTACATGTGAAAAACAGGGATATAGCTGAAATAACCCTTTCACCAAGTGAAACACAACACATTTGGGAGTACAGGAACCATATACGGTACCAATTTTGTCAAAGTTCCTGTACATGTGAAAAACAGGGATATAGCTCAGAAGAAAATGGGAATGAGAAACCAGGTACACTATTGCCATGCTCTTCAACTTAGATTGTTTTATAAAGAGATTCAAAAGTAAAGAAATGCTTTAATCCTTACCATGTTTGAAAAATACATTGCACATGGACTCTGTGTTCTTTACTAGTAAGATCAGATTTTATTAAACATAGAAGTAGCTCCCTAGACTGTTTTGCTACAGCAGCAGGAGGTAAGATCCTGAATTTCGGAATAATGCTTTACTAAAAAATGAAGTGCCTGCATTGGGGAAAAGTAACAGAAGAATTATCCATGTAAAAAAACCAAAATCCATTTGAAAAAAATTAATTGTGTTTCTTTTGAGGACTTGTCTGTGTCAGTCCAGTTATAATAGAATTTCTCAAACTTTAATACAGCAATCCTCTTGTATATCAATATATGTACATATTATCAAAAAAAAAAGTGTACTACACAGAATTCTTATGTAGAAGAAAAAAGGAACAACAACAAAAAAAAAACCTGAAAATGAGACTCACAGTGTGTTGAATTTCCAGAAGCTTCAGCAGCAGCACTGTCTCAATTCTGTTTGAAAATTAAGGCCTGGAAGGACTTTTTTTTTTTTACATTCTGAATATAAACCACAGCTGTATATCAACCTCTGAAATTCAAATACAGAGCTCAAAACAGATCCTACATGATGCTGCTAGGAACACTGAAATAATAAAAAACCCCAAACCTGCCAACAGGATGGTACACTGATAATCCCATCTCAGCTAGCCACAACTTGCTTCAAGGCTCCTTCACACTATTCATACAGCAAAACCCACTTTTAATGCCCTTTACAGATCACAGTCATCTGTGAGAACATAATGCAACAAACTAAGCACTATGGTATCACAGACGGACACAGGCTTAGAGGAAACAACTGCAAAGAGCTTCCTGTTATTTGTGAATTTTTGTTCCTTACCTTGTGAAAAAAATTAAGAATAATATTGAGTATTTTTTAAAAGCTCCATGTCAATTATAATAAGAAGTTAAAAGCCTTGATACTTCTATTCTAAGATACCAGCTTGGGTTAAAGCACAGATTTCTGTGCTTTAGATCTGAAGCTGAAGTAGTATTTGCAATTGTCCTTTCTGAAGAAAACAAAACTGCTCTGAAGTACATCACACTATAACCTAACCTTCTCAATACCTCCATAAACAAAAACTTAAGAGGCAAAAAGAGTGCATTTTACATTTAGATTGTGCAAAAATTAAATTTCCCTCAATGGGTGAAGGCTGAAGGAAGTCACAAGCAAGCTTAAGAATCAATATTTTTTATTTACTGCTTGGTAGTAAAAAAGTTGTATATAAACTATTTTGTTAAAAATACATTTGATATGCAAATTTAGGAAAAGCAGACTAATATGGCAATATCCATATCCCTACAAAATAGCAGTGTAGTGTTAAAGGCAATAAAACAGGCACAGTTTCTAAATCCTCTCTTAGGTAGCAATGCATAAATTCAATTCTTGCACATATCAGGTCTTATAATACCTTACATAATTACTTTATACACGTAAACAACTCTTTACATACCCAACATCCCTTTTATTCTACGCATTTTCAATGGAATCAAACCAGAAACTACTTATTAAAATAAGTAAAAAAATACATATACTGTTTAAACTTTCTGACATCCTTTTGACATTTATTTGCAGTACTAACCCATCACGTAGCAAAATACACAGTATCAAGAGAAACTGCTCTTTTTTTAGAAAAAGCTTTGGGGACAGTCTGTAACTGTGTATCTTCTTTCTGAAAATTATTTGAAAACCACTGTTCTCTCCAGTGCTCCCTTTTTTCAGTAACATTTTATACTCACAGCTATCAATCTCTTGGAAACTGAAAGCTAATTACTACAACCAATACTAATTAAATCTTCTAGAGGTATTCTTCACACAATCACGCGAAGCTTAATGTATGCCTATAAGATGAGGTTGGTGTTTATATTGTACTTAAATACTGAAGAGATTTCACAAACTGAGTTTAAATTTAAGGGAACAGGGATGCTGAACACTGAAGTTAGAGTCCTGGCCAAACAGTTATTTTGGGTTCTCAAGGACAGACAATTATCTCTAAAAATATCCATTTCAAAAAGAACAATAAAACATTTATTATTTTCAAAGTTTGGTTGTGTAGTAGTGGGGTTTTTTGGCAAATGTAACATCGCTGAAAAGTACATATTTATAGGTCCAGTCAGTATCTTGGGGATACACATAGAAGGAAGACCATCAGCAAGCAGCTCATACTTTCAGCAAGAGTGAAAAAACTTGATGTTTCCTGGCAAGACATGGGAGTAACTAATACACAAGCAAGAAGAGTAATTTTGTACACACTGATTGTTAAACACTGCACAAATGAATGAAGAAACACAATTTTCAGATATGAAGGAGAAACACAGTTTAGAGCACTTGCATTAAAAAGACTGAAGGTATCAATTTAAAAGAAATCCATTTCAAAAACATACACTGATTTTCATTGAGTTCATAAAGTAGACTAAGTTACAGTTCTCAGAATATAGTGCAATCTCTACTAAAATGCATTACATTAGAGTTTATATTCTGAGGCACTCAGAACAATCGATCTTTTTCAGTTTCTATTACACAGAAAAGTTTGCTGAAGTATTACAGATATTTCCCTCCCCAAAACAAGTAACAGGACAAAGCAGAGATCATAACTAGATACAAAGAATTAACATCAAATATCATGGTAATTTTAGCCTTAAGTCACACTTAAAATATGAAGGGAGTAACAGTGGGTTAAGATTTCGGTGCCAATGAATACAGCTACCCTCAGTCCAATAAAGCCACTCTGAAGCACTTTAGTATATATTCCATAAATTTTTTAATGCCAAATATTCCATATCCTTATCTAAGGGTTGAAATATGTTGCCTTAGCTTAATAAGGAACCTGTGGGTAAGAACAAAAAAAAGAAAAGCAAAACTATTAGGCACTCTTCAAATACGAGTGAGCAGTTACAAGAAAAAAGGAGAACAAAAGGCCTTGAGGAAAGTAACCTCACCAAGAGCTCATCCAACTGCACAGGAAAAGATGCTCTTCAGCCTATGTTAAGTAGCAAGGCAGAGGTATGGGTCTGGGGAACAACAATTTAATTTAATTTAATCTGCGTATAATTGAACTAGTCTCTGCTGTGAAGTACCCTGCATAGAGTTCGAGGTCTTATGTACTAAAGGCACATATGGAGATTTGGCTGACATAATTATTTCCTTGTATGTTTTACTTGACTACAAACAAGTACAAACAGATTAAAAGAATATTTTCATCTTTCAAAGGCTGGCTTTTATCTTCAGCAAACACTTGTCAATTCTGGAGTGGGCAGAACAGAGAAAAATCCAGATGGACCACTGGGGTGAATGCAGTTTATCCACGACGTAACTGTATTACTCTTAACATTGAGCTCATTAAAAATGCTTGTCTAAGTACAAAAAAAAGTTTAAGACTTGATAAAGCTTTTACCTTTCCTGTCCAAAAACTTGTATGTTTGTTTTCTTTCCAAGATGAAGCCATTCGTTATGATGTCCACACAGTTCAACAGTATTTAAGTGCCTAAATCTTACTATTTTACTGGTCAAAAACCATTAAGTATTTAACCTTGCAGGAATGACATCACAGAACTTGTAAAATGCTACACTGCCATAAATACATTTCCTTAAATAGTGTGCATCTCTTGCAAGTTTTCAATTTTCTCCAAAGTGCTTGCAGACAATCTTCTTATAAAAGTTCCACCTGTAAGAGAAGAAAACAATTCTAAAAATAAACCTAAATAGCAAAATTAGTTTTAGTATGGACACACCAATTAAAAAGTTAGCAGGTGCTCTGAAATGGAAAAAAAAAAAGCCACAACTGCATGAAGTAGCTGCCATGCATTCCAAGTTTAGCATGTGAAATCCTAAAGAGGAACTAAAAATTGATCTAGTACTCTTGAAATGCATGGACAAACACATGGACAAACTGACAAATCACACCACAGTGCAAAGCACTAGAAATGGAAAATGTTACATAGCTTCAGTGTACCGGTACCAGTTTTTGTTTATCCAGTAGCTTAAAATGGATGTGCAAGAGCTCAACTCAAAGTTTTGATTTCAGTTACCAGCTGTGTATCTACTACTCTTTTTATGAGCCAGTAAGCGTATTCAAAATAAAATTAACTGATGAAATGGAGTCTGCTGAGAACATGGACCTTGAAGACATAGAGAAAACGTGCCACAACTTCAAATGATGTAGCCAGCAAGACACTAGATAAGCTGAAACACTGTACAGGTCACTTCAAAACATGTCAGTTTAGGGGAAAAAAAACCCTGGACTTGAGAGTAGCAGTGAATACAGGCAATCAGCAATGCTACTCTGTTCAGCGACTGTCCAACTCAGGAATTCCACCTCACACAGGAAGTCTCAGTAACAATGGTTAAAGTCAGCCACAAGACACAAATCTACTGCCTCTGAATGACAGAAGAACCTTTTCTGGAAGCAGTTAAACACACATTTATGTCTGCCTTCTTCCTCTGCATCTGAAGATCTGAGTCAAATCCCCCCAAACAATAACCTTTAATCAAATGTATAGACTAGAGGCACAGAAGTCTTAAATGCTGTTTATCTACTCAGTTTCAGTAAACTGGGCTACAATAATTTATTAGAAGTCTGAAATAAGTAGTTGAAGTAAAGCTCTAACTACTACCTGTTTACACATGAACAGCTTCTCATGCCAGTAGACAAAAACTGCTCTAGAACCATGCTAGGGAACAGAATCATACACTTTCAAACAAGATCTGTTTATTTTTCCTAGTGCACATCAAACCGACCTGGCTGGTTTCCTGGATTTACTAAATAGCTCTGTTGGACTGCAGAGACCATTAAAATATTTTGCTGAGATATTTCTCTGCTATTAGAACATTTGTCTTCAGAAGGGGAAAACCTTTAATCCTAAGGGAAGTTCTACAATAAAAAGCTGCCATAGATGGACAATTTTTTTTACAGCTTTACTATAATACCTCTGTAGAGAACAACTTATTTTTAAATTAAAGTAGTAATGGTTCAAATTTATGAAACTTTTAGATAATTACAGGGAACATCTTTCCTATTTAGGAGAGGAAAGAACAAATTAGATAAAAAACTGGACTACAAAACATTTTGAGTGATTTCAAAATGATACAGTTTTTTAAATCAAAGTGCACAAAAACTTATTTTCATATATGCCCTATTCTTTCTATTTCTCATACTTAAAGAGAAGATAACTAGCTTGCCTTTAAGTAGAATAAAAAATTCATATTATGAACAATCTGATGATGTTCCCACTAAAGATATAGAGAAGAAATAAAAATAGTCACAGAACTAACAAAACAATTAGCTGGGCATGGAAATGCCAATCCAGTGAAGGGAGATGTTATCTCCTATTGCATTTAGCTAATATTGATTTTTAAAAAGGGAAGAAATAGAAACCACACCAACATAAAAAAAACCCTGAGCACAAGGACATTATTCTGAATCAGAAAATAAGAGTGCAGTCTGCCTTTCACTGACATCTGCAGATCCTTCACAGATTATACTACAACAATGCAACAGCAGCCACTAGGCAGCCGTGATTTACCAAAATGTGTTACAGAACAAAGGGAAACAGCAGCACGTCGGCATAGACAAGCATTTGGCCAGTCTGCTCTTATATATGTCCAGCAACAAAGATGCTTATTCCAATTTCTTAATTTTTGAAACCTGAATTCCACCTTCTTGCAATTTAGCCTATCATTTGTCTTCTTATTCACCGGGGGGAAAAAAAAAAAAAAAATCAATTTACTTCATTACCCTCCATAACTTTTTTAATATTTGGAAGCATACCAAATCTCCAAGTCTCTCTTCCTCTATAGCAATGGCTCAAAAAAACCTTCATATAATATAGTGAGACACAGTGAGATATAAAGGCCAGACAAATACACTCAGCTTAGTTCAACAGTCAAACCTGTGCTGCCAGTAAGGGTTGGGAGGAAGTACCCCACTGCATATCAGCTCTCTACTTTAACCTCAAGACACTCAAGGGCATTAGAATCTTGTTGCTTTTCTAAATAGACCCAATTTCCTCTTATGCATTTCCCTCTTCCGTTTGAAGTTACCAGTAGTTTGACACAACATAATTTTATCCTCTCTCTCAGCATACAGAGAGTTTGGCACCATGCACTTTGTGCACTTCCTCCAGTACCTTTACTGTGTCACCCCAGAACCTTTGTTCCTCAAGGGTCAAGTCTGAATTTTGAATCGCATTTGTGTAAAATTACCTTTCCCCTCCATATCATCCACCAGCATGTCATCAAACAGAGGCAAACCATATTCACTTCCAGGGTTTTTTCCCCCCCAACTATCTAAACTGTTAAAAAAAAGCCACAGTTAGGGTTGCACTTCAAAACCATGCCAGACGTGTTTTTTCACATGCATAATAGAGTAATTCAAGCAATTCACTGAAGTTTAACGACTCACAAGAAAACCCCAAATGCCTGGCTTAGTTAGATCCCTGTGAGACCAGAGTTTCATGTCTCTCCATTGCCATTAGTCAACGCTCCACAGATCTATCAGAGAAGTATCTAGTAAGCAACCATCTTATACAAGCATGCAGTACAAAGCAGCAAGCATAAGGAAGCAGCTGTAGTTATTGAATAACTGTAGTTATTCCAGTGATACAAGTGTCAGTAGCACTTGTTTGTTTCGGGCGATAAACATGCTGCCACTAAATCTGAGCCATTGTTTATTGCAAAAAAATTAACATGCAGACATTTTATCTGTTGGACTAGTGATGCCATACCCACAAAGAAGTTTTTATTTCAAGACCTACTCTAATTACAAAGTTTAGATAAGACTTTGATGGATAAAAAAGCTTTTATTAATTTATCATTCATTGAGTGATAAAATGTAATTTTTGCAGACTCGTGTAGAAAATTTTGAAATTGAAAGACAGGTTTCCACACAGAACTGATATTTTCAATTTTACTGATTACTTTTATGTATTTCACAACATAATACTTTCAGTATGAGTTCCAAACATTAAAATGTTTGATACCTGCATTTTACTCCGAGCTTCTCCTCTCTTGCATTTCCTGTTTCACAGGTGAGGCAGGTGCTTCGCTGACTTCCTGTTTCACAGGTGTGGCAGGCATCTCACCATTGACACTCTCCACGCCAGTAACGGACATCAAGCTTTTCCGTTCTTTGGAGTTTGACTTGTGATCCACTTTGGTGACTCGAAATCTGAGGTGAGCAAAAGAAAGTTCACTTGTATTTCCCCAGAGATCAGTCAGAACATTCTCAGGACCAATAGCATGGCCAGGAACAAACTTTCAGGTCCCAAGAACAGGATGTCAAAACAGACACAGTCCCTGCTTCACTTCAGAGCATCTTCTTTCCTATTACCTGCAGGTATTTCCAGTACTCACTACTCCTGAATCACACTTTCTCAGGCAATTGTGTTTTGAAGCCAGAATCCACAGATTGCATACCACTTCTTGCAACAGCAATTTTCAAAGACAACTACAACATAAGGTAGGAATTAAAAATAACAAAGAGAATGAAGTGGTTTCTATAGCCTCACACTTACTTGAGAAACACCAAATTCAGATAAATTTATTAGTATGCAGTTCTTGTTTCTTTTTAGCCTGTATCAATCAAGCAAGAGCCTTAGATTTATACCCACCATAAATGTCCATCTTTTTACACAATTCTTAAAAAAAAAAACAAAAAAAGAAAATCGAAAATCAGATTTACTTCTTCCAGAAATAACTTCAGTCTAATAGTAACAAGGCTATAAAAAAAAAATCACTGATATTATAAACAGAGCAGAATCAGTGAATATCTGATCCAACACCAGCCACTGTAGCATTCCTAAGAGAAGTACACAACAAAAGGACCTAAGCCTTACCTTCCCACAGAAAGGACTGTAACTTCTCCAATACGACTTCTTCTGTTCTCTTTAGATTTTTGAGCTGGTTTTATAAGGTGCCATCGTTTGTGACTACAGCGAGTACAAACATCCTTTTCTACCACTCCTCCAACAGTATGGAAGTGATGGCCTTTGCAGCTGTGTCTGAACGGAACAACACCCGGTGACAAAGGAGTCCCCGGACTCATTGGACTCTCAGGAGAGGTAGGAGATAATGGGCTGTAGGAAAAAGAAATAAAGAAAATTTAACATTTACTACAGAATACTGTTTCTCAAAAAGGAAAAAGTATGAAATCCAACCTTCCGTTATGTCTAGTGAATATTTAGTTTTTACAGGGAACATTTATTTGTGAGGATGTCCAGCTTAAGGCTCCCTTCAATAGTGTATTTTATTATCAGAATCACTTTCACGAATTAATTCAGCTGCAATCATGTGGTTAAGGTAACTAAAACAAAAGACAAGGAAATCAGGAGGGAAAAAAATCAGGTTAGAGTAGAAGAGAACGGGTTATATGAATTTATACCGACGACAACATTTAATAAGCTGATTATAGTCACAAAAGAACTACCTTGGAGAACTACAGAAAGTATTTCAGAATTATTACAGGATCTCAAGAAACTCACACAAGAAGAGCACAGTCCCACAATATTGAAAGGGGGCAAAACTAAAATGTCTACCACAATGACAAGAGGAAACAACAGATCATTCTGTTTCAGGGGGAAAAAAATAAAATTGTAAATATCTAGAAAGAAAGAAAAAGCACTACAACCTCCAAAAGGCATTTGAGAATATCTTATCAAACCAATCTGATTTTCTTCTAAAACAGACAAACAGATAGCAGAGATAGAAACCAGATGCACTTTTTTTGGACTTTAGCATCCATTTTGACACTGTCTTGTAACAAATTCCCCTAAAGCAGGCCAGAGATCATGACAGGTGAAATAACTGTAGAGTAAGGCAGCATACCTTGTAACAAAAAAAAATGAAAAACACATACAGAAAGTGATATATCTGTAGTTGCTATGAAACTGGAAAGACACATTAAATGGGGTCTTTTTGGTCCTGATGATATTCAGTGTTTTAAATAGTTCACTGGGTAACAGAATAGAAGAACAACTAAAGTACCCATAGACTTTGGGTCATCCATAGTAACTTGTAGAGGTCAAGATAAGAAATTAGAATGATGAGAGCAGAACATGCATGTGAAAGACATTCACACATACACAAATCTTACTAAAAAAACTGGATGTATTCTAGTAAGGGCAACACAAATTTTCAGTGTTTTAGCAGAAAACCTTTACACAAACCTAGACAGATGATCATTCTTCAGAAAAAGAGGATCATGAGCTGAACATGAATCATTAACTATGTTCTTGCTCAAAAAGGACAACTTAACAGTGGAAATAACAGAAATATAACTTGTGAACCTAAATTTACATTACTCAGCATTAATCATGCCACATCTGATCCCACTGTGCAGGTTTAGAAATGTCATTTCAAGAAAAATACTAACAGACTCTTTGGAAGAGATTCCAAAGGGGAACAGAAAGAACAAATAAAAGAAGTAAAACATGCCAGAGAAGACTGGAGTTACTTGGATGCTTATTGTCAAAATAAAAATATTGACAGGAGATATTTAATGGTCTTCAAATAAACAAGAAAACACTATTAGGGAAGTAAAAGTTGTTCAGCATCTGAAGCAAAGACAGAACTAATGGCTTCAGGTGAGAGAAGTGTAGATTTTACTCAGCCATTACGATTGCTATAAATAGAAAGTTTCATAGTGCACTGAACTTAAAAAAAACTACAGTGGATTTCTACTTAATTACAAAAGCTTCAGGAGTATCTACCAAATTCTGTAAGAGCAATAATTTTTCCTTCCTCCTTACTTTTCATATTTTATCACTGAAACGATGATCTAAAACTCCCAAGACAACATGACACATGCCTATGCAAAAAATTCAAACAAATATTTCTACAGCACCACAGAAAAAATACCTATAGTTGAGAAGAAATCCCTCTGGAAATTCAGGGTTTTTCTCAATAACCAAGCCTCTCACCATTAGAACACACATTTAACTTTGCATACTCAACTCTGTTTTGCTGTAACTATACAGTCCTACTTCTTTTATAGGTAACACAATACTACTTGAACTTTCATCTCCTCTGCCTTGAATATGAACACAGGGTTATATATGAAGAGCACTGAGAGTAGTACAGATACAGCTAAAAGTACTCATGTACAGATACAAGCGCCTTTTCACATGTGACGCATCTACAAGTTCTTTTACACATACAATGCATCTAAGGCAGAGCTGCTTTCTCTACATAATTATCTAAACAGGTGTGCAGTGAAAAAACCTAAGAGATAGGTGAATCAATGTTTATTTCCACAATTATAAAGAAAAAAAGTAAACCAAAAGGAGACACAGAAAGAGGTGTCTCTTATAAGTTAGATTCTATACAGATGAAATGAGTGCTGTTCTGTTCTTTGAAGTCAGAGTAACTTTGGACATAACTTCACCCTCAAGTAAACCAGTATTTGCAGCATCTGTAAATCTTTAGCCCAAAATGCAGTAAAACTGTATCATGCAGCTAAAACACATAACCAGAAGAGCCAGTCACTAAGCCAGGGTATATGTTAAAATTCAGGGACTCAAACAACAGAAAATCAAAGCATTATCCTCTTAGCTGGTAACTCAAGCAAGCGATGTAGTCTTAGAAGTGCTCAGGAAACAAAATCCTTTGAAAGGGTATCTTTTTAGTTGCCTCAGGAAACATGCATTAAAATGAGGAGTAATTACCTTTCAGGTTCAAAGACACTGCTATCTGCTACCATGGCCTTTAACACATCAGCATTTGCTGCAATGAGAATAAACAGAACTCTTAAAAGTGAACGGTTCTAGATTTAGGAAAAAAACAAAACCAAAATTAAAGTTCCTCAAAGAAATTTCATCTAAAAGAAAGATGACTGCATTATGTATATCTCAAAAAAAGCGTAAGAGAAAACCGCAGAAAAAAACCCCATTAATGTAATTCTATTGATAATCTTAACATGAGCTCCTAAAATTGCAGTTCATATTGCACTGAACGCTCCACCCCAGTACACGCCACGAAACACAGCCATCTAAACAAAACTCTTGAACAAGATCTCTGAACCACCTCAGACGTTTAACACAACTTCAGATTAAAAACATCAGTTTAAGTGAGACCTACAAAATGCAAATTCATTATCAGCCAAGAGCTTTCAATTTCTCACTTCTTATCAAAACATATGGGTTACTTAATCCCAATCTCAAGGAAAAACACATAAGCTCAAAGCACTAATAGTCTAAAAAAAAAAAACCCAAACAACAGAAAAAAGGCCCAAACAACAAAACCCAAAAAACCCCACATGCAAACCCAAAACCACCACTTTTCCAGAGGACTAGTCTTCATTCAGAGGTAACTCAAATCCAGTTCAATGGTTAAAACTCTGATTTATACAAATGTAAAAATAAAAGGCTGAATGCTCTTATCCTATAAAAACATCCAGTCTCCTAAACTTTTCTTCTATTGGGCAAATACATTCTGAACTAATCAAGCATTCCATGATGGTGCTTAACTATGATTTTATTTTCTCAGTCACATCTTTCTCTTTATCCTTTACTTTGCAGACACATGAAGATACCACGTACAGAATTCAACATTAGTGCTATGGACCCAATTGTCTCAGTTATGCACAAGCCTCTCATCAGACAAGAGCTGCAAGAATCATTTCAGGACAAGAAGTTTAATCTAGTCAAACATAAAAGTTTCCACAGGCTTTAAACACTACTACTAAGAAAGCAACATTGAGCTTCTACTTCACAAACAAAGCAAAAGGCTGAACCAAAAAAAACCCCAAATACCTAAAGAGTGAAAATATCTGTAGATGCATTACCTGAATTTACCATACAAAACAATTTTCAAGTAAGCAAGAAACTTCCCTATTGTCCTTGAAGCAATTGCCTTGTGAAGACAATCTCAAAGAGCTAAGAATGAACAAATTGGTTATTAAATGAAAGTACATGAACATACCATGTATCAGACTATCTGAAAAAACATACTTGTTATAGAAAACTATCACAAGGGCTGGTAACTTCAATGTCACAATACTATACCTTCATTTTTCATGATGTAGTTAACAATTTGTCCCACAGTGTCACTATTCTCATGCATAGATTCATTCATTTCTGTGCAAAGAAATAAATATGTTGTCAGCATCCTGGCCTTATGAATCAAGAACTGAACTATTTTAAAACAAAATAATGATAAAAAAGTCACAACCAAAACTGAACACACAACAAAAGAAACTACATTTTTAAAAAATGGCAAGATCTGTTGCCATTATGGAGGGAAAGCTTAGATAAGACTTTATCATCCTTATTTAGTAAAAATATGAACACAGGTTTATCCTCTGTACATCAGCCCTAACAAATTCACCTAAGAATTAAATAAGATCAGCATTTTCACAAACATACTTCAAAATTCCTTCTCTAGCTAGTAAGGAATAGACAAACAAGAGGGCAGCATTTCTAATCCCAATAATAGGGAGAAAAAACCCAAAACAAATCGTTAAACTGTCTCAAGTCACTATTCTAAAACAGGTATTATTGGCTTTTAGTATGAGGGGGGATTCAATTTAAGTTTTTCACCACATCTACAAGGACAAAACAATTGATTGATTTTAAAAAAAAATCTGAAAACTTTGGAACAGAATGCACCCATTAACAATATTAAAAGCTTCCCTAAAATAACCTGCAAAGGCTGAAGAAGATTAATGGGGGAACTAAAACAATGAAGAGGCAAAACTGTGCCCTTCCCTAATAATTGCTGTAATACTTTATTTAAAAAATGGGGTTGAGGCAAGTTTGATAGGCTAGACTCTAAATTCTTCTCTTAGGTAGTAAATTAGAGGCTTCCCCATCTCTGTCCCCACGCTTCATCTTAATACCCACAACTTTGCAATGTAACTTAGACACAGCTAGATCCTGACACTGAGGCACAGGGCATGTCCCCATTTCATTACCACACACCTCACTGTCCCACTCGGGAACTAATAGACCAGACAATTCCACTCACTGCACAGATGCCCCAGGCAATTAATGCTTAAGAACACACTGACACATCATTATTGCACCACATAGGTCTACCCTTACCACAGAGCCACTGTCATTTGCACTCATTATGAGCCTACTGAAAGAAATTAACTGGGAGAAAGGAAAAGGCCCAGAGTATTTACAAGTGACTTGACTTTTGTTTTTACTTACATTTTACAAATGCTATACCAGGTTACTGTAGCCTTTCCCACATGATAACACCCTTTTTTTCCCCAAGTAAGAATAGATGGGAATACAAAACAATAAAAACAAGGGCACAAATGAACAAACATTAGGATAGAAACAAAGGTAACTTTAAGAAAAAATTATAAGCAGCAAGCATTACTTAAAACAGAATGAAGATATTCAGTCCAAAGGCTTGGTTTTATAAAGAGAGGTGAGATAAGAATGACAGCACAACAGGAACAAATTAGGATTGCAAAACATAAAACTAAGATTTTAGGCTTTAAATGGCAGCTTTTTGCCACTTCTCAGCTAGCGCTATGTACACTAATACTTTGTTGTTAACAGCATGTAGAATGCAGAAAAATGATCTGGTGACTCCAGCTGTGGACCTGCAAGCAAATATACTGATGCTTTGATCCCTCTGTAAGCTCTTACTTGATGTTAGCAGACTTGCATGGGAAAGCGGAACACTCCTAGTTTTGACTGGCAACGATCAAACCCCAAGTGACATATAATAACAAAAATATTATTTTTAATACTGCTTTGATGTCAAATATAGACACAGAAATGACAGAAGTGTCACAATAAATTATTTCACAGTAGTTGCAATGAACAGAAATAGGCATTTGTTTATTAGACTTGATTACCTATTTTTTCATCAAGTTTTTCTTCTTCTACTTCTTCAGCCTCTGTTGTACAACGATATCCTTTTTTCTTAAGGACATGGCAGATAAGGATCCCCAAGAGACCCATGATGAAGAAAACAGGAACCAAAGCAAAGGCAATATACTCTAGGTGTTCAGCCTTGCCATCATTGCCATCCGTTTTAGTTGTCAAAGTAGTTGTCTGTAAGCCATGGCTTGACAAAACCCCGGGAACCTCTCCATCTATGTAAATCAATAAACACATTTATCACTATACACTGTAAATCACTTGGAAGAATTCAGAAAATTACAAGCATGACCAAATCCCCACAGTGTCAATGCAAGGTACCTTCTGTGATGACGACAACAATACTCTACTGGCTGGGAACTTAACACCAGAAACAGCAGATATTCCCTCTTCACCAAACTATTACAAACATCTAATATCCAAAAAGCCTGCGTGATATTTCTTCAATATAACAGTGAAGTACCAACAATGTTCTAGCCTGACAGGCTTGTAATCTCAAATAGAGGGCTCACATATTTCACAGAAGAGTAACATCACCATTGCTCCTTGTTCACATCTGTGAGCAAAATGCCATACCACTCCTCCAGCCCTAAGTTCATGCAAAATTACCAATAAAATATGGATCCTTCCCTAATATGGGAGTAAATACAGGATTTAATATTGACCCTTGCATAGGAAAAGTATCAGGTGTGAATGAAATACCCTTGATTTTTATTTTTCTTTTGACAGTGGGAATTCTCAAAAGAAAGAGCATCTACCCCTGCTCATCAGAATAAGGTGGGCTCACTCTTTGTTTGTCTCAGATTTGGAAATCATTTTGTATTTAAACTTGAAAGAGGACATGAAAGAATTATTTTTTCTTGCAAAGAATTTAAGTTGAAGCACTGTCACACACTAACTCTATATCCACAATTAAGCACTTTTGTTTCAACTAAGTTCTGAAATTCACAGATGTAAATCCCATGTTATAAACTGGGATTTTGACCTATCAAAATATAGAATATTTACATTAGAAGGGGTATCTAAAGTTCATCAGTCCAAATGCTGCTAACAGCAGCACGGATTAGATCAGGTTTCACAGATAAGCTCCATCTAGATGACAGACATTCCACATTTCTGGGCAACCTCTTCCAATATTAACACACTTTTATGTCCAATATACACAAAGAAACTAAAAACTCAGTACATTCTCAACCATATCAAATATAAAAGTATAAAAAGTTCAACAGCTCAGAAAAATCCAAAATTACATGTTGCATACTCAAAACTTTTGCAAACCCTTAGAGGTTATACACACTCCCCACCCCACATAATAAAGACTTAAACATTACTATCCCAAATATGCAAGAATGCTCCTGCATTTCTACCTTCTATTATTCTCCTCCACTCCAGCCAAAAACAATTTTTTTGAGTAGGTAATAATGACAGCCAGAGAAAGTGTTGGGTTTTTATCCACGTATTTCAAGATATCTTCCATCTACTTGTATTTAAATGGACAAGGAAACTCACAATTAAGCCATTCATCAAACTCACTGAAGAATTGAAGAGTCAAGAGAAAAACATTTCCATGACAGGGACACTTTCACAACACAAATGCCTAGAATAATAATTCTTCCCTTTCAAAAATAAAAAAATGGAAGCCTGCACAAATTTGCAGAAAGAGCGTTATTCCATAAAAATCTCCTGCACCAGCTGCATGACTAAGTTGCATTCAAGAAACACAAGTAAGGTGACAGACAGGGAAGAAAAGTTAAAACTTCAGTTTGGTATTTACCCTAGTTTTCTTTATTCCTCTATAAACAGTAAACCTTTTATTTTAAAATATTTCTGAATTTTTCAGAACAGTCTTGAATTGTCAGTTGAGTAGTATGCAATACACAAGACTTGCTCAAAGTGGAAACAATGGAAATTATTTGAAATAACAACTGATAAACCCCAATTACCACCTAGGAAAAAAAAAGATGTATTAAGTATTTCACTAAAATATTTTTTAAGAAATAGCAGAAATGCAGAAAAATGGAAAGAAGTGCAAGCAGATTACTGAACAGATCTCAAAACTAAACGTTAAAGCAAAAATCCCAGGATATTTGCTTTGGACAAAACCAGATGGTCTAGTTTGTTCTCAAACCCAAAAGAGAAAGCTATTCACTTTTAAGAGGCCAGCAATTCTACACGACTGCATGCAGAATTTACCAACACGTAACCTTTAGAAGCTCCAAAGTATGCCTGAGTAGGACAACTGAACAACATGTACAATTTAACTTTAAGGTTGCAATTGTTTTATACTGCAAGAAAACAAAAGACAGGACAGAGTAAGGGATACAATCATATAACTGAGAAAGTTGATCTTATATGCAGTTTATCTGCATTCTACAAATCTATAATTCATGCTTTAATATACCAAAATATAAATTTTTTTTTTCTAACTCATCAGGTAGCAACAGCAACAAAGTCCCCCACTAATCAACAAAGTAGTCTCATTTACTTTCGAGGCAGGAGAAAAGCCACCACACCAGAGAAGTATTACTTGGATGACTACAACATCTCAGAATCTAAGAAATCCAACTGAAACAGTATACATCACAAGCTCTTAAGGGTATTAATAAATAAGCACCTTTCATGTTCAAACACAAGATTTGAAAACAGGCAGATGCTTTGGATTTTGTTGCACTGTATCCACGTTAAGAATGAACAGGAAACACCTCCCTACTAGCAACAGCCACTTTCTAGTCGAGCTATTTTGTGGAACAGCCACAAAATTTATCCAACTCAACTTTTTAGGTTTTCTGCCTCTCTTTGTGGCACAAGTGGCATGCATTGCCCAAACAAGTATCTATTTTCTCCATAACCATGGCAAGGCAATTCCTACCAAACCTAGAGAGCAAGGGGGCCTTATCACATGGCTAGAGGTCCATGCCTCAGGCTTTCCAAGTTGTGGTTCACTGCAATTCTCCAGACACAAAGTGGCTTTAGGAGGTCCCTTCCCATTCAGTTCTCTGCTACTCCACTCACACTGCTCCTGATAGACTGTAGCCCTGAAAACAGTTTTAAACTGCATTACTGAGATAACCAGGTGTCTTGGGGTGACCTTATGATGTGTATCCCATATCAGCAATATGGGATACACATCATAAGGTCACCCCAAGACACCAGGTTTTAAGAAAAAAATGCCACAAAAAGTCTTCCGTTTTTAAGCAGTCATTTTACTGAATCAGTACAGCCTGAGGTTTGGCAAACTCCTCTGTTAAGACAATCCACTGAGTATGCTGAAGTGGGGAAATAACAGTGAGCAAGGATAGCCAAGTGCACGTAGAACAAAGTTTCCCAGAGTAATTGTAATAACACAGAGCCATAGTCTCAAAGTATGTTCAAACAATAAGGGCAAAATAATTAATTACGTGCAAAAAATTCTTAACTGTGAGAGCAGTGAGGCACTAGAACAGGTTACTCAGGGAGGTTGTGGATGCTCCAACTCTGGCAGTGTTCAAGGCCAAGTTGCATAAGGCCTTGAGCAACCTGGTCTAGTGGGAGGTGGTGCAAGGAGGGTTGGGACTGAATCATCTTTAAGGTACCCTCCAACCACTAGCATTCTGTGATTCTATTAAAAAAAGTATAACGTCCAACACAATTATTTTAAAATCATCAACCTGAAACCCCATCAGCTTGACACAGCCACTGAAAACATAGATACAATTTAACACCATCACCACCCCCCAAGAGAGCAAACTGCCAGGAACCACTGGAGTTGAGATTTCCAGCCTACCTTCTACGTAACACCTGTAAAAGTCTGCATGTTAAGAACCATGGTTTGACTTTCTTTGCTTCCTGTTTCTTTTTCTTCCTACATAATCTCTTTTATGATTTGTGACTTCTGCTTGTAGACTGACATGAAACACCAATGAGAAAACCTCAGTAGCTAAAATCTCATCTGCAGTCTACGTGATGATAATCTAGACAAACGCTCAAAGAATACATGCAGCCCATGCAAGTTGAAAGGAGAATTGTGCCTGTACTGGCATTTTTTCTACTGACAGAACTATGTGGAAAAAATCATAATTTATCAACTGAATACTCTGTAGCATAGATTAGTCTACTAATGGGGTTAAGGTTTACGAATGTTTTGAACTAAGAAGGAAAATATATTTAGAAGTAATTTTTTAGTTTAAAAATTCATTAAATTAACATGGATATTTCAACATACCAGTTTATTTACATAGGCCTATGTGAATTTTTTTGGTTGTAATTAGATACCTACAAATTCAACCTCCCATTAAAATTCAACAAGAAACGAAAAATAGCACAGTATTTTGCTTATTACTAGTAAAACATTAAATCAATAACATTTCTATAATAACAGTTCATTTACACAAAGTTCAGAAACTGCTTGATGCCATTCATTTTTTGTTCAGAGATACAAAAATACAGCTCAAGCAAAGCAAAAATATCCTAGAAGAAATTAACTAGCTGAATCAAATACTTGGTGCTGTCTAACCTTATAAGTAGAGCAAAACACTCAGCTTTTATTAACACCCTACACAGTCTGCCCTCAAAACCCTCAGCAATTATGACATAATGCAAAGCCAAACCCTGAGTACCTGAATTGGCAATATATTTTATATAAGTCACAGCTACATCATTGATTGCACATTCCCTATTCCCTTTCCCTAGAGGCACATTATGCTTATATCAGACCGTTGACAGTCTACCTCATTCTCATGATGTATGATGCTGCTTCTCAATGGTTTTAATCAGGCCATAGCAATCTTCCTTGACTTGAGTCAATTCACAAAAGAACTGACTTGTTTCACTGCTTTGCTGTCCTGGCATTTTTATACACCAGTCATTGTATACCAGTCTACATAGGAAAATTGCTTGAAGATGTAATCTAAATGAAAATATTGAGGAGTGATATTCAGCACATTTAGTGATGCTTTAGCTCTAACTAATAAATTGCACTCATGCTACTAAATCAGATCCCATGTACTCATTTGCTTAAAAATGAATATACACCAAGTATTGTAATTGAGTATTGCCTGCCCTTACTTAATCCTTACCTAAGAAGTAAAATATAAAGATAGGCAACCTCAGACAAGTCTTTTGGTTCTAATCACTGTTACTCAGATACAATGGTAGTATTCTTCCACCTCAGCAATTGCTCAAGACAATTTACAGCACCTTCAGGAAACAGAATATGAGAGGAAAAAGTCAGCAGATAAATGAAGAACTACTTCGTCCTTCATTAAATTGCAATTTTTACATGGCCTAGACAAACTTTTCATAAAGCACATGAGAAATTTCTAGAAATATTTAATCTTAATCCTGTCTTGCTTAAAGGACAACTCAGATTCTTGAAAAACAAATCCTTTTAATTACCAAGATCAAAACAGTTTAGTTCTTATACTAGCAATATACAACTCAGCATTAAAATAATGCAGTTTTTCTAAATCTCCTACACTACACCCAAGTATAATCTACATCCATCTGATAATGTCAAGCACATTCCACTTGTTTTTGTATTATTAATTTACAGAAAGTGGCCTATGAACAACAATGTAATCTTCTCTCTGCTGTACCACTAAAAAGTCCTATTTGGTTGCTCTGGATTTTGCCCATTATGCCCATGCCATTTATCTTTTATGGCACCCCTTTTAAAAAGGTTTGTTTACCTGTTACAAATTTGATTATTCTAGCAATCTACCTGCTAAAAATAAATACATATGTATTCACTAACTTCTTGTCCATAAAGTTTAAGGAGTTACAGGATCATATTCCCTGCTTTCAGGCATGAAAATGAAACACAGATATCAATCTCACAGTACATGGAAACAAACTATTGTTGACCTTAATGCTAATTAATATTTAAACAAATTAAATATGATTACACACAAACTAGTTAAGTACAAGACAAATGAAATACTACGCTATGGCACACAGTCTGTTAAAACATCTCAGCTAAGCACAGCTGGAAAACATGCCTCAGTAGCAACATCACTTCTCCCCCTCCTCACCATTAACGGGCCAGTCCACCCATGTGCAGAAACAGGGCAATCACTTAAGGTTCAAAATAATTGGAAAATTGTTTGCATGAGTGGGTTTTGGTTCTTTTGGGGGGTTTTCTGGCGCTTTTTTTGTCTTTTCCTTTCTTTCATATATGGATCACCTCCGGTTCAATTCATCACACAGACCTACACACTGCTGCTAAAAGGGCATAATCAAAGCATTGCTTAAGCTTTTTGTGGCAATGCCACAATGAGAAATGGTCAGGCAGACTGTGACACCAGCTCCCCCTGCAAGGAAAAGATACTTGATGATGATACCTAGTGCTTCATCCTCTCCTGGCTCTAGAGCAAGTGTATTTTGAACTACATTAAATACTAATGACACTAAGTTCTAAATCAGTTGTATACTTTCATTTGGTACCTTCAACTTACTCAAGAGATAAAGCATTCTACTAGAGCTGCACTAAAGGTTTCTATTATCAAGTCAAATTTAATTTTTTTAGATTCTTAATTCAAGTGCTCAGCAGTGAAATCATTTAGGTAAATCATTTATTCTGACGGTAATCATGTACCCATTTAATACACATCTTTAATTATTTTACCGACAGTAAATTTAACAAGAACAGTTTGATGCAGCTTCAAATTAACTATACTTTTTATGAGTTACCTGATTTAAATAGTATTTATCTATTGTGGACACTACAGTCAAATTGCTTTCGCAAAACTAAGCCGATAAAATTACTAGCAATTTCAATCACAAAGACAAAACATATCACTGCCCAAAACACATATACAAAAAAATAATTAGGAAACATTAAGGCTTCTCTGCCTTACTAGTGAGGTGGTAGCTACACAAGAGAGCAGACAAACTAGAGAAGTCAGTAAAGAAGAGGTTAAAAGAAGTTTATTTTCTAGAGGAAAAAAAACCTTAAGTGAAGAAAACCTATTGCCTACCACTTGCTTTGTCTATTGTTCAAGGAAATTGTACTTCAGGGAATATGCTTAGAGTGAGTAACAAAGAAAAACACCTGTCATCGAAGAAGAACATTCAACACATTTGTAAATTCCACTTAATTTCTAGCTTCCTTGTAGTAATCAGAACCTACTACCAGAAGTGAAATAAGCAGGAAGTGAGATGACAAAAAGGAAGCCACATGATGAAAGAACATACTGACAACTAGTAACACACTGCCAACTGCCTTAGAGGTTAAGCAGGGCTGATTAAGAACAGATCTCAAAACCTTTATTAGATCTGTCAAAAGCAGTGTCTCAAGAAAGTGAGCAGAAGGACCAGCCACGTTTCTTTAAAGCTCATTCTAAGTGCACCTACATTGTGAACACCAATAATAAGACACGGGCATCAAGTCTCAGGCATGACCTACCTGAACATAATACCAAACAGCATCCATGGTACCCAACACCGAGCTTTTCATAGTAACTCAGGATGGAGCCTGCTAAGAGTCCTTACATTAGAGACAAAGTCTCTGGCTTACCAAAGTCACTACAAAAATTTTGACTGTAGGCAAATTTTGCAGTAGGTCTGGAAAGAGAGCTTTTTACTCTGAGAGGCAAGTCTCCGCACTGACAAGTTCTTTACTAATGCCAATTTTTTCTGAACTACACACCCTATCAATAAATTCAATAAATTGTCTGTAGAAAGTTTTAGGCTGGCTTCTCTGAAAGCCTGAGGGTAGGGTGGGGATTCAGAAAGGAGGTACCTGCTATGTAAGGTAGGTCCTACTCACACCAAAAAAATACAGCTAAAAGTATTACTGTATAATGCATATAAGACTCCATAATTTTGAGTGCTGAAATAATTGCAATAAGCATTGCAATTCCCATACAGCCAGAGAGAGCTTGTTAGGGAAGACCAAACCTAATAAATCATCAGTCGCCACACACCATGAAAGTATCTGACATTATCTAGAATACAATGAAAAAAAAAATAAATTAACAGTATATAGAGCAGTTTTGTCCTGTTGAAAAAGGGAAAAATTTAAATATAAAGGGAAGTGACAGATTTAGTCTCTTCTTTGTGCAACACAATACGTGGTTGATAATGCTGCATTAGCATATACAGAGACAAAAAGCTTATGGTTCACTGTTTACCACTACTAAATTGCAGTGCTTATGGTGTAATGGCTTTGGTCACTACTTGAGCAGCATAGAGCTCCTATAGCAAAAATAAACAGAACTGGTGCTTTACATTTGCATTTCTGTTGGAAAACTGTTCCTCAAATTTCAGTTTTCAAATAAAACACACCCTGCAAACAGCTACAGTACATTTAATAAAGCACACTTCACCAGTATGGCCATTAAAAAGCAATGAAATAAAATCCTTCCTGGAGACATCAGCTATTTAGAACTATTGCATATCACTGAATTTGCAAGTGCAATTGGCATCTAGTGTGCAGCATTAAATGAATGCCACCAGGCACATTATATCAATGGACTTATGCAAGCTAACAACAATCCTCACTGGTTTACAGGAGTCAAAAATCAATTTTAACCCAAACCAATATATCTCTAGTGTGAAGAGGTATACTGTGATCTTGAGATACAGAAGATACGTTGGCAGAAAGCATTTGTAAAACTCTGAGAAGAAAATTCTTTCATAGCTTTTGCATCTCTTGCCAGACTTGCCAACCTTTAGCTTAAGTACAATCCTATTCACCTAGATACACTACTAAATTGCTGCTATAGTTATTAAATCTTACAAATGCACATAGCATACCAAGAGTTCTCCACCCACATAACTGCCTTCAAGCCCAATAAAGCAATCCTGAGTATAAACATTTGTAAGAAGTCTGTATAAGCCTACTTACACACATCCTTTCATTTACTAAAACATCTGTTTACAGCCTCTTCAAGATACCAGTAGTAGGTAAACTGTACAGTAATCACAACACGTATAAACATGCAGTAACATGCTTAAGTAACAGCCAAAGAGCAAATTGGTTAACTGTTAAAAAAAAAAAAAATATGGTGATGATCAAGAAGAGAAGAAAAATCCTCAACTTCTCTCCTCCTCCTACCTCTGCACAGAAAACCTCAGGTCCTTAGATAGCAGCTACCACTAGCTACCAGTCAACACAAATAGGAAATTCAAGATGCTTAATGGTACTTATTTCTTTCCACTCTCCTGAAGCATGCACTGGACAACAAGCCTTCCATTCTTCTTGCTTTCAGAAAATAAACAGCAGGCGGTAGTTACCTCGAACCCTTCTGATCAAGCTTGCCCGCACCAAGTAATATACAAATACACAAAAGGAACCACAGAAAGACAAGAAACACTTCTGGATTTATTGTTTGCTAGTAACTATGGCCATCTTAACCGTTTCCACTAAGTTGAAAGTTTACTCTCAAACAAGCTGGTACACTCTTACCCATGTCATACCGTCCAAAAGTAATATAGCTGATCAAGCTGAAAGTGGAAATGCACACCAATTTTTAATACAAGTGTTTGAGCATCACGAACAGTGCACAAAAGAAAGCACTTCAGACTACACAGGCAAGAAATTCGGTTTCACTTTGAGATTATTAGTACCGTAACAGTTGGGGTTAGACATAAACAAAGAAAATGCCATTTTAAACAAACTTCCTCTGGTGATTGTGCGTGTGCGAGGGCTCTTCAGAGTTCTCAAGGGTTACAGTCAACTTTTCACTTCCAAAACCTAAACGCTAAGCCAAGTTTAATCTCAAAAGTGAGGGTAAAATAGAAACAACTTTTTAACGCACTTCTATCTTAAGAGCCATCCGATTCCAGTTAAAGTGAATCAACTACGGAGGAGCTGCCAGACACGAACTCGCATCGCTCATCATCGTTCCTTTTTTTCCCCCCGGCACCTCCGGGCCATAACCGACTACATCAACAGGCCGGGGTGTCGTGTCAGTAAGCACCGTTTGATCGCTGGGAGCACTCGCAGCCCGCGCCGGTTCTCCAGCCCGCCCGAGCGGGACCCGGCAGCGCCCGCCCCGAGCGCCCCCGCCGCGCTCCGCTGACAGGCGGGAGAAACTTCAGCCGCTGCCGCCGCGGAGCCTCGACCTCTTCCCCGCTCGCTCCCCCGGGCTGCCCGGGGCTAGGGCGGAGGCGGACGCGCCCCTGCCGTGCCGATCTCCGCGGGCCCCGCAAGGATTCGAATGCCGGGGACCCCGAGGAGCCAGCGTCGGCACCCAGCCGAAGCAGCGGGGTCAGCCGAGACATCCGAGCGGCTAAGGGAGGCCACACTGCCCAGCGAGGTTGCAGCCTGCGGAGAGCCGCAAGGGCCGCCGGCGGGGAACGAGGGGGTCGCGGATTGAAGCCTCCCACCGCGGCGAAGGACCGAGGCCGCAGCAACCCACCGAGAGCGGAGCTGCTGCCCAGCCAGTCACCCGTCAGGCCCAGCGATGGCGCAGTCGGCGGGATCCCACCGGTCGCTGCCGGAGCCATTCCCGACGCCGTGCCCGCACTGCTCCGCCTTGGCAGCGGAGCGGCCGCCGCCGCCCTGCCCGGCCCAGCGGCAGCGGGGCGCGCCCTGCCCGCACGGCGCCTGCGCGGGGCCGCCGGCCCGAGGCGGTGCTGCTGCGCGGCGCCCGCCCTGCCGGAGGTGCCGTGGGGAACCGCTGAGCTCGGGGTGCCCGTGTCCACCTTTAACGAGATGCGAAGGCGTTTCTTACGCATTCCTGTGGGGATTACCCCGAGGGCGCCCCAGGCATTAGTTTAATATTACAACTCCCAGATGTGGTTTCCTAAGCCCGGCCACCCCCTTGCCCCCAGAGCCCGGTAACCGCAACGCTGGGGGGCAGCGAGAGGGTGAGATGGGCGCGGGGCAGCGTGTCCTAAAGGGCCCGGGGCGGGCTGAGGTGACTTCCTGACGCGTTTGCTTGGCATTGATCGTGTGTCACAGTGGCTCCCGAGCACCTGGGGTGCAATGCCACCCTCATGGAGTTGCCCACGGGGGAGCCTCTCACCCAGACAGGTTTGGGTGTGTCTCCCTTGACACCAATGGGTTTCAGCTGTGGCCAGCGAAGGCTCCTCTCTGCCAGTGCTGCTCCAGGGGCCGTGCTCACCGAGCTGGTGGCTTCTTCGCTGCCAGGGCGTAGCATGGCTCAAGGGCTGAGGATGTATGGCAGGAACAATTGCTCTGCACCAGCATGGAGCCCGTTATCAGAGCTGCATCGAAGCTGTTTATTGTAAGGGCAGGGCAGTGCACCTGCCTCAAGGAGCCATATAAGGGCCCTGTGGAAATTGTTGGCCACCATTGCAGCATTAACACCAGGACACACAAGTGTTTGGAAACAAAATGTGTCCCTTAGCATGTGGGGGCATTGCTTGCACTCACTCTGTTACCTTTTCGTGTTCACTAGGCCTCAAATTCATGCTTTCTTCCTTAAATCTTCACTGTTAAACTCCAGCTTAGTTTTATACTCTGGTAAACTAACTTCCATGCTTACACCTTGGCCTACTTTGTATTTCACCAACCACAGTTGGACTTTTCTATTGACACGGCATGAAACTAAAGACTTACTCTTGTACCAAGGCAGAGGCAACTATAGCTTCCCAGTACTTCCAAATACAATACTCTAAATTATTCTAATCTAAATAATTTATTCACTTGCTTTTACTGATTTTGAATACCTAAGGTAAACACCACTCATTTAAGATACAGTATTGCAATAATTATAAAGACAGATACTTTTTTGAATGCATTTTTTCATCTGGTACCAACATCGTGTGCAGAAATACCATTATCAGCCCCTAACTAGACCTATCCACAGGTAGAGTCAGAATACCAGACTGCCAGCTTCCTGTTTGGGACAATCACCCCAGATGGTATCTCCTCCCCTCATTATGCCCCAGTCTCTTTTTCTAGTAAAAAAAGTATGCAGAAAATTATGTTCTCAAATATAGTACATCAGTACCATTTCTGCACTTGACAAAAATAAAGTGTTCTGAAAATAATGAAAGTTTTAACCTTTTTCCTCTGTGCTTGACTGTCAGCTCTATTCATAGTACTAACTACAGCCACTATTTTTTATACTATTTTTTTTTCAGTGATACAAGTATTAAAAGATTAGGGTGATTCAGTATCTGAGATGTTTATAGCTGAAAATACCTCTTCTCAGTCAAGGAGATAACTAAGAACATGAAAACTCAGATGTCTTCTTACTGCTTGGTGGGAGACTTATCTGTTTATTAACCAAACAAATGAGGAACTAGCAGAACTGTCCTTTTCAACAGAATAGGAAGTCAAGCAGCAGGACACAGGGTTCTTTGCACTTACAAAAACAATTCTTTCTTCCTCTTGGGTTTTCTACAGAAATTACTGCTGCTCACTTGAGTTGTGTCTGCTCTCTTAAATTTTTTTTTTACTCTTTTTGAGGGTGTGGTTCTGTGTCAACCGCTCTCAGTGTCACAAAGGTGACAGACTCGGAGAGAGAGACGATCCTCATTTTCTTTTGAGTGAAGTGCTGCACTGCAGATCCCAACTCAAAGGAAATGGCAAAATGCAGCAGGATTACTGAACCATATCTGCCTCCATGAAACGAGCTCTCCAAAGGTAGGCTTTAACTCGATCTCCCTCTGACTTCAGAAAGAAAGACTGTACTTTTTATTTTTTTTTTTTCCTTTTAAGATTAGAGAACTAATCTGAGTTTACGAGCAGGGAATTGGCACTGTTTCTGCGGCAGTAGCTTCCTGCCCTTCTTCATCCACTGGAACCAACACCCCTGAGCACAGGGAAACTATCAAATTAGCTTTGCTACTAGAAGATCTGTGAAACCACCTGTCAGCTTTTATGAAAAATAATAAATCTCACTCAAAACATTAGAAAATTTCTTTAATGGTCAGTTCAACTAAGTTGCAATAAAGTTTAATTGGTGGCCCAATCTATGTCAGTTATTTCCTCATGCTTTCTAGAATGTATCTTCGGTTTGTTACTATTACTAGAAAACACAATCAGTTAGGAAACATGTAAACAGGTTTTCTATAGCAAACTAGTCAATAAATTTTCTTTAATTAGTATTTGGCTCTACTAATTCTTGAAACTTCATCTCCAAGCTAAATTCCAGTGTTGACTTTCTTTGTTGGAAGACTTTTTCTGGATTTCATTTTTGTTGGTAATAATGCCTGAACAGACCAGACAACTAACTGTCCTCATTTCCAACAGTTACAGAAAGAATAAATATTGGCAGAGGTAAGTAGAAGACAGACACATCTTAAGTAACATGGTCTTAAACATCAAAACAAAGAAAGTGACACTGGAAATCTCACATCATCAAGCTCTTTTATGTGACTTAATGAGATACTTTATACTGAATTAGCAGGATGCTAATTTCACGATTAATTATATATACATAGTTACATATTAAAACAGATCTATTTCTAGTATGCACAAATACCTCAGTGTAAAACTAATCCATGCTAGTGCTAGTAAAACGTGAATATTTGAAATTCCCTTTGAAACTCAAATTATACGTATTCCCACATAACTTAATTGCTCAGTTTTATTAGTAGAATCACAGTTAAGATTGTTTTCTAAGCATCCTTTCTACAAGAATTCTTTGTATGTATTATATATATATTCAAGGCAAAAATACTTCCAAAGCATTTTAAAGCTTCATCCAAATGCCAACAGTATTTAGAACACTTATATACATCAAAGAAGTACTCTTTGGGAGTGGTAACTCACCTGACAGTGGTTTACTTTACAGATCAGAATGAGCAAAATAGTAATGTAGAAATGTTAAAAAAAAAACTTCAGGAGCTGGGATGATAAGGAAGAAGCAAAATAATTTGATGAGAAGATACTGGGTAGTTATAAAACTCAAGTTTAATTACTGCTTTTCTTACAGACTTTTGTTTTATATATTCATAAGCTCAATTTCTCCTTCATAAAAAGCAATTATCAATCTCTGTAGGACTGACACCTTCCTAGTATGTGTGTCTACAGTCTGAAAACAAGAAAACCTTGTATATTTGTTTGTGGAAAATTATATATTAAAAAATAAAATTCATAGACCTAGATAGTATAACCTGCCTTGGTGTTCTGTGTTTGGCTGTGTGGTACTTAGCTGCCTAGTGGAATTAAACCACAACATTTGGAAACAGTACCTCTGACTCAAAGGAGATATATTCATCAAACCATTAGTGATAGAAAAATGGTTAAGAACATTCCCAGCAAACTATATAAATGCTAGATTCCTAATTAGTTCTTTCCACTTTGTCCAGCAAGCAGCTGTTTCTCAATACAAAAGTTAAAGCTTTGCTGAAAGGTATTGCCTAGACCAGGGCAACCTGGTCTAGTGGAAGGTGTGTGTTCTCTGCCCATGGCAGGGGGGTTGGAACTGTAAGATCTTTAAGGTCCCTTCCAGCCCAAGATTCTGTGATTCTATGATTCTTAGATTAAAAAAAAAAACCAAAAAAAAAAACCACCCTAAATGTAACAGAGCTGTAAAGATTCAGTTCTTTGTTAAAATTCCAAACTCTATACTCAAGAAATTGCCCAGTATTACAATACTTCAGCCTTCAGGTTGAGAAAGCATCAGTAGAGAAAATAAGCTATATGGGTAGTATATTTCTGGAAGAAATCTCTCTCTCCTGCTTACTCTCTCAATCTCCCTGTAAATATCATAACACTGTCCTTCTAATGCAATAATCATTTTTCTTCCAGGACTTCGTAAGCAGGAATTCCGTTTCAGTTTTATTTGTACATGTGTAAGGTCAGGGGTCAGGTGGCTGCCACCTTTCAGGGAAATAGTTTAACCACTAGATTTTTGGTTTGGGAAGGACTGTCTTCCCTTTGTAATGAGTTCCACTGATGAGGATAAAATCTGTTTCTCTGGTCCAGAGAGAATAAAATAACTGGACTTGGTTCTACTTGCCAGAGAAGAAGAGAGTAAGGTTATTGATTCTGTCCCAAGGACAGAGCCAATACTTTACAATCATTTGCATGTGGATTGAAAAAAACAGTTGGAAAACAGAATTGGAGCCTAGCACACCCCTACAGGATGCAGTTATAGCAGTTGTGGCAGGGTATAAAGAGGGAAGTGGTGCAATTAGTTTTAATTCTTCAAACTGTTGTGGTTGCCATTACATCTCCTGAGATGCCAGTTCCTGTTGATATTCAGTAGGTGTTCCCCAGGAATGCCTGGTAGATAGAGCTTTCCTCAGGGGACTAAAGGAGAATATTGGTATTCTGGATGCTAACCAGGTTTAGGCATGCTAAGCAATTAACTTGGTCCTAAGCTTCAAACCAAGTATGTCTTCAGTGCCTTGGGAGACTTTAAAGTTTATGCTATGGCTCTTAGGAAGCTCCTAAGATTCCTAAATTAATCAACAGCTTTGGGTTTTAGTGGAATATAAGGAGTTGCAAGTTATTAGATCAGTTCTTTGGAACATAGAGGAAAGAGAGGATCTTGAGCATCTTCTGAGTTTGACAAGGGGATCACAAGAAAACAACAAAGTGCATCCTAGGCTGAAAGGAGTTGTGAAAGAAGACTAGTGGTTTTGTGGAGTGTGTGGAGTGTGGAGAACCATATTATGAATAAACAATGTACACAGGGGCTTGCTTGGAGGTAGAGGCAGAAACTGAAGTAGCACAAAGTTGATCAAGTCCCTACAGATGACAGCTTTTTCCTGGGTTTTATGCTGGCACATTTGTTAAAGAATTTATCACACAATAGTTAGCAAGTAAAAATCAGCATGTACGTACTATATTAGTATTTTATATTGTGATGCTTAAGTAAATTATAAGTGAAACAAAAGTCTACAATGATGAAGTCAAAATCCACTGGTTCCTATTTCCCATTCATACATTATTATTAATTAATCTGATGGAGTTTGAATTTGCCATAGCTGGACAAGTACTCATTGAGGAATTCAATGATAGTACTGGGGTTGGAAAACTGAAGAAAGCTCAGTAGTATTGTGTGCAGCAACAAAGCATGAAGGGATTGGCTTCATTAGTGGCCTTATTACAAAGAGCACATTCACAACTCCGCATGCCTAAAGCTACAGATGTACATACTAAAGGAAATCTGGAAGTATTCTATTAATATTTTGATTCAACTCTAATATTTTGGCAATATTGATAAATGGAAGTAAGAAAGTAACTGGGGAAGATTGCTTTTGCATTTCTGCAAACAGGGAAGCAGAAGGGATGCCTGGAGACATGTGGAAGCCTGGAACCATTTCTTGGTTCTTCAGTGACTTTGCATGGCTGTGTAAAGCAGGGCAGAAAGTACTTGTGAGTGGAGTCACTCCGCATCTTCTGCCCAGGTCAGACTGGCAGTGCGTGTTGCATTGCAGATGTTTTCCACTCCCCAGAGCTAGTAAAAAGATCAGTACAAATTAAAAATCTTGGCTATTCTAATTAACCAAATCCTGTTGATTTGTTTTATCTAGCCAGTTTGAAGATCCGTGTTTTCCTCCTCTTCTCTATCCCGGTTCCTGTTAAGGAAAACAGAATTTCTAATTGAAAGTTGAATTTCAAGTTAAAATGCTCAAAACTTCTGATACAATTTGAAGTAAATCTCCTTAGCTTCTGAACTTTGGTCATCAATAACAAACTGCCTATTCTGCAAGAAGATAGTAGTAAATTTATTTCAAAAGGAGAGTAACAAATTATTTTGTAAAATATAAATATTAATCAAGTTTCCATGTAATAATTCTGGAGTGACTCTATCCAAATACAACAAAGACATTTGCTCTTTGCTAAAAATGGACTGCTTGGCAGTCTTTTCTTGCTTTTTTATAGATCAAACCTTATAAAGAAGTCCTCTGTCTCCAGCTGTCTCTAGCACCATATAAGAGATAGCAGTTAAATCACTATAAGAAGTGATTAGTCATGGCAAATATGCTTACCATGGACTCTTTAAAAATTAGCTTTGTACTGCTTTTGCTCCCTTATGATTTCTTGGAACTGTTTGTCTCATTGGTGTTTTTTTAATGTATAAAACGCTAATGTTAAACCAATTGCATTTTGGTTATTTTTCCATACTGGTCTGACATAAGAGTAAAAAAAAGGTAGCTAAATGGCAGTAACTTGTGCAGATTATGCCACATCCACCTTTATTAAATAACCTGCTGAAGATTGTATTCATAACAAAAACCAGTCTAGGAGAATGCAATGACAGTAAACTAGCAAGGAGATATGGAATAAATACATCTGTTTGGCATTCCCATCTCAAGATTTATGGTCCTAGTCTGTCAGCAGCATTTACACTTAGCTCTACGCTGCCTAGACACTTTCTCAATCTTCAGTTCAGAAGCTGCTTTCTCGTTCTTCATCACTCATAAGTAGTATTCTCCAGAAAATTTAGAATTTACTTCCAGGAATTATGAACTAGGCAAAAAAAAAGGATGTAGACCTCCAAGAGACCTCAAGCAGAGGATTTAAGTGCTTCAGTTATTATGCTGGAGGCTCACTCACTCATAACAAGTCTTGCTTTAATTTGAGCATGCTGGCTGTGCAGGTGGAATAGCACATTCCTTGAAAATAATACTGAGGCTGAAACTATCCCAGTAAAATAAAAGCCACACTACTGCAGTAACAGTTCCTCATACATTTACAGAGGATGAAGGTCAGGAAAGTGATCTGTTAGCCTGATATGATTAAACTTCTCATGGTGGTTGACCAAACTATTAGCTACAACATTTAATCTCCTTAAGCATGAATATATAATGTAGGTAAAATCCCAGAGCCAAGTACATGATCAGTAAATTACAGTTTAAAGCCTTAGTAAGGACAGCCTTTATTTCCTCCAAGATTTCAGAAGAACACTCTGCTTTACGCAAATATGACTCACCAAGTTTGCATGCAAGTTCGGTTTAAAACTCAGTGATGAACAGATCTGTTGAGATAAACCTCAAATCTTGTTAGACCTGTTTATTTCCACTGCTTTTGATATGAAACTCTTTAGATAAGAAGCCACAAACAGACTGAAATGCTGTAGGAGAGGGAAAAGATTTGATTTGAATTCCAGTTTACTGTTTTCACAACAGTGTTTCTATTTATATGTATAATCTGTGGTAGGTCACCAGTTCTTTAGAGACAGAGAATACTTTAAAGCAGTTGTACACAAATAAATGTAGAAAAATATAAAAGCTTGAATTCAGTAAGGTATAAAGTGGACATGGCTGAATGGATGCTTATTAAATGTGACATGCCAAGTACTATTTGGGAATTTCTTAAAATAATGTGAATATTGGAAATTTCTGCTGCTTCTTATCTTGCCTTTTCTGAGCCCAATGAACAGTAATCTTCAGACCAAGGTAGCATCTTGCAGTTCTTTTTCTCTGGAAGACACAAAATAGTTTATTGACAAGAATTGAGTGAAATCATAGCTGATTTCTCATGCACAGTGTTTTCATTATACTGACCAGACTTTGTTGGATAAACTACCTGAGAATGTGGATCTGAAGCACAGTTGATTCAGGAGTTGACTCAGTTTCGAAGCCTGAGAGGGAATCAAAGAATAGATGGAGGCAGGAGAGGCAGGTGGACAAGAGTCTAGGGAAAAGTCAATGGTAGGAGAAGCTTCTCAAAGCTGGTCAGGAAATAATATTCCCTGACGGTGAGGACTTACAAGATTTGGACAGATTTTTCTTTTTCATTTAAGGACAAAGCTGAGATCTGAACCATGATTAAACCAGAATATTTTTTGCTTTAACAGCTCATTAACATTAACAGCGTTTGTGACAGCTTTAAAAAGGTAAAATATATAATTCTGAGAAGTCCCAGTTCTCCAAGGAATGTATTATCTATAAATTAATCATCTATTTTGTTTACTTTAAATTGATTAAAGTTTTCACTGAGGATAGAAAAAACTATAATCAGGAAACAAGTAGTGCCAAAGGCCAGCAGGAATGGTCAGAGTCACTTGGGGAGAAGTATAAGGCTCCACAAACAAAATGGACTCCAGCGCTGTTTTTTGAAGAGGATCTTCAGCAATAAGAAAAAATCCTGGCGCCTCTCACTGAGCATCACAAATCTGGTCCTGCCCTGGTTAAATTAATACTAGTTTAGAGCTCACCTATCTTTAGTGTCATACTTCCAAAAACTACAATAATTAATTTTAATACAAACTGCACTTAAACAATAATTTTGTTACCAGACGGCAGTGTGCTTTTTTTAAAAAGAAACAAGCAGGTTGTGTTCTCAAACAATAGGAGATAAAGGAGCTGCTGATCTTCCATGTTTTGTGTGGAGCATATGGTCTGGTTAATTGTCCTGGTTACCCTGCTGTATCACCTACTCTTGCTGTAGGATTTGAGACAAGTATCTTTTACAGGATTTTAATAGGTATGTGTGATAATTTAATTAATATTAAAGTCATCTTGCAGATGAATAGATTTTTTTGGTTAGGATGTGCCCATGCATATCAAGTCTTAGCAAGATACGTTTTCTTTCCTAGGGTGGTGGGAGGGGAGGGCAAGGGTGAATAATAAATTTAATTAAAATATATTATTTCAGATATTTTCAAACTGTTCATTAAATGCACTCAACTTTGTTGCAGTATAGTAACAGAAAAAATATTCTGCAGGAGGTGAGAACAGGCTCCCATGTTTGCAGAGGGAGGAGACGTTTTAATCAAAAAGCCCAGTGTAAGCCTTCTTTTCAGATGTTCACAAGTTGTTTGATTTCCTTCTGGAACTAAAAGGACATGAATCCATAGGTCCTGCTTTGTTAAACAGAGTCTTAGTCAAAGGGTTGTGAAAGCTGAGGTTTTCTGCTGTTTCTCAACTGTGGATGCTGTTCTGCTTTGTACAACCAGACAAATCTTTAGAGCAGCAGAAACTATAGTCAGCAGTACCTTTTGTCCTAATCACAAGGATATAGAGTAATCATCTTCTTTTGCTGCTACCACAATGATTATTTGAAAATCTTTAATACTTCACACAGTGTCTAAGTCTCAAAACATTACATAGTTTGATGATTTAACACATTGCCAGAATACAGAGTTTCAGTATTCTGGGAGAACATAGCAAATGATGGTCTGCTGGGAAAGAGGATAAAAAACTACTCCACAGTTTATCATTCATTTTTCCTTACTAATAGTTTCAATGAAATATTTAACTTTATGCTAAGTTAAATGTATCCTATAAAGTGTTTTTGCTTTACATTTTAAGGAAAAACCCCAATAATATATATATAGGATATAAACAAATCAGTTTCTTCCTGACCGAGTATTTTCTAATGGAAATGGGGGCAGGAATGAAAATGTGCAAGGAGAACTGTGTTATAACCAGCCTAGGTTTGCCAAGCATTATCTCAGAATAGTGCAAATAATAATACATTAAGATGAGGACAGACTTATAAAGGATATTTTTTGTATGAATCACTATGTACACCAACCACTAAACTGCAATAATCATAACCTTAACAATCATTTTTCCAGGAGCAGTGTGTAACCCAGACTTCCTCAGGAGAGTCATTGCCTAAAGTTATATTAGAACCAAGATTGAGATAATACATCTCTCTGTATTACCTGTATGATATATATCTCTATCATATGTATAATGTGTAATATATTATAGAGAGGTATTTTCACCTCGAATTATGTTAGGTAAAAAGATTAGTCAGTTACTTCATAGGAAATATATAGGCAGTATACTGTACAAGAGATTTTTTCCTAAGGATTCATTTGACCTTTATTCAGCCTCCTAAAGTAAACACCTAAATTATTCCATAGCATCCCTCAAGAGTGTTAAGTCAACAAAAGGCTTTGTATCTCCAAATATTTGCTTCTAGTGTTAGCACAGTACAAATAGTAGCCATAATCAGGAATTCGACCTGATGTTTATAAAATGTAACCTTGTCTCAGCTATTGAGATCCTCTGATAAAGGTAAGGTCTTGCTGAATATTTTCACATTCCTTGAGTTCAAAATGTTTTGACTGAAAAGAATGCAAAGGCTTTTTTTTCCAATGGTGTTTGTCCCTACACCACTCTAACTAAACAGTGCAAGCCAGATAGAAACAGTTCTGCTGTATAAGGTCAGATCCTTCACTTAATCTTCTACTGCAAGGAACTCTGACAAGAGTATCTTCCTCCCCTTTAAAATATGAAATACCCTTTTTCAAAACAGAAATCCAACTCAAATAGTGCTGTAAGTTCCACTGTGAGAAAAAAAAAATCACATACTAACAGTCTGTACACTTAGTGTGGGTACTTCATGCTGCTTCCCTCTCAGCTGTTCCTTCTGCCTTTCTGCCAGAACAGTTGTCAGAAGGAGCAGGAGGAGGAACAGCCCCTTGGACAACTCAGAGTAACTGCTGTATCAGATGAAGAGATGTTGGTGGACTGGCATTTGCCACAGATTCACATTTGTGGTTAAACACAGTGTAGCTTTTTACTCTGCCTTTCATGCAATTTATAATTGAAAAGCAGCTGAAGTCTAGCAGAAGACTAAGCCATAGTTTGAATAACAGTTTGCTCTTAGGAGACAAATTATACCGATAAATTTTACTGATTCATGTGGGACCAGTGAAAGGGCTGGAAAAAAAACCAGAGGTGTGATGAGAACAGTAGGGAGGGGAGCAAGAGCTGATTAATTGGCACACTGTCAGTGTCATCATTGCTAAAGCTGGTGTGGAAACAACATTACAGTGTGTTTGAGAGGATCCATGAGAATAGATGACAACAAAACTTGGAAGTGATTGAGTGAAATCGGGGTTTTTTTGAAGCAAAATATTCCGCTTCAGCAAAGGTGGAGAGATGCTGACTGCATGCTTGTCTCTTCATTGAATCCCTAAGTGGTTTAGCTTTGTGACTTTTGAAAGGGTCAGCCAAAGCTTTGACTCTTTCAGAGGACATCTGACTGATCTACTTTCTAGTCACAAAGTCCACAGCTACTTCTGGAGTTAGGCAGCACATAAATAAGGCTTGGTATCTAGATCAGTTCAGCTGAGCATTGCAGGGCAAGGAGCTCTGCATCTTAAAATAGGAACACAGATCTATTTTAACAGCTGCAAAGGTTACCAGCTCCAATATAGTCACACCAAGAACTAGTGGTTGAATCATCTGAGGAAACATTGGCATATGATCCTTGCCTGTCACACAGATAGCTGCTTACAAGTCTTTTCAAGTAAGAGATAGTAGTATTTTTGGGTTAATTTAGGATGGTGGATATGGTGGGAAGAGGGATTACTTCTGCTTCTTTGTGCATTGTTGAGTTATCCCTCCCCTGTTTTACAGATAAATAAAGCTTATGTTGCTGGTTGTTTCTGTCTTCCAAGGGCTGTAATATTTCCAGTGAATGATTAACAGAAAGCTCATGTATAGTGAATCATTCTCTGGAGAACTGCCCTACTGACATCTGGGATTTTGTGTCATTCAGTCCTCACTTTTTCCCTACCTCTTTTTCTTTTTTCTGACTTTTGTAGGTTTATACCAGTCTGTCTGGTCAAATGTCTATACCTGGAAATATTCCAAATAATGATGCAGAAGGGTTTCTCTGTTTGCTAGTTTGTTTTATGGTCAATATATTCTCTTTTCTTTGACAGTTAACAGTTCTCCATGTGTTTAATAGTCATGTTGACATTGTATTTGGTGCTTCAGTGCTGGCTGACCTATTGAGAGCCTCTAAGCCATCACAGCAACACAGGAGGATCCTAAATAGCTCCAAAGTCTTACAGTAAATGTGAAATGCAAAACATGGCTTACTGTTTCCCTGGGGACCCTCTGTCAGATAAATAAGTTACTTCACTAGAATCTAGCTAGTAAACTTTAATTTCCTGGAAGCACAGACAACACAAGGCAAGGTTTAATTTCAGGTCACTTCTGACTCAGGGAGGAAAGAAGGCATTTTTGTTTAGAGGCCTCTCTTTTATTCATTACCTTGCAAAGTTAGTTTTAACTGGAATTCTCACAGGACTTCAGATACGTGTGCTTTGCTATCTGCCATGTTTGTGTCACCTTCACATCAGAATAAGCTTCTAAGCCAAGAGCTGCCACATTAAATTAGCTTGTCTAGAGCTCCAATTGCAATTTTACTGTCATTAATAGGAAACAAAATGAAGATATTTCAGGTATCTTCAGAAGTGTGATGGCTCTCAGCTAATCTAAGACTGAACTTTGTCTTCAATGTAAATCTTGACCAATCAAGAAAAATCTCTACATTTATTCCAGAAAAACATGATCAAAAAATGTTACCTGATTCTCGTCTTCACTACATAAAAGCATAGAGAATGAGAAATATGATAACTTGTAATATTATACTAAAATTTAAAATTGCTCAGAAGTCCTGGAAGTCAAAACTCTGGACCTGGAGTACTGGATGAAACTTGCACATTTTGATGACTCTTTATATTCTGTCTATCTATATTATAAAAAAATTTTAGCTGTGCTGCAAACTTACTATGCTGTTTTATGCTTTCTGTTTGTCCTGTACTACAGTACTGTCTTGGTTTTGAAAGACAGGTGTCTGCTAAGGAAGGCAGAAGCCTCCCTTGAAGTGGCAGATGTAACCCCTTTCCCTCCGAGTTATTATAATTTTGAAATCAAGGGCCTTTAGGCAAAGATGTGGGAAATAGGAATAACAGTTCTTTACTATATATATATATTTATATATATATCCAGTCAAACAAAACAATAACTATGGCAGTAACAGCAAACAATCACAAACCCAGTCCCAGCCTTCTCGGCTGTCGGGCCCTTTCCCCTCGGGTGCAGTTCCGCTCGCAGCCGGCAGGGGCGCTGGCGGCTCCCGGTGAGCAGGGCAGGTGCGATGGTTCCCCCGCGGCTGCAGGGGGCGCTCCGGAGCGAGCTCGGGGAGCACGCGGCACCCGTGCCCTGGGATCCCGGGAAGGGATGGAACAAAGGCTTCACAAACCCCAGACGACTGGCCCCGGTGTCCGGCTGGAGCTTCGGGAACAACAGGCTGGAGCGGCAGGCTGGAACGGCAGGGATGAGCCCAAATCCCGGGTGGCAGACGCGATGTATCCAAGCGGGGAACCCCACGGAGGCCCAGGCAGGCAGGGCGAGCAGGGCTACAGCGTAGCGAAGGCTCGAAGCAGCGGCGGGGCAGGGCAGCCACAGCCCGGCCTCCAGCAGGGCAGGGAAGGTGGGCCGGGGGTCCTGGGATCTTTCTCCGCAGAAAGAAAAATGGCCGAAAAGAACCAGGCTCCTCTCCCCGAGAACGCTGAGAGCAAAGTGCCCCCGCACCCAGGTGAAAACAGAGGAGTAGCCAGGCCCGCCCCACCCCCTTCTTTTGTCTTTCTTAAGTACAGCTATTTGTCCCCTAGCAACATGCATATGGGAGAAAATTCCTTTAACAGGAAAAAAACTAGGACTAAACTAAAACCGCAACAAGTACCTTAAGAAAAATCACTACACCTTTGTACAGACCAGTGTGATTATATTTTATCTCTTCAGTCTTGTGGATAGCCTAATGGTGTGTTATCTTTATTGTTGGTAAGAAGGTAGCATCTTCCAAAATGTCTTTCTTGGGAAAGGGGAGAGGCAGAGTGCAGTTTGCTGTTTAAAATAAAATAACATAAAAAATGGAAAGAAGTGAGGAACTAGTAATTACAACATGTTTTTGCTAAAACTGTACCCTAAAGAATGCTTAGGTGTAAACTTCTCCTTCTGGCAGAGTAGCACAGAGGAAAGTCTCAGCAAGAAACGTTCTCAGACATAATGAAGAGAAATATGTACATCTGCTAATATTTAGGCTCCTGGATGAAAGGGAGGAATATGAGGGAGAGCTTTACCTCAGAATCAGGATCCCTTTTGAAGTGCTATTTTTAAATATATTGACTTTGAGAGATAACAGGCAGAAAAATAAATCAAAAAATGCATATCTCTAGGGAGGGAAGAAAAGTGATGCATTGGTCATGCTGTAGTTAGAACAGCTGCTGCTATCCAATGTCTAATTACGTTACTTAATTTTGAGGGGAGGAAACTTTGCTGCTGTATGAATAAGCAAGGTTTGCCCTTAAATACCTTTCTGTCTATGAGGTGATTGACAGTTGAGGCCCATAGGTGTTCATCCAGACCAAACAGACTATGGAACAAGGCAACTGACTCTCTGAACAGCCTCAAACAATCTGCACCCTTGCACACATGCCTAGAAGTGATGTTTACATATTCCACAGCACTCGCTGAATTTCTGTTCCTTAGGCTTCTTGTTTAAAAAATCGCAAACCTAATTTTAGAAGATAGCAAAACACACAGTCTTTTTACTGTTAGATTGCTATGCATAAGACTTTTAGTACCATATAACTCTGCTGTTATTTGCTGTATAAAATGCTACTAACAGTAGTAAAAATTCCTCATATGATATAAGGGGGAGGGAGGTAAATAAAAGCATATGTGCCCCCAAAATTTATGTCCCACACATTTGGAAATATGCTGTGAAAACTTCAGCTATTGCATGATTCAAAATTTGTAGCATGGGAAACTGAGTGACTTGTGTCTGTGTGTGTATTTACGTGCTTTGATTATAAAGCTTGAGCTGAATGCTCTGTTTAATCATTTTAACTACTAAGTTAGTGCATTCAGTAAGTTTTGCTGACAGTTTATCTGGCACATGACTGAGCTCACACCTTACTGTGTCTGTGGTATGAAAAAGATGTGCAGAAATATCTTACACAAAGATGTAAATGATTGTCTGTGCCTGCACAGCATGCTTGCCCACAGTGGCAATGAGTCAATATGTATTAGCTATATATGGGATTTATTCTTCCAGTTAACTTCATACTTATTAATCTTTAAATTTATAAGATAGATTACTGCTTTAAAGCAACTCTTTATAGAAAAGTATAATCTTGTCTTATTGACACTGAATTGTTTGAGAATTCTTTAATGGTGTTTTTGTCAGGAAGACTTTGTTCCAGCAAATATTTACATCTACACAGGAAATTGTACAGTTTCCTCTACGATGACATTGTATTACAATACACAGGCAGTATATACTAATAAAGTAATGCTAGAGTACTGAAATACCAAGATTCAGAATGTATGTTACAGCTTTATCATTCAATATGGTCCTTTCATTAGCTGGCTCTTACAGAAACTTTGCTCTCTCTCTTGTCATTGGTGCACAACACCTAGAGGTCATCCACCAAAGAGGGTTTGAGTGGCAGTTTTAAGTCTGTCTACAAGTCACCAGATTTGGGCTCTTCCATGTTACTGAGTGAACAGGCTGTAGTGCCACCAAGCCATCCTGGCCTCTTGGCTGACTACCAAAGTGGCAATAAATGCCTTCTCAAGGAGAGATGGCTTGGGTCATCTGAGATTAATGAAAGCATTCAATTTGTGCCCACAACTATCAACTATATAAAAATGCTTGGTTTATGTTTCTTACTATGGTGATTCTGTCTCTTCCTAACTAAGAGCCTTCTCACTTGAAAAACACTTTTCTCTTTTTTCTGATGATGATGCATCTTCTAGTGGAAAGTTAATACTGCTTCAGACCCAGACAGATATTCTAAAGAAAAATCTGTTTTAAACACAATTAGGAATGGAAATACAGTCCTTCAGAATGAATAATATTGCTCCATTTGCAGAGCTTGTACAGAAGGGTTTCTGCAGTGCTGGTTTTGTACCACATTATCCATGTCAAATTTTCCTAAGATGTTTTGAACTTCAGGCTTGTCAAGAATTATACTCAGGCTTCTTCTTTTCCTGATATCCATCTCCATCTGCAAGAACCTTTCTGTATATTGAGTGTTTTCCTTCCTCAAGAGTAAAGCTTTTGTACACTTTTTTTTTCTTTAAACTCATCTCTTTTAAGGTTTGGTTACCATATGATCCAAAGCATTACACCAGGAACTATCAATTCCTAATATAGCTCTAATTATATGATGCTCGTACATCCCTGGACAAAGTCAAATGTCTGTTACGGTTATCAGGTAATTGTGCTAGAGGGGGAAAACATTATTAATTGCTTGTTTGCAAAGAGATAATTACTCTTGGTGGTGTTACGAAGCTGTTATTATTGTAAGAAAGAAACTGTACTTTAAATCAAACGTTCAAACCTTTTCAGCGTATTTTTATTCTAGAAGATGGGGTAAAATTGCAAGGCATTATACTACTACTTATTTTAGTCATGTATCTTTGCCATCTTGCCATGAAAAACAAGCATCCTATGACTAACCTATCACCTACAAAGTATGAACAAGCAGGAAGTAACTTTGAGTATTTGGCAAGTAAACCAAGAATAAAAATGAACATAATTATGCTAATCAGAAAGCAAATCTCGAAACAATTTCTAAAGCAGTGAAGGCATCAAGCCAAATACCTAGAGTAATATTTGCATTTACCAAGCAAGCACATGACACCAGAAAAAAATTTATTAACACAGGAATGGTTACAGAAGCAAATTGTTCTCAGAGGTGGCAACATTAATGCCTTTCAACAATATTGCCAGGGAATGTAGAAAGAAAAAGAAACCCCTTAGGCCCGTAGTGAAGTTTCACAGTCTTTACCAATATGTATTACTATGATGATTTACTTAAGTTTTCTATATATTAACAATAGGACTTCAGAAAGTAAAATGTAATTGAATGCAACTTAAAGTTTCATTCAAAACTGTATATGAGAAAGATGGTAGTTTTCTCAATGCATGGCACTCCTGTTATGTTCTCAGTATTTCTTTTCATTTCTTGATACTGGAACGCTCTGGAAACAGGAATATTGTAGCAGCATAAAAGTGCAGATATTTTTTATTCACTGACATTCGTTTTCGATTGTCTAAATCAAAAGACAAGGAGAGGAAACTCCTTCCCCAAATTACGGGAAGACTAACACTACATTATCAAACAACTGTTATCTGGCAGAAACGTGGGGAATTTTTTGTAAGGCGGGACCCGTGGACGCAGCTCCGGCTCAGCTTAGAGCAGATGACCTCGGTGGTTATTTCTGCTGTGACCGCGAGAGGGCAGCCTGTGCCCATTAAATCATTGCATGAAAGCCGAACTCAGCCTTGGAAGAACTTGGGGTTTTTTAATTCTTCTGCTTCATTTTAATTAAAGCTTTGTGAAGTTTAAAAATGAAGCTGTTTAAAAAGCGTACTGTAGTGCAATGTCCAAGCTGTTTGAGGTCATTTTAAAATCTGCTGTACAAATTTCTCAGTATAACCTTTCATTTAGTTCTTGTATGGTTTCAGTAAGATATGCTTTATCTCCTCTACCAAGAGTAAATAATCTTCATTAACAAGATGCTACATCTTTTAAGTCGGTTCCTTAATTGCAGATTTTTTTAATTTATTCAGGAAAAATAAGGAAGGGCATTTAGTGTTACCTTCTTAGAGCAGCTAACAGAAATGTGCGACTACTGACTTTCCATGTTTTAGATACTCTTTCCTCCATCAATAGGACATCAGATAAATCTGTCAGTAAAACCCCTATTTCAACTTCAGTGGTGTAAACTATGGAGTGTAGCTGTATATTATAAAAGCATACTGTGCCAGTTTTTTTAAAGCAACCGCCTTTCCCTGTTGATATTGGTATCATGCCTCTCAGCCATGCATTTACAAGCCTGAGCATTCAATGGGAAGTGCTGCAGGTTCAGCACTTTTGAGAAACAGCTTACTTGGAAGTCTAAAGTTGGATTTAGAAGCTTAACATTTTTGGGAAACTTGTCTATAGTCTTCATAACTTATTGTTGTTAAGGCAAATATATATCCAGTGTGTTTATGCTGCAACCAGTTTAGATTTTTTTACTTCTACTCTGTATAACTAATCCTGGTTAAGGAAAGCTTTCCTTAACTTAGGGTGAGAGAGCTGTCACAATCCCTCTCGATCCCATTTCTGTAACAGGCAGCACGGTGCTACTCAAATCAAGTTGTAGACCTGGTAAGTCTGCCTAGGTATCCAGAAAATTACCTAGGGAGAGAAAAAAGTTTAATTACAACAAAACTGAATTATATATATAAAAATAATGTACCCCACTTACTTCTTTCATAAAGGAATTGGGCCAAAATAAACTATGCATTTTACTCCTGAATTCCATGAAACCATAACATCAAATGTTTCTTTTTTGTTAGAGCATAATTTGAATCATTTGCACAAGGAACGAGTTCAAGATCATGTATGTATTAGTCAGACTAATTTTATTTTTCACTTCAGCTTGCTTTTCTGGTCTTTAAATGTGAAGCAACATCTAAGAGAAGGGCAGCGGTCCAAAATATACTTGAAAAGAACTGGCATTAGCTCTGACTTTGTCCTATCTGTTGAACAAACAGAAGTTAATTCATCCTTGAACCTAGAAACTGGATGCATTCTAGAATTAGACAGAAAAAGCATGTTTTACTAGTTCTGCTACCACAGGATCCAAGATCTGCCTGCCTACCAGAGATCAGGCATCTATGCCAAACAGTGGAAATTATAAAAGATTTTCACTTGTGAACAAGAAGCTTACAATAAACAATGGAGAAATAATTTCCAAGAGGAAATGTAAAATAATCCAACACATCCTTGGGTTAGCTGGTGGACAACAGAAGTGGAGAACAAATGCTAAAATTCAAGCCAGGAATACAATATCCACCACATCCTTCCTTTTCTTCCCCCGCTTCCCCTCCCCTCTCATCAGGTTACAAGAACAGTGCTTTATTTAAGACAACATCCTCTTCTGAGCCTGTATGTGTTTTTTTAAATGTGCTATGTGCACCACTGTTTCCCAGGCAATCTGTGCTGTAGAATCAAAGCTTTTTTCTGTCCCACTCCCTAATAGTATTTCAAATTAGTGATGAAAGTGAAAACTAATAAAATACCTTTAAATTTTCAGACTGCTTAAAGTAGTGGAGCTAAGACAAGTATGCAGTTTAAGCTCTGAAAATCTAAAACTAACTTTAACTTGTTATCAGTAATATCCTATAATCCTTAGTCCTTTCATTTCTGTAGGTACCACAAATAGCAATTGTTATGTCCCAGTTAGCTGCAAATGGAGAATGATCGTGCACTAAAAGCATACTGAAAATGGGGGAGCTGGGTAGAAGAGTTTAAATGTAGTATCCGTACATACAACAAGAAAATATCACTGGTTGTGTGTTACAGCTGGTGAGGGGTCAGTAGCTCTGACCGAGGAAGCTGTGACCGGTCCAGAGAGATGGTCCCAAAAGGAATCGCCTTCCCGAGGCCCGGTGTCTTCCCTCAGCTGCTGGCCAGGAGGGCCCTTGCAGAGGCTGTCAGCTCTTTAGTGATTGTCAGCTCGTGATTCCAGCTCAGCTCTGCAGGGCAGCCTCCAGGCCAAACCAGACCAGAGAGAGACGAGAGGCTCGAGTAGCTGGTTCCGCACGAGGCAGCTTTATTATCCGTACTCCAGCAAAGGGAAGCTACGGGCGAGCATCTCCGTCTCGCAGGGGCAGAGGGCTAGCTTTTATAGGGATACAGGGGGGTGGGTGCCAGGGGGTACAGGCCAATGGGTTACAAGGGATCTGCATAGGGTCTCCTAAAGGATTGTGGGTCTGTCTTTTCTCGCCGTGACCACAGAAGTGGTTGTCTTTCCAGGGAGTCCTGCTGGCCGATTGAGCAGTCTCCTTACCTCAGCAGACATCCCTCCAGGGCAGGGGCTGGGCATACCCCACAGTTATGATATTCACTTTCTGTTAGCATTTCACAAATTTTCTCTGCAGCATTATCACAATAATGCAGAAGTCAGCAATGAAAAATTTAGGTTCCTTGTCAGAACACACATCATCTCCTGTATCACAGAATGTGTCAACATCTCAGATTCACAGTGGCTAAGGTTGGAGAAGACCTCTGGAGGTCATTTGATCAAACTTTGCTGCTCAAGACCCACTTGCCCAAAACCATGTCCAGATGGCTTTTACATATTTACAAGGATGAAGACTCCAAACCCTCCTTAAGCAACCTGTGTCAGTGCTCAGTCACCATCACAGTGAAAAAGTATTTCCTAATGTTCACCTGGAACCTCCTCTGTTTCAGTGTGTGTCTCTTGTCCTGTCAGTGAGTACCCTAAAAAGAGCCTGGCTCCATCCTATTTGCATCCTCCCTTCAGGTATTTATATACTTTGGTAAAATCCCTCTGTACAACATATAATTGCAGACAACATAAAATTCAAAACTTGACTGAAGATATTGATGAGCACCATTGATGCATTCATTGCTCTTCCCATCTGCAAGTTAAATAAAGCAATTTGGTGCTGTGGTGTTATGGCTAAAGCCTAACACAGCTAACAGACAAATGCCATTTAGTTCATACTTGGTGTGAAAAGCCTGTGCAGTTGCAGCCACGCTGAGCCCAAGTTCTACCATTCAATATTTATCTGAAATTTTTCACTTCAGTAACTGTAGGTCGAGAGAGGTGCTTTAGGTACCCCACAAAGTACACCACTCTGAAATGCTAGCATTAATTTGAATTTAGTAATGATTCCACCTGTTTTGAACAAGATTCAATTAAATTTAGGCACAGTATTTAAAGCTCCCAAAAAAGAGTATAAAGTCAGCAAATTCCTTGGTTTATTCATTGGGTTTTTTAAGTTTTATTTTGTCAATTTCAGTTGGGTTTGGTAACAGCTGGAGAAAAGAAAATAGGAAAAACCCTTCATCCTTTATGTCTCAGTTTTATCTGATTTTTGACATGTAGTCAACCAACTTTTCTCCAACTCAGTATCCAGGGCTTCTCGTGAAATACTGCTGGGTTTAGGATTCTTTCTTGGAAATTCGCTTTTTGGAAAGAATCACTAGGAAGGATTCCATTTTAAATTATGTGGGAATTTAAAATCATTTACAGTGTATTGTGCTCATGAAAAACTGTGTTGATTACAGCAGCAAGTGCAGACAGCAGGAAGAGTTAGGGTTAGGGTTGGGTAAGGGTTGGGTTAGGGTTAGGGTGTAAGTATTAGTGGGTTAGGGGTTAGGGTCAAGTTTGGGTTTAGGCTTAGGGTTGGGTTAGGGTTAGGATTTTGTTAGGGTTAGGGTTACAGCTGGGTTAGGGTTAGGGTTAGGTTTGGGTTTAGGTTTAGGGTTAGGCTTTTTTAGCATTAGGGTTAGGGTTTTGTCTAGGATTAGGGTTAGTTTTATGGTTAGGTGTTATGTTATCTTTAGGGTTAGGTTTTGGGTTAGGGTTAGGGTTAGCATTAGGGCTTTGGTTTCTGGTTAGGGTTTTATTTACAGTTAAGGGTTAGTGTTAGGGTTTTATTTGCAGTTAAGGGTTAGGGTTTTATTTATGGTTAAGGGTTAGGGTTAGGATTTTGGTTTAGGTTTAGGGGTTTTGTTAGGGTTAAGTATAAGTATTACAGTTAGGGTATAGTTAGGGTTAGGGGCTAGGTTTAAGGTTAGGGTTTGGGTCTAGGGTTATGGTTAGGGCTATGATTAGCTTTAGGGTTAGGTTTAGGTCACGTCTATGATTTTTTTTAGGTTTTGTGGTACGGCAGCAATTGGGTATTCTTTGCTTTTTAGCCTTTTGTAGTGTCTTTAGATCCTGAATTTTTCAGGACTGGGGCACTTTGCAAGTGTCATGGTTCTGGCCACTCTATTCAGATCAGTCCCTGAAGGTACTAGTCAAGAAGTTTGCAAGGTGTGAGACAGCTGAGCTTACACTGTAATATATCCTGATAACCATTTTTGTCCATCCTGAAAAAAACATGCTTGATTTATAGTCAGCCTCAGGCATTTGGTAGAAGGACGATGTGTTCTATGAATCTGTTACCTCTTTCAGATGAGTCAGTGGCAATTCTTTATTATGGCGCTTTACAAAGTCAGTGTTTTAGGGCCTGTATAATTCTTCACATTCTTCACACATGCAAGTCTTGCTTTTTTTCCTGTGGTTACTTCTCTCCTCCCTTTGAGCAGTATGTTGAAGTTCAGTTACATTTCAACAAGGCCAGCCCCTTCTTCATTTGCCTCATCCTCTAAACTTGGGGGAAAATGGGATGCTCCAATTGCTCCCATTGAAGCACTGTTGGAAAGTGCCTGGATAGGTATATCCCTTACAAGAGTTCAGGTTACAGACTTGGCACCACTGGCAAATTACTCTGCTCCCCCTGTATGGCACTTTCACAGTGACCTCGCATTTCTCAGCAGCCTCAGAACACCTGCAATACATGCTCTGCATCTGTACCACTCTCAGGGGTCTTCCCCTACCTTAGCCTGTACTGCAGAGCTAAATAGGGAAATCCCAGTCACTCCTTATAGATCTCCCTGCAGATGTGCCTTACTTGGTCTAGCTTAGCTGCAGACAGAGGCTGATAAAATGTACAGAATGCCTTATCCCTGAAGCTTCAGAGCAATCAGACTGCTGCCAGAAATCTTGTTAGGCAAGAAAGAGGGTTCAGTGTTCTCTGGACTATATGTTTGCCCAAAAAGTTGTAAGAAATCAACCTGGTTGAAGTGTCTTATCATGGCATCTTCAGGGGATTCCAGTCAAAACACAAGCTAAATTATAGGAACTATTTAGACAGAGCAGCATCTTGGCTGCTCAGGCTTCTCTCAAAGACACTATTATAAGCTATAAAATTGTTCAATCAAAGATATATTAACCTGTTCTTTAGTTCTGGCAGAAGGAACACAGTCCATTTTCCTGAGTGAAATTCAGTTACCTTTTTTTTTGTTGTTAAATTTTGTATTTGAGGTCAGATTTGTGTTCAGCCGTAGAGGTGCAGAGGCCAGAGGAGCTGGGTTAAATAACCATTATCAAAATGATAGGAAAATCGATGATTCCAAAAGCAGCCACACAACATAATTTTTGTCTGATTTTCTTATTCTTTGGTTCCACTGATCTTTCTCTTAGAGTTTTTCCATAAGGGCATCCTAACAATTATTTTACTGATCAGTAGTGAGTATCAGGATGTGTATTAACATTCTTGCAAGTGATGTATAGCATTTCTCTTGTTCACATGCATTCTAGTAATGTACTAATGAACTTTGAAAAGTTTTCAAGTATCTGTACAAGTCATTATTTCTATGAAAATTTATCAGAGAATCATAGAACTTTTTGGGTTAGAAAGCACCTTAAGTATCATCTAGTTAAAATTTTTATCCCAAATCAAAGTGCTCCCGAGCTCATCCTTCATTTATTTTGAGTTTAAAAAAGGAATCTCAGTCGCCTTTGTCCAATGCCCGTGGAGAGTGACACGTCTAACAACAGCGCTACTTTCTTCCGCCAGCCATGCTGCGGAGAAGGCGGCGGTGCAGTTCGCCGCATTTTCCCGCTGTTATTTGGGAATGCTCCCCTCCGCCCGGCGCAGTGCGGGGGCCGGGGCCAGGGGCCGTCCGGGTCTCTCCCCGGGGCTGCCCCGGGCCGGCAGCCGCAGCCCCGCCGGGGGCTGTGCACTCGCCTTCGCCTCGGGCAGTGCCACTGGCGGCTAAGCAGCCCCCGCCGCACCTCTGGCGCTGAAGGACAACATTCTAAGCGAGGGGCGGGACGGAGGCGGGGCCGCCCTACCCGGCCGTGGCCCCAGCCCCAGCCCCGACCCTGACCCCGGCCCGGGCAGGCGGGCGGGGCGGAGGTGGGGCGGTCCGGCGGGCGGAGCGGAGCGGGCGCGCTCCGGAAGAGGGAAGGAGCAGAGCGGCGGAGGTTCGGGCGGCAGCGCGATGGCAGCGCGGGGCTCCGCGGGAGATGCTGCGCTCCGCCGCGCGGCCGAGCAGTGGCTGCTCTGGGATAAGGTGAGGGACGGCGGCTCCGGCCAGGCAGGGGCTCGGTGGGGGCGCAGGCTGGAGAAGGGTCAGGAGGCACGGGGTGACGCCCGGCTATTGCGTTGTGCCGGTTTGGGGTGCGGTACAAGCATCTGTTTGCTCCTTTGGCTCTGCTTTCAGAGCTCTCTGACAAAGGGGTGCTCTCTCTCCACCCCTCCATCCATCCCCTCCCGCCCCGCCGAGCGGCCGGCGTAGGTGGGGCTGCGGGGCCGCCCTCTGCTGCCGCCCCCGCCGGGTGTCGCGGCTCCGTCACCTGCCGCAGCAGCGGCCGCTTTCATTTAGAAACCCCCTCGGCTGGTCTCTCAGTCTGGCTTTTAGCTGTACTGGCTTTTTCAAAAGGGCCTGTATTGTTCCGAACCGCTTCAGTCGCAGGGCAGTTGATAGACTTAAGTTATTAAAGACCAGCGTACATTGCTGTGTTACCTGTCTCTCAGTGTTAAAAACCTCCTGGTACCTTCACATTTTTGTTTACTGAAATGTTGATTCCAAAAGACATGGGCTCACTTCAAAAACACTAGGAAATCCAGAAGCTGTCAGTCCTGGCTTTTTCCGGTGCAACCCAGTGCTTTGTGATCTTCACTGTTTGTAAAATAGCTCCTGAATCTTCAGTATTCTCTGCATTTGTATTTTTTCTCCCTTTTTCTGCTATTGCTTAGGAGTATTTAGCATGTATTATTTCCTTTCCTGTTGAGACTTTGTCTTCAGTTTTGGTCTTGATAGCACTATATGCTAAAGTAAAATCTTCCGTGTGTTTCTGTTTTCCACGTATCTAAAGAAATATCTTGCCATAGTGGTGTGCTGGAAATGCTCATGTAGTTGCTTGCTGCTGCAAATCCCACTGAGATGCAGGCCTCTGTTGGCGTATTTGGTTTGCATTTTTTATGTCCCTGTTCACATAATTTTTTCATTTGGGCTTGTTGGAACACACTGGCCATTGCCACCTTCAGTCACTAATGGGACTCCCCTGGGCTCAGCACTCTACAGTGCTCTCTAAGTTTAGTGCAGCACACATACCTGTTTGGTAAGGCCTCTTCTGCTTATTTCAAAAATATCAGTGGAAACTTATAATAATTCTTTTTTTAGTATTCTTTCCAGGTTCTGAAGGACATCATTAGAAGCACCTCAAGCTTGTTGGGATTCTTCATTAAAGGTCATTCACCTGTTTCACTGACCAGTTACCCAAGCTCTGGTTTTATTAATGATAGAGCAGTGCCAAAGTAGTTCTCTTTTCAGAAATGCTAGTGCATCACATCAAATGACAATAAGCTTTTGCATCTTTTTTTTTTTTCCCCAGTTTAATTGGTTTTGAGAAAACAGTTTGGTTTCAAAGAGCCTCTTATTTGCATAACTTCCCTGACCAGAATTAGTTATATTCCTGTCTTCTGTGTAATAATTTACTTTTCAACTGGTTATTCTGATTATTTTGTTAAACCCTCTGAAAATCTAACGCAGAATCCCTTATAGCATCTTTACTTTTGAAAGTTTAGCCCTCTGTGAACACTTGCATCTTTGACTCAGTCATAATTGACCTGTGTGCAATACCCATTGCTGATTGCTCAAAAATGATGAGGTATTTTAATTTCTCAGGGAGCTGTTACATGCTTGTATTGAGCAACAGAAGAGTCAGATATAACCCTTGTCCATTTACTCTGATATAAAAAAAAAAGGTTCCTTTTTGACATGCAGAGATAGGTTAATATTTAATGATGATAAGCCCCATGTTTCTTACAAAATAATCGTTTGCAAGAGCAAGCCCTTATGGCTGATGGTGGTCCTGCTGACCTAACTGGAAATTCCTACCTACGTGACAATTACTGTGGTTGTTACCAGGCTGTTTGCATCACTCTGTTCATTACAGTAATAGCATATTCTTCTTTCTTCCTATTATCAGTCATAGAATTGTGAAGGGAAGGTAGTTTCTGGTTTTAGTAAAAATAAAATCTGTTTAGTCAGAAGTTTTTCCTCTACTCTAAAACCTTGTGGAGACTCCGCTACTGTTGATACCTCTTTGGGCCTTCCTGTAGTGTAGATTAAAGTAAATAACTCGAGCGTTACCAGGTGATGTTCAAGCTAATTGCTCGAGTGGATATTAACTTGGTATTAAATCACCTGTCACTGTATTCACAGAAAATGGTACTCACATATGGTTTAATTTCAGAATAGAAAAAGCATAACCTGAGAGATTCAATGAGAAAGGAAATAACCAGCACTTCATCCTTCAGATACAATTTGATCCCTCTTTGGTAGAGATGCTGTGAAGAGTTTGTTTAAGCAGAAAAAAAAGCCAAAACCAAGATTATTTTTTTACTTAGCTGTATACAATGGCATCGTAACATTCTCCACCGGAAAAAAAAAAAAATAGGCAGATTCTTAGGAGAATATAGCCATAAAAAATTATAAAAGTAGTTCTGGAAAAATCCTTCTGCCATATTGAACAGATTTGGCCCGGTTTTTACCATTGCTTGGTGTGGGGTAGAGGCAGGCAGGGGGGAACAGCCCAAACAACTAAATTAACGCAATCAAGTTTTCTTTAGCAAACTATATAGACTGAAGCTCTTAAGACTTAGGCAGCCACGTGGACATGTACATTTAACCAGACTTAAAAAACTGGAGAATCCTCTAGTTTGACAGTAGATCCCAAACCTGGGAAATTCCCCTAACAACAACAAACAAAAAACTCCTTGGCTGTGAGAGCTGCAGGATGCTTCTGGTGTCCTTTTGCATTGGCATTACAGCTTCTAGTCTGTCAAACACCTGTAGAAATGTGTGTAGTATCTACCTGAAAACATGCCCATTTCAGTATTAAGAGATGACTTGTGCACAAAGCTCCTGCAGGGGAATGAAAAGGTGACTAGGCACTGTACAAAACTGGATGCAAATAGTGTCATTCAGGCTTTACCTATGAGTCAGAGGCCTGATGTTAAAGCAAAAACCTGACATCAACTTGTAAACAGCCTAAACTCAGAATAGTTATGCTGCCCTATATATTCTATAACAACATAGAATTATATTTATTCTTGTAGAGTATAATTACTGAATAATAATAGATAATTGTGTCAAGCCACCTACAAGGAAATGTCAGTTACCATATTCTTGGACTAGTAAATTGGTAATTTGTGCACTGGAAATCAGTAGTTCTGGGGTACCTAACTGTTTATTGCACTCAAGAAGTTGGATTTCTTTTTTTTTTAATTCTTTAGTTTATTCTGCATTCTACAGTTTGCTCATTAGCACCAGAGGCTTTTAGCTTTTTAAGTATTTATTTAAACGATGTTGTTTGTCCTGCGGCAGTGGGTGCACAGGTCAGTGGTTAGGGCATCCCGACTCTGGTCTCAGTTTGATGTGCAGAATGCTTATACCTTTGTGTGGAAACTTACTCACATGCCTACTATTCTATGTGTTCTGCAGCATTTTCTGAAGCTGCAGAAGATACCTGGGTTTACATTTAATTTTTTTTATTCCTTTTTGCCTGATATGCTTTCCCTTGCTGTAAGCATACCTAGGTCATCCAGGAAATAGTAAAGTCTGTGACTTTTATGAGGTCATTTGATTGCCTAGAAATCAAAGTTTGTGTCCCTTTGGAAATAATAGTCTTTGTACTCCGGAGTAAAGTGTGTGTGTACTCAAGCAGTGAGTAACATGCTGCCTCTCCAGATAATCCTGTTGTCAGGAGTCTGCCACCTGCCATCTGTCCTCTTGGCTATCAGTTCTCAAGAAATCAAATACTGAACTCCACAAGTCTCATGTTATTAACATTGAGAAGTTGAGGCATACAGGACTTTGCTAATTCCTTAAGACTGGAAATAAAGAGTGAGAAACAATAGAGAGTAAGTGGAAGCAATATACCAAGTAAAACAGTGGAAAGTTAGAAACTCCTTGCTGTTCTCAAGCAGTCTGACATGGCCCTTTTGTTGCCACGCTCCAGGCATTTTATTTAAGAATTTGGCTGTAGTTTCTAGGCTTTCATGCTGGGGTTGCACTTAGTTTTACAAGCATTACCTGTAAATACGTGGGAAATTATCTTCTACCCAGTCTGCTTAGTTTTGCTGCTGCCTCTGGTGCTAGCCAGTCTTGGGACAAGGTTATGATTTAATTTGTTTTAAACTCTACATACAGTTTTATAGAAATAACAAATATTTCTTAATTATCAGCTTAACTTACTTTATTAAATGTTTAGTGTAATTCTTGTGTTGTGATGAGGAAAAATTCTCTGAACTGTGAATGTGCTGCTTTTTGTTTGGTTTGGTTTTAAAAATAGAAAACATTAAAATAGACATCTTGGAAATCTTTTAATGTCCCAAATTGTGATATATATACATACATATATATATATATATACACACACACACACACACGGTTGTCAAAGTAGCACGTTCACTTCAGGGGATAAATCTAAAATAAGTAATACTTGAGATTGTATTGATTTAAAATTAAGAAGACAGCAGGAGTTCTGGTGTTCTTGAAGTTGTGTGCCATGTTTTGACCCTGAAACCCAGGGGCTGGGACAAAAAATCAGTTCTGTAAAACAAAACCTCATTTAGAATAACTGAATTTTGTGTCAACAGAATCCAAAAACTTACACAATCGTGAAACAACTGCTTGCGGAAGGAAATGCCGGAGAACTGCAGAAATACTTTGGCTCACGGATGGAGTTTGGCACAGCAGGGCTCAGAGCTGCCATGGGAGCAGGGATTTCCCACATGAATGACTTGACTATTATCCAGACAACCCAGGTATTGTGTCCAGCACTTTATCTCACTTAACTGGTTGTGTATATGAATGGAAGAGCCTCATTTATGGCAAGCAAATGAGTATTCAGTGGAAATATAAGTTGTCTCCTATTCTTCCAGTTTTCAGAAGTAATTTAAATTACAGTTATTAGCTGAGTGCTGATCGCTGAAAACAAGCAGAGAGGAGCTATTAAACCATTAAAAGAAGTTACTTTCCATATTTGATTTGCAATTTAATGTACACACAGCTGCAGTTAAGCTCAAGTGTAACAGTGCTGTTGTAACAACTACAAAAAACCCCCAAAGGTAGCCAACATTTGACTAAGCTTTGTGTGTGTTGAACATGGATTTACATAAAGGCAGTGAGGGTATGTATACATACATAGATCCTAAAGTAGATCTACTTGGGGAAAAAACCCAGAATCTTGAATTACTGCAGCCTGGAGTGTTGATGTATCATGTGCTAAAGAGATGTCATTATTAAGGGTGAGATTCGATTACAAACCTGAAACATGGGCCAGCTGTTCTCTTCATCATGTGAGACCTAAGGCAGCTGAATCATTTCTCAAAACCTGCAGTTCGGTCTAACTGTGTTACCTGTTCCTTTTTGGAGTTGGTTCTGATATTTAAAAAAATACTTAGGTGCTGTCCAGGTTTGCAGTATTGATTTGAAGGTTTCTGGTATTTCGTGGTGTTTATTGGTCCTGAACAAGCTGAATCCCAGAGCAGTTCGGTGAGATGCTATATGTGCTCAGCTTCCTAAGACATCAGCATCTTAGCAATTATCTTAATGCTGTGATAAATTAAACATCAGGATCAGGTTAATGAGGTGGATTTGTGGTTGTTTTCAGGGATTTTGCAGATACCTTGAGAAGAATTTCAGTGACCTGAAAAAGAGAGGAGTTGTGATTGGATTTGATGCTCGTGCTCATCTTTCCAGTGGAGGTAGTAGCAAAAGGTACTTCTTAGGTTTTGTATTTAGTATTTTGTAGGTGCCTTGTGCAATACATTATGGCTTTATATCTACTTCAACTGTATTTTCTTTCTGTAAAGTGAATAATGTGTGGGATTTACAGTATTTTTACATTTTGGTAATGCCAAAGCAGTTCTTAGAGTTGTGCTTTATCTATTGGGAATAGTGAGGGAACACATTTAAATTGTGTCTGTATAATAATTGAGATATATTGATAAGTGTAGGTGTTGGTTGTTGGGATTTTGTAATTGCATTAGGGTAGGAGGAGAAGCTGTGAATTCTAGGAAACAAATTGGTAAGAAAATTAATATATTCCCTGGGTATCTTTTCTTCCTATTTAGGTTTGCAAGACTTGCTGCCAATACCTTCATCAGTCAGGGAGTTCCAGTTTATCTATTCTCTGATATAGTACCAACTCCTTTTGTGGTAGGTTTTTCTATTGTATTTTTTTATGTACTATATCTGCTTTATATATACACAAATTCTGTCTGATACCTTGTATTACTTGAATTAAGAATAACTGTCCAAACCAGTTCCTACTTTTTAAGCTCTTCCTGCCGTTAGTCTCATACTTATTTAGCTATGTTTGATTTATAACATCCATAGCAAAAGAAGGGAGAATGTGGAATGTCAGGACAGTGGGACGCAGTTCTATTTATTCCTGTTTTCAGGTAGGCATCTTGCAGGAAGCATCTCATCATGTCTAGATTGCTGTGAAGTCTGAAACATACACTCACATTTGGTTCTGTGATTTGGCTGGACTTTTACTTTTTTTTTTTCTTTTTTTTGAGGGGAGGAGGGGCAAGGGCAGGTATGGAATCCAAAATTGCAAGTTGTTGGAGTGCAGTGATGTTTTGCCTGAAGGGATGTTGGTTTGTGTTCTGATGCCCCCATCAGAACACCAGGTGTCTCCAGAGCAATACAGAAAAGACCTGCACTTGGCCCTTTTACTAAAAGCAGTAATTTCCCCCTGTACCAGTTTCTCCAGTGATCATTGCAAACAAAACATAGTGGTATAAAAACTTTCTACATAGCATTCTTATACTGATATAATTTTTTGTAGATTTAGGGTCAAATTCTTCATAGTGCAGCTTAAAGTGGTGTTGCAAGAACTGCAGCTGATTGCATTTCACTATTAAATAAAGAGCCAGGAGTAAACAAAAATTTGACCTGTGTTCATGAATAATGCTTTATTTTTAATTCACTCCATCTGTCTTGAGCTAATTTTTAAAAGCTTTCTCCAAAACAATACTCTTCTGAGCCCCAATGGAGTAGTTGCTCCCGAGGCTGCTCCCAAAAGACAGTATGGATGAGACTGCTTGAGTTGTAGTTCTCTGCTCCATGCAGACTTCTGTCATTACCCCAACAGACTTGGCACCCTCTAAGGCCTCAGGTACCTGAAGTCATTCTACAGTAAGCAAGACATGCATCTGCCTTCCTTCTAGAAACGCACTACCATAGAGATTCACAAAGCATCTGGAACAACATTAGTAACGTATAAATGGAAAAATGCACGAGAAAAAACAAGAGCTAAAGTTGTGCTACGTGGAGTCTAGTGGACCAAGTATAGCTTCTGCTTTAGGAAGCCTTTGTAGGAATCACATCCTGACTTTCTTTTCATTCAGCACTATGGAAGTATTATATATACATGAGAAGAAATAATATGTAATATGTTGTGCATTCTGCTTCAGGTAACTTTCTCTTTTTACAGCCATACACAGTAACTCATCTGAAGCTTTGTGCTGGAATTATGGTTACTGCTTCCCATAATCCAAAACAAGACAATGGTTACAAGGTATTCCAATATGATCTATTTTCTGTCTTTTTTTTTTTTCCATGTAGAGAAACTAATGCAATTGTATATAGTTCCTATCATGCTATAGACTAAATTAATTACTAGTGTCTTTATCTTGCTTATCTCTTCTATGTATTTAAAGCTAGTATCATGTCAAACTAATAATGTAATTAAAATCTTTGCTCTAGAAAGCAGGAAGTAATGCCTTTGTAATCTGCTAGCTACTGAAGAAATCACAGCTGAATTGCCTGTGCACCAGTCATTCAGTTGCATGCAGACCGTTTCCAAAATACAAAAATGGAAGTTTTCTCAATAAACGACTGGGCCTTGTTTTGTGTTTCATTATGGATCTTGATATATTTCGATAAAATTAAACTGCTTTTTTTTTAATAGAATAAAAATGGGATGTGAGAAGAAACACTGAGAATATGAACAGAATACTTTGGGTATACCTAAGCCTAATTTACTGTAATACTCTACTGAATGTACTGCACTTTAACCAACAAAAAACATAACAAAACTATCTTACAAGATTAATGATCAAATACTCACTTACCCTATTTCTTATTTAGGTTTACTGGGAAAATGGTGCTCAGATCATTTCCCCTCATGACAAAGGAATTTCTCAGGCTATTGAGGAGAACCAAGAACCATGGCCTCAGGCTTGGGATGAAAAACTGATTGACAGCAGCCCACTACTTCATGATCCATATGCAATGGTCAATAAGGAGTATTTCAAAGACATACAGAAACAGTGCTTTTACAGGTGACTGGTGTTAATTCCTTTAAGAAAACAGGATATTCCATCGAGTATGTTAGCAGGGCAGTTTAAATTGATGGAAATGATCCTGCCATGACCCAGTTCTGCCTGTGCCTTTTTGACATCTTTTGTGGTAGCACTGGCAGCTGTGTAGTAGTGTAGTAAGCCAGTTCATAAAGCTGTCCTGGCAGAAGTCTAACCCAGCAAAGTGAGCAAATTTCTGATGGTATCATCTCCCTGTATTTTCATGGTATGCATCAGCCAAGTGCCACAGCAAGACTGGGGCTATCTCATGCTGCTGGAGGTGAGCTGACATGGACAGCCCACCAGCCTTAAAACAAGATTCTGAGAGACAGTGAACCAGGTTGTTAAGCCAGTTCTGGACAAAGGAGGTCTTGCTCTGTCATTCCAGCCCTGCTTGTGCTCCTGGTAGCCTTGGGTGCCTTACAACAGCCTATTCCTGTCACTTCCTCAGTAAAATCTTTACTTAGCAAAATGAAGTGGATGTTCCTCTTGGTGATTAATAGTTAGAATTGATTTATGTATTAGATGAGTATCAACCTTTTAGATCTGCTTATTTTATGCCAAAATTTTAACCACCAGTAACCAGGTTTTTACTCTTGCTAAAAACAGTCAGAGTTACTAGAAGGCTGGGACTATTACACTGCTTTTTCCGAATTGGAATTAAATGTCTCCTTAGGGAGTTTGCATGATTTTAGGTATGTCCAACACTTTCAGTGCTGTACTTCTTAAAATGAGTGTGCTCAAATTGGGCAGGCTGCTGTTGACTCACTGTGTTCACAGTCTTTTTGGGTGGTTTAAATGCTAGAGTTGGGGATGAAGAGTCTCTTTAGTCAGTTGTATTTGTTTTTCACTCGCCTTCTTTGGGATGTGTAGAGTGCACTGTCTTTTCTTACTCTGGTGATTTGCACATACCAGGATACTGGATGCCAAGAGTGACTCATATTGTTGAAAAATTAGGCTAAGCCAATTTTCATGCCATTACTTTTAAAAGATGACCTCTTTTAATTTGTAATTTTAACAGTGCTACAGAGTACTGAATTGAATCTGTTTCCAAACAGTCAGTTTTGTGCAGAACAGTCTTCCATGTCCAAGTTTACTGTTAACCTGTTTTATTTCAGGAACATAAACAAGGAAACAAACCTGAAATTTGTTCATACTTCTGTGCATGGCGTAGGACATAAATTTGTGCAGTTGGCATTCAAGGCATTTGACCTTAGCCCTCCTTTTGCTGTTCCGGAGCAGAAAGATCCTGATCCAGACTTTCCCACAGTGAAATATCCAAATCCTGAAGAAGGCAAAGGTGTTCTGGTAAATAGTTTGGTTTCGGTTTTTTTTTTTTTATAGTTGTCATGTTTTTCAGTGTTTTCCTTTTTGCCAGAAGTCACAGCTGTAGATATTGGTGGAAGGCCTATTTTGAATCTGTTCCATAGCCTTTACATTTAGTGAAGAGTTAGCTGGTATCCTTTCATTGACATAACCCTCTTCGAACCAGTCAGATAGTAATTAGCTGTAACTTTCAATTAATTTGTTCTGTGCTGTAACAGAATGGGCAGGATCTGCACATAGAACAAAGTGATAGTGAACTTAAAAAAATAAAATAATAATAAAAATCTCCTCGGTTAGTTTTGGAAGGCTTCTACTATTTTGTGCTGACACAACACCAGGAGGGGGCAGGAGAGGTCCCGACAGGTGGCTAGAGTTTCTGCAACTATTTCTGTTACACTTTGTTACTGAAAGATCCTGTTAAATCTAGGTAGCTTTTAAGTTGGGCTATGGAAGTGGAATGATGTAGGTAAAGTTAAATGTCCTGACTATGTTCTACTGCTGCCAGGCTAGAAGTTTATGGGTTTTTTGAGAGACATATAATGATTTTGGGTGTTTGAGATAAAATAAACTGGGAAAATTACTTAAAACCTATAAAGTGAAAATATTATTTGGGAATATTAATACTCATCTGGTCCTGCTTGCCACTTTTCCAGACATTGTCTTTTGCTTTGGCTGAAAAAGATGGGGCAAGAATCATTTTAGCAAATGATCCTGATGCTGATCGACTGGCAGTGGCAGAGAAACAAGAGAGGTATGGTAATAAAGTAATGCAAGCCGTTGACATTTTTTACTCCAAGGTTAGGCTCATTTAGAGAATTCTTGCTACCTGTGTTGCAGAGGAAGAATAGTCACAGGAGCAATTTTTTGGATTGAAAACACACAGAAATGTGAGAGGGCTGTATGAAGCAGACCACAGTAGGGGCAGGATATGAAATCATGATCAATATTAGACACTGTACAGAAGCCTGAATAAATACTTGACACTTGCTGTACTTCAGGCATGCAGAGAAGCATGTGAATCATTGTTACTGTGCTATACCTTTTCAAAGGTAGGTTTTCTGTTAGAATTTTTCCACATAATACTGACAAACATTCTTTCATACTAGGTTTATTAAACAGTAACTTGAGTTCAGGAGAATCTGTATAGTTCCCTGATAATCTCTGTTCTTTAGTATGAGTGTCTCCTTTCTCAAATTCTTTTAAACCAAGCATTTTACTAATCATTAGATGATTTATGCTTCTTGTGCCAGTTTGGGCAAATTTGGAAATATGTCCTCTAAGAGAAGGCAGGTTAAAACCAGCCCTCCCCCACCAGGTTCGGGAAAAAAATAATTTTCCCTCTAGAGAAAGTGAAAGAGATAAAACTATTTATTTAACAAACACACAGGAAAAGGATAATAATGCTAAATAATAATAAAACCTCTCACTCTGCTGAGAGAAACCTGGGAAAATTTCAGAGTCCTTCCGTAGTCTCTCTTTCCCCCTCCTCGGAGCTGGGACAGGGTGGTGGGCCCACCTCCAGGGCCAAAGCCTCAGTGGAAAGTCCTCCCAATGTATTCTGATGTTGAAACCATCCGGCAGAGAAGGAGGGAAAAATCAGAGTCCCAGGAAAACAAAGTTCAACTCTCCAGAGGAAAAGGAGCTGAAAAAAACTGGCCAAAAGCTGGCTGGAAAAAAACAAGCCGGGTGCTTCCTCCCGGTCCTGCTGCAGCTGAATGCAGAGCTGTCTCTATCTCTGTATGTCCTTGAAACACTGCTTTGAAAGTTCTGCTCAGTTATTTTTCTCTTCCCCCTCTCAGGCTCAGTTTAAAGGCATAGAAAGGCACAAAATTAATTTCTGGGCATAGAACAACGATACGGGATACACATCACAAAATCACCCCAAGACAGTGCTTCTCTTGCTCAGTTTTTCACTTTTTTACATAATGTTACATATTTGCATTTCACCTTGAGGTTTTTCACTGTTTGGTACTTCTTGGTGTAGTCATTTCTACTCTCCCTTTCAAGAACCAGCTATATATGCATTATTTATCTTTGCATACCCTGTCAAAGAAGGGGATCTCAAAAGGTAAACTTGCTCAGTCAGCATAAATTGTTCGTATTTGTGAAATGTTACCTATAGTTCTGACTCAATATGGCTGTCCCCTTATTTCATGCCCTCTGATACCCTGTACTTCTACAATTGTTTACATTTCTGTATTATGGTTTTATCTGATGAATAAAAGAAAGCTGAAGCTCAAGCAGTTGGTATCATATCTACAAATAGTGGTGTTTCTTCTTGATAAAGCAGAAACTAATCTGAGCAGTTAGAAACTATAAATCCTTAATAAAACTAAGCTTCAACATTTTCAGCTCAGGGAGGAGCAGAAAAAAAAATCTGCTGAGGCAGCAGATATGAATTCCCTGTGCATGAGAACCAGAAGAGGGATGTAAAATTATGTCAATAGTCTTTGGAACCCAAGGGATGATACGGACATCTGCTAGATGTCCTCAGTGGATGTGGATGAATTAAATAGTTGAATCTGTATCAGCTAGACAAATTGCAAAAGTCCAGTAAAAGGAGAGTGCAAATACCCTTTTTGCTCAACAGAGAACCTCTTTTGGCCTAATAGTAGGCTTAAAAGTGGCAGTGTTTTCTTTGGGGTTTTGGGGTGCTTTTAAACTCATTAGCCTCACAGCATGAACTAAGGAGGTTACTCTGTCTTTAAAAGAAGAATGGTCTTTTGTGGGCCCTCTGCTGTATCTTGGGCAGTGTTAGTTGGAAGGTTCATATTTCAATGGTTTTGGTCTGTGCCAGCCTCATTTGGCAATTCAACATTGAGGAAAAGGTATAAAAAGCTTCAGATTATGCTACTCACGATGGGTTAAAACAAGAATGCAAAATCATTCATGCTTTTTGTCTGAAAACTTAGAGCTACCAGAAACTTGAAGATGGATGTTAGTTTATTGTATCCATTGCCAGTTAGAGTGTGGTGCTCTCATTCTGCTACCTCTATGCTCGTTGTTTAGCCAGTCTTAGTTGTCTCCTAACTTCCAGTCCTGCGTCCTCTCAGAGTTCTGCTGTAGCTTTTCATACACTAATCAAATATTAATATGGGCTTCTACAGTATCTGTACTTCTTCTTTGACAGAACCTCCTGCTAGAGCACACTCTCTCAGCGCTCTTACACTAAGTTGCCGCTGTGCATTGCTTTGTGCCTGTTGGCATCAATAAATGCAGGAGACTGAGTCTGCTTCTCTTTCACAACAGGTACTGTTTCTGTAGGTCTTGGTTTTGTTAGTTTGGTAGTGTCTTTGTCCCCTTTTGTGACTGGGAATTTTTTTGACAATTTTGACATTTGTCTTTCTTTTTGTCTTCATTTTTTTTTTCCTGTTCTAGCAACACATCAATATTAATCTTTTTTACCCATTTGAGGCTTTTTCCCTGATCTTCCCAATGACCAATTGATGTATTTGTGATTAAATTTAAAGTATTTATCACTAGGTCAACTAAAAATACTGATCACTTGAGAATTGTATTTTTGTCTCTGTGCTTGTCTTAATCATTAAGTTCATAATTTGTCTGCTGAACACTTTTGTTTTACTTAAAATATGTTGGAAATATCACTGTTTCATCTTTGGATAAATGCAAAAGCTTGTGTATGGTGGAGAAGAAAGATAGCAGTTTCAGAGTGCTTTGGAGGAGGAATTTTTTTGTTCATAATGAATATGTGATATCTTGTTACTGTTACTTGGAATTCCAAGGCAGTGGTTTATTTGTTAATATTCATTTATAGAAGAACCAATCGATTTTTTCCCCCTGTATTATCCTTTGAGTTCATGTACTTTCTAATATTTCTTTGCCTCTAGTGGTGAATGGAAAGTGTTTTCTGGAAATGAACTAGGAGCTCTTTTAGGCTGGTGGATCTTCACTTGCTGGAAAAATAACAGTAGAGATACTCATGCCATTAAAGATGTCTACATGCTATCCAGTACTGTTTCTTCCAAAATCCTGAGAGCAATTGCACTAAAGGAAGGTTTTCACTTTGAGGTAAGCAATATGCTACACGTTATTCCATGTTCTTTTATTAGCTTTCCTACTAAGTGTCATATGTTTGTAAAACATTGCTTTTCTTTTTAATGCCTTTGATTTCTCCTCACTGCTGTAGGAAACACTGACAGGTTTCAAGTGGATGGGCAACCGTGCCAAACAGCTCATGGACCAGGGAAAAGCTGTTCTTTTTGCATTTGAAGAGGCTATAGGTAAAAAACAGAATGTTGTGTTTTCATATCTTGCAAAATAGTGAAAATAGAACTACTGCAAAAAATGACAGAATTGCAGAGAATCCACAGAATGGGTAAGGTTGGAAGGGGCTGCTGGAGGTCATTTGGTCCAACCTTCCTGCTCAAGCAGGGCACCCTGGGGCACACAGGATTGGCCCCAGATGGTTCTTTAATATCTTCAGAGAAGGAGATTCTACTGCCTCTCTGGGAAACCTTTGCCAGGGCTCTGTTAGTGTCTCAGTAATGAAGTAAAATGTAAAAAAAAAAAAAAAAAAAAAAGTAAAAATGACAACATAAGGGTGTCCTCAATACAATGGGTGTATTTCCAGTGAGTGACAGATAATTTTCTCTTTGGCTAGTTGATACTACTGGGTAAAATGTTTGTATCTCTGCTTAGCACAAAGTTTGTGAGCTAGGGATTTATATCTACAGTAGCATGGCCATGTAGATTTGGACTGCAAATGCTGCATAAACTGGTTTATAAAAAAAAAGCAAATGCATTTTTCAGACTTGAAGTTGAGTTTTTTTTACCTGACAGATTTAAGCTAAGTGTAAATGTGAATAAAATAAAGTAAAAACTACCCCAAATTACATTTGTAAACTGGAAAGCCATGGTTGAAAGCCACAAGTAAAAGTTAGGAATTCATGAGGAGGAAATTGTAAAGCTATAATGCTATTTCTTAAGTATCTCAGTACCTGAAAACCAGGTAATGTGACTAATTTCACAGATAATTATCAGTGTTACCTTACACTACTGTGTAAGGTAATCACATCTGAGACAATGCTATACTTGAATTGTTCCTGCAGTGTCACATTTCTCTTTCAAGAAAGCTCCATAAGGACCTGGGAGCATGTGGCACTGATATAATGCAAATCTGTGTCTTCAAATTCCATTAAATACCTTGCTTAATAAAGTTGACACTGATTAGAAGATAAAATTTTTCTACTTTTGGTTTGACTCTAAGATGTCTGTACTATGGTAATGTGCATTTCTCCTTTAAAATATGTTGGCTAACCTTCCCTCCCCATCCTATTTCCTGTTAAAAATGTGTCAAATTATATCTAATGTTCTTTGTTTAGGGTATATGTGCTGTCCTGCTGTTCTGGACAAAGATGGTGTCAGTGCTGCTGTTATAACTGCAGAGATGGCCAGCTTTTTGGCAACCAGGAATTTGTCTTTGTCTCAGCAGCTGAAAGCTGTCTATGATGAGTGAGTTCAATTTCAATTTTTTATTATTTGGATTTTCTCAGTTTCACATATGGGGATTAATAGGGACTCAGAGGCAACCTATAGTTTATAAAGAAATAAACTGTGGGTTATTGTACCATTAAGACAATTCTGTGCTAATAGTAATCTTCCAGAAAGTGTTCCTGCCTTGTAGACGTGAATATATTTATGACTTTCTGTGTTGTTTTAAGGTATTTTAAATATAATAACTGCCTTACTAATTCTTTATTAGTTAATGGCATCTTTGTGGTGTTTTTGTTTGCTTGTCTTGAATGGTTTTTCCCTTTTGGGAAGTTCTGCACTGAGATCCTTTTACAGAAGATTGGGCAGGTTTTTGGCCAGCTGTATTGCTGAGCTATAGAGGTCGTAGTGCTTCTTGCTGCTTCAATGAGCCAGACACATAAAGATGTTGATGGCAGAATGGATCCAAGTGGCTCTGGCTTACTTATGCTATACATAGAAGCCAGCTTGCTTCTGTCCTTGCAGGGCTACTTGTGATTAAATTAATTCTAGTTGGCTCTAAAGTTAGGCTTTTAATTATATTATTCTGTCTTTTTTTTTTTTTTTTTTTTGATGGATGATTGTTGTTGAGTTTTGGTTGTCCTTTGCTCTTTCTGCTCCTGATTAATGAGATTTGAGCTGATTATGCAGAAGTGCTGTGACTGGCCATTACTCTTGGGTATATACAGCTGGGTATCCCTCTGAGAGCTTTTAATATGAGGCACTACTTTTTCTTTTGTTCTTTTTTGATGGGTTCAAAGAAATCAATAGCAAAGATGACTATTGGATTTCATGGGACAGGGAGTGGTTTTTGTGGAGGTTTTGGGTTGTTTTTTCAACAGAGAGAGCAGCACAGGCTGTTTGGTACTCTCCAGCTCTTCATGTGTCATAGACACTAACAGGGGAATATGGAACCTGCAGAGAGACCTGTGGAAAACTCCAGCCTTTGTGCTGCTTGCTTTGCCAGTTCTGAGTTCTCATTTATGTCCAGCACTAGCCATGCTTGTTTCATCATCTCTTTAGGAGGGAATCAAGTGGCAAAGACTTGCTTACACTGCAAAGATAAATTGTGTAACACAAAAGCATGAAAGAGGAATTCATACCAAGAGCAGCAAATACAGCATCTGATGTGAGAATTCCCTTAAATGCTACTAGCTGCAAGTGCATATTCAAGAATTGAATATTTGACCTCTGGGTTGAGAGGTTTTTATTATTAGTTTTAAATTCTAATTCAGTAAACACCTGCTTCAGGTTGACTTCGGAGTATTTAACTGAGTGGAATTGAGCTGTGCCACGGTGCTGCTGTGTACATAGCCACTGAAGAGGACTCAGAGCTGCTTTAGCATAAAAGCAGTCTGCATATAGTCGCTTTTTGTGGCAAAGCTACAGATATAGAGAAAGATACAAATCTACTCTGTTAAACTGATGTTTGATAATGAACTGGAAGGAGGGTTTTTGTTTTGGGGGGTTGTTTTGTATGTATTTGATTTTTGTTTCTGGCTAGTATAGAATTGCAGTTTTCTACTCACTACTATACTTTTTTGTCAGATTTGCTTTGTGAGTTACAGTTGAAGCAGAAGAAACTCTATTTTGTATTTTGGGTATGTAGAAGGGGAATCTGTCTCAACGAAGTAAGTGCAGATCAGGAAGGGACACAGTCCTGGTAGGCTTATCGCTTCTTTCAGTTACAGGATAGGTTTTGTTAATTCCCTTACTGAATTCTTAAGACTAAATTTAACTACTATTAACCTTCAAGATGTCCATTTAGGTATAAACATGACCCTATTTAAGAAGCCTTTCAGATTTCTAGCATGAATATCCTAGTACTAATGGCAGTTCTGCCCCTCAGATTGTCACTGCTGTCAAGGATATCTATCAAGTCTTGATCTGTAGCAAGAGCACACTTCAACAACCAGTCGAGACTTGTATGTTTTTCAACAACATGCTATTTTGAAGTCGGTGTTACCAGGTAGTTTGTATTTGATGCTTCACATTACCTGGCAGCAAACAGGTGAGGTAGAGAGACAACATTCAGAACAGTTTGGTTTAGTAGAAGCACTTTAATGGGAGAGTAGAAACACTTCATTAAAGTGTGATTGAAAAAAAGCAGTCTAGAATTTGTTCTACTTTGAAAAGGTGATCTGGAATCCACTCAAGGAAGCTATTAGATGTAATCTCTTCCTTTCCTATGGTGTTTAGAGCTCTTCAAGGCTCTTTTTCTTTTTTTCTTCTGATTTTGCTGTAAACTTTCTCAGTTTTAATCATGACAAATAAAAGACATCTGCACAGAAGTTTCTTTAAAGTATGTAAAATAGGATAATTAAGCTGTTTAGACCTTCTAAAAATTGTAAGGGCATGAACTGATGCTTCAGTTGGGTGAGCATGAGTACAAAATGTTGTTTTATGGAAGGGTTGTATAATGTGTCTGGTGTACAACTCTTAGAACATTGCTTCTTGGATTCAGTAATGTGTCTTCACAGATATGGCTTCCATATTACCAAAGCTTCATATTTCATCTGCCATGATCCTGAAGTTATTCAACAGCTTTTTGACAACCTTAGAAATTTTGATGGAAAAAACACATACCCAAAATCCTGCGGTAGATTTAAAGTTTCTGGAATAAGGGATCTAACTACTGGGTATGACAGCAGCCAGCCAGATCAAAAGGCTGTAAGTATCTTTTTAAATTACATGTAAATCATATGTGATGTATATACACATACATAAAACATTCTGTGGAGAAACACTAAACATATCTACATACTGAGTCATATAATGAGTTAGACTGGTGACAATTGCTTTGCCTTGGTAAGAGGAAGTGAAGCTGGCAGGGGGATGTTGGGTTTCTTGTTAGATTTCATGGTGTATTTTTCTCTCCAGTTTGTAAAGGGTGATACGAGGATCTCGCTGCCTTGCTACAGCAATATGCATTATTTTCTTGTGAGTGCAAGTTAAACTGTCTACTAAGGTGTGGCTTTGGATTCTATATTTTTCCACAAGCTCTATTTCCTTTCCTCCTGGGAAATGCCATGACAGCACAACTTCTATTAAAGAGTATGAGTTGACTAGATTTGACATGAGCTACCTAGCAGTGACGCAGTTCTACCAGATTCCAGGCTGAGGGAAAGGCTGTCCTTGTCTCAAGACCACAATGTTGAAGAAAACAGAACTAAACTTTAATTTTAGCTGATGCTTTTGTCATGTTATCTGACATCAAGTCATGGGTTTATATATAGTCTCTTTCCAAGCTTTAAAAAAAAATATTCTTAATATTCCTAGATACTTCCTACTAGTAAAAGCAGCCAAATGATAACATTCACTTTTGCTAATGGAGGAGTGGCCACCATGAGAACCAGTGGGACAGAACCAAAGATCAAATACTACTCTGAACTTTGCGCACCCCCTGGAAACAGGTATTGTCACTTACAACAGTACATTTGGTGTAATAGAGGCTGTGTGGCTTTTTGGTATTGTTTAAGTGAGATAAGGGCTCTCTGTGATCAAATAATATTACTAAAGTCATTTTAGTAAATGTGTTTGTATAAAGCTTCAACTCTGCAAAATTTGTTGACACGTTGTTGTCACTGAAATTCTTTTGAACTCACTTTTGCATTCAGTGAAAACAATATTAGGAAAAGCATTCTGCCTTAAATATATGTAAATATTTTCACCCCCTTTTTACATACATAGTTGCTTTAAAATTATTTAATCAAATATAAAGTGTTCTAATATATTTCAAACCCTTTTATGTTTAGTAATTATATCCTTGACTATTAGCCTTGGAAATCATACAGTCTTAAAGATAAGTAATTATTAAATTATGCAATTATATTAACGCTTTTTCACAGATGAAAAGTCATCTAAGAATACTGTTACAATATAAAAGTTACACTTCTAATCACTTACATTTAGTAATAGAAGATCTTCTGAACTCAAGCCGTTCTACTTTAGATTTTATTGTGGCATTACATTTCTTCATAGTCTTCATGCATGTCAGTTGAAAGTGAACATCAGTGCATTACCATAAGAAATCAAATATATACACTTCTAGCACTAATAGAAAATGCTTGTCTAAAGCAATGCAGCAGATTTAAAAATTCCTCACACTGAAAATGTTCTTTTTAGCTTTTCCATTGTTTCACTGTTTCCTGTGTTTGTGTGAATTTCATTTCCCAGTGATGTTGAACAGCTGAAGAAGGAACTAGATGAATTGGTCAATGCTCTTGAAAAACACTTCTTTCAACCAGAAAAAAACAAACTTCAACGGAAGACTGAGTAAAGTAGCAAAATTATGACCTTGATTGGCTTTTGCAGCACTAGAAATGCGTTATCTAACAAGTTAAGGATTTTTAGGACCAAACATCTGAGAACTCCGACTATAAGGATATCCACTTTTAAGAGTTATTTTGGGTACTCTTGGATCTAGTATCTTATTTTGGAAGGAAAGTACCTTTACCCTTAATGGACCAAAAAACAACAGTCAGTTGAACTAAAAGTTGACTGTAAATGTATTTCAATCAAAACTTGTTTTAATTAAATATAAGTAATATTCTGATATCTGAAACAGCCTGTTTTGTGGTGATTTCTTTCTTTTGTGTGTGTATGTAATCTGGTAACACTATGCAACTTTGTCTAGGTTTAGATTTGCAAAGCAAGTTCTTCGGTTAACAGGCAGTACTTAAATCCTCTGGTGAGACTTTGACAAACTTGGGGCAGATTATTCAGAAGTAGTGATCTTTCTTAGGGATTTTGGCCCACATAAACAAGAAACAGCAAATTCATTGAATATCAATTTGCTGTGGGATTATATATCATATTCCGGGCTAGAGATACAAAGTGTACTAAGCTGCCTTTTAATACCACAAACACATTAAGATAGTATTTCTACATACAGCACCTTTTTGTTGCCTCACTGAAGTAAACTTTATTAGTTCAATGCATAGCCTGGTTTTGGAGCCTGTCACACTGTTTGCTGCCATGACTTGGTGCATAACTCTGCATGTTTAATTTAGAGTAGAAGTTTCCATTTTATTGCATGTTCTTTTCTGTGCTTGCAGAGCCTGAGAGGGTTATTTGGAGGTTATTCTGCATTTTCAGTACTTGTTTTGGATATCAGTGTACCAGTAATATTCACAACCATAGCTACATACTTTTTATAAATGTGAAACTTCTAAGCTTTACTATATATGAATTCCTTCCAGAACTCAAGTCCTCTATTGTTGTTATTTTCGGTACACCTTGAAGTTTGCAGCAGTTGTGCAGCTGGGTACAGGGAGGCAGCCCGGGGGGAATGGAAGGAGAGGAAGTTTTACACAATCTGATGTACCATTGCAGATCATGTGCAGTCCTGTGGTGAGAGAAATGATTCTGGGGGTGCTTCTGGCTGGTGGTTTTTGACACTTTTTAATTGCATGACAGCTGCTTGTCAAGTCAGCCTAGTTGAGTGAATTATGCCCCATCAGAAGGGATGAATACCTTCAAGCCTACATGTGAATGTCCACTTTTCTGAGGGGAGTTTTCATGCCTGAGCCAGTTGAGCAAGTAAGGAACATGATAAAAAGCACTACCCCGCCTCGCAGGATCTGCTTCTTACTGGCTTGAAGGCATACTGGCCCTTGCTTGAGGACATAGACAGGGGAATGGTTCTTCAGGAGGCAGGCTGGGGCAGTTCCTTCACTTTGGGCATTGATGAGCTATACCCAGGGCTGGAGAAGCTTTGTCTGCAGCCTTGGGCTTCGACAGGAGAGGTGATTCTCTCCCTGCACTCCGCTCTTGTGAAACCCCCCCTTGGAGTACTGCATCCCAGCATAAGAACTACGTGATCCAGTTAGAATAGGTCCAGAGGAAGGCCATGAAAACAGCCAGAGGGTTGGAATACCTGTGCTGGGAAAAAAGCCTGAGAGTGCTGGGGTTGCTCAGCCTGTAGAAGAGGCTATGAGATCTTTTAATATATAAAGGAGGCTTATAAGAAACATACTTTTTACCAGGGACTGTAGTGACAGGACAAGGGGTAACAGTTTTAAAGTGAAAGAGGATAGATTTAGATTGGATACAAGGAAATATTTTTTTATACTGAGGGTGGTGAGACATGGAACAAGTTGCCCAGCAAAGCTGTTGGATGCCTGAAAGTGTTCAAGGCCAGGTTGGATGTGGCTTTGAGCAATCTGATCTAGTGGAAGGTGTTCCTTCCTGCTTCATGTAGGGAAGTTGAACTCAGTGATGTTTAAAATGGACCTTCAGACCAAAACCATTCCATCATTCCTTTTACTTTCATTTTTATTGGGAGGGTTTGCATTTCTTTTGGTACAGAATATGATAAAGGATACTTTACTGAATTCATGGGAAGGCCTGAAGACAGAGGATTACAGGTCCTGAATTTTTTTTATGTATTTATCTTAACATCTCCACAGGCTAGAGAGGCATATTTTACATGTACCTTTACATGCCAAACCTGGATTTGGATTTTGCTAATGTTAGAAGTCTGGAAGTGAGACCTGCAATGCACTCATGTATACTGAGATATCCTTAGGATGGCTTTAGAGCATCCTCAGAAACAGTACAGACCCAATCTTTATCGTTCTGTCTTCCTAAGGTCAAGGAATTTATGTGCTCCATTTCCTTCTCTATTCCAGATAGAAGTTCACAACTTCAGGGCAGGGGGAGAGGTGACAAAAAAAAATAGCCAAACCCACAGCAGTTTATCAAGCTGCTTGAGCAAGTACAACAAACCCAGAATTACAAGATAAAACTTGTTATTGCTAGAGTCCTTACTAACCTTGTCTTGCATCAGAGAAAGAGGATCTAGAACCGAAAAAAAGAATTGAAACGAAGGCAGCAAGAGTATAGCAAAGAGAGAAGTTAGTATTGCAAGTTAGAATGGGTGTTAAGCTACAGTTTCTTCAGAGCTTGTCTAGTTCTTCCACCGAAGTGTTGTGTAAGATAATGAAGCCTACTTAGACATTATTAGTCCCAAGTTAGATATTAAAAAACCAAACAAACGTAATTAGTGAAAAAGCAGCCTTGAACTGGGAGCAGGGCCACTAGTATTTTTTCCAGAAATGGGAATTGCCATGACTGGAATGGCAGAATGTGAATGAATGCTTGCAGCCCGGACTGAACTCCGGTGTAAGGTAATCCCTGCCTATTTCTAGAGAAAGACACATCCCTATGTTTCCAAAAACATGTAAAATGAGCCTGTTTTTTATAACAGATGAAAACACAATTCCAGTGACAGTTGTAAACATTGCTCCTATAGTGGGTCAGGCCTATGGAGCTAGAGGGAAAGACTGAGAAGAATTAGTGTAGTACTCAAAACTCTGCCAAAATAAAACCCCAAAACAGTAATGCTTTAAGGGTAGACCGATGGACTCCACTTGAAGGTTATTCGTTTTTTTACAAGTCCCAGTTTCATAAAATTTACTGAATAAATTAAAATTCAGGAATGGATTGAAACAGTTTGGCTGGAAGGAAGTACATACATTTCATCTTCCTTATAGGCTATGAACTTAGTCTCCAGCATATTATGTAAAAGTATTGTTACGATACTCAAGTATTGTACTTGAGTTGCAGAAGGATTTATTTTATAATTTTGCTATATACAACAAATCATACAAGGATAATTGGAGTTCACTCTAAAAGAAGATTTAATATATAAGCAATTTTCATATTGTACTTAAATATGTATTGTGCTTAAATATGTGACTGATTCACCTACACAGTTTCTGTAAATAAAGTTTTTCTCCTTGTGAATCCTTAAAAAAATTCCAGTGGTCATGGGTTTTATTTTCATGTACCACCAACAAGCAAATCTTACATCCTTGATTAACAGTCACTGTGAATAGCAACATTATATTAAACTAACATTTGTTAACCACCAGCACGAGTTTGGGGATTTTTAGGATTCTGAGGCTGAAGGCATCTGGATGCCATATGTAAATCTAATTAATTGTAAATAAAAATAATCACCAATAAAACTGTTTTCTGTCTCTAAGTACAAAACTAATCAAAGGTAATTAAGCTGAATTGCTTTCCTTCCCAGTACATTTTTGCACTATGTAAGATACATGTTCATCAAGGTTAGTACTTCTGATCAACTTCCAAGTAGAAGCCAACATCACTCTTTTGTATAGCAATTGCCAGGTAACTGAAATGAGGTCATGCACCATCAGAACATTGTGCATAATGGGATGAGCCTATTAAACTCTCCAATTATATCCTAACACCCACCTAAATAAACTGTAGTATAGATGATGGCATAGAAACAGCACCTTCCAAACAAAAGGAAAATCTTAAAATACAATCCCTGGTAAGTTGTTTTCAAATGTATTTATAGAACGAAGGAGAGAGGGGATTAATCATGCCATCTGAAATGCTCAAAAATACAGAGACAGCAGCAGGCAGGATCTGTAACAGTAGCTCAACTCTTTCCTGACTACTCATCAGTTATAATAGAAAGCCTCTTGTCTACAAAGATAATCAGTAATTAATGTCACGGGCATGTATTCCTACAGCATATGCAGTAGGCAAATGTGCTATAATAACAGTTATGCAAATGTTGTTTATGAATTGAGACAATATATAAATAGCATCTGGAGATACAATGTCATTGGATAAGAATGTAGTGCTTCATCCAGAGCTCACTAAGTAAAGCACTGCAAAACTGTAACATCCCTTAATAATGTACTAAACAAATGTACATGAAAGAAGTCACAAAAAAAAAGAACTGTTTTCTATAATAACAGTAGAAAATCATCATTATGTGTAATACAGAGGGAAAAGCACAGAGACTTGCAATGCAACTGAAACACAATATAGGTGCCTGCATTCAAATTCACAATCCAAGAACATTATTGCTCAGCTGCTGCCCAACTATGGAGCAACTTGGACTCTGAAAGCATCTTTGGTAGAAACTTCCTGTTTGCCTCATGGTACTTCAAAGGGTACAGCAGCAAGTTCTGCCCTCATTGCCTGGCACATTCAGCCTAAATTTATATTGATCAACAATCTTACCCCAACTGGTGAGTAGATACTTCTGCTCCTTAACCTACAAAAGAACCCACATGTTCTCACAGAGGGCCTCATACAAGCCTGTATACTCTGGTTCTGTACAAAAGGCAGTGGTGGGGTTTTCTTTGCATTTTTTTTAGAACGCAACTGGGCAAAGAGAAAAAGGTTAAACTGGTGTTATTTTTACATCATATTCACAGGATATGGAAAGCGCAGCTTCATTTTCCTCCTCAGTCTTAGGAAATTAATGTGATGGTATATGTTTTAGTTAATAGGCTACTGTAAAGAAAATCTAACCTGTGAAGGAAAAAAAACCAGAGACCTACTCTTTCAGAAAACAGAAAATTATTAGGAAGTCTGGTGCTCATGGCTTTTACATGTATACTGGGATCCCAGTCTTTGAACACATAAAAGCGTTTAATTTTTAGGGACTGAAACATAAAACCCTCATTGTGGTTCTCTTTTTTTTGCCCCTACTTAAGTAACAGTTTCATCAGGAAGCAAAGAAGGAATGCTGTCTAATGTAGCCTGAAAGCTGATTATTAGGTAACTTTCATTGCAGGCAGGCTGAACATTCTGAGGCTGATTTCTTTCCCAGTATCAAAGAGGAAAAGAAAGTATTTCTAAATGTGATGCTCTAGTACTGACTTCTGTTGTTGTTCAAGGATTTTCCAAGGAGCAAGAAATAGTCTTGTAGGAGGATCCTTATCTGTTTCATTGCATTTTTCTGAAAGGCAACACTGGAGCAGTAAAAAAAAGTCTTGCTGAGATGATCAGTTGGTAATTTGGGAATGCGTGAGCCTCAGCTGAAGTGCCAGAGCTGTCTGGGTGGGAATTGCAGTTCACCTTCTGCTGGAGCATGGTTACCAGAGGCATGCAATGCTCAGTCAGGCTTAAAATGAGCAAAAGGACGTAAACTTAACTCAGGTACTGATACTGGGTGATAACTGGAGTAAGAGCTATGTCCTTAGGTGTGATGGTTTAAAAACTAAGACAGGCACTGTTTGCAAGAAGATGGCATTCCTCTTTCCAAGGACCATAGAGATGTCACTGAAAAACAAGAAGCACTCGTACCTATTCCCATGTCCGAAGTAGAAGCAGCAAATCATGACCTGAGCACAGACTGGGGACATGCTCTCTGAGCGAACTGCTACTTGCAAGCTCAATTCACTTACCAGTGATCCTGTGGAAGTACACCTAGATGCCAAAGGCCATGAACACATAATGCAGTTTGTATCTTCATGTGTATCTACACTTTGGAAGTAGGGGATGTGCTTGGATACCGAAATTCGACCTGTTTTTCATAATATGGGGCAACATTGTGCTTGCATTTAACAGCTTGACTGTTTTCCCTCACAGCAACGAGCAGATTTCCTTTAGTCTACAAATGTGCACAGGCTTAAAAGTAAGTAAATCAGTGCTCTTACTGCTAAGAAGGCTTGAAATTAATTGAGTGCAAAAGTGGTTTGCACAACGGGGATGTAGGGTGCCTTAATCTCCACTTGCAGAGGAGTATAATTAAGTCGCCGGATCCATTCATGCCTTATGCTTTCTGGCAACTGGAAGACCAACTAATACCAACTCTTACGATGATCTTATACATATGCAAGAGTGGTTTCTTTGAGGAAGCCGTCAAGGTGACTCAGGTGAGCTCGTAAAAGCCTGCCCTGCAGCCAGGGCTGGGCCCACACCCGAGTGGGACTTGGCCGCTTCAGAGCTCACGAGCTGGGCTAGTTCCAGTTTTGTGAGAAAACTTCGCTCGCCACTTCAGCTGACCCTGCCGTCCGCCCGGGCTCACCACCGCAAGGCGACAACATGTTTTCCGCGGGAGATCAAAGGCTGTGCCAGACACACGGGGCAGGGTCACCGAAATGCTCTTCGAGAGGAACTTAACGGGTATGGGGAGGGGACTTCAGCTGCCCGCTGTCGCGACATGGGCGCCCCCCTGTCGCCGGCTGCCCGCCGTCTCTGCCGAGCGCCCGTGCCGTCCGCCCCCCGGGCCGAGACCCGCCGCCTGTTGCTATTTTCGCCTGCGCTGGCGGGGCGGGCACAGAGGCGGCGAGCGGCCCGGCCGGGTGTGCGGCGCGGGTCCCTCCTCGTCCCGGCCGGCCGGCAGGTAGGGGCTGGGCGGGCGGGCAGCGGCGGGAGGCAGCGGGAGCCCCTCGCCCGGCCCGGCGCCCGTTACCGGCCCCGCCCGCCTCCCCGCGCGGGCGGTGCCCGAACGCGCCTGGCAGCCCGCGGCCGCTGCCCGCCGAGGGCACTTCCCTGCGGGAAGCACATCCTGCGGCGGTAAGCGGCGCCCGCGCAGCCCCAGCCGCAGGCCTGGCAGGGGGCGGCCGTGGGGAGCGCCGTGCCCCCGCTGCGGGCCGGCCCGGGGCAGCGGCGCTGGCGGGGCCGAGCAGCGTTTTGGGAGGGTGGGGGGAAGGAGGAAGAGCGGCTCTCGGCGCGGAGGAAGTGAAGAGCTGTGGCGAGGAGTGCGGCACCCGCCGCGGGGCGGCCCGTGCCTGCACCCGCGCTCCGAGGGGGGACAGCCTCCGGCGCCGGGCGGTCCGGCCGGGCCCCGCTCCGTGCCCGCGGCGAGGAAGGGCCGGCTGCGCCCTCCCGGCGCCCGCGGCAGGGTCGCGCCGTCGGTCCTAATGGGGCTCCCGGCGAAGCCGCAGCTCTGGCTGTGGGAGCAGCGTTGCTGCGGGACGGGGCGGCCGGGCGGGAGCGCAGCGGGGACGGGGGCGCCGGTGCCGCTGTTCTCGGCTGGCGGGGTTCTGGGAGAGCTGGCTCCTCGTCACAATAACCAAAAGATCTGCTTGAATTTAATCTGTCAGTGACCTAAGGTGCCTTTAGTTCTTCTCTCTTGTCTGCTGTTTCCTCGCCCATCAATGCAAAATCGGTGGGTATAACTCCTCCCAGACCCCGCTCCGTCTCAGAGCACCAAAGCGGCTCTTCCCTGGGGAAGAACCTACCGCAGCGCAGCCGAATGTAACTTTCAATCGCCCCACAGCGGCGCGGCGTTCTTATGGCCCTTTAAATTCACGAACTAAGTCAACAGGGGAACGATCTCTTGAAACTGCGTTCACGAGAGATATGAAACGAATGTGGTTATTTATAGCGCAGTTTGAAAAGATTGAGGCCTTTGTGTGCTGTGTTTTATTTGGGAGAGTGGCTAACATGGCAGATCTGCTGTAGGAACCTTTAGTAGTGCAGATGGTGGGATTTGTGCCTGCGTTAAGCCCAGAGATTGAGTGGAACATCGTGGGTCAAAATTAATAAATTATACATTTTCTGAATAGCGAATAACTCTGAGCTGATGCGTATGTCTATACTTTTAACACTTTTAAGTGCTGAAATAGAAATTTGTCACGGGTTGTTATATAGGAATGCTGAAAATCATAGGTAATACACAAAAGTAGAAATGCGTGCAGGTGAGAAAAACGACAGGATGGAAGGAATGTGAAACATATTCAGTGATATGTGGATGACTTGACACTTTTTTCACTGTAATTTGGTTAACTGCAAAGTTGAATGCAGGCATTTTGGCTGTGGATATGCAATTGAATAAAAAGGAATAGTATTCCTAATGTAATTTACCTAGCAAGCTTCCTTTTACAAAGGTTGGGGTTTTCTTTTAGTGCATTGAAGTCGTAGAACAGTTCAGTATTTTGTTCAGGTCTGTATGAGGCTGAGTCAGAAGACTTCAATCATCAGCATATTAATTTCCATGGACTTGATTAAGGAAATAGCAACAGGTGTTAAGAGCAGGAGCAGTCAGCTATTTTCTTCACTAGATAGTTGATTATAAATGTGTATGTTTGTAATCAAGATCATACTACCATTTTGTTGCAATTTTTAAATTAACAGTCTATTTTTTAAACTTATTTGAGGAGTGATAAAAATGCTGGTTGTACTGGTAAATATTTTAGGTGTGTTTATTACTGGAACCAGTACCAGAGTGTATGGTTGAATGTTATTCAGCACCCAGTCTTTAGGTGCTAACAGTATTTAAGCATTAAGTCTTTTAAAAGTCAGCATTTAATGAAAAAATAATGGAAATGAAAACTGATTTCTGAGGCAGAATGGTTTCTGGACTTGCACATGCTGTTGCCCACAGCAGACCATAACTTCAGAAGGAAACAGCAGATAGTAAGTAGCTATGAGATAGAAAGAACATCCTTGCAACGAGAAGGGTGTGTCATGGTTCCAAGTGCCAGTTTGAATTAAATAAAAACTATTTGAAAACTGTTCTTAGCAGTGACCGTGTCATGACATACTTTATATATATTCGTGTTTGTGTATATATCCTGCCAGCTGGATAGAGAAATCTGTCAGCTTGAGCAAAGACAATGTAAATTTCAGTTAGGGATCAGAAAGAGAGGGAGACAAGTGGTATTTCGTTCTGGTTAGTGTACCAGAGTTCTGGCTGCAGGCCAGGGCTCCTCATAATCCTTAAGTAGTATGATATTTCTGCTAAAATAATCAGTGGTGAAGTGCAGTCAGTACCAGTGCCTCTGGCTCCATTTGTCAACAGGGTTCAGTGCTAATGCCATGCAGAGAAGAGCTGAACAAATTTGTGCTCTTTAAGACCAGCTGTTTTTCATAAGACCTTGCAGAATGGTTGGAATTTTTGCTTAACTTCTTGAGGAGAAAAACTGACTTAGAGAAACTTACATAAACTAAAGCTGCTGCCATGTCCCAAGCCTGATGTGGAGTAACTGCACAGTTGTCTCTCAGAAGAACTGCAAAGATTGAGGAAGATGGCATCTTTCTGTTCAGCTCCCAGGTCAAACTCCTCATTTATTCACTGCTGTGTGAAAGCTTGACACTTCTAAACTCACCAGTTCTGCTGTGAGTCCCAGCACTCCAGCTGCTACCAAAGCAGGGAAGGAGCTGGAGGAGAGTGAAGGGTTGCTTAGGTCTGTAGTTACCAATGTACTGAACAATAGTTTAAAACTTTTGGCTGCATGTCTGTATTGAATTTAGTCTGGTTGAGAGGAAAGGACAAAAGAATGATAACATTTCACCACTGTCAAAGGTTCTGCTTTTTGTGTGTGTGTGTGTGTTTTGGTTTAGAACATTCTGTCTCCTCTCTTTGCCTTTTTTCTGTATTAGTTTGAGTTTATCCCAAATCTGCCTGGTGTTCCCCCGGTTGCACAAACCTGATTTTCAGTGCCTCACCTTCCTAGGTTACTAACACAATAACCCCACGTCATTCTTCTTCCTAACTTCAAAGCTTACCTGACCCCATCTAACCAACTGGCACCTGGAGCCAATACTTTCTTCTTGTGATATAGTCTTTGCTCTCTTGAGAGAAGGTGAATTTTGAGGAATGCTGTCCTGCATGATGCAATGCTGCTTAGACATGTACCTTCACATGGGGAAAACTTGGGGTCCAGAATGGCAGAAGTAATAATTTGTATAGCTGTGCCCTTCATGCTGTCTTGCCATCACCCTGACTTCTCTCTGAAGGTCTCTCTCACCGTGTTGTGCCACAACACGGTGAGAATGCAACTTGATTTTGGAGAGCAATAGTCTAATATATGTTGGTTTTTTTTTTTTTAATTAGGTTAGGGTTTTAAAAAGCAGAGTATCAGATTTTGCTAGAACAGGACTATCCGTGTAGTGTTGCATGCTTTCTAAGCCTGCTCCCCACTTGTGAGAAGTGGCTGGGTTGATCAGAGCAAAAGAGAAGTTGAGAACAAAGGGCACACATATGTTCGTTCCCATGTGTATGTTCCACATTAATGAGTCAGTCTGGTGTCCCCCAGTATAGAAGGCAGGGTTTGATGTATTAATGCGGTTTGTGTAAATATCTTATGTATTACAGTTTGACTGGCTGTTTTTCTGCTGATGGAGCAAATACAGCTGAATCAAAGCAGGCTAAACAGTAGCAACATTAAGGTTCATATTCTCTAAACTATATCTTTCTCAGCAGCAAAGCTTCAGCTGAGGAGTGCCACTCAAGCTGTTCTCAGTTTTGAGTGCAAGGGCAACCAAGATCCTTCAAAAGATGCTGGTGGAGGGGAGAAAGAGGAGCTGTCCCAGTTATGTCTGTGAGCACTGGGAGAACAACTGGAGACCTCCAGTGTGCTGAGCAAAGCCCAGAGTAATGAAGCTGAATGGCATTTAGAGCTGCCAAAGGAACATCAAAGTTGAGGTGGAAGGAAACTAGTGGACAGCTTTATTTTTATATCTTTCCTATTCTCTCTTGGATTAGAGGTGAAATAAGCATTTAAAAAGCAAGAGTTGGTCAGACACTTGGGAGGAAGAGGAAACTTGTTTGATCCTACTGTACTAGTATGTATTGTAAACTCCTATGGCACCTGAAGAGCCAACTTTCAGAAGGGATGAACTGAGTGGTGGCAACCAGAGATGGGTAAGGGCACTAAAATTCCAAGCAGTGGAGTCAGGGCAGACATGGATGGGCTGAGACCATGGCTACACTTTGTCTGTAATGTGTGCTTAATTTTATGGCTGGGAATAGGCCTGTTGAGAAGAACAAAACTATTTTTAGGTTTAAATTAAGCACGTACATAAACACTTTGTGGTCTTGAAGTAAAACCTAGTCTTGAAGGAAAACCTAGTCCTTGGTGTAAACTTAAGGGACATTAATACCAGCAGCATGAAATTGGCATAATTTCTGGTGGGATTTGCTTATGGTAAGTGACAGGAGGAGGAAACAAAGAAAGAATGGCTGGGAAAGGGAGATGGAACATGCAGAACAGTAACATACAGAACAATACAGGTTGGATAAGGAGACTTTCTGATGCTGCTAAATTTGTGGTCTGAGAAACTGCACTTTCTGCCCCTCCTAACATAAGGGAAAAAACCTAGCATTTTGACTTCTACTTATTTGGTTTGATTTAGTAGTGTTTTTCTTTGGAAATAACAAATGCAGACACTATTTATGCTGTTGACTTTGCAAGGTGTTTATTTTTTTAAAAAACAGATGAATGCCAAGAAGCTTTGCATTTATATTAAATACATTCCAGCAGTACAATATTTGTTTAAGTATGACAAAGTATCAACCTTGGGTTTTTTAATATACTGTTCAGTCCTTAGAGTTGGCATGCAAAATAATGTATTATATTGTGATATTCGTTTCCATTTGAGGCTGCATTGCCTCGTAGATCTGGGGTAAAAGAGCGTGGTAGATGGTGGTAATCAAAAAGAAACTTCTCTTTCTTGAAAAGTTGATTAAAACGAGGGTGACTTTGTTATATTTTTACATGCCTTTAATTATATTTTTTTGAGAAGGGTTCTCAGAAAACACAAATAAGAAATTTGCTACAAATAGTATGTGGCTGGATACATCATCATCTGTGTGGCAGCTCAGTTCTCCTGTTTTCAACTAAGAACGAAGTTTTCTTAGGCTTTCTTATCCCAAGATTATTATCTATGCCACTAAGTGACAAGAGCACTGAAAGCTAAAACCTAGATTTTTATGTAGTTTAGACTACACACCATGGTAGTTATGAATGAATCCAATCTTCCCTGCAGTTGCTAAACTATTTTTCATTGTTGCTGTTAAGGAGAAAAAATTTGTAATAGTTTGTCAAAGAAGAGACCATTTTGATTCCTGTGAGATGGAAAACTATCATGGTAATTGTGCTTAGCAGTCTGTGTTGATAAGGTGTAAAAATGCTTCATGAAGCTGCTATCTCATTTAGAATCACAGAATCACTGATGTGGGAAAAGACCTCCAAGGTCATCATGTCCAACATTTGACTGAATGCCACCATGTGAACTAGGTCACAGCACCAAGTACCACATCCTGTTGTTTCTTGAACACTTCCAGGGACAGTGACTCCACCATATCCCTGGGCAGCCTGTTCCAATCTTTACCACCCTTTCAGTAAAGAAATTCTTCCTGATGTCCGACCTGAACCTCCCCTGCCATAGATTGGTGCCATTTCATTTCTGATGTAATGCATTTATATTAATCTAAAAGATGCTTATTTTCTTGCTCGTTTGTGAAATAAAAAAAAAACAACCCAGCTGTAGTATACTTGAAATGAGATGTACAAATTCTGGATTTTCATGGCCCTTATTCCCACACCTCGCATGCGCAGATAAACACCCAGAGGTTTATGAAAAGACTTTAAAAAAAATGATCTACACATCTAGAATGCTGTTTATTATTAATTCATTGAATAGTATCTTGAAAATTTGCGCTCTTGCTAAATTTGCTATCCTTGGAACTGATAATGTTGCCACAGTGCTCATTTGTCAAAAGATGAAAAAGCTTCAAAAAAGTAAATATACCCAAAGATGATTTCTGAAGTTCTCTTGTTTTTACAGTTTTCCGGTTACTGCAGAAACTTTTTTTCCCCCTGGGACATTTATAGATTGGTTGCATTTTAAACAGCTCAAAATTAATTTCCATCTTGAAATTTTAAAAAAAGTTTTGGGATTTTTTTTAATCCTAAAATTTCCTTTCATTTTCAACAAGGCGAAAGACTGCTAGAAACTCAGTCTGAAAATATTATTGCAAGAGCAAATGAAGGACAAAGTTTAATGGAAACTCATGAGAAAAATAGTGCTGGTTTTGATCATATTTGTAGATGAACAAAGATAAGTACTCTTGTCACAGTAAACAGATGCCACTTATTCAGTACTTGTTCAAATGTAATTAAAATGTTCTGTAAGGATATCTTGGTACTATTTATGTTGGCTTTAATAGGTCTTATCATGGGAAACTCTCGTAAGACTGATGGTAAACTCGTGTCCTGGTATTCAGCCACAGGCAATTACAGGCCTGTCAGCCTCGTGTCAGTCTCACACAATATAATGTAACAGCTGAAACTAGGTCAATTAAAGAGGAGTTAAAACAGGGTAGTATATCAAATGCCAATCTATGTGTTTTCATAGACTGCATTTTGCGAAATGGAATTTGTAAATAAATGCAATTATTGGATTTCATTACTAAAAGTACCAATACATAGTAACAGTAGTGGAAGTAGATGCTGGGTATAACAGGATTACAACAGAGTTGTGTGTCACTTGGTATATTCCATTTGGTATTTTAAGGAAGAAAAATGATACAGTGTCAGTCTGGCTAACATTAAGTATTCCCGTCTGGCTGACCAGCGTTAAAATGCAGCCATGAATGGTGATTGTCATCTGGTTCTTCCCAGAATGTTGTAAGGACTGTTGCTCATGACTGCTATCTGACAGGTTTTTCAGAGATCTCTCAGTTGACTGCTGCTAGCATTTGTAGATGACAGTGATTTCTAGGGTGTTATTTATTGAAAAAATCTGTTTGGTTACAACCAATAATCACTTAGCAAGCTATACCTAAGGAAACAGCTCCATGTTAGTAGCTAAATTCAGTGTCATCCACCTATGGACAAGAAAGCTGACAAGTTGACTTTTTTTTTTCCATATGTAAAGGTGTCTTAGCAAACAGTGACCTCAACTGTCATGAAGGTCAGAATAGCTCAGCTGGGTTCTTCCTGTGATAATAGGATTGAAATAGGCCAGTGTGATCTACAGGTACCTGCCCATGAAACAGACGCAGGCTAGAAAGAATGTGCACTGTAATTTAGTTAGTCATTAGATAGTTGAGCTAAGGTCATAAAGCAACTTTTAAATCACGACTGCCTCTCTTCTGAGCAATGTATTTATTACAGTTATGTCTGTTGGACCTGAAGCAGTAAGGGCCAATGCAGAGAGGTGGAACTTGCTAGTTAGGCCGTGGTAGATCTCTTCTGATGTTAAGTTGCTAATTATTTGTGTAATTGGGAGTTCGTTTTTAATAGAGTTCCAGCACCTACATAACTGTTTCTTTTCCTTTCAGAACTCTTCTGTTCCCTAATCAAAGGAGCCATCCAGATAATGTCATTCCATGGAACTGAAATATTGGTGAATTAGTCCAGGTTTCCAAAAGACTGTAGAATGGAGCCAATAACATTCAAAGTTAAAAAGTATCAAACACCTAGTGATTTCTCAGCAAGTTTCAGTCTCCAGCTCGTGGGTTCTCTCCCAGTGCATTCCCTAACCACTATGTCAATGCTGCCTTGGATTGTGGCCGAGATCCGGTTGCTCAGTGCAAAGTCTTCCAAAGAAGAACCCAGCATCAGCCAAATCCGACTTTGTGTTTCACCAGCCAGTTTGCGATGTGAACGAGACACAGGGAAAACCCAGCAGTGGGACCCTCTAATTTGTTCAAGTGTGTTTGAATACAAGCCACAGCAGGTCCACAAACTGATTCACAACAGCCATGATCCGAGCTACTTTGCTTGTCTGATAAAGGATGAAGCAGCAAATCAGCAAAGTATCTGCTATGTATTTAAAGCTGATGATCAGACAAAAGTAAGTAAAAAGAAAAGAACCAAAGCAAGCATCCCTGGAGTTGCTTTTGTGCTGTTTGAATCCTTTCACTACACTGTAAGACCTTAATGTTGTACTAACAATTAGAGATTAGATCTCACTAAAACTTACTGACTGACTTTATTTGATGTTAATTGTTCAGTTGAATTTGAACTGCTCAATATGTGAAATGAAAGGTGTATACATCTCCTAGAGGATCAGGGCCTGAATTTCATCAGCTTAAAAAACACTTCAGTTTGGGATATGGGCTGAAATCTTGGCCCTCAAGTCAGTGAGAGCTTTTCTGTTGATGTCACTAGGGCTAGGATTTCACTCTCGAGTCACTGTGAACTTTATCTAATCCCGCACTCAGACCTCTCAAATTTCTGTTTTCCTGAGTTGAGACCTATGTGACTGGGAAACAGGGATACCTCCTTTCTCAGAAAGAGGAGAGGGTAGTGTGGAACCTCCATATGTATCATATGACCCTGTGGAAACCTTTTCCTAGCTCTGTAATTCACAGAGCCTGGCAGGCAGGGTTGGAGACTGGGAGAAAAGCACAGTCTCTGCACCTCTGTGACATGGAGGCTTGCTGCTGCATGGTGTGAGACAGGAATTGGGTGTGCATGTCTGGCAGTGGGTGAGATTTGGCTAAGTTTGCATTTCCTAACCATTTGTGTCTTTGCTGAAAAAGTGGAAGCATTAAAATTGTCGATCTCTTCTGTTTGAGAGTAACTAACTCTCATGAATGAGTGAAATGAGTAGGATTTAACACAAAGTTATTGTGAGCTACTGGGGACAAACTGGTGATGTATCCTTCACCTCTTGAGTGTTGACTCTAGTTATAATGTTGGAAAGCAGCATGCTCACTTGACTCACAGGAGATGTCCTGGTGAAGAACCCTGAAGGTATTAATGTGAATATACACCACGCACGGGAGTTATGCCAACCTGCCCAAGAGCAAAACATTGTACAGTTCCAAATCTGTGGTCTCAAGCTTTCATCTCAAAACATATGGAAACAGCTTTAGTTAAATCCCCCCAGATAAAACAGCAGTTCCAGTAAATTAAAAGGAAAATACGTTGTAAATCATAAGCATTCAAGTGAGAAATCCTGTCAACTTAAATGCAGAATACCAAGTTTATGTATGTAAGAGCAGAAATAAGGAATAGACGTTTCAAAACTTGGCATTGGATAGCAGCTGGTGAATGCATTTTTCAGTTTGCTTATGCGTTCAGTTGCGCTTGTGATTTTCCAGGATTATGGTGAGAACACAGCACTGATCACCCCCAGTACATTTTCTGAGGCATTTTCTTTTCCAGCAAAAGATTCAGATACTTTTTCTTCGTGTTTGATCAAATTCATGGACATGTTTGAAATGATCAAGAACAAAGTAAGTCTCTAATTAAATTTGCAGCTGTGCTTATATGTCTTTGGAGACAACACCCCAAATTTTTGGATGCCTGTTTTAACTACTTAGCTCTAGATTCACACAGATATCTATTCTTTCAAAAACGACCTTCCACCTGGTCTCTTAACTTGCCATGAATGCATGAGTTGTTTCCCTTGACTTCTTTGCAGTCTAGGTAGACATCCAATCAGCATTTGTTGGACCTATGTTTTAATAAAAGGGTAATGGAAATACCAGTGTTCTTCCCATCTGAAGTGTGGCCCTGCCTCTTTGTCGTGGTTTACCAAACCACTACACTCTTTTACTTAAATTTTGTGCAATTTCCACATATTAAGTAAGTTCCTTGTGCTTTATAGGGTGTTGTTACTTTGCTCTGAATATTGTCATATAATGCCTTTTTCAGTGATGTTTATATATTTATCAGCAGGAGTGAACTGTTACCTGTTTTGCAGATACCCAACTTGAAAGGATAGAGAGTGCACATATACCTTTGTTACAAACTAAGGAGCTGTTTGTTAAAAGGCAGTGAGTTGGGATGAAGAATTTAGCACTGTTACTGCAGTTTATGTTCAATTTCAGAAGAAACAAATTTTAGAAATGGGACTTTTGCAGTCTGTGTGACTCAGCAGACTCCTGTGCTGGCGCTCTTGTTTGTGAGGCCTTTTTTTTTCCTATTTGCTTCAGGTCTGTAAAAGAATCGCAGCAGTCCAGATATGTTTAGTCACAGAATTTGCATATTCATAACAATCTTTACCCAGCAATCCTGGACATCCAGACTTCTTAGTGATAATTACTAATTACAAGGATATTGTAAACCACAAGAGCCACAATTCTTTTTGTCTACATATATAAATCTGTAGTAGGGTTGTATTTGACAAAGAGTTCTTGGATTAAGTCAGGTCTGACTGAGGATTTGAAGTAGAAGGTACTTTGTGGCTTTGTAATTAAGTTCTGGGCACATCCTCACCTTAAGATGAGTAGAATAAAAGGAGGCAGAAGTATGTCTGTGGAAGAAGTACAGTAGGAAGATTAGGATGTTAAGACAGAGGCAGGTGAGTAGAAGACTAAACAATTAAGGCCTTTAAGAGGTGGACAAGAAACTTGAAAGACATGCAGACAGAGGCATACCACTGGAGGTGGTAGAAAGTACAGAAATCAGGAATGGTAAGGCTTTTAGCATCAGCACTGCAGATAGACTGCAGTCCATTAACTGTAGTTGTACTCCTTTATTTACAATTTTATTTACAAATTGAGCAAGAACATACATCTGATTAGTGAGGGACTATTTTACTGTTTAATATGAGAGTTTTGTTAATGGGAGATGATTTTTTGCTGGGTAATAGCTCAGCTCTAGAGTTGATGGAGGTGTGGGAATGCATGCAATGTTTTCCCTGCATATGAGTATGAGGCTCTTGGGTTCATTGTTGCTGCATTACTAACATCTCCACTTTAGAGAAGAAATCCTTAGATAATTAATACTAAGTAATGTCAGGATTCTTTGCAAGGAATTCTTTACTATGCTGCACTTTAGCAGTGAAAGAAAAGGCCGTGCCCCATTGTGATCTTTGTCTTTCTCCTGTAGGATCTTCTATAATTATTTCCATTGTACCATCATGGCAATGTGTGACTCACTTTCCCTGCTGGATAGCAGTAAGTAGGGAAGGGTGAGATGACATTACTTGAAAACTAGCATGTGAATATGGAGATCATTACACTCTTCTTTGTGCTTAAAGGATGGGTTTACACTGCCTAGAGAGAGCTTCTCTTATGGATTAGAGTCTTCTTTCCAAGCAGACATGGGATCTGGAGCATTCCTTCCTTCATCTATAACCTCAGTAAGTTTCCACTTGTTACAGATAGTGGAGTTTCTTATCCCTACACCCTCATCTGCAGAGTTTCTGATGTGGCCTCATGATTGAGTAATTTCTGCCTGAGGGTAGGGCTGAATCATTAATGAATATTCTTTGTAGGCGCTCTAGAATGGAGCTGGATTCAATTATATTGCCCACAGAGAGCTTACGAAGGCTACTTATAGGCCATAGATGGGTCTAATATGTATTGTGGTAAGTAATGGTGGGGGAAGATGGGGAAAAATTAAGTCTCCACGAAATCTATTGCAGAATAGTCAGCATAAGAACTTCAGCCTTGCTGAACACCTTGGTGAGAGTGCTTGGATACTGTTAGGAGCACGATGGAAATTAAAACATACATGCTCCAGCCTCCCTATCTCCCCAGTGGCCTCTGGTCTGACATTTGCTTATGTACTACAGAATTGTGATCCTGTTGACATCGCTGTTGTTGTTGAAAACTATATACTTTAAAAATTATTGGCATTTTAGTCCTACATTTGAGATGTGGTAGTTCTAAACTGGAACTGCAGGTGAGGTGTGCTGTTTCCTTCCAGAGCTCATTCTTCCCCAAACAGCTTATCTTCTGTACCATGCCTTGCTTTAGCACATCATTCACTCCAAGAAATGAAAGAGATAAATAACATGAGGCTAATGGCATACTGTAGCAGGGTATCCCCCTCCAGAGATGCAAAGTAGCCAAAACATTACGGAGGAAGAGTAATTTCTGTTCTTATTTTGGTTTGGAAAACTAATTCCAGATGTCATTATGTTGATCCTTCTTTGGTGTACTGAATGATTTGTTTTACTTAGGTATGTTTAATCTTACTTGATGTTTGGGATGGCAAATGGAACACAGGTCACTAGTTTATCTGACTCATGCCCTGAGCTACTTTAGCTTGAAGGCAAGTTAAGGTTGTGCTGTCCTTTATTATACTTTTATATTTATTGTAAATGAAGAATAACAGTTCTAAATGTAATGGTTTCACAGAGGTCTGAGTGAAAAAGGACATTTAGTATCTCAGCCTTTTCCATGTCCTGTGCTCCATTCAGCAGCAGGCTCACATTTTCCCAAGTCTGTCTTCTGTCACCTAGGTAGCTATAAAGACTTTTTTGTTGCCTTTGACAACCCTTGCTACGTTCAGTTCCAGGAGGACTTTGGCATTCTTAATCATGTCTCTATCTTGGATTGGCAAGTTCTTATCGAGGCTCTCTGGAAGCTTGCTGGGTTGACTATGCTCTGCTGTGTTTTTCCTACAGCAGGTATCTGAGTGGTTGAAGTCCCTCATCAGGACCAGGGTTTGCTAATGTGAAGATACTCTGAGCTGTCTGTAGAGTGCATCATCCACCTGTTCTTCCTGATCACAGGATGCACAGTATGCACAGTAGAGGTTGGCAGACAGCACTGTCATTTTAAAACTTTTTTTTAGTGAAGGAGATGCTCAGAATGCTTGAAAGTTTCCCCTTTTTTATTCTGTGATATGAACTGGAGGTTTAGAGAATTTGAGCCTAGAAACTTGAGCCTGATGTCTTGCAAGGAAAATATTTCTGTGACATTACCAATGCAGAACCAGACTATGAAGAAATGTAAAAAGCTTGGCTCACATTTTTAAAGGGTTACATTTTTGTGTGGGTTGTTTTGGGGTTTTTTTTTGTCCCCAAGACTCTGGACACAAGCTGTCATAACAGTCTGTAATATATGCTTGTGTTTACCAGAGCAGTTAATGGCAAAACTCTGGGTAGAACTGTTCTTTTCTGCTTAATAGAAAAATATTGCCTTTGATTTAAACAGGATCACAGCTGCACAAGATATGCACAAGTCTGTGTGGTGGTTCTGAATCTTCTCTCTGTAGTGTCATCAGGAACAGCTTTTGGTCTAGGCAACTGCAGGAGTGTTACCAGGAGAGTTGCAGTGTCTGTATGGTTGCAGCAGACTGGGACACCTGCTCGAAACCTGAGCCTGCTGATTGACTTCACCTGTGCCAAATCCGGCCCGTAGCAGACACAGATAAGACCCATTTCCTTACGCTGAGGCACTTCTTGAAATGTAGCATTTGCCCTGTTCTTGAGCTTTCTGTTTACAACTGTGGTGTCTTCTGTCGTCAGAGGCCTTCAGGTTTTTTTGTCCACCAATTGCTTTAACAGTTACTATGCTTTTAAACAACCTTCACCTACTTTCATGAGTTAAAATAGCTTATGCACTTAAGTAGATCACACTGTCTTACCTGGAATGCAGCACTCTGTTACATGTTGTTTATGATCTGATTATGTGCTGAAGAAGCTGGTTTCAGATAATCAACACTTAGCTCGCTGTGAGGCTGCACAGAGCTGATCTTGTGAGTGAACTTCACATTATTCATCTATAAAAGGAATGGCGGAGGCCCAGTGAACTCCGAAGAAGTTGTTGTGAAGCTTGGCTTCATGACTGTAGATTCTTACACAACTTGTTTTTACTTTAGACTCTAAGATGTGGCCTCATAAGTATCTATTTTTTAATAGCACCATTTCCCTTTCTTAAAAGAATTCAGGGAAGATAATTTTAAAGATAGAAGTGACCTTTTTCTTCTGTATTTTACTGCCTGATGGGAGAAAAACATGGTTCTTCTTTTGCAAAAGTCATAAAACACTGAAACAAAATTAAGTAACTGGACTAATGTCAGTGCAAGTAAGAACTTAATTTGGCTTTTTTTCTGCCTCCTTATGCACCTTTGGGTTTTTTTTATTGAATCTGTGTAATTGCAAACTGCTAGCATTGCTTTTTGGTTTAGGACATCTCTCCTGTCTCCCAAATACTAACTGAAGAAATGAATGTAAAATAAAGAAGAAAAAAAAATGCAACAGAACAAATGAAAAATCAAATACACATTTGTGCTGTGCGCATACACAGTCCAGTACATAAAGTAGGTCAAAGTTTAGCTGTGTAAATCCTAACAGAGTATCCTGTATAATGCAAACAACCAGCTGTGCTTTCAATACTCTCACAATTAATCAAGCTTTATGGGCTTCTTGAGTGTGAGTGTGATGACACCCATTCTATCCTGGGATCTGTTCAAACAATTCATGTATGTGAGCTCTTCTGTCAGGGAACTTTAGTGGCCAGTGACCCTGTCCCTAGTAGTATTAGTCCAAGCCTTTATGGGGCTCTTGTCAAACCCTAGAGTAACTTTGTGGCATCCTGCATCAGCTAAGTGCTTGTGTGTTCACTCTCATTTCATAAAAAATATTATGGGACTTCCCTAAACCTTGTGTGATTGCCACATGGAGGAAGTAGTTTGTGTAATACCAGTGCTGTTTTCTGACTTACAGAGATAATGTCTGACCAAGGAAGATTAAATTAATCACAGGGTTGGTAAAAAGAGTTACCTATTCTCACTCTTACAGCAGCAGTGACAACATAAAAATTATACATTCTTGTGATTTCTTATCTTACTGTAATAGTTAACTGTATAGTAAACTGTATCAGATTATATTTTTCATATATTTTTCAACTTAAATAATACTGAAAGTAGCTGTGTGTTACTTGTGATGTTACATGCACTTTATTTTAGGGTCAGAGATCATGCCAAGGCTATTTGTTGTTGAAGGCTATTTATTGTTCCTTCACTTTTTCTATTGGGGATTGTAGCAGAAATACAAAACAGTAGAACTGAGGCTAACACGTAATTAGTGGATTTGTGATGGTTTCTCATCTGATTACTAACCATTCCTTTTGTCTTACAAGGTCTGATACTTGTGGCCTGTGATGTCCAGCACAGGTAGTTGGAACTGTGAATATCTAGGCATCCTCCAGAGCTATAGTAGAGTTTTCTTCAAAAAGCTCCTGTTGACACAGAAGAGCGCCTTTACATATCTCCAAAGAGAAGCTCACTCTTAACATCTTAACCTATTTTGAGTCAGCTTTCAGTGGCCTTTTATTCCCTTGTTTGCTGATTTGCACATTCCTACCTTTCCCCCTGCTCTTTATACTGTGGTATCACTCACTGAGGTGTTTCAGAGCAATTTGAATATTTCAAAGGAAAAGTGATAAAGTTTCAATGAAATCAGCATCTTAACATGATCACGGAACAGTTTAATGTGCACCTTTGTGAGAGTCAGAGCAACACCACCTAGAGCAGAGAGAAGGCCGGGCCTCAGATCCCCAATTCATTCAGTCTTAAACTGCTGTGGTGTTTTAGTTCAAGTGTAATCTATGATGGTACACTGAGGAGATTTTATAGCTGTCCTCTGTCAAAAGAGGCAGCTCTGTTATTGTTTTCTCTTATGATCCATCCCTTGATGTCCTTTCTTGGTGTTTCCCCTTGTGCTGGTGGCGATGTTTGTCCAGCTGTGTGTTGAGCTGCTTTAGGGGCTAAGGTAAAAGAAACCAATTTCATTCTGCTGCAAAACCAAGTTGGTGCACCTTGCTAGATCACCATAGACCTTTTTTGTCAAATTTCAAGTTGACATAAATTTGGAAACTAAAGTGAACAAAAAGTAATTTGGGACAAATTTTTCCTGGTGCTTTCATAAGGAGGTGAGGGAAATAGAGTGCCACACCAGGAGTACTCCAAAGGGATTGGGCTGTGCAGCAGGAAACCTGTTGTTCTTTCTCTGTAGGATGACACAGATCTTAAAAGTAGGACTACTTTTAGTAGTGGGATGGAGGATGGAGGTGCACAGGGAGACTTGCAGGCTTCCTTGGCCTCTGTACACAGAGCCACCTTGTGTGGAGCGTGGTGCTCATAACACCAAGGTTGTGGATTCAATCCCCATATGGGCCATTCACTGAAAAGTTGGACTTGGTGATCCTTCTGGTTCCCTCCCAACTCAGAATATTCTGTGAAAGTGTCACCAACTTTAAAATCTTTTCTGCTAGTAATCTGTGAGAAGAAATCACTACATACATGCCCAGTGAGTCCAAAGTAGCCTTGCTCTAAAAAGGCATAAACCTCATGGAAACAACCTGTGGGCTGGTAAACATCCTCTTACAGTCTTGTGTCTGCTGCTGTCACAGTGATGGGATTGGAAGGCTTTTAGTACATTTCCATGATTTGCACCTAATTGTCTTTAAAATACTGGTGAACCTGCCCCTGAGGGGTTGAATGTGTTGTGAAACATTGTCACATGACAGTTTCTTAATTTTTATGTCTTCAACCTCACTCTGGCACTAAGTCTCTGATACTCATCCTGTGCTGTATTTATTTTACTTTTTTTAGCTGGAATAACTTCTTTCTGCTCTGAGTACCCTCTTCATCCTGTCTTCCCCACACCCCCCCCCTTATTTGGTCTGTATGCCAAGCTAATGTAAAATATGATGCAGACCACCTAAGCCCTGGGGTGTGAACCCCACCAAATACCCTCACCAAAAAGTAGATTAACCCTCTGTGACCAGCTTAAACTTTGGAGGAGTTTGGTGCTGCTGTATTCTTCAAATTTCATTTAAAAGCTTGAAAATAACTTAGTGTGAAAGATGAGTGTCAAAATTTGAGAATTTGGAGAATCCACACAGTTCTCAAAGTGCAGTGTGGGTCTTCAATTGAGAGACTGTTTATCCACGTTACCGGAGCACTAATCATATTAAATTCCCCAGCTTCATAACTTGTAACAATAACAAAATATATAGCAACAAAGTTATCCAGCTCACCTTACTGTCTTGTGGTAAAGTCTGATTTCTGCAAAGGTGTTGGATGCAAGACACAAACTAAGTGAATGGGTGTCCTCATCACCTTGCAGCCTCATCAGTCCTACAGCTTCAAACACACACACAGCCAGCAGACAGGGGTGGGCAAATAAAAAAACCCAAACCAAACTGAAAGACTTGTGCCCATGGAAAAGTTCTGAGTGAGAAATAGAGTGAGTGTGGAAATACAACTTGTGTGTACAGAGTTCAGAAAATACTGTTTGATTTATAGCAACATTGAGTATAAGCTTCATGCTCACTACTATACAAAGAAATACTTAATGATGAAGGAACTCCAATATATTTTATGCAATTATCCTCTGCTGTGGCCTGCTGAAGTTGATTTAAGACTAGAGGAAGTTTTGAAGTTTGAATGCTGCCTTATTGATCTCCAAACTCAAGTCAGGAAGTCTAATCTAGACTCAATAGATGGTTTTAATTTTTTGTTTAATTACTTAACACTCTTAAGTAACACAAAGTATGCACAGTTGTGAAGTTTTAAAATTAATTTTGTGGATACTTGGTACAATGGTAATTGTACACAATTTGAAGCCAGAAAGTGTCTAGGCGAGGGGGGGGAGCCTGCTTTGAAAAGAACAGGTTTTATTAAAAAATCAGTCTTACCTAAAACAGTGTTAGTTTTTGTGGCACACAGTACAATAGCATATTGAGGGCAGTGTAATTTAGTTAGCAAATGTGAGAAGATAGTCTTTGTCACATACATGAACAAACAAAGGCCGGTATCTGTCATGTAGGTGTACGATCTCTACAGACAGACTCAGGAGTGGTTCTGGCTCATGTCTGATTGACACCAGTCATCTTTCCTCAAGACTAGTAAAACCAAAACCTTCTATGTTTTCTGTGCTTTCCAAGTTTCACTTAGCTTGGGCTTTAGCTCGCTTGGAGCTACTTAAACATGGACGTTCACATTCAGGCAGCTGTATTTTCTTCTTTTCAGATTTTAAAATGGCCCTAAAAGACAAATGCAAGCCATCCCCATTAAAATATGAAGATGCCAATTCATAAATTATGGTACTGAGTAATCACCTTCCTGAAATAGCTCCTTATGTTTCCATGCAGTTGGCTTTTCATTTAGAGTTTTGCCTTTCCTGGGCTGACATTTATGCTGTGCCCCCAAGGTCATCAGATGGGGGCTCTTTGGCTGTAGTGGAGCAGAAAACCAAAGCAGAGGAGGCATATATAACTGCTGTATTTACTTTAGCAGCACAATCTCCCATCCTGTTATATGTCAAAGTGAATAATGGTAGAAAATCCTTGTCATAAAATCAGTGCTTTCCCTTGCCTGCTGTAGACACAGTTGTTCAGTATTTCTGTTTTTTTTACCCTCTCTGTGGACGTCAAGTTATGGGAAGGGCTGTGGGAAATATTCTCCTAAAGAATGATTTGTGTGACTGGACAAATACAGGCTTAAATGGATATGTGTGTCTGCCCTAAAGGTTGATCATCGAGGATCTGATACAAGGATTGAGTGGATAATGCCAGTTTATACTTGGTTTGTCCTTTGTATGAAACTGCTGGTTGATGTGGACTTCTCCTTTCTTTCCCACCCTCCCCCCCACTTTTCCCAGAGGGCCAGTAATTGAGATCTATTGCTAGTCGTACAAACAGCTTCACTGATGATGATTCCTCTTGCATTGGGTTTAGTCCTGCATAACCGATCGAATACTTTACATTTGCAAGCTTCTTGTTTCAGCCTTTAAAAGAATCCCACAAAACTGGCTTCACACAGGCAGTATGTGCTTCAAAATTGTATTTTTGGTAATCATGATGTGGTTTGTTGAGTTGCTTTTTTGCTTATATGCTGTGTTTCTACTTACAATGTAAAGAACTTGCACAGGAAGAGGGAATAAAAGCTGAATTTTATAACTCCTAATTTGAGCTTTTTGGAGGCCATGTTCAACACAAAGGTGTAAAATACAGCTTGCAGTGAGTATCTGTTGGTGTATTTCCATCTAAACCTATGGCTAACTGAAATGGAGGTGTTTTTTGAGAGTCAGAAAGCAAATTATACATAAATCTTATTTCTGAGTCTTTGATGCTGAAAATCTGTCTGCACTTTAAGTTCAGGCTGGTTCCTTTGAAGACAACAGGCATACTTGCAATAATGACTTTAAACATGCTTGTAGATACTTGCTCGGTTAGCACCTATAATACCTGATATATTATTCTGCTTGGTTTTATCCTTAGATTTTTTCAATGACAGTTACGTTATTCATGTAGGAAAAAATGGTTTCCAAGACCTGTAATTAATTCATTTAGAAAGATTTTTAATGAAACAGAAGCACTTTTAAAACCAACAAGAAAAATTATAATTCAAATACAATAATATATTCAGGATGATTAACATGGTTGATTCAACACCACTATTACAAAAATTAGGTTTCTTTCCTTGTTTAAAAATGCAAATAGAAGTATGCCATATGTCTATGAAGCAATAATGTACTTAAGTCTTAATAAGAGCAAAGCCCCATTCATCACTTTTAATTCTCTGAGGACTATGAAAACTGTGTTCTAATGTGCATCTCCAAGTACAAATCGCGTTGGTACCTTCAGAGGTCTCTCACTGAAGCCGAATTCAGAGGCATTTCTAGAAGCTGTTACCGTGTTAATTTAAGTGCATATTTCAAAGTGATACAATAGTGGGTACTGACACACTGGAACAAGGCACTCTCATTCCCGAATCAGGACTGGGATTTAGGAGAGAAAGCAGTTGCTTCTGCGGAGCTCTCTGCACTGTACAGCATTCCTGACAGCAGCGTTCGTGGCCAGGCCGTTAGGAAGCTTTGCTAATTGCAGGAAGAGGACTTCATTGTTCTTAAAAGGGATTAGTCCCCAGAGTGCATAACTCTTTTGTCCCCCCAGTCCCTTCACACGCTCGCAGATTCACCAGGCTCCAAGATGAGGTGTTCAAGTGCCACTTAGTGGCTGTCTGGAGCAAATGTAAGATACTGCGATTGCTGTGACAGTTTACACCTCTGCTGCTGCTGCTTTCCGCCAGCAGGAGAATTGCTCACCTTACCGTGGAGATACCTATTGCTGATAAAGTTTTCCACTTGCAACACAGCTGAGAAGGAATATAATCAACAGTACAACATAGCAAAATAAAAATCACAGATACTTAACACTGGTTAGTGTTTGACATCAGCCACTGTTCTGGGATGTTTCAGCTCCCCTCAGCAGAATAACTGATAGGTATGAAAACATTATCTCTCAGTCATGTTAGGAGCTTGCTATAATACATCTTTATGTGTGTAAGGACAGAAGTTTATCTTCTAGAAACTTGCAGGACTTCTCAATATTCTTTACATGGACGTTATTATGTGTGTACTGGACTAGATACATCCGTAAGACGCATAAGGATGTAGTACCAGCTTGGCCTGTGATTTTAGTGGGGGCAATTCTCAAATGAATAGCTTTTACATCTCAGAGTACATGTATTGTGTGTATGCAGGCTTCCTCTTTACTAGGTTTTCAGTGGGCTTTCTGCAGGGAGTTCGTGTACTGCAGAAGGCATGCTTCAAGGTTTTTTTTTTTTTTGAACAGAGTTGTCTTTTTTTTCCTTCTGTTTCAGTTTTTGTGTTTAATAGACCATCCATATGCATGCTAGGTTTGTAAAAGGCAGAAGAGTTCCCAGGAACCTGAAACAAACAAAACACAGATTTCCAATTACATTTCTTGTTAGTTACAGAACAGAAACTGTCAAGGTCTCAGGATAAATCCCTTTGCACATGTTGAGACAATGTACTTCCAACAAGCCATATAAAACCTAGATACATGACAAATTTTCCTTAGCCAGATAACCCTCAGTGACCTGACTTTAAGTGCATATGTTTGCACAGGGCATGTCAGCCTGTTCTGGAAGTCTTGATGCCAGCTTGAAACATCAGTTGACTTAGACTTCCAGGTTTTTGTCTTAACTGGAGTTGTGAGTGAAATCAAAGCATTTGTATGGGGATGATATTCTGGATCTACAATGAGAGAAGTAATACTTGATTCTTACTAAGTTCTTGTTATTTGACTGTATATTACAGCTTTTTGCATGCTAAGAGAAAAACCTGGGAAAATTGACTAAAGCTGGCCTACATTCTATTCATAAATTATAATTGCAAGCAATGGCACACTTGAGAATTTAATATACCCTGGATGAAATGTCCTGTGTAATATCTTTATCAATGATCTGGAGAAGGGGATTGAGTGCACCCTCATTAAATTCACAGGTGACACGAAATTGAGTGGGAATGTTGATCTGCTGGAGGGCAGGAAGGCTCTGCAGAGGGATCTGGACAGGACAGACTGATGGGCCAAGGCCAACTGTATGGCAAAGTACTGGATCCTGCACTTGGGTCACAACAAGACCAGGCAGTGCTATAGGCTGGGGCAGAGTGGCTGGAAAGCTGCTCAGCAGAAAAGGACCTGGGGGGGCTGGTGAAGAGCTGCTGAACGTGAGCCAGCTGTGCCCAGGTGGCCAAGAAGGCCAGTGGCATCCTGGCCTGTGTCAGCAATAGTGTGGCCAGCAGGACCAGGGCAGTGACTGTCCCCCTGTACCCAGCACTGGTGGGGCCACACCTCAAATCCTGTGTCCAGTTCTGGGCCCCTCAGAACAGGAAAGACATTGAGGGGCTGGGCCGGAGAAGGGCAACAGATCTGGTGAAGGGTCTGGAGCACAAGGCTTATGAGGAGCAGCTGAGGGAGCTGGGGGTGTTTGGCCTGGAGAAGGCTCAGGGGAGACCTTATCGCTCTTTGCAACTACCTGAAAGGAGGTTGTAGTGAGGCGGGGATTGGCCATTTTTCCCACATAACAAGTGACAGGAGGAGAGGAGAGGGCTTCAATTGCACCCAGGAAGGTTTAAATAGGATATTAGGAAAAAATTCCTCAGTAATAGGGTTGTCAGGTATTGGACCAGGCTGCTCAGGGAAGTGGTAAAATCACCATCCAAAAAACATGTGCATGTGACGCTTGGGGACATGGTTTAGTGGTGAACATGGCAGTGCTGTGTTAGTGGTTGGACTTGATGATCTTACAGGTCTTTTCCAACCTAAATTGATTCTATGTTTCTAAAAGACCTGCTCAGATGACTTCTGAGGTTCACTTATTCATTCTTTGCACCTGTGGACACATTCAAGTATGTGAGTTAAGTCTTGCAAGCTATTCAAATATGTGAGCTCAGACTTGCAAGTTGCAGTGGTATCTGAACTTGCTAGATCACTTCAGTGAAGAATTCAGCTGTCCAGCCCATCCATCCAGCTTTGTGCAGGTTTCTCCTGGAATGGCAGAGTTCCCTATTGGTCCTAAGAATACCCAGAAAGGAGGAAATGGCAGAACTGACCCGTGATTATTTATGTATTTCAGTAGTGTACTGCATGTCAAACAATATTTTAGACTTTATTTCTGAAAATACGTACACATTTCCAAATTTTATCAACTCCATGAGTCTTCTATGAAATGATGCAGCTATCTCACCTTCTTGGTGGTAAGACATGGTTAACACAACCTGTGGTGAGGGACTGCGTTTGGTCTGTGTGGATCCGTGTTTGTGGATGGCTGACTCAGCATGCAAAGTCTTCCATTGTTGTGGCAGAGGAGCGGAAGCGCAGTCAGCACATGTGGCTGAAATGTGCAATGGTGACTTACAGTAGTATATCCTGAGCCCTTTAAAGCAATGCAGCTTTATCAAAACAACAAAAGAGCCATAAGGATAAATCCTGTTGCTGTATTTTAAAAGCCTCTCTATTGTGTGTTGTATTTCACAAATGTTTTCCAGTGTGTTTTTTAGGAGTTAAAACAGAATTGTCTTAAAATAACTAAATGTGCAATGTTGTTTGTAATGAAACCTGGAACTGCAGATTTCTGAATGGAAAGCCAGCTGAATCATGGGGAAAGTGGTTTTTCAGATTGGTAAAGACAGTGTTTGAATCTTGGTTTTAAAGATGGTTTATTGCCATTTTGTGGCTTTCACTGTAATTGAAAGACAGTATGACTTAGCCAAAAATACAAAGGCAAGGAGTCCACATCACTGTCAAAGATACACTCAATGGGTTAATAAGCCTGCAGAAGAGGGTAGGAAGGGGAGAGATTAGAAACAGTAAGTTAAAAATGTGTGCAAGGGAACATTGCTGATAAAGTTTTCCACTTGCAACACAGCTGAGAAGGAATATAATCAACAGTACAACATAGCAAAATAAAAATCACAGATAATTTAACAAAAAGGTAGATTTATATGCTCCATACAAAATTACTGTACATGCAAATTATTATGCTTGTAGATTCCAGTGGTATTCTCAACTTCACATTACACTGGAAATATCTAGGGAAGGACTGTGCTGCAGCTTGCAATCAAATGGAAGGCTGGTGATGAGAAGTGATGCAGAGCAAGGGTTGGGCAGGCAGCTGAATGCACTTCTTAATCAACTGCAAGGGGCTGCTGTAGTTCTCATCTGGCTGCTGCAGTTCTCCCACCAGGGTTTTGTCCAAGAGCACCGGAGCAGGGAGGCTTATGATATGAGGGCAACATTACAGAAATTAAAATTTCTTCAGCTTGATTCTGGAAAAGAACAGGACAATATGGTATTTTTTTCCTCTTTTTATCTATGCTTGAGATCCATAAGGATATAGTAACAACTCGGTCTGTGATTTTGGTGGGAGCAATTCTCAAATGAATAGCTTTTGCACTCAGATTCTCATCATATGTGAACTGCAATATAGTTCCATTGACTGGAGGTAAGTTCTGGACCCTACACCTACTGAGAGATAAGCCTGAACTGATAGCTCTTATTGTTAAGCAATTCCCAGGAAAACCTAGAATATTTTGGTTTGGGGGTAGAATAGTTAACACTTAAAGTTTTATTTTAACTGTTGGAGTTTTTTCAGTTCACTGAAATGGGGGTTTAGAGTATGTGAACTACAGTATAAGCCCATTAGAATCTGTGCACTGTCTATGGGGATTGTGGCTGAATTGAATGATGAGAAATCAATGCTGTTAGAAATAGATTTCATTAAGTTGTTAATTGTGGAGAACTGAGAAGACTGGCTATTTTTCATGGCTCTCCATACTGTGGAACTCAATATACTTCCCTCGTCTCCTACTGTTGCAACTGAAGTTCACAAAATAATATGCCTAGGGCAATGGGACTATTTTTTTGTCTATAGTTAATTATGAATCTATAGTTAATTATGTGAACAAAAAGCTAGGCTATAACTCTGTAAAACAATGCATACAATTGCTCATCACTAGAGTGTTCTAGTAGGCTACAGTAAATGTGGACTAACTAAACTAACATGAAGTCCCATGTAATGGAAATAGGCATTCATAATAGACATGTCTCCCATAGCATATGGGGAATTGATAAAATTAAAATTATGTTTGGGTTTTAACCAGTCAAATGAGACATGTCATGTTCTGTTCATAGGTTTTCCTCAATACTTTCTAGACATTTTTTACTCTATAACTTATCCATTATTGAAAGTAGAAGTGCTTAGTAGTTTGGGGGTTTTTTCCCACTGTGAGGTAGTACTTCTTTGCAAAGGAAATGAGACCTACCTTCAAATGAATTGGGTTTTTTTCCCATCTGACTTGAGTTAATCATATAAGCTTTAAGATCAACAAACACTCTAAGTATAACTTTTAATTAATTGCATTTTGAAAATGTTTTTAAAACTTTAAGAGGTTTTTTTTTTTCTCCTGAGACCTGTGAGTGCTTGTCACAAGGAAGCAGCAGGAAGCTGATGGAAAAGGGTGCAAAGTCCTTTCAGGGCCATGTATCTAGTGCCAGGGGACATTAATGGCAATTTGATTTTCACATCTTTTGCATCCCAGTGCTGCATGATTTTTAAAATAAGCACTCTTGCATAATTAGTATTTTATAGTTTATCCAGTTGTGTCTAGGTGTGCATGCAGGTGTGTGTCATCCCTGTGGCATTTGCTGCTCTCTCCCCAGAGCCACCTCAGCATTCTGGAGAGCTCAGCTAAGTTATCCCTCAATTTGGTGACACTGAGAAGACCAAAAGTTACTGCCCTACACGGAGGAAAAACAGGAGATTTCCAGCTGTTTTAGCTACAGTCAAGACTTAGCTGATGATCTCAAGGGCTTGACCTGTATGTTTGTCATTGCACACTGGGAGCATCCCCATTTACTTTGAGCTCTGTGATTTGCTTCTGCAGTTTCCTAGTTTGCTCTGCCTGTTTTCTGCTTTTCCTGCTAGTTTCACAGCTTCCACAAAACCCTCATTACTAGACAGAATAAATGCATGGAACCTCTGATGTCTCTTTTTGGCAATTCCCTGCTGTGCTCTGAGTTTTCCCTGTTGCACATTTGCCACATCATCCTTGTGGGTTTTTTGCATCCAACTATTCAGATCAAAGTGATCTCTTCACAGGAAATCTTCATAAGTCTTACTTGGACTTATCTGTAGATTCAGGCTGTGTTTTTTCACTCATTTATAAAGATCTGATCATTTGATTACAATTAGATTGCTCAGCAGTGCACATTTCATCTTGGTCAAATGCAGACATATGATTATGCTTGAGTGGAATTAGTCAGAACCCATGGCAAAGTTCTTGGCAGCTTTAAGCTTTATTTTCTGTCTGTGGGAAGACAAAAAATACTCAATCCAGCATAAAGCTTGCCAATCCAAAGTTTGCTCATCAATGTTTTTTGAAGTGTTTGAAGTGGCACTATGATTTCAGTCCAGATGAGCATTTTGCATCAGATGACCCTAATGTTTATGAATGGACACTAATGGACCCTAAAGCTAGATTGTGTTACTGTTATGCTGATTTTGTATAGCCTTGGTTACCTTTACAGGATGATGGGTTCCACATGCCCCTTGTTTGACTAAGAATTTCACCAAAACCCTTCCACTCTGAACTTTCTGGAGCAAGTAAGAAATTATCCATTCTATTCAAGATAACTGACTGATCATCCCAGTATCTGCTATCACCTACAACTGCCTTCTAACAGGGCATAAGAAGAGCAAAACCATTTTCTCTAGATACAACTTTTCAAATGAAAAGAAGAACACCTAAATACTTCTTTGTCCAAAACAGACCCATGGGGAAGAATCTGGAGATAATGGTAGCCAACCAGGAAAGCTACTTCAACCTTATAAGGTGTTTTATCATCTAATACTCTCATGACCTCTCTCCAGTTGATCTAACCCTGCCTCTAGGATATTACTTGTCCAAGGAGGACTTCAATTCCACTGTCTGCTGAGTGAGCAACGTGGCCCATGTGCTCTTACGCTTCTCTCCTACAGGTGTAGAATCACCTTTCCCTTCACATCTTGCTTTCCCTCAGTCCTCCTGCTGAGGTACAGGATCCCAAATGAGTCTCAGCACATGGTAACCTTTTATGCTCTGACACTGTTGGATAGAGAAGGGATAGTGGTGGTAGGGAAGAGGACAGATAGCCCATCACCAACACAACTTTTCATTCCTGAGCAAGAAATCCTAATAGCACTTAAATCAAAGCATTTTAGCAATTACAAATTTTGTGGTGGAAAAGACCACAGTGGAAAAGTAAGCTAAACCTACAGGAGAGGTTGGAAAGTACTCTGCTGCTGAATCAGTGCCCAACACTCTGGTGAGGAACTCTTCTCTTCTGTCTGCCACACAGGGAGTGAATTGCAAGTTATCTTTGGGCACTGGCCCAATGTCAGCATTTTTCGTGTTTGCTACTGGTTAGCAAATAGCCAGAACATTTCACTCACAGTACTAAGAAGATTATACAAATCATTGTCATTTCTGTTTCCACCGAGTGACTAGAAACCACTAAGAAAGACATCCCAGGTGCTTTGGTGAAAGCTGGATTTCATCTTTAGCATGGCTCCTTATGCACTTTGAATTAAAGGAACAGCCACTGCCAGTCTGTGGTTAGGTGTCAGGTCTTGCTGTTGTCTTTCATCAGGGGACTGGCACAGATCTGGTTTGGTGAAGTAATTTGGTTTTATGATTAGTGTTTTATTTTGTATTGAGAAAAATGTTTGCTTATAATTTAGACAAAAGAAGTAACAAAGCTTATTCTTTTCTTCACCACAGTATCTATTCAGAAGCCACTGAGTTAGGCTTGGTTGAGTCTTTGGATAGGAGGAAATGCAGAGGATTCATTATTCTTTTCCTTTGCTGGATTCAGTTGAATGATTTTTTGCATCTTGCATCATATGAAGGTGCCATAAAAGTCTGGTGCTTACTTAGACATCTTTGTTTTGGTGTGTTTTATTACAGCTGCATCTAAGAACCAAAACATTATTACATTTTGAATTTGCATCACAAACAATACTCTCACAGTACTTACTTTGTTCCTCTCTTTTTTCTCTGATGAAGTAGAAACTATCACACCTGGAATGAGAAAGGATGAGACAATACTGAGGGAAATCCTAAAGAATGGTGAGAAATAAGTGATAAAGGATAAAAATTGTGGGTGTTTTTAAACAAAGACCAAATATTGGAAAGTGATAATTAAATGGCAGGCATATTTTTTTCTTGCATTTTTTTCACCTGAATTTATCAAGACCTTCTTGAGTACAGGGAGGAAGGAGACAAGTGAAACTTGTAAGTGAATGTGGACAGAGGGGATAATTCATGAGAAGAATAACTGCCGAAACATGTTTAAGTACAATTCAGAAGAAAAAGCTTTAAATGGGAATGGTGTCTGCTTTAAAACCACCACTAGTGTTAACACAAAGGCAACAGGAGAGGCCAGTTCTCAGGTACCACAGTTGTGGCTATACCCTTAATGCAAGTTCTTGTGAGACATTATTCAGTGATGACACACTGTGAAGAGTCACAAAAATATTTATTACATTAATTAATCCTAGAGAAAGCTGAAATCAGAGGACAATGAGTCAGAAATACTCCTCTTTTGAGTTAAAAGGTCAACTGCACTCTCCTTTCTTCCTAATATTTCCTTATGTCTCCTTTCTCTTTTCATCTCTCTTTCGTTCTCCAGATGGCTTCTTTTAATGGAGAAAACTTTGTTGGAGAAAAAATGATGAGGGTATTTGTGTATGTGTAAATTTATGTAGGAAACATAAATCTGTAAAACAGAAAGATCACCTTTCTGATGATGTAAGCTTTAAGTTGTGGCTTTGACATATTGTAATTGTTGCTGTATTAAAAACAGCCACAAATATTTTGCTAATACTTTCCATGATAACATGGAACAGCTTATAGGACTGAGAGGTTTATTTTGATTTTAAGAGATCATACACTTGGATAAGATGGTGTCAAGTGCTACTTACTGTTTATGCAATACAGATATTATTCCCTGGCCCTGAATTTTTCCATTTTCCCAAAATGGGTATGTAGTATTCTTGGAGATACAGTTACAAGCCAAACTTCAAATACTGAAATACAGAGGTTTTGTTTTTAGAAATTTGAACATCCTGAAAAATGAATGCAGTTATTGTTCCTACTACATTTCTAAATGCATCTTTTTTGGAAGGTAAGCAACACAGTGACCTTTTCATTTACACTGAAGAATTTCATGCATTCCTAACTGTTTTTATAGCTGAACACTTAAGCCTCACTTCCAGCTGTTTCCCAAATGCCAAAGTGTGCCCACTCCTCCTTCCTTCAAGGCTGGCATCTGTCATCTCTGTTTAACAGATGAACTAAAGCAGAGAGAGCAGTTATGTAGCATACCTGAAAGTCATGTTAACAGCAGAAGCTAGAATTCATTCATTGTTACTCTCCTAATTCAGAGTCTTCACCACAAGACCACGCTTCTTCCCAATCCTATAGAAGCATGTAGAAGTTTTCAGAGTGCATTTGAAATCATACAAATGTCACTGTAACACCTACATGTAACAGTAGGAAGTTAAGTAGTGTGAAGTTACACACTGGAGATGGCTGTTTGAGCCAGTTGCAGACAGGGCAAGAAGCCAGATATCCTGACTGACAGTGTTGAATGTGGACTCAGGGGGAGATGTGTGTATTGTTAGTTTAAAATTGTGCAAAGATGCCAGTCAGGGAGGGGGAGCTGGAAAAACTCCCAAGCTGGCAGTAGCTCCTCAGAGAAAGGGGAAGAAATAATTATTTAGAAGTAATATTGTTCACACTCAGCGTTAGAGAAATGAGACTCTTGAGACACTTAGGCTACCATCAAATATAGTGGTTACACTGTACAACTCTGAGCAGCACATAATGAGGAGCATTCTGCCTTGCTCTTGCCCTCAGTTGCTTTATGAAATAAAAGCAGACCTGGTTCTGTACTTCAGATGATAGTACTTGTCAGGTTCTGAGTTTAAGGCCCTGAGAACAGATGTAATTTTTTCATGTATGTGCTCTGTACATCATAAACAGCAGCAGCAGTGAAAATTTCTCTATCATACCAGTAAAGCCTTTAGAGACTGCTACCAGAATGGGTGTCAGTCAAATTTAGTCACTTATTGGGCTTATGGCTAAGAACATCTGTACAATCAAAATGTCCATAATGACAGAGAGAGCCATTGGCCATCCTTGTGACTTGTCTCTATCCATAGAACTATGAGAAAATTGAACTCTATTGTCCTTTTATGAAAATCTGAAATGTATTTGTTAAGGTTTTAATTTCAGAAACTGTAGCTTAGGTACAGCCTGAGAAGAGCTGTTTTTGTGTTGCCCTCTCATCTCTCTGCGGCCCATTACAGACATACACCAGTGCTAGGGCGCTCACCAGCACAGCATTAGGAGGTGATAGAGCTCTCTGGCAGCTCACTGCCTTGCTTGCTTTGCATGAACCAAACCCAGGGCTGCAGTATCATGCAGTCTAGGGCAAGGGCCAAAACAACCTCTTTTCTGCCTTGGTGACCTGTGAGATTGGCTTTACTTCTCCCCAGCCCATGTGCGTGGATGTCACTCTTTCCCTCCTGTTTTCATTTAATAACTCAAACAACTGGAGCAGTGTCAGCTCTAACCCAGAGATCATTCCATTGGCCGTAAGTGTGCAAGTGCAAGCATATGAAGGGCATTATCCCAGTGGAGTAGGCTGTCTTGGTCAGAGTGTCTTTGGGCAAAACGAAGAGCTGAATTTGGCACTTCATCATCTGACTTTGACCAGTTGGATTTTATTGAGAAGTGCAGAACAGACCCCTATGCTTTCCTGTTACAAGTGCACAAATCTAGTTCTTCATGTTGTTTCTGTGAGGTGGTGGAAAATAAAGGGCTTTTTGTTTAGGACCCAGTGGATTATTTCCTGTGAACTCCAAGCCTTTTTTCTTTTCCTAGTTCTGTGACCTTCCTCCAAACTCAGGAAACTTAGTTGTTTCGGGCAGCCCTACGGCCACTGAGAAGAGGAGGGGGATGTTCACAGCCGGCTCAGCCGGAGCAACGACAGGAATGAGCAGCATTCCTGGTTGAGTGGCAAGTAACATCCCAGGACCTGCCGGAAACAAGTACACTACTGTCTGGTCTTCTACGACAGTCTGATTTCTGGAAGTTGAGCTGCTAGCGTGTGATGTCAAATGGCATTAGCTAACACGAATGGCAAGACAGACTGGAAGTGTAACATTTCACAGTGGTTTCAAACAGATATTTTCCCTCGATCCTTTAATGTGAGGAATGACTTCGATGCCGGGATGTTCGCAGAAAGTTTTAGTTACGAATCCCGTCGTCAGCGCTGAATTACGTAGCCGGGCAGCGCTTGGCGGCCGCCGGCGGTTGTCTGCGTTGCCGGGCGCGCTGCCGGAGGGCGAGCCCCCTCCCCTCCCGAGCCCGCTCCCTTCCCGCCCGCCGGGAACGGGGCCCGCAGCCCGGGCGCGGGGAGCCCCGCCGGAGGCGGAGCGCGGCGGGGGCGGGACGCGGCCGCGGCCCTTCCTTTCCCTTCCCTTCCCTTCCCGCCCCGCAGCCCGCGGCTGCAGCCGGCGCCGCCACGGGCAGCGTTCCCGCGCGGAGCGCTCGCGGTGCCGCCGGCCGGCACAGCTCGGGAGGCCGGGCGGGCCGGTCCCCTCCCGGCGCATGAGGCGGCGGCAGCGCCGGGCGGGAGAGGCGGAGAGGAGCGACCGGAGCCAGGGATCGCCGCGCCGGAGCCCCTAGGATGTCACCATTGTTCAGCTGGGTGGCCAAGGTAGGCGGCGCGGCGCCCGCCGCCCTCCGCGCTCTGGCAGCAAAGTCCAGCCGTAGGGCTTGCAGATATTCGCGTGTAATTTCAAGGCAAGTCAGTCATCTCTGGGAAGGGAGCAGAGCCCTGCTGTATTGTTCAGCCAGGGAGAAGGAGGAGCACTCCAAGTGACCAGTAAAGGTAACCTGCTGTCAGACGTGGCTTGGGTTTAGGGGCTAAAAGCGAAGCTGGAGGTCTTGCTGACTTGTTCAGCATTGCTGCGGATCTGCAAAAGGGGAGAGCTGTAATTAAAACTGCTCAGAAGGCCTGATCTTAGTGCCTGTTGGAGTCTAACGCTACTTGTGTACTCTGAGGAATGTGTAACAGCGCTCCCACTGTTTGTTTTGGACTCGTTTTTTCCCTGTTTTTTGTCATGCTCTTAATTTATGAAGAACAATAAGTTGGATTTTAGTGGGACACTTACATGTTTCACTGTGGTAAAGCATGTGTTATGCTGGCTTCTTCGTCTGTGTATCTAGGGCTTCAGTAGGATTTTCCCCTGTAACTGAAATTACATGTGGATGCAAAGCAGTAAAGATGGTTAAAGATCTCTAGAATATATTTTTGAGCTGCTGTTTAAAAAAAATTCCAATGGAACAGTCATTCTGTATTTAAAATGAGCTGCAAATGATATTCTGTCTCGAGGCACAGTTTAACGTGTAGAAGAGGACAAGTGTGTGAAACAGCTGTATGACAGGCAAGAATTGTAGGTTCCTTGAATGAATTAGCTGGGGAAAACGACTTTATCTTGAAATTTAACAGACAGCGTAGGCTGCTAGGCAGACCACATAAAACCTGGTTCGCTCTTCTCTGTTGTCAGGTGTAAATGGTCAGTTGCTTAATTACTTCTATTTCCCTGTTCCTGAATATTTAACAGGTGAAATACCAACCCTGGGAAGATGGTAAGAGGGAATTGCTTGATATGTGACTGTTGCCTTTGTTCAAATTCTCAGATAGAAGGATTTGCTCTATTCTGTCTTGAAAGGAGACTGCTGAATTTTAGACACACCCTGAAAAATCGAAATGTATCCTTCTCTCTTTCCACTTGCCTTTTTTTCTCTGGGTGAAGACCTGTTATGTGGAGCACGTGTAGTTGCCTCTGCTGTCATGTCTCAGGCTCTTTCTCAGGCATAACATAAGGCCCGGTTTGCCGTGTTATGTGAGGGAACGATACCGGCTGATGTCCGTGCCGACTCCTGTAAATGTGCCGGTCTCCTATACAGATGGCTGCTCTTAAAGATGAGCGGTGCCACTGAGTACATACTTCAAGGATGCCCCCAAGGGATGCCCCATTTCCTTCCTTCGTTGTTCACTTGTCAGCTGGGCAAGGCAGCTGGTCGGAGAGGAGTTGGTCTTGGAAGAGGTCAGAACTTGTAGCGCACGGAGCTCACTGTGTTTTTAGAGAAACAAGCTCTTGCACAAACACACTTCTCACTGCTTTTAGGAGTGCTTTCTGGGCTTTCAAAACTAATTATTTCAATGCTGGTTCCTCACAACTACTTAGTTTTATTCTTTTGATGGCCATTAATTGTCAGCACTAATTTGGGAGGGAAAGCAAAGCAGTGTACTTAGAAATATCAAATGAGGCTTGTGAATAGAGAAAGCTTTCCTGCCTGCCAAAATCTGATCAGTAAAAATGTAGGAGCTGTTGCTGTGGGATTTCAACACAAATGCAAGCCTTTCCAGTTTTTATAAGATGGTGGCCCATTCCAGAACAGGGAAAGACTGTGGGATGGAGGAGGGGGGGGGACGACAGGGGAGGCGGGGAGAAGGAAACTGCCCTCCTCGAAGCAAAGCTGTCCCCTTGTATCTATTACTTAAAAATGAGTGACCCCCTCACTTGAGCAACGTAAGTGTTTAGACTCACCATGCAAGTCGCCAGGCCTGCAGATGAAGCAACATGTGAAGCAATTTACTCCCATGTGCTATAAAATCGGTTTTCCTGGTGTTTGTATAAACATTACCTTTTAATATATCTTCTTTACACATTTTACATGCAGCTTTACCCAGCTTGTCTCTTACCTACACACAGGCTCTTCAGGGCTGAGTTTTGCAGTACTGCCAGGCTCAGCCATAGGGCCCATTCTGGGCTGGAGGATAAAGCTCTACTTGAGTCTTACGTAGATTGATGTTGCCCCCACTGGCCATATGGATGCTGGCTAAACCCCTGAATGATGTCTCTGTGGATAATGAATTCTAAAGTACTGACTTGTTTTGGTCTCCTAAAATTATTTAAATAAAAAAGAATAGTTATACCTGTTTTTCCTGCATGGCTTGGTACAAAGTTAGACAACTGACTTAAGGGAAACCTTTGACTAAGCACCTAAAAGCATAGTCTCTTGAAAGTGTAAGCTGTTTGCACTGTTCTGAGTAGAAAATGCAGTTGCTTTTGTAGATACACAAAGACTGTTCATATTCAGTTTAGATCACTGAAGTAACTGCTATGAAAAGTAATCATTGTGGGGTTGAAAAATGTCAGAGCTTTCAGTCTCAAAAAAAAAAGGCAAAAAGACATGCAGATTTTTAGTGGTAAACTTGAATGTTATTAATTAATTAGTAGGAGATACTAATACAGTGATAAGTGTTAAAAGTGATTTTCTTTCTGTTCCTATATTTAATACAGCTTTAGTTAAAAAAAAAAATTAGTCTTACTTCCTTACAAATTGCTGAATTTTATAATGCGAGTTTCTGCTCCAAAGCAGCTTGACAGCAACCAGAATTAGAGAACTGATTGCTGAAGAAATAGAAACAGTTCTTAATGCAAGAAATTGTATAAATAGAGAATTTTGAGCAAATGCGTCCTCAGATTCTCAGCTAGGGAAAGGCCTGTTCCCAGTTCCCTCCTAAGGGGAACTGAGAGCAAGAGAGTGTGTTGCTGAAGCCGGAGGAACCTCCAACTACGTGCCACCAGCACTGGCAGAAAAGGATGGGGTTACAGTGTAGCTGTCCCGAGCTGGGTTGGCTGATCTTGGACCTTGAGTTGAGCGGCTGATTGTTTGGATTCCTTCTCCTGTGAAAATCAGATTTTAGGGTGTATTTACAGTAGATGCTCTGAAATTCCCAATAACAAAACAAGAAGTAAGTTTTAGTTTGGCTTGGGTTTTCTTCAAGGATTTCTCAGTCAGAATGGCCTATGAGCTTTCCTCAGTTTGGGAAGCTCTCAAGCCATCAAAGTTTCTATCCTATTCAGTGCAACAAGCCATGGCTACTTGGCATGTGCCATGAAACATTACTGAAGAAGTAGTCATAATAATATTGGAAATTTCACTTATATTTCTTGTAATCCTAATTTAGCTTTATATGCTGTGTTAGAATTGATCTTGCTGGTGTTTTGCCATCATTCCTACTATTTTCTATAAACAGTGCCTAGTAGACCTCTGGAGGAGCATGCATGGGAATAATAATATACTTCTTAGTTTAGGTCAGAAGCTACAAATGAAATTAATTTGCCTTCTGCAAAGGAATGAAGAGGAATGAGAGACTGAAAATCAGGATGGCCAAGAAATCCCCTCCTGCTTTTTTTTTCCTTTCTAAGAGTGTTCTGAAAGGATGATCTTGGCTTTTTTGCTGGTCTGTTCTAGGGTATATCTCACTCATTTATGAGGTTGTTTTGCTCCAGTTTAACTGACATGCCTCTTTCTTTTATTCCCAACAGCTTCCAGCAAAGTTGAGCACCTTTGGGCATCTTTAATCCCTCAGTGCATGACTTACATTTTAGTCAAACAAATCAGGTTTTGGTCTCTTCAGGAGCCATCATAACCAGGCATTTTAACACTGTCTAAAGCAAAAAATCTTACACATTTGTTAAACCTGTCTTACTTTTAAGCCCATCTTACTTAGGATTGGGTAGGTGAGTAAGTGGTGGTGGTATTCTATGGAGTGCAACTCTTGTTTGTGCTAGTGCATTTACCCCTCATAACCCTTTTGGTAAATGAATTTGAATACTTGCATACTGTATCAAGAATCAAGTAGTTAATAGAGAATTGGGAATCACTGAGGAGGGAAGGCTCAAAAGCCATAGTTTTCCTTGTGGAAGAATCTCCTTGAAGCCATTGATGCTGTGGGTAGGGCTGAAAGGACAGACCCTCGCTTGTCTCCCAGGCTGGATGCCAGCAATGTAGCAAAGAGAAAGTGCAGATTTCTGCCAGAGCTGTGTTTTGGTGCCCAAGTTTGCACAATGCCCTTGTCAGAGAACACTTTGTTTCTGCTCAGTGTGATTCTCCAGGTCAGTTTATGTTGGGGTAAAATGTTGCTACCAATTGACAGCTTTCAGATAAATGCAGATTATCACAAAATACCAAGCAGTTAAAATGCACTGTTTTCTGTATGCCAGTCACTCCCCGCCTTTCCCTGCAGGGGCCTGGGTGATGACTGAGGAATATGCGCTCAGCATTTGAAATGAAGTCAGTCCAGTGGTGAAACCCCTCAGTTACTCAGCAGTTAAGTTCCCTTTGGAAAGGTTTTCTTTTATTCTTCATCCTTCCATTTCTTTTTCTGCATGCCAGGCTCGAATTGCACCTGCTCTGCTTAGATGTTCCCCGTTTGGTGGGAGAGGGCTGGAATATAGTCACTCACATGGCTTTTATGTGGCTGCGCAGGTGTAGTAGGGCAGTGTCCTCTGCATTTGTCAGGTACATTAGGGGTGCTTAGTAAGGAGTAGAGCTTTCCACAGAGAAATTCCTGGCCATGTAGATTGCAGTTTAGCAAGGCTTTTCTCTTGAATCATTTATGCCTTTCTGAAATATTTCTCATGAGTATCTTCTTTCAGGTTCATGTTGACCTTCAGATTTAACAAGCCAAGCCCGACAAGGTAGCTGAGCTTGCTCTTTTGTACAAGTTCTGTCCTCTGCAATTCAAAACAGAACTTTTAGCTTCTAGTCAAATGCTGTTTGCTTTTCTTTGCTGAAAAGCACTCTGGAAGTTGGTGCTTGCTGTCTTCATGTGGTTAACATGTTCTGAGCCAACCACTAGCAAAACTGCTAGTAAATTCTGCAGGATCAGGGAAAACCCCAGGTCCTATCAAAGATGCATAATACAACTAAGGGTTTGTTTGGATTTTTTGCCATATATACGTATGTCTGCAGCACTGTAGTTTAACTTTATTTGCCTTACATTTCATGATTTAAAATACTGTTTCATGTCATAGACTTTTTTGAAAGGCTACTGTAATGAAGCAGTCTTTATGTGTACTAGAGGTATTTCTGAGAACACCAAAGCAGCAGTTCCACTCTGGATCTCATAAATATCCTTAGAGAAAAGTCAGGTAAAGAACCTCTTTACAGTCTGTAATTTCCCATCATCCTTAATGTAGAAGCAGCAGCATTTCTGAGAAAACCTCTGCTTTAACGGGTTGTTGGAACTTTCTTACTGTACCATCTAATAAAGGCTTTAAGTACTTTAAGAAGTCTTTTGAACCATTTTATTTTGAATTTGAAGGAGCTGAGGTTGTGTGTGGTGTACAGAGGTTGACTAATGACTTAACAAGTAAATCCTCAATGGAATTATACAATTATTATTCAATTAAAGGAATTACATCTTGGCTTTTTTTTTTTTTTTTTTCCATTGGAAGCTTTTACAGATCAACTGTTCAAGCTGAAATACTTACGGATGCCAATGACTGAGAGGAAAAAAATTCTCAGCCTCTGTTTTGGTAGTATTTTATGTATCAGTTAAGATACACAAAATATGTCAAGAGATGCTTACTAATTTCTATGGGGAGGTGAGGCCATAGAGCTGGGAAGAGCAGCCAGAACTCAGAGAGCAGAAGGTGAGGCAAGGGAATGATTTTAGCTACTGTGTATTGGTTTTATCACTGAGTTAACTGTACTGAATTGTATCTGAATTGTTTTCAGTTATTCTTGCTTTTTAACCAAGTTACAATAATTAATGATGAGATGCATTAATGCATAAATATAGAAATTCAATAGTAGCGTTTTCACAGAATCACAGAATAAGCTGTATTGGAAGGGACCCACAAGGATGAAGTCCAAGTCTCGGCCCTGCACAAGACACCGCAAGAGTCACACATCATGTGCGTTATCCAAACACTTCTGACTGGAAGTCACATGCAGTGAAATTTATCACAAAATGAGGTTTAGTTCTGTTTAAATGAGTGAAAATTTCGGGGCTGAAGAGGTTATCTGGAACTTCCGTGCCTTCTGTCTGTTATTAACTGAAGCAATGTGAAGAGAGCATAAAAGTGTTTGTTGTCTTCCATTCTCAGGACACTGTGTGTGTAAGCACAAGTGTCGATGATCACATTTTAAAACCAAACCAAAAATTATTCATGGCTGGAGTATCTGGAAGTTTCTTCCCAACTCAAAAGTTGCTAGCTTTGGACATGTGAATGTTTCCCTTTATATCCTTGTAGCACCATCACTATAATCAAAAGCATGGGGTTTTTTTTCCAGGGGAAACCTTTGATATGCAGCTACCAAACAGGATTTTCAGGTACAGATATTCTGTGAAATTGCAGGTTTGGGGAAAAGAGGCTTCCTATGCATAGTTGCACAGGCGCACTCCCTGCTTCTGAAAATGCAAAGCTGAGCTAACTAAACAGCTCCTTTCTTTTTCAATCAAACATTTTGGGGGGTTTATGTGATTATTTCAAGGAGCTCTGTAGCCAAATATCTTACTTTTACCCGATCTTAACGGTTGCCTCTCTACATTTACTGAACTATTGGTCTGCTGCTGTAGTACCAATGAGGTGAGCTCACTGAAGCTGTTGTCATGGAAATTTGGATGGTTGGCACTAAATGTTTCATGCTGGTTTTGTTTCTGTGGTACTTTTTATAGCTTCCAATGTCCTCAGATGCAAGTAATGGAAAAGGAAATTTGTAGAAGTGCTTTGGAGTTTTAGACAATTATGCATGTACAAGGGGCCTCTCTTTAAAACTGGTGCTATGTACCCAGAACCTGAACCAGTAATATGCGCTGGAATTTCAGATTTGGGTATGTCCCGTTGGAATATAACCTACAGAATTTATCATTCTGTGAGAGCAACATTTCTGCTTGACATACAGTCATTGAAGGCTGATTTTTTTTTTTTTAGACTAAAGCATATTTTTTATATATGGACAAAGTTCATGCAGCTGATGTGGTTTTGTTTATGAAGCATGGAGTCATATAAAAATTATTTATTGTAGGTTGTTATAATTCAGTCAGCATTTTTTCTTCTGTTTTACAGCAGAGAAAGACGAAAACTGGTGAACTAACTGCTCTTTTAAGTGAAAGAGTAGTTTTCATGGGATGTTTAGTCATTACTTTCCCATCCTATTCTCCTGTGAGTTGACCTGAGACAGATGAAATCTGTTATTATATGACAAAGCAGCAAGTGTGCTCATCCACAAGGAAGTTAGTTCACCAGGATTTTTTACCAGTCAGGCAGAATGGTGGAAAAAGCTGATCAGCTTCTTCACTCTGGTTCCCTTGGAGCCTTTATAAGTTTAATGTTCCAGTAAGATTCTTCTGATTAAAAATGTCATCTGTCACTGTGCCTCCCACCAGCAGCCCTAGGAGGAAGGTCTGTGTGGCTGTCTGTTTCCTCAGGAAGTCTGTCAGCTCTGTTGTCAGAGTAAGAGGGATGGTGTTTCACTCTGCTGCAGATAAAACTTGCACATCACTCAATCAAAAGCATCCATAGGCTGACTTCCTCGCTCTGCCCTCCTCCATGAGACTCTCAAAATAAATTTTGAAGGGAGGGGGATTTTGACATGCATTTGGGTCAGCTATCAAGAAGGTTGTATCAGAAATAACTGTAGTTGTAATAAGGAGACACATCAGCAATGGAGTTTTCCTCCCTTCTTGTTTGGAGTTGGATATTGATAAAAAGGACAGAAGAATTTCAGGCCTTTTTTTTAATTGCAAAGAAATTGTATTCACTTCTGTCTGTTTGTTAACCCCTATTTTGCCAGTTGTACCATTTTGATAACTGCCAGAAGCCCAAGAGCAAAGGAGACCGGGAGAGAGCCTGTATCCTATTGTACAAATGAAATTTAATCTGATTAATAATTTTTCAAAAAAAAATTTAGTACCTCATTTCCTGTTTAATCGTGTTATTGCCTTTCAGTTATAAAAGACAAATTCTCTCCCTCGCCTCAAAAAAAATCAAAACAGAAAAGAACTCTTGTCCTGAAAGCTTTAAAATGCCGTTGCGCTCTTTTTCCATTTATAGCTATCTAAGAATAGGCTTCCTTCTGTTTCCCACCCCATAGCCTCCAGTAAAGTCCCAGGCCTGTCTCAACCCTGTGAAGGAAGCTGCTTGCAATTCCATCTTGCACCTCTCCCAAAAAAAAAGGATTTAATCTCTGTTGATAATGAATGAGCACAGATATTTCTAGTTATTGCTTACAACAGGTATTGCCTCGTTGTTCAGTACTCACCTTGTAAAATGTGAGCCAGGAACCCTGTAGGTATGACCAGCAACTACTTTTATGTCTTAAAATGCTGTTTTCTTTTGTGAAGTTGTGTGAAAAGAAACCTTTGAAACAAAATATGGAGAAGATAACCCTGTGAAGATGTTAATGCCTTATTTGAAATATCTTTTGATGTTGTTCCTTGCAAGTTTATGGTACTGAATGGAAGAGCTGATAAAGCAGTACAGAATGAAAAGAAGTGGTTTTAATTTTAAGGACAGAAAAGGCTGGGCAAATATGAATTAGTGAACACCATTCACTAAGCCCACCAGGTATATGGCAGAGTATACTTCTATTCTTCCAGAAGCAGATTTTGTAGGAATGCCCCCTTCAGAGCCAGTCAGGTGCTGTTGTATTTGGAGATAGTCTAAAAGCACATGGAGACTTTCCCAACTGCAGTTTGCTTTTGGGTCATGCATTTTCATGGGGAAGGGTCCAAAAGTAAGAAGCAATCTAGGACATGGCAGTTTATTTATGGAGAGTAGCCAGCTTTTGTTGTATTTCAGGTTTCAAATAAGGTATGTCTTGAACACATGTGTAAGAAAAATCCTTAAAGTGTGTCAGCAACATGATGCATCTCTCTTCGGGAGGAAGCACCACCACAAAACAGAACAGCCCAAATTCACTAGAACACTGAGTACAATTAAATTCTATTTCTGAGCTTGATTACAGTACTCTGTGAACAGATTCTGCAAATATTGGTTTGGGTTTTTTTTTTTCTGAAAGGAAAGAAAACCTTTTTGTGTCTCTTTAAATTACATTAAGTGCTCCTAAACTCGCATGATTTTGCAAGTGTACTCTGTCTGGCTGAGGAATCATGGGGAATGTTCTCGAGCTGAGATTTGTCTGTAATATTAAAAGGAATGTGATACTGTGAAAGTGGCATACAGTACTCATAACATCAGTCTGCAGTACTTCAACAGTCTTCTGGAGGTAGCACTTGATGTGTGTGGGAAGTCTAGTCCCCTTTACAGCTTTCTATGATAATGTATAAACTGTAACAGTATGTGTTGGCTACATGGAGCTCCACTCTTGGTGCTGTGTCAGAGTCATCTCAGATGATGCTAGTGGCATTCGTCCACTCATCCAGGTCAAACAGAACTAGATTTAAACTGATTACTCTCTTCTGCCCCCCACACAATATCCTTTGAATTTTAGTGCAGATTCATCAGCTTCTTACATGCATGCCTTCAAAATTTGAGTCTTAGTCTCCTCACCCTCACTTACCGCTTTCTCTGTGTAATGCCAATTCGAGCCTTACTGAGCAAACCATGCCCACAAGTAGGCATGTGTATGATTGTTCTTCCTTTCATGGGCCCGTGGTGATATTCAGCTGTTGATCTCTTCCTTATTAAGGCTGAAACACCACCTCTGTCTTGCTTTTGCAGGTTTCACAGCCCTTCCTAAGCAGCACACGTGCACTGTGGTTAGTCCTGCTGGCTGCTACTCTGGCTACCTCTCCCAGCCCTCTGGTTGTGCTCCAACTTGTTCTCCTTTTCAAAAGACATTCACGAGTTCTCTGGTTAAGTGAGACACCCAGTGTATCTTATGTGCTATAGAGAGAAGTGCTAGACCAGCATGTGTGGCTGGTGAAGCTGCTGAGAGTGGCACAGTTTATAGGTGTTTCATGAGCAGTGAGGATACAGCAGGAAAATTTTGGATCATACACGTTGAGGAGTGAAGTCATGGAGTAAAAGTAAATTGTCTCTGTGCACCTGCCAGACTGTACTTAGGGAGCTGTTGGTAAGAATGTCCCTTTGGTTCTACCCCTGGTGCATTCACTATGCACAGAAAAACTGACAGGACTGAAAGAGCTGTAACTTTATTGTTCTCTGAATTAAATCTGGTTTTGAAAGTGGCTTTGTGGGAGGAATAAAAATCAACAAATAGCAAATGAAGAAAGGTAATAATTAAAGTATTCCATAGAACCGTTTATTAAGGGTCAATGGGTAAAAGGTTTTAAAACAAGAATTGAAGTTAATGACTGGAAAAAGTCAGGGAGGTGTAAGAGACTGCAGACTAGTCTCTAAGCAAGACAACGGAAGAAAAAAAGCCCTGTGAAGACACTTGATATAAGACCTGAATACAAAAGGCCTTTCACTGAAATAGAAATCAACTGCAAAAGTGTATAACTCTTGTCTACCTTGAATTTCTGCTAATGCCAGAAAGTAAGGAAATTCTGTCTTGGTATTCCTACTTGGAACTTAGCTGGATGTGACCCCCAGCATCTCATCAAAGTTTGAAGTTTTTGCCTTGCTTTGTGTGGGAGACTGCACTGTCAGAGATCACTTCCAAATTAAATTATTCTGTGATTTTGAAAGGAGAAATTGTGCAGTACCGCAATTTAAAAGAAAAAAGAGTACCTGTGAAAGATATTAATTAAAATGCTTTAGGTTTAAAAATGCCAAACTTTAAATCCTATGGGTGGAAAAAAGTGTTCAAGAAGTCAGTTGACCGCTACTGTGGGTTAAGGAGTGGTAAGGACAGGAAATGCTGATCTGCATTGATTTCTGTGCCGCTATTTTGCTACCAGCATGCTGGAAACAGACCAACTGCTTTTTATTACATATCAAACTACTGAACTAAAAACTTTTATGCAGTCTTTTTTAAAAATGCAAGTAAATACTGTGCTGTATTACCTTTATAAGTGTTGTGTATGTTTAAAAAATTATTTTAATGTCTTCATTCTACTACTCTTACAAAATATTCCATGATTGTAATACCTTCTGTGTGACAAAAATATTGCTATGTGTCCTGATACAACTGTATAGCTTCTCCCATGATTAAAAAGCTGGGTACCCTGTCTTTTCTGTAGCAGTACTCTCTACTAAAATAAAGAAGGAAAGATACTAACAGCAAACAGTATTAGACTTCTTGACATATTTTATTGAGCTTGCTCTATTGATCAGAAAAAAAAAAGCAAGTAAAAGCACTTTAAAATAATTCAAATGTCCTCTCACACTTGAGTAAGCTAGCAAAATTCAATCAAAACATCTACTTGTTTCAAGAGCTTTGTGAAAGATTTTTGAGGCTTTGTTCTAACTGGGGTGATGTGAGGCCTTCTGAGGTTCAGCCTAAGAATCTGACCCTAATGTTTTTCAGTCTCCAGAAATTTCTGGACTCTGTTGCATAAGACCAATTCCTGTTAGCACAGGTCTGTCTTGGGTTAAACAAAACTACCTGTGTCCTTGAAATCGTTAAGCCAGTGCTTGAGCCCTTCACTGACCTGAAGCCTTAATGCAGAGACCAGTAGATGTAAACTGGTAGATTTATACTGCAGGTATAAACACTGCGTAACATCTAGAATAATAAATCATTCCACTTTTTTCACCTAGTCCTCCCAGCTGATGTGTTAGCAGTTCTTTTTATGTGGCACATTTTGTTTTCTTATCTACTATGTATAAAAGAAAAGAGGAATATTTTTTTAGTCTGGTCTTACTTACCAAAAGTCAGCTGTTGCATTCAGCTGTTACTGGGCTCTTTTCATTAAAATAATTTCTAACTCTTTCTTAAATCTACTGACAGGATAAAGACCTTGACCTCTTACATGCTTGTATGTAAACTTACAGGGTGACTGCTAGTTGCAAGGGGTAAAAATGCAACTGCAAATTATGTGAGGGGAAAGAGCTGTTCTTTGCCCTTCAGATGCAGCAAACCCATGCATGCTTAAAAATTACTGCCTTTTGTCATGATTTGGTGCATGGCATAGAAGCTGTAGTTATTTGTCTTGTAAATGAGTAACATGCACTAGGAAGTCCTAGGTGTTGGTTTGTATTTTGCTTGAATACCCATGAGTCAGGCCACAAGAATACTCAACATTTCAGTTCCCTGCTTTGTCTCTGCAAAGTAAACATTCTCATGATAGCAGAAATAATGTGGTATGCTTCAAAAAAACCCAAAAGTCCAGTGTTATTTTTAATGGTTATAGATACATGATCTTTTCTCTGTATCTAATTCAGACACTCCAAACACAAACCTTTTCCCTAGTACATTTCAGTTGTGTCTTCTGTTCAGCAGGCTTGTTTGGCTTCAAGTAATAAGAAGGTAATGCTCTGTGTTTGGTAAAGTTTTGTTGTTGCTTACACTGATGTTCTATACTTAGTTTTGTGGGTTTAGGGAAATAATTTTAGGTCAGCAGTAGTGGTTTTTCTGATTACAGAAACAATCTTTATCCACTAATTACATATTAATATTAAGAAACAAGTCAGAAAACACTTAAGAATAGAAGTATGCTAGAAAAGAGAATTTGCATGGCAGGAAGAAATCATACCTGTGTGCAACAGTCTTCCCCCACTGTCTTAGCAAGTTCAGATCAGTAGGCACAATTACCAATAGGTATGTATAAAAGCAGTTGGTACCTGTATCACCAAGGTGACATAAGGTGGCACCTCAGGAGGTTGTCTTGTTCAGCCTGCTGCTCAAAGCAGGATCACCTAGAGCAGGCTGCTCAGCCCATGTCCAGTCGGAGTTTCATATCTACAAGGATGGAGACTCTGCAACCTCTCTGGGCAATCCATGGCAGCTTGTGGCCACCTTTGTAACAAAAAAAAGATTTCTTTCTTATGTTCAGAAAGAGCCCACAAGCTTTAAAAGACTCCAAGCAACATTAACTTAATTCAGGAGCAACTTCATCCTTGCTGCTTTTTGATACAAATTGAAGAGCTATAAAACCTGATTCTGTTTACATCTTAATTAATTTTGGGAAGTTTGCAAGAGATGTGGTTACTGATCAGCCAGTGGCATGCTGCTTAATCTGGAAATGTTCCAGCTGTGGTTAATAAACTTCTGGCTTCATCTTCATTCTAATAACCTGAAATAATTATAATATATTTATTTATAACTACTGTTTACTTCATTTTTATATACTCAGCATCCAGGTCTGTTTACTTGGAGAGCCAGTGTCAGCGGATACAGAGGGCAAGTGGATTGTTCATTTTCAATACTTGCATAAAAAGTCTGGAGTGGTACAGGTAGATAAAAAGAGCACACATCTTGATCAGGCAAAGAGCAGTTCCAGGGAAATAAGTATTTTGGGGTTTTTTTTCATTCAATATGGATCTTGTCTTTACTAATGAAAATAGATAAATGTTTAACATACATAAGCATCACAGGAAAGCGAGGTGGTGATTTGCTGCTTCTGGTGCTGCATCATTTGCCTAATCAGAAGTAATAAAATTTTATTAGCAGGCTGCAAATTTTTTTAGGTCTGTAAGTGAGAACAGAAGAGTCAGTGTTTTTCAGTAAGTGTAGCACGGAAGCCAGCTGTTACTTATCAATGACATGATTCAAACCCTAGCATGTGTGAAAATAAATAAATAAATACTCCTCTTGATTTTTCATCAACAGGCCTGCTGGGTCTCCTCAGACACAAGTTTATTAACTACTGCAGAGTCCTTCTGTGTGATGTAGTGTCTTTCCCTAACCACTGCCTGTATATAAAGTATAGCCACTGTTGAATAGCTATTTTGTCAATGTCCAAGGTGTTTGATAACAGAAAACATTGAAGAAGTTAAATTCAGTAACTGCATGTATGTGCTGGATCCCTAATGCCTTGTCAGGGCTTTAGCTCAGATGCAACCCTTGCAGCACCTGCACTACTGGAAACTGTCCTTATAGGCATTGACATGTGTGTTGCTGGGGGAGCTTAACTGTGTTGAGACAGTGGCCCTCTTTGCCTGGGTGAGAGCTGATGTTCCTAGCTTTACCAAAGTAAGCAGAGTTCAGAAAATGTCTCAGTCCTTTGCTGTTGCCTCTGCAGCCTCAGCAAAAGCTGAGTTGGGATTGCTGGTCTCTGCGTGTATCCTGGGCAACTCAGTAGTAAAATTGCCTGTGGCTGGTGAGTGCAGACACTCTCACAAGAGTAAAACATGTTTATTAAAAATTGCTAAAGCAGTTGCAGCTTCAAACATGGGTAGAATTAAGTTTTATGTTTTACTGTCATTCTGATATGTTATGCCACTAAAAATTGTTTCTTTGAAGGATTATTGGGTAAATAAAACTGAGGTAGACCTTAAGCTCACTGTAGAGCAAATGCATATTGTTTGAGGTACTAAAGATTTGTTAGATCCTTAATGTTCTTCTTGTATACGATTAAGAAGTTAGGCACAAAGCTGCCTGAGCCCAAGGCTTCCCAACTGGTTTGTGACATATCAGAGAATGGACTTATGAATTCCTGACCCTGCTTGTCTTGCCCATTCTTCCCTATTGTCTTTGCTGAATGATTAGCTGATGACTCATGCCTTGCACTGAAGGGTGAAGTAATGCTTCCCGAGTTCCTTGTTTGTTTTGTAATATGTACCTTACTGCTTTAAATCCACTAGTTATATGTGTGTGCCTATCTATCTATCTATCTATCTATCTACTTATCTACCTACCTATCCATATCTTTATCTTTGTTTCCTTGTCTATAAAAGGAATCCTCCTGAGGTCTTTATGAGCACCCAGAATATTAATTCAGTTTTCAGTGGTCAAATTTTTTTCCCTTGAAGTCCTTTGTTGTTTTGTCAGTTGGTTTATGACATTACTGCATTATGATTAAGCAATAGATGACCATAAAAATGTCTGAGAAAAACCAGAGTCCAGGTCTCCAAAATATTGTCTAGGTTTAGGGATGCCTTTTCTCATCAGGGAGATGGTTCATCTGGGCTGCTATTTTAGTCTGCTGCTCCTGGACTTCATCCTGTACTATCTGCAATCAAATACTTGTAAGTAAAGAAAGTTCCAGTTGATGCTTGACAGGGGAAATTTGTTTTGTCAGGGAATTAGCAAACTTTGAATGGATTTTTCTCAAAGTAACCTGGGTAAATAAAACAGCTGGCAGAATTAGCAGTTGTGATCATAGATATAGATGATGGCCTCACATACTTCGTTACAGCAGGAGCAGCACAGACTGCAGAAGAACCTTAATCTCCTGGCTCTAGCAAAGCAGTGTGATGTAACCAGGCCTTGGCCTCGCAGCAGCTTAGCAGGCAGCATATGCATATCACTACCTTCTAACCATATCAGCAACTAAGGCTGTTTACTGTCACTACAATTGTGTCACATGGCAGTTTGGGTTCTAATTACAACATCTGTGACCTGTAGCAGGTTGCTGTCTCATGGAGATGCCCTGCAAGTCATACTGTATGTGAGGTAGTATTACTTAAGAGCGTCACTTAGGACACTCGTTTAGAATAAAAATGAACATTTAAAATAATGAATATAGTTATTAAAAAATACAGCTATTTACATTTTTTTTAAAAACCCACCAAACTGCCATAACAATGTAATATGCTATTATGAAGTGGAAAGCAAATTTGAAAGAGACTTGTTAACCTATATGACGTGAGTGTTTGAGTAAGAGAAGGAAGTGAAAAATAACAGAGATTAAAAAATAACTTTACCAGTTAATTAGTCCATGGCTTCTCATATGCTTTCTGAAGTACTTCTGTCTTTCATTTTGAGATGGAATTTGTCATGTTATACTGGTTGCTTCAGGGGCAAATGTTTTACTGAAGATGATGAGCGTATCAAGGGACAAAGCTCTTTTGACAAAATGTTGGTGATGGTGAACTCCTGGCAAGGAGATAAATCAGAAATTCCTCTTAGTATTTAACTGCTATAATGTGTCTCTTGAATAAATACAAGATCACTTCAACTGGTCTTTTATTTTTGAAGCTGAATCAAAGTGTCCATTCCAGGAAAATCACAACAAGGGAGCCTCTTAATTTTGCTATTTGTTTGTCATAAAGCACCGGATGCTAATGTGTATTTTTTTCCCCACCTATAGGTGCCTGAGATTATAAGCTCTATTCGACAAGCTGGAAAAATTGCCCGTCAAGAAGAGTTTCAGAGTAATCTCTCAGATGTTGAAGACCCTTTTGCCAAAAAGTTTGAGGTGCTGTTCTGTGGACGGGTAACAGTAGCACATAAAAATGCACCTCCAGCACTCATAGATGAATGCATTGAGAAATTTAATCGTGCAAGTTGTACAAAAAATTCAGATTTCAACTCATCATCCCAGCAACATGAAACTGCCAATAACTTTGGAGGCTTCTCTTTCAGCAGCAAATTTCGGTCTGTATTCCAGCCCTTGGTCAGTGAAGAGGAGGAAAAAAGGCCAATTAGGAAATCTTTTTCTCAGCCTGGACTTCGTTCCTTTGCTTTTAAGAAGGATTTCCAAGAGGGAAGCCTTAGGAGTAACAGCTTTGTCAGGTCTTTTGAAGAAGATGCAATTTCACTGAACCTAAAAAGTCAACTCATCTATGGACACAGTGTTGTGCAGCCAACTGACATTGCAGAAAACCGGACTATGTTGTTTACGGTAAAGCAAGATTTGCAGCTTCTGGTGGCGTTTTCACATCTTGGAGTTTGGAGTGGAAAACACCAAAGCAGATGTTCTGACAGATGGCAGTTACTTCTTTGATAACTTAATTGCAATTACCAAAGCTTAACTGAAACTCACCTATTTCTCTGGAGAGCATTACTTGTTAGTGCAAATTGGTTTCCATATTCAAAATAAGTTTATATTAAATAGTTTAAAACAGTACTACCTGAAACACTGGGCTTCTAAAGAAAGCTTTTAGAAAGTTACTGCAAGTCAGTGGGTAATTGTGCAATTGCAGAATGTTATGTATACTTACACTAACTAGTAACAGCAGAAAAAAATTTCCAGGTGAATGAATTACCTGTAACTAGAGCAGAAGGACCAAACCATGACAGAGAGCTAGTAGACTTTGCCCCATGATTAGCAGTGTAATTGATGAAGGTGCTGCTGCTGCTGCCAACATGTCTGTGTAATGATGGAGTAGTAGCATAATAGCTTCCTACGCTACTCCACACGTGCCTCCACTCCTGCCCTGCTTTGGTGTGGCTGGCAATGCCTTTGTCTTAATAGGTGAGCAGCAAAACTACTTTCCAAGAACTGAGAAGCAAGTAAGGAATGTGGTATTTGTTCCTCTTGCAATCCTCATAATAGATAAGCTATGTAACAGCTTTTACATAGCTTGTGTCTTCTGAGCATAATGCAAACCTGGAGCTGATACTGCAAAGGCTGACTCTCCTAAGGTCATCTTGGATATGTCAGCTGCTCTTGGGGTTGGACATTCTTAGGCCAGTAATGGAGTGCAGTGTGTGCAATTACAGCAGGCTTTTTGAAGCGGGGAAAGAGAATCCTTAAGAAGGATTGCCACTGTGTTATGTTTGTAAAAAATTGCATGCAGTAAATGTTGTAGTTAGCTATACCTGAATTAAAGCTTCTGTTTGGTTGTGGCAGACTGACATCAGACAGAGAGTGGAAGAAGATGGAGAGATGTTTCTTCCCTAGTAAAAAGAAAGCCACCTTCTTCCCCTGAGCATGCATTTCACATAGAAAATATAGGTACCCTTTGTAATAATAATGCCTAATTTTAAATAAATCATGACTCCATTATTAATTCATGGCACATATTTTAGAAATGGAGAAATTATAGTTGGGCTAGGTACGTCCAGATCCTCTTACTCCAGTGAGTGCATTTTTAATTTGTATTAAATAGATGTATCAGTTCTCAAAGACACCTGCAGCTTCAGCCTGAATATAACATCAGTCACCTCCTGGCAGGCACATTTCCAAATTGTGCGGCTTTGCTGATCTGGCTTTGTGTTTTGGGTTGCTTTTTGCCTGGGAAAAATATTGTTTAGTTTAGTATGTACAGCTGTATTCTTTTCCTATTCAGCCAACCTAAATTCAGCTGAATATAAGGAAGTGAAGTAACTCTAGTTTGTGCCTTCGGTGTCCACAAGCAGCAGCTCATGGCAGAGCTGAGTTTGTTGGTTTCCTGTCCCCGGTGTTCAGCAGGTTCTGAGTAAGGGAATGCGGGCAGCGTGCTCAGGTCTCATCAGTTTGTGTCTGGCTACATATGAAACGCTTACAAGTAACTTAATATCCAGAGGGGAAAAAAAATGGTTGGTATGTTCTTAGCTACTTGGATTTCCCCTAGGGCTGAAGCAAAGATTGGTTGATGAGGTGTGAAAAATATTCAGATTAGTTATCTGCCAGCTCTCCTCACCTGATTCAAACAGTCCTGATTTTCATGCATTTTCCTGAAAAACTGCTTTCCTAGCCAGTTTCTTAGGATCTGGCAGGAAGGAGGAGATATTTTTAGGTTTTTCTTCTAGCTGTATGTCGGGGTGGAGGGGGAAGAGGTTCATTGGTTTGGATTTTTTCCCCTTGTTCAGTTGACTTTGAATGATTGCTACTGCCCAGGGACCAAGTGTGAAAGAATTATGTGGGACTGAGCTATAAAAAGGAGCCTCTTGCTGCAGGGAGGGGAAGGCAGCAGCAATCAGGAGGCAGCTGAGTATAGCCCCATGAACACAGGCAAAGACAGCCCCAGGGACAATACAAGGAAACCAGCAGGCACCTGGGGAAAACCATTGTGACTGGTTGAAGTGAAAGAAGAGGTGGAAGGTGAATGCACAGGACCATTTTTAGACATAGAGAGGTGGCACATCTGACTTGATCTGTTCACACACAAGATTTGTCCCTTACCCCTTTCTTAAGAAAGTACACTTACATGGGTGCTGCTCATGTTTTTATATGCATCTTTTGGGAGTTGGTAGTGATTGAAGCAGGTTTCTCTCAGTCATGCTCATGAGTGGATACAAATTCCACCTGCCTTCCTAAAATCTGATATGATACTTGTTTTTAGCAGTCTCTGATATGCTAGAAAATATGAGGAATTTAAATTTTTCTGTTACTATCTTACAAAGATGTTGCCAGAAGCTGAAAAAATGAAAACAAGAGTTTCACCTTAAAAATGCCGTTTGCCCATCAATACTTAGCATCATCTTTTGACTGTACAAATGGCCTACAGATTAAATTACATTAGAAAATATACTCCAGTAAATTCATTTGTGTCGTTTTTGAGTTACAGGCTTTAAATTAAATGTTATATATGCCTTAAATAAATAAATAAAACTCTAAAAAATGATTAGGTGGAGTACGGGAAGAGGCACACACTTGGATTTAAATTTTAGAACAATCTCATTAAGTAGCTTCTGTGAGTGTGGTACATTCCAAGACTGCAGAAAATAAGAAAAGGGAGTGTGAGTTTATTTCTCTCAGTGCAAAATAGGTTATTTGTGATACAACATTGCTCTCATCTATTGAAACATTATTTTCAGTCTCTTGTCTCGTTAAACCTCAGTGCCATAATGTGCAGAGCTCTCAATGCCAAATCAGTGTTGCTTCAGTATTCTTTCTGGTAGTAATATGCCAATTGGTATAAATATACAGGTAGAAAAGAAATTTGAGGTCTGTATTCAGGAAACATTTTTATAGTGGGATAAAAGGAAGTGTAATGTTACTTGTTAGACCTTGCAATTTATTTTGCTCTTTTTAGATTGGCCAGTCTGAAGTTTACCTAATCAGTCCTGACACAAAAAAAGTCGCAATTGAGAAAAGCTTTAAAGAAATATCCTTTTGTTCTCAGGTAAGATTGTAGTGTATTCTTTTTCTCTTCTTTTATTGTTTAAATATTCTCTACTTGTGAATGGTCATGCTCTCAACAGCAGTTTCAGTGATTGCTATTGAAAAGTTGCTAATTAATCAGTAATTTTATAAAACCATCATTCTTCTTTCATGCTTTGCATTGTGATTTCTGAGATAAAGACTCATTTCTCTATGCAGTGGATGAATAATATTAGCTAGAAGGAGCACACTGGTCAGGAATACACTCTTGTTTGAGATTGCAGTGAGCATGATTCACGATTACTCAAATCTTGGGATCTCTGAGCCATATTTTTCAAGAAGTGAGAATGAAAGGAGAAGAATTGTGTGTAAGAGTAATCTGAAAAATACTTTAAAAACACGTTATTTTGAAGTATATAAGTTGAATGCGTTTAAACCAGTACAGTCTTCTGCCATGTAGAGGTGGTATATGTGATGCACTAAGGCCAAGCATGTTTCAGAGACTCCTCATTCACTATTAATCCTTGTTCCTTGTGCCCCAGAGTTTGCTTCTCTGTCCTTCTGCCTCTGGCTTTTTTTGGATTGTTTTGTGGGTTTTGTTTTGCATAAATTACTTTGGTTTTGATGACAGTAGCTTTCATCACTAAACATACAGGCACATATTCTGAAAATGTCAGAGTAAAATACATTTTGAATAGAATTTATTAGTCTCTGGGTCTGATATATGGATCTTTTATACTTCATCCATTAAAAACAAAACAAAAAACCAAACAATGTCTGACTTAATTGAAATTCAGAAGATTCATAATATTCCATGATCAGAGGTAATAGGTTCTATAACAGGATGGAATTTTAATGGCCAGATGTCTTTAATGTAGCTGTAACAGAGATAAGTGACCTATATGTAATGGTGTTTTGTTCTTTTCTTCCTGAAAGAAATACAGGTACAAAACACTGAAAGTAGATATGACTGCTTCATTGCTGTTTTTTCTTTGTTAGGGAATTAGACATGTGGATCACTTTGGGTTCATCTGCAGAGAGTCTTCAGAAAATGGAGGCTTCCACTTTGTTTGCTATGTGTTTCAGTGTACAGATGAAGCACTGGTAAGTGAAAGAAAAGAATAGCCAAATAGAGTATTAGGCACTAAAAGTCTTCTATTGCTCCATGCTCTGTATTTTGCTGAATGTCTTCAAATCCTATTCCACTCGGAAATACAAGTATTTCAAAAATGTAGTTAACATAGCAGTCTGCAAAAGACCTTTTCATTTGTTTTGAGGTTATAAGTTAAAATCCTCTTTAAAATCAAATACATCTTCCTTTCATTTCACAAACTACGTTAGACCTTATGCCTCTTTTTTGGGGAGTGTTTTCTCATAGGGCACCTGTTCTGAAAATCAGGACTATGGTCCCGTGCTCTAGGTAAGACCAGTGCATCGCAACTGCAGTAAGCTTTTATATCATAGACAAAAAAGGGTTTGATAGAGGGTAGGATCTTTTATTAGACCACAGTAATAAAATTGGGTGGCCTGGAAGAGACATGAGTTCATGATGAGTTTTATCTTGCTTGTGTGTTTGTGCACAGAAATGACATGAGAACAGCTTGTCCTTTTAATCATAAGCACATTGCCAGGCAAGGGGCAGTATCATTCTAAAAGACTGTTGTGTTTGTGTTAAGGAAAACAGAAGCTCAGTGGAAGAGTGAAATTCTGTTCTTTTGCATGCCATTCTCTTCAGGTTGATGAAATCATGATGACATTGAAACAGGCTTTCACTGTGGCTGCTGTGCAACAAACTTCCAAGGCACAGCCCCAGCTCTGTGAAGGGTGTCCTATGCAAAGTTTGCATAAACTCTGTGAAAAGATAGAAGGTGAGATTTAAAGAACTTTCTGGTTGAATATTTTTTCCAACAGTTTCATTGGAGGACAGTCTTGTATGTAAAGTCCTAAGGAAATTAATGCTTAAAAAGAGCTTGGGACTTGGGGTGGAAAGTTGAAAGCCAGTACTTTTATTTAGAGGACTGTAGTGTCAGGTTTTCCGTAAAGTAATAAGAATTTCCTAAGAAGAGTGAAGCTCCTTTGTTGTGTTTTAGTTGAACTTTTGGTAACTATTTGCAAGAATAAACATTAGTGGGTTGCAGCTTGTTTGGCTCTATTAGCTGTATAGAATGCAGAACATCGTAGATGAGGAACCTCTGAAGGATAGATGCTGCAATAGCTGTGTCCTATTGAATCCACTCAGAAACTGGCATTATGCTATCACTAAGCAGGAACTAAACAGTATGCCAGTTTGTGGTGTTGATCTATGCTCCTTCATGAAAATGCAGAAATTAGAATTGTAGTTGTCACCCAGAACAGAAGTTCAAGACATAAAAAACCTCTTTACATTCAGCAAATTTTGCAGTTAGATTTTGTTCGTTTAAGTGATGTTTGGGGTGAATAAAGGGCAACAGCAGCTTGTCAGATCACATGACAGTGGCTTGTTGGACTAAAACCTGTCTAGTATTAATTTGATGAAACTGGAGAACTTCCAAAACTACTTTCACTCTATTTTGGTATTCATCTAGCTGTGATTTTTGGGAAGTTTCTTAAAGGCAAATGATCCTTAATGCCTTCAGTCATGCCATGTGATTAATCGTGTCGTCTGCTTCTGAGGGAGATATTCCATGATCAGAAACTGAAGTGCACAATACTGTTGATGGTTGGCTGGTTTTCTGCAGAAAATAGAGGAAAGGAATTTAATCCAGGATGAGAACAGAAAAAATAACCTGAATGAAAGGGTAGTCTGCTTTAGACTGTTAAAAAATGTTTTCACCAAGAGGCAAAGCAAGAACTTCATTAACATGCAATAAATTTACTCATTTGCAGAAGGGACCACAGCATAGAAACTGGAGAAAGTGAAAGGGAATTATATTTATACCATAAACAAAATCCAAGCTGCACTGCATAAAGCATCATTGAAACAGTCTGCTAAAATGCAGTAGATTGTGGGTTTATTTTATCTTGTGTGATAATGGAATCTTCAGCTAAGAGTATAATCCTGGTCTGTGCTCAGTAAATCTCCTCATTGCAGAGTTCATGTCCCTATGTTTTAAAGACATGAGTTTAGTAGTAGCTTTAAATTAACGTAGAGTACTCTCTAATGCCCTGTTATGAAATCATGGAATGGGTCAGCTCAAATAATTGACAAGCTTTGGCTTAAATTGTGAGCATATATACGTGATTGATTAATTCTGAAAAATTTGACCCTGTAATTTGTTCTTTTTTGTTCCTCTTGGTAGGGTTGCACCCTTCTAAGACTAAACTAGAACTACAAAAGCATCTAACCACACTAAATAACCAGGAGCAGGCCTCTGTTTTTGAAGAGGTTCAGGTAAGCTTTGTTTCCTACAAGATTTTAAAGCAATTGGTGGTTTTTGCTAACATCTCTGCGAAGCACAGAAGTTATTTTCATTTTTTGTGAATCATTCATTATTTTTGTTTAGTAGACTGTTAACCAGCTTGTGCTTTAATTTCAATAGTATTGTTTTTCTAGAGCTGTTAAAAACTTATCTTTTGATGAAAATGACTTTTACTCATTTTTCTTCCCCTGATACTCCTTGCTTTCCATGAAGATGTTGCCTTCTGACTGAGTAAAACTGAACACATCTTTTGTGGGTGAAGGCAGTAACTTGTACTATGAGGGCATTCAGACTGTTACTTTGACTAAAACAAATTACTGTAACATTCCCAGATCAGAAAATTTCTTGCCTAAAATTTATCCTAGATTTTAATTCTTGTCAAACTAACTAAAGAAGTTAAACTTTCTATCTTCTTGATTAAATCTATTTTAGAACAGAGGAAAGCCTAGCTGGATTTAAAACAGATGATGTGCATTGTAGGAAATGTCACTGGGATTGACACATTGTTGAAGACTAAGAAATTTCAGACTTTTTAAAAAGTAATGTTTCCTTCCTCTCTTGAGTCATTTCAGTCTCTTTGTGTGTTTCCACGTGGCAGTTTATCACACAATACCAAATTTGGAAGTTACTGTGTGGGACCAATTCCATGAGCTAAGTGATTTCTTAGCATACAGCAGCTAGCAGCACTGGTGCCTTTTAGTGTTCTGCACACAATCTAAAGCTTCTAGTAGTCACAGGAAACTGTTAATTGCTTCTGGTGAGGGTCTGCAAACGATTAACTAGCTAAAACCAAGGGTAAAGTACAGATCTCCTGCCCATCTTTCTCAGCAAACTTTCTCAGTTGGACAGCCTGGAATGTTGCATTCTTGCAGATCCATGTATTGTTACCATGATTTGCATTTTTAGGTAACTATCAGCCTGTGGTACTTTTAGTAATCTAATGTGCTACCTTGACATTAACTAATTCATACTGTATCCTCTGCATTATATCAATAGGCTTAAAACAGTGTATGTTTTTCAAAAGTTAGGTTTCTGGGATTAAATTCTTTAATAAATTGTTTTGAAATCTTCTCTCATAATAATTCACATTTAAATAAAATGCAGCACAGACACATATGTTCACCTTTTGCACTAATTTATAAAAGACCTATGTCAATTCCTAAAAACTAGATGTCCAGTATGAAGGATTTCTAGAAGTGTTGTGAATCCTATCTCTAGGACAGTACTCCGTGTGTGCAACAAACTCAGAACTACAGTGGTTCAGTTTTCTTTATATCAAAAGAAAATTGGCAAAAATATTTTTAAAGCTTTTATTTGCTTGTGGCAGTTTGACAGCTGTACTGTTGTCCTTCGTCTTTCTTGTAAATTCCGTCATGTATGAAGTGAGGTCGAGTGTTTCTCTGGCTGTATTGGTGCTTTGCCTGGGACAGTGGTGTCCTCTGGTGGACCGGAGTAGTAGCATTAACAAACTAAACTTGTTCCTACATTGATGATTTATTACAGTGACAAATGAAAGGAGTAAATATTTGCTAACTGTTACTCAAATGTCTAATTATTGTGCTTGTGGTGTTTTCAATGACAGAAATTAAGACCAAGAAATGAACAAAAGGAGAATGAGCTGGTTATCTCTCTTTTGAGAAACATGTATGAAGAAAAACAGAAGGACCATGTTCATGTTGGAGAAGCAAAACAGGTAAGTAATCATTCAGTTTTAGTTCATGTAAGGAGAAGCCAGGAAAAAATTTTCCTTTTGATTTTTTTATCTTTCCAAATGCAAATTTCCATCACTGGCAATTTGAAACTTCAGTGTGTAAGCAATAGTAAATACTGTGGTTTTTTATGATTCGTAGACTATTGTCATGCGCCAAAACAGATATCTCAGATTTTGAGGTCCCTGGTACAGTCTGATTTCAGGCCTAGGAGACAGAGGTGCAAACAAGGCAGACTACTAATTTGTTTATTTGTTCTCACTGCAATGAAAATTCAATACCTGTGAGAGAATGTATAATGAATTTGTGATTGCTCTCAGCTGATCTGTGGCATTCGCCATCCCACTGTCAGTGTTGAGTCAGTGTAATGACAACACTTTGGATTTGATCATTGATAAAGCCTGTTCCATTTACTCAAGACTGAAAGTTACTTCTTACGTGCAAACGACCATTTGAAGTGGCCTTAAGATGAGGAAGATTGCTGCAGAAACAGCAGCAGAGACTCTCATCCATGTCCAAAGAGATGAGCTACCTTTTATTCTCCATCAGATTCCATAAGTGCTGTTTAACTGGCTATACCACACAGTTAAGGTTTTTCCAAAGGGATTAGTGATTTTGGATGCCTTCGTTTGTGAGTAGCTACCTTGAGACAAGTCAAGGAGGTTAGTATTTAAAAAAGGAGTCCATCCATTCTCTGGAAACTTTCAGTTCCAATTATTTAGACCCTTTTAAAAGTCTTGACTGTCCCTCTACTCTTGGTTGGTAATTCCGTTGTGATGACTGCTGTCAGCTGTTTGTGATATAAACTAGCAAATGAATATATGGAGGGTAATTAGACCCATGAAGAAATAAGGAAAGTAGCAGCAAATCTTCATTTACTGTATTTTCATTTTGTTAATCTCTTCTCCTTTTATGGCTTAGTAGCTAATTATTGACTTCCCTGAGTAAACAGAAAGAAAATTGCATATTTCATTCTCTGATTTATTGTCTTGGGCATCCCATCAGAAATATGCTTTTAAGAAAAAAGCATTTCTGTTCTGGCATAAGAGGAAGAAACATTGCTTGAGGTCATCTATAATTATACCTGAAATATTTTTATTTGGTGTAATGCTAGCTGATGATCAAATAGTTGTCAGTCACAAATAGCTTGGAAATAGGGATATACAAAGCAAGATAAGATCTTAGTATGTCTTCAGTGATTTGAAAATTTGTAAGGCCTGCTGCAATCTGTTTGCTCAGTTCCTGAAACCAAATTGGTTAATCTGACACTTGCAAAGATGCCAGTGTTCTAAGAAGAGAGCTGACTTCCCCTCAGTCTATCATTTGTCTCAGCATAACATTTTGTATTTACTCTGATAATTTATCTCCAGACCTGTGTAATAGCAGATACCTTTGAACACATACTCTGTTATTTGTCTCAGCAGTCATTAAGCAGTGGCACCCTGATGTTCCCTTCTGTTCCGCATATTCACTTTCATGCTTTTCGAACCCTTTTTTTTTAATATATTTAAATCAGGGGAGAAAAAAAGATGAAATGTGATACTAGTACATGGATCTTGTTTAACAAAAACACTTCAAAATAAGTGTCTTTTCATAAGAATGTAATAGCAAACAGTATCTGATTTACACTTGGAGAATGAGGGAGGGTGTCGGGGTTTAGGAATAGTAGTCCCCATGCAGTGTCCCCACCAAGACTCTCCAATCCAGACACCTGCTGCGGTGGGATGGAGAGGGCAATTGGAGGCACAAAAGGCAAAGATCACGTGTTGAGATAAGAACAATTTACTGGAAATAGCAGTGAGGTAAGAAAATGACCAGTAACAGCAACAATACTAGTCACAGAGGGCACAAGCAAAGAAATTATTCACACAGAATCCACCCCCCCAATAACAGACAGTACTGGAAGGCTCCCTCCTGAAACATTTTTCCAACTGGAAGGGGCCCATTCTCCCTGGAAGAGGGACCTTTTCCCCCTACCTCCAGCAATGACAGATGGTATAAAATACCCTTCAGGTCCTGGCCATGCCCCCTCCCAGCTACTGCAAAAATTAACCTTGTCCTGGCATAACCATGACAGAAGGCAAAAAGCAAGAACATGAGCCTGTAACTTGGCATACTGGAAATAGGATGCTTTAAAATTATACCTAGACAGGACAATTTGGTGGTGGTTATAATATGTCATTCAGCTGCCCATGTGCTAATAATTGCACAGATCAATCATTCAGATCTCTGAATTTAGGGACAAGTAGAGAGGGCTACGGTGCCTGTCAGCTTCAAGATGAAACCCCCAAAATAGCACTGAAAACTGAGCTCTGGTTTCTACTGCAGGTGTTGGGCTTGGATGGTAATGTTTGCATCATAATATAATTTTCCTGTTTGCTACATTAGTCTTCACCAGCACTAAAAATGGACTGAAATATTTATTTAAGAAGCAAAATTCTCAATTAACTGTTAGCTTTAAGGTGGAAATGTTTCTACTGGTGAAATATATAGAAGAGTTAGATTGTTACACATTTTCCTGGCCCTTAGAATGACCCATTTTACCATAATGGAGAAAGTTGAGAGTTCCTGTTAATGATGAGATTTTGATTAATTTCTTGGTTGAAGAGAAGGGAATCCGTCAGAAATCTCTAATCTGCTACACTTAAACATTCAGAATTTGTACAATTCTACATTGGCATTAAAGAAAATTTGTCAACAGAGCCATAAATCCCTATCAAAATGGCAGTTCTTCTGAAGAATGCTAGTTCACTCAACACATTTCCTTTAAGAGATTTCCTGTTCTTATTTTAGGATAGTTTGTTAAACTTCAGTACCAGTATCACTAGAGAAAAAGGCATGAATAGCAGAGGACACCAGGAAAAGTACTGATTCAGGTTACAGAAGTCTTCAGACTGTTCACTGAGATTTCTCCATGCTGTTGAGTATTTTGCATTTCTGTTTTTAAAAACTTGCAGGCTTCACAACCTCTGGCTGAGAATGCTGTAAATGAAGTGTCCAGCAGTGCTCCGAGATTCAGATTAGATATGTTAAAGAACAAAGCAAAAAGATCTCTTACGGAATCTTTTGAGAGTATTTTATCACGTGTAAGTATCTTCATGTTTATTGTCTTTGAACATAATGTCATTGCTTTGTTTATTTGAGTGATAGAAAAGTCTTAATTGTTATCATTCCAGGCTGTAGCCCAAAGGTTATTAAAGTCACAGTGACAAAAACATTTGAGTGTACATTTTAGAAAACAAAAAAAGCAGGGCTTTGGTAGAGAGAATACCAAGTCCTGGATGAAGTGAACTGATTCCTAGATGAAAAAAGTGTGTATGTAGGCATTTCAAAAAATTAATATGAAATTGAACATGAGGACTTACGAAAAGCAACAATTGTTTGATTTCTCTTTGGATTTAGAAAACTAAAACAGTAATTAAAATTGTTCACTCCTCTTTACGTAGGAGGAAAGTATTGAGGAACTGACTAAGCATTTCTAATGAGATGTGTTTATTAGTGGCATAGAACTGATGAATAGTGAGATATTTGAACTTTTAAATGCTGTAGATTATTTGAAGGTGAGGAATGTAAAAAATGGCACTAAGAACATGAAGGCATTTATGCAATATTACATCTGGTAAAATTCTCTGTAGACAGTGTCTGGAAATACTGATTAGTGGAAAAAACTTGAGCTTCTATGGGATAGTGGTTCTTTTCCAACCTAGTTAATTCTGTGATTCTGTGAAAATGTTTATCATGAACAGATTGCTGAAATTAGCTGTTTAAAGTAAACAGCAGCAGTTCGTAATTAAATCAGATGTCAAGTTTAATCACAGTTTAAACCTACGGAGTGTCTTCTCACTCAAATATACTTCATTTTGCACCTCATGAGAAAAGTCTTGAGGAAAGTAGTAGAAGGCTTGGAAAGACTTCTGCTTGACAAAGGATTAAAAAATCAGACCTTCTCCCTTAAAACAAAAGGGTTGTGACAGAATGCCAAATGAAAAATATTTAGGAACAGAAATTGGACATTCTCATTTGTAGTCAGCAAAAAGTTACATTGAAGCAATACCTAGGACAATTTATCAGTTCATGGAGAAGCAACTTGTAGTGACAAAACTAGGTTTTCAAAGCTTGTTTCAGACATCATATCTAACCCATTTTCTTAAGACAAATAATAGCAAAAACATGGTTTTCCTGTTACAATTGTACATATAGAGATAATTTTTAGTTTCATATCTCCCCTCGTTACTTGCCAGACAGCATTTCTAGAATTCACCCCTATAAAATCCTGCTGTGGCTGTGCTCAGGATATGAAACATGATGTCAGTGTTGTTACATTAAATGTAGGACTGTTCTGATTTGTTCCAGTTTGTCCTGACTGGTATAAGATGCCATCACATAAGCCCAGCTGTATATTGGTTGCATTTTCACTGTCATTGCTGTTTTGATGGAAATTCTTAATTTCGATCAGATCTGAAGCCAGAAGTTTTGGCTGAACTTCAAAGAGAGATAGTCACTGTTGTGAATAATGACAACATTTTATATTTTACCTGGAATAAAACTTCAAAGAGAACATGAGCTTTAACTTCAGAACATTAAGAAATGATACCATTTAAGGTTAGGAAGATACAAGTTCCATAATTGTGTTAGCACATAAGAATTCATCATTAGGTTTTGTGATATTTTTCTTGTTTACACAGCAGCATTACTCAAACAAATGATACAAAAATATTGTTGACAGATTATACAGAAATATTTATGCTTTCTGATTTGTAGGCACTAAAATAATAATACAAGAAATTATGGTTTGCTGTGTATTAAATTTATACGGGTTTTGTCTTTTGTAATAGACATCCTTTTCATTTCTCTGTATCTTTGTAAGTACCTAATACAGAAGGTACTTTAACAGTAGTTACAGTACATGTGAAATATGTAATTATGTACCTATCATGGAAAGCACATCATTGCCCATGAGAATTCCTTAATTCTACAGGATCCTTCAAGTTGTCAGAGACTATGTGAATTAAGCTCCTGTTTCCCTTTGAGGAAAAGGGCATTTTTAGTCATTTCAGGAAATTAAATTTGATGCTGTCTGTGAAAATCACAGATCCCAACTGTGCTACCCAAATCTCTTGGGTGTGCCCCATATATCATCATCTTAACTGCTGGTGTGCTTTATCTCTACAGGGCAGTAAAGCCAGAAGTCCACTGGACAGTTCTGGTTCTGTGGATTTGGACAGCTCTGTGTCCAGTACCTTAAGCAGCACAAATAAAGTAAGTAAAGCCTGGGATAATTGTACATATTTAGGCACTTCAAAAAATATTCCCTGAAACAACTAATCAAGTATGAAATATGGTCAGATGTGAAATGTTTCAAGTTACTTTCAAGCTTTTCATTCTGTTCCCTGTGTTGTAAACCAGAGAAGTGCTATTGAATTAGAAATGCCTTGTACTGTATATAACATATATTTTGTATGAATATGCGAGTATATGCGAAATAAAATATTATATAACATCATCTGAATTTTACAACAGTGTGCAGCAAAACAAATGCTATAATGACCCTGCTGCTGATCCTAATCCAACTGGTCTTAGCCCTGAAAGTTCATACCATGACTGTATTCATAAGAAACATAAAACTAAAACAAGAAGTAGAGTAACTTTCCTGTTTGTGTGGTTAGAAAGCTTTTAGTCTGTATAAAACACTACAAATGGACAGCATAGAGGAAGCCAGTCTTCTTCCCTGGAGGCAGCATAACACTCTGCAGGCTTGGATATACAGCTATTGATTCTGCTGCAATGCCTGCTCACCTGCAGACTCCTGACTTCATGTAAACAAGGGTCTGCTCTTTCTGCTTATGTTTTTGAAAGAATGACTGATCCTTCAGGAAACACACAAGGTGAGGAATAAAAAAATGCATGGCTTGGGATTGAAACAGGCATCTAGTCATAGGCTGAAGTTCTTTTTGTGAATCTGAAGGTAGACAAGAGGAATATTATGTGGCTAGATGGGGTGCTAAAGATACAGTACTCAGCAATGCCACCCTTTTCACTGTTAGCCAAACTCACCCTTTTGTTCTGACCCTATTTCTTCTGTGTTGTTTTCAACATGCTATCAAATACAATTACTCTCAAAATTACTCACAATTTTCTCTGCAAAATAAAGGCTCTGCTTTGTTGGCCTAAGTGATGAGTAACAAAGACATAGAACATCAAACATCTTTCTTTGAGCTAGCTTGATAAAAATGTGCATGTTTGAACGGGTCTCTGTGGGATGTGAGCAATGACATGGTACTACAATCTCAAAGATGGATTCTAAGCCCACAGATTGATAAAACCTTATTTCTTGCACTGCTAGGAACCACCACTGTGTGAAAAGGAGAAAGACAGACTTCCTACGCTTCCTGCAGAAAACGCTGTCAAGACCAGTGGATCAGTGGGTGATCTCTGCAGTGACTCAGAGGATTCCTCTCTTGAGCAGTCTGTTACATTGCCTCAGCAGAGCTTTCGGAGGCGAGCAAACACACTCAGTCATTTACCGACAGAGAGCCAGGAATCTCTGGGACCTGCTGAAACATCACCATCTGTTTCTCAGAGGAAACTTATGAGGTATCACTCAGTGAGCACAGAGACTCCTCACAAAAGAAAGTAAGCCTTATTAAAAGCAGGCTATGATTTTGTTTGTTGAGGGCATATTTGGGGATGATAATTACATACCAGGTATGTCCTCTTAACAGATAAGAGATGTGTCTCAGCAGCGTGTCACTCCTTGGAGGTTTGTAGGTATTCTCTTTAAAAACACCTTTAGCTCTGTGTGCTTCAGAGGGGAGAGAAGACGTGAAATGTGTAGTTCCACAGTGCACGGCACAAAACTACTTGATTCGGTTGTATTTGTCCAAGCAATCATTTTTGTTATTTTGATCTGTGAGCAGTATAAGTAAATGCTACTTCTTGTTTTCTATTTACAGAGAAAAATCCAATAGCTTCTGTGATCTGAAAACCTTACTAGTTGGTGAATTCATATGTAACTTTGAAATAGCCCACAAAAGTGACATAAAGTGCCTAGTTATTGGTAGATGTGGGGCTCCTTTCTAGCTTCTCAATGAGCCTATCTAGATTTTACTCACAAAAACAAACTACTACTTGCCTTAATATGAATATTCTTCAAGCTGTCCTGCTTCAAAGGCCTGCCTCTGCATCTCTAGTCCCCTCTTAACTTTATGGCAGTTTTCTCCCGTCCTTCTATCTGGCTTTTTCCAATTACTGTTGAAACACTTCTGTCCATAGGCTTCTGTTTTACTGCCCAAACTGCTCGTTTACACAAATTATTAGGAAATCTCTATGTGTTCCAGGTCACTTTTTCCTGCAGGAGGCAAGGCAGTAAACGAACATGCCTGAAATGGATGGTGACAGTGAATAGAAAGAGAATTGTAATATTCAAAAGGAAACATAACCTGGATTGCCTTTTTGTCCCTTTTTAGACCTTTTTAATTCTAAAATGTTAGAATGTTTTTGTAGTGCAATTTAGGACTTGTTGATGGTCTGTTATCGTCACAAGAGCTGACCTGGAGCTTGTAGCTTCTTGTTCAATCAGTTGTTATCTTACTATAGGTATGCAGCTAGAAATTAAGTATATTTTTTATTTCCTTGGTTGTATCTGTTTGGGTTTAGTTATGTAATTTTTAGTAAGGCCTGAATGTGCCTGTTCCCTCACATAACTCAAACCCAAAAGAAATCCCTATTGCTTCCATTTCATAGCAAATGTACAGAAACAGAGGAAATTGAAAACTTACGAGACAAGTATACTTAAATTCCCAAAAATCACAGGAATTATAGACTTTTAACAATTCCTGTTTTATGGGTATTTTTGAGTAGTTTACCTCAATTCAAAAATTGTTTTCAAAGTAGAACTAAATTCAGTTCATCCTGTAGCATTTCACTTTTCATTCATTGGAACTCTTGATCATATGCCTGACTTTATCATAGAAATCAAGGGGAAACACACGTAAGGAAAAAGAAATTGGGGTGTTAGTGCCATTTTTTGGTAAGTTTTAATTTAGTCTGAAATGTCTTGCTGAAGCCTGTAAATGTGTATTTGGGACTCTGCTGATTGGGTTAAAAAAATGTGCGCATTCTTACAGTTACGGCATTAACTGTGAAAAACATAGGAAATGTCTCATTTACATATGCCAGCTCCCTTTCAAAGAGAAGGGATTTCATTTTTTTTTTTCCTCCTTTCCTTTCTTACTGTTTTGTTCTCTGTGCTACCTCAACTCCATCGCTCTGGTTGGAATCCCCACTATATGGTTTGAACGAATCTGTCGGCGAATCTAAAAGTTCTTCTGGTCAACTCGCTCGTTCTCCTACTCTTGCTCGTCTTAATCCCTCGGCTTCTTCACCCAACTTTTTTAAATATCTAAGGCATAATTCAAGTGGAGAACAAAGTGGGCATTTTGCACAAAAAAGGTGAGCTGGCACCTGCAAATAGTTTGGGGTAGGGTTTGTTCTCCTATGTCATTAATATGAATCTCTATAGTGTAAATAATTAAAATAATTTAATACAGACCAAAGGTGGTAAATTTTTATGGGAGAGGGAGCTCTTTAATTGCTCCACTACTGAATGTAGAGCTAGTACTTACATAATTTATTGTTTTAATCAATAAAATTCTTTCAGACACTGGCTCTTTCTTTAGAGCCAGTTGTTCCAAAGCAATTTGTTGTTATGCAGCAGACAGCAGCACTCCTTAAATTGTGTGAGGGATGAGTTGCCAAGAACATGTGAGCTCACTCTGTCCTTCCTGAAGCATTTGGTTCTGTCCTTTGTTGATGGTAACACAAAAGCATATTACTATTCTTTTGTGCCTGACATTAAAGACTCAGTTAACTAAATGGGGCAAGAAGGTAGCAGGAGGACGGAGATACGATAGGAAAAAAACCCACCACGTACAACCCCACCACCATCCCCACTTCTCATAAAACAAAAACCCAAGAACAAATAAACAAAGACCCCAACCCATCAACCCATCATTTGTCTTGGTGGCTTGCAGCAGTATCAGATTATACTTTTCCATGCCTGCTTTCTTAGAATTAAAATACAGAGAGAGAGCATTGAGAAAAGGACATTAACACTTTGTTTCCCTGAGAACCTGAAACTAAGTAGCTCCCTAAAAATCATGAACTGTGAAAGCCTTTTTTAACCCCTTGCACTAAAACTGCTTATTTTAGCTCAAAAGGCTAATGAGACCAAATGTCCTCGGAAGCACTGTCAACAGTCACTGGCCATTTTTATTGCTGTTGCTGTTTATTGTTCATTTTTGTTCTCTCATGTGGACATTTCCTGTTTCCCCAAGGTGCTGATTTTTCTAAACCTAAGAAAATACTCAACTAAGGATGCTGTTTCACCAGTTTCTTCAGTTGTATTTGCTGAGTACCATCTAGCATCTCTTAATTCAGCTTTACCTCAGAAGTATGATATAGCTCAGGGCAGGAAATGTGAGTCTGCAGTATCCTCTTCACTCTTCAATTTAATAAGACTTACTTGAATTCTGAAGGTTAAATTCTCAAAGCAGATTTTTCCAAGTAGATTTGGTAATGATTCTGTACACACAGTTGCAACTTCTCCCTTCCTTTCCCTGTCTCTTAAGGATATACCATATTGAACATCTAAGCAACAAGACCGAAAATGGAAATTGATAGGGATGTCAAATGGGTTAATGAGTTTAAATCAATACAGTCAAGCTTCCCAATTCTGTAAGTGGAATTACCATGTAATTGTAATGGATTTATAATGTGATTGTAAGTGAACCCTGTTTGCAGGGCACACCATGCTACAGCCTTATCTTCTTTATCTCAGTACCAGCAACTGAAGAACCTGCTTCACTCCATGCTAGTGATCATCCCAGAGTATTCTGCCCCCCCCCCCCCCCCCCATTCCATTCACATTTTCAGGAAACTGTGCTAAATGCCATCCAGATATATCATTATGGTTTATCAGAAACAATTGTTTCTTAAACTTACTTTTTCAGGAGTTAATTCTCTTACTCATGAGGTTTTGTGTACTCATCTGAGAGAAGGTATTCTAGTATCATCAGCCAAGTAGTTTTCTGTATTTTCATTCCATGCAAAACCTTTTCATTATCTGAGTTGTTCTTACTTCCTTCTATTAACCTTCCTCTGAGTATGTTTCAGACTTGTTATTTTAAAAGACAAGCAGAATTATGTTGGCCAGAAGAATGTTGATGAAATTTCATTAGTGCTCCTGTCTGTTGCATAAATAGAGCCACAATCCTGGGTGATCAGTCAGAAGGCTTAGCTTTTAAGTTAAAAGTTCCAAGTTTGTCTGAATAAAACCCTGTTAATGCTTTACAAAATGGTTTTTGCCAAAGTCTTATTTTTCATTTGCCAGCACTATGATTATCAGTGTCAGCTGTTCCTGATCTTTTCCCCCAGACTTAGTCAGTCATTGAAACTGCTATTTAAGAAAATGTGATAAAGTTGGAATTGGTTCTTACTAGATTAAAGGAATTTATTTGAAATACGCACTGAAAATCTTGGGATATAGCAAAGAATAATAACTTTACTGGAAGTACATTTATATACATTGGAACATTTTACTTTGCCCAAACAAATACGTATCTCACAGTAGGACTTTGTTAGCAGTTTTAGTTTTGACTTTGATTTCCTTGATATTCAGACCTTCAGGATTTAGCTGCCTTTTGTTTGAAGCTTAGGAATGTGTATTATTTTTATTCTGTGGATTTATACTTCTTTGTTCTAAACTATACTTTTCCCAACTGCACTCTCAGCATCTCCTACCGTACTGCCTTAAGGAAAAAGCTTCATTCTTCCTCCTCTGTGCCAAATTTCTTAAAATTTCTGGCTCCTGTAGATGAAAATAACACCTCTGACTTTAGGAGCACAACAAGGTAGGGTTCTCTCTTAAAGCCTGGAGGTAAAACTGTGTTTTCAAAGATTTCTTTGTCTGAAGTACTTCAAATGCTTCTTGCACTTGCAAAACCTGATTTGTGCAATGGTTCACTTGTGTGTATTCTGCATGTAATTGCTGTCAAAAGGATGAAGCTATCCCAGACTACTCTCCCATTAAGATTGCAGATCTTAGGCATTTTTGATGTTGCAATGTTCATGCAGCTTCTGTCTATGTACTTCTGTGATTATTCCTGACAAAGGGGAGTTTTCAGTTAAGAGAATATATGATTCATCCTAAGCAATGTCAGTGTCCTCAAATTGGAAGGAAAGGATGACCTGTAATATGCTCCCCCCTGTTGCTGCCAGAGCTATCTGGATTTCGTTTATCCCTTTCAGCTTCTACAAACACTCATGTAACCATTTAGCTAATGGCTAGAATAAAGCAATGAATAGTTTAGAGTTCTAACAGATGAAAGTTATTAGTGGGATTTTTAATGCGAAAACAGCATTGTTCCTCACTATTTCGTTTTGTATTCTGAATAAAAACCTCTGTATGGTATGTGTGGATGACATCAAAGGAGTAATATCCAAGGTTCTTGCCGTTCCTTGCATATTTCAGAGGCAGACTTGCTAACACAAAAGTTAAAAGTTTTTCTCCCAGTCTGTGTTGGGAGTGAATATATTGCATACTCAGTGCACAGAAGGTTGAAAGTTTAGTTGGTGTTTACAAAGCTCCTTGATGTGTACTGATAAGAGGCATCAGCAAGTCTTTGTGTCTCTATGAATAATTGCTAGATTTTGTGGATGGCGTGTAAATAGTGTAATGGTAAAACTACATTATTGTGTATGTATCTTTAATGTGTTCTGATTAATATACTGCTGCAAAGAGAACTGAAAATTAATTAAAACTGGAAAGAGTAGACTGTACAGAGCTGCCAGGCCCTGTTTGTGAACCTCAGTGCTGTTTGTAGCCATGTATAAGCCTCTGCCACAAAGCAGGTTTCACCTTCTTAACACTGAGAGCTTGCCCCAGCATGTGCACAGCACACTGCACTCCCAAGACAGTGGCTCATGTGTTCACTGAAGGCTGTGTCACTGTTCCTGGCAGATCCAGGTGACCTACTCGCAAACTGTTCTGTGTTCTGCCCTTTTAGCGACTACGAATCCAAGCACGGCCAGCAGGCCCTTGATGCGGACAGCCCTGTACGGACTCGAAGGCATTCATGGAGGCAGCAGATATTCCTGCGAGTGGCCACCCCTCAGAAAGCGTGTGATTCTCCCAGCCGATACGATGGTAAAGCCTGGGTTTGTTTGCTTCCATGAGCTTACTCGTGCATGTTGTGTGTGAAGTGTGAATCATTGTGTCTGCCTAGGGGACGTATTTGCCTGGTGTTCTGTTTGTGTTGTCATTGCAGTTTACCACCTACTTTTTGGTAACACCCAGCTCATTAGCTGTTGAGTTTTTACTTTTCAGCTTCATATGTAACATTGTTCCTGCTGTCTCATGTTAACTAGCCAGAGAAGAAATTATTTTTATGTGTACTATTTTAATGAGTCCTGGGGAAAAAAAATGCATCACCACGTATTGCATTGAAGAAAAGGTGACACTTCTATTTCATCTTTCCTTGTTGGAGTATAGAACTACAGACTAGAAAACTCCAGGTGTACCAGCAGGAATTACGTTTCTTTTATGATCTCAGTTGAATTCTGTAGTGCATACTTTGTCCTCATGTATGCTGCTCCAGTGTGTAACATTTGCCACTTATTTTGTGAAATTCTGTAGAGCTGAAGAACCACAGACTAGAAGAAAATCACTGCACATAAGCATGCAGGTGCATCATTTTGTGCATTCACTTTATGTAAGCCAGATTGTACAGAACATGCTGGGGCCAAGAATGCCTGAGAAAATCCTCTGGCTCACTAAAGTTTGAATTTCACAGCATGAGCTTTGTAAGCTATAACTTCTGACTTACCTCTAAGGCCATTGTATCAGAAATAAGAGAAAGTGTAAGGAAACAGAAAGGAACAGTACCTTATAGTAAATGTAGTAAAAAGTAACCATCCTAGTGTCAGAGATACTTTTCTTGCATCTTGAAGTGAGACCTTGGTTAACTGGAGTAGGCACGTAAACAGAAGTGTTTGTGTCATTAATGTACTGCTTGCAATGCAATTTGACTGACAGTGAGGTAAGCTGCATATGGGCACAGATGCCTCTCAAATTTAGTGTACTTCAAAGTGAAGTGATCTCAGGAGCATGTTGTGTAAACATACATGTGAAATGCTCTGTTGTACTTAAAGGCATGTGAAGGGCTGTTCTAAGAAACTACTGTTTTTACAGGTTTGATGCATCTCTCTGTGACTGGAAATGGTCTTACTTGTTTTTGAAAGCCACAAAACCTTCCCATACTAAAATCCACCTAAATGAAATCCACCTAAATTGCCTACCCAAGCATTTCCTCTGAGACATAATAGCTGCAAGATACAATCTTAACAACCTACAGCTGGGTAAGCAGAATAGTCGGAGAAACAAGAGTAGCCAAAATGGAAAACAGGATGTGCTATTAATAGGAGCAGCAATTTAAAATATTTGGCCTTTTTTCTTCATTAATTTTCTTTTTTTGTATTTGTTTCACTGTACATAATTTATGAACAGAAGAAAACTCAGAGTCAGCGTGGTTTTTTTAAATACTTAAAGCAAATACTGGGTTCTTCTGTTTGGACTTTTATGCATCTCCTGGAACATCTCTGGCAGTGAAGGATACTCACTTGTTACCAGTCTCTGTAGCCTTAAAGAGAGCTACTGTACAGCTGGTCTTACACTGGACTCACCGCCACAGTTAACTAAGTAACCCCTCTAGTTCCAAATTAATTGTGAAAGAAGTAAATACCTATCATTCATCATCTTGTTTTTCTTTCATGATCTGTCTTTTTTTAAGTCTTTTTCACTCTTTTTAGACTGATTTCCTCTAATTTGTACAAACAGCTGATGTATCACCAAAAGATCAATTTCAGCCAAATTGGACAGAGGGCAAGGAAGGTTTTAAAGATAACATGGTTTGTCATGTTCTGCAAAAGTAAGCATGAAGGGAGGGAAATAAGGGAACTTCTGTGATTTATTGGATTCCCTTTATAGACTCAGACTCCATTGACCAATTTCTCCCTTCAGGTGTTGTGGCCAGCGCCCTACTCCAGGGTACTCTGCAGGGGAGGAGTAAGGAAAAAGCTGGGGAAGAGGTGTGTTTAAAAGCTAGTAAGTCAGTCAGCCAAGAGACCCAGATCTCTGTGACTTAGAGATGATACAGTTTTTTAAGTTTAGCCTAGACTGCTTTACTAAACTTTGTATTAAAGGTAAAATCCATCAGGGTGCCTGAACTGTGCATTGTTTTGACCACATGTGGGCAGGCATTGTCAACAAAATGAAACTGCTCTGTGGCTGTAATTTCTCTTGTGTTGTAATGAGTAAATTGCACAGAAGAATGTACAAGCTATCACAAGAACCAGAGACAACTGTAAGCTTTATATTCACAGAAAAACCTAGGCTCTGACATTTGTGATTACATTTGTATAGGCAGGTGGTGAGCTGAATCTCAAGATCAGTCATGTTCATTGCTTCTCTGTGTGGTTAACACAGCAGGATATGAAGGCACATTTACTGAAAGTTTTAAAAAAATAAAGAAACTCCAGACAACTGGTACATAGCTTTTGCAGAAATTTTGATCTTACTCTTTTGAGGTAATGAACTTCATAAAAGTCTATTATCCTGAGCTTCCACATGAAGCCTGAGCAGCTTGAACAGCACTGAAGTCCCACTGTCTTGCACTTCTGAATCCTTTAATTCTTTAGGAAGTGCTCATAAATAGTTTGAGTTAAACTTCATTTTCTGTAACTCAAGTGGAGCAAAATGCGTGCTGGCTCTGCCTTGGGAGTTGCATCATGAATTACCAGGCAGAGAGCAGTTTGTTTTGCAGACACTATTATTTAAAAGCAATGATTTATTATACATGAAGGAGGGTGTTCAGTCCTAAATCAGTAGAAGAAAAATACTGCAAATAGATATGCTGGAAAGACATTTTTTCTTGCCAGTTGAGATTCTTGTCTTGCCTGATGATTGGACTAATGTAGCCATGCTCAGCAGGGCAAGCATGCTGAGACAACACGAAGCCTTGTAGAGAAACCATTACTTTTGGTTGTTGTGGAAGCAATGTCCCACATACACGCCCTTTTCCAGCCACCTCCTCCTGCTTGTTGGTCCTGCCACTTTCCCTTTCCCACACTGTTTTCCCCTGCTTCTGTACATAACTTTACCATGAAGCACATCAGAGAACTATTACGCAGTTTGCTGCCCGGCAGGAGAGCCAGGTGATCCCTGGTGAGCCTGAAGATGAGGCTGATCTCCAGTTTGTAGTTCTAGAAAGGATTTTCTGCATACCCATGCAGAAATGATCTGTAGGGACTTTTAATACTTTACAGCTGGTAGCTGGAGGATGGAGTGTTGAATTATGCTAGTTCCACTGTAGCAAGCTGCGGTTCAAATTATCCAGCCCCAACTCCTGCTGTCAGCAGCTTCCCCTGGAATGGTTGTGATGCTGCAAGTGGTGTGGAGCACCAGGGGGCAGCGTTTCTCTCACTGGCACCTTCAGACACAGTGTCTCATCCTCGGATATTTTTTCTGTTTATTTGTGGGAGTGTAATAAGTGTTGAATCCTGCAAAGTGGAGAGATGGAAAAAGGGAAGCAGAATCTCCTAACAAAATGGATCACACTTTGATCTGTTACAATACAATATTTTTTTGAAAGATAGTTTTCATTATTCTTTTTCTAAAGCTCTCTCTCCTACTCACTGTCTTAAACATTCTAAGTAATAAATGTGTTTCCTCAGTGATTTGATTTTTACCTTTATAACTCCCCATCCTACTTGCAGGCAGATGTTCCTACTTCTGTAGCATCACTCAAGAGCCACTTTTTTTTTGCTGTGTAAATGATCTAGGACTCTTTAGTTCTCTCTTCACTGGTAAAAAGGTGAAGAGAACATCAACTCAGTGATAATTTTAAACCAGTGAAGTATGAACACACTCAAAGGCCTTAAATTTCAGTTGGATCAGTTTTCTAGTCCCACTCACAGTATTACACAAGCAGTAGAGCAGGCAGAGGAGAGTGTCTGGAAGGTGAGGGTGGGTGCCCTTAACCTGCTCAGAAGCAGAACGTCCTTGACTCAGTGTAGACTGATCATGAAAGTTCACCTTGCACTGCAGTGCAGCAAGATATTCACGTACATGTATTCAGCATCTATAAATCTCTATGCAGTGGACAATTTTCATACAGTTTTCACATATTGACTGTTCAGAATTGGTCATAGTAGGAGAGCTGTTTTGCAGATTGTCAGAAACTCCCAGCACAGTCAAGTCAAATGCTGCATTTAAGGGGGATGTGGATAGTTTTTGAAGGAAGTAATGGGAAAATAGTGGTGCTTGTTGGAGCTTTCTTGGTGAGGGAGGTGTGTTGGAAGTAGACAACAAGATTTTTGTGAAAGCTGTGTCAGTTTTAGATTGGAGAATGGGTGATTTGTTTTAAGGTGGGCAGTGTGTGATGAAGTAACCTGTTGAGCAGTGAAAGAAATTGAAATTCAGAGGAGTGAAATGCTTGGTATCACTTAGAAGTACTCAGAAAATAAATCCAAATTTAAAAATCAACTGCATTTTATTTTATAGTTTGACTTGCAGAAAAAAAAATGGTTTAGAAAGTGCAAGTATCTGTACAGGAAAATGAACTTGATTCATAAATTGAAATTATTTGGGTCTCTGTCTGGGGCAAACTGTTCAATCCTAAGTGCTAAAGAAAAGTTTGAATTTGAAGAGCTGTTCTGCTTAAAATCAGCTGTAGTTAACACCTACCCATCTCTTTATGTTTTGTGGTGTAGACTATATCTCTTGATTATTTAAGCAATTTTTTAAAAAAATCATTTTGTAGTAGCATTGCAAATACTATAAACTGTTGCTTTAGCATTCTGTCCTTAGAATGTTTATGGGGTAAATTATTTGTAATGTGTTTGCCAATACTGGGTTAGCGACAAAATTATTATTAATTAAAGCCAGTTGGTTATAATTGATTACTCAGTTCTGCCCCTTTCAGAGCAAATATGTGCTCTCGGTCTTGATTTCTGGCACAGGAGTTTGGCTAGTAAGTAACCAGTAAGTACACGATTAATGTTTGATGGCTTCTGTGCCCATTGAAATATCAGGGCATTCCTTTCTCGGGGATTGATAATATTAGCAAATGAGGTTAATTTGGTGGTAGTAAGTGCTTTTTAAGAAGTTCTTGGCTTTACAAGAAAAGCAAAGTCCAGAGCATCTTTCAGAGCTGATTGTAATCAACAGTGTTGAAATACACAATTTTTCAAGAATTCCTTGTTCAGCCATTGCTTTAAGTTGTATGTCAGATTAGAACTTGTTCCTTCTTGTGATTCTGTATCTAAAGCTTTCTGATTACAGAAGGCTTCTGGTCATTTTACCACATCTGGTTTTGAAGTTAAATATTCCAGGCAGCTATGTAAAATAATAGGAATATTATATCTTTGGTTATAGAAGTTTGCATTCGTCTTTATTTCTGTGTGAAAGAAGGTGTTGCACTACCTGAATGGAAAATCTGAAGAGAACTAAGGATGTTGTTGATGTCTTTTCTTTTGGCAATTGAATCTTAAGTGACTGCGAAATTCTCTTGTTTGTTTACTGAGCTGAATTTTGTAAAGTTTAAATTGCAACAAAGAAAAATAACATAATGCAGTAAATAAAAGGCTTAATGGATTTTCTGTCCACATTCTTACCATATCTTGTCTGACTTTTTAACCCCAGAGCATGGATGTGACTGGTAAACACTGCATGTAGAGAGCCATGTGTAAACAATTCCTTAGTGCGGATGGTGTTAATGCATTATTATTGAGCCTCCTCCCTACCAGCCCTTCCTTTCTACTTGAAGTGTTGGAGTTTCTAGTCAAAGATGAATCTTGTTGTCTTGGTTTTGATAGTTGAGGTTGGTTAGACTAAGTGCTTCTGAAAGAATGTTTTTTAAATTTATGCTTTTAGGTTGGTTCATCATTTAAACCTTGTTTAATACTGAGGTGGATTGATTAGGAAAAGATTTGATAAACTAATTTTTTCTTATTCATTTACAAATGAAATATTCCTGTTCATATCACTTCTGGTCAGATATTGTCTGTTTTAATTACTACTGCGGTCATTCACCAGCTTTCCATGTACAAACTTTCCTTAGTGTGGTCCCTGGTAGTAATATATCATGATACATCCTTCCTAATCTTTTGTACTTTGTTTTTTGTGTCATCTTTCCACATAAGAGTTTTGTGTAATTCATTTGTTGATCCTTTTGGAGTGTAGGGATACTCTGCACCTTAAGGTTGAAGCACTGCCATGTAAAGCCAACAGTGAGTATAAAAGAACAAATCAGCTGTACAAATTCCATCTCAGCCCATTGTTCCTACTGGCCTTGTCCTTTGTTGGGTATTATAAGTGGTGGAAGCATAAGAGGAGTGCTTTTGAGGTACATATGGATGCACTAAAATATTTGAGCAACATTTCTGTCTGGTTCATGAGCAGTGTCATCTACAGTTCAGTACTTTGCAAAAGTTCTCACAAGCCCAGGAAAGATGGTGGTTTTCCCAGTGAAGTGCAGTTTCTCAGAGAATGCTTGGATTTGACTCACAGACTTGTAAAATTTCATTGTGCAGAAGAATAGTTCTGAAGTGTAGTCCAAGAATGAACCTCAAATGGAAAACTACCATAAAATTACCATTGATCAAATATATTAATATTTATCGAGTCAGCTTGCCAAATCCTGAACCTTAGAGAACAGAAGTGCGGTAGGCTTGTATGAGTAGCATGTATGGAGGTAGAATTCTATATGGAAGCTGCCGGAAAGGAAGCAATATATCTGAAAGGAGTTGGGGTCAGGTCAAACCTGGAATAGGAGTCAACAAAAGCTGACTAAGTTGGCAGGTGAACAGGGAAGCAGTATTTCAGTGTGTGCTGAAGCATTCAGATCCTGTTTAAGTGCACTTACTAATCTCATAAAAGTTCTGAAGGCTGCACATTGTTCGTACTTTAACACATGGCAGTTTGGTTCAGTGGAATGGGAGCTCCCAGTTACATGCAGTTGAATTGCTCTTTCTCTGCTATCCTCCAGATCCCTGGTGCATAACAATGGAATACTCAGTTCCTTGTTACAGTATTTTTGCTCTTGTCTGTTCTGGATCTGGAAGCTGGATGGCATGTCTCTCCATCACCTTGTATGTTCATGGACAGGGGTTAGTGCTGACTTACCAAATGTCTGAGTTTTTTATTTTGCTTTGAGGGATTGCCTTCACATTCCACCTTCCTCCCTCCCTTACCAGCCAAACAGCTGATGCAACTCTGCAGACTTCCGACAGGCCACCTGAGCAGTTAAACAGGTTCATTTTGCATTCTGCAAATCCTGCCTCATGCCAGTGTGCAGACAGGAAGGAAGGCAGCTTGTCAATGTGTTGCACTTTATCAGAGTGGACTTTAGACTTTCTGTTAAATGTCCACAAATGATAAGAAGCAGAAGAAAAAATAGAAAAGGAGCTGCCATTTGGAAGGCAAAATCAATCCTAGGACTCTTCACAGAAGCATTAGAGGTAGGGTTGATAATCGTAATTGTTCAGCTTATATAATTTTGTAACCTTTCAGTTCTCTTTTATAGCCTTAAGCATGATTTCTTTTAATGAATACTGATTTTATCAGATTAATCAGCCACAGATGGGAAATTTTCAGCCTAAATGGAAGCAGGACCATGGTCTTCAGTAGTTAATGCTTTGCAGCAGTTCAGGTGTTGCCACAGTTTGATCACTGGAGGACGACAAGTGAGTAATGTCTCTGATAAACTTGTGAATTTGGTACTTGAAGACCAATCCCTAAAATTTGTCCTGAGGAAGCAGGATGTGTACACTAAAGACAGGAAGATTCTAGATGCTGAATGTGTTCATTCTTGCTTTAGGAATGCAACGTGTTTAATCCATTTTCGTGCATGTGTTTTGCCAGCCTGGGGTTTTTTTGGCTTTAGGGCTTTTTTTGCAAGTAGGTAGCCATAAACTGTATCTGGACATAGTCTATTATTTTCTAACACACTAGTGCACATATACATACATAAAATCAGAATACACATCTGACTCTAAAAGAGATACATAAACCACTGGGAGGATGTAGAGAAGAGACTTGTTTGCCCCAAGATGTGCCTGCATTCTGTAGTGGATGCTGTGAGAATGGAACGTGAATGTAAGATGTGAATAGACCACAGACAGCATACAGTAGATAAGGGGTTTCCTATCTGGATCACTTTTACTTTTTTGCACTGGTGTATGGTGACCATTTCTGTTGATTCCTCTTTCTTATGGTGTCAGTATTGTGTGCAGCCTTAGAGGAAATTAACAACTTCCCTTGAATATTGTCTTTTTATTTCTTTATTATTTTATTCAGTCAAATGAAGTGAATTCTACCAGCATTATCCTTAACAGCATTTCCCTTTAAATATTTCTTAATATGCACTAAGGAAAATTGTGATAAAAGCTACTATATTTAGAAATTCTACACAAAAATGTACAGAACATTGTTGATAGTATAGCATGTGCATCCAAACCAACAACTGCATCAAAACCAGCAATCAAATAAAAATAATTTTCCTTTCATGGTCAGTACAAGTTGAGAATTATTGACTGGGTGTGCCTTCTCTGCCTGCTGACATTTGCCTGTATCTCTTTTATAATTGCAGATCTTAGCCCATTGAAGTCTTTCAGTTTACCTGTAAAGAAAAAAAATTAATGTTTCCCAGTTTCTTTTAATGAATACAATACAGTCTCTGCATTGTATTGATACTTTTCATAACCAGCTGTATTTCTGAGTGCATCTGTTGGTTTTTTTACTTTCTTTACAACAAATGGTGGTTGCCATTAAAGTGTCAAATATTTGACCATTGCTTAATTCTCATTCCCATGATGTTCATTGTTTTTTCAAATGCTGCAGATACCAGAAGTATGGGTATCCACACCTATATCCAGAGAGCAAGGTTGTAAAGGTTTAAATTGTTCTGCTAGCTGAATATGTTACACTTATTTTTATATGTATATTTTAGCCCTAGACTTTAACTGTGGTGGCAAGCAAATAAATGTATAAGGAAGCGGGTGGTATTTGGACCCACTCTACTTCTCTCTGACTCTTTGAGAGGAGAAGATTGACAGTGGCAAGACTTAGAAAAGCAGAAGTGAACAGCTGTGAACATTTCCATTCTTAGTCATCTGAGCTCAGTTGTGCGAGTGCCTTCGAACAAACAAGAAAAGAATAGCTGCATACGAACTGCGTGAGTCAAAGTATAGTGACAGTCTGAGCAGAACTTGAAGGGGTGAAAACCTTCCTATTTTGTTAGTTTTGACGAGATGACATGATTTGTGTGTATTTAATTAAAAATCTTCACCACCATGCTAGGCAATGATAAAGAAGGGGACCCCTGAGCTGCCATCAGAATAATTGCTTCAGGAATGCTCCTTCTGCAGGAGCTGTTTGAAATAGCACACACAGATGTACTTGTCCTTGGCTGGCGAGGCTGCGAATGGATTTCATTGCACTAACTTTAGAGCGTTGTCTTGCATGTATAGGTCAGGGAGCCATTTCATAGCCATTCCAGTTGGGTGAAGAAGTGCTGTTGCGATGGCCTTCTGTGTGGGATTTGGTAGGAAGAGATTGGTTGTTTTGACCATTTTTTAAAGTTGGTGAATTGAGTAACTTTTCTTCTAGATACAGGTTATGTCAAAGACTACTGAGCCTCCAGAGAAGCTGTATAAAACAATAAAATTAAGTGATACTACAGCAGGTACTAAGAAAACAAAGTATAAGAGCTTGTGCTTCTTACATTGATTGTTTGATTTAAAGTGATGTTATACACCCTTCCCTAAAAATAAATGATTTTTCAATTTGCCTGAGATTTATTTAATGTTCACTTTCTTTTGTAATGTTTTCAGTCTTAGAATTACCTTGCATGCTTGACAAAATGATATATTTTGTGGTAGGCCAGCTGAAGCCAAAAGAAAAAGTTCAGAAGGTTATGATATGGTTAAAAATGAGAAGTGAAAACAAACATGTCTTAAGTGCCTCTCTCTCTTTCCGCCTATTTACTTTAAGAAATGGTAATCATCCCATTGTATGGCCTTAGGTGGTGGTGTGTTTGTGCAGCTAAGGGCGTGTATTCTCTTTGTTAAACACACTTTAGAGATTACTCTTCAAATTATGTGGGTGCTATATTTGATTTTATCTGCTATTTGAGTCATGCCACATTTCAGCTGTAGGTTATGTTTTTGTAATTTCTCAGACTTGCCTTTTCCTTTCAACTCTCTACATGTCAAGTTGTAATTAGCAAGATGTGGTGTTGGTGTGTGGTACAATGTTTTTACCAGGTTATAGAAAAAATTATTCTAGGCTTTAGCATGTATGATTCTTATTGTGAAGCAGCTTGTAAGTCTGCTTGAAACTGTCACTTAGGAAACCTTGCTTGGTATTGCTACTTCTTATCTATCTATCTATCTATCTATCTATCTGTGTATCTAGATACAGATAGATATATGAGTTAGTGTATATATGCAGATGTGTGTGTGTTTGTATATATGTGCAGTCTTTCAGATTGTGTCCCTTCATTCACCTGTTCATGATATCCAAGTAGTTAACAGCAGTCTCTCTTTTTTAAAGATTACTGTGAACTGGGAGATCTTCCACCCAGATCCCCATTGGAACCAGTGTGTGAAGATGGCCCCTTTGGGCCAGTGAAAGAAGAAAGGAAACGGTCACCCCATGAGCTTCGTGAGCTGTGGAAGAAAGCCATTATTCAGCAGATACTGCTCCTCAGAATGGAGAAAGAAAACCAGAAGTTACAAGGTTGGTGAAGTTCTTGGGTACTACACCCTACTGCAATACAAGTTCACCTTTTGGTTTTCTCTGTGGCTTTGGCAGTGGACTGCACCAAGCTGTAATGAAATGTTTTAGGAACGTACAGGTAAATCAAATTAGCAACATCTCCCTCAGCACTCATTAGTGTAGGTGACAATGGATGATAGTTTTTTCATTACTTCGCCTTATTATTTGTTTACTTGATCTGAAGTGACACTCTTAGGTTTACCATGGCTGAGGTTTATTAGGCTCGTGCCAAGAAGCTCTTGCAAGGAATTCATCATGATCAGTATCGTAAACTGAATTCTTTTCTACATTCACATCCGCAGGTCCTTGTCTAAGTGTTGGTCATTACAACATTGTGTTTAGCCAGTCTTGAGGCTTAAAGGAAGTTCTGAAAGAGGTGGTTGTGGACTTGGAACTATGGGTGCCTGCAGTAGTACCCACACTGTGCAGGCAAGGTTTCTATAGAGAAGTAATGACTTAGATCAGTCCAAAGGGTGATGAGAAGGAACTCGAGAAATTGTAATTTGCAATTATTCTTAACCACAATTTTTCTGTGAATGACTGAGCTGTGACAAATCCATTTTGGTGGCAATTTTTACATATAAAGAACAGCTGTTACCCAGAATCACAAGTGATTGCCTTTGAGAGCTGCTCCTTTGAAGATATGAATGATGAGGACAGAAATGTTTATCTGGGTGATTCTAGGTGTTCAGGAAGGGAGTAGGCACCTGAACCCTCAAAAGGGGAGGTACCTGGCATGAAAATGGCAATTCTTCATTTTCTTGTGTAAACTTGATGAAGGATTGACTTCCAAGAAGTGTGTAGAGAGAGGGCCCAGCTGTGTGAAAAGGTCAGTACACCAAACTTGAAATCCTTCTTTAAACTCAGGCTAAGACATGCGGCTGGAAAGACAAAACACCTCTTGAATATTGGATATGGCCTGCAAAAGCACTTGGCCCACCTGTAGGCTGTTTGCACCTGGCAGTATAGCTCTTCTGTTTCAACCCTATCTGAAGAACACCTGACACCCGAGTGTCCTAAGAACCCCACAGGTGACAAGCATGTTCCCAGCAATGTACTAGCTAATCCAGTAAAATAAAATATGGCTATGGATACCAAATATACAGAGTCCTTGGCCAGAGGCTGAGACCATCTGGAGAAGAGGTACTGAGAGAAATTATTTATACAATCTCCTCAAGCTTAGAACAGTGCTGTTATAAATGAGCTTCTGTAACATTTTAATGGCATTTAGAAATAAATTTTCTGTGTTGTGTATTTACACTCCTGATATTTTTAAAATTTCTCTTGTATTCAAATTATCTGAATCTACAGCCTGCAGTCAAATTTTTGGCAAGTGCAGGTCATTAATATCCATACACATTTTAGTAAGTTTACCTAGGTGCTCCAATTTTGTCTCCCCAAAAGAAAAAATTGTAAAACCATCACAGATACATTAAGATGAGCATATCTAAAAAGCCAGTTAGTGAATGAATGAGGTGGGTGTTGGCAGAACTGAAGGCCCAGCTGTGCTGTACGCCGTGAAGGGTGAGGAAGTTGTCCTAGGTAGCTGCTGCATGAAGAGCTCAGATGGTGAGACAATACTTGAAAACAACAGATGACTGTGCTGCAGCGAGCACAGCATCTTTACTAGTTGCGCTTATGTGTGATATTGGGAATTATTTAGAATTATGTAGATACTGACACTGGGTAGTGTCAGTATCTAAATAAGCTTGTTGATAAAGGTATATTCTCACCTCAGTCCTCACACACCACATTTTTGCACATAGCATACGAAGACTGAATATAAAGCAGAAAAGTCTGAGAAGTTGCCAAGCACCAGAAAACATTTGTTTGTGGAAGATGAAACATTAAAAGATTTTTCTGAGTTCGTTTTCAATTAGGCTGAAATTTAAATGCCCTTTTTTTAAGTTATATTCATACAATACCATCTGTGTTTTGTGGGTTTTTAATATTCTGATTTATAAATATGTTGGTTTTGACCTGACAAAAATGTGAGAAGTTGAAAAATAGTTTAGATAGACTGAATCACTTTCAGTGTGGATAGGCAGCTATAATTGTATTTCATGGATCTGTAGTTAATCACTGAATTAAAAATTAAGTACTCTGAGATCCGAATCTTGCAAACACTTAGGTAATCTCATAACTCACATGAATAACCTCATTGAATAAAGTCATTCACATATGAAAGCAACTACAGGATGAGGAGGTATACTTCCCAGATATAAACAGTTCTTTTCTTTCTCAGTTTCTAAAATCTAGAAGCTTGTGTAGTCAGTGGGAGTACAGGACAAGATAACCCCTTGTGACTCCCAGAATTCAATAATCTAAAAAACCTTAATTGCAGATACAGCTCTCAGAACAAGTTGAGTTTAGTGTCTTGATAGTGTCATTATGCAATGTAAATTCCAGGCAATCTTTAACTGTTTAGTAAATTTATATAAAGGAGTTGAAAATACAAATAATAGAGAGTTAAATTATCAAAAGATAATATAACAACATTTTAACATAGATTGTCTCAAGACTGAAATGGATAGGAATGATTCTGTGAATTCATAAGTGAAATCCTCCAAAGTAGCAGCAGGCTTATGATATATGGCAGAATGTCCTCAAAATATGAATATCTTGTTACCATTACAGTAATGCATCATCACAACAAAGAAGTACTGACATAATGGCAAATTAATTAATAAACATGATCACTTTATGATACACTATTTCAAAAATTGTGTTATTTGTAGGAGAATTATTTTTTAATTTTTGTTTAATACTGTAGAACCTTTCCAGACTTCTACATATTTTGAACTTTTGCTCTGCTCATTTTTTGCAAGTAGAGAGCTGCTCTTGTCCTGGAACTAGGTGCATTGAGTACTCAGCCACATTACAGCCTAGTTAAAAAATTGAAACCTATTTTGTTAATTTCTCCATAAATTTCCCACTGTTTATGTCTCTCCTTAGTGCTCTCTTTTTAGCTTAGTCTTGGATTCCTTATAGCATTTTCTTTCATCATTTCATCCTTTTAGGACTAAATGACTGACATATTTGTGTCTCATCTGAACTACACCTCTTTTTCTCCTCTTCTATTTTTTCAGTCTTGTTACCTGCACAAATCCATCCACTGGCACAAAACATGCTTTATTATTTAGTTTACATGATTACCATTAATAAATCCTGTTTTCCAGGCACATTATAGTACTAAAATGCCCCCACAGAAAAAAAAACTTAAAAGCTTTACCAAGACTCCCTTTGAAGTTGTCACTCCACTTCTAAACTTTGGAATTACACTCAGCTGCAGAATTGTTTTCATTTCTGCCATGGTTTTTTGATGCTTTCCCAGCTATTGTTTAATTTTTTTTTTAATCCCTTATAGATAACACATGAAGATACAGTGCAATATTCTCATAAATTGTAATGTGGGAAAACCACCAGTACAACAGTGAATCTCTGCTCCAGGAGCTGTGATGATCTAAACTGTCATATTTAAGACTGAGTTATGCATTGACCTTTGTTCCTATTTATTCATTGAGGACTTCAGGAGAGTCGCACATATATGTAGTGCTTATAGCCCTATTTGCATCCAGGGCTCTGGAATTTTCTATACTTGAACTTTCCTTTTTATGTAATCTGTAAATCTGTGAATGATCACCTTTAAAGTAATTTTTTTACTTTGTCATTACTGTTATGGAAATGTATGCATAACAACTAGATGACTAAATTGGGTTTGTGTTTTTATTTGCTGAAGGTCTTCTGCACTGAAGGGCTGGGAAAATGAAAATTCCTGTTATGAAAATCTTATGTTTATTTCATTAGTCATCATCTCTCATGTTTCTTCATATTTAGGAGTTGACTAGCAGTAGGGAATTTAATTTACCTGGCCAAACATAATTAATATTGCATGTAATATCTTTAAAAACCAAACAAACCAATCCAACCCCACAATCACTAATGTTTAAATATGTAATGTTTCAGGTTGGTTGCATGATGAGGTTGTAAGTTAAATTAATCCATTTTACAAATAGTAAACAATATTAACTGCTACATTCATATCACTTTTTAGCATCTGAAAACAATTTGCAGAACAGACGTCTGAAACTTGACTACGAAGAAATCACACCATGCTTAAAAGATGTAACTTTGATTTGGGAAAAAATGTTGAGTACACCTGGAAGGTCAAAGATTAAATTTGATGTGGAAAAAATACACTCTGCTGTTGGGCAAGGTAAACACAGTTTGGTTTTTTGAGTTGTCGAAATGCATGTAAATAGTATCAGAAAAGGAATAGTGTGGCCACTTGATCACTCCTTATAACCAGATTCTCTCTAGTGCTGTTCTCAGGCTGCTGACCAAACAAGTAACAACTTTTGGTACCATCATGGTCATGCAAATGCAAGTACCAGTCCCTTTCAGTGGTAGCTGCAGTTGTATACTGGAGCTATAGCATACATTTTTGAGTAACATCTGCCCTTACAGGAGAGTTGTACGCTACCTCAGTGTATTACAATTGTTGCAATCTGATTTTATAAATTAAAAGTTACAATTAAAGAAAAAAAGCTTGGATAATGCCAATAAATGACTGTGTGAATAACTGAAGAAGCCCTGCATTGTTTTCTGGAAATTCTCTGTTCCAGCCTGTGTACTGTGTCTGTGCACAAACAGTAGGCATGGGTATCTCTGCAGAACTGCCTTTTCTCTGAGTTCAAGAACACTTTATCGCTGCAAACACCACTTACAGTCTTCCTCGCAACTGCAGGGCTGAGCTACCATCCCTATCTCCACTGCACCAAAAGTAATATAACCTAAGGATGTTTATTAAATGTTCTAAGAAATGGGGCTATTACTCAATATTACATTTGCCATGATTGGACCCAAAGGCCTTAGGCTGAGTGCTGTATAGAGCCGATGGTGAAGATGGCTACTCCAAGGAGCTTTTTATAGTTTTATACAAAGCTTTCCAACATGTAAAGAAACTGTCAAGATTTAACCACTGTCAGAAGTTCAATATTTTAAATATTGCACCAGACTATGTGCAATTATACCAGCAAGTTAAACCAAAGTGCCCATTTTAAATGACTGGATAAGTCTAGATTTCTAACAATATCAAATCCTAATATGTTTTGTTATCTTTCCTTGTAAGTTGTATGCTTGAGCAAGTCTTGATTTCTCCTGTGGTTATTGTCCTCCGTATGTTACATGTATACCAAAAGAAAAAAAACAGTCCTAAAAACGTCAAGCTGTGAGTTACTTCAAACTGTAATATCTGGTTCCAGTGCACTATGGATTAGACAGAATACTTTCCCAAGTGAAAGTGCATTGATTTCTTGTGGAGAGGATTTAAAAGTGAGTGAGAGCCTTGTGCTGAATTAATTATACTCTCAGAGCTTTACATACAGTTTAAAAATGAAAGCTATCATTACTTATGTGAAATAGTTAAGTAGCATCCTCCCTCTTTACAGAGAAATAAATTCAAGTTTTAAAACATTTTTATGTGTACCAGTCATTAAGCAAGCTGATAGCAAAACTAGAAATACAATACTTGCCCGCTGATTATCTGCTTCGTGTTGTAGTCTCTATATCACATCTCATTTGTACCTATTTATATTTTTGGTACGTGTGCATCCCGCCTTCCTAAAACATACTCGTAACAACAGAATCCATGCTATGTTGACAGTGAAAACTGTCAATTAGTTCTATTGCAGTGCTTTATTGTGTACTTTGCATGGAAAAATGGGAGATAAACATACAACTTTTCAGAGACAAGTATTGCAATTCTTGATGCCTGTTCTAGTGCTTCTCAGACTAGATGTAAGCATTAATCTTAGGCAGCTCATGGTGTTTCTTTCTGCCTTAAATCTCTCCTGTTATGGTGCTGATGTCTTTTATTGGTTGAGGAAGTAAAAGCCTTGTAGTTTATCTACTTCTGTAGTCCACTGGAGGTAACCAATAGGGATCTGCCTGCCTGTGTAGCAGATAGGGATCTTCAGTTCCTTAGTCCTGTTAGCTCAACTATAGCAGAATCCTCAGTAGGAGTACAAACTACTGTTTTAATTGCTTTCTCTACTCAGGAGTACCACGTCACCACCGTGGGGAGATATGGAAGTTTCTAGCAGAGCAATACCATCTGAAACATCAGTTTCCAAGTAAACAACAACCAAAGGACACACCTTATAAAGAACTCCTAAAACAACTAACTTCCCAACAGCATGCAATTCTTATTGACCTAGGTAAGTACAGTAGTGGTCTGAAATTAAAACAAGGGGTTTATGATCTCTGTAAGATACCTAAAGAAGGTAACACACAAAAAGCCTTTCACTGTTTAATAATAGGTTGTTGGTAAGAACTGCTTTTAATCTGGTGTGAGAAACCAGGAGCTGATGCTTTTCCAAGAGGATCACAGCTCTTGTGTGTGGGATAATCCCACACTGAACTCAGTATTCATTATGCTCTTTCCTAATAAAGGCAAAGAATCAATGTCTTCCAGAGCACAGCACTGGCAGTTTGGTTCTGAGGAGCTGTGTGGGGCAATTTAAGAAGTGCATTATCACTACATTTGATTAAAATGCAATGAAAAACTCCATCAAAGGAAATTATGCACTGCAAGTAACCAAATGTCATATGAAGGAATGCTAAAAATTTATGGAAAAAGTTGTACTTGGTCTGATCTGAATGATTATTACCCTTTGCATTATTTTCTCTTACATCTTTTCTGTAAAGCAGTAGTACAGAATTATCCCATCATAATTCTGCTCTTTATAACTACTCAAACAGTATTTAAGCATTTTTCACTGCTAATGAATGTACCCCCTTTCTTACCTGATGAGGAAGGATTACCTATACCCAGGGCTGTCTGGGAGCACACATTTATTATTTATTAAAGACTCAACGTGCTGACTGTCTTCAGTGGGTACTAAACTGTGAGGAGATTTGCCGAGTTTAGATGGTGACTTAAGCTTTAGATGACAAAGAGGGTATTTTCTCTGTTTCTGCAACACTTAGTAAAGTGAGTCAAAATACCAGAGCAGTGCATAGAAAATACATAGGAATGAGAAGGAACAGGTGTGTTCCTGCAGAAAGTGGCGTGACCGGAGGTGGGAAAGGGTGGTGGTGGATGTCACCTTCACTTTCCCCTACTTGGCAGACCTGCCTGCTTTCAGCTTGGCACTGGGAAAGTAACAGGCCAAGGAGCCTTAATGCCAGCTGGGAATAGGCAGTGGATGTGTGCAAATTGTTTCCCTTCACACTTTTCACACCAGATCTAGGAACTCCCCATGACTGAGCAGTGCCAGACAACAATCTTTTGTGTTTGAGAGAGACATTTATATGCAGCCAGAGATCATTTGCTAGCAAATACCTATTGGTCCACCACAGCTGGTATTGGTAGCCCTGGCAGTAAAGGGTGGGACACTGAAGTGGTTCAGTAAGAGGCAAACAGTTTTGTGCTGGGTCAATTAATTGAACACCTTCAGCAGAGGGATGGTGCTGGGATGACTCCTGGACAGTAGGGAGCACTATCAGTCTGAGCTTGGTTGTCTCACATAGCAGACTGGGGCTTACTGGCTTGGCAAGCTGTTTATGTTTTCTGCCTGGTTCTGCGTACAAATACTTTCTCATCTTAGCCATGTGCTCTTCTCGTAGAAACAAATGACTGCATGTGTTGGCAAATTGGTAACTTCGTGGTGGTTTTCATGCAAGGTGTTGTTTTTGCCAGGGTGCTCTTTGCCAGCCCATTAGCTGAGGGAGGGATTGGGTCCTGTCATAACCATAAGATGAATTAGGAAGCTGAAGACTTCCTAGTGATTCACATTGAAATAGAGCTGTGCTGCACGGTAACTGACAGCATAACTGGATAGGCAGCTAGAAGGAATTTGCATGTTCTGCCTTGCATTCCTTCAGGCTATCAGAAGCATTTTCTTAAAAATCTTTAAGAATCCTTCTGAAAGCATGCACTTATACCTTGAAAGAAAAAAACTATGTTCTTGCAACATGTGGTTGTAATACCTAAAAACCTTTCCCAAATTAGGCTAAATAGGTCTTGTTGATACAGTATGAGCCAAAGCTGTAATAGCATTGCTTGCACTTCGTTGAATTGATGCATCCTGAGATGTAAATAGTGCTTCCTGAGATTGACGCCAGCAGTGTGCATGTGGATGCAGGGCTAAGGTATAGCAGCTGCTTTACTGGCCCAGTTTACATGTCACAGTGCTATCAGTGTAGGAAACCATCCATCACTGGGTGTTTGCTGAACATGGTATAAAATTATGTTTTGTTTTATTGCATCTAAAAAAAATAAAGTAGTAGGTACTTACTCTCACATTCTGGGCCTCTAGAGGTATCACAGTTCATTTAGAGTCTCGTTTCAGCAGGGCCAGAGACCTTTGCTCCAAAATAAAGGCTAAAATTCTTAGTTAACTCAGAGCACCCAGAAACACATCAGCTTGTGAGTTTAGCAGTTCTTCTCCTCCTCCATTTACTGCTTTTTAGAACTTCTTCGCATTTTTATTCTTGCTGAGTTTGTAACTCTTTTTCATGACTTACGTGAAATGAGCTTTGCTGGCTGAGTGAGGCAGTGCAGGTCTGCCTTTAGACTGTGCTGTAGAAACTTGTCCTTCAAGCAAAGGAATGCAAGCTGCTTCTCATTTGAAAGCTAGAAATACTTCTTCTGTAACATTCAACTCTGACACCCTGGCCAGGGAGACCTACTCAGGACTGAATGCCATGTCCCATGTGACAGGCTACAGCAGCTACCAGATGGCGGAAGGACTCTACCCCGGGCTTTGTCTTGAAACAGGAGTTCTGATATTATCTGGCAGCACAGCAGCATTCCAGAAGCTAAAGGGTGGGGTGGTATTTAACAAGTGGGCAACCAGAAAACAAGTTCTACTTAATACTAGAACAAAAGAGGTATTCAAATTTCAAAATACCTCTGTTGAGGTATTTCAGAGGAAGTTTGATAGGGGGAGGGTTTTTTCCTAAAAGTGAAAAATTTGCCTTTGGAAGATTTTTTTAAAAAATCTGTAAAGGTTAAAGGTTAAGTCTTTAATGTCTTTGTTCACAGAATTAGAGTGGTTGAGATTGGAGAGGAGCTCTTGAGATCATCTAGTCCAAATACCCCTTGCTCAAAGCAAGATCTGCCCAGGCTGCCTAGGATCATGTTTGCTCAGATTTTGAGTATGTCCATAGATGGAGACTTCACAACCTCTTTGGGCAGCCTGTGCCAATGTCTATCCACCTTTACAATTAAAAAAAAAAAAAAAAAAAAAAAAAAAAAAAAAAGGTGGAATTTACTGTTTTTCAATTTGTGCCCACTGCCTCTTGTTGTCAGTGAGCACTACTGGGAAGAGCCTAGTTCCTTCTTCTTCATTCCCTTCCACTGGGTATTTGTGCATCCCCCTGAGCCTTTCCTTCTCCAGGCTGAACAGTCCCAGTTCTCTCAACCTCTCTTCATAGAAGGGATGCTCCAGTCCCTCCATTATCCTAGTGGCCCTTTGCTGGACTCTCTCCAGTATGGGCATATCACTTTTGTAGTGGGAACAGAGAACTGGACACAGCAGTCCAGATGTGGCCTCACCAGTGCCGAGTAGAGGGGAAGGATCACCTGCCTCCAAATGCTGGCAGCACTCCCAATGCAGCCCAGGATACCATCAGCCTTCTTTTCTGCAAGGGCAAATTGCTGGCCCATGTTCAACCTGCTGACCACCAGGACCCTCGGGTCCTTTTCTGCAAAGCTGCTTTCTGGATGGGTGGCAAATGCTGGTGCATGCATTTGTTCCCTCCAGGTGCAGGATTTTTGCACTTAACTTTGTTGAACTTTATGAAGTTCCTGGCAGCTTATTTCACCAGCCTGTTGAAGTCCCTCTGAATGGTAGCAAGTGTATCTCTCACTACTCCCAGTTTTCTATCATCTTCAAACTTGCTGAGGGTGTGCTCTGCCCCATTGCCCAGGTCATTAGTGACCCTCCCTAATAAGGGATCACCTGGAACAAAGGCTCCAGGCACCCTGTCATCAAGGGCAACTGACAAAGGTTGGTTAGCATCAGCCTTACCAGCCAGCAGCAGTACCCTCACATTTGCAGGAGTCCCCTGCTGATCCTGGACAAAGTCTCCATATGCTCATAGCTCAAGGAAACAAAGCCCAGAAATGGCTGTACAAAGGGCTGTGTCTGTTGGCTGCCTCCATTAGCTGTGCTCTCACATAATATGTATATAGCATATATCGTAGCTTATATATAGCTACACAATTCCTGGTATGGTACAGGCTGCAGAAAAAAAAGAAAAAGGCAAACTGAGTTTTTACTCACTGAGTAAATGTTGTGGGTCAAACTGATTGTGTAAGTTACCTGGTTGGTTTGGTTTGTTTTTAGGACACCAAATGCTGTATGAAAGTTTACAGATAAGCCAGTCTGGGGTGAAAGCCATCATCTTGTTCTAGAACTGGAGGACTAGAAATGGCTCTGTTGTGCTCTTACAGCTCTACAATTAGTATAGTTTACCTTAGGCTGGGATTTATAGAGACATGAAGAATAGAGACAAAGCCCATTGCTAGCAAGAGAAAATTTTGCTCTGACATCTGAGTCCCACTCTCCAAGCACTTGTCATTTGTGTTGGTGTTCATGGGCAGAACAACCAACCCCATGTAAAAGGGGATTTTTCTATCATGTTGGTGAAATGGATCAGCACATGCAGAAGTCTGAGCTTCATGGTGCAGGAAAGGAGGAAGGACCCGTAAGACTTCTAGGGACCAAGGCAAGGAGAGATGTGACAAGAGACACATTTACATGAAAAAGACAAAAAGAAAAAGTAAAGGGAAGGGGGCTCAACCCAAGTAGATCAGATGTTCTAAGTCTGTGCCTGGATCCTAATAGTTGTTTAAAAGCTAACACTTTTTAATCAAGAAAGAACTGGGTGACTCTTCAAGCCACTGAATCAAGTCTGTCACTATTACAGACGACCAGGTGCTACAAGCGCTTTAATAAACTGGTCAGGGACCAGTCTTAAGAACCAGGTATTCACTGTTCCAAACAACAGGTCTTCCCCACCCCCTGACAGTTTCTAAATTAACTTCACAATGACTGTAACAACACAGTGGTAGAGTGGAAGAGTCAATTGCTTTGTACTGTTAACTTTCTTATGGTCTTCCTGTGGGTTGGCTCAAAATCTACTTCTCAAAAGAATCCACATTCTTGAAAGACTCTTTAATTTGACAGTGTGACAAGGGTTGGAGAGTTTTGTTGTTTATTTTTTAGTTTAGGTCACTAACTTCAGCTATTTTCACAGGGCGTACATTTCCGACACATCCATACTTCTCAGCACAGCTGGGAGCTGGGCAGCTGTCACTCTACAATATTTTGAAAGCCTATTCACTTCTGGACCAGGAAGTAGGATATTGCCAGGGCCTTAGTTTTGTAGCAGGAGTTCTACTACTTCACATGAGTGAAGAAGATGCTTTTAAAATGCTGAAGTTTCTCATGTTTGACATGGGCCTGAGAAAACAATATCGTCCTGACATGACAATTTTACAGGTATGATTTCATTTTTTTTAAGTAAAGGATGCTGCTGCTAAATAATAATAATGCAATACAGCTAGCATTGTCAAAACCTAAACTTAAATTGAGTTCTCAAAAATAGGGAAGGATAATCTAGGAAAAGAATACATCATCTTAAATGCACTATTTTCAAATCAAAATACTTCTGGGGAAACTACAGAAACCATAAATAAGAAGACTTCTATTGTGTTCAAATGAGGTTCAAATGATCCTGCAAATGAGCCTGTTGTAGGCTCACAGGTGACCCATCCTGTGTCTTTTAGGTGGCTTCCGAGTATTTCTTGTTTTCACACAATTTTATCCAAACATCAATTGACAAATATCTTTCTCTGTTTCTGATAAGTATGAAGCATGGACTTTGCTATTATGAATGTCAAAACATGTTGATCTTTAGTCTCTTGCTCTTATTCCATGCAGATCCAGATGTACCAATTGTCTCGACTTCTTCATGACTACCATAGAGATCTCTATAACCACCTAGAGGAACATGAAATTGGCCCCAGCCTCTATGCTGCTCCCTGGTTTCTCACCATGTTTGCCTCCCAGTTTCCCCTTGGATTTGTATCCAGAGTGTTTGGTAATTATTCATAAAACTTGTCTCTGTTCTTTCTGAAGTCTTATATTTGGAATCTTGTTATTAGGAACAGCATTACTATCCAATCTGTTTCAGACACCCAGGAGAAGTATTTTGCTTACTGTGAGCAGAAGAAAAACAACAGAGATCATCCTATGGAGTGTGCAGTATTTCAGGAAAACTGGAAGAGAGAGGAGAAAAGTAAACAGCAGTCCCTAATGTCTTTTCATCCTTATTGTTACCCCACCTTGTAACCACTTTTAGAGAGGATGTAAAATTTGATGCCATGAAGGCAGGCATTGTGTTATAACAATGACACTCCAACACCAACAATGAGTTACTTTCAAGCTGAAAAGAGATGTAACAAAGGCGTCATCTGAGAAATATATCCATTTACTCCACTGTCATAATTTCCAGCAGTCATTATCATCATTTCTAGCAGTGTCAGCAGAAAATTAGCTTGAGGGGTATGTTTTAAAGCACACACAGAGATGGCCTTTGCAGTGTAAATGCAAATTGCAGAAATATAAGATGTTTAAACTAGTGTTTCTTATCCTGACAATTTTAGTTCCAAAATGTTTGGAATCATTGGGGATTTCGTTTCTAAAGTCACTTCTGTTGCCTATTTTTAGAATCTACAGAAGCTCTCTTTTTAAATTAAATTCCAGTTAAGAATTTACCTTGATGCTATCTTCTGGATGTATATTTCATAGATTGTTTGGTGTTTGAGAAGATGCTTTGTTTCCTTTTCAGTTGTTTGTTTTTCAACTTCATTATGTGGTACTGGATTGTCCATAATGAGCGGGGTGGATTGGAGCTTTCTCCCCAGTTCTTCTCTTCTAATGAGAAGCCAGTTTCATTTTCTTTAGTCAGTCTCATTTAAGAGATGCAATGAAGAAATTATTTATTAGCGCATTAATATTGACACTTTCCTGACTTAAAAACAATATGGTCCTGTCTACCACAAAGAGGAATATAGAGCTCAAGAAGAACCAACAAGAATCCTGGCTGGTTTCTGTTTAAGGGCATGCTAAAAGTAAAGCTAGAAGAATTTCCAGTGAAAAGGATGGTGTGTAGGAGCTATATGTCCCATGATTAACATCCAAACTCTAGGAAAAACAGCATGCTTTTTTCCTGGAAGGTTAATGTACATCAACAAGTATGTAGCTGACAGTAATAATCTGTAGGAATCAAATGAAGTGCTGTATACAAGTGTCATATTCTGAGTTTATAATCAGTTCATCTTTTTGTTAATCTTTCATAGTATTGTACATGGTAAGAAGGGTCTTTGAATGGGACAATTGACTGCAGTGAGGTTATAAAAGTGCCTTGTGTATTCAGTATGTTTGGATTTCTGCCTTAATAGACAGATTAGTACTTTATCTGTCATTGGAGGATTGTAGGGCTTTAGAAAACAAAGGCTTTGCGTTAGAACAGAAGGTATAGATACGTGGTCTTCACACGTCTGATTTTACATCAAGAAGAGAAAAGCACGTGTGAAAGAAACTGTTGCCTCTTAAAAACCTCTGATGTTTTTTAGAGAGAAAGTTCAACATGACCAACACTTGCAGTTTTTAATGTTTTCAAAGTATTTAGTAATTTCCTTAAAACAGAATTTACTGGAGCTATGTAGGATGAGAACACTGGACATTTTTTTAAATTAGAAAGTAAAATCTCATCCTCACCCATACTAAAGACTCTGAAACACAACTTTGAACAAAAAATACTTGAGTTGTTACTCTGCCATCAGCTGTCATTAGCAGCATGGCAAGTTAGGATCCAGTCATTTTTGACCTATGTCTTCACACACTTTTGCAGAATATACGTATATAGATTTTCGTTGCTCACTTATAAGAACCCTTGGGAGGAAAGAATGTTGATGCTGAAGTAGGTGATGTATAGGTTACTAACAGTCTGAGATTGCACTGCCATTTTCTAACATTATCTCTCAACCCTTGGTGTTTGAAACTAGCCCACTCCTATTTAATGATACAATTGTTACAGACCATTCCTTTGGATTTCCATAGAGTGTGCTTTTTGCAGGCATCTGACAGGCAATGTGTAGAAGAAGTGGGTTAGACTGTTTTATGAATCAAGTAACAAAACTCCTTTTTAAGTTTTTATTTATCTGTCCAAACTTTCAACACTTCTCCTGAGCAGGAACTGATGAAAGTACGGGGTTAAGAAAGATGTGTTCTTTAGTACCCCTGCTTACTTATTAATAGAGGAGAATTGATAGAATAGTGTTTATTTTGTTTCAAGATTGTAGATAAAGCTTAATTTTTTTTAATCCTATAGGCTGCCAGTCATGCTGACATTAATTTGGGTACCTTCACTGTATTGTTGTTGGCTGGGATCCCACTTAACATGAAGCATGGGGAGTGGATAACAAACAGGTCTTTGTTAAGTACTTGCTGTTTTACATGAGAGAGGGGTTTCAGCCATGTTTTAGTAGCTCAGTCATACAGACATTCATTCACAACTTTTAGGTCACCTTGAGTTAATCTGCATGTCATTAAGGGGCAGGTGCTGAATCATAAAAACTCTTTCTTTTTAGCTCTGCTTTTTTCACTTTGTTTCCTAGCTGATCTTCAGTATTTCCTGTCCTAATATAGAGCTTTCCCTATGAATCATTTTCCCATAGTTTTGAGTTTCAATAGAGAATTGAGGCAGATGCCTGCTCTGTTACCACTTTTTAATCATTTCTGCCGTTGGAGTTCACATTCAGCTCAACACAGAGCTGAAAAATGTTACACTCTTTTGGGACAAACAGTGACAAAGTGTGAGGTTTATGGTTAGTTTTTACTTGTACTTTTCTTTCTTGGAGAGAGTGAAATGAGTTATGGCTTCAACATTGCAAGCTAGAGTGTTCAAGAGTGGAATTTCATTATGATACAAATTTGGAAATAAGAGTTTGGTTTTACTAAGAAAGGCTGTTAACAACTGTTTTCATAGGTTCTTCACTATATCAGAGTTACCTGCAGTTTTGCTAGCAGTTGTTTCTCATACAGCATGTTTGGTTTTTTCTATCTCTTTTCTTCACTCTTCTTTTTTTTTTTTCTTTTTTGTTTTTTCTTTTTTTTTTTTTAATATCAAGACATACTTTTTTTTTTTTGGTGTCACTGTGCTACTTTATATGTGATTGATTGTTTTTGTGGCTGCATTCACAATCCAAAGCAGGGAAAGAACAAGAGAGAAGTCCTTTCAAAATAAATTTATATTTAGGAAATATGATAAAACCCCGCAGTATCTTCTGTTCCTTTTTCACCTCCATCAGTATTGTTTCATTTGTTAGGTGTTTCTGTCTGTAGCACCGCGAGTCCCTCAGTGAAACCAGGAGCAGATTCTGAGTTTTAGTAGAAGAAAAGTCAAATGCAGGGCAATGCTGTTTATACAGATTATTGCAGATTTATATTTCTTTACTCTATAAATACATAGGCACTTTGTAAAGGAAAAGAAAGAAAGGGCATTACATTGAAAGGTCACTATATATTGTGGTTTCAGTGTGCTTGGCATGCCAGGTGCTGTCATTGCAGGGCCACCTGCAATATTTACACTTAAGCCGTGTGACTAAGATTTCAGGGTACTTATTAATATAGTTATTAGCATACTAACAGAAGTGGTTGAGACACATACTAAAAATAAACACATGCACCTGAAACTTGAGGCTACTGGAAAGTGTGCATTTAGCCTCATGTGCTCAGTGTTGTATTGTGGTTTTGTGGCTTTCTCCACCAGATGAGAGAAGAACAGAATTTCAGATCTTCAGTTGTGTCTTCAGGTGTAGGTTTTTCTCCCTGTAGTATTATGATTTTTATAGGGCATTGGGGTTAGATTTCTATTCAAATTTATATTCCTATGAACATCAAGACAGCCCACTAAACTATTACATGCTCAAAAAGTGGCAACACTTATAAACTTGACCACCTAGTTCATTGGAGACTTAGCTTAAACTTGGATTGCTTTTTTTTTTTGTGAAAACTCAGTAAACAAATTGGTAAGTGATTGTGTTAGTCAAGTGTGCTATTCAGAGTAATAATCTTGATCCTATAAAACTTTTAAAGCCATAGCCAAAAGCACATGTCCGGCACAGTGTATCTAGCCTCTGGGTCACTCCTATGAGAAGTTGTTGTCCTTGGACAATTTATTGTTTTAATATTCTTGTCAAAAGATGTGTTTGCCTGATATAATCTGTTTGTTCCTTGTTTTCACAGATATGCTCTTTCTTCAAGGATCAGAAGCTATATTTAAAGTGGCTTTAAGCCTTTTGGGAAGCCACAAGCCCTTGATTCTGCAGCATGAGAATCTAGAAACTATTGTTGATTTTATTAAAAGCACCCTCCCCAACTTGGGTTTGGTACAGATGGAAAAGACCATTAGTCAGGTATGAAATAAACCAAACACATGAGAGGTGTGCAAAGGAATGCTCTTATTAACAAGTTCTCGACAGAAAAACCAGAACAGCTACTTCAAGCTGAGAACTCTCTTGTAGTTTGGAAGATGTTGAAAACTTTTGGAAGCAGATGACTTGTAAGCTGATTTAGTAGCTTTGTATGGTATTGTAACCATTGGTTACTGTCACTTTATGAAGCCTTTAGTGAAAATTACTTTAATTTTTTTTTTCACCAAAGAATCTTGCCCTCCAAGTCTCATTTCAGAAGCAAGAATTGACTTACAAGAGCCTCACAGATGTTAACCTTACTTAATGAAATTAGAAGCCTGCCTACATTGACTCTGTCTCTACTGGCTTTTATGGTGCTGGCCCAGTATGTAACAGCACCTTACATTCTGTCAGGAGTACATGGGGCAGTGTAGACTCTTGCAGTGAGTGGTGAGTCTAGACAGCAAAACCTGGAACCCTTGATACAATTTTTTTAAACAGCAGACAAGGAAAATGGTGCGATGTTGCTAAGTTAGCAGAATAGTCCAGATGATACCTATGGAATTTGAAAAAAATCACAAATTATTTCAATTAAGGCTTGCCTGTTTAAAAACCCTAGATGTTGTTACACTTGACATCTAAACAGCAGCAGGCAAATAGAAGATGGGCTTTAGCCAGTTTTTCTGAAGGCCCTTTGTGGTCCAGAACATAGGGGCTGTACTGTGCAGAACTGCAGATGCTGACAGCCCCCCAAGGGCTGCTGGAGATCCAAGCCCATGGCTTGATGAAGAAAGCAGCAGCACATGCTCTGCAGAGGGCCGGCGAGGGGCTCCCTCCGAGCCCTGGCAGCAAAGCTTTCAGGGACACACACTCACATTAGGGCCAGAAAAATTGCTCCTAGTGCTTACTGTCAAAGGAAGGGGATGAGAACCTGAAAGTCTGTGCAAGGGGAAGGAAAGCAAGGAATTTCCAGGGGGTGAAGTGGGTTGTATGTTACCTGCCAGGCTGAAAGACTTGCAGTGCTTAGGTGACCTGCAGAAAACCATGTGCTTTGAGTGGAGGGAGGGAGGGATGCTCTGTTTAGGCAGCTCTGAATGCTCTAAATTTAAAGTGGGTAGGTAGAAGTGAGTTGAAGGAAGAGCAGTTCCCCCACTTTGATCAGGGCTGACTTTGAAGAGAGCAGCTGTTTGACCAGCCCACAGTCCATACAGAGGTCCTGGGTTAGTCCCCATGCTCCTCGTCCTTCTGCAGCATGGCCTTTGGTTGCCTTAACATGCCTTCAGTTCTCTAGGTTTCTAGTCAAAATTTTATTTCCCTCATGTTTCCCTCCTTTCAGTTTTGATAGTCTGGTTATGACAGCAGGGATTTCCCTCCCTCCTCAGGAGTACAGAGCCTAGAAGTGGTAGAAGTCATGAGAGGAACTAACATTCTGCCCTGCTGAATTGCACTGCTTGTCTTATTGAAATTTCAACAGGGTGTCTCTTCCAGAGATGCTCAGATTCACAGAAAATTTAAATTCCCTATGTGTAATCAAACTCAAATTAAAATTGTATTTTGGCTGTCTGTGCTTAGATGCTCAGTATATATGTTTCTGCTGCTATTTATGAGATAATTTTTTATTGTGACATGTGACAGAAACATTTCATAAACTGATGTTTTCTTTAACCAACAGTTAAAGTTTTGTAGACAGAGCAGATAAATAAAACAGGCAATCGTTCCTGTTACTTTTAACAGGTATTTAAGGTGGGATTTGGTATTTTACTCATTTTCAAAATTAATAAAGTACAAGAGGTTTAAAAATTAAGAATAACACTGGAACTTTCTTGTTGGGCTATTTTTCAAATACATTTAAAAATCAACTTTTATTTCTTCTATGTTCTGTGATTGGCACACTTGTCCTTTTATATACTGCCTTCTTCAATGCTTTTAGAGGAGATTGGAGTCATAATTAAGAATAATTTGAAGGGAGATGCTTGCCAGAACCTAGAAAAAAGAAAAGAAAATAGTAGTTTTTTTCCTTTGGGTCACTCTGCACATCAGTTTATTTCTCTGCTTTTAAAATAAAAGGTTTTTGTAATGTTCATGTGTAAGACTGAGCGTTCATTTCAGTGATTTGTGGTTAACTATAATAGAAATCTAGTCTGATGTTACGTAATGTTTTTGTTAAGCGTGTTAGTGTAAGTATAGATAATTTCATTTTCTTTCAGCCTGTAAAAATACTATAGAATCATAAATAAAGATAGCAAAGTCTACTGTTTTTCATTTAAAGCTTTTATTTTACTTAGCCTTCCACTTGTACATGTGGCAGGTGGGTTTGGACCACACTTTTTCTGAAGTGACAGCTAATTCCGGGTATGTCTAGAAGGGTTTATGTTAAACTGAGATGTATTCAGTTTGAAAAGGGGAATACCCTATGAAGTCCATACCCTTGGAACCTTTAGTATAAGTAGTTTTTGCTGAAGTCAGGCAGCAAATCAGTAGCAAAGTAGATCCAATGCCAATGTATTGCACTTTACTGCCTCAATCTTGCCATTTCCACAATAGGAAATGCAAATGCCAAAAACTAAGTCCTTTTTTTGTATGCATTGATTAAATATCTAAGTCTAGATCTAGATCAATAGGTTTTAAATCATTGAAAGAGCAATGTTTTTGATCTGCACAGCACCTAATAATATTTTTTATATACAACAGGTGTTTGAAATGGATATTGCCAAACAGTTGCAAGCTTATGAAGTTGAATATCATGTGCTTCAGGATGAGCTTATAGATTCATCTTTAAATGACAATCAGAGACTGGATAAATTAGAAAAGGCAAACAGTAGCTTGCGCAAACAAAACTTTGATCTCCTGGAAGAATTGCAGGTACAATTTATATTTCATATATGATTAACATTCTAATTTTCTAATTTATACACCTTTTCAGAAGAGTCCTACACCACATCACAGGAGGGATTGGTGCTTGGTCTAGTGAATTTAAAATGTAGCCACTTAAAAGTTTTATTTAGTTTAGCCCTCAAAGTTTATATGCAGAAGAAATTCTGAGAGTGGAATGGTTAGAGCAAAAATATCTCCCAACTGACCCATACAGAAGCTTGTATTAACCTGCAGTTCTTTGGTATAAAATTTGCAGATTTGGTAACCTTCTAATTTCATTACTTGCATTATATTCTGAGTTTAATTTTCCATAATTTCTAAAGTATTTTATATGTATTCATGTATCTCAAAAAATAATTTAAAGGTGGTTTCAGTCATTAATGAATTTACCTTTTTTTCCCTTCCCATCCTTTCTCCCATCCTTTTTACTTTGATAGGTGGCTAATGGAAAAATCCAAAACCTTGAAGCTACAGTAGAGCTTTTATTGACTAATGAAGGCAAACTGAAGCAGTCCATTCTCACTCTCGAGCGGGAGCGAGCAACTCTGCTGAAAGCTGTGGAAGAGATGCAAAAAAAGCTGGGTGATACAGATGGGAAGCCTCTACTTTCTAGACAAGAACACATGGATGGTGACTGACGTGTACAGCTGTAACAGAGCAGAGAAGCTGAGCAAGAAACAAAGGGAAGAACTGAGTCATTTTGTCATGATCCATGGGGATTTGACATTGTTATGTTCATTGTACATGCCTTACTGTAGCAAAGCAAGATACGGGCATGGCGGCTTTCCATATCAGAGAAGCTGGTTCCTTGGGGAAAAGACTTCTTAGTGTGTAGAAATACTATGAAGAGTAAGATGCCACATAAGAAATAGTAAACAGGAGAAACTTACTAGTGCGTGCAGTCATACACAATACACTGTAAATACGGTATGGATTCCTCAATAAGTGCTTCTAAACCTAAGTGCTTTGGGTTTGTCATATTTTTTTTTTTGTCTGGATCACCACCATGTTAAGTAGCACATCCTTTAGAAGGTCTTTTGAAGAAATACATCAGTGTAAAACCTTTGAATGGATGACTGCCCCATTGCAGCTATGCAGTGGTAACTTACAGGGTGATTTGTGATTGGACTTGAGATTTTTGACAGTGTATTTCCCCTACAACTTGGCTGGGTTCTGTTAATTATGTTGTTGACGCTTCAGAAAACTGCTTCCTGATGCTTGAAGCTGTCAATTCATTGGACTCCAGGGAGCCGGACATTATCATATGGAGCTATGCATAACTGGGGGATTGCCTTCCTTTTTTTTAAATATGTTGGTTTAGTATATTTCTTGTTTGACAACCATTAATCTAGTGTATTGTTAGTTGGCATTATCTGATAAACATACTGTATATAGTAACTACATTATTCTTAACAAAATATACTGACATTAATTTGGTGAAGCCTGTGACTCTTGCAGCATCATTCAAGGATTTATATTCAGACTCCTCAAATTTCATCTTATTTATTTCTGATCTGCTGTGTGATGTAAAACATCTTCTTGCTGAGAAACTAATGTCTACCATCATTTTTTTTCCCTTTATTTGCTACTCTGTGCCCACCCATCCTCTGAGAAATGTTGAGACTTTTTCTGAAGAAGTAGAGTCATTTCAAGAGCTTCATGGTGTGCCAGATATGCTTAAACTGTTTCATAAAGGGTATGGAATTTCTAATTAGGACACCATTCTTTTTGCAATGCATATTTCAAATAAGATTATGTAAATAAAAAAGTAAGTTTCACTTTCCTTAATGCAAAAGTAGTTTGCAAGCCAGTCAAAGCAACACTGTGCAATAATACTCATGGATAAGCTGTTGTTCGGGTTTGCTTCAGAATTAGGAATATTGCCATATTTTTGTTCAGTTCCCAAGCACAGAGTTAGTAGGCACTGGTGTTTTGTTATAGTGGAGAGTCATCCAGGATGTGATTTTTATATCTTTCGTTCTTGCAAGTCCACTTTGTATTCATTTAGTATTGAAATTCCACATACATCAGTTATTATTAATCCATTTACCTCTTAAGCTTGTTGTTTTTAATTTGGAAATCCATAGTGGAGCTTACGCTTCATGTTTAAAATCTTGTCATAATGGACCTCATACTGTTAGAGCACTCAGTAATGTTGCATTTTTACATCATAGTGTCATAGTTCAAACACTGACTTTTTAACAGGAGCAATAAAAAAAATAATAATAATCTATGCCTACATCTATGTTGTTACATTTTTTGACATTGAAAAACAAAACCACAGTTGGTGGGGTGCCATTTCAGGACTGTGTGAGACTTCCCCTAAAAGTACAGTACCACCTACAGTGCTTGTTAATTTCCATCCAGCTCCCTGGTACAATAAAACAGTTGCTTCTATATAGTTAGAAAAGCGTAAAGATGCTTGTTATCTATTTACCAGTCATGCTTTCTGAGAACAGTGACTCTAGTTCTCATCTGAGTGCACTTAGTAATGGACTTACACAAATTCTCAGTAAAAGGCTTTGGACTAGAAGCTGGAGGGAAGTAATACCACTTAACAAGTTCCCAAGTTCGTAAAAGCTCAGGGCTTTTCCTTCCAGAAGTATGAGAAAGAAGTAATAGAGCCCAGAGTATGCTGTAGCTGAGCATCCTTAAGAATGTGTAAAATTAGATCTCCTGTTTTCTGAGTACCAGAAATTGTCATCATATACTGTCTTCCATATGAATAGTAATTTCTGATTCAGAGAATATTTTTTTAAAAAGCCACCTGCAAATCCATACATTGAATCCCTCAGCAGAAATAGCAAATGAACCACTCCCGTAAAATCGAAGTTGAAACAATCAACATTTTCTCCATATCACTTCTACAGATAAAAATCCCCAGCAGTGATGCTTAATCTTTGAAGAAAAGAAAAAACAGTGAAGGAAGGAAGGAAGGAGTTCATCAGTATGTGCAACTTAGGTTTCCAAAGGTGCATGACAAAGACAGCAAGGGGTACAGTGTAAGCATGCTAGTGAATTACCATGGATGCAGTAGTCCAGAGAGAGGTTAGCCTGAAATGTGGAAAAACGAATGTTGGCATGTGCAGCAAGAAAAAGGCAGGCTCTCTGAAACTTTGCACTGAACAGTGCTGCATGGGTGGAGGACCAGCTGTGGTGTGTTGTGGTCACCCATTTCTGGTCTGGTATTCCTCCAACTAGTGCAAGTGATAGTTTGTGGTAGGTACCTGGGACTCCCTGAGCTTCTGGCTGTTTGATGTACTTCTATATTTTGCCCTGTTGTCTATTTCCAGAAATCATTATTTAATACAGAATCTGAGAAATGATACAGTGCCTATCGTGGGAAGATCAAAGCACTTTCATAAAGGCACAAATTCCCTTATTCAGAGTGAGAATTGAGTCACAAAAAAGTGCAATGATTTGCACCAGATATTTCAGTTTCTCACTGGTTGCTGACATCCAGTGCAATCCAGATGTTCTAAGTCGTGCCAAACTGTCTTACAGGTTTTCTGAAAGACTGTTCCAAAAGGTCTGTAATGTGTACTTGGTATGTCAGGCAATGCTCTGCAAAAACAATGTGAAATGGGAAACACAGCCACTGGAACCTTGTCCTTTACTGGAAGCTATTCCTCCCTCCCAACAGTAACTCTCTCAGTCCCACCAAAACATGTTGTGTCCTTACCAGGTACCTCCTCTGCAGGTACCCAGCACCCGCCAGCTCTTGCTTGACACATGCTGGAATGGAAGCACTGCCAGCAATCCTCAGCAGCAAGGACTGTAGTATAGCAGTCAATCACTATTCTTGGGATTTTTTCAAACATAATAATCTGATAAGAATTGCATTATTTAGGACTAAGTTACAAAACTGCAGCTAATAGGACTCTGAATGAAGGACAATAGTTTACGGATGGCAAAGACAACATAGCCGGTGCTTTTTCTCCTTTGGGATCTTACTCCACCATTCAGTGGAGCAAGGAGATGAATCAATTTTTTTTACTTCAAGCCCACTACAATAGGTGCTGCAATTCCACTGTAATAAAACAGCCTGGTATGTCAAGAGAGCAGAGCATACCACTTCTTAGCCAAGTCAGATGGGATACTGCCAGTGCCCTCAATACATTCCCCTCTCTCCTGAAGCTGTGGCTGCTTAATAAGATAATGCAGACATCTGGCTTAGAGGTACTTCAGGCCTCCAGCAGCTCTGGGCCTCAATGCCTGCTGGCCTTGCAACCCTTCAACAGAAAGCTGGAAGAAGCCAGGTGCTTCCCACCCTGCCACCATCTTTTAGGAGATGCATTTAAACTGAGTCTCTTGTGCTTGGTCCTCACCTGAGCTATGTTGCAGCTATACCTGCATCTGGCTACGTACCCTTGTTGATCCTGACCTATGGGCTTGGCTTTCCTGCTTGAGCTAAGCCTTGTCTGGTCACCTGAACTGTTGACCTGCCTTGCTTGTGTTTTGGGGGTATTGTGGGACATGCCTCTTGTCAGTAAGTTGTCCCCTTTGCCTGCCTGTCACCCTCAGCTCCTGGCTCACTGTCCCCTTTAGAGCAGCCCTGCCCTGGCTGCTCCCCTACACACAGATCAGGTTTCATGTCTACACTGCTGCTGGTTCCGGGGAGGAGCTGGTCAGGGCTTGTTTAGGTGTCTGTGCATGCCACTGCTCTTCCCTGAACAAGCCAGCCTGTTCTCTTAGAGCCTGCTTAGGCACCTCCAGCACAATGGTTGCTCTGTGTAACGCGGTCCTTACTGGTTTTCCATGTGTTTCAAAATTCTACGTTCACATTCTTTTCCACATCAAACAGTGCACCATATTTGCAAACACAATTTGATGACACCAGAAAAAGTGCCTGAAATGAAAAGAATACATTTTGACTACAGCTGGATGAATGCCAGGGCTGCTTGAGGCACCTTAGATCATTGCACAGCGTTTATATGGTGTCACGCCCCGTGATGTGAAGTAATTTTTCTTCAACAGAACTTTACTAGAACAGGTGCGTGGGCGGGAGAAGAGCGCTGGCCGCCAGACCATCATTGGGAGTGCAATCCAGGCATTGCCTTCAGAAGGCACATGTGTGGCTTACACCCACTAAGTTTTACGTGACCTAAATTCAGGTGGATCACTAGGTACTCATTTGCTCATGCAGCTTCCAGAAATGTTCCTTTCATCTAGACAAACCTGAGGCTGCAAGAATTCCGTGCCTCAAAGTAGACCTTTTCAGCATAACCCAAAGCAAATCAATAAGGACTTCATTATGTACAAGACTCCAGTTATTCTTTTGTATAAATGCCATTTTCCTTCTGTCTAATTGTATCATATATTTATTTGCATGGTGCTGGAAAAGCATTGGAGCTATAGATGCTGAAAGATGATGAAACTCCTCTTGCAGAGAGAACAGAATTGATTGAAACGGGCTCTGGAGAAGCTTGTACTAGCTCCCCATCCCTGACTTTTCTCATGCATCATTTCAGAACCAAAGAGATTTTAGGAAAATTTCATTACATTTCTTTTTTTATTAGGAAAAACTGACAAAAATGTTCTGACAACAGCCATTGATCCTAGGTTCAACCAGATGCCTATTTCTTTCTGTTGGTCTCTAGCACTTTTCTGTAGTACCTTTCCTTTTGTTAACTTTTCACACTATTTGTCTGCAAAGGAGGTAGAAATACATTTTTCATTTTCTAGCTAAAAGCAGAATATGATCGTTATCTTTTGTATGGGTCCGCTCCTCTGTTACTAGTGAGGCAGCGAGCTTCCATTTCTCAGTAGTTATTTGCAAGTCATTCTAATCAAGATGGTCCTCAGGAAGAAAAGTCTTCCTACAGTTTGGTCCATCCTATTGTCCTATTTCTTTTGGAAGCGGGGGAGGGAGAAGGAGGGCAAGGGTTGACTGTTTAAGCAGCATTAAGAAGTTTCAAGTTCAGTTTTCCTAGGTTTTTTTTTCATAAGCTTCTACAGGATGAGTGAATACTAATAACACTGCTATATACAGTCTCTTTTTTCCATCTTTCCAGAATTTAATGCATAGGATATAGTTGGCTCTGTAGATATGACATTTCTTGTAATGTTGAAGATTTGATATTGCCAAGGCAATGGATGACTTAACGAACATTTGTTCCATGTACTAGTTAAGATGAGCTGAGTAGCTTCAAGAGTCAGCTGCTGGCTGGGACTTTAAGCTCATTAAGCCATGGATTCTTGGTGGGGAATAGTGGTACATGTATGTCTTCACAGCTCATTATTTGCAGTTTTCTCTTAGGGCATATCACAAAAAAATCTGATAGCAAAACAAACAAAACCTGAAATGCGGTTGTTGTTTAGTGTTTAATGGCCTGTTACACCAATTGTCTCTGGTATTTTTTGGTAAGGGATCTTAAGTGGTGGTTTCAGTGGTTAGAGACTGAGGTAACAGTCAGATACAGAGGAGCAGTAAATCTCACAAATGGCAAAATAGCAGTGTAATTAGTATGTAAATATGGAATAATTCTACAGCCTTTGAAGCACATTCTGTATGGTAAACCTGTCCCGTTGTTAATATACATTATGCTCATTTTGAGAGAAGAAAAAACCAAGATGTTTACTAAAAATGGAAAGAGATGGACTGTTAAGAATGGCATGTAGGGCCAGATAGGATACAGCCATGACATTTTCAAGACCTCCAGTAGGATGTCTGACATACCATAAGGAGGTGTGAGTGCAAATATCCATTGAACTGAGAGGCAGTACAAATCTGAGCACAGTGAAATAGTTGGGGTAAGCCTCAGAAAACCTTCAGGTTTTTAGAAGTTCCTGATAGAGCTCATAAAGGCAGGCTTCAGTGTCAGCAGGGTTTCTCTGATGAAGAAAATGTGCTGTTCTTTTCAAGCAGTGGAGAAAGTCAAGTAACACCTGATTACATAACACAGTCACCTGGTCAGAAAAGTTCCTGCTAGAATGGAAAAGAAAGGAAAACTTGTTAACACAAAAATATCTTCCATATCTTCCAAGAGTTTCTGGCATATCTCTGGGATGCACTGACATCTTCATCATGCTGAGAACAAGCTTCCATAGTACCTAGAAATATCAATCAAATAACAGTTTAAGTAGCAAGTTCAGCCACAGACACTTAGAATATGTCACTTTGCTGGAGCTTACACGAAGGCAGTCCATGATGCTGGTCTATTATCATACGGCCCCTGCTGGAACTGTTTTTTTGGTGATACCTGCCACCTTACCTTATGTTTAACGAGAAAGGTACTGCTGACAAATTTGGGGTTTATTTTTTGACTGTTGTGTTTCTGACCTTAACTTCATTGTTTGGCATTAAACTGCTAAACTACATCAACGGAGTAGAAAGATTTCTTTAATGCACTGACTTTGCAGAAAAACAAGAAAAAGGATGGTGAGACAGAACATATGTAGGTGTTTTACTGTGCTTGAACAGAAATTGTAGCTGCAGAAACTCCAAGTGGCTCAGTAAACTGCTGCAGGATTTCACGGGACAGAGCGATGGAGTCATACATAACTGCTGACTTCAGTGTTACTGCATGCTGGTTTAGATATGCTGGCTGGCATGAAAGGTGCCAGAGCAAGCCATTACCCATACTCTGGTAGCTGCCAAGTTCCATATAGGGTAGGAAAAATAAGTTAGTTTTAGCCTAAATCAAGCAGGCATAAACAATATCTTCTATCCTTAGAATATCTTAAGGCATCCAAAATTATTAGCATTTGTCTACAAGAAAAAAAAAGAAAGCCAACATTTCAGATTCTCTCATAATCTGTTCCGGCATCTCAATTCCAGAAAGCAATACCATTTTAACTGGGGCCAATGTTTAAAAGATATGACTAAATAGGTACAAATTAAGGCAACAATTGCTTAAAATTGTGGACAAATTAAGGAATATATATTTGGACATTTGAGTGGATATGTGCTAATTATTATGTGCTGAGTTTGTGTTGCAAGTACAGTAAATTCTTGTTTCCCCTTTTAAAAAACTTCATGCCTTAACAAAAGATAAAAACTTCCATTGTCAGCTTTTGCTTAAAAAAGAAGTAGGAAGTTCTATCATTAAAGGAACAGAAGTGTATGTGAGAGAAGGAGGAAATGAGAGTGTCAGAAGTAAAGAGCTGACAGCAGAGATTTACCCAAACCCTTTGTATGACCTCCAGAGAGATCCCAGCAAAAAACATGCAACAGCTCACTGCTGTGGGCTATAAATTTCAGGAATTTTTAGTTACTGCAGTGACTAAAAATTCTCTCAGAGAGAAGGTTATGGTATACTTTCCCTCTTCTGTATTCCCCTCCCACCAGCTACTCTATCTTGCAACATAAAGGTGGGACATGCACACAACACAGACAAAAGCCAAACATCTGCAAGCTCTGTTGTCTGTCACTTGAATGCCCTGTCCTGATAAGCCAAACAGTCAAGAGGAAAAACATCACTGGGGACTAAGGTACTTTCTTCTGGAAGCTGTGAGGTCCACGAGAGTCACCTGCTCTGTACTGACTCCAATCCTGTGCATTTTGGTGAAGCATCTCTTCTGGAAAACCAGCAGCATATGAGCCATCAAGTGTCAAGAGATGATGACTCTTCCACTTTCCATGACAGTTGGATCTAGAAGAGGCCAAACAAGAACAAAACATTGAAGACCCTTCAGAGCCAAAAAAGATTTTTTTTCTCCCAGATTTCCTTCATTACCAAGCATAGTTTCTGCCGAGAAGTTGTTGGCACTGCCAACACTCTTCACTAAGGAAATTAAGGGCATGGGCACTCTGGAAGCTTTTATGCATATTAAGATCTTGTTTTTTCAGTCAGGAAAGAAGGATGTAAGTTAGGCCATGTACCATTTCCGATTAATAGTTCCAAATTCAGCTCCTCCCTTCCATTCCTGATTCTTGGCTATTTTTCAAGGCATGTCTCCACAACTCCCAAGAAGCAGATTTACAAAAAGCTGGCTGTGATCTGAGATATACTAAGCCTTCCAAAAGAGGTAGGTCATTTTACCCAGAACCCACACCTTATTGCTCTGCTTCCTGGCCAAGTGTGTTAGTTTGAGCTCAGTGCAGGCCCAAACTCAGGCAGTCACATGATTCCCAGTTGGGAGTTAGCCTGTGCACAGCAAGCTTGGAGTATAGAAAGAGCTCACTCATGTCAGCCTACACCATTCCATGTTGACATATTTTGAGTGTTTTCAGGTCAACTTCAAGACTTCTCCTCACTAAAGTACAAGTATGCAGGCAATATGAAGCATTTTATCAGTCCCTGACAATTTATGTTGTAGGTTTCTGTACCACCTTCCATTTTTCATAATTATTGGAAGACAGGCACAGAAATTGTATGTGATGGTCCATTGGTGGTCTTCTGCATGCCCATGGTTAGTCCTTCATTTCCATGTTTGTAGATAACATTTTTGTTCCAGCACCCACTGAGAACTCATGTTAAATTTGCTGGCAATGGCCATGGCTCCTAAGGCCTTCTCAGTCATTTTTCATCATCCCAAGATTTATTCTGTACCTATGGCATAGATTATTCATTCCCAATTACGTAACTTCCACTGCATTAAGGCATTTTTGTTTCCACAGGACACAACACCATTATAAGAATCAAGATCAGTCAGAAACCTTCCTAAGCTTGTGTCTTCTGAAACATCATCTATGCAGGAAAAGACAGCTGGTGAGGCCTAATGAAGTTTCCAGAACAAGCCTTGTGGCTGAGTCTGTCTCAGGATTTCTGTTTGCCCCAACCTGAAAGATGAGAGTTCGGGTTTGATTTATATTGATTAAATTCAGGCTCTAATTTTACATAATTTATAGAGAGAGAGTAATTGCATTTTGTTATCTCTTTTCCAGATATAGATTTAGCTGCTTTGTCAGAATGAATATCAAAGTGTCCTTCTGAAAATCTTATGGAACTAAAACTAATCCAGAGATCCTTATACTGATTTCCTGCATTTTTAGTATTACTGACCTGCAGTATGACTCAAAGACTCTTTTATTCCTCTGTTAAACCAGTCACGTAACTTCAAGCATTGATTTTCAAAATTAATATCTAATTGACCTCCTTATTCAGCATTTGTGAAACAGTCACACAGTGTATATATCTCTGCATTAAGGAATTCACATCAGTGCTGGATCATATTCTCCACTAGATGGTAATGTTGTTTCAAACAGTTTGTGTTTAAAGGCGCTTCCTTACCAACAACTCCAAAAGAAAGCGGAAGCCATGAGATTTGTCCAAGAAATTATCTTTGGATGATTTGGAGAAGAAAAAAGTCTCTGTTTATTATAAATAATTTTTGGTTTGAAAATGTTTTGATGAAAACTTTGTGTGTACTGTAATTACTAGGATCATGGAAGTCTTAGTTCATGAAACAAGTTTGAAAAAGTCTGAAAGCAATGAATCAATTGACAGAGAATGCACAAGACAAGCGGAGTGATCTTCTCTTTATGCTATCTGATACCCATCGTTGTTACTGAGTGACTCAAAATCCTTCATTTGTTTTTAGCCACAGTTTTTCTGAGGAGTAGATAAGTGCTCTTCTCCTTTTATGGCAATGGAGACAGAAGAGTAAAAAACCCCTTCTGCAATGCTACTAGAAAACCTCCCTGGCTCCATCGGGATGTAGGGCGAAACAGCAGCTGTGCCGCTCTTCACCTTCTCCCTGGGGCTGGGTTTGGCCAGGCTGCCACATCCAGCCAAGGAACCGCGGTGTACCTGCAGTGGAGGCTGTGGGCAGGCCCTGCAGCTCGGCACAGCCCCGCTCCCTGCAGCACCGAGGTGCTGCTGCTGTGACAGGAGAGCGCAGGCCAGCACTGCCAGGCACCTTCCAGCAGTGCTGCTCCACTGCAGTAAACAACAAAGCAGGAGACAGTTCCTGACTGCTCACAGAGAACGTGGGCTGCACTCGGGACCGAAGGGCCGCCCTTGTCACACAAACGTGATTTATTCTTTTGCATTCAGCGAAACACAACCACTATGAAACAAAAAGGCGCCAACTTGCCCCACAAGAAGAAACACAGTTCCTGTGTGTGCTGCAAGCAAACAGCTGCAAGCTCACTCCCAGGCAATATCTCAGGCCAGTGCAGCTCTGGAAAATGTTTTAATAAGTCTTTAAATAGCATGTAGTGTTAAAGCTAAACACAGTTTCCACCTTAGAAACCCAAGGTTTCCAGATTCTGTATTAGGATTTGTCATGAAATTCAGTGGAATCCTTAACATTAGATTTTACTAATGTGCTGACAGATGTGAACTGATGTATTACAAATACTAACCTAAAATTAGCTCAGTCTGTTTCTTAGAGGTGATCCACCAATGTTACAAACCAAAAGCAGATTTATGCTGTTTGCAAACAATAACATGCTCTCCACTAGCACTGCCTGAGAACATCATCATTTAACTTACATAAAGTAAGAGAGTCCCTGTCAACACTGGATCCTCTGATCACATGAGACTTACTACATATACTTCAAAGTTCATCCACGCTAGTTTTATTTTTAGTAATAAAGCGAAGTTTAAAAAAAGACTTTTCACCTTTCACTTGTAAGAAGAGATTAAGAAATGTACCACCCAGGAAAATTCAACAGTGGTTCAATTTAAAGTAGTAATGCCTGATTTTGGTAGTTCTGCATTGTGATTCCATTAATTGATGCTAACGAATTAATCCAGCCTTGGCTACAGAGATTGTTATGGCTGTTGATACAGTTATGGAAAGGCACCATTTGGTTTGGAAGAGAAAAATGTAATGCCTCTGCTTCAAGTTTGGTTCATATTCCTTATTCTTTGCTGGATGGAATAATGGATAACTGTCAGTTTTACTTTAAATCAGAGAAACAGGTTTATCCCACTCTGAAGAGACATGAGATGAATCTCACACTCAGGGAAGCCTTTGCAGGCACTTCTAAGGGCAGTCCCATTGCCAGTTTCTGTGCCCCTGCCTTATCTAGAGAGGCAACATTTATAATGAGAGGTAATAGTTTTAATCAGAGCTCACACTAACACATCTGATATCCTTCTGGGCTCAGATTATATTCATTTGTGCAGGCAGGAAGCTGCAAAATTGGAACTGAAGGAAGGCCAGGCATCCCATGCATTCCACACTGGTTACCCTGGTTGCTTTTGCTGACCTACCTACCAAAGACACCTTCTTGTGGCTGTGTCTATTTCAGTCCCCAAACGAGTGGCAATCATACAAGTCACAAAGACCTTAGTTTGAAAAGGCAGACATGGTGTTATTTCTAAAGATGCTAAATGGTGTGGTCTCTGCCAAAACTGCCGCTGAAGGCTAAAGACCAAGAAGAAGGATGAGTACATCCTGCTTACCCAGTCTGCACCACACCACAGCACATATGCTGACTTTATCACAATATTCTGTCACAAACAGCTACTAGGAAACTTAACAAGATAATTTAAGATTCACATTATATTGTTATGACCTTTACAACCCTCTTGAGCCTCTAGCTGTGCTGAGCAGTAGTTTCTTCAAGCTGCAATCATGTGGACACTGAGAGAGAGCAGCCTTTCTGACATACTTTGCAGAACAAGCCCTTAAGAAAATCTCTGGGCAGCCCATCTTCTATACACAATACAAATTTCTGTTCATACTTGGTGACAGCTCAGTAACCCACGAGGCCCACTCAACCTTACACAATGCACATGCCTGAGCATTAGCAGAGCAACCTAAATGTGCTTTTTCCAGAGAAAACACACAAAAGAGCTGGAAAATCTTTTTTTTCTGGCTTTTTTCCTAATTTGAATCTGCTGTCCTATTTAATTCTGGGGCATCAGAAAGTCTTGGATGTCAGACTCCCAGAGGTGAGGCAATACTTGACCTCACAATTTTCTTCTGAGGCAGGTGTGAGGGGCAGAACCCATTTCACATCACTGACACATGGCACAGCTGCTGGGTCACTGCTCAGTTTGTAGACACATGCAGAGAAAAAGATCGAAAATGCAAATTTTTTGTTTGACATGAGTGTTTGTGTCATATTGCATTTTGTTATGCTCATAATCTTTCAATGTTTTGAAATTTAATACTGGGTGTTGCAATTTGACAATCTAAAAAAATCTTACCTAGAAAAAAATTCATGTTTTCAACTTACCATTTCAAATTAGAATTCAGCAATTTTACATCTCTCTGTTAGGAAAGAGCTAGTTAGAAAGCATTATTCCATTTCTCTGTTCTTCTATAGAACTTTCCATCTGCAGATTTTTCAAGTGCTTTGAAGAGGATGTCCCATTTTTTCTGTCTTTATAAGCATAGTAGTGGAAACATAACGAGATTAAATGATTCTGTTTGGGCTCACCATGCTCTGCAAAAGCAGAGGCAGAAGGGAGACAGGTGCTGGAGAGTTCTTAGCCCTACTCAGACACTCCAACCATGAAATAGCCCTGAAAACTAGTCAAAGTGCAGAGTGTGGTGGCAGAGCCAGGACAAAGAAGCTGACCTGTAGTAGCAGAAAATGTTGAAAGTTCTTGCTGGGCAGGGGGGAATGTGGGTAGTGCTAGGATACAGGGATAGGCAGCAGTGCTTGCCACCCAAGACTTTAAGAAGTACCTTTCACTTTTGGCTATGTATTAGACATCTGAACTATATTCTCTAAATGGATCATGATCAGACATGTATCTTAACCTTTACAAAGCTGGAATATTGAGCTGTTCTTCCAAGAGTGGGCCCTAACATTAAATCACCACAGATATATATTGCTGCTAGATCTGCAGAGCAGTCATCCCTATTTTTAATGAAAGGTGATTAACTTCCTTTGTCCAAATTAATGTATTTCTATTAAAAAAACACCCAAGGACACTAATGCTTTTTCCCATGCAACAAGAGAAATATATGCAGCACCAGCGAGCAGTGAGAGGCTGGGCAGGGCATCCCTGGACAGCAAACACCCCTTGCCTGGTGCGAGCACACCGTGACTGGCCAGGGATGTGTGAGCAGGGCAGGGCTGGAACACAGCATGGCAGGAGCCCAGCTTTGTTGAGCAGTGCCCTCCAAAATTCCCTAGCTTTGTCTTTGGTGTGAGCAGGGGTGGCAGATCCAGAGGAGAATAACTCTTAAGAACAGAGGGCACCTTGAGAAAAGCATCAGCATGTGAGAGCCACTGGGGCATGACTGAGACTGATTGAAACAGGCTGGTCTCCTGGATTACTCTCCCATGTCACTGCCTGTTCTTCCTGGAGGGACACCACCTTGGAGCACAGCATGACAGACTGAGTGGGTGAGAGGATGCATCTTGCCATAGTCTGTGCAGAGCAAAACACATGGTGAGGTGAAGCAGGAAACACCTCTGGAAAAGGCAAACTGATAGAGCTGAGATCACTTTGCCTGAGAACAAGTGTGATGAGATCCTGTGCTGCCTCTCTACAGGCAACCATGCTGAGTGCAGGGAGAGGGTGACATGAACAAAATTTCTTGGGCTGTTCATGGAATTGGAAAAGGAAACATGGCCTAACATAACCTCATGTCTTGGCTTTCTACAGGCTAAACACCTGTTTCTGGACAACTCTGCAGCTGGAGTGGAGCTCTCTGCTCCTGCTCTGCATTGCTGCCCATACATAAACCAGCACAGGGGAACCTGCTTGTACTCCCATCGCTGGTGTGTGAGATAGGTAGGTACATTCCAAGTCTCCATGGGTCACTGAAGCAGCACAGCTGGCCAGCTGCAAGCTGCACCCCAATGCAACACTTTTCTACAAAAGATGCCAAGAAACTACTCCCTCACTTCCTATCCCCAGTGCATCCCTGCTTCACCTATTTTAAGCCTCTTCAGCAAGGTGAACCCCATGCAGTAGGTAAAGGAGATGAAGCTGAGCTGAATGCCTCACCTGTAGCATCTGTGTGCTTTGAAATGTGAGCAGGACTGGAAAAGGGTGGGCTAAGGAAGCAGGACAGTACTACTGAAACTGGTATAGGCCATTGGGGCAAACCACCTGCAGAAGAACTGGAAGGGACTAAACCATGTATGTCATGTGCTTATAAGTTGACTTTTTGATGCCATTAGATGCCAGTCAGTAAGAATATGAGTTAATACCTGTGCTGGATAGGAAAATAAATGCATACATTTTATGTCCAGTGATTTTTAGGAGAAACATACTGATGATGGAACAGGTACTCTCCCTCTGATCTTTTTGAGCCTAATATCCAGAACAGGCAGGAAGCATTAGAGCAAAACCAGGATTTCCTGGTAAATTCAATTTCCCTTGTTTAGGCTAATTACATTCTACTAAGTGATGTCATCCTTTTTTTAAGTTACAGACTGAGAATTTAAGGAAAAGAAAGAAGAGACAGAAAACCGAAAAAGATATGAGCAACAGCAAGAGCACATGTAATTGCTTGTCTTTGTGGTGTGAAGAAGTGCAGCCAGAAGTGACTCGTGGATAGACTGTGCCCTAGGGCTGTGTACAACTTGTACCAGTGCCTGGGCTGTCCTTGCTGCACTCGCTCAGAGCAGCTGGTGCACAATGAGTTTGGATTACTTTCCATGCATACTTGCTTTCATCTACTAACTAAAATCAAGCCTAAAACACTGTGTTTCTTCAGCTATGTCTTCTTAATTTAACCACTGTCAACCACTTGATCCCACTGTGGATTTCATCTCGCTCTAGTTGTCTGATTTTACCCCACTCTAATTTTCTCCTTTTTTTTTTTCCTGCAGATTTTCCTGTTCATCCAAAGAAACCTCTTTTGTTGATGGTCTTTCCCTAATATTTTAGTTGTAGACTCAACAAAGTTTTTGTTATCAAGGATCTGAAAATCAAGTAGAATTTTTTTTCCTTTGCTGTTCCCCTTACCTTTAGAACAGCAAATAACACAGACTATAAAATTATTTTTCTGAAGTTTTTATAGACATGATGGCTTGGGCAATGTGCCATTGGGAGAGGGGCAAAGGGAACAGGGGCTTATCCTGGGAGAGATCACCACACGGGATGCCTCAAGGCAGATGCAGAAGGTGCGGTAGGGGAGGCTGAAGTTTCGGAAGGTTTGTGCTGTGAATTGGGCCACTGTGACCCACCAGCAGATGTGGCTGGCGTTGGTGGGAGCAGTGCCTTTTCTGTTGGGAGCACCGGCAGAATGCAAATGCACAGAAACTGGCAGGAAGGCTGTGCTGGGGGCAAAGCCAAGAAATCATATCCGCCCAGAGCTGCGTGCTGCGAGCCAAGTGACAGAAACTGTCCCGGAGGGTCAGGCAGCCCCAGCAGCTCCGCATTGCTTCATGAGATTGGCAGTCACTTGGCACCATCCCGCATCCCGCTCCCGGCGGCGCGTCCCGGCTCCGCTCCTCCGGCCGGGGCTGCGGCAGGGAGGCCGCTCCGAGGGCAGGGGCGGCGGCGGGGACCGAAATCGACTGCAAAGGTCACCCTGGAGCTTCCTGCACACGTCACAGAAATAAGGCTGGCAAAGGGTGCACGCACGGCTGCAGACCTTGAACCCTTGTGCAAATTTACCAGGGGCAATGGAAAAGCAAACACTGAGGAGTCCAGAGAGAGCGGTGGCAGTGGTTAAAGCTACCTCTGAATAGCAGTTTTCAAACAGAGTTGGTCATGAATTCTGCAGCCAAATGCTTTTCATCAGATATTGCCTGCTCTGGTCAGGCTTGAGAATCTTTCACTAGGACGTGTATGTATCGAACAAATCCTTTTAATCTTTTCTTCTTTTCTCTTTTCTTTTCTTTTCTTTTCTTTTCTTTTCTTTTCTTTTCTTTTCTTTTTTTTTCTTCTCTTCTCTTCTCTTCTCTTCTCTTCTCTTCTCTTCTCTTCTCTTCTCTCTTCTCTTCTCTTCTCTTCTCTTCTCTTCTCTTCTCTTCTCTTCTCTTCTCTTCTCTTCTCCCTTTCTTTTTCTTCACTTTTATTTTAAGGGAGAGAAAGAGACGTGTTTGTAGAGACAAAACAGGCTATCTGGTCATAACATCCCGTTTGGTTGGGATTAGAGCCCTCCTCTGGGATGAGAAAAAAGCCCAAGGCTGGATACATACCCTGCCAGCTCCAGGCCAAGGAACAGCATTCACTGTTTTCCTTCCCAAGTGTTTTCTCTGTTGGGGAGTGATTAGGAATGTGTTTTGGGTGGTTTCTGTGAAAGCTCCTATGCTTGTTATAGAAAATTGCTCATTTTGCAGACATAATGGTTTCTTTTCTTTATTAATGGTTCCTTTCACCTTGGGGCTGGTGGAACGAATGGCTTGTTAGCCCAGGGAGAAGGACAATCAGTGCTGAACACCTCAGACCAGGCTTCTGGCAGGTGAGGCATCTCTTGGTTTCTGCAAACTGCTTCAGAAAGTCTTGGGTTTGGGCCAACTCGGGATAGGAAAGATTTCAAAGTCTTGTAGTTTTGTGGGAGGAAGAAACTATTTTCCATCAGATGCTATTCCTCAGAAAATATGTTAGGAATAAGCCAAGGAAACTGACAGAACAGCTAAGTCCTCATGTGGCAAGCTTACTTTCAGTGGGGTCAAAGAATGGTTGGGCCTACTTCACCTCAGGGCTTTTAATGTTTTGCCTGCATCACTGTGTGAGTTTGTAATAGTGTGAGAGCTCCCTAAAGCATTTTCAGCCAAAAGCCATGATTCCAAAAATTGAGCTGAAGGATATTTCTCTTTGAGACTGGGTTGGGACTGGGTTGGACTATGATTTTAGCAGACAAGGAGATAAGAGAGCTTAACTCTCTGTAAGCAGCTCTGAGGTAAGAAAACTGTACACCTTATAGAACCTCATTCTAGTAACAGTGTGTTTAAAGGAAAAAAGGTTTGCATGAACAAATATTTGTGCCACTGCCACTCTTTGCCAATTTACTGGCAAAGCTTCTAGAAGCAGGAACTGCTAATAAGCCATGAGTGAAGTCACTGGCAACTAAAGATGAGTGGATATTAGGATAAGTAGATGGAAATGACATTGCGGACCTTGTGTTCTTAACAGTGTATGTTAAGAACTTTGTGAAGTATTTTGATAAATCACTACACGAGAGATATCATTGTTTTCATCAGTATTTCGGTAGTTCCAGTCTCTGTGAACCCAAAGGTAGGAAGTTTAGCAAAAACGTTCTTTTTTACTTCACTCCTTTCAGTATCCAGAATAATTTTCCCTTCCTTTTAGCTTGAGTTGGATTTTACTTAGATGAGTTTACACTTTTTGAAGGGCTAAGCAGTAAAAGTTTGTTTATGACACCATTAATTAATTAATAAATAATTCAGTGTGTGCATTATTTATTTTGCACATTACAATAGTCTCTTTGGCTTAGATATTTCCCATTTGTTGGCTGATGCCTGTCTCTGAAAATGAGTTTCTAAATGTCAATAATTCCACATCTGTCTAGTTCCAGTAGCCTGCCTAATGAAAGATTGTATTTTGGTTAGATGGATAGTCTCCTGGACTCATAAGCACTAGGCATAGTTCAATCACTCTGCAAGGTTCTTGACATGAAAACTATGTGTGTGCTCCATATAGTTTCTTTTGGTGTTTTGGTTAGCTTACCCCCACTAATTACTAGCTAACTTTGTGTCAATACTGAATACAGAACATTTCTTTCTCTTCTCCTCTGAGAGCAATTTCTGCTGCAGTTTCCTAGGAGGGAAGCTTGGTCCTTCCATGAAGGGAAGTGACTTGTATTTTCCACAAAACATGTGTGAAGATACAGATCCTTGTGTCTGGTCCCCACTTGTGTCTGTTCCTCCTCTCCATATAACTTGAAGTCCACTTTGTGGTTCCTGCTTTTTGGTCACAACAAAATATATATAAAGGCAGTGAGGGAAATCAGTGGCTAAAGTAAAGGGGAAACAAGTGACTGAGAAAAAAATTTGGCTGGTGTAGAACAAAGTGAGAAACAGGAGAGTCATTGAGAGAAGAGAAGGGAAGAAAGCTGAGTGAGGTCACTGCTGTGACAGGGTAAGAAAAAGTTGAAATGTGTCTGTGTCACAACAATTGCCTTGGACATCAGCAGCCATCAGCAGTGTAGTAGTACAGAGCAAAAAAATAAAAACTGTATTTTTTTAATGTCCTATATTACAGTTGCCATATATTTCAACCAGATATCAATTAAGCAGGCAATGTGTCATCAGTGCACAGTCAAGTGTCACTCTCATGAGAACACATGTAAGCCACCTGTTTAACAGAGCTCCATTTTCCAATGCAATTCACAGAGACTTGTCTAAAGGCATACTGGACAAGTCTCCTCCTAATATTACTTATCTAGGAGACTCCTAGGGCCTCTGAGATGATCCATAACTCATCTTTTTCTTAGAGCGCTGTTTGATGTCTTTCCAAGCCAGACTAATTTTCTTTAGCACAAACCTTTATGGTCTTGCTTTTTTCTCTGTTCCCTGTAGACTCCACTCCATGGCTTGACTGCTAGCTCTGATATCTGATTTCCTCAGACAGTAGCTAATCCACTTCCACTTTCTTTAATAGTAGCTTTGATGTGTCTCCCTTGTGCTATACTGTGCTCTCATTTGTCATCCATCCAACCATCCATTACTGTCTACAATGTGGAGGGATAGCAATGTTTAGAAGTATTCTCATCAGTTCCTTTGTGGTTCCCAGTGTCTCTGACCTGTTCAATAAAATTTCCCTTACATTTCTGTTAAGAATTGAAGTTTATTTCTCCATTAATCTTAATTTACACATCACTCTGAAACAGTAAAAGCAACTGGTTCCCCTCCAGTCCCAGTACTATTATCTCCTTTCATGTCATAGGACCAAACTCACAAAGTTTTCAGCCTGAATGACTCTACTTCTGCAGTCTGTGTGTTTTGCTACATTATTCAATATCCTTTTTATCTTCCCTGCTCTATCAGCTTCCTGCTTTGTAAGTTTGTGTGTTTCAGTTTCCTCCCGTTGTCAGTCTCTGCAGTCACATGCCATCATGTCTGGTCAATGATTCAGATATCACCTGTGAAATCTAGGTCTTCCAGGATTTTGACTGATGTTCACCATATCCCAGCCAAATGATATTACTCAGTCAATGAATGGAAGAAGTAGCAAGAGTGTTCAAAAACCTACTTATCTCAAAGTAGTCTCTGCTTTCAATTACTTCAAAACTTTCTCAATTGCGGCATAAAAAACATTCTGGGCTATTAACAGAACCTTAAACTATCCAACCCTCCACAGATCAAATGTATTCTCAGGGATTATAAAATGTTTGTATTTATTTGAATACCATGGGATGCTCTGTACAGTAGAAGACCGCAACATGATCTTACCATCCTATTACTATTTTTGTATTCTGAATTTGACATAATTTCAAAATTAGGAATCCATTGGTTGTCTCAGATTCTCCAGACTGTTCTTGACAAGAACATGCAAGATATAAAGATAAGCTTTCTCCTTCAGGTATTTAATCAAGATATGTCCTTCTACTCATGTATAACATTTTCTGGTTTTGCCAAATTTTGCCAAGAACTTTGTTTGTGGCAGCAGTAAAGGCTGGATGTCCTGTACTTAACAGCTAAGCTGCAATTCATCAGTTCCACAGACTGCATTTTCATTATGCAGGGCTGGAACAGCTTCCCACAGTTCAGCATATTTTAAAAACCCAGATCAGGAGAAAGGTAAGAAAATGAGGTTTATGTATTGGTAGACAGAGCTGTTGATTTTTAATTTTAGTCCCAGATTTTTTTTTTTTTAACATGTAAATGTTTAATGCAATCTTATTGAGGAAATTTTGGCCCTCAAAGCCTGTCATCCTGCCGAAGCTTCTTGTCATGCAGATATGACTGTCCTTACCTTCAGCTGAAAGGGACAGAAGACGGGCATGCTTGGCAGCTGGCAGGAGCAAGCTCTTAATTATTAGAGAAACTGAGTGTCTCACAGCGCTCCTTGCCAGGCCGTCAGTACCAGCTGCTGCAATGACAGCTTCTGAGGCAATGCTGGTTGGCATGCATCACATACCTGTTGAAATTTCTTTGTATTATTGCGTATAAAGGTGCTTTCTCATGCTCCAGTGTTAGACAGTTATGATAACTTCCTTACATCCCATCCATCTGCCAATGCACCTCCCACTGTCCTTATTTTTCCTCTTTAGTCTTAGGGTGATTTCAGGTGAAATTGCTTTGAGTATTTCCCATTGACAAGATGGTCATGCAGGCATTTCCAGGGACCATCAGCAGAGTTAATCTATGCCAGTAACTTAAGTGACTGCTCTTATTTTTGTGAAGTCCAAAAGGTTTTTAAGTGTATGATTTTTGTCATTAAGTGCCCCTCTCAGGACCGGGTTTCACACCTTGTCACAGTCTGAAGCTGCATGAGAAGTCCTGGCTGGGAGAGCCACCACTTCCCTGAGCTATCTCTCAGTGTGGGTAAGAGCAGCCAGATCTTTTTCACACAAATACCCGGGTGGGTGTTCCTCAGAAACACGGGGCTGCCTTTCCAGAGGTGACCACAAGGGACCATCGCATCTGAAGAGCAGATTTTACCTGAGGTATTGCTACAGCATTCATCTCAAGCTAAGCTTGCTTTGCAGAGACATTTCCAGCCTGGGATGTCTGCAGCCAGACCACAGCTCCTCCCTCACCGTTGTGTAAGGGGAAGGAAGGACATGTGCACTGGGTATAGGATATGGCATCGTGTCAAGGAAGGAGGGTGGGGATTTGGGTCAGGTAAGGGAGCAGAGGAGGCTGGCAGAGAGGCTTCCCCAGGGCATGAGAAAGGTGAGGGGAGGAGGGACAGGAGAGCATGGCCTGCCTGGAGATGCAAGGTAGAGCTGTAGTATATACTTATCCCAACAACTCTTTCCATCCTAAACAGCCCAAGCTAGCTCTAGCAAAGAGGTTTTGATCTGTGCACTGTGAGAAAACACATGTAAAGGCACTGCTGGTTGCAACTGTCCTGTCAATGTTTTTATTTAAAGGATGTGGATTGACTGGCTGCAGAGGAAATGTAAGGGGATGCTCACAGGAAAAAGGCTCTGCTCACTGTGTATCTTTATTTAGAAAATATACGAAAATGGATTTCAATTATTGGTAAAAATGAAATTCTATCATATGAAGTAAGACAAATGGACCTTCACATAATTTTTCTAAGTGGTAAGGTCCTGAGCTTCTCCTGAGGCATTTCTCCCTCAGGAATCTCCCAGGAATTGTCTCCTCCCATCGGGGCAGTGTGGTCAGGCTGTAAGCACCTTGTAGGAGGTCACCTCCCCTCAAGCTGGGCAGGTTCCTGACTGGTTTGTTCCACACCTTTGTTTTGCGGGTGAGCTGAGACCTGCTAAAGCTGAGGGCTGGCTCTGATCTCTGTGTTGCCATCTCACACCAGTGTCACACTGATGAACATGTAGGTGCCAGGGTGTCCTGCTCTGCCACCTACAAGGACGGGTGAATGAGTGAAAAAGCCCTGAGCAGCGGCCTATGCCCGTGTCTGCTGACGTCAGCGGGGATTTTCATGTTGACTTAGGGAGCAGATTTTCTGAAAATGCCACGTGTGTGTGTACTTTGCTGCCTTGAGTGAAATGGAGCATGTGCCTGTAAGAGAGCTGCCCAGCAGCCTTCTGCCGGCTTACCTCAGCCCCATGCCACCAGGAGCATGCAGGAATGGTAAGCCTTGCTTATGGATGAGCCAGGTGGGACACAGGGTGGGGTGAGAAGCTGGTATCATTTTGACCTGGTGAACCAAATCATCTGGATGCATTTCAGCAGGGCATATATATCAGTGCAGGCTGCTGCTCAATCCCAAGGTGAGTGCCTGGAGCCATGCTCCAGTTTATCATGCAGTCTCTGACCTGAGTCAGATGTCTTCAGTGAACTAATGCCTCTCAGGCACACCCCTGCCTGATTTATGTGAATGTTGGACTGGGTAAGATCAGTGAAGGAAGGTAGTGTTACAGCAACATCATATTTTCATTTGGTGGATCCAGTTTCCTTTATTCACCTGCCTTCTTCTGCCATTGTAATTACATTGTTTGTTTTGGAGGGGGTTGCTTTCTCAATCTTTGTCCTATCCTGGAAAATGCTACAGCTTTTACTTCTATTATGATTTTTTTCACAGGTGTTAAGGTCAAAAGGGACCATGTTGACACCTTTGACAAAATACAGAACATAGAATTTCTCACAGTGATTCCTGTATAAGGTCCAGTAATCTCAAGAGGAAATAACAAAATGGTTTCTGAGACATTCAATCTTGATATAAAGACTTCAGGCACTGAAGAATCTGTCCCAACCCACAATGAGGTCCTCCAGTTTTTAATCAATTTCACAATTAAAATTTTGTACCTCATTTCCAATAGCAATTTTCTAGCTTCAGTCTCACATCACTAGATCTTACTGCTAGTTTCAGTAGTGACTACTGTGAAAAATGTTCTCTCCCCATAGAGACGGGGTTGCCCATAGTATCTTTGATAATCTGAAATTATTTATCTCCTTATATTTACTAGACTTCAAAGGATGTTTTGTTATTTTTTTGGGGTCCTTACCAATACCCTTTAAACTACTAGCAAACTACTAGCTTTTGTCACTTGGCAAACATAAATAAGATTATTTGGAGCCTCTCCAGTTATCCTCTCCAGAGAATTTTCATACCAAAGATCTTCCTTAAAGCAGCTAATTCCTGTACGTGGAAGCTTATATAATAGCTCTGCCTATTTATAGCTATGTTAAGTTTTCCATTTATTTCCATCTTGGTCTTGTGTGTAAGCCTCTGCCATGCCTGCCATTTCTGAGCAGTAAGCACCCTGGGAATTCCTGTGACTGTGCCCTGAGAGAGGAATGCTAGCACTCTCCCACTACCTTGGGTATAAAACTGACAGCACATATGAAAAAAAAAGCTGCATGGAGGGAGTCACTGAAGAGCAGGTGGGGTCTCTGAACAAGTATGAATTAGACAGGATTTTCTTCATTTCCCTGTCTCAGTCATGGTAAAATACTGTGCAATAGAGAGGATGAACTGATTGATAAATGTTAATTTATAAAATCATATGCCTGAAAAAACGTATGTGGCACTGGACAAGGCATGAAGTGAGAACCTCTTTCACATGGAGAGTGGATTCAAGTGGCTTTAGGACTTCTGTGTAATGCATGAGCATTTTTTGAGAAAATAAAAGGGAGAAAAGTCAGAGATTCTTGACCCACTAATCATGTCTGTTCTTGGTATTTCAACTACAGTCACATTCTGTTGAATAATCTCTTACAGAGATTTTATGTCTTAGCCAAGGACAAGGTGACTCTCCAGAAAATGTTCCTGGTCACTGAGCTGCTGCCTGTGGTGTTTAGGCAAGCCAGCTGTAGCACAGGAGTTATGCTCTGGTCCCTGCCCCAAGAGGTGTGCAGAAAGGGAGAGCTTCAGAGTTCTGAGTTTGGCTCTAACATCAACTGAATTTCCAAAGGCCTTGAATTTCAATAAGGAATAGCAATAACGGAGCTCATAAGGACTGAGGAAACAAACAGGGCTGGTTTGCCAAGGGCTTCAAGCCTACTCCTAGAAATGACATCATTAGTTTAGACAGTGCTGGAACCTGCCAATGTCTTGATAACTGATTAACATCAAAGAAAGATAGGAGGAGGTATCTTCAGTTTCTGCTGTATCTGAAACAGCCACACCTATGCCAGAGGCTTTGAATTTTTAATTTGCTGCCCTATCAACACCCAGAAGGGTGGGACTGGGAAAGGTTTTCCTCAAATAGATCATCAGCAGATATGGCTGAGCTTGTTCTTGGAAGAGCCCTGCAAGGCAGGCATAAAGAAGGGGGTGATTACTTTGCAAGTCAAATGCGTGATATATATCACCACTTCCAGTGATAAAGGAAAGGCTTTCAGAAATACATGTAGAATAAATGGTGGGGATGAAACAAAACAGTCTTTACAAATCTGGACCCAAGCCTGGAAGGGACGAGGCCCACAGCTCCCTCCCACGGAGCTAACATTGCCCAGTTGCACCTTTCTATACTCCGACAATTCCCCTCCATCAGCATCCATCAATTGACCCCTCTCTATCTTGGGCCCAACCCAGTCAAATGAGCTCATGGTTTTCCTAGCTTGAATCTCATTACATACTCTTGCTACCCTTCAATTCAGTCCATGCTTGTTCAGCCCATATCCACGCAGTCCAGCGGTACAATCACAAGTAGCTCTAACCACTTAGTCATATTGTGGTCCAGTTAAAAGTGAGTAAAAGTATTTAGAAGATGCATCAGTGTATTTGCGGAATGATAAGGCTTTGGGGGGAAATATATATATGGGAAATATATATGGGAATATCCACATAATTTTCAACAAAAATCTCAGATTTTTAAAGGCAGCACATGACTGCATGGTGCAACATTAGGACCAGTTATCTGGTCTACTATCAACATTTTGGTCAGTCATCTCTAGTTTGGGGTACTGGACAATTGAGAACAAACTGGCTAAGGACCAAAGCTGAGAAACATGTCTATGGCTAATATCTTACTTACTAAGAACTTGGTTATATATACAATTATTTACCAGCAGGTCATTTAAGGATACAACAACATAGAATTGTGTTAAGAAGAAAGATTAGATTTATTTGGAGTTATGAAAAATTTCTCCATTACCATAAATCAATCAGGACTTAGTCTACACACTTACTTGATTTAGGCTGATTTTCATAGAGCTGATACCTTATGTTCATTCATTACTGTTTTTCTTACAGGAAGTCTGAAATAGGAAAATTTAAGAACATAATGAGGGACAAGAAGTGAACAAGGTTGATGTTTTACATTTAAAAAAACCAGGAATGAGAAATGGAGTAATTTCACTTCCTGGAATATTACTAACAGTAATCCAGAACATGGTAATTTCAATTATTGGGATACATTACAAGAAAAACTGCCACAAGTCAAAACAACATCAGATTAATTACTAATTTGAGATTAAATAGTGACTACGTCACTTTGCCACTAGAGGGAAATGTATAGGTCAATTTATAGACTGTTTATCAGGAAAGTTTTCATTTTATATTGTAAACAATATGGGTCAAAGCCTTGCCTGAATGACTTCTTTTCCAAATGGTTTTATGGTTTTTAGCAGGGAACTTTATTTAGAAATTAGAGACAAAGAGCTCATGGCATCTAAATCCTTTGCATGATTAACTGCTATTGCTGCTTGACATTAATTTCACAGAACCACAAAATAGGTCAAGTTGGAAGGGACCACAGAGGGTCATTTGGTCCTGCTCAAGCAGGGTCATCCCAGAGCACAAGGCACAGGATTGTGTCCAGATGGTTCTTGAATATCTCCAGTGAGGGAGACCCCACAGCCTCTCTGGGCAATCTGTTCCAGTGCTCAGTCACCCACACAGTGAAGAAGTTCTTCCTCATATTCAGGCAGAACTTCTGTGCATCAGCTTCTGCCCATTGCCTCTTGTCCTCTTGCTGGGCACCACTGAGAAAAGCCTGGCTCCATCCTCTTGACATCCTCCTTTTACATATTTCTAGACTGTATTTGCTCCACTACAACTCACAGACTTTGAACTTTATCTTACTTTTGCCACATTGAACTCGCTTTCCTTTTCGAAATACAGAGTACTCTCCTTGGGACAGTGAGAAGGGCACGCTGGCCTAGTGTCAGCTCAATATGCAGGGTTGCAGGATGCCTCTCTCTGCTCTTTTTCAGCTCTGCCATCAAGCCACTGGCTGGTTCACTCAAATAACCCCTCTATAACTTATTTAAGTATATAAATCCCCATGAAATATAACCAAGTGTTTAAATAAAACACCACTACTTCTGCTGATTATTTCCATCTGAGTAGATTGACACATTGAGTAAATTCCTTTAAAACATGTACTTCTAAGATAAGCATATAAATACAGCTGCTTTTGGTGATCCTGGATATACAGCACCTTTCACTGGCAGATTTCTTCCCAGCTCACCAAGGGCCCCGGGGAGCAAAAGGTCAGTATCCACTTCCTTTTTCACTTCCCCCACCCTGCTCTCCCCGAGGCTGCTGGGCTCCACACTCCACCCAAGCAGACACACTCCAGCCTCTGGGAAACCCCATGTCACAAGGAATTCCAGCTCTCCACAGGAATAGGTGCAGTGTCATCAGAGATAAGGCCTCTTAATTGATTGGCAAGGTGTGCCAGCAATACCTTGCCCAGGCTCCTATTTCTCCACCTTGCTCAACTAAAATAATGTTAGACCAACAATATAGCATAAGGAAAGTTGATTTAAAAAGTTGAAATTCTTTCAACTTCTAAATATTCGGAATATTTTAAAGTTATGACTATTCAGTAGGACCTGGCTTTGAGAGTGCTAGTTTGGGGATGCTTGAGGGGTTTACTTTATCTCATATAGAAAATTAAGCCCATTGGCTCTGGCTTCTTTACTTTGTGGCACCTGTGCTGGTTTTGGCTGGGATAGAATTAATTTTCTTCACAGTAGCTGGTATGGGGCTGTGTTTTGGATTTGTGCTGAGAAGTGCTGATAACAGGGATGTTTTAGTTCCTGCTGAGCAGTGCTTACACAGAGCCAAGGCCTTCTCTAGTCTCATATCACCCCACCAGTGAGTAGGCTGGGAGTACACAAAAAGCTGGGAGAGGACACAGCTGACCAAAGGGATATTCCATACTGTACAGCATCGTGCTCAACAAAAAGTAGGTGGGGGGACTGCCCTTTGAGAACTGGCTGGGCATCATTTGATTGGAGATGAGGAATTGTTTCAATTTTTTTCTCTTGACTTTCTTGGGCTTTATTTTTCTATCTCTTTGTTATCCTCCCACTCTGCCCTGTGGCACCCCCCTCTCCCCCATTTATTAATATTGTTGTTGTTGTTATTATAAATTATTATTACAATTGTTTTTATTTTAATTATTAGACTGTTTTTGTATCAACCCACAAGTTTTCTCACTTTCACCCTTCCTATTTCTTCCCCCATCAGGCCAGGGAAGGGAGATGGATGTGAGTGACTGTGTGGTGCTTAGCTTCTAGCTGGGGTTAAACCACAACAGTATCACACCTTGGATTTCAGTCGGTGAGAAAAGCCACTGTTAAGAATAGCCCTGAAGAGCAGAGCCACTGTTGTCTTTTGAAGGCCACTGAAGCTGGCCCTGCTTTGAGCTGGGCATTGGATCAGATGATGTCCAGAGGTGCCTTCTGACCTAAACAACTGCATAAGAAGCACTGCATGCTGCAGTGAGATGGACAGTGTTACTACCGGTGAGAAGAAGACTTTAGGGCTTTGGCAACCATGTAACTCCATAATGTGGCCACGTCATTGCTACAGAGAGGCCATCACTTCTGCAGTGAGTTTGCACAGCCTTGGGACTGAGCCTTGTCAGGTTGCTCTCTCCTTCATCTGCATGCAGCTTTGTTTTACTCAGTTTGGCTGTAGCAGCAATTTTTCTAACTAACCCAGTATCTACAGATAATTTATTTGTTTATCATTGCATGGTACAATCTCAGTTTTATATTGGTAGCAGTAATAAGCAGCTGTCTCCTGTAGAATAAAATATTTACAACCCTAATACAATGATTGAGAAAAACACAGGTCTGATACAATAGCAGAGGCCCTGAGAAGCAGAGACACAGGGAAAGGCTGATGTGGGATGATAAAGTGTAGAGCTGCACTAAACTGATTTAGGGAAAGCAGAACAAAGAAACAGTAACTCACCCATGTAGAAGGCATCATATATATAAAATTCTGATGTAATGTGACAGTGTAGACCGAAGAAAAAAAAAGAAAAGTGTGCAAGTATGTTAGCAAACTAACAAAAGTACCTCAGGTGGATCCTAGAGGGAGGAGGAAGAAACCAATTGCATCAATACAATCTTCCTCCCAAAGAGGGTCTTCAGAGGCTGATGACTTACTGTGTCACCCTCTCCAGTAGCCCAAAGCTGCTGACTTCAGGACTCAAAGGTGCAGTACAAGGGTGACGATTACCCTGAGAAAAAGGATATCTACTAAAAACTCTGTGTGTTATGATTTCAGTTGTATTACAGAATCACAGAACTGATTAGGTTGGAAAAGGCCTTTGAGATCATCAAATCCAACCTGTGACCAAACACCACCCTGTCAACCAGACCATGGCACTGAGTGCCACATCCAGTCTTTCCTTAAACACACCTCCAGGGATGGTGACTCCACCACCTCCCGGGGCAGCCCATTCCAATGCACAATTACCTTTTCTGTGAAGAAATTCCTAATGTCCAACCTAAACCTCCCCTGGCGCAGCTTTAGACTGTGTCCTCTTGTCCTATTGCTGGCTGCCTGAGAAAAGGGACAGACCATATTACTATAATTGAGATTTTGTCTAAAAGAATTATTATTTTATTTCAGTAACAATTAGATCTAGACTAATAATAGTTCTATAATTAGATTGATACATTTCCCATTATACTAACAAGTTTTGGATTTACTTATATAAGGTATGCTTCCTCTGTGTCCATGAACAATATTATGAGTGTAACAGACTCATAAGTTCAGCTCAACTTATTAATTGCTTAAGACCTTTAAAGGAATTCCTGAATCAGTGAAGATTTCCATACTACATAGTGTCAGCAAAATTACTTCAAAGCTTAAAAAAAAAAAAATCTATAAGTTTTTGTGCTCACTTCTCTGATGGCTGAAAATTCCACCACGAGCAAAAAATCCAGAAAATCAATTATTTTTTCTGTTTTACTCTCAGTCTATTTATTTGATAAACCCTTCTATTCCTGCAAGAAATTGATTACAGACAGAAAAAAAAAGGCATTGTAAATGTCCGCATTTATCACAGGTGAATTCAAACCTTCAGAAGGGCATAAATCACCCTTGTTTGCTGTGGAAGCATAGGTGGGGGTCAGGACTGCTCTGGAATCAGTGCATCAGGAGAGCCTTAAGAGCCAGATCAGATTGTCTGACTTTGGGATGGGAAACAGAAGTGTGAGGGATGATCCAAGGAAATACACAGCAGGACAGCAGCAGCACTCGGCAGCAATGCATATGATGTGCAGTCCAGACTTCCTGATAATGTCTAATGCCCTTTTCACTGGATAACAACACCCCCTCCCAAATCAAAGCTAATCTTTGTCTGGGCCTGCAGCATCTCCCTGGGTTGTGTAGGATATTCTTCCCAGCCACCCTCTCCATATCCCTGTACCCCAGCACCTGAGACTTCCTCTCCTCATGGCTTTCGCTTTTCAGAGCTGAACATTATTTGGCAACACAGCATTAGGGAGATTATTTCTTCCCTCATGGAGTCGCTTGACAGCACAAAACAAGCTCTGAAGGAATACAGGATCCTTCTGCAGGGACTATATAAAATCCCTGTTCATAGTTACCTCAGGAATTGTCATGTGTATCTCAACTCAGGGTGCCATCAGAAGGATGCTCATCTGGCAGTATTGGACCAAGGCTCTCATCCTCCATTAAATTTTATGTTATTCTGTAACACTTCTACATATCCAGAACTGTGATCATGGCATTCACAGTGATGGTGCTGACAAGACGCCTGCACTGAGGAGTCTGGGATAGTAGAAGGATGTGACAACCAGACCTGTGACACCTGGCCACATATAGGAATACGTGTGTAATTAAAACAGTGCTTTCACTTTTTGATGATCAGTGTGTGGGGACTCTGGTTGGCTCCAGTGAAGTTTGATATAATTAGATTAAACAATAGTAAAAGGCCACTAAGGCTGGAAGATCAAAGCCCAAAGCCTTGCTTAGGAGGTGCCTAATAAGTTAGCAAAAGGGCTAAATGTCTTTGATTCAGCTCTTTGGTATACATTATGTAGCAACACATTCACTACCTGACCACATACTACTTTTTCAAGAGGCTTTCTGCTCCATTCAAAGCAAAGCTGATCCTTTTCAAGATACGTATTGCACAGTGTTAGTGGGGAGAGGGTGTGAAGGGCAGAATGTGAGAGGACATCATCTAACAGGCAAAGGGTGCTTATTTCAGCTGTAAAAGCAAGAGGTGAGATTTTGAAACCCAAACATCTCCAGAAACATAAAGAATGATGGTTCTTCTTTTATAATACATGTTCATAAATAAAATAAGATTATTGACAAATGAGTTTTAAGCCTGTAAGATTTAAGGGGGGTGAATTTTTTAATTGGCAGACAGCCATTCATTTTGCTAGATTCAAATTCATGTAAACATGTAGCTGTTGCTGAAATTCAGCATTCATTCTCCCTCTTGACTATAAACAAATCAATCCAAATCTTGTTCTGGACTTCATCGATGCCTTTCAGCCTGTGTTTGGTTTAGTAAATGAAGGGATCTGGAAAAAAAAACAACCCTTTTGATACCAAAATCATAAGAAAAGGTAAATAGCTGAAAGGACCATCCAAGTACAGACAAACCTAGATACCTTATCTCCAGTTCTGAAATCCCTGAATAACCAGTCCAGCTTTTTATGATTATTATGAAGTTCTTTATGTAATGATAGAGAAGCATTTATGTGCAGCAACCAATTGTTATGGCTCTTTGCTTTCTGGAATTTTGTTTTGGGGGGAGGTTGACCCAGCTGGAAGCAAAGCAAGGTAAATACTGCATTTGATTTATAACCCCTCACATTGCAGGTGTGAGAGAGCTGGGAGCAGCCACATGCAGCTTCATTATCCAGCACTGCAAAGCAGCTAGACTTTGTGAATTAAAAGCCTAGTTTTCAAAACAGTCTGCTAATTTTTTTTTTTTTTGGCTGAAATGTAAGAAGTTGAGAAGGCCTGTAGGCAACTTCATAAGGACTGCATGAGTAGCACTGATTATGCGTCCCTGGAGAGGCCAAGAAAACAGGAAAGGGAGCCAGCCAAGAGGCATATTTAAGAGAAGGTTCTCAAACTTCCCTATTACCTTTGGGATTGTTTCCAAATTCTAAAGCTAAGAAGGAAAAACCTGGACTTAGCAAAATAAATAATCTGCACTGCACAATATGTGGTGTCCCAGGATGATTTGTGACATTTAGGAATGCCGTATGTCATGAACAACACTGAGGGAATAATCCACAGAAATACACCTGCTTGAAAATGGCTTCCAAGACCACTTCTAAATGAACAATTAAATCAAAATTTTGCCCATTTTATAAGCACTGTAACACAAAAACCAGTGTTTTCTGTTCACAAAAGGGAAACCTCAAAAATATTCTTACTGGACATTACTTGGAAGGAATCATTTTGATATTTTTCATAATTTGTTATTTTAATTTTAGGATGGTTGTGATTAGGAGAAATTACTCCCATTATATCATTCTTTATCATTAATTAGACTTAAAGTGGTCTTACTGTCACTAATACACAAGAAAAGCAAGTTTAGTATTTTACTTCCTCCAAATTACCATATACAGATGGTTCTTATAATTATTTTCTCACAGAAAACCTGATTATACCCAGTTTAAACCTGATCAACGAGGAAAGGAAAGACATTCACACTATTCAAGAGAGTTCAGGTGTATTTACATCTTTCTGCCCAGCACTAGTCGTGTGTGGGGCACGATCCATAAACAGTAATGTGGAGAAAAAAATTTTTCTTTGTATTGGAAATTTCCTTCAACAAATACTTTTAAAATTTTTTAACCACCTCAATATGTTTGTAATGTCTAGCAGAAGTAAAATTAGTATTTACTTGCCATAAATCTGTAGCTCTATCATGTATGCTTTTATTGATAACACTTCAGGAGAAACTGTTCTCTGTGATACCTGAGCCATGTACAGCATTTTAAGTAATTGTAATTAATGTCATACCATGAAAGGTGATGTAATTAAAAGCATTTATAGATTATGGTTAAAGGAGTAATGGACTTCTACAACACTGTTTTTTTCAGTAAAATAAAAGAGGAAACAGAAATTTGCTTCCAATTAAGATTTTATATCTTCATAATAAGCTTGAGCTTCCTGGAGGCTGTACTGGAAAATATGCAGGAGAAAAAAGTGGCCCAGACCCCAAGCAGGGAATCTTGTGAGTTTGTGTTTGCACAGAAGAGATGCCTGGACTGTTATGGGAGATCTTAAACACTACCTAAATAAAATACAGTGAAGCAAGTAAAAGGTACAGTGCATTAAGTCAAAATAAGGTTTATTTGAAAATTATAATCTGATTATCTATGTTTTCCCATTCTAATGCAGATGACATCTTTATTAACGTAGATGTTTAAGGGAAAAACACATAATCCCATGTTCAGCTGTATTCTTACCAGATCACTATTGCACGCATTTGCAGTGACTCATACCTGGATTCTGCTCTCCCTAGAGCACTTTCTTTCTAGTGTGCCCCAGGGCCAGCACTGGTACTTCCCTGATGGTACATGGGTGCTTTCCATGGCACATATGCAGTAAAGGTATCCTCCTCTGCTCTATCAGCCCCACCACCCTTTGTCTGCTGATGAAGGACTTTTCAAGGACAGTATGAATGCCAAGCCTTTCAAGAAACTACATTCACTTACACTGCTGCCAGTTAAGAAATAAATGCTGGTGTCAGAACAGTGATAAACCATGGTCCACACGCTGTCCTGGCTCAATGGAATAATGAACCACCCCATGGCTGGAGATGTGTCTGTGCATATGTGTATGTGGCAGAATAATATTTTGCACACAAAAGAAGGATTTTTCCAACCTTACTTTAAGCAGCTACTCTGACCGTAAAATTTGCCAGTGTATGTGAAGAAATCAAAATCTCCTCTCCAGGTTGAAGACTACAAAATCTCTGACAGAGAAATCCTGCTATGGTGTGTGCAGAGAAGCAGCACCTCAGGGGGACTCTGAGGAGTCTGTTCTGTCTACCTTGTGAAAAATGGTTTAGAGCCCACTTCTGATGATAAGCTTGCAACTTTTGTTTTGTAATTAAAGGCTCTGAAAAGGCTTTATGCTTCCATTTTGAAGTAAAATATTGCCCAGAGAGTTTGTGGTCTCCCCATCCCCGGAGATGTTGAACACTAGACTGGATGGGGCTCTGAGCAACCCTAGTGGAAGGTTCCCTGCCCATAGCAGGAGGGTTGATGATCTTTAAGGCCCCTTGCAATCCAAACCATTCTGTGATTCTATGAAATTCCAGTTCCCCTTGTGCTTATCTGGCAAGATCTGAACTCCTGCAAACACAGGGGGTCCAGGAAAGTGGAGTGTTTCATCTTAGCACATTGCAGGCCAGGCACTATGTCAAAAGACTATGCTGGCTGTATCACTAAGGTTGATAAAGAAAGACTTATGCCTCCCTCTGTGTACCTGCTCAGGGGAGATCCAGCTACCACCATCATTAGGATAGAGTTCCCACAAAAAACAGGAGGAAGTATTCTTTGTTAAAGATTAATTTGGCTTATGGTGGCTCTTTAACACTGAAATAAGAAAAGAGGCACAGAAGAGCCTTTGCTCTTTGCTCTTGAACTAATAAATAGTAATTATAACCTCTGGGAGAACCATGCCCAAGTCTTTTCTACATGTGTCCCTGCATCTTCTCAACATAACTTTTACCCTCTGGAATTTTCCTGCCTCTCCTATTTTGTGGCCCCTCCTCCCAGCACTGGCTGCTGCCTCCCTCTCAGGCAGCCCCGGGCTCAGGTACGGGTGCCTTTGCAAGGCATTGCTCCCTCTCCACTGCTCCCTGCCCCTGCCTAAGGCAGGAACTTACCTGAGGACAGAGATTCCTGACTTGTGAGGCACATGCATGCTTGGGTGCCAGGAGGGTGGGGAAGCCATTCTCAGCACCTTAAGGGGTGTAGCACCATGTGTCTGCCCTTCACCCTCACCCAACCTGCTTACAGAGAGAACCTCTTCTCCAGAGCCATTGAAATGGCTCTTGGCCCCTTCCTAAAGGAACTTCATGCTGACCCCTGAAGATGGTAGTGGCACTTTCTCAGCAATAAGCCCCTCTCCAGGTCACTTTTGAGAAGTTTCTCTTTTTCACATGGGGAAGGGCTGATGTATGGATGTAGAGCCAGGACTGCATAAGTTTATGCATTTGCAAAGTTTTTTATTCCTTCTTAAACCATCTAAAGGAGGTTAGAAGCTTATCACTGAGGTTTAAAAAAGACAAGAGAAATCCAGATAAAAATGCTCATAGAAGTGTTTTATCAGAGCTTTATTCGGAAGGATGTTTTTAAAAATCTTAATATTTATGGAATGAACAAGCATTTTCCCCCTCAGTATCTTGATTCATACCTGAAAGTCTATGTTAGAAGGTATTCTACAAACAGTATCTCATAATTGTTTCAGTTTTAGTGTAGAGTTTAAGTTACAGTACAATAAACACCTGAGCAATGTAAACATGCATGACCTGAGTCTAAGAAAAGGGGAAAAAAAGTGCTGTTCTTCTTTCTTGTGATGTTTTTCCTCCAGGGTATATTATTTTCCCCTAGTACCTAACCAAAAAGGCTTCTTAATACTTTGGTGCTAAGTTATAGTTCCCCCATCAGAGGATTGTTAGGCAGAAGACAACAAGGGTGTTTCCTTTCCCTCCTAATTATTTTGCTTTTTTTTTTCCAGGTAAGCCATAACTTGGCTGGCTACATGATTTGAGTGTCAAAAGGAGGCATTTGCAAGGCCCATAGTGGCCAAAGCTTAGTGGGATGGTGGGTGGCATGTTGTGGTGGCCTCACTTCTGCAACCTAAAGAGCACTGTGAAAGCTGGGGGAACCATGCCCCAGCCTTGCCATCAGCCTGTCAGAGGAGTGTGGCAGTCCACATCACCCACCTACTAGCTCACCTAGAGATATTCTGTCCAGTCTTGCCTTATGCAAACCCACAATACACCCAGCACTGCAACTTGCTGCAGCACTCAGAGGAAGTATTAATTTAGCTCTCAGAAGTGAGGAATACTTGTGCTCTCAAGCCAGTGATATTCAGGCATGTCTCCAGAAATATATTATTCTTAAGAAGGATATTCTCTAATACCAGGCTTTGAGATTTGCAAAGTGATAGTAGTATAGCCTAAATGAACAACTAAAATTTGGCAGACTACTTTTCACTTCCCATTTAGAAGCACAAGAACAATGTCAGTTTTATTTGATTAACATTCGCTATCTGTAGTGATCAAAGGACTACGTCTAAAAAATTAGCATTTTAGAAGGTCTTTGATAGTCAGCAATAAAATTCTCATACTTAGTCTGAAATCATTCCCATCTGCATTCTTTATTTGCATATAATTTATGAAGTATCATTAATGAAATCAAACAGATAGTAAGCACATCTAAAGCATCCATCCAACACAAAATAGAGACTACAGATAATTAGGGTAACTGCTATTATTTTACTTCTCTGCCCCTCCTGTAATTAGTACTGTTCGTAGTTGAAAAGTCAAAGACTTTTCAGAAGATACTGTTTTAGTCTCACCTTGTTTCACAATATATTGTTTTAATCTCACCTTATGTTTTGTAGGTGGCTTCTGAGCGAACTAGGTTTGACTCCCTTCAATGGCAGTTTACAATTAATGGCTTCATTATGTAGTTTGTGCCCAGGAAATGAGAACTTTACTTGAGCCAGAGTTTTGCCTGCTAAAGGACTTATTCCTATGTTATCAACAGAAATCAAGGAACATGACTTTTACAGCAGATACTTTTCTACTTAAGGGAATACGATTATTTATTGACTGTCAGTATCCAGCAGAAGCCAGGGAGCACAAGGCATAAGGAAAGATTAGTGTAGCAAGAGTTGGCTTGGGCTAATTTCCAACACCAAGACTATGCAGTATACAACATCCTTTCATAAATATGACCTTTATAGCATATTGCATTAGCCTACTAATACCACATGGAATGTTTTATTTGGGTCTATGCAGTTTTAAAGAAGACTGTTAAAGACATATCCATCATTTATTACTTCTGATGGAAAATTGTATTTTAACAAATCAAACTTTTAACAGAAAAAAATGTAGGTATTTCACACATACACACAAAAAAAGGTGTATGAAAAAAGTGCAAAGTTCATAGCTGTCAGATAGGGACTGAGTGTTTTCCACTTGGAGTTACAGACCAGTTTTCATCTGGGAATGATAACGTTTGTCGGTGTTCCCACCTCTTTTCTGATCCTGGCTACCTGGGCATAAACACATCTCAATGCACCTGCAGGGATTGTGCTGAAGCAGTCACCTCCCTGAGCAGCCAGCTTGGCCAACGTCTGCTGCAGCAGAAAGCCTGCTTTCCATCATCCATGGAAAATCTGCAGGAACTGAGCACTGAACTCATGAGATGCCATGCCAGGAGGAGGTGACTATCTTTTGCTTTATGTGTCCTTCCAGCTGCAGCAAAGTTTCCTCTGGGACCACAAGAAGAGTGTGTGCTGCCTGGTGCACACGTGGCTCACCAAAACCTTTGGCTGCTCCTTCACCAGGGTCCATGAGCCCACAGTTACAGTCCAGGGGAAGTGGTGGCCCCTTCAACAGTGCTTAAAGATGCTCACTGGAAGAGAGGAATCTTCATGTTCCCAGGATCAAGGTAGTGCCCATCCTCACGCATTTTTCTCAGACATTTCAAAATAGGAAAGGCCAACATTTCATCATAGTTAATGATGTCTTGTCCTTCTCAGTGCTCAAAGTATCTGGTTTACAAAGAAGAGGAGAACTAAAGATGGCAACAACAGAGCACACACTTACAGTGAGCAGCATTTGCCTGGGATGCGATAAGAGGTGATCACCTTCATGTGTCTAATAGAGACTACTTTCTTTATCTAATCAGTAATTAGCTGGCCAATATAATTAGAGTGTTTGGAGTTAGAAATTAATGGCACTCTTTCCTCTTACTGAACTTTGGAGCAGGGAAATGAAAAGCACAACAATGGTGAATGCCTCATTGTTTTGAATGGCGTAAACTGCACAGGTGTATCAGAAATGTATTCTTCCATTCACTGCACAACTGAAAGACTGTGCAACAGTACCTGTTACAGACTCCAGTGTCCCACAGCAATAGTCACAGGGAAAGAAATCTGCCCACAGCCTCAGTCATCTATGAGAGACAGATAGACAAAATTTAAAAATTGACATTGAAATCAAGATTCAAAAACATTGTGGCAATCTAAGCAAAACAGGTTTTCAGAAGTCAATTTTTCAAAGCAGCATACAGAAAGCATGAAAGCTGGTAATCACTCAGTGATTTGCAGGAACTTGATAGCATCAGAATAGACTGTGTTCCAGCCTGCCCATTCTTGTATTGGCAGAAGTGGTTGTATTTCTTTTCCAATCTTAATAAACAATAATGTGGAAAGCAATACTTAAAAGAAACTTTAGGCAATATTTAAATAAATCTCATGTTTGACAAAGTGCTCATGCACAGAAATAAAGCAAAATATTCCCACAATAACCTGATGCAACAGTGGTTTGCAGGACAGGAGCTGAAACTGAAATTGCAGCAGTCGTGGCTTTAAATTTAGATTATCTGCAAAGGACTTCTGCAAGCATTCTTCAGGTTCTGTGCAACACACTGAGACCCTGAAGTTTCAAGACAAGTTAATGACAACTGACCTGCATGTCAGCTACCTACAGTAGTACATAGAATACAGAAAGACAGCAAAATGTGACAAGGAAAACACATCCAAATCTGTCTCTGTGGGATTACACCTGTCTCAGGCACATTTTGTCCATTAGTGATACCACACATGAGATGACAGGGGTTTGTCTTATGAACTGAAATGCTTACAAGTTAGATATCTGCCCTGTGGAAAATTGACTCCTGCAAAGTGTGTACCACTAGTCCTCAGAAACCTGTTTCAAAGAAGAATTCAAGTTTAATGACAATAATTTTTGAATAGTCACAACATTCCCACACAGAATTCCCAAAATTGGTTAGGCAGATGAATCATACAGGGCAGAGTGTACCACTTTAACTCAAACCTTTAAAGCCTCTTGTCAAAACTATCAATATTTCAGCATCTGAGTGTGCTGTGGGTGATAATGTCACACCAAGTAGACAGTTGCCATTGCTTAGAAGCTTATTGATCCACTTCTCCAAGTATATCAAATCTGTTGAAGATGCAGTGCTAATAGAACTATCCACACATCATAAGGCAGGAGTACTGTAATTCTACTGGTCTCCAGTACAAATACCAAATTTTATGAATTTTGTCATGAGAGATCATTTGGTCCATGTATTTGCTAGCCTAACACTGCAAGCCCTTCTCTTTTCCTGGCTGAGGGCATGCACCCTGAGCAGTACTATCTGTGCTGCTGTGAGCTGCCAGCCCTGGACAGCATCTTGTCCCTCTGGCAGCAGCTTCTAAGGCAAGTCTGAATGAAGAGCAGCGTGTACAGTGACTGACAAGAAACTGTGAGAATGCACCATCATCTGCTGGTTAAGCCTGCTGCAGTCAGTAGCTATACGGGGATGCTATGCATTAACCGGGTATGTATTAACTGAAGCACAGGATCTCTCCCAGGCTTTGTTGAAAATCCTTCTGATGAAAAAGAAAAGCCTTTTATGACTCCACTCAGCAAATAGCCATCTCATCCAAAGCATCAGCACAGCTCTCCTATAAACTCCTGCATTATTTTCCATGCTTAAAGAGCACGTGTTGACTGGCAGCAGCTGAGACATGCTAAAAGCTGTCCAAGGAGCATGAAAAGTGGCATCAGACTGTGTGAGCCTTCAATAATCCACTAATCTTTTTGAACACATTCTTTTGTTTAGGCAGACTTTAGTTATTAGATTTGATGCATATTTCACGTATTACAAAACTGATCATTATTGTGTAGCTGGCTAATCCTCAGTTTGAGGAAGGATTGATTTTAAACTCATATAGGAAGGCTGTCAACTTAAGCAAGGAGGCTCTATGTTTCTAAGCATATGGTATCTTTTGCTTTAACAGCATTACCAGAGACAATGCAAATAAAAGATAGGTAGATTTACATAAAGGAGAAAAGGTATATACTGTGAGCACAAAACTGCTTCACAGCCAATAATCAAAGTAGAAATGGGTTTGTTTCTCTGTGAAACATTCACTCCTGATCAGAGTTAGATGACAGGTCTGTTTTAGCAGGCATTTCTGTAAAGGCAAAGGTAGAATAATAGAATCATTTAGGTTGGAAAAGACCCTAAAGATCATCAAATCCAACTGTTAACCCATCACTGCCAAGTTCACAATTAAGCCGTGTTCCTAAGTACCATGTCTACATAACCTAATAAAGTCAGGAATAAAACTGCAGAAGTATCAATTATCATCTATTTCGATGCATTTATGCCTTAACAATAAAATGAAAAAATGTTAAAATCTGAAATAAGGATGCATTTTTAATACATATTCACAGAACAGCCTATTTTTGCACAACTATGCAGTATTTTCCGTAAAAATATTCTTCACTAAACTAAATATACAATGACCACTAGATCTTGCAGAATTAATCAACCTTTTTTACAGATTTCCAGACTATCAGAAAGTAGGTTATAGTGACATCACTGAAAATTAGTTATTAACATTGGCTTTTTTGGTGAGTATCTCTTAACAGGTCCTTTAACTATACTTTGTAAGTCCTCAGAATATAGTTTCATTATTTCTTCCTGATGTTTGAGTTATAATCACTGTTCAAGTCACTGAAAGTCTTTCAATTTCCATTAACAGAACTGAACTCATTACCAGGGCACAAAGATGCTTCAGGCCAGACCACACAGTAAGATCCCATTACTTTTCTGATCCTCCTTTTTCACCCATGAATGAAGGCTGAAAATCCAGGAGGCAACTGTTTCCTGCGTGAAGAGGGGTCTGGGAGAGATTTTGAGGGACCAATTCCACATCAGTTGTTTCAGAAGTAGGTTTCTTCATCTGAAGATCAGGCCTTTTAAATCTGCTAATATGAATTAAATATGAATTTATATATTTAATTCTAAGTTGCCCACATTCATTCTTGCTAACTGGATGCACAGTAGTCACTGATAAATTCAAACGATGGTAGTTTGAAAATTACACACAACTTTACATTTTGTGAGGAGCTTCTAGTGGCCATGGCTGCAGGCCTTATACAAAACTGAAATAAGTCTAAATAAGTTATTATCTAGGTAATGAACTTGAATAACATTTTTAATCCTTCATTGATGTTACCACTTTGTAACCAGATTTGCTTTGCTCTTCCACACTCTATATTAAAATAGGCACCTTCTCAGCTTTTGAAAGAATATGATCATGAATGCAGTCCAACTCCTAGGATATATGATAACACTTTTTCTCACTAAGTCAAACCGAGATAAGAGCCCTGAGGCTTGCTGCACTGTCCAGATGTTGAGATTTCAGTAGAAGATGGGTGCTTTATCCTTAAAGTGATGTGAATTTTCCAGCTAAAATACAACTCTCACGATGATAACGGTACACAAAAACCTCTCTGTGGTTGATCAGCACAAAGTTTATTCCACAGACCATCTTTTAAAACTTAGGGAAGGACTTATGTGCAGATGTGGGGTTCTGCTGTGCACTATAATGAATTCACCCAGTGGGATTTAAATTTGCATACACTATCCTATTATCATGCCTCTCGCAAAGCTTTATTAGCTTGAGTGCAATACTGCCTGAATGTAGCTAGACTGCTTTCAGAAATTAGTTGGTTCATGCAAAGCCAGTGCAAAAGTAATTGATTTTTGGAGCTTTTTTGGTTGTTCCCAAGCATATTTTTTCCATATTGGCACTTGTATGTTTTTTATTACAGTCTGTGCTCACTAATACTATATTTAGCCTTTTACTCCAGGAGACTCTCATCAGTGTATTATATATTAATCAGAATTATTAATCAGTAACTTGTCCTGCATGAGTACACACCAGAATCTGTACATGGAAAAATGAAAATCATTTTATTCACTCCAGATGGGAGATGGATTGTAAGGGTAAAAACTGAGCAAGTACCAGGAATTAAAGCCTTGGCTAGTATTTTTCCTTTTGTTTAAGCAAAATTGGTCAGTGTCTTATACTGACTGCAGAGGAGAGGTGAGAGAATGTGAAAGTTGCTCAATGACAAAAAGTGGAAATCCAAATCATCCAAATCCTGCTTGGGTGAGGGCTAGCATAGCTTTCTCGTGAATTGGCTGTCTTCAGAGATATCAAACTCACTCAATCTCACCCCTGTAGGCCTGACTGAGATTTAAGGTGCCATAACATCAAATACAGCCCCAGCCCTATGGGGGCTTGGTCCCTGCAAGCCATATTGATCTGTCTTTTGTATCCCCTGCAATGTGGGCTCCTGAACTGAGCCCAGGGATAGAGCCACAGTGTGAAGGATGCCAGGCCCTGGTCAGGAAGTCCATCAGGAGCTGCTGTGCAGAGGCAGCAATGCACTTGTGGTGCTTCAGGCAGGAGGGAAACAGTCTCTTACAAACATTTCTGTGACTCTGACACAGAGTGGCTGAAGACCTAGAATCGCTGATTCTAGTTGCAAGAGGATGTTGTCCATAAGAATAATTCGTTTGTTATTTGTTGTTTTATTGCAGTCTAGTAGTGCTATGCAGAGCACCCTAGAGGCACAAATTACAGACATCGCTCTGGTCATAAAGCATTGCAATCAAAATTTCAAAACATATTGGGCAGAAATCCAGCGTTAGATCCACCTTTCTTTAGAAAGAGTCTCTCTCTACCAAAGTGCCCTACCCCAATTCACTGTGAGCTAATCTCTCCCCACCCTGAATAACAGCACTAATTACGAGAAGTTTTTGGCTAATTGCAGTTCATACTGCCGCTTAGGTTGACCTAATTTGTGCTTGGCAGTCTCTGTAAGGAAGGTCAGTGAAGAATAGGACACTGTGTTGCAGTAAACAACTCAACACAGGCAATATCTGGGCAGTCTAAAATAGACATTTGTAGCTCTTCAAAGTTAAAACCAAAAAAATGGTGTTTCTTTGTTGGCTAATTTTACAAGCACTTTGTAAGGCAAAATTAAATGGTGTCTTTGTTGCAGCACAAATATTGCCTGAGATGTGCGCAGAAAACTGGTGAATCATTTCCTGTTTGCTGCATTGTTGCTTCACAGCTTTCCCCCAGCAAAGGAATGATGTTGCCCGAACAACTTACGAAGCACATCTGAGTGCTGCGTGTCACTCAGTGTCCCAGTCCCCTCTTGGCTGCGGGAGGCTGTGCGGTGGCACACGCGGTGTGCTGTGTGCTGGGGCAGGCACAGGGACGGGACTGCAAGGAGCTGGGCAGGATCAGTGCCCCACCCAGCCTTGCCCTTTCCTGCAAACCTGCACAAAGGTGATGGCAGTGACTCAGCGATGCAGATGGCTTGAGGAACCCCACTGTCTCTTTGATGCTGCAGATAATAAATGGTTAGAGGGAAGAGGGAGCCTTAAGTTCTCTTCTCGGCTTACCTGGCGTGTGGATTTTCACTGCAGTCCAATACAAGGAACTTCAGCAGTCCTTACACCCACACAAAAAGCTGTTGAAGTTGAGCCAGGAATGCCACAATTGCGACAGCAAAGGCCTAAGTCTGAAGGAGGGTCCTGATGTGTGTCTGCACTAAGCTACATGAAGTAAAAAAGGTGTCATGCTCAGAGTAGCTCACTGCTGGCTTTGCTGAAGGGCTGCTTGAAGATTACTGGCAAGTACACAGCCACAGAAACATTGGTTAAAAGAGGCCTGTGAAGGTCATCACCTCTTTCTAGAAGCAGGACTACCACCACTGCAGGTTGACAGGTCAGCTGTGACTTTGGTCAAGTCCTGTAAGCATCCAAGGACTGAGACAGACAATCTCTTCCAGTGCTGCACTGCCCTCCTAGTAGAAATAGTTTTTGTAATGTCCAGTCTGAATCTCCAGTATGTGGCCATAGATGCATGTTATACCATCTGCCACCTCAGACAGATTCAATTTTCTCATGCTTCTGACATGTCAAAATCTTCACTAAAGTCAATATATACTCCATCAATCCTGCTCCTCCCATTAGTATACACAGTTATTTCCTCACAGACCACAGTCAGGTTTGATTTCTGTCTTGCTTTCCGTCTTTATGTAATTGGAAATGATCCCCAAGATTCATGCTTCCGGATCTTTCCAGGGCTGAGGTGAGCCTTACTTGTCTACAGTTCTTCTTCCCAGGTCTTCCTTCTTGCCTTGACTACAGACAGATGTAACAGCAGCCTTTTTCTAGTAAGAATAACAGCTCTCCCAGTTTCACTATTGTTTTCATCTCAGCAGTTGTTTAGTAACTTTTCTAAAAGCCTCTCACATGAATTGTGTTTTATACATGCTCTACAGACTCCTGCCACTTCAAAATCATTCCTGACTGTTCAAGATACCAGTTTACCCTTGGAGAACATAACATCCATATCCTTTACTTCCTTCATTTTGAAGGAAGCTGCCTGGTTGGAACACAAGTTGAGAGCCATTAAAAGGAGGGATAGTTATGCAGACAGAAAATTAACATAGACTGATGATAAACACTGGCTATCTTCTTTTCACTGAATAGAGGTTAAAATTTTCAGCCTGTAAGGCATGTTCCAAAACTTGATTATTTGTTCCTGTTACTTTACTGTAAGTGTGCTGTATTTTTTCTTCTTTTGGGAGGAATACAGACTGCTAATTGCTTTTGCAACCAGCTTGCCATACCATAATTTACACTTCTCTTTTGGGTATTAGTGACAGAGTTTCATGAAAGAAGTATTTTCTAAATTACAGAAATTAACTTAATGGCTTTTAGGCTTTACTCAAGTTAAATTCTCTCTCTCTCAAAATATGGACTTTACTTAACATAATATAATTGATGTTTTGGGCATGCCAAATGCGTATATATACATTATATAGCTGAGTGTAAAAATCTAGGAAATACTCCTTATATGACTTCACCATGCCATTCATATATCACACAATAATAAGGATGATAAATAAGTGGAATATACGAATTTACATCGCAGAAGGGTTTTTTAATATAACAAGTGTTTCCTTAGTCTCTTAAGTCACAAATGTGGCTCTTAGATTTTCTGCCTGCTGTACATGTGATGTAAAACTTAGTCAAATGGTTGTTTCATTCCTACACTCCCTCTGATACCGGAAATCCATACCTGAAATGGCAATATTAAAAAAAAAAAATTGCAGAAGTCAACAAGGGCAATCAAATATATTTACCTAGGTTGTTTTAGCAAATAGACTTCCCTCTGGCAGCCATTAAATCAGTTAATGGAATTAAATTAATCATTAGGGAAAGTCTGCCCTGTGCTTTGTATATTACCTCAACTTTTAGTGTGTGCTATGCAAGTTGCCAAAAATTAACTGCCAGCTTTCACTGTTCATCCTTCAGAGCTAGTTTAGTCAAATTTGTAGCGTCCTCTTCTCTGGGCTCCCAGTCAGTTGCCCTGCCCTACACACGCTCTTTTTCCAAGGCACAAAACAGGAGATCATGCCAGAAGGAAAGCTGCCTGTGCAACATAATATGAGGAGAGCCAAATATTTCTGCAGTGCTGCAGAAGTTGCACATGCAGTATATGTTGCATGGACATAGGTGGATTAGGTATGTGGTACTTACTGGAATGTAAATGTTCTGGTTTATGCCTGTTCAGTGTCCCTGCTACACATAGATCCAACAGCCTATGTCCTGATCCAATAGTTGCAGCTCACTAGAAGTAAAACCAGCAATTGTACAAGAAAAAAGATGAAGCCAGAGAGACTGAACAGTGAATAGGAATTTCTGACAATCAGTACTGGATGTGTGTGAGAGGGAAAGAGAGCATGAGCAAGTCAGAGCTTCTCAGAGCCTGAATGTACTAGCCCAGTTTTTCAGAGGCATAGCTCATTGACTGCACCCATGCATCAACCCTACTCTTTCTGTAACTCTGTCAGCTGTAATAAAAGGAGAAATTAAACATTTTGCTATCTCCAATCACTGTGTTCAGATATTTCTTGTTAAGTTTCTACCCTGATGGCTTCTTGCAAGGTTCACCATTTTCCTTTTCCCTAAAGGAATGATGTCCTACTGTTATCCTGCTCCCTTTCAAGATGATGTCAGGTGAGTGTGCAGCATTCCCCAAGCCAGAAGTCTTCCTTCCCTGCATTATGCAGAGTTCACTGTCAAGTCACAGACAATTACTCTACCTGATAATTGTCAACATGCAGGCACACAAGAATTTTTTACCTCCAAAACGATCTACTCAGCACCATCCTCTGCAGACTTTTCCCTCCTTTCAGCCTGTCTGGAAGGAATGAATGGGGTGGAAAGGAGACAACAAGCTCAGTTTCACGCTGTTGCTTTCAGAGTTGAGCTGGGAAGCTCTCCAGAAGGATATCTTGCACAGCTGGAGCCCTGGACTCCAGAAAGGCAGCACTGAGACCCCAGCACCAAGGCAGACAGGTGGTCAGAGAACAGGTACTTCAAAGCCTTTGTGTTTCTTTAGCAGCAGTGAAAGGAGTAGAGGCCCTGTGAAACCCACAAAGCAGTAGCCAGGGTACAGCTAACAGCTTGCAGGACATACTCCATGGCCTGTATTAGGTGGCCACTCTGACAGCACTGAAACAGATCCACCACCCATGTCACCACTTGGCCCCAGGCAACAGCAGAAAGGAAAAAGTCCAGAATTTACATTCCCCAAAACAGTGAATATCCACTATTTTCCTATCACCTAAAACAGAACTAGCTGATTTGTGTTAATTACAGCTTAGATAAAATAAATTTACCTTTTGTATAGCAGCATATGAATTAGCTTGGCATCCAGTGCTGACCTGACACACCCATAATGATAGTATGAAGTCAGTGGATCTATTTGCAGAGTAGTATATTGCTTGAATTAAGGGCACAAGGGCAGGGAAAGAGGCCATGCAAAATCTGACTCATTTACCTATAAATCAGCTTATGGTTGGGAAGATATTTATTTACTGATATTGGGACACAATCAGTAAGAGAAGCAACAAGAACAAGTGATGACAAGACTTCTGTATTCCCAGGAAAGGTTAAGGTTTGGTGTTGATACTCTGACACACAGGAATGAGCAAATTTGTTTTCAACAGCTTTTACTCCAGGTGATTAGATGGGACGAGAAAGGTTTATTACTAGCAAAGCATTTACCTCTCTTTTCAAAAACAGGACACAACAGCTATGAGATGTAACTGATCAGACACACCCTCTAGGAGATACATCCTTCCTACTCTTGTAAACCAGCACAATCTACATTTTCATCTCAGACTAATCACATGAACCACACTGGATGCTCAGAGCCAGCATCTCACCACATGTAAACCAAAGTAGCTCCTCTCAAGGCAGTGGAGTAGCACCATCTGTGCTGTTTCAGATGAGATCTACAAACCTCCATGCATGTGTTGGTCTGCCTATGTGAAGTTACCTGTTTACAGAAGTAGGTCTTCAAAATGTGTAGAAAACATATTGTGCAGAAAGTTTGCCCTTGTCAGGAATCATGAATCCGGGGGTCTTTCCATCAAGAGCACTTGTCAATTAAGTGCAAGGTACTGCACTTGAACATGGGCTTCCTTACCTAGATCTCAGATATATCTACACTAACATCTACAATTACTCTTTTATGTATTAGAATGACCTTTAAGCAGTTACAAATAGAAGAACAGTGAAACAGACTATGCTGTCTGTAGAACAGCTTTCCCTCCAAAAAAAATTGCCTTATAGGTAATATAAGCATTTTAAAATAGGAAATCATATTGTATTATTGAAATTTAAATTGTTTTACCATATTGACCTGGTCTTCCAATCAAATGTATCCAACAGACACATAGATCAAAAGAATTGTCATTTTTATATGTTAATAATTGTGGGGTTCCCAGAACAGTGGCACAGTTTATTGGAAACTCCCCAGCTCTGCTCTCCTTGAGTTCAGATCCAGAAAAAGGCAGAAATAAGTCACAAGTAAAATCCTTTTTTTCAGAGATTGGCACTGTACTTCTCAGGAAAGACACAACCCATGGGACAGCACATCAGGGAAGAGTTCAGGCCTACCTCCATACCTAGTTTTATGCTGAAGTTGCATCCACTAGCCCATAATAATTCCTCAGAGGATGAGAAGCTCATCTGCTGTAAACCGCAAGGGTTTGCTGATCTAGGATCACAAAGCAACATTCTTTGACTAAGGATCTTGATGGCACTGAGTTTATTATCTAAAAACTTTGAAAAGAGAAAAGCATGTGTGTTTCCACATGTGCTAATACACAGACATTTTTAAAATAGCATCCTCCCAAAACAAGCAAAGTAAACCAAGGCTGAAATTCTCAGATTTAGTTGCTATACTCTCTGATCTGTCTTTAATTTGTTTTCTGTTATCATTGATCTCTAACAACTTAGGTAATCAGCACAGGTAAGCTACACAGTATTGTTATGGTTTGGTAAAAGCAGATGGCTTTATATGAGGAATATGTATCTTTTTCAGAGGCTGGCCTTGATTTCTTTTCTGCCTCTAGTCTACTGCAGACTGTAAAGAACTGGAACTTTCCAAAGAGCAGCCATTACAAGAAATGTAGCTGCCTCTTTCCCCAAGTTCAGTCACGTGTCTGAATTTTGGAAAGACCTATGATGGAAGGAAGAAGTGATGGAAATTGGATTATTTTGTTTTCGCTACTCCGATATATCTAGTAATCAGGCATTTTATCAATCCTTCTTGCCAAAACCCAAATAGTACTTAAAGTTTGAAAGTATGTATTATATAACAAACCACTATGATTTATTGGGCCATAGATCATTTGCCTGGGAAACTGTAAGGACTGGAACATTAATCCTGCTAGGCAGCTGATGCAACTTGTGAGCTGTGCATGGGCACAAAACCTCAGTTCTCCCACCTGAGCAGTGTGCAGGAAATCTCCTCCTGCTCAAGCTCCTGCCCTGAGATGCAGAGTCGAGGCAGCAAGGGCCTTCCAAGCTGTGCTTCCCCACTGAGAATTTGTCCCCACAGGGCAGTGATGAAATGCAGTGCAGTGCAGCCTACCACTTCTCGTAAATCTCAGAGACTCATACTCCTACCCATACAAGGGACACAAATACAAGTTTCTAGTCATAAAGGGACATAATTCTGGTAGCTTTGCACAGAGTACTGAACTTTCTTCTAAACAGTAGCAACTAAAAGGCAGTAAAATAATGACTGATAGAAGTATTGTCTTTTTACAGCCAAAAGGCTGATAACAGTCATTAAAATAGTTTTTGAGATGTGAACTTCAGCCAGTAAGGGAAAACATTCAATAAGATCTTATAAAATCAATTATTTTGTTGGTTTAAAGGTTTACTATCATGGGAAACAAATAGTTTCACTAAATCAGAGGCAGATTTATAGTTAGAATCTTATCATAGAGTGGTTTGCACTGGAAGGGACCTTAAAGATCATCTAGTTCCAACACCCGTGACATGGGCAGGGACACCTTCCACTAGACCAGGTTGCTCAGAGCCCCCCATCAACCTGGCCTTTAACATCCACAGCTTCTCTGTCCAACCTGATCAAGTAGCTGACCACCCTCATAGTGAAGAATTTCCTCCTACTATCTAATCTAAACCTACTCTCTTTCAGTTTAAAAGCCTTCCCCCTTGTCCTACCACTGCATGCCCTTGTAAAAAGCCCCTCTCCAGCCTTCATGTAGGCCCCCTCTAAGTACCCAAAGGCTGCTATAAAGTCTGCCTGGAGCCTTCTCTTCTCCAGGCTGAACAACCCCAACTCTCAGTCTTTCCTCTTAGAAGAACTGGCCTATCCCTCTCATCGTCTTCATGGCTCTCCTCCAGAGGTCCATTTTTTCTTTTGCTGGAGTCCCCAGGCCTGAACACAGTACTTTGGGTGGCTTCTCATGAAAGTAGTGTAGAGGGGCAGAACCTTCTGGTCACACTTCTTTTGATGCAGCCCAGAATACAGTTAGAAGGTACTCTGCATATATATTGTGACCTTTCTTTGTACTAAATATATATCACACAGACATTTTAATGAGGACTGTGATGACAAAGCAAGAAGACAGCTTCTCACAGAAAATCTTAGAGGCGTGCAGCTCTTAACAAAAGCACGTTTGTGAGATGAAGGCATTTTGAATATTTCCATAACCCATACATGAGAGAGGGGATACACAGGAATGTCATGCCAGGGCTGCTCAGGCCATGAATCTCATTTCAGTGCTTCCTTTTGAGACCAGACCAATACTGGTATGCCTCACCTGGAAGCACCCAAAAGCAGGAGAAGCAGTTCCTGGGTTGGGGCTTGGAGAGGTGGTAAAGGACAAAATGTACATCATCTGTGCAAGCAACTTTACGAACAAGCTAGAATATGGCCAGAGATAAGTACGGTAAATGAACACCATTAGACCTTGTTAGCGCATATGATCCTTAATTACTACCTCCAGAACACTTTGATGTCCTTACAGAGAGATTATATGAAGTTCAAAATGACTTGTTAATAAGTAAGATTTTCAAAAGCATTTAAATAGTGAATGAGTTCCAGAGACCGCTAAGTTACATAGGTAGCTTTGAAAATTTCCCCTCAAGATAATAAATGTATGTCCCAGCATTTGCTAAAAATCCTTTCTTCTGCAGTGGTACAGTATTACTTGTACACATTTTGTAGTCATGTTTTTGTTCTCTGACTAACTGAAAGCGTAGCCTCAGTGTATCACTGTGTATGTTGCGCAAGAGTACATTTGGAATTTGCATTTTTTAGATTACCAGACAATAAAAAACCCCTGAGATTGCACAGATATGCACCACCCTTCATTAGAGGCAGTGATATTCTCTCCCACCCAGTCCTGCCCAACCAAGACAATATTGCACATACGCCTCCAGACAATGAGACTACCACACCTTTTGCCTCTAATTAAAATTATTAAGTTGAGAAGGAAAGAAATGCATTTCAGTCTGTGCTTGTTAGCCTAATGTCTTGATAAAACTAAACATGTTCTGCTGCTGCCCACCATCTGTCCTTATAAATACTTTTTTGAAAACACTGAACAGGAAAACAGATTTGTCATTACTGACTTCCACAATTTTATACCATGCCTCAGGTTTTTCTTCATGCAGACCAATAGAATCCACAGAATAGGATAAATTTTTCTCCTATAAAAACAATTTTGCATTCGACACATTTCAGTAGAAAATATTCAAACCTAATGCATGTAGAAAGCTATGCAGAGCAATGAGGATGTCCTTATTGAGAATAGTATTTTGGGGCAATCTTGCTTCTCTTGTCCCAATCCATTCCTCACATCTTCTCAGTTCTTTCAATGTTAGATAAACTCTCATGGAAGCACTGTGACTCCCTGTCTTTGCCAAAGCGGTTACTTTTCTTTGCTCTGCAGCCTTTGAGGCATCAAAACTATTTACATCTTCTTAGCTTTCCATTGTTGCTGAGAATTCAGACACCTGCAAGAAAATATGCCTTTTCCATTACTGAGGCAAAGAAACCCTCCTAGACAACCACAGCATCTAGTCCTGCCATGATTCCCAGCATTTTGCCCCTGATACAAAGACTAAATCCCAGGTGATGCAATACAGCAGCCCAGCCACCAATGAATATGGGTTGCCAGGAAGGTTGATGCTGTTTCTTACGCAGACTCCCCACTGAACTTTAAGTCCAGTCACCATCCACAGGCTTCCAGTGATCTGTTCTAACTATTATGCCACAGGTGCCTTTCTTAAAAGCTTCACCTCAGGTACAATGTCATAGTCAACTGGTATTTGTAAGACAAAGGAAAATGGACTTTGGCTGAGGTTGGTGCTAATCTCTAGAGAAAAACAGGAATATCTCCTACTGCTGCAGGATCAATTGTGAGCTCTCTTTCCATAGATTATTGCAATTAATTCTTTTTTTTTTCCAACTACTCTTCTTTCTTATCACAGCAGCTCTTCCCAACAGACAAGTGGGAATTAGGTGTTTATAAAATTCATCTTCACAACAGCTGTGAATAAACAGTACCAGACACAAACATTATCCCATCACAAGATGAGAACTGGCTCACAAAGGTGCGGGTATTAAATTCCTCACGGTTTGAGTTCAGGCAATACAGAGGCCACTCTTTCTTCGGCAAATTTTGGTGAGATAAAGGCTGAGTGTGAAGATTTCTGGAAGACCAGGACTATTTAAGGAAAAGCTGCTCGCCTGATATTAAACCAGTTGAGGAGTGTTGGCTAATCCCATGGCATTCCTGGTCATGTGAGGGCAGGGCTGCTTGGGAAGGAGCAGCAGTACCTCCTCCTCCTCCTCAAACCAGCGCAAAGCTCTGCTTGCTGCCAGAAGGGACTAGAACAAGAATAGGACAGAAACGTCTCTAATATTAAATGCAAGAAGAGTGTGATTGTTTTGAAGTAGAGAAATACAAGGAAGTCACAAGGAATGGCAGCAGCAAGATTTAAAATTATAACAGATTCTAAAATAACAGAATCTAAAAGGCTTCTAGACAGAGCATGCACAAGAAAAGGGCTTTTTTCAGTCTTCTATGAGTTAAACTCTATTTGCAAATTCTCTCTAGAAATTCCTTAGGAGTAGGCTTTCCTCTGCAATTTCTGGTCCCATCCATTTCAGGTTAGACTGGAAATATTGAGAAAGAGGTTCCTGACTCACTTACAGCCCAGGCTTTCTCAGGCTATTGACTCCCTCATATTTAAATCCACAAACTTCTCAGGAAGTACAGATATGTGAATCTGACGATGTTACTGTGTAAGGCAGAACATTAGAATGGCTTCAAAAGTCAGAAACAAAATTTTGCATCATTGCCAAGGCTGTGTCTATGACAGCCAAGGAGAGAACAATGAGGAAAGGTGAGGATGAAAACAGTCATTTGGTTGTAACTAGGATTTGTTTCTGTTTTCACTCCTTATGTTAAAGTTTTGGAGGTTTTTTCCCCCCCTCCCTTCCTTGTTTTCGGTTACATTTAAATTACATAGTTAAGTGAATATTTTGAGCTATCCAAAGCTTTCTGGAGGCAATGGGAAGGAATTACACTGATTGCCAATATGTAATGAGTTAATCTATGCGTTAATGTGACATTTTTGGAATGTAAGTGCATGCAATACTCCAAATACTACTTCCTATACTGCAGTTACTTCACACCATACCTTGTTATTGCAGCATATGGCTGTCTCAGATGTTGTTGAAAGTTCAGTTTACTCCCAAAAATCTCAGTAAGTAGACAGGAAACTTTATTTCAAAATTCAGGTGCAGGGAGGGGAAACAAAAACAAAACCAAAAAACCTAACCCTTACATTCTCAAATCACTGAAGTTCTGGAGTACAGAATGAGAGAAAAATGCATGTATTTGCTTGTTGTGAGAGGGAAGAAAATAATAACATGCCCGCAATTATTGTCTTAGTGGAAAAAGAAGAAATTAATAGAGAA